>NW_028317951.1:16702500-17955000 GCF_062004578.1 Staurois parvus | reverse complement strand
GACCAGGATACAGATTTGGGTCTCTGTGCCCAAACTAGCATTGACTGCTTCAACCCCCCTCCTTCCTAGACTCAGAGACTATAAGAAGATGTTGATATAAGCAGCTCAAAACAACCTAATGCTGAGGACTCTTGCTCTAATCTGTTTATTAAGGTGTTATGTGTTTACTATCTTCTCCCTTTGTGTGCCTCCAAGGTGTGCATTCCCATTGTTAAATTAGCTAACTGAGTCACCTATTGTTTGTCTGTTGGCAAGTCCTTCTGGAGGTGCCTACATAATAGGATTAGACTAATGTCAGCTTCACCTCATTGTCTAATCTGTGTGGGATGTTTATCTCAATGTGTAATATTTGTTTTATTTTAGGGACTGCCGCTATTTCTGAAGTATATAAAAACCTGTGTTCTTGTTCAACAAAGTAGTTCCAGTTTGGCATCTAAGCTAGTTATGTCTAGTCTTGGGTGCAATTCCAAGCTATAATACCTTGGTCCTGTGTCCCAGTGGTGAGGAATCTGTGACCAGTGCAGCCCCAACAGATCAGGTGTGAACAAGCTCTTAGAAATGTAAAGTAAGCACATACCTGCAAATTATTCTGAAAAAAAACTGTCATAATGTTCCCAAAAAAAACATAAACCATTGCAAAGACATATAAGACAGCTGCGGGCCTCCTACACAGCGTCTGATGAAAAATGTCCTGGTAAACTTGTTTTTCTCTTTGGGTGGGGGCCACATCCAGCATTTTTTGTGTCATTTATTGCAAATATTATGATAGATGGACCATTACATTATAGACTTAGGGACATGTGTACCAAGAGTGAAGGGTAATTTGTTTATGTTTTTACTTGCAAATGTAATGAGGTTTGAATTGCTGTTTGTGTCCCAGTTAGAAACATTCACTCTATATTTGTTTTGATCACCGATGTCACCAAGAATGAAAATGAAGGTAAATCCTGATTTTGGATTTGACAGCAGGAATGTAAAAGAGAGTAAATATTCCAATAGAGATGCACTTGTTTTAGTGAGAACTGTTTAGGAGAGCCCTCACACTGCTTCCTTTTAAGGCTACAGAAGAGGAAGTGAAGGCAAATCTCTCAAATTTTATACAGGTGTAAGAAAAAACTAAAACTGGGGAATGCAAAAAACTGTCTGGAAATATACATGAATATCATTCTGAACACTGAAGAGTGGGCAGGGTCTATCCATCCATATAATGCAAGAAAGTATTCATGATAGTGAAGAACACACCCTAAAAAAACGCAAAAGACTAATTAAACATATAACCAACACTTTACAGCATAGCGTGCAGGGATTCTTGGTTAAGCCAACCAGTAATGAATTAATAACCATATTGATCTCAGAACTGGGATAATTGATCAGTGCTGCCCTCCTGAGATTAGGGAGTCTTAAAAACATAAGAACAAAATCCTTTGCTTTGAAAAAGAGAAGCTGTCCCTTGAAACGCATCAGTAGTAGTCTGATTCATGCAAGAACCCTGCGAGTTCTATCCTCTGGATCACCATTGTGGTTTCTTGATTTTATACTATGCTTTCAATCCTTGGCTTTTGTGAGTTGGTTTTACGTCCAATACATCTTAACGGTATTGCTCTATGTCTTTGCGCCCTTTGTTTGTTTCTTTATACCTGATTAAACAAGCCTGATTTTAGATCCAGTGACATAATCACTATCTATTTATGCTTCTCTATGCAATTAAAGGTAAATCAGGGCTGCTATGAGAGTCCAGTACAGTTGTGTACATAGCCTCCAAAAAACATTACACCACGCTGCCTATGGTCAGTTATTATTATAAAAGTAAGGCATCTGGATTCTTTGTTAAAAAAATTTTTTATTGAAGGCAATGTTGAAAAACTCCAGATTCTGGGGTTTGAAACGTGAGATATGATGTGTCTGGAATTATGAGGGAAATACATAGTTAGTTTATTATATGTTACAGATCACAAATTATACAGTTTTGCTATCAATTCATCCAAATAAAAGCTAAGGTAAAGCTTTTATAAAAATAATGCAATAGTGACAGCACCTAGTAATTGCTATGGGTAGCATGCACCTCAATCAATAACCTCAAGCACATGCCTGTGAGCCAGAATGTCAAGTTTTCATTCAAGAGGGTAAATGAAGATTTAACAAAATCAGCTCTCTCAGGTGAGCTAAAAGCTAACATAGGATTGCTGAACTGCTTCCACATATGCAAATGGATACCACCCCATCTTACTTTCAGACAGGGCTCTGCTTGATTCAAGTATATTTAGAAATAAATGCTGGGCTGCCCTAAAAAAATGGTGAACAGTCTTGTAATTAGCATTCAATACGTTTACAATATTCAAATAATCGAAAGCACAAAAACATAAATCTCAAGTAAAAGCTGAAAATAATGAAGTCCATTTATAATGTGAACACCAAGTCCTGTGAAACAAGTAAGTGCTGCAGATATGTGCAAGCAGAAAACCTCCACTGTGATGCAACCCTTGTGGGCAAACTATCACTTCAATATACTGACGCCCAAAACAAAGATCAACAAATATTCCTATGTGAATGATCAGAAGGACTCCTGTCTTCCTAAGGCTGGCCATACACTATACAATTTTCTTAGAACTTTCTGTCCAATTTCCTTTAGATTTACCTTCAACTATGTAGTGTAAGGGCCTGCCTAATTGGATACAATTGAAAGTGTCATTTAGGATTGACCTCATATTATAGGGTTTTTGGTAAATTCTCAAGAAAATTGTATAATGTATGGCCAGCCTTAGTCAGCACACAATCTCTGATAGATCTCAGCAGCTCAGGTGGGTAATGAATGATTTAGTATATTTCACCATCACTCCAATATCATGGCTCTGACATCACTGAAGACCTCCATTTCCTGCATGGTGTAGGATCTGCATATGGTATGAATTGAGGATTATTGAAGAGAATTGCTGATGTTACTGCACCAGCCCCACCAGAGGTAGCAAGTGTTGTATGACCTCGATTTATTACTAGAGGTAATTTTTGAAGGTGGGTAGATAAGAGTTCCCACTGGGTGAAGTACATGTTTTGGCACTTGGTGTTTTTATGCAAGAAGAGTGCTTGGAGTGATCACCAGATTTGTTCACCAGTGGTTGGATATCATGGTTCAACTGTTGGACTTGAATATTCTTGGGACGTTTATTCTACACATGTATGAAGCAGGGGCGGACTGACAACTCATGGGGCCCCCGGGCAATAGGGGATCATGGGGCCCCTGTGTCCTTGCCCAAACTCAAAAAAGCCTATGAAAAAGGTACCAGGGGCATCTCATGGGGCCTCCTACTAACCCCGGGCCCTGGGCAGTGTCCGAAATTCCAAATGGTCAGTCCGCCCCTGGTATGAAGTTGATATGTCATGTACACATGTTATTTTACACAAGTGATGTTTAAGGATATCACTATACTATTTTGGTTTTAGGTATATTAATCATGTTTTCTTAATATGAACTACCGCAATGTGTACTTGTATATTCAAAAATATGCCACCTTGCATATGGCACACCTATCAATTTTCTGCTTAAAAAGTAATGGGTTCACATAGTAAATCAATTTCAGAAGGTGGCTTGATACCACATTGAGGGTGGATCTTCGGAAGCCCCAGGCACACTACGAACCGCTCTCATGAATCAACATTACAATGCTGAACTGCACTGCTGAATTAGTGACAGTTTTCTACAGCTTCATAAATGCTGGAGAATGTCAATTTAGGCATCAGTGACATAGCAAAGCACTAAACAATTTTCAATAGCAGTAGTAACTCAAACCCTATTGCTCTTAATAGGACTAAGCTATGTCCTGATATGGACTTGTTTAGTAGAAATATCTAAATATTCATTCTATTTAATTCAGCAAGTGTTAAATGGGTTATGTTTGCTGTTCAAATTGGTGAGCTTGCCAGACTAATCGTCCCTACAACAATAAGACTAAGTGACTGTAAACTTGTTATGCAAGCTGCAATGAAAACACACATTAATATCTGGTGCAGTGTCAGGCATAACTTTGATAAAGTGTTGTATTAGGCAGAATGATTATCTTTGTGTCCTGATCTAATATACATTTGTTTGTCCTATTTTGCTGAGCACAGAGTGGCGGATCTCCATGTTCAGGTGTGATAGAAAGGCTGCAGTATGCCAGCATCCTCAGTCAATTGCAACGAGTAGAGGATCATTCCCAGGTGATTAATCAAGCTCTGGCAGAACTAGCAACTATTCCATATCTGCAGGAGATCAGTCAACAAGATGCTGAACTGGTAAGCATTCTTTAAATCATTTGTGGCTTATGCAAGCAGTGAGCATAACTGAAAACAGAGCAATACGCTTCAAGTCTTTTGGGACGTAAATCCCCTTATTAAATGTCCTTCTAAAACTGTTCTATAATGGATTAATGCTGCAGTGTGCTGTGTATACAATTATACTACTTTTCTCTATCTTACCTGATTCAAGTTTACTTTTGAATACTGAGACAAATGGCTCCTGGATTTAAACCCTTTACCCAGATGATCGGAAATATGGGGTTAAAACCATGCACAGGCTGTACAATAGACTACAAAGAGGTTGATAACCAAGTCAAATTCAGGTACTTACCGTACCTGCATTTATAATATGCACTTACGTATTATTAAATTAGGGTTGCCACCTCGTCCCTATAACCACTTGCCTACTGGGCACTTATACCCCCTTCTTGCCCAGCCCAATTTTTAGCTTTCAGCACTCTCACACTTTGAATGACAATTGCACATTTACGCAACACTGCACCCATATGAAATTTTTATCATTTTTTTCACACAAATAGAGCTTTCTTTTGGTGGCATGTACTCACCACTGAGTGTTTTATTTTTTGCGCTATAAACAAAAAAAGAGCAAAAAGTTAAAAAAAAAGTTTTTCTTTCTTTCTATTATAAAATTTAGCAATCAGGTAATTTTTCTCCTTCACTGATGTGCGTTGATGAGGCTTCCCTGATAGGCAGCACTAATGGGCACCGATAGGCAGCACTGATAGGTGGCACTGATGAGGTGGCACTATTAGGCGGCACTGATGAGCTGGCACTAATATGCAACAATGATGGGCACTGATAGGTGACACTGATAGGCAGCACTGATGAGCTGACGCTGATATGCAACAATGATGGGCACTGAAAGGCAGCACTGATAGGTGACACTGATGGGTGGCACTGACTGACGGCACTGCTGGGCACTGACTGGCAGCGTTGCTGGGCACTGATGGGCGGCACTGATGGGCAGCACTGATGGGCGGCACTGATGGGTGGCACTGCTGGGCACTTGTGGGAAGCACTGCTGGGCACAGATGGATGGCACTGCTGGGTGACACTGCTGGGCACTGATCATCAGGGCACTGATCATCAGTGCCCTGATGATTGGTGCCGATCTGTCCTCTGACAATTGCTGGTTATCGGTAGTACTTTCCTCACACTGTGACAGCGTGAGGAAAGTGCAGCCGATAACCGGCAACTGCATTTATCGGTGATCTGCTGTGACATTGGATATGGCTGATTACGTGGTAAAAGGCCGCTGTGATTGGCCTTTTACCACAGCACATGATCAGCTGTGTCCGTAGGACACAGTGATCACAGAGATCACTGGGTGCACGCTCAGGAGGGTGTGTTCTGGGAGGGCGTCATATGTCGCCCTCCCAGAACTGGCCGACCGCTGTGAAGCTGTCATTCTGCTACCTGCGGTCGGCAAGTGGTTCAACCCGAACACATATTAATTACACAAGTTCTCTGGCTGATTAAGGTGGTAATTAAACTCACTTGGTGCTTTATCTGCATTAAATTAGCCTTAGGACCTCTGTAATTAATATGTGTTCAGGTTTAAAGGGATGAGGTGGCAACCCTATATTGAGTAGAGAGCGCATTAACACCCCGGTCACATCAGGTGTGATTTGGCATGCAATTAGCTTGCCAGGTGACTTGCAAATTGTATGCCAAGTTGCACCCTATTGTCCACTATTAGAGCGGTCATATTGGTGCGTTTCCAACTTTTTTTCCAAAATTATCGGTATTTTTTCATTTATATAGCAAAAAAATAAAAATTACAGTGGTTATTAATACCACCAAAAAAAGCTCTATTTGTCTAAAAAAATGATAAAACTTTCACATGGATACAGTGTTGCATGATTGAGTAATTGTCACAAAAAAGTGTGGCAGTGCTGAAAGATGAAAAGTGGACTGGACTGGAAGGGGGTGAAAGTGTCCAGACTTGAAGAAGACAATAGGGTGCGATTTGGCATACGTTTTGTAAGACGCATGGCATGCAAATTGCATGCCAAGTCGCACCCAGTGCGATCAGGGTGTTAAGTTAGCCTCAGAACCTGTGTAATTAATGTCTTCAGGATTAAAGGGATAACGGGGCAACCCTATATTGAATAGAGAGCTGCATTAAAGCAATATTAACCACTTCAAGTCTGGACACTTTCACCCCCTTCCAGTCCAGTCCAATTTCAGCATTCAGAACTGTCACACTTTTTAGTGACAATTACTCAATCATGCAACACTGTACCCATGTGAAATTTTTATCATTTTTTTTCAGACAAATAGAGCTTTTTTGGGGGTATTTAATCACCACTGGGATTTTAATTATTTGCTATAAAAATGAAAAAATACCGACAATTTAAGGAAAAAAAATTTCTTAGTTTTTGTTTTAAAATTTTGCAAATAATGTTTCTTCATAAATTTTGGCCAAAATTTACTTTTTTGGGTAAAAATAACACGAAACAGTGTATATTATTTAGTGTGAAAGTAATAGAGTCTACAAAATGTGGGATATATATCTTAAAAGTGATCAGTTGAGACCCTAAAATGCCAGATGGTGGTATGGGGTATGGCAGTGATCAGTATGTTGATAGGAGGTTTGGCAGTTGGTATGAGAAATGGCGGTGATCAGGACGCTGGTATGGTGGTGATCAGGATGCTGGTATGGGGAATGGCAGTTATCAGGATGCTGGCATGTTGTATGGCGATGATCAGAATGGTATGGTTTACGGTGGTGATCAGGACGCTGGTATGGTGGTGATCAGAATGCTGGTATGGTGGTGATCAGGATGCTGTTATGGTGGTGATCAGGACGCTGGTATGAGGAATGGCAGTTATCAGGATGCTGGCATGTTGTATGGTGATGATCAGAATGCTGGTATGGTTTATGGCGGTGATCAGGATGCTGGTATGGTGGGGATCAGAATGCTGGTATGGTAGTGATCAGGAAGCTGGTATGGTGGTGATCAGGATGCTGGTATCGTGGTGATCAGGACGCTGGTAGGAGGAATGGCAGTTATCAGGATGTTGGCATGTTGTATGGCGATGATCAGAATGCTGGCATGGTTTATGGCGGTGATCAGAACACTGGTATGGGGTTTGACGGTGATCAGGCTGCTATTGTGGGATATGGAGTTATCAGGGTGCTAGTATGGTACGGTGGAGATCAGGGCGCTGGCTTGGCATATGACGGTGATCATGCGCTGGTATTTGTTATGGTGGTGATCAGGACATTGGTATGGTGTATGGCTGTGTTTTTGTGAGCACTGGGACAGGCGACAGATGCTGGCTGCATTTTTTCTTTGTTCTACACTAGGGCAGTGATCAGGGACACTGGGGTGGCTGACACTGTAGTCTGCTGACACTATAGGCTGCTGTACACTCACAGGTTGCTGCATTGGTTCTCTCTGCTCTCACAGTGAGAGCAGAGAGAAACGATCTTTACTTTCTGTTTCTATTGTTTACATGTGATTGCTGTGATTGGACATAGCAATCACATGGTATAACGTCATGTGATCACCCAGACACAGCAGTAAAGTGATCCACTGTGTACAGGTGACACTATAATCACCAGTCTCCCGGGTGCGCGCTCTGTGAGCCACACAGGAGCCACTGATGCAGGTTGATGTACAAGTACATTAATCCACATCTGCACTGCTTCCTGTCCGCCAAACAGGAAGCAGTTAAAGGCTCAGGTTTAAAAAAAATAACAAACATGTTATACTTACCTGGTCTGTGCAATGGTTTTGCACAGAGTAGCCCCAACCCTCCTCTAATCAGGTCCCTCGCTAGTGCTCTTGGCCCCTCCCCCCTGCTAAGTGCCCCCAGAGCAAGCTGTTTAGTATGGGGGCACTAATACGTGTTCACTCCCAAGCCCCACTCTGTGTCTATAAGACACAGAGCACTGCTCAGCCTCGCTTGCTCCTCACTAGAACCAATGGCTCCTGCTGCTGTGTCTCAGCCAGTGAGGAGAGAGAGACCCAGGAAAGCCAAGGCTTTTATAAAGTAGAGAAGGCTTAGACTCTGACAAGTTTGTATTTCTGTTTGTTCTGTTTGTGTTCTCATTGGGAAGATTTATTCCTCCTTTTGTCCTGTTAACCATTGTTACCAAGACAGAAAGTAAGAGGAAATCCAAAATCTGAAAGCAAGAGGTGTTATGGCTGAAACACAACCGCACTTGTTTGGTGATAAACATAATACTTGAATACCACCATTTGTCTATACCTGAATCCAGCCAATTTTGCTGTAACTCTTATAATAAGGTTCATAAAAATTACAACTGTGCTACAAAAATAAAGGTCTAATTTATTTATACAGAAGGAAATGTTTTCTATTAATTAAATAAAATATAATGTAGCTGATATAATTTAAAGTTATGTTACAAATGAAAAATGTTACTAATGGTGAGAAGCATTGCAGACAAAGAAAGTTGAAGATAAAGTTAAAGAAAGAATGATGTCACTTTATGCAGACATCTTATGTTCCATTGTGCATCCAGATAGAGAGAGAGAACTGATAGCTGTGTCCTGATTTGATACCCCCTTTTTGATGCCACCTCCTCACTCCCCCATCCAAGTAAAGACACACCCTTTAAAGCTTTCGGTAAGCTCGAAGTTTTGCCATTTTTTATTTAATGGAGGTCGCTGTTGGTCAGTGATAAATTCCTAAGATACTGGTCAACTTTAGGCCATCAGCTTGCATTTATGACAGGCAGTTCCAGCTGCATCCCCTTCTCAAATTAACCCTTTGAAGTGACTTCCTCCAGGCATGACAAGGGACTCCCCACAGAGTCATCTACTTTCTCAGGGATACTTCATGACACTTAGTCGATAGATTACACTACCAGGTGGTTGGAGAATAGTCTTCTTCAGATCATTCCTCCAGATAGAATTCCAGGGTCCATTTATGATCTCTTTTTATGACCCCTGTTCTGAAAATTCCAGCTAATGTCCAAACAGTATTCTTTAGGAGTTAAACTGTAGAGTCATGTGTCAGAAGTTCATTATTAATAATGTCTATTATTAAAAATGTCTATGAAGGCAAAAAACATTGTAGGTCCAAATTTCCATTTCAGAGGTAAGGGAAAATCTTCCAATGGGGGTGCCTGGTAGGCCGTTGGCAGATGTAGTTCATTGTAACGTGTAATGTGTTCCAAAGGTGAACTTCTCTTTTAATGCATTGTTTTTACATGTGAGGTATGAATCTAAAGAATAAATGGACCTTGCATTTTAACCAGGGTAGTTGTTTGACTGTCATGCTGACCCCTTTATTACATACATTCAGAGTTACTCACATTGACCAGGCCTGCAGCATGTGAAGTCAGAACCATTTTTTTCTGAAAGACATCCTTTCATCCATGGCAATCGTATTTATTTTAGTACAGGTTTTCTTTAAAATATATTTCCTGTTACATATCATAGTTAAAATCTCCCCCAAACTATGTTGATATGTTTTATTTAAAGGCACTGCATACAGAATACTTATTATATACAGATTTATTAAACTAGTTGTCTTAAATTTTCTTCTGAAAGTAAAACCAAAAAGGCATTTTGTGCCATTTCTTAAAAGTGCCACTATTTTTTAGAAAACGCTTCTTTGACTGAAATGGAGTTCAATATCATAAAAAAAAGTTTTCAGATCATATGGCAAACAGAACATGCCATAGGCTAATAGAAGAAATATTAATGTTTTATTAATTTGTCTAGCTATTACTAAATACTTAGTTGTATAATTACAGATACAGGGACTTATTTGTGAAGCAATACCCTGCCTGAATGGAAATCATGAAACAAAATGCAAATTAAATAAAGATAGCAAATATTTTGCATTGCATTTGTTGGAAAAGTAGGCATTCATTGTATTTGGTTGACTGATTGTTTTTATGGTACGATTTGATGCTGATGTTAATATAAAGTTATAGTAGCTAGTTAGAGTGTCTTACTTCAAATTTTTTGAAGAACTCATATGGACTATGAGACAAACTCATTTTATTATTATCTGTTCACTTTGAAAATTGAAAAATTGTAAAAGACCATAGCCTTTACAGATTGGAGTTCTGCTTCTGTGCACTTGGAAAATTTGGAAAAAAATGCACCTAAAACATGGATGGATCGAGGGGAGTGCTGGGGTGGACTGCACTCCCCCAGATTTCAGTTGTGACCCTCCTCTGCCTGCCAGGAGAACCCCTGTCCTTCACCCTGCCAGTAGAGACCCCTGTCCTTTGCTCTGCTAGCAGTGACCCCTGTCTTCCACCCTGCCAACAGTCACCCCTGTCCTCTGCACTGCAGAACCTTTTATGCTGATCTATTGCCCCTGTCCCCTGCACACTGCCCTGCTGACCCATTTCCTCCACCCTGCGAATCATGTATACTGCCCTTCTGAACCCCATGCTCCTCCCTGCTGGCCCTATCCTCCAACCTGCTGACACTTGTACACTGCCACACATCTAATGGCCTACAAACTGCTGACGCTATCCTCTGCCACGTTAAGGCCCCTGTACACTGCCCTGTTAACCTCCCATCCCCTGTCTCTCTGACATTTTTTACTGCACCTCCACATTACATAGGCTAGATCCTGCTCTGGTCTAAAACCCAAAATGTTATGTTACATGGCATTTTATTTGTTGATTTGTTATTCAGTATGGTTGGCTGTCACTAGTTTTCATACATTTATGCAGTTTAGTCATCTGATTGTGTTGCTAACTCCCAACAGGTTTTAGTAAAAAAAAGTATGTTTTTACTCTACTTTTCTATTTTTCTTATAATGAGAAAATAGTAAGGGAAATTTAGTAAGACAAAAGTTTAGAGTTTTATTTTAAGCTTCAGTAAAGGGTATCAGTCCTTGGCAGAACTTAATATCCCTTCAGCACAGACTTCCTTAAATGTTTTTTATTTTGTGCCAGTTGGGCAAAAGGCCATTGAACATGCTTATTAGACAGTATACTATTATTATAAAATTAAAAAAAATGTTATCACTATGGATTTCAGTCCCTGGAGTTCTGATCAGCTGCTCCCTGATCACTTTTTATTATAAGACATGAGTCAGAAACTACTAAAAGCTTATCCTAGATATGTACTGCTGCTTCAAGACGCATACAGCTTCCTCAGCCTTTTGAAATCCCTTTAAGTCTTTTAGACTTGTTGGCTCTTTATTTTTATGATTTCCCTTAAGACCATGTCCTGGGAATTGACCTTACCTTCACAGGGAAAGCAAAAGAAGAAAACAAGATAATTATCATTTCACATGTGCAGTCCTAGAAAACTGTTGACCTCCGCACAACACTGAATTTCCAATGAGACGCTGGTGGATGGTTGTAATCCTTGAAAAGACATTCTTGGAGGTAGAGGAAAGTTTTCACAATGCTAAATTTGAATCTTGGGATTTAAACAGGTGTAGTTTTAAATGTGAAAAGAAAAAAAAAACATTTGTTCACTTACACTAGTTTTCAGAGCTGTGATTATAAGTGTGAAAATACTATGTTAGGGGATCAGTCATTCCGCAACTTACATTTAGCTTTCAGTTGACTTTGCTGGACTTAAATCCCCTATTAAAGCTACTGTAGCAGTGGTAAAACACTACCATACATTTCATGTTTCTTATCATAAAAGGAGAAGTCTCACTCTTATTGCTGTATTCCTGAAAGTGAAATTAAATTAAATCACTAAAAATCAAAGGGATTTGAAAAGTGTGTCACTGGAAAAATGTAGCAAATGATGATTTTTTTTTTGCATGTTTTTGCAAGTTAAAAATGATCCACAGATGTCCAACAGTGACACAGTTAAAAAAAAAAAAACTTACTACAAAAAAAAAACAAGGAGAGAACCAAAACAAAGATATTAAGAAATATGGTCAGTATAAAATAACAGCAATAACATGGACCTGGTACTATTAATATGACTGGTTAAAGCCTTATTTGATTTGCAAAGTAACAAAGTTATATGTAATTGACAAATCTTAAAATATTGCAATACTGCAAATAACTTCACAGCCTGAAAAATGTTAGAAAAGCAAGCAAAAATCATTTTAAACTACACACGGTATAAAGCCACTAAATTAAAGCTTGTGCTAAACTTTGCAAATCCAGCAAAGCATCTCTGAGAAACACAAATGGCTGTAAGTGACTTGAGCATTGAAATGTAGGCAAGGCTTAACCAATGTTCATTGGCGCAAGCCGTTCAGAAGCTAGAGCTGTCAAAACAAACAGCGGTGCAGTCAGACCAAGTTGGACCTTTTTGAAGTCAGACATGAAACAAATAGTAACAACCTTAAAGTATAACTAAAGGCAAAACTTTTTTTTTTAGTTTTTGATAGAGTGGAGATGGATTAAAACCCCTTTAGGTTTTTATTGCTATTGGTATCCCTGTTAGGGAGATTCACCCTCTCTGTTTGTCCTGTTTACCATTATTATCGAAAGTGAAAGAAAACCACAAATTTTGGGTTGCCCCCAGAAAAGCAATAGAGGGGACATTTTTCACTTGGTTCCCATGGGATTCCCTTTGTAGGGATTTCCTCTCACTTCCTGTTTTGGCTATGGGAGAGGAAGTGAAGGTAAATTCCCCAATAGTACATGGATGGCAAAAAATAAACTGACAGGGTTATGCCTCTCCCTTACTCCATCCAAAATGAAAAAAAGTTTTTCCTATGGTTTTACTTTAATAACTGACGTAATATAATTCCTAAATCTGTCAATTCCCTATAAATATGTTAAAACTAAACATGTATAATATATATAAAGGTAAATTAGATATGTACACATACAGTGTATGTAAATATATTGTGAATAAAACTGATGAATTAATAAAGCAAATTCAACAAAACAAATACAATAAGCAGAACAGTCTATATTTTCTATAAATCTTTTTATACATATTATTCATTTATTATTTGTATTTGATCTGATCAAGTCACTATATTGTAAGTGCAAATTATCATTTTTTTAGGTATTTTACCTGCACTTACCTGATTCTCCTGCCAAGGTGACATTCTAGGTTTTCATAAATGACTTAAAATGCCTGGTGCCAAAGCACATGAATACTTCTTTTATACATGTAAATCCTCACACTACTTTGTTTCATGCTATTTGTCCTTAGATACAGTGGCTGCATTTGTTTTCCTTTTTCAGGTTTTTTTTTTTGCTTTTAATTTTTTTTTACCTGGTGAAAAAAAAAAGAAATAAAAATCAAAAAAAAAAAAAAAATATATATATATATATATACACACACACTATATTGTCAAATGTATTGGGACACCCCTCCAAATCATTGGATTCAGGTGTTCCAATCACTTTCATGGCCACAGGTATATAAAATCAAGCACCTATACATGCAGACTGCTTCTACAAACATTTGTGAAAGAATGGGTCACTCTCAGGGGCTCAGTGAATTCAAGTGTGGTACCATGACATGTTGCCACCTGTGCAATAGGTCCATCCATGAAATGTCCTTGCTACTAAATATTCCACGGTCAACTGTTAGTGATATTATAGCAAAGTGGAAGCAAATGGGAACAACAGCAACTCAGCCACAAAGTGGTACGCCACATGAAATGACAGAGTGAGGTCAGCACATGCTGAAGTACACAGTGCGCAGAAGTCACCAACTGTCTGCAGTGTCAATAGCTATAGACCTCCAAACGTCATGTGGCCTTCAGATTAGCACAACAACAGTGCATAGAGAGCTTCATGGAATGCATTTCCATGGCCTAGCAGCTGCATCCAAGCCTTACATCAACAAGTGCAATGCAAAGCTTCGGATGCAGTGGAGTAAAGCACGCCACCACTGGACTCTAGAGCAGTGGAGACATGTTCTCTGGAGTGACGAATCACGCTCTTCTCTCTGGCAATCCAATGGATGTGTCTGGGTTTGGTGGTTATCAGGTGAATGGTACTTGCTGACTGCATTTTGTCAAGTGTAATGTTTGGTGGAGGGGGATTATGTTGTGGGGTTGTTTTTCAGGGTTTGGGCTTGGCCCCTTAGTTCCAGTGATGGCAACTCTTAAGGCTTCAGCATACTAAGTCATTATGGACAATTTCAGGCTCCCAACATTGTGGGAACAGTTTGAGGATAGCCCCTTCCTGTTCCAACATGACTGCGCACCAGTGCACAAACTAATGTCCATAAAGACATGGATGAGAGAGTTCGAGAGTTTGGGGTAGAGGAACTTGACTGGCCTGCACAGAGTCCTGACCTCAACCTGATAGAACACCTTTGAAATGAGTTAGAGCAGAGATTGCGAGCCAGGCCTTCTCGTCTGACATCAGTTCCTGACCTCACAAATGCGCTTCTGAAAGAATGGTCAAACATTCCCATAGACACACTCCTAAACCTTGTGGACAGCCTTCCCAGAAGAATTGAAGCTGTTATAGCTGCAAAGGGTGGACCAACTCAATGTTGAACCCTATGGACTAAGTTTGGGATGCCATTAAAGTTAATGTGCGTGTAAAGGCAGGCATCTCAATACTTTTGGCAATATAATGTGTGTGTGCATATATATATATTTATACAGTATCTCACCCCATACATTTTTGTAAATATTTTATTATATCTTTTCATGTAAAAACACTCAAGAAATGACAAATTGGGCCCAATTAGCCATTTTCCCTCACCGGTGTCATGTGACTTGTTAGTGTTACAAGGTCTCAGGTGTGAATGGGGAGCAGGTGTGTTAAATTTGGTGTTATCGCTCTCACTCTCTCATACTGGTCACTGGAAGTTCAACATGGGAGCTTATGGCAAAGGACTCTCTGAGGATCTGAAAAAAAGAATTGTTTCTCTACATAAAGATGGCCTAAGCTTTAAGAAGATTGCCAAGACCCTGAAACTGAGCTGCAGCATGGTGGCCAAGACCATACAGTGGTTTAACAGGACAGGTTCCACTCAGAACAGTAAATCAAAGACGAATTCTCCTGCGCTCTAGGGCTCAGACAGGTGGCGAACAGATGGAACCAGGCCTGGAGGGATCGTCCACCAATGCATAAAGGGCTGTGCGGCTCCAAAACAAGGCTGGGGAAGCCCAATCAACACTGCAGAATGAAATGAAAACGAGAAGCGCACCAACCTTGCGCATTACCTCAGTAACCAAAATTTATTAATTGTAAAAAATATACTCACAAACAGCGAATAAAATCAGGCATGTAAGTCCTCACAGGGACTTGAAGATAACATGAGTCCCATCAGGGGAGTGGGTGTTCAGTACAGCTGACGCGTTTCGAAGGGGGTCCCTTCTTCCTTAGAGCTAACTGAACTGTGAGTGCTCTCTCCTATATATACTCCTGGACTGAACCTAGGCCCTCCCCACTGGGTTGGGCAGTCTCAGGTTAGTAGGAGGGGCCAAGATATCGTCAACAGACAATCACTATTTGTAATGCCATCAGAGAGAAATGATATAGACAAACGTAAAATATAAAATATATAAAACCACATTTTGCATACACCACTTAGTATGCATGTAATATATCAACTTAGCGATGACACCAATGGAAATGATGATGATAGATAATACATGATGAAACATAATATGTAGTAAATAATTAGTCTTATTCCATGATTCATTAGTGAGCGATGTATCAAATGGACAATTATCCAGAGGGCTTGTCATGATGCTGGATGAGTGTATAGCAAATAATGTAAAAATAGACTTAAATTGTTAGTCAATGGATGTCTTAATGGATAGGTGTCCATAGTGACACAAACACATGTATATATATATGTAGACATATAAACCCACTCACAAACCTTCAACCAGAAGCTGTGTGATGTGTGCTACCAGGCAGCTGCATGTGCTTCATGATCGGATGATGGAGAATCCATGTCTCTGATGGATAGGATTGGATCAGTAATCTTGGATCCGTAATATTGTATAGTCAGCAGCAGAGGGAGATCTTATGCTTCCCTCTATAGCTGCAGGCTTACCCTGTGTGTGGAACGCACGCTAGTATGGCATGGTCATGACTGCGCATGCGTGGACCAACATGCACAAGCGCAGTATGAGGGGGACACCCCCCCCTCATACTGCGCATGTGCATGTTGGTCCACGCATGCGCAGTCATGACCATGCCATACTAGCGTGCGTTCCACACACAGGGTAAGCCTGCAGCTATAGAGGGAAGCATAAGATCTCCCTCTGCTGCTGACTATACAATATTACGGATCCAAGATTACTGATCCAATCCTATCCATCAGAGACATGGATTCTCCATCATCCGATCATGAAGCACATGCAGCTGCCTGGTAGCACACATCACACAGCTTCTGGTTGAAGGTTTGTGAGTGGGTTTATATGTCTACATATATATATACATGTGTTTGTGTCACTATGGACACCTATCCATTAAGACATCCATTGACTAACAATTTAAGTCTATTTTTACATTATTTGCTATACACTCATCCAGCATCATGACAAGCCCTCTGGATAATTGTCCATTTGATACATCGCTCACTAATGAATCATGGAATAAGACTAATTATTTACTACATATTATGTTTCATCATGTATTATCTATCATCATCATTTCCATTGGTGTCATCGCTAAGTTGATATATTACATGCATACTAAGTGGTGTATGCAAAATGTGGTTTTATATATTTTATATTTTATATTTTACGTTTGTCTATATCATTTCTCTCTGATGGCATTACAAATAGTGATTGTCTGTTGACGATATCTTGGCCCCTCCTACTAACCTGAGACTGCCCAACCCAGTGGGGAGGGCCTAGGTTCAGTCCAGGAGTATATATAGGAGAGAGCACTCACAGTTCAGTTAGCTCTGAGGAAGAAGGGACCCCCTTCGAAACGCGTCAGCTGTACTGAACACCCACTCCCCTGATGGGACTCATGTTATCTTCAAGTCCCTGTGAGGACTTACATGCCTGATTTTATTCGCTGTTTGTGAGTATATTTTTTACAATTAATAAATTTTGGTTACTGAGGTAATGCGCAAGGTTGGTGCGCTTCTCGTTTTCATTTCATTCTCCACTCAGAACAGGCCTTGCCATGGTCGACCAAAGAAGTTGAGTGCACGTGCTCAATGTCATAGAGGTTGTCTGCTGAGGTTGAGTGCTGCCAGCATTGCTGCAGAGGTTGAAGGGGTGGGGGGGTCAGCCTGTCAGGGCTCAGACCATACACCGCACACTGCATCAAATTGGTCTGCATGGCTGTTATACCAGAAGGAAGCCTCTTCTAAAGATGATGCACAAGAAAGCCCACAAACAGTTTGCTTAAGACAAGCAGACTAAGCACATGGATTACTGGAACCATGTCCTGTGGTCTGATGAGACCAAGATAAACTTATTTGGTTCAGATGGTGTCAAGCGTGTGTGGCGGCATCCAGGTGAGGAGTACAAAGACAAGTGTGTCTTGCCTACAGTCAAGCATGGTGGTGGGAGTGTCATGATCTGGGGCTGCATGAGTGCAGGGGAGCTACAGTTCATTGAGGGAATCATGAATGCCAACATGTACTGTGACATACTGAAGCAGAGCATGATCCCCTCCCTTCGAAGACTGGGCCTCAGAGTAGTATTCCAACATGATAACAACCCCAAACACACCTCCCAGATGACCACTGCCTTGCTAAAGAAGCTGAGGGTAAAGGTGATGGACTGGCCAAGCATGTCTCCAGACCTAAACCCTATTTAGCATCTGTGAGCATCTGTGGGGCATCCTCAAATGGAAGGTGGAGGAGCGCAAGGTCTCTAACATCCACCAGCTTCGTGATGCCATAATGGAGTGAAAGAGGACCCCAGTGGCAACCTGTGAAGTTGTGGTGAACTCCATGTCCAAGAGGGTTAAGGCAGCGCTGGAAAATAATGGTGGCCACACAAAATATTGACACTTTAGGCCCAATTTGGACATTTTCACTTAGGGGTGTACTCACTTTTGTTGCCAACATTTTAGACATTAATGGCTGTGTGTTGAGTTATTTTGAGGGGAAAGCAAATTTATACTGTTATACAAGCTGTACACTCACTACTTTACATTGTAGCAAAGTGTAATTTCTTTAGTGTCGTCACATGAACAGATAGAATAAAATGTGAGGGGTGTACTCACTTCTGTGAGATACTGTGTATGTGTGTGTGTGTGTGTGTGTGTGTATATATATATATATATATATATATATATATATATATATATATATATATAGACACACAGACGCACTGGTCAGAAATTGGTGCCCTGATGAGCTAGATGTAAGTTCACAGTGTGAAGCAATGTAAAACAATGTGAAGTAATATAAAACCACATGATACATTATGAAACAAATTGAAAGATAAAGCTTATGTAAGCTAGATAATGTGAGTAGCCCACAGTGCTATACAACACACTGCTAATCTAACTCTGGAAGTGCTGCTTCATTCCAGCAAGGGTCTGCTGTGTGGCTGTAGGAGACAAAAAGAGGGGAGGTGAAGAGAAGTGCAACAACAATAGTGTAGCATATAAAGTAACATTTTCATGGAAAGTGTAAAAGAGCACTCACAAAGTTAAAAAGGAGGTCAGCATGACTGTCAGGTAGCCTCTGGGACAGGTATTGGACAGACAACCAGGATGCCTTGCCTCGACCACTGGAAAGGGAGTGGAGAAGGAATGGAAGCAGGGAACAGCCATCACTGGAGAGCAAAAGATGTGGAAGGAACACAGGGCTCAGGATATGAAGCCACCTTATGTTCTTGGAGAATGCTGGAGCTGGAACAGGAACACATTTCAAAGCAACCTTGTTTCTTCAGCCTCAAGAGACAGGCAAGGTGTCCTTTTCAGCAGTACTTCCAGCAGACGTGACATCACCAAGCCCTGTCCAATGTATGTTGTCCAACCACAGATATCATCAGGGAATGCAGGGGTGATTTCTGGGGATGCATGAAACATGATTGGTGGGGTTTGGTTATGTTACAACCGCCGGAAGTACTGCGGTGGCCATCTTGGATATTTTTCTGCTGACTTTTCTGTGTTTTTATGTATATGTAAGAGGCTTTTTTTTTAAAAAAAGCCTCTGTTTTTATTAAAAATTATGACCCTATGACATGTGCCTTTGAGTTCATCTTCCATTACTTGTGTTTTTGAGCTTAAGCTGGTATTGCTGGATACCACAGGTTGACAAGGCTGTGTGTCAGCCAGGTGTTTCTATATCTCTTTTAGATTTAGAATTTAGTTCCTACAGTTTTGGTAAGAGCGTTTGCTTCACTTGGGAACACCTGTCGTGGACCCTCAGTGTTTTGAAGTGTTACCTGTGGCACCCCACCTGACTCTTTATATTCAGTGATATATAACAGTTTCTTTTGGGGACATTGTCACTCATATTTGCACATAAATTGTGTTATTTATGTTCTTTCACTTATAATATTGCCGCAAGTTATTTCATTATGATTTGAGCACATATAGTTTTGGATTGTTAGCACTTATATTTTAATGTCGTTTGATATTGTTGTAAACCAACCAGGTTTTATTAGTGCACCTGTTTCACAGTACTTATTGTGATGGTGCACGGTGTCAGACCCCAGCCTTTCTCACCAACTTGTGACCGAAGGACCAGCCGATCCCAGACCGCGCTGTCACTTGCGTAACAATGCCACTCTCAGCTGCACCCTGCACAAAGATTTTCCAGCTCGCTGGACCACAATCTATGTGCCAGCAGCCTGAGAGCGATTGTTACTGGGTCAGGTTAATTACGCAATTAGCCCTTCACACTGCCACCACCACCTTTTTGCAGAGAAGGAGGAAACTCCCAAATCTTAGCAGTAACACTATGATATTACGATAAACGTCTGTAATACACACTGTCACCGCAGACAGATGTATTCAGAGGGTTAATACATACAGTAGCACTCTTCAGAGACAGGGATTCTTAGTTTGCATTAAAGAGCTTTAGAAACAGTTCAACACTTTTCAGAAAATAGGATTTATTACTAAAAAGGTCAAAATGGTGCAATTAAAATATTTACAGAAAAAGATGTAACAAATATATATATATAATATATATAAAAAGAGAGCAATAAACAACAGATGAATAAAAGAAAGAAGTTTCAGAAGGCAGGATACTTGCAAAAGTCCTTGGTTTGAGCAGAGTCCAATCGTCCGAACAAAAAGGTTGCCTTTCTCCCAAAGATGGTTCCTGGTGTTAAAAGGGAGAGATCTCTTACTTCACTCCAGGCATGTCAGCATTTTTTCTAGTATCCCAAAGGGGTGTCTCCTGAAAGCAAATAGCCAATCTCCTCATTTCGGGATGGGTGTTAGGCGGGGACCCAGGTTATGACCAAATCCCTTACAAGTTCATACTATGGTCAATAACCTTCAATAGATACAGGTAGCATCCTAGCAACTGGCAGATTAATATGTAGAATTATATTCCAAATGTACAGATATTAGACAGTAGCATATCCTGCCACTCTGGATAAAAGATATTGTTTTCTACCCTCTTGTAGACGCTACATAGGGATGTAAGGTGTCATGTGACTCATATTAAAATGACCTATCTGAATATATACTTTATATCAATGTGCTCAGTTCCTGCTGAAGTTTATGAATTTGTATGAAAAATGACTCGTGTGGGATGTACGTTTTATGGCACCCCTGCTGTCATGCTTACAGCTCGTGACCTACTGAGTTATGGAGTGAGATTGAGCTTTGCAGATTATGATACAAAATGGTTGTCAGCGTCCATGTGTCTAAGCGCACAATTGCCACACCTCCCCTCTCAGGTGATTGCATGGGATGGAACTGCAATTTTCCTCCTGAAGCAACTGACACCTGCTGCTGGTTTGGTTGATCAGGACACAGATCCGTTATGCCCAGACATTCACCTTGGTGTGATCTGGTACAACTGCACTGCTGGAGAACCAGGTTCCTTCTGAGAATCAGGAGAATCCTCCGGGTAGACCTATTGTTTCAGCCATCAATGGCCCCCTAGATAAAACAGGGAAATATATAGATTTGTTTCTTAAAGACATGGTCCCTAATCTCCCCTCCTATGTAAGGGATACTAAAGATGTGTTGGCGAAAATTGAGAATATGATTATCAATGATGATGCCATTCTAGTGGGAATAGATGTGGAATCACTTTACACCTCTATCCCACATGAATGTGGTGTGAGATCAGTCTCTTATTTTCTTGACAGAACATATCCTACGTCGGGGGGACAGAATGAGTTCATCAGTGAGCTATTGGAATTTGCATTAAAACATAATTTTTTCCAATTTAATAATACCTTTTATCAACAGACTAGGGGTACCAGTATGGGAGCACCGTGGGCTCCGGCCTATGCATGTCTCCATTTAGGGTTTTGGGAGGAGCAGGTTGTATTCAGATCATCAAGATTTCTTGCAAATGTCCAGATCTGGTTAAGATATATAGATGATGTGTTCCTTGTATGGCGAGGAACATCTGAGGAATTAAAATTGTTTTTGGGAGAGCTCAATCAGAACTCCTTTAACATTGGACTTACATATATATTTGATGAAAGATGTATCTCTTTCCTAGATCTGGAGATTAGAGTTGAAAATGGAAGACTTCTTACAAAGACATATAGAAAACCCACTGCCGCCAACACCCTATTAGAGGCAAGAAGTTATCATCCGCGTTCACTGATTTCAGGGATTCCAGTGGGACAGTTTTTGAGATGCCGGAGAAATTGTTCAAATATCAATGACTTTAGGATGGAGGCCCAGGACCTCTATAGAAGATTTAGGGAAAGAGGATATTCCCATTCCCAAATTAGAAATGCTCGGAGACGGGCATATCAAACTGATCGCGAGGATTTATTATCCTCTAAAAAGGATGTGAAGGCCAAGTTGAGTGATCAACCTGTTAGAATGATAACCCAATTTGGAGCCCAATGGCAAGATGTAAAATTGATATTAGAAAAACATTGGAAGATTTTGACTCAATGCCCCAGATTGAGTAAGATTGTAGGCGAACGCCCCCAGATGGTAGCGAGAAGAGCACCAAATCTTGGTGATCTTCTCATTCACTCAGATTATCAACCATTAAAACAAACAACATGGTTAAAATCACGTACTAAAGGGATGTTTAAATGTGGAAAATGTCAAATTTGCAAATATGTGGATCGTACGGATTCCTTTCATGATTCAGGAAATAATACTCATTATAAAATTCAGAGTCTCATAAATTGCTCTACAGTAAGAGTATTATACATCTTAACCTGTCCTTGTAAAAAGATGTATGTAGGTAAGACCAAAAGACAACTTAAAGTACGAATAGGTGAACATCTTAGAGATATTAGATCTAATGAACCTGATAGTAATCTTGCCCAACATTACGTTAAATATCATGGAGGCAAACTGGATGGTACGAAAGTGAAAGGTTTCTATGCACTGCACTTTCCACAGAGGAGAGGTGATTTTGACAGAGAACTGCTTAAAAAAGAAAAATATTGGATATATAAACTTGATACATTGCACCCTAAGGGGTTAAATGTGGAATGTGATCTCCAAGTATTTTTGGAAAAATAGCTAGAGCCATGTACTTTATTATTGCCATGTGGTGGTTAATTTGTGGGATTTTTGTTTTCACTAATATGTCACTTAAATCCTTAAAAAGTATGTATGTATATGGAAACAACTAAAACAATATGGAAGATCTCAAGTTATGAGTTTAAATATAGCTCTAAACCATATGTATCAGGACGGTATTTTGAGCTAACTTCTTTCTTTGTACCTTTTTTCTTTAATAATAATCATACCATAGGATGGATATTTAAAAATTGGGGTATTTCTGTTGAAGTGACCCTTAATGAGAATTTTCAGGTTATATTGCCATCTTGTGGTATATTATGGTAATTCAGAGGGGTTTCTCTGATAATTTGATTCAGTGGATAGACTTGTTGATTCTCTGATTAATATCGCCACCTTCTGGTTAGAGTGTGATGGGTGCTTTAGTTGACGAATATATTTAATTCATGATTTTTTGATCAATATGTGTATCGTCAAAATTGCTAAAGTCTCTCCCCTCTCTGTTGTCTCCGGATATCTGTTTTTTAATTTTATTCAATAATGACCAGCAGCTGTGCTAAGTATTTAGCCCTTTCTTTCTTCCATTAGGAATAACTGCAGGTTGGCTTTTTGCATAAATGGGTGGGTCTTTACCCACTATAAATAGGAAATTGAAATGCGGTTGTTTCATTGGTCCTGACGAAGCTGAGTGAGATACGCCCATCGGCGAAACGCGTTGACGTCATACGTCAGATACGTCACTTCCGGTCATGCGCACTAGGTGGAACGCACGCTGACCCATAAGGAGGAAGCCATCTTCACAAGCCATGAGGCAAGCCTAAGCAGCACAAGCGCCGAGAAGGGGCTGGAACCCGCGGTATATCGGCGGATGTCAGCGGTGGTTCCTTGGCCGCCTTGGCCCTGTATGGCAGTACCTATGAAGGATTTCTCTTTCATTCCCGTTATCCATAGCACAGGTGGTGAGTGGATTGTTGCAGGACATTAGATATATGGTCCTCTGTGATCTATATGACCTATATATCTTCTATAGAGTGTGAGCTCTGTCAGTGACTTCCCACATATTGTTTGTTTCACTACAGGATGGGGACATCATGGTGCTTTGTATAGGAAACAAGATATACCATATATATTTCAACAGGCAGAAGAGTCTTTGGGATGTGTCTTGTTTTTTCCTACAAAAAGTGGTGTATAGTCCACATGTAGTGGTGAAGAAACCATTTCAAGCAGAGTGCTGCTGTGTGCATCTTTTCTTCCATCCTGGAAATAAATGGGGCATATTTCCATCCAAGAGCTCTAGGAAACAGCTATCTATATTACAGATGAATGGGCCCCAACCACTTGTGCCGGCACAGGAATGTATTGTACAATATATTTGACATTTATGTCTTCCTTCATACAGGCCTGAGGCCTGCTACTCTCCTTTTTGACGCATATTGTGCTTGCTCCATTGCATACATGTGAGATATATATTTACAGCATAATTTTTTGGATTTCTTGATAGGGATTTGCCATTATGGTTACTGTTTAATCCCTTATATCCTCTATTATGGTATGCCCATGGCATAATTTTTTGATACACCTCCCTAGGGAAGTGTTCACCTGTGTGTTTGTGTTGCAGGGACACTAGACTCATGTAGCCATTTTCCCTGCTACACATACATTTAGACCGGTTTTTGTGTCATTTTAAATGGTTTTAGGTCTGTGTGTATTGTCTCATACTGAGGTGATGGTAAACCAGGGCAAATGCCCATATGTCATATTCATTTGTGTGTAATAAAGCATAATTTTTGGAAATTATTCCCTTAGTGTCACGTTCTGTTCATTATGTAGCCGCTTTTCTGTGAATCTCTTTTCACAACCCTCCTTTTTTGTATCCTTCTGAGAAGGGTGCTGTTCTCCCTAGCAACACTGTTGTGCCAACAAAGTGAGTTGTGCGCGTCACGATCGCGGCGTCAGACCCCAGACCTTCTCACCAAACTCGTGACCGAAGGGCTAACCGATCTACAACCGCGATGTGACGTGCGTAACAATGCCACACCCAGCTGCACCCTGCACAACGATTTTCCAGCTAATGGAAACCGATCGATGTGCCAGCAGCCTGAATCGATTGTTATTGGGTCAGGTTAATTACGCAATTAACCCCTTCACACTGCCACCACCTCCTTTTTGATCAGAGAAAGAGGAAATTCGGCGTTCAGCTATAACACTATAATGGTTGATATAATCGACTGCATAACCTGGTCATAATACAGGCCTGTTATACAGAGGGTTAAAACAAACAGTAGCGTCTCTTTAAAGGCAGGGATTTGTAAATTGCAATTAAGAGCTATAGAAACAGTTCAACACTTTCAGAAAGAGAGATTTATTACTAAAAGGCTCAAACAGGTGCAATAAAAATATTTACAAAGAAGATGTAACTAAGATATATATATATATATATATATATATATATATATATATATATATATATACATAGAAAACAGCACAGCAAAGAGATAACAGGGAGAAGTTAAAGGGTTAAGTTACTTGCCATTAACCCTTGGATGTAACCAGATCATGTTTCTGAGCAGAAGGGTGCTTTTTGATCTCCCTATGTTACGATGGTAAAGATGGGAGAATTCTTCAAACTTAACTCTCTTAGGCTTGACAGCCTGCTTTAAAGTTTCCCAGCAGGGGGTGGTTCTGAAGTAAAAGACCAATCCCCTGTTTAGGGAGGGGTCATCAGGCGGAACCCTAAACTGGAGCCCACATCTTTCATAATTCATATTCTGATCCATAACTTTCCATCTGCACAAGCGACAGTCCACCCGCAGGTATATTATTATGCAGACAAGTCTGAGGATTATTTACATATGAATTATGAAATTATATATTGCACGGTTCAAGAGTTCTATGTCTCGGCTTCCCTGATGGTCCAAGATAAGTGAGTGACCCATCAAACTGTTCGCCTGCTCATTGGCCATCTGACGAGGTGTCCGGTTTTTATGCAAGTCTCTCATATTCCAAGATATCAGACATAGGGGAAAAATTGATATGAGAAGTGTTCATCTAATTCTGTCACCTACGCTGAGCTAGGTTTATTAGCTCAGAGTCCCTTTCAACTCCTGGGAAGGCTCCGCTATCCCTTCACGAGGCGTGAAATTACACTTTGGTACTTTGGCCAGTGAGACTCCAGCTCTCTTGGGAAAGCTGATCCTATCTCTTCCCAGGTGAGAAAGGATACAGCTTTCAGCACCTAGCTAGAGATGCCTTGGCCGGCCAATGACCCATAAACAGTACACAGACACACACTGGCCAGATGTCTCCTCTCAGTGAGAGGGAGGGG
Source organism: Staurois parvus (assembly GCF_062004578.1). Lineage (NCBI taxonomy): Eukaryota > Metazoa > Chordata > Amphibia > Anura > Ranidae > Staurois > Staurois parvus. The sequence continues at coordinate 17,928,925 of NW_028317951.1, read as the reverse complement.
TAGGGGAAGGATAAGGGAGAAATATATGTGTCAGGACAGTTAACGCCTTTGCCAAGATGGAGGTTGAAACCAAAATGGTTGAACCGCGTTCATCTCTGGGTATACGCTGTTACAGTGCGGGGTGAGCACCAGTCTGCTGTAACTACCTTAATATCTCACGGCAACTGCTGTGGGGCCCACCTGATCACAAAACATTTCTGTTCAGGGGTGTTATATGCTAACATACTGAGATGTAGCTTCTTGTCGAGGTAGAGAATGAGATTTCCCTCTCCAGTCTCATTCCTCAGGCCCAGGAATACATCTGACCCGAAGGAAGTGGCACCTGTGTGCACCAGAATCGGACAGGTGAATTCTGGAACTCGCCTCCCAGGTGTGCCTACAGGTACCTTCATCCAGGTTGAACAGTCCTCTTTACATGCTAGCATAAAGGACACCCTTTCTATCAGTTTCCTGTCTGTTAGGTCAGTCACAGGTTCACCTGAGCCATGATAGTTGCACCCAGGCATCCTACCGTAGCCAGCTGTACCCAAGACTGACGTAACCTGCTTTTTGGCCTGGGGAGTAGGCCAGGCCATAATTGCCTCAGTCTCCCCATTTCCAGACCTCTGGGGGTCTCTTCCTACCTGTGGTTCCCAGTGCTGAACCACTGACATGCCCCTCTGACAGTTACCATTTTTGACTGTCAGACTAGGCACTGGCAGTTTGTTCAGGACTGGTGACAGGGGTCCAAGTTGCTCTTCCCAGACAGGGCCGAACAATGCAAGGCCCCCAAAGTAGGCATCTGCACACAGTTCCACTCCATATCGTAGGTCATTCCTGACCCCTGGAGAGGTGGTTGGTGCGTTCTCAACCCCAACTAGCTTTCCCATGAATTCAGGCAAGCCACATGGGATGGTGAAGACTGACTTGTCCTGAGCCTCCTGGGTTAGAGACGTTGCCCTATATCCTCTGTTCAGGTCCACGATGGTTAGACAGCGGGCACATGCCGGCTGCTCCATTACCGCATGGTTCCTGGGTATGGGGTAGGCCACAACCATAGGGTTGGCTCTCAGTAGTCCAAGGTCCTCACAAAGCCTGGTTATCTGATGTTGTTTGGGGACCAGGACTACTGGTGATGCCCAGACCCTGCGGGACTTCTGGATTCCTGACTGCAATATTCCCTCTGTCTCTTTGGCCCATTTTTTCTGCACCTCCTGTGAGATGAGGTGGGCCGAAGGCATGAGGGAAGGATACACCCTGCCGTCCAGCTTATGAACAGCACAGTGGGCTTTCCCAGGGTTTCCCTGAACCCAGACACCATTTACCATAGGCCTTGCCAGCAGCTACTGTACCTGAATGGAAAGGAAGGGTGATTGGAGCTGAAGGCTGAAGCTCCCTCTCTGAGGACCGGCTATCAACTCCAATAGGGCCCCTTGCACCTCCAATCCAGGTGTGCTGCCACTGCCTATAACATACGTTGTCCTGGTTAGTTTTTTTGGGGGTGAATCTAAGACAGAAATTATTATTATTATTATTATTATTATACAGTATTTATATAGCGCTAAAATGTTTGCTCAGCGCTGTCCATTATAGTGGGGGACAGTACATGAGACAATACAGTAACAAAACAAAACACGAGGGGTTCAAGGGCCCTGCTCTTTCGAGCTTACAGTCTAGGAGGGTCTAGGAGGGTGGGAATAGTGGTACAGGAGGAAGTGGCTGTGGGGGATGGAGTGGTAGGAGGAGTGGAGGAGATCGGCTGTTAGGTGAGGGCGGGGTAGGCTTCCCTAAAGAGATGGGTTTTCAGGGTGCGCCTAAAGGTGAGGAGGGTAGGTGACAGTCTGATGGACTGGGGTAGTGAGTTCCAGAGGATGGGGGAAGTCCTGGAGAAGTCCTGTAGTCGGGCGTGGGAGGTGGAGACCAGGGAGCTAGAAAGCAGGAGGTCTTGTGAGGAGCGAAGATTACGGGTAGGGTGGTATTTGGGTATCAGGTCGGTGAGGTAGTTTGGGGCAGCATTATGAATGGCTTTATATGTCAGTGTTAGTAGTTTGAATTTAATGCGTTGGGCAATCTGGAGCCAGTGGAGGGAATGACAGAGAGGGGTGGCAGAAGCGGAGCGGTTGGTATGGTGGATGAGTCTGGCCGCTGAGTTCAGGATAGACTGAAGCGGGGAGAGTCTGTGATAAGGTAGGCCAGTGAGAAGGGAGTTGCAGTAGTCCAGACGTGAAATAATAAGGGAGTGTTTGGGGTTAGGAACGAACGTATTTTGGAGATGTTGCGGAGGTGGAGCCTGTATGACTTTGCCAATGATTGGACATGGGGTTGGAAGGACAGGTCTGAGTCTAGAGTGACACCTAGGACTTTGGCTTGCGGGGTGGGACTGAGAGGTAAATGGCGTTGTTGGTCATTGATGGAGAGGGGGGGGGCACGGGCTGGGGGGAAAATCAGGAGCTCGGTTTTGGAAAGGTTCAAATGGAGCGACATCCAGTCTGATATGTCGTTCAGTAGGTGGGTGATACGGGCGGAGACTGAAGGGGTGAGGCGAGGGGTGGAGAGGTAAATTGTTTGAGGTGACTTCCTCTCTGGCTTCAGATTTTCCCCATACACCTTGACATGCTATATAAGGTGACACTGTCACTACATGTCTCCTAGGCTGACTGGACACAATGAGCAGCTGTTTAACTCTTTCAGTCCCTAAGCCCCCTGCTGGTAGACTATTCATTCGCAGCTTCTCACTGTCCCAGTCAAACTGTTGTTTATCTTTCTCAGCAGGGAAGCTCACAGCTTGCCTGCTGATGAATTCAACACTTTGGTCACTCCCCAGTGCTACCTTGGCTGTGGGACTACAAGTACTACCCAGCTGTCCAGTACCATACAAAGACGACTGCTGGGAGGTTATTAAGGTAGAATCCTCTGGGCTGGAGCAAGGAAAGGGCCTATCCAGACCATCCCTTTGCCCAGCACCCAGAGACTGTACCTCTGCCCATTTCACAACACTGTCGGTGGCCCCCAACAATAAAAATGCATCATCATTATCATCATGCAAGGGGATCTCCTCTCTTTCTCCAGGCGATGGAGAATTCTGTTACCCCACTCTGTTCCCAGCCCCCTCCCTCTGTCCATCCACAGGTTGCCCAGATATTAACCCAACATCTGCACACAGTACCTTGGTGTGAGATGGGGAAACAGCTCTCATTGTTTGAACACTGTTTGTGTGGAAGTAAATTAATGTTTTGACTGACATTCTGCGGTTTAGCCACAAGATGTCACTGTTTTTGTAACACAGCCTCAGACTGCATAGATATTTGTATATTCATGAAGAGGTGGGGTTTTGCACAAAGAGTTGGAGAGAATAGGAAGGAGAGGGAGAAGCCATGTTCTGGAGAATGGTGAATGAGGGGGGCCGTTTGAGCTGAGAATCTGATGACATCCAGGTGTGAGAGCGTCCCTCCGTATCCAGAGCTGCAGCTAAGTGAAGCTGATGAGATTGCTGCCAGGAAGCTGATGAGATTGCTGCCAGGAATGCTGATGAGAGCGGAGGAACTAAGCAACATATACGGCGAGACCGCATGCTTGTTGGAGAGACATTTGTTCTGTTCAGAGTCACCAGCGGATGCAAAGCAGACCCGGGTCGGTAAGATCGTGCACGCACCTCATTTCAGTGTTGGCGCCTTGAGACTGAGACCAGGCCTATAGTTAGTTAGGGTCTCTGTTTGTGTCAGGCCACAAGTGTTGTTACTGATTATTGGAAGGACTCCACAACTTAAAGTGACATTTCACATTGGAGAGCTGATAAAATCCCGCAAACTCAAGCCAGACTGGCGTTTTGCTCTGAAGGAATACTCAGGCACGTGCTACAGGACCAGTTATGGGAGGGGGAATACTGTAGAGTTGTGTAAGATTGTAAGCTGTTGTACTGCGCTGCAGGCTAGCCCATACCATACACCCATACACTGATTCCTGCTCTTTTAGGGTAATAACAGGTAAGGTGTGGCAGCTTAGTTGTGCCTGCCAGTAGGTAAATTACTTCACTTTCTACCTTCATCCATCAGAAGGCGCCGTGCTGTGCAGCACAAGGGTCTCAGCCTTTGGGCTGGGTTTATGCAAATTTATTGTATGTTTCCAGCATTTGTGGTTGTGTTTATTTGCCACATCTAAGTAAAATTCTGTTGTGGCAAAAGCTGGTGTTGGGGTTGCTTTCCTCGTTCGTGACTTCAATCTATCCTGGAGAGCCCACCCCGGTACATGGCTTACAACGGCATGTCCAGAGAGTTCCATAGGGGCATCTGGGCTGATCTTGGCAGGGGCATAATAAGAGACAAGAGTACCCAAATTGGCACCCAACAGAACAGATGTGGGAATTTCATCCGAGACTCCCACCTCCCTCATCCCCCTTCCTGCACTCAATTAATGAATACCTTAGCATGGGGTATGCGTGAGCGCGTCCCCCAACTCCAGTGAGGGTAAGGAACTTTCCTGGGATGATGTTCTTTCATTCAATCACCCCTGGTCGGATCAAGGTGACTTCTGCCCCAATTACAGTCTGGTTGCCGACGGTGACTGGCTGCAAGTTTGCGGGGGTTACCCGAGTCTTCCTGTGGACAAACAGCACTGAAGAAGAGTTGCTGGCCGGCGGGCCAGGTGATGTCATTTTCTTCTGCTCAGGGCACTGAGTCCTGATATGTCCGGGTTTCCCACAGGTGTAACATCTGCGGTTGTCAGTCAGAAATGGATTGGCCCCAAGTACTGCAGGTGCTGGGTGACTGGAAGCTTCACTCACCGGCGTAGGAGGGGTTGCTATGGGTGATTTCCATCCTTTCCAGCCATTCGGAGGAACTTTGCGGTGTTCAGACACCAGCGTGTGGACATAGGTGTCGGCCAGGTTTTCTGCAGCTTTGGCAGATGCTGGTTCTCTCTCCAATACAAACTGTCTGACGTCTGCCAGACAGAGGTGCAGTAGTTGATCTCGTATCATGAGATCCTCCAGGGACACGTAGGAGTCAGCTTTCAGACCTCTGGTCCACTGCCGGAATGTGGGGTGCAAGCCACTTACCACATCCGTATAAGAGTCCCCAGGTCCCTTTTGCAAGGACCTAAACCGCTTCCGATACACTTCCGGGGTTAGCTGGTATTTTCGGACAATTGGTTCCTTTAGAGCTCCATAATTGTCGTCCTGCTCCACTGGCAATTCGACAAACGCATCCAGGGCCTTGCCTCGTAGCCCTGGTGTCAGGTACCAAACCCATTGTGCTTGGGGCAGATGGTACTGACGGCAAGTTTTTTCGAATGACAGTAAATACATGTCAATGTCACTGTCCTTGGCTGCTGGGCCCACGGCCTGAGAGGCGTCCCTGTGCTCTAGGGACCCGAGGTTCTGAGCCTGTCGCTGCTGCTGGAGCCTAGCCATCTCCAGTTCGTGCCGACGATCAGCTTCCCTCTGCACCGCCTCTCTCTCAGCCTGGCGTTCCTCCCTGTCAGCCGCTGCCTGGCATTGCGCAGCCTCTCTGTCAGCTGCTGCCTGGCGCTACTCTCTGTCAGCCGCTGGCTGGCATTCCAGGAACTGCAGGTATGCCAGAGGTCCTTCTCCTTGATGCGTTCCAGGGCTTCTTGCATCTGAGGAGAGTCTCTGCTGGTTACAGGCACTCTGGTGCTGGCTTGCTCAGGCTGTGGCGTGGAGGTGACTTAATTTGTCAATCTATGTAAGTACATCTAAATCTTCTAGTCCATCTGAAACTACCCTCTCTAGACAATGCTGCTTTTCAAGGATGACCCTGTTGCTTCTCCATAGATAGAGGAGTCACCCTCCGACAGTAAGTGTGTTGCTGGCCAGATCATCAACTGAAAATAAAAGCAAAAGAAAATGCAGCCACTACATTTTAACGATTGGTAAGCTACAATATATTAAATTTGTGTTTTTTTGTTTAAAGTGGTAGTAAAGGCCTTTTCATGATTTAGGTAAGCCTATGATAAGGCTTGATAAATAAAGTGCAGCGCTAAAATAAGCAGAAATTTCAATCTGATCTAGAAAATTCGATCTAAAAAGTTAGTTCTGAAATTGGTTATCAAAAGTTCATTATAGTAGATTGGACACAGCTTATGAGAAATCCGGGACAAATGGCAGAAATGCGCACTCACCGACCGCGCATAGGAAATGCGCATGTGTATATTAAATTCCACACAGTAGCGATCTCCCTCAGGAAGGGGTGTTCTCAGGCGTTGGTCAGCTGGGCTCACAGAACCTCCTATGGATCGGGATGGATCGGCCGGATAAGGACTCCAGGTGAAGGCTACCCTCCTCTGGATGAAGTTGGAAGCGGTGTCTGCTGACCCCTCAATAAGGGGCAAAGAGTGGGAGAGTACCCATAGTGTAGTATGTCAAAAAAGAACTTTATTGATAACAGACAGTGCAGGGTATATCAGTGATAATGCTAGGCAGATGACCAAACATGTGGAGTAAAATGAAATAAAAAACAAAACCACTGACCCTGAATGAAGTGGCCGCCAAACCTCCTCGTGGTCTGGGCGGCAATAAGGCGTCACAGGCTGTCAGTTCCTCCTGAGGCCTTTCGTGCTAAGGCACATCATCAGAGGGGATACTGACAGCTCTGTGACAGACGCCGAATCTTCATAAAGCAAAAAACGGGAGTCGCGCATGCGCACTGACTCGCCGCCATTTTCGGAGAGACCGGGCAACTGCGCATGCGCGCGCGGCTATGCGCCATTTTGTTGTGGATATCTGGAACTGTCAGCTGAAATACATTGCATATCGCTGACAGAGCACACAAAGCAGTGCATTTGAGCCAGAACTGATGGCTCTCGATCCCTGGGGAGATAATCAATATAGGAGTCCTGGTTTACATCCAAACAGGATAGCCACAAGCCACTTCCCAAATGATATAGCACCAAACTTGGTGACAGGGGAAATAGGCTAATATACCCACGGTATAAAAGGTGCTCCGGGTCCTCAAATCTATAAATAAAAATAAATAAAACAGGAAATACAATAGTATTAATAGTAAAATTAAAGGATATACATTTAAAAGAGCAGGGGACAAAATTCTAATGTGCAATAATTGTCCCTGTCAAAAAATGCCAATTGAACGGCACTTTGAGACAAACTTTTCTGCCAAAGAAATTAAAGGGATATCTGGGATATAATAGTACCCAGCGATCCATAGACAAAATAGACAGGCTAAATGTCACTAATCAGTGGTGTAGTCCTGGGAAGAAAATGGTGAGTTACAGGTCCCCCTAATAAGTGGTTAGTCACCATTTGGTGAAATATCGGAGAAAACACTGATTTGTCCATGGCATGTAAAGGTGCTCAAAAAGCAACAGTCAATAATATACATAAAGATACGCAAATGAATGAATAAGAGGAAGGAAATATATTCCTATTTAAAAACACCAATGTTAATAAACTAAAAACAGTTCATGAATTAATGAATAGGATAGCATAAAATAGTAAATAGAATAGCATAAAATGAATAAGATAGCCATAAAAAATGTAAACACAAGGCCCTATGATAAGGCTTACCTGTAGGTACAGTAAATATCTTCCTAAATGTGTACCGTTTAGGAGATATTCACTTTAGCAGCTCCAGTGATTTCACTGGCGCATACGTACTGCAAGACTTCCACTGAGCAAGCCATAGCTGGCCGTGACTCCCACACGCATGCACAGGAGGGAGGTCAATGCAGCTCGGTCAGTCAAAACTGGAAGGAAGACCAGGTGAAGATGGAAGCCCTGTCAGTGGTGACAGCACACTGCTGGAGGGCTTTGTTTTCAGGTAAGGCTTTCACAATGTGCTAGTATGCGATGCACATTATATTTATAACCACTTGTCAATGGCTTGTACAGACACAGCGATGTACTGGTACATCGCTCTGGCTGTACTAACACATGGGGTCAGCAAATCCACCCACAACTGCTGTGTCCACTGGACCCAGCAGAATGCGGATCCCGGTAATTGGGACTCGGTGATCATGTGATCACTATATGATCAAAATGTTAGCAAAGCTGTTATGAATCAGTCTGATTCATAACAGCTTTGCTTCCCTCCCTGATGAGCTGTGATTGGCCAACAGCTTTCACATGGTACATGAGCCAGTCACAGCACCCTGTACCATGTGATTAGCTGTAGCCAATCACAGAGCGCTAGTATTTTGAACTGTCATGAACTTAACCCATTCATGAGAGTTCAAAGCAAGCATTGCATTGCATGAGCAATAAACTTTATTGCACCTGCAATGCAAAGTGTAAAAAAAAAATCCTGATCACCCCCCAAAGTAGTACACTGTTACTATGGTAACATTGAAATACTCTGATGAAAGTTGTTTTTTTTAAAGAAATAGTTAAAAAAACAAAAGATGATAAAAAAACATTTAGAATTGTTTTTATTTTTTATATTTTTTCTTTTAACTACTTACCAACAACCCGCCTGCAATGTGCAGGCAAGTGGAGGCTCTGGGCAAACCAATGTACTCTTACATCATTTTCTATTTCTGAGTGTGCCCCCCCCCTGCGCTTTCCCTGTCAGTCCAGGGAGAGAAGAAAGAACACCACACTGTGAGTAAAAGCACTAGCTTTTACACACCCACATTAGATTAGCACATTTAACCCTTTGATCACCCCTATTAACCCTATGATCACCCCTGTCACCCAGACAGTGCCATTAGTATAGTGTCAGTATATAGATTTGTTTTCACTGATCACTATATTACTGCCACTAGCAGCATCAGGGTCCGTTATCGCCCCTCCCAGCCAGGGTCAGCTAACATTAGATTGCCCACACACTGTTGCATTCACGCTGTAGGTTGCTGATCACTGCCATTACTAGCATAATGTTTGTACAAATCAATATATTGATCACGAACGGAACTATACTAGTGCCCCCTTAGTATTACTGTCCCCAAAAACATAATGTTAGCTGGATCAGCCCCGTACGCTGCCAGCACTGGCATTTAGCCCCTCTGCTGTTTTTCACAGAAGAGTTGTATCAATTGATTGTGTGCCAAAGCAATTTATACTCACAATACATCGCCGCCCACCCAAATTCAGCTCTTGCCAGACAATTTGCATGGAAACCTAATATGGTTTCTGAATTTAAAACTGTTTTTGGCCTAACCCTCAACATGGGCATTACAAAAAAGAATGAATTGCGGTTGTATTGGTCCGCAGACCCGACTCATCATATGCCCATGTTCTCTGCTGCCATGGCCAGGCATAGATATAAGATGATAATGCGCTTCGTGCATTTCAGTGATAACACTCTCATGAAAAAAAAGAACATTACATGTTTGTCCAACAAGGACCAGCAACGTAATGGAATGTCGCTGGACTTTGAGTGGTTATACCAGGATGATGCTTGCAGCTTCAGGCATCATCCTGGTGTTATTTTTTTCAGCTGTCGGTCAGCTTTCAGGTAAAAGCAATCCTAGCGGCTAATTAGCTGCTGAATCACTTTTACAAGAAGCGGGAAGGGAAATCCACCATCCCGCCACCTTCCATGGCTTTCTTGGTCTCTCCCGTCCCAATGGGGAACCCAAGAATGCAGACGGCGGTTCTGCCGGATGACCATAGAGCTGATCGGAATGTCTCCAATCATCTCTATGGTCAAAGAAATCGGAGGCAACAAGGATTTCATCATTTCGGTTTTGCAGGATAAAAAACAGATTTTTTTTAAATTGGAAAAGCATCTGATCTAATCTAATGTTTAAAAAGTAAAAAAAAACCAAAATACATAAAACCCCTGCCCCCCCATCCCCATGTTCACGCACAATGGTGAATGCAAGCATCTTTCCTGTGTCAGTATGTAAACAGAGATTGCACCATGCATGTGAGGTATCACTGCGGACGTCATATTAGGGACAGTAATTCTAGTACCAGACCTCCTGAGTAAATTTAAAGTGGTAACTTGTAAAGGCTTTTAGCATTGCCTATGGATATAAAAAATTTACGTCGTTTGCCGCAGTTGCATGGGCATGCTCAATTTTAAAGCATGCATGTTTGGTATCTATTTACTCAGTGTAACATCATATTTTATTAAACAATTAGGCAATATATTGTGTTTTTGTGCATTAAAAAAATATTTTGTTTTCCAAAAAATTTGTGTTTTAAAAATCACTGTGTAAATACTGTGTGACATTGAAAAATTACAATACCCACCATTTTATTCTCTACGGCATCTGTTTTAAAAAAAAATGTTTGGGGGTTCAAAGTAATTTTCTTGCACAGAAACTGTTTTTTTCTTGTAAACAAAAAGTGTCATAAAGGGCTTGGTCTTTAAGTGGTTACAAGAGTGAATGATGTGTGGCATAAGCTTCTAATGTTGATGCTGAAATGCCAGGATAGTAGAAGCACCCTCCCAAATGACCTCTTTTGGGAAAGTAGACACTCCAAGGTATTTGTTAAGGGGCATGATCAGTATTTTGCAGATCTCATTTGTTGTCACAAGTTTTTGGAAAATGAAGAAAGAAAACAAAAATGTATTTTTGTATTTCAATGGTTTTTATTAATTTTAAACATTATAAAACAGAGGCAACAAAACAAAAATGTATTTTTATTCTTTTTCAAAACCTTGTGACAAAAAAATTATATCTGCAAAATACTCACCATGCCTCTTATGAAATTCCTTGGGGTGTCTACTTTTCAAAAAGGGGTGATTTGGGGGGGAAGTTGTTCTATCCTGGCATTTTAAGGCCTCCGAAACTTTGATAGGTAATGAGGAAGTGATATAAGGAAATATGCCCTTTGAAAGTCTGAAGGTAATTATTGGATTTTGGGGGCCTGTATGTGGCTAGGCTGCCAAAAAGTCTCTCACATATGGTATCCCCATACTTGGGAGAAGTAGCAGAATGTGTTTTTGGGTGTTATTCCTCAAATACCCATGGCATGTATGAGCAACATATCATATAAGTGACAACTTTTTTTGTAATTTTCTGAAAATTTGTGGTAAAAAACAAAATCTTCCATAGCATATTCACTGCTCCAAAAAATTAAAGGAACACTTTTTAATCAGAGTATAGCATCAGGTCAGTTAAACTCCTGGGATATTGATCTGGTCAGTTAAGTAGCAGAGGGGTTTGTTAATCGGTTCCAGCTGCTTTGGTGTGAATGAAATTAACAACAAGTGCACTAGATGGGCAACAATGATACGACCCTCAAAACAGAAATGGTTTTACAGGTGGAGGCCACTGATATATTTTTCCCTACTCATCTTTTCTGACCGTTCTTCACTAGTTTTGTATTTGGTTAGGGGCAGTGTCACTACTGGCAGCATGAGGTGATACCTGGACCCTACAGAGGATGCACAGGCAGTCCTACTCCTCCAGGATGGCACATTATACATGCCATTGCCAGAATGTTTGCTGTGTCTCCCAGCACAGTCTCAAGAGCATGGAGGAGATTCCAGGAGACAGGAAGTTACTCTAGGAGAGCTGGACAGGGCTGTAGAAGGTCCTTACGTATCAGCAGGACTGGTATCTGCTCCTTTGTGCAAGGAGGAACAGGATGAACACTGCCAGATCCCTACAATATGACCTCCAGCAGGCCACTGGTGTGAATGTCTCTGACCAAACATTCAGAAACAGACTTCATGAGAGTGAACTGAGGGCCCAATGTCCACACAGATAGAGAAAGCTCCATCTGTGTGGAAAAAGGACATACATTTTGTTTGGGTAAAAAATTGCATGACCGCGAAATTACCAGTTGAAATAGCGCAGTGCTGAATAGCAAAAAATGGCCTGGTCACTAAGGGGGCATCACCTTCCGGGGCTGAAGTGGTTAACTTGCAAGGAGAACATTTTTTTGTGGTTTGCTACCACTTTAATAGCACTAAGTGTGTTTGTGATATCTTTTTTCATCTCAGAAACAAATCTGTCATTGCAGCCGGATTATATATTTTTTTATATGTGTAAGGGAAACTGCAAATGTCATGTGCTATGTTTTAATGATGAATAGTGAAAAAGTACTTGCAGTTTTTGGCATTTAGAGCTAGAACTCTGTAACCTGATTTTTAAAGGGGTTTCTACAACATACATATTTCATCCACCCAGGGGTTATATGTTTCAGCCTTTTGTCATTACTTTCCTGTCAACAATGTTGTGTGACAGCATACAGTAACTAAATCATCTTTGTGCATGTTAGGGAATATATATTACAATCCTATCACCAGACAGGAAAATATAGATAGTATATCATGTACATTTTTATTTTTTAAGAATATTGTTAATTGTCATGCTACACAGTGTAAATCAAAGCTCTTTTCTTGGACAGTTATGAATTGAAAAATGGCATATTTCATATTTGCATTGGGTGATCAGGCCATGTAAAGGTTAATTGGATCACATTTGCAAGTACTTCCAAACAATGAAAATGTTCATTATTTCTCACAAAGATTTTCTGCCATGCTGGAAAACCTCTGATTGACCAGTTACTGCATGTTTCCCTGTTCCATGGCAAGAGGGGAATAAACCTTTCAACACTTAGGCTTTGCACTCATTCCACAGCTAAATCATTCAGAACATTGTGTTGGGTCCCAGTAGTCCCTAGGAGGAACTCAGTAACATAGATGACTTTTTTTAATCCATCTGATCTTTTCCTTCCACCTAACCTATTGCAATAGGTATAGATCATCATTAAGCAATTGTCAAAACTAATTTGCCTGTGAAATGAAATAAACAGAAAATAGATAGCATTTATATTTTCTAAAGGTAAAGATTGTTGTAAAGAAAGCAATTTACTTGTGTTTTAACTTACAAATTCACAAGAATTAAAGTGGTTGTAAACTTCTACATATACCCAGTGAAGTGACTGATACAGAGCTGAAACAAATCATCCTTTAGATTGTACCTGTTTATCTGCAGTCATCTCTACATCTGTTTAATGTCTAGAATTTATAAAACTTGTCTGAGCTTTCTAAAAACAGTGGAAGGAGAGACAAAATTATGTACTGCAGAGCTCAGTAAGGAGGACTCTGAGATCTGAGGAGGGAAGAGACACACCTCCCTTCACACAGCACACAGGAACAGAATTGAGACTGTCAATCACAGGATGTGTGCTGGAGGTCCCTCCCTGTCACTTTTTTCTCTTGGTGTCAGGAAAACTTGTCAGAAGTGATACATGCTAATAGCAGAGGAAAAAGGCAGCAGACAGAAATGACACTTGACTCTGCTCTTAACTGAAGCAAGTACACACTATAGAGGGATATCCTTTGTTCATATTTCCTTTCTGAGGTTGACAACCACTTCAAATGTAATCTTCATGTTGTGGCAAATAATGTGACCTACTTGCATACTTTCTTTTATTAATGTCAGTACAGGACTGATCTCTTATCTCTTAGGAATAAAAGACAAACATTAAGAACTTGTCCCCTCTTAAAAGCCCCAAAGGCATAACTGGCTTCTAACTGGCTTCTACAAAAGCTGTTCTTATGCTGTTGCAGGGAAGCTTCCTGACCGGCCTTTCTGACCGTGTTACATGTTAACAATGCGCAAAAAAAACAAACAAACTATGAAATAATGACTTTTCTTAGTTCTCCTAGTGACATCATGGCATCTTCTTATTTGTGCTGTTAAGTTGTATGGTAAACTATATCTGTCTTGTATAGTCTTCCAACTATTTCTGCAAAATCATTCTGTCACTCAGTATACAGTTTCATATGAAATAAACTGTTCTGATGATGATGACTGCAAGAGGGAAGCGGTGGACCTATATAATATGTTTAAAGAGAGGGGATACTGTACAGTTAGAGAGGCCAAGAAAAGGGCAGACGATCCTGCACCCATTGAAGGGGGACTGACGCCTTCCTCCAGGCCTGGGCCATCATTCTAGTAGCCGATAAAAACAAATAGGAGGCCAACTTCTGCTGGCGAGCGAATAAACCTGGTATTGGGCAATGGAGCAGACCGTAGAAGGCCTCACTGAGTGTGGAGAAGGCAAAATACACGGGAGCAAATCCAGACTAATTTTGGGCATGACCACCATATGTGCGAAACATCCACTTGATAACCACAGCCTCAAAAACAGCGATCACTATAGGACGAGTTCGCCCGGGCAATACGGGCCAAAACCTAATACCAACGAGCCATCACCTTATATGCTGCCTCCAATGTGGTAGTGTTGAATGAACATTTAGCCTTGAAAGAACAAGCCCTACTCCAGTCCTCCAAGTCTATAGCTGCCGCCAGATCCTGCTCCCATTGTACGACATATGAAAGGGAGGTATGGGCTGGGCGTCTATTCAAAAGAGGCACAAAGGATAGAGATAAGACTCAGAGAGCTGTGATGGTGGTGACAAATCTTCTCAAAGGCAGACTTCTGGAATGGAAAAGTGGAAGTGCTATGCAGGGAAGTCAGCCAATGGTGCAGTAGCAGGTAACTCCGTCTGAGGGACATTATGAGACTCCAGGGAAGGGAGTTCCAGGTGGGAAAGGACCTAGAGGTAAAAAAATGCATGAGAATCCATGACCACCCACCAGGAGATCGTCTGTGGCCGATTCAAACCCGGCAGAAAAAGAGGATTATTAGTAATCAGGAGCAGAGGTAAAAAGGATGCATCAGATTGCCCGAATAACGCATGCTTGCAGGCGATGAATCATAAGTGGACTCAGGTTAGAAGGGAGCCATAGAAGCGTAGATATTGCAATGAGGGCACAATTAGGCAATTCCAGAAAGACCCAGAGATGCACATCAATAGTAGCGTGTAGCAAGGACAGTGAGGAGATTTGGCTTGCCTTGTAATATTTGGTTACATTGAGGACCCCAGGACCTCCCTGCAATCTATAAACAAGGCACTGGTATATTTTGACATGCTCACATGAACTAGAGGCAATCATAGGCCCAAGACCATTTATGGTTGCTAAGAGAGCAAAAATAACTTAATGACATGCTTGTACAGTCTGAGTTTGTCAAAACATCAGGAAGAAATTGGTTGACTGACCTCCCAAAGCTAAAAGGAATGTTCCCCTGTGTGCACTATAATATATGTAAATTTTTGGACTGTTCTGAGGTGTTCACTGACTCTGAGGGGAAGAACAGTTATCAAATTAGACAATTTATTAATTGTGCAAAAACTAGAGTATTAGATATTGAGTGTCCATGTAAAAAATGCTATCAAACAGAAGAGGTGATTTTAACACTCAGTTACTGAGAAAAGAAAACAGTTGGGTTTTCAAATTAGGGACCATGACACCCCAAGGACTCAATAATGAACAGAGTCTAAAAGTGTTCCTTGAATCATAAATTTATCCCTGATTTCTCTATTGCCCACATTTTAGTTAAGTCTGATTCTCTATATGGTGGGCCTGGATACGTCCCCGCACTTGAGGACATTTGATTTGATGTATACGCAAGTGGGTGATTGCCTTGTCCTGTTTTGAATTAAATTGCAATAGCAGAATGGATGGTGAGTCTGGGTCAGGCTTAGTCACAACACTACTATAGATGGAAATGTTGGAAATGCATTGAAATGACCAATATTACCTACATTTCTTTATATGAAAAATATATCACTTAAAATATTTGATGACTGCTGTCTTTTTAAGCAAGGGACCTCCCCCGGCCAGTATTATTGCTGGAAAGGGTCGATAGTCTCTTTAAAAGTCTGGGGGCATTCACGTCCTGATGAAGCTGCCCCACTGGCGACATAGCCATTGGCCAGCCGCTGCATAGACATTCAATGGTGGAGTACTCCGCTTAGCTAATAGACACATGGATCTTCATGTAGAATGCCAAGTGTGGAGTGGGTGATCACGAGTCCCAGCATATCCTGATGGAGGAGTGGACAAAAGCGGGCATAGTCCTGTAGGAGCATTGCCTGGTACACTGGAGTGGTGAGAGACTGAATGTTAATTTCCTTGTGCCACTACTTTAAATATCACAATGGATTAACTGTTAGTGACCTCATCATAGTGCTTGCGGCATGCTCTACCTATACCCTGTATGATCCAACTTGTCATGCTCTTTGTATCCATTTTTTTTTTTTTTTTTTTTTAAGTCCGCAAACGTGCAAACTACAACGAAAAACCCGTAAGTGATCACAAAAAAAGTGCAAGTGCGAACACCACACGAAAAAGTGCACTTAGGGGTGTGTTTGTCCTACCCCCGAAAGGGTTGGACCGTTCGCCTGATCCCCCGGGGCACGAAGCTCCTGACAGGGACAAGGTTCCCATTTGGTCCTCCTGGCCAAAAGGCCTGGTGGACCACCGTTCCTTATGCCCAGCCGAAGCCGGACATCCAGTACTAGGCGAGGGGGTTCTCCCGAAGAGAAAACCCCCTAGGGATCAGGGGAGGAAGGAACCGTATGGCCACACATCCTCCCCCTAGACTTCAGGTAAGGCCCGAGGACCCACACCCTCCATCCGTGAAAAAACACACACATAAGAACAGAAAAAGTGACAAAACGTGGGAGTGGTAAATAAATAGAAAATAAAAAAGTGGTACCGTGCCTAATAGTGCACAGACCAGGCCCTGAGGCCTGTAGCAAAAATTGCCCCGGACTTAGCCAAAAGACCTGGTCCTTAGGGCGCTGTGCAAAAAGAAGTGAAAAACAGTGGCCATGTGTCATCTTCACACCGTGGGGTCCCACACCCAAGTGTCTTTGTATCCATTAGGGCTGTCCATAGTATGGTGTGAAATCTTTATATATGGACACATGGGCTTTGGCTGTCTTCCGGACACAATTGGCTGGATAGATTCACCTTATGGTTGGCCTTTCCGGCGGTCAAGTTATACTTCATGCCAGCTCAGTTTGTCCCATTTATTCATTGATCTACTGTGGATTGATCCTGTTTCATACAGGCTGTGATATTTGCTCCCACATTATGTCATGGTCTTGTAACACAGGCACTCTGATATACCAGCCTCACGGCATATTTGGTGGCTCCCCTGGGCCAGACCATCATTCATGGGAAGGGTCTATCATTATCACTCTCTGAGTGGTAGCGGACGGGTAGACTTGATACAGCCTGCTATGTGACAGTCTGTCAAATCTGAATGTCCCTTTCCCAGACTGATGGCTGGTCATGCCATACATGAACCAAGATCGAGTGCATGATTGGCAGTGTGTTTGAGTGGGTGTGCTAAACCCAGGCTTTGGCTATTCAAGGTGATAACATTATCAGTCCTTGTTTTAATGGTGATTGGAGGATTGTAGGTCATTTTGACCAATTTGAAAACAATTTTTCATCTAAAGAAAGTTGGATTTGTTTGGTTACACTGCGGTTAGTCCTCCTTTAATGCTTCTTTATGGGTAATCTCTCTTGGTCCCCCATATGTTTTTACTAGTATAGGTTATGACTAGAGATGAGCGAAGAAATGAAAAATTCGATTCGGCTGATTCGGCGAATTCCAGTGTGAAATTCGATTCGATGCGAATTTCTCCGCTACGAAGATGACTTATTTAAAGGGTTTCTAGGCTTCAGAGAGCCTTTAAATTAGTGCAGAACACTGTACCTTTAATTTAAATGCCCTTGGAGATGAGGAAGGAGAAGGAGAAGGAGAAGGATGAGAAGAAGGAGAAGGAGAAGGATGAGAAGAAGGAGAAGGAGAAGGATGAGAAGAAGGAGAAGGATGAGAAGAAGGAGAAGGATGAGAAGAAGGAGAAGGAGAAGGATGAGAAGAAGGAGAAGGAGAAGGATGAGAAGAAGGAGAAGGAGAAGGATGAGAAGAAGGAGAAGGATGAGAAGAAGGAGAAGGATGAGAAGGAGAAGGATGAGAAGAAGAAGGCTGAGAATAAGGAGAAGGATGAGAAGAAGGAGAAGGAGAAGGATGAGAAGAAGGAGAAGGATGAGAAGAAGGAGAAGGAGAAGGATGAGAAGAAAGAGAAGGATGAGAAGGAGAAGGATGAGAAGAAGAAGGATGAGAAGAAGAAGGATGAGAAGAAGGAAAAGGATGAGAAGAAGAAGGATGAGAAGAAGGAGAAGGATGAGAAGAAGGAGAATGATGAGAAGAAGGAGAAGGATGATAAGAAGGAGAAGGAAGAGAAGAAGGAGAAGGAGAAGGATGAGAAGAAGGAGAAGGATGAGAAGAAGGAGAAGGATGAGAAGAAGGAGAAGGAGAAGGATGAGAAGGAGAAGGATGAGAAGAAGGAGAAGGAGAAGGATGAGAAGAAGGAGAAGGATGAGAAGAAGAAGGATGAGAAGAAGGATGAGAAGAAGGAGGAGAAGGATGAGAAGAAGAAGGATGAGAAGAAGGAGAAGGATGAGAAGAAGGAGAAGGAAGAGAAGAAGGAGAAGGAGAAGGATGAGAAGGAGAAGGATGAGAAGAAGGAGAAGGATGAGAAGAAGGAGAAGGATGAGAAGAAGGAGAAGGAGAAGGATGAGAAGAAGGAGAAGGATGAGAAGAAGAAGGATGAGAAGAAGGATGAGAAGGATGAGAAGAAGGAGAAGGATGAGAAGAAGGAGAATGATGAGAAGAAGGAGAAGAAGGAGAAGGATGAGAAGAAGGAGAAGGATGAGAAGAAGGAGAAGGATGAGAAGAAGGAGAAGGATGAGAAGAAGGAGAAGGAGAAGGATGAGAAGAAAAAGGATGAGGAGAAGGAGAAGGATGAGAAGAAGGAGAAGGATGAGAAGGAGAAGGAGAAGGATGAGAAGAAGGAGAAGGAGAAGGATGAGAAGAAGGAGAAGGATGAGAAGAAGGAGAAGGATGAGAAGGAGAAGGAGAAGGATGAGAAGGAGAAGGATGAGAAGAAGGAGAAGGAGAAGGATGAGAAGAAGGAGAAGGAGAAGGATGAGAAGAAGGAGAAGGATGAGAAGAAGGATGAGCAGAAGGAGAAGGATGAGAAGAAGGAGAAGGATGAGAAGAAGGAGAAGGATGAGAAGAAGGATGAGAAGAAGGATGAGAAGAAGGAGAAGGATGAGAAGAAGGACAGTTCTGTGACAGTTTCTGTCTATTTCTGACAGTTCTGGGACATTCACTCCATACAGCGGTTTCAACCGCTGTATGGAGGGAATGTCATAGAACTGTCAGAAATAGACTATTAATGACAGTTCTGGGACTGTCCTTCCATGCAGCGGTTGAAACATTGTATGTATTTGTTTCCATAAATGGATCCATTTATGGAAACAAATACATACAATGTTTCAACCGCTGTATGGAAGGACAGTCCCACAACTGTCATTAATAGTCTATTTCTGACAGTTCCATGACATTCCCTCCATACAACGGTTAAAACAGCTGTATGGAGTGAATGTCCCAGAACTGTCATAAATAGTCTATTTCTGATAGATCTGGGACATTCACTTCATACAGCTGTTTTAACCGCTGTATGGAGGGAATGTCATGGAACTGTCAGAAATAGACTATTAATGACAGTTCTGGGACTGTCCTTCCATGCAGCGGTTGAAACATTGTATGTATTTGTTTCCATAAAATGGATCCATTTATGGAAACAAATACATACAATGTTTCAACCGCTGCATTGAAGGACAGTCCCACAACTGTCATTAATAGTCTATTTCTGACAGTTCCATGACATTCCCTCCATACAGCGGTTAAAACAGCTGTATGCAGTGAATGTCCCAGAACTGTCATAAATAGTCTATTTCTGATAGATCTGGAACATTCACTCCATACAGCTGTTTTAACCGCTGTATGGAGGGAATGTCATGGAACTGTCAGAAATAGACTATTAATGACAGTTGTGGGACTGTCCTTCCATACAGCGGTTGAAACATTGTATGTATTTGTTTCCATAAATGGATCCATTTATGGAAACAAATACATACAATGTTTCAACCGCTGCATGGAAGGACAGTCCCAGAACTGTCATTAATAGTCTATTTCTGACAGTTCCATGACATTCCCTCCATACAGCGGTTAAAACAGCTGTATGCAGTGAATGTCCCAGAACTGTCATAAATAGTCTATTTCTGACAGTTCTGGGACATTCACTCCATACAGCGGTTTCCGGCAAAAAGTGTATGTGCAGAGTTCCTCTATTCTGCAGATACACTTAGAGGAGCTCTGCAGATACACTTAGAGGAGCTCTGCACATACACTTTTTTCCGGTTTGGAATTATTCTTATTTTCATCCTACTTCTTCTTCTTCTTCTTCATCCTCATCCTCATCCTCTTCTTCTTCTGAGGATGAGGATGAAGAAGAAGAAGAAGAAGAAGTAGGATGAAAATAAGATTAATTCCAAGCCGGCAAAAAGTGTATGTGCAGAGCTCCTCTAAGTGTATCTGCAGAGCTCCTCTAAGTGTATCTGCAGAATAGAGGAACTCTGCACATACACTTTTTGCCGGCTTGGAATTATTCTTCTTTTCATCCTACTTCTTCTTCATCCTCATCCTCAGAAGAAGAGGATGAGGATGAGGATGAGGATGAGGAAGAAGAAGAAGAATGAAAAGAAGAATAATTCCAAGCCGGCAAAAAGTGTATGTGCAGAGTTCCTCTATTTCTGACAGTTCTCTCACAGCTTCTTCACATGTACAGCGGTTGAAATATCTGTATCCTAAATGGAAACTAATAGATACAAATTGTATCTATTAGTTTCCATTTAGGATACAGATGTTTCAACCGCTGTACATGTGAAGAAGCTGTGAGAGAACTGTCAGAAATAGAGGAACTCTGCACATACACTTTTTGCCGGCTTGGAATTATTCTTCTTTTCATCCTACTTCTTCTTCTTCTTCTTCTTCTTCTTCATCCTCATCCTCATCCTCTTCTTCTGAGGATGAAGAAGAAGAAGAAGTAGGATGAAAAGAAGAATAATTCCAAGCCGGCAAAAAGTGTATGTGCAGAGTTCCTCTATTTCTGACAGTTCTCTCACAACTTCTTCACATGTACAGTGGTTGAAACATCTGTATCCTAAATGTAAACTAATAGATACAATGTTTCAACCGCTAAACATGTGTTCCTTCTGTCAGAGAACTGTCAGAAATAGCGGAGCTCACTGCAGGGACACTTTTGCCGGCTGATCGGGAAATGTTCGATTCGCGCACCCGAAGTAGGCAAAATTTCGGTTTCGACACGAATCGAATATTTCCTGAAATTCGACTCGAATTCCGGTTCGCCTAGTTCGATTCGCTCATCTCTAGTTATGACTTTGGAGGTACCCCACTATAAATTATATGGTGAGCCACTGACCCATTGAAAATGACTGTATGTTGCGATCCCCTAAATGGGGATATATACCCTGGCATAGCTTTGTTTTATTCTTTAATTAGTTACTAGACTTTCATATGATACGGACTCTGGTTAATGGAGCTAAACTGGTCTGTTACTTTTGTCATAGCTCTGTTTTAACAACTTGCCACCCACGGTAGTTATATTGTGGACAAGTAACACAGCCGTGCTGGATCATGTACCTGTACGTCAGCTGTGACGTCTGGGTTTGTGGGCACGCATGCAGCTGTCTGGCATTGTGTCCAACCAGCAAGACCCAGCCAATGATTCATAGCTGAGACATGCTGACCAGCCATGTTCAATTACAGCACAGGGCCCTGTGTTTACAAACATACAGGGCTCTAAACACTAATCAGCAATCTGGCTGTTTCTTCTCCCTGCAAAGGGAGAAAAAAAAGTGAGATAGATGAGATAGATAGATAGAAAGCAAGATAGAAAAAAAAAGCAGCACACATGACACATTGTTAGGCACATATTTAACCCATTGATTGCCCCTTGATGTTAAACACCTTCCAAGCCAGTGTCATTAGTACAGTGTCTGTGCACAGTATTATTACTGATCACCATATTAGTGTCACAAGCGATGTCAGCGTCAGTTAGTAATGCTCCCAGAAAGTGTTAGCAGCAGATTACAGTTCCACTATAAGTTGCTGATCACTGCCATTACAGTATAGCGTCTACAGCTGCGGAAATTCCAGTATATTTACCATAGTTTGTAGATGCTACAACTTTCACATAAACCAATTAATATACACTTATTTGAATTTTTTTTCTACCAAAGACATGTAGCAGAATACATTTTGGCCTAAATTTATGAAGCAATTCGATTTTCAAGATTTTTGGACATTTTCATTTATATTGCAAAAAATAAAAAACCCAATGGTGGCCCAATACCACCAAAAGAAAGCTCTATTTGTGTGGCAAAATATGATAAAAGTTTGATTTGTGTACAGTGTTGCATGACCACACAATTGCCTGTTAAAGTAGCATAGTGCTGAATAGCAAAAACGCTCTGATCATGAAGGGGGGTAAAACCTTCCAGGGGCTCAGAGAACCAGTACTTTCTAAATACACTGCTCAAAAAAATTAATCACTTTCAGCTGTTTTGGTGTTAAATTAACAATAGGTGCACTAGATGGGCAACAATGAGACGACCCCCAAAACAGGAATGGTTTTACAGGTGGAGGCCACTGACATTTTTTTTCTACTCATCTTTTCTGACTGTTTTTCACTAGTTTTGCATTTGGATAGGGTCAGTGTCACTACTGGTAGCATGAGGCAATATCTAGACTCTACAGAGTTTGCACAGGCAGTCCACCTCCTCCAGGATGGCACATCAATACATATCATTGCCAGAAGGTTTTCAGTGTCTCCCAGCATGGTCTCAAGAGCATGGAGGAGATTACAAGAGATAGGCAGTTACTCTAGGAAAGCTGGACAGGGCCATAAAAGGTCATTAACCTATCAGTAGGACCGGTATCTGCTCCTTTGTTCGAAGAGGAACAGGATGAGCACTGCCAGAACCCTACAAAATTACTTCCAGCAGGCCACTGGTGTGAATGTCTCTGACCAAACAATCAGAAACAGACTTAATGAGGGTGGCCTGAGGGCCCAACATCCTCAAGTGGGCCCTGTGCTCACTGCCCAGCACCATAGAGCTCGATTGGCATTTGCCACTGAACACCAGAATTGACAGATCCGCCACTGGCGCCCTGTGCTTTTTACAGATGAGAGCAGGTTCACCCTGAGCACATGTGACAGATGTGAAAGGATCTGGAGAAGCCATGGAGAATGTTATGCTGCTTGTAACATCATTCAGTATTACCGTTTTTGGTGATGGGTCAGTGATGGTCTGGGGAGGCATATCCATGGAGGGATGTACAGACCTCTATAGGCTAGACAATAGCATGCTGACTGCCCTACGCTGGTGCAGTGGGTCCTGGGTTCCTCCTGGTGCATGACAATGCCTGGCCTCATGATCGCAGAGTTTTTGTTCAGCTCTGTGATCAGCTGGCTAGTGGGACAGGAGATCCAGTTGAAGCTGAAAAGGCCCCTCCCACTGCTTGTAATAACAATTGAATGACTAGTTAGCTGCTCTGATTGCTATTTTAGAGCTGACCGTTGGCTCTAAAATTATCAAATCATCCCGGTACAACCACTTGAAGTCCAGGGATGTTCCAGGTATGTGACTGGTCAACAAGTGGATAAACTTGGACTTGATCTGTCATGGTCGCCTAACTCAGAGGTCATAAACTTTTCTCAACACCCCTCTGTGTACAGTAGGGTGTTTAGCTGTCTTTATTGAAGTAGCTCTTCCCATCCCCGCCCTGCGACTTACAAGAATGTTGCACTACTGGCACAACAGTGGTTCCTTCTGCTAACCCCAATGGCATTACTGTATCTTGAAGTGATGTGCGTAACTGTGGAAGAAACCACAGAGAGCAGCAGGGAACCACAAAACCAGAAGATCAACACTCCTGAAGATATCACTTTTTGAAAAGATTTCAAAGGAAGATTTCTCTGCAATAAAACTGTTCATCAGCATAGGCAGCCAGAAAGGTAAGTGTTAACCATCTTCTATTACAGGGACACTTTTTTGAGCAACTTGATTTTTGCATTCACCAAATGGGTGTATAAGTACAAAGTGGCAACCAAAATTAGCCATTGGGACAGCTCGTTGGTAGCCAGATGAAATGTTACATTGCAATAGAAAGCCTTTATTTGATAGTGTGTGGTTCACCTGAGTACGTGCAGTCCAGCCAGCTCCCCATCACAGGGTCAAGTGTTGGTGTTCCTTCGGGTGCAAATCAATGAGTACAAGAATCTCCAGTCTGTTTTTTTATTGTTTTGGATTTACTCTTCTGATTATCAGGTATATAATTTCCTCTGGGTAGCTACTGCCTAAAGAGTACCAGCACTGTGAGCTCTGAAATCCATTTTTATCTAACTTTAGTTCAATTTGATTTAAGAGACAGTTGCTTTAATTGTCCATTATTAAGTGGACTAAAATAACAATAAGTGGAATGAAATAAACTGCATAAAAATAGGACCATTCGTATTTCATTGAATTCTTTTTGAGAATGAAAAGTAATCTGGCCCTTATGGGAAACAATTTCACTTTTGTTGGAATTTTGATTTCAATAAATTTTTATTATTATTTTCAAATATTAGTTACACAAGGTCAATTGAAAAGTACTGTATACACTGACCAACTGAAAGAACATGACACAGTAAATGACATTTTCATCTGGTACAAAACATCATTAACCATTTAGAATACAGTATGCTATAAGTAACCTGAAGTGATTCAGTGCCATCTGTGCAATATATAGTTAGAAAAGACAAAATGATTGTGGATGATTAGATGATTAGAATGTAAAATTATGAAGATAACTATACAAAAGTAAATTCAACAGTTTATGGTTCAGGACCTAAGACAAGTGTCAATTTTGTTAGAGAGTATTTTGAAAGAGTAAGAGGTAGAGATGTATACCACTCATTCCATACCTGCTAATTCTTGCTAAAGGTAGAGTATTTTCCAGCAATTCTGACTAACATACATTCATATGTGTAGTGAGTGTGAATTGTCAATATGGTATCATTAATATTTGGGGAGGATGTTGATCTCCATATACGTAGAATAGTCAGCTTTGATGCCAAAAATAAATGAGTCAAGTGTTGGTGTTCCTTCGGGACCACGATAGAGCATGTTTGCTTAAATGTAGCAGACTTTCTTTTGACTTGGTTTCCAAAGGTAGTTGACTCTAAATAGTTGCTCATGGCAAGATGTAAGGGTAATACTCAAATAAGAAATTCCTGAGTCTTTCCATAGATAAGGAAATTTAGATTGTAAGCTGTGTCTATGTTGTGGTAGTACCCCCATGTCAAGTATATGGGATTTGGTGCCATTAACTTTGTAATATGATACCATACCGTACTTTTGCAATAACTGTTTTGTAATATCTAGAGAAGATAGTGGTTTAGTCAGCATTAAAATAACATCATCTGCAAAGAGGCTTATAACATGTTTTGTTACCTTTGATCAGGAAACCAGTAATGTCAGGGTGTTGTCTAATACTGGAAGCTAAGGGTTCCATCATGAGATTAAAAATTAATGGAAAGTGGGGGCATCCCTAGCAGGTGCCATTAGTTATTTGAAAGGGCTTCGATAGTACTCCTGATGTGTATTCTCGTGCAGATGGAAGAGTATACAAGGCCAAAATGGCAGATAGCATATGCCCCTGAAAGCCAAATTTAATAAGCACTTTTTTCAAAAACAGCCAGTTCACGCTATGGAACGCCTTCTCCGCAATCAAGTCCAGCAGAAGAGAAGGCGTCCAATACCTCCTTGCAAGGTGGATGATATATCAGCCTCCTGGTAGCGTCGGAAGTCTGCCTCCCTTGGTAAAACCAGATTGGTCAGGGTGAATTAGGGTGGGAAGAATGTTTACCAATCTAAGTGCTAGCATTTTTGCATATATTTTAAGGTCATTATTCAGGAGAGATATAAGCCTATATCTGGTGACTTCCCTGGTTTTGGTAACATTACTATCATCACCTCCTAGCATTTCTGTGGGAAGGACGTCGACGATGCAGCTTCGTCATATACTCTTAAGTATATGGAGATAGTATATTTTTAAATTGTTTATAATATTCCCCAGTCAGGCCATCAGGGCCAGGGGACTTGTTTTTGGGTAATGTATCTATGACCTGTAACACTTCAGGTAATGAAAAGTGAGAGTTCAATTTTTGAAGCTGTAATGGAGAAAGTTGCGGTAGATTTAAATTAGTTAGGAAGTTGTCTATATCGCCTGGGGAAGGTTAGTAAACTTGATTATCTTGACTCAAGTTATAAAGAGAGCTGTAATACTCACTGAATACATCTGCAATATACTGCGGGTCATATACTTTTTTGTTAGAATTGGGGTTGATTAGAAATGGTATTTCCGTTTTAAAACGCTGACCTTGTATTATGCGTGGTAATACCTTACCCGCTTTATTACCGGAAGAGTAGAAATTCATTCTCAATCTTTTGGCATATTTTTCATAGTTATTTAACAGTACTAACCTTAAATCGTGTCTTAATTTTGATAGTTCTGTAGTTATCTGATGGGAAGGTTTTATTTTGTTTTGATTTTCTTAAGAGCGTGTGTGTGAGAGTAGGATGTCTATTTGTCTCTGTCTCTTTGTCCTTGCACCCAGTTTAATAAAGATACCTCGGATATAGGCTTTGTGTGCATTCCATAAGATACGCAGATTATCAGAGTAAGAAGAGTTGAGTTTGAAATAATCAGTCAAGTGGCTCTCCAAAATTTCTTTGGTGGCAGGATTCTGCTTGAGTTGTAGGTTAGTACGCCACACCACTGCAGAATTTTTTGGATATGTGTCTTCCACTGTAAGAAGTATTGACGCATGATCTGACCATCTGATACCATTGATTTTAGCTTGACTAATTTTTGGAGAAGCCACTTGTCTGTCAAAAATAAATCTATTCTAGTGTAGGTGCAATGCCTATTAGAAAAGAATAATCTCTTTCATTTGCATTAGTGCAATGCCATGAATCATATGGGTGGTAAGAGCGCATAATGGGTAGTAGAGATGGAGTTTTGGCAGAAGTAGCTGAGGTAGAGTCAATTCGAGGATCTGGGGTGATATTAAAGTCTCCACATAGCAGAATGGATCCTTGCTGTACTTTCCTGATCTTTTACATCAGACCATTCAGGAAATGGACTTGGTGTGCATTTGGAGCATAAACACCCACTAAAGTGATTCAAGTGTTATTTATATCACAAACTATAATGAAGTAACATCTTACTGGATTACTCAGTTCTGTATGTACGTAGTTGAAATGCAACAGAGTCTTTGACAATGATCATTACTCCATTTTTGGCAGGCATACTCGCAGTGAGGTAATGTTGAAAATTTCTGTGGGTGCATCTAGGAGACGCAACTTTGTGGAAGTGGGTTTCTTGCACACACAAGACATCACAATGCATTAAGTCCTCTTCTTTCCACATCAATGCCCACTTGGCAGGATGATTCAAACCATGTGCATTGACAGATAAAATATTAATAGGCATATCAGGATCTATTTAGTATGCTGACGTTAATACACTGCTAGTGCATACAGAGAGGCCAACTGGTAACTTTCCGCTGGAGTGAGGCTTGGTAGTTAAGTGATAACCATTTGTTGTTACTTGGGTGATCATATTGAAGAGTAGGAAAATTGTTGATGCAGTCAAAGGCCTTGTTCCATAAGGAAACAGGAATTCAATGGAACACAAAAAACATTTAACAAAATAACAAATGGGGTGAACATAGGGTTTGAAAAAACCCAGGTGCAGAATACGTCTGCTCTGGTATATTGGAGCAATATAATAGGCTCGAGCTCCTATTGGTGGTCTCTTTGTTAGGGCTATATGCTCATCTGAATAAGATGCCTCACAGGAGAAGATGTGTCCATCAAGAATTAGACACCCGTTGCCATTCTGGTAAGATTCTATTTAGACTACTTAGAGGTGGAGATTTCTGTGTGTCCCCCGGAACGATATTCCAGGATTTCTGTAGTTGTAAACCCTTGTTGGGAGAGCTAATGACATGTGTGAAGCCATCTTTAGTGATTATAAGCTTTGTGGGATATCCGAAAGCTTTTGTAATATTATTCAGGTTCTTGCGGAGTTGCAACATATGCTGTGATAGGTCAGTATAAAGCTGGAGGTCAGAGTAATTAGTCGGTCGATGTTCCTCCTTGCATGTGAGTAACATTAAGCGCTCTTTAACTTAAAAAAAAATTTATGCAGAGTAAAACATCTCTTGGTATATGCTCTGGTATATGCAAAGGCTTTGGAATGCAGTGAATCCTGTCTATAGTTAATTCCAGTGGAGATAGGTCTGGCATGAAGGATGAAAACATTGTAGTAACGATTGAACGAAGTGCTGCCGGTTGAACTGTTTCTGAAATTCCTCCAATGTTAGCATTATTCCTCCTGGACCTGTCTTCTAGGTCAGCGAGTTTTGCTTTTAACCATATATGTTAAATATGTCAGTATGAATCGTGCTTCTGAGAGAAATGAACATGTCCTTTAAAGTAGTATGTAAAATTGGTTGATTAGAAGTGGGGAAAGCTGCAATAGATTCTAGTACTTCTCTAGTGTCTTCTTGTGAGTCAGGGTTAGAACTCACCTCACATTGCTGCAGATTAGAGTCATCCATCCTTATTCTGGATTTCTCAGGGATTCTTAATGATGGTGTAGAGGCTTGTGATGTTCCAGCAGAACCTTGGTTGATCTTATGGAAGTTGTTCTGATCTCTGTGTGGGGATCGAGTGGCCACTGGAGAGGAGGAAGGTAGGCCTGCGCCATCTTGCCCATGCTGCTGCTGAGGCTGGAAAAGTAGGCCGCCAGTTTTTGGAGCTGGTGACCCTCTTTCCTTTTCCTGGGCATGTTGCATGGGATTAGGGGGTCAAACCGCCGCTACGGGGTAAAGTTATAGAGCCACTGGTAGCTGTGTGCTCCTATTATTCCCCGCCTGGTGTCGGAGCTCTGGATCTAAGCCTCCATCCTCGGCTGAAGTCAAGCCATGCCCCTCACTTTTGTTGGAATTTGTTTTATCCTGTGTTTTTAAATAGCCAACAACTGGCTAAATTAAAGGGGAGCAATTAAAAAAAATCTAAAATAAAAAAAATGTTGTTGCAGCAACCAAAAAGAAATGACAGCAGGAATCTAATGGATACATTTGTATAATACGTATGATTTAATATTTTTCTTTTAAATGAAGCCACTAGAGATGAGCGAATCGAAGTATCCGAAGTGGAATTCGAGTCGAATATCGGAAAAATTTTGATTCGTGCCGAATCCGAAAAACAGCCTAATTCGGACGCGCGAATCGAAATTTTTCCGAAAATGGCGGCTGACATGTGCGGCGACGGAGCGGGGATGTCGGGGAAGGCGCGCAGACAAGGCGCGCTGCCCCATAATGCATTCCTCAACGACATGTGATCGCATCAGCCAATCAGCAGCCAGCCAGCCAGCACTGTGTAATGGTCGAGGTATATATAGCGGCCATTTTGGAAATCTTCATTTGCCTGCAGTCATTGAACAGAGGCAGACCGCTCTGTACTAGGGACAGGGACAGAGTTAGGGCCACAGAAACGAGAATTGGGGACAGAGAGAAGTTACTTAGGGACAGAGAACCATTACTCAGGGACACAGACTTGTTAATGAGGGCCACAGAATCGTTATTTAGGGACAAAGAAACGCTAGTTAGGGCCACAGAATTCATACTCAGGGACAGACAGAATTTTCACTCAGTGCCAGAGAATTGTTACTTAGGGCCACAGAAACGTTATTAGGGCCACAGAATTTTTACTCAGGGACAGACAGAATTGTTACTGAGTGCCAGAGAATTGTTACTCAGGGACAGACAGAATTGTTACTGAGTGCCAGAGAATTCTTACTCAGGGCCACAGAATTCATTCTCAGGGACAGACAGAATTGTTACTCAGGGACAGACAGAATTGTTACTGAGTGCCAGAGAATTGTTACTCAGGGACAGACAGAATTGTTACTGAGTGCCAGAGAATTGTTACTCAGGGACAGACAGAATTGTTACTGAGTGCCAGAGAATTGTTACTCAGGGACAGACAGAATTGTTACTGAGTGCCAGAGAATTGTTACTCGCACAGACACAAAATTGTTACTTGCACAGACACAGAATTGTTACTCGCACAGACACAGAATTGTTACTCAGGGCCACAGAATTCATACTCAGGGACAGACAGAATTGTTACTGAGTGCCAGAGAATTGTTACTCAGGGACAGACAGAATTGTTACTGAGTGCCAGAGAATTGTTACTCAGGGACAGACAGAATTGTTACTGAGTGCCAGAGAATTGTTACTCAGGGACAGACAGAATTGTTACTGAGTGCCAGAGAATTGTTACTCGCACAGACACAAAATTGTTACTTGCACAGACACAGAATTGTTACTCGCACAGACACAGAATTGTTACTCAGGGCCACAGAATTCATACTCAGGGACAGACAGAATTGTTACTGAGTGCCAGAGAATTGTTACTCAGGGACAGACAGAATTGTTACTGAGTGCCAGAGAATTGTTACTCAGGGACAGACAGAATTGTTACTGAGTGCCAGAGAATTGTTACTCGCACAGACACAAAATTGTTACTTGCACAGACACAGAATTGTTACTCGCACAGACACAGAATTGTTACTCAGGGCCACAGAATTCATACTCAGGGACAGACAGAATTGTTACTGAGTGCCAGAGAATTGTTACTCAGGGACAGACAGAATTGTTACTGAGTGCCAGAGAATTGTTACTCAGGGACAGACAGAATTGTTACTGAGTGCCAGAGAATTGTTACTCGCACAGACACAAAATTGTTACTTGCACAGACACAGAATTGTTACTCGCACAGACACAGAATTGTTACTGAGTGCCAGAGAATTGTTACTCAGGGACAGACAGAATTGTTACTGAGTGCCAGAGAATTGTTACTCAGGGACAGACAGAATTGTTACTGAGTGCCAGAGAATTGTTACTCAGGGACAGACAGAATTGTTACTGAGTGCCAGAGAATTGTTACTCGCACAGACACAAAATTGTTACTTGCACAGACACAGAATTGTTACTCGCACAGACACAGAATTGTTACTCAGGGCCACAGAATTCATACTCAGGGACAGACAGAATTGTTACTGAGTGCCAGAGAATTGTTACTCAGGGACAGACAGAATTGTTACTGAGTGCCAGAGAATTGTTACTCAGGGACAGACAGAATTGTTACTGAGTGCCAGAGAATTGTTACTCGCACAGACACAAAATTGTTACTTGCACAGACACAGAATTGTTACTCGCACAGACACAGAATTGTTACTCAGGGCCACAGAATTCATACTCAGGGACAGACAGAATTGTTACTGAGTGCCAGAGAATTGTTACTTAGGGACAGACAGAATTGTTACTGAGTGCCAGAGAATTGTTACTCAGGGACAGACAGAATTGTTACTGAGTGCCAGAGAATTGTTACTCGCACAGACACAAAATTGTTACTTGCACAGACACAGAATTGTTACTCGCACAGACACAGAATTGTTACTCAGGGCCACAGAATTCATACTCAGGGACAGACAGAATTGTTACTGAGTGCCAGAGAATTGTTACTCAGGGAAAGACAGAATTGTTACTGAGTGCCAGAGAATTGTTACTCAGGGACAGACAGAATTGTTACTGAGTGCCAGAGAATTGTTACTCGCACAGACACAAAATTGTTACTTGCACAGACACAGAATTGTTACTCGCACAGACACAGAATTGTTACTCAGGGCCACAGAATTCATACTCAGGGACAGACAGAATTGTTACTGAGTGCCAGAGAATTGTTACTCAGGGACAGACAGAATTGTTACTGAGTGCCAGAGAATTGTTACTCAGGGACAGACAGAATTGTTACTGAGTGCCAGAGAATTGTTACTCAGGGACAGACAGAATTGTTACTGAGTGCCAGAGAATTGTTACTCAGGGACAGACAGAATTGTTACTGAGTGCCAGAGAATTGTTACTCGCACAGACACAAAATTGTTACTTGCACAGACACAGAATTGTTACTCGCACAGACACAGAATTGTTACTCAGGGCCACAGAATTCATACTCAGGGACAGACAGAATTGTTACTGAGTGCCAGAGAATTGTTACTCAGGGACAGACAGAATTGTTACTGAGTGCCAGAGAATTGTTACTCAGGGACAGACAGAATTGTTACTGAGTGCCAGAGAATTGTTACTCGCACAGACACAAAATTGTTACTTGCACAGACACAGAATTGTTACTCGCACAGACACAGAATTGTTACTCAGGGCCACAGAATTCATACTCAGGGACAGACAGAATTGTTACTGAGTGCCAGAGAATTGTTACTCAGGGACAGACAGAATTGTTACTGAGTGCCAGAGAATTGTTACTCAGGGACAGACAGAATTGTTACTGAGTGCCAGAGAATTGTTACTCAGGGACAGACAGAATTGTTACTGAGTGCCAGAGAATTGTTACTCGCACAGACACAAAATTGTTACTTGCACAGACACAGAATTGTTACTCGCACAGACACAGAATTGTTACTCAGGGCCACAGAATTCATACTCAGGGACAGACAGAATTGTTACTGAGTGCCAGAGAATTGTTACTCAGGGACAGACAGAATTGTTACTGAGTGCCAGAGAATTGTTACTCAGGGACAGACAGAATTGTTACTGAGTGCCAGAGAATTGTTACTCGCACAGACACAAAATTGTTACTTGCACAGACACAGAATTGTTACTCGCACAGACACAGAATTGTTACTGAGTGCCAGAGAATTGTTACTCAGGGACAGACAGAATTGTTACTGAGTGCCAGAGAATTGTTACTCAGGGACAGACAGAATTGTTACTGAGTGCCAGAGAATTGTTACTCAGGGACAGACAGAATTGTTACTGAGTGCCAGAGAATTGTTACTCGCACAGACACAAAATTGTTACTTGCACAGACACAGAATTGTTACTCGCACAGACACAGAATTGTTACTCAGGGCCACAGAATTCATACTCAGGGACAGACAGAATTGTTACTGAGTGCCAGAGAATTGTTACTCGCACAGACACAAAATTGTTACTTGCACAGACACAGAATTGTTACTCGCACAGACACAGAATTGTTACTCGCACAGACACAGAATTGTTACTCAGGGCCACAGAATTCATACTCAGGGACAGACAGAATTGTTACTGAGTGCCAGAGAATTGTTACTCAGGGACACCTAATCGTTGAATTAAATAGTATGTCAGACAACATGCAGAGGAGTGGCAGAGGAGGCAATGTTTTAGGAGCGAGCAGACGTGGCAGCAGAGGAAGGGGTCGAGGCAGCAGTATTCACAGCCAGAGGCCAGTGCTCCCGGTGTCATCCAGCGGTCGTGTCTCCACCGACAACCCTGCCGTCATTGATTGGTTGGCTCGGTCGTCTTCCTCTTCCCAGGTCACCTCTGACACCTACAGCCAACGGTCGGTGGGTACGTCAGACACAACCGTTAGTTGGCATGGCCCGGGAGCAAGCCCACTGAAATCACGTGTCCTCTACCTGCCCCTGTCCTTTGCTGTTCCCTCACCAAGCGAAGTATCGCATGCTGTGGGCTCAGCCCCACTGTACAGTGAGGAAGAGCTAACAGAGGGCGGTCAGGAACGGGGGGAGACATCGGCCTTTTCAGCAGCCAAGCGAACAAGTACTGGCGAGGAGAGTGGCTCGGTAGCCGGTCTAGAGACAGGTCTGTCTCCTGACCCAGACGCAGCCGAGGGGGCTAGTAGTGAGGCGGAGACCCTACTTGATGATGAGGAGGTTGATCGCACTTGGCAGCCTCGTCGTCATCAGGCAATTTCTTCCGCATCATCAGGAGAAGAGGGTGGCAGCTTGGCAGCGAGCAAAACAGTCGGTGGGTTGCCCAGGAGACAGCAGCAGGGTCGCATCAGTGTCAGTGGAGCCAAACGTCCACGGAGTAGAGCACCAGCTCCACTGCAGCCTACCACCACGGCCAGTAGTGGTGCCGGTGCGCACGGAGGAAGTAGCAGTCAGCCAGTGAAGAGTAGCGGGGGCAAAGTTTCCTACTCGGTGGTGTGGCAATTTTTCCTCAAGCCGCCCGAGGAAGTAAACGTAGCCGTATGTCGACTATGTGGCCAGAAATGCAAGCGTGGCCAGGGGGCCCATGTTGGGACTACAGCGTTGCGTCAGCATATGCAGCGTCACCATTCGGTGGCCTGGGAAAACCGTGATAAACATACGGCGGTTCTGCCTGCCCCAGCCCCCGCTCCATCACCCGCTCCGTTACTTGCTCCGTCACCCGACGTCGTCAATCGCCCTCTATCAGCCAGTCAAGGCTCCAACACCTCTGCTGAGGGGAGTTGTCGCTCGTTGGCATCTTCCGCTCGTTCAGATGCTCCTTCTCCTGCTACTCCTCTTCTCGGATTCCGTCAACAGTCTTTCTTGGAATCCGTATCCAAGAGACAACAGTTTGCGAGCACGCACCCGACGGTGCAAAAGCTGAACGTCCTCCTGTCCAAGTTGCTGGTGCTGCAGTCCCTCCCTTTCCAACTGGTGGACTCAGCACCTTTCCGAGAAATGATGGCTTGTGCCGCGCCGCGGTGGAGAGTGCCAAGCCGTCATTTCTTTGCCCAAAAGGCAGTGCCAGCCCTGCATTCACATGTAGAAGAGATGGTGGGCCAGTCTTTGAGCATGTCGGTCTCTGCCAAAGTGCACGGCAGCGCCGACGTGTGGAGCTGTAACTACGGTCAGGGACAGTACATGTCATTTACGGCCCACTGGGTGAACGTGGTGCCGGCACAGCCGCACCAGCAACTTGGACAGGTCACGACGCTTTTGCCTCCACGTTTGCACGTCCTTGGTCCAGCAAGCATGTCCGCCTCTACCACCTCTTTTTCCGCCGTGTCCTCAGCCGCCGCCCCCGTGCCAAGTCCCATTACCCGACCGGCATATCACATGTGCAGGGCGCAACGGTGTCACGCTGTGCTGCACCTGGTATGCCTTGGCGAACGTAGTCACACAGGGGAGGAACTGCTGAGTGTAATGAACAGAGAAATCGACAGATGGCTGTCTCCGCGCAAACTAAAATTCGGAACCATGTTGACTGACAACGGAAAGAACATGGTGTCTGCTCTGCGTCAAGGAAGGTTGTGCCATGCGCCATGCATGGCTCACGTGTTCAATCTGGTTGTCAAGCGGTTCCTAAAATCCACCATCCCACTGCAAGACATCCTTAAAATGTCACGTAAACTGTGCATGCATTTCAGCCATTCCTACACCGCAAAGAACACCCTCATTGAGCTGCAGCGGCAGAACGGAATTCCACAGCATCGCCTGATCTGCGACGTTGCAACAAGGTGGAATTCAACCCTACACATGTTAGACCGCCTTTACGAGCAGCGAAAGGCCATCACCGATTTCCTGATGTTACAAGCGAATAAAGGTACTCCCCTGTGTAACTTAGATGTCAGCCATTGGCAGCTCATGCGTGACACCTGCCGCTTGCTCAGGCCCTTTGAGGAGGCCACGCTATTCGTGAGTCGGCAGGACTATGGGATGAACGACGTCATTCCTCTGTTGCACGTCCTGGAACAAATGCTGTTAACAATGGCTGGTCAGGGTGCGGTAGACGTGGCGCACAGATCTCAACGCCACATGACCCCTGTGGGGGCAGGACAGGAAGAAGAGGAGGAGGTAGAGGAGGACATTTGTGCTCAGGAATTATTGAGTGAAATGGGTGGTTTTTCCACTCAGCGGACAGGAGTGGAGGAGCAGGAGCATCTGGTAGAGGAGGAGGAGGAGGAGACAGAGGACCCAGACGCACCGTGGCAGTATGCTGTGGAGATGGAGGCAGGGAGTCCCTCGCATTCCTTGGCACAAATGGCCCATAGCATGCTCGGTTGCTTGCGTAGCGACAGCCGAATAATAACCATCAGACAGAGGGATGACTTTTGGCTGTCCACCTTGTTGGACCCTCGCTACCGGTCCAAAATGGTGGCCTTTTTCACACCTGCTGAGAGGGAGGCCAAAATTACGTACTATAAAAACCACCTATGTAGTCAGTTGGTCTCTGCCTTTGTGCGCCAACGTCCATCCTCAGACACTGTGGGCCCTGTGCGCTCGCGTTCCGCTGGCATGGCAGCAGGGGAGGGGTGGGGTGGTAGGAGCAGTGGCAGCTCCACCAGCAGTGGCTGCCTCAGTCTGCAGTCGATGATGAGTAGCTTTCTTCACCAGCGCAGTGAGGAAACTACTAACCAGCCGCAGCAGCAGCAGCAGCATCAGGTGGACCTGGAGCAGGAGCTCAAACAACAGGCTTGGGCCTACTTGGACAGCACCCTGCCAACCGAGGTAGACAATCCCCTTGACTACTGGGCAACGAAACTTGACCTTTGGCCCCAACTAGCTGAATTTGCCCTTGAAAGGCTGTCATGCCCGGCCAGTAGCGTGGCATCGGAGCGCGTGTTTAGTGCGGCAGGAGGTATTGTAACTCCGCGGAGGACACGACTGTCCACCCAAAGTGTGGAGAGACTCACGTTTGTGAAAATGAATCAGGCGTGGATTAGTCTGGATTTCAAACCACCAGTTCCTGACACAACTGACTAAATCCGCCATGAATCATGCCTCAAACATGTGCCACTTTCAGGTCTCCTCACACTGCTGGTGTGTTTAATTTTTTGACATAGGGTGCTGGCAGATTACGGGCCTCCTATAGCTGCTGCCAGGCCCCTAATCTGCCATAGGCCCCTATATACCGCCTCCTCATGCTGCTGCTAGGTCCAGAGTCTCTCATGGGTCCCTGTACGGCCTCCCATTGCTGCTGTCTCCATCGCCACACTCTGCTGCCATGTGCCACTTTCAGGTCTCTTCACACTGCTGGTGTGTTTAATTTTTTGACATAGGGTGCAGGCAGATTACGGGCCTCACATAGCTGCTGCCAGGCCCCTAATCTGCCATGGGCCCCTATATACCGCCTCCTCATGCTGCTGCCAAGTCCAGAGTCTCTCATAGGTCCCTGTACGGCCTCCCATTGCTGCTGTCTCCATCGCCACACTCTGCTGCCATGTGCCACTTTCAGGTCTCTTCACACTGCTGGTGTGTTAAATTTTTTGACATAGGGTGCAGGCAGATTACGGGCCTCACATAGCTGCTGCCAGGCCCCTAATCTGCCATGGGCCCCTATAAACCGCCTCCTCATGCTGCTGCCAAGTCTAGAGTCTCTCATGGGTCCCTGTACGGCCTCCCATTGCTGCTGTCTCCATCGCCACACTCTGCTGCCATGTGCCACTTTCAGGTCTCTTCACACTGCTGGTGTGTTAAATTTTTTGACATAGGGTGCAGGCAGATTACGGGCCTCACATAGCTGCTGCCAGGCCCCTAATCTGCCATGGGCCCCTATATACCGCCTCCTCATGCTGCTGCCAAGTCTAGAGTCTCTCATGGGTCCCTGTACGGCCTCCCATTGCTGCTGTCTCCATCGCCACACTCTGCTGCCATGTGCCACTTTCAGGTCTCTTCACACTGCTGGTGTGTTTAATTTTTTGACATAGGGTGCAGGCAGATTACGGGCCTCACATAGCTGCTGCCAGGCCCCTAATCTGCCATGGGCCCCTATAAACCGCCTCCTCATGCTGCTGCCAAGTCTAGAGTCTCTCATGGGTCCCTGTATGGCCTCCCATTGCTGCTGTCTCCATCGCCACACTCTGCTGCCATGTGCCACTTTCAGGTCTCTTCACACTGCTGGTGTGTTAAATTTTTTGACATAGGGTGCAGGCAGATTACGGGCCTCACATAGCTGCTGCCAGGCCCCTAATCTGCCATGGGCCCCTATATACCGCCTCCTCATGCTGCTGCCAAGTCTAGAGTCTCTCATGGGTCCCTGTACGGCCTCCCATTGCTGCTGTCTCCATCGCCACACTCTGCTGCCATGTGCCACTTTCAGGTCTCTTCACACTGCTGGTGTGTTTAATTTTTTGACATAGGGTGCAGGCAGATTACGGGCCTCACATAGCTGCTGCCAGGCCCCTAATCTGCCATGGGCCCCTATATACCGCCTCCTCATGCTGCTGCCAAGTCTAGAGTCTCTCATGGGTCCCTGTACGGCCTCCCATTGCTGCTGTCTCCATCGCCACACTCTGCTGCCATGTGCCACTTTCAGGTCTCTTCACACTGCTGGTGTGTTTAATTTTTTGACATAGGGTGCAGGCAGATTACGGGCCTCACATAGCTGCTGCCAGGCCCCTAATCTGCCATGGGCCCCTATATACCGCCTCCTCATGCTGCTGCCAAGTCTAGAGTCTCTCATGGGTCCCTGTACGGCCTCCCATTGCTGCTGTCTCCATCGCCACACTCTGCTGCCATGTGCCACTTTCAGGTCTCTTCACACTGCTGGTGTGTTTAATTTTTTGACATAGGGTGCTGCAAGATAACGGGCCTCACATAGCTGCTGCCAGGCCCCTAATCTGCCATGGGCCCCTATATACCGCCTCCTCATGCTGCTGCCAAGTCCAGAGTCTCTCATGGGTCCCTGTACGGCCTCCCATTGCTGCTGTCTCCATCGCCACACTCTGCTGCCATGTGCCACTTTCAGGTCTCTTCACACTGCTGGTGTGTTAAATTTTTTGACATAGGGTGCAGGCAGATTACGGGCCTCACATAGCTGCTGCCAGGCCCCTAATCTGCCATGGGCCCCTATATACCGCCTCCTCATGCTGCTGCCAAGTCCAGAGTCTCTCATGGGTCCCTGTACGGCCTCCCATTGCTGCTGTCTCCATCGCCACACTCTGCTGCCATGTGCCACTTTCAGGTCTCTTCACACTGCTGGTGTGTTAAATTTTTTGACATAGGGTGCAGGCAGATTACGGGCCTCACATAGCTGCTGCCAGGCCCCTAATCTGCCATGGGCCCCTATAAACCGCCTCCTCATGCTGCTGCCAAGTCTAGAGTCTCTCATGGGTCCCTGTACGGCCTCCCATTGCTGCTGTCTCCATCGCCACACTCTGCTGCCATGTGCCACTTTCAGGTCTCTTCACACTGCTGGTGTGTTAAATTTTTTGACATAGGGTGCAGGCAGATTACGGGCCTCACATAACTGCTGCCAGGCCCCTAATCTGCCATGGGCCCCTATATACCGCCTCCTCATGCTGCTGCCAAGTCTAGAGTCTCTCATGGGTCCCTGTACGGCCTCCCATTGCTGCTGTCTCCATCGCCACACTCTGCTGCCATGTGCCACTTTCAGGTCTCTTCACACTGCTGGTGTGTTAAATTTTTTGACATAGGGTGCAGGCAGATTACGGGCCTCACATAGCTGCTGCCAGGCCCCTAATCTGCCATGGGCCCCTATATACCGCCTCCTCATGCTGCTGCCAAGTCCAGAGTCTCTCATGGGTCCCTGTACGGCCTCCCATTGCTGCTGTCTCCATCGCCACACTCTGCTGCCATGTGCCACTTTCAGGTCTCTTCACACTGCTGGTGTGTTTAATTTTTTGACATAGGGTGCAGGCAGATTACGGGCCTCACATAGCTGCTGCCAGGCCCCTAATCTGCCATGGGCCCCTATATACCGCCTCCTCATGCTGCTGCCAAGTCTAGAGTCTCTCATGGGTCCCTGTACGGCCTCCCATTGCTGCTGTCTCCATCGCCACACTCTGCTGCCATGTGCCACTTTCAGGTCTCTTCACACTGCTGGTGTGTTTAATTTTTTGACATAGGGTGCTGCAAGATAACGGGCCTCACATAGCTGCTGCCAGGCCCCTAATCTGCCATGGGCCCCTATATACCGCCTCCTCATGCTGCTGCCAAGTCCAGAGTCTCTCATGGGTCCCTGTACGGCCTCCCATTGCTGCTGTCTCCATCGCCACACTCTGCTGCCATGTGCCACTTTCAGGTCTCTTCACACTGCTGGTGTGTTTAATTTTTTGACATAGGGTGCAGGCAGATTACGGGCCTCACATAGCTGCTGCCAGGCCCCTAATCTGCCATGGGCCCCTATATACCGCCTCCTCATGCTGCTGCCAAGTCTAGAGTCTCTCATGGGTCCCTGTACGGCCTCCCATTGCTGCTGTCTCCATCGCCACACTCTGCTGCCATGTGCCACTTTCAGGTCTCTTCACACTGCTGGTGTGTTTAATTTTTTGACATAGGGTGCAGGCAGATTACGGGCCTCACATAGCTGCTGCCAGGCCCCTAATCTGCCATGGGCCCCTATATACCGCCTCCTCATGCTGCTGCCAAGTCCAGAGTCTCTCATGGGTCCCTGTACGGCCTCCCATTGTTGCTGTCTCCATCGCCACACTCTGCTGCCATGTGCCACTTTCAGGTCTCTTCACACTGCTGGTGTGTTTAATTTTTTGACATAGGGTGCAGGCAGATTACGGGCCTCACATAGCTGCTGCCAGGCCCCTAATCTGCCATGGGCCCCTATATACCGCCTCCTCATGCTGCTGCCAAGTCCAGAGTCTCTCATGGGTCCCTGTACGGCCTCCCATTGCTGCTGTCTCCATCGCCACACTCTGCTGCCATGTGCCACTTTCAGGTCTCTTCACACTGCTGGTGTGTTAAATTTTTTGACATAGGGTGCAGGCAGATTACGGGCCTCACATAGCTGCTGCCAGGCCCCTAATCTGCCATGGGCCCCTATAAACCGCCTCCTCATGCTGCTGCCAAGTCTAGAGTCTCTCATGGGTCCCTGTACGGCCTCCCATTGCTGCTGTCTCCATCGCCACACTCTGCTGCCATGTGCCACTTTCAGGTCTCTTCACACTGCTGGTGTGTTTAATTTTTTGACATAGGGTGCTGCAAGATAACGGGCCTCACATAGCTGCTGCCAGGCCCCTAATCTGCCATGGGCCCCTATATACCGCCTCCTCATGCTGCTGCCAAGTCCAGAGTCTCTCATGGGTCCCTGTACGGCCTCCCATTGCTGCTGTCTCCATCGCCACACTCTGCTGCCATGTGCCACTTTCAGGTCTCTTCACACTGCTGGTGTGTTAAATTTTTTGACATAGGGTGCAGGCAGATTACGGGCCTCACATAGCTGCTGCCAGGCCCCTAATCTGCCATGGGCCCCTATAAACCGCCTCCTCATGCTGCTGCCAAGTCTAGAGTCTGTCATGGGTCCCTGTACGGCCTCCCATTGCTGCTGTCTCCATCGCCACACTCTGCCATGTGCCACTTTCAGGTCTCTTCACACTGCTGGTGTGTTTAATTTTTTGACATAGGGTGCAGGCAGATTACGGGCCTCACATAGCTGCTGCCAGGCCCCTAATCTGCCATGGGCCCCTATATACCGCCTCCTCATGCTGCTGCCAAGTCCAGAGTCTCTCATGGGTCCCTGTACGGCCTCCCATTGCTGCTGTCTCCATCGCCACACTCTGCTGCCATGTGCCACTTTCAGGTCTCTTCACACTGCTGGTGTGTTTAATTTTTTGACATAGGGTGCAGGCAGATTACGGGCCTCACATAGCTGCTGCCAGGCCCCTAATCTGCCATGGGCCCCTATATACCGCCTCCTCATGCTGCTGCCAAGTCTAGAGTCTCTCATGGGTCCCTGTACGGCCTCCCATTGCTGCTGTCTCCATCGCCACACTCTGCTGCCATGTGCCACTTTCAGGTCTCTTCACACTGCTGGTGTGTTTAATTTTTTGACATAGGGTGCAGGCAGATTACGGGCCTCACATAGCTGCTGCCAGGCCCCTAATCTGCCATGGGCCCCTATATACCGCCTCCTCATGCTGCTGCCAAGTCCAGAGTCTCTCATGGGTCCCTGTACGGCCTCCCATTGCTGCTGTCTCCATCGCCACACTCTGCTGCCATGTGCCACTTTCAGGTCTCTTCACACTGCTGGTGTGTTAAATTTTTTGACATAGGGTGCAGGCAGATTACGGGCCTCACATAGCTGCTGCCAGGCCCCTAATCTGCCATGGGCCCCTATATACCGCCTCCTCATGCTGCTGCCAAGTCTAGAGTCTCTCATGGGTCCCTGTACGGCCTCCCATTGCTGCTGTCTCCATCGCCACACTCTGCTGCCATGTGCCACTTTCAGGTCTCTTCACACTGCTGGTGTGTTTAATTTTTTGACATAGGGTGCAGGCAGATTACGGGCCTCACATAGCTGCTGCCAGGCCCCTAATCTGCCATGGGCCCCTATATACCGCCTCCTCATGCTGCTGCCAAGTCTAGAGTCTCTCATGGGTCCCTGTACGGCCTCCCATTGCTGCTGTCTCCATCGCCACACTCTGCTGCCATGTGCCACTT
The DNA here is from genome assembly GCF_062004578.1 of Staurois parvus. Lineage (NCBI taxonomy): Eukaryota > Metazoa > Chordata > Amphibia > Anura > Ranidae > Staurois > Staurois parvus. The sequence goes on along the minus strand of NW_028317951.1, from coordinate 17,886,975 downwards.
TCAGGTCTCTTCACACTGCTGGTGTGTTTAATTTTTTGACATAGGGTGCAGGCAGATTACGGGCCTCACATAGCTGCTGCCAGGCCCCTAATCTGCCATGGGCCCCTATATACCGCCTCCTCATGCTGCTGCCAAGTCCAGAGTCTCTCATGGGTCCCTGTACGGCCTCCCATTGCTGCTGTCTCCATCGCCACACTCTGCTGCCATGTGCCACTTTCAGGTCTCTTCACACTGCTGGTGTGTTAAATTTTTTGACATAGGGTGCTGGCAGATTACGGGCCTCCCATTGCTGCTGCCAGACATGTAATCTGCCATGGGCCCCCGTACCGACTCCTCATGCTGTGACGTTGCAACAAGGTGTAATTCAACCCTACATATGTTAGACCGCCTTTACGAACAGCTAAAGGCCATCACAGATTTCCTGATGTTAAAAGCGGATAAAGGTACTCCCTGTGTAACTTAGATGTCAGCCATTGTCAGCTCATGTGTGACACCTGCGCTTGCTCAGGCCCTTTGAGGAGGCCACGCTATTCGTGAGTCGGCAGGACTATGGGATGAATGAGGTCAAATCGGCCATGGGCCCCCGTACCGCCTGTTCACGCTGATGCTGGTCCCACAGTGTGACCTGGGTCCCTGTACGGCCTCCCATTGCTTCCACTCTGCCATGTACCTCTTTGAAATCTCCTCACACTCCTGCGGTTGTCCATTTTGTCATAGGTTGCTGGCAGATTAGCGGCCTTCCATAGGTGCCGCCAGGCCCCATATCGACCATGGGCCCCCGTACCTCCTGGTCACGCTGCTGCTGAGCCCACAGTGTGACCTGGGTCCCTGTACGGCCTCCCATTGCTTCCACTCTGCCATGTGCCACTTTGAAATCTCCTCACACTCCTGCGGTTGTCCATTTTGTCATAGGTTGCTGGCAGATTACAGGCCTTCCATAGGTGCCACCAAGCCCCATATCGGCCATGGGCCCCCGTACCGCCTGGTCACGCTGCTGCTGGGCCCACAGTGTGACCTGGGTCCCTGTACCGCCTCCCATTGCTCCCACTCTGCCATGTGCCACTTTCAGGTCTCCTCACGCTCCTGCTGGTTTCCATTTTGTCATAGGTTGCTGTATGGCCTCCCATTGCTGCTGCCTCCACCGCCACACTGTGGCTCCAAACACTGGTTTTGGCCCCGTGACTGGCCAAAGGAGTGAAGTGTGCAGTGATTCTAAGATCGACGGCACTCATCTGCATGTCATACTGACAGACAGTATTATTTCTCTTCCCCAGCAGACTCCAAGGGCATTTAAATTAAAGGTACAGTGTTCTGCACTAATATTAAGTCTCTCTGAAGCCTAGAAACACCCTTTTTTAAGTTAAATTCACAGCGAATTTATTCGACTCGAATCGAATATTGTCCACGAATTCGCCGAATCAGTCGAATCGAATTTTTCATTTCTTCGCTCATCTCTAGAAGCCACATTCACTAGTAAGAGGGAAAAATGTTACCAGCAAATCAAGCACAACTGTTGCTTGCTTCAGTGAGATGTTTGTTTCTTGAAAATGTTTAGGCATTCATAAAGCCTGAAATGTTTTGCCGATGTATTGTAATTGTCTACATTTTCCCTTGCAACATGAATATATTTCATTCATTAACTTCTACTCCAAGGCATTTTTTGTAAAAATAGGGAAGAATTAGAGCCTTTATCAGGTTTATTTGCTGTCCATATCCTTGCTGGGAAGAATTACTCATCTCTTTTTGTGCTGATGACCATACTCATGGGGGCAGAAAGTGATGGGAAATCCAAAATTTAAGCACTATCTCTCAAAACAGGAGGTTAAGGGGAATCTTCAAATGGTGATACTGTCTGGGACTGAAGGGTTCACTCTCACCTCCTGATGTGCCTCTGGAATAGAATATGAAGTTCTTCCCAGTAAAGATCCAGCAAAAAAAAAAAAATGAAAAAAAGTTTTGACTTGCAATATGTTATTATTAGTAGTATTAATTTTTTTTATTATTTTCAACACACATAAAATTAAAACTTGATTTTGTCTTGGCCTTTTTCCTGATATAACATCCTTCCATATTGGTTCTTATTAAAATAAATAAATAGATAAGTAAAAGTATAGCTTAGTACTGCAAGTATGTTGGTTTGTATCTGCAGAGTTGGAGGGCTGTAATGTTCCAGTACTAACAGCCCAGCACTGAATTGTAAATAATTGTACAGAAGGTATACCATGTTCTGGCTCTGCTCAATTTTTACTTTAAAAAATAAAAAAAAACTTAAATCCATTTTTTATTGTTATAACATTTAGTAGTTTGTATTGCTGTTTTTGACTCAATTAACATAAAAACAAAATGTTTCATCTAGTGTTTGCAGGTGAGCAGGACAGGAGACAACAACTTATACCTTTTTCTGGAACTGAATTGCAATATTACCCACCGAGGCTACCTATAGACAGTTGAAACCTGAACCATAATAGACAGTTCTTGTGCTCTCTTTAGGTATTTAAGTTATGAAGGCTTAGTTACTTTGAAATTACTTAGTGACTAAGCCTAACACCTTGCTAACCTAATTACCCAATGACATGGGTGTGATGAGCAGGCATGCAGTTCTAGGTAATTATTTCCTGGCTCCAAGCAGGATTTGTTCAGTCACCTGAAGAGAAACCTCTTTTCACAGATGTTTCATATACTTTCTATTCTGTTCTTCAAGCTCATCCTAGGGGACAACCCTGTACTTATTACACTGGGACACAGATAGCTCTAAGCAAGTTATAAATGGCTATCTGAAGGCCTGGAATTGTCACTGAAAGAAGCTAAACCATACTGCAGGACAAAAAGATATATGATGTTGCATCCTTGTAACATGACCCTACATAATGCTCCCTCTGTGACAGAAAAATAGTAACACCTGCTGTAACAGCTGTTTGTCCAGGAGAAACTCTGTCTTTTTCATCTGTTCTACATACACCTTTGATTTAAAAAAAATAATCGCAGAGAGAGATATTCCTTTTCCTGCTCTGGTTCTGCTGGTACCTGTGATTCCACAAAAAAAAGTTTATACCAACCCCCCACCACCACCACCACCATTGTCAGAGTTCCTTGTTCCAATTTGTGTTCCTTGCTTCAGTTCCTAGATCGTGTTCCTATCTCCTGACCTCATGTGATACAACTCTCTCCTTAGACACTTGTGACTCCTGAGTGTCTGATTCCTAGCATTTTCTTTGAAGCCTATGCACCTACAAACTGCCTGTTTCTTTGTTGGACTGACTTCCTGACTTCCCATGTACCAGCCTCAGCTTTCTCTCTTTCTGGATTTGCTTGTCTACTGTCTACCCTGACGTTTAGCCTGTTTCTCTGAATCTTATTGTTTTTTCCCGCTTTGGCTCTGCCAGTACTCTTCCTCCACTTCCATCTCCACTTTCACGGATTTGCCTCAACACCTTAAAAAGTATATGAAAATGGCAAAAATTGCGCAAAAGTAAACTAAAAAATTAGGCTTATATGTAGGATAAGTGCAGCGCTAAATATAATCTTGACAAATGTATGGTAACAATGTTCAGAAAATGGGTTATCAGTCCACAATACAAGAGCTCAAAGGTGATATATTATTCCCACAGTCGTAGCTTAAGTAAGACTCGGTGAGGGGCAGGGTATGTATAAAATGCGCACTCACCGGACGCGCAAAGAAAATGCGCAATGTAGCAACAAAACGGAGGTCTGCCAGGGGGTCCCTTTCAGGATACGAATAGAGCCAGCCTGGGATGAATGGACATCGTCTTGATAAATGCTCTCAAACCGAAGGTCCACTTTAAGGACACGGGTGCAGCCTCTTCAGTATAGTGGAATAGTCACCAGGGAGAGCTCTAGGGGATTAAATGCTCAAAGCAGAGCAACAGATGGAAATACCCATAGTGTAGTTATGTCAAAAATATTTAATGAAGGATGTTATGCAGCAGCAAAAAAAATCCTCATACATGTAAATGCTGAACATGTGCCAAAGGTAGTAACAAAGCAATAGGCAGGAATATTGCAGCAACAAGTTGTTATGAGTACTAACCAGCTGGTGATCAAATGGGGCCTCCGGATCTCCGTGACCCGGCGGCGTGACGTCAAAGCTTGTAGGCTCCTCCAATTAGGCTGCTGACAAAACAATTAGATACGTTGTGTGCAAATATACATAAATAAATTGTCGCACTAAATACAAATGTGTACATATAAACAAAAATGAAAACAATAAATGTGTAGAAAACACCATCGAGGCATAATCCCAAATCAAGTCCAAATCAGAAAGAATATATAAATACAGTCCCAAAGTACTGGTGTGTGTGAAATTAGACACCATGGGGTTTATTTACTAAAGCTGGAGAGTCCAAAATCAGACTCCCTTCTGCATAGAAACCAATCAGCTTCTAACCTCAGCTTGTTCAATGAAGCTTTGGCAATGAAACCTGGAAGCTGATTGGTTTCTATGCAGAAGGGAGTCTGATTTTGGACTCTCCAGCTTTAGTAAATAAACCCCCATGTATCTCCAATAAAGCAGATGCCACCACCACAAATTAGTAAGACTCTTACTGGGACACATGGACTCTTAACCTAAAAGGAGTCATATTCGCATGGGTGATATGGCTTAAAGGTATGCTTCCACTATTGCTCTCAAGCAGGGAAAGGTGCCGGACAGACAACCAGTATTTTCAGGAAGATTACTTCAGACTTTCACCATCCTATATGTCTCACTGGCATGTTTAAATAATTGGTCTTTGGAGCTTTCAGGAAATCTCTCTCTAGGTCTGCCTGCTTCTGCCAAAGAGATGTAAGCTCCTGTTTGGTCTTTCACGAGTTGTCCGAAAGCTGATAGTTTTGGGTCCTGAGCTCCAGGAACTGAGCCTGCTTCTGCTCTGAAAAAAGGCTGTTTGTTTTTGTATGTCTCTTCTGATTCTGAATGGGAGTGATCAAATCAATTTATTGATGTATCTTAAAAAGTATGAACCTTGGGGTCTTGACCTGGTTTGGAGGCTTTGTCCTCCAAAGGACGGGTGACTTCACTTCCAGCCATGGCCAAGACGCGAAGGAGGTGACGATCTATGGATTTGGAAAGCAGATAAGCGATTAAGCGAATTTGGAGTATTCATTAACCTGTATGAAGGACTACTTTTGCCATCCAATTGAGAAGTGTATAAGAGGGGAGAGTCTGTTACCCAGACTGAGGGGCATTATTTCAAGCGCATTTGACCTGTATATGAATATGGGTCTCAATTTTAGGTGAGCAGTCAATTTGCACATATGGTGAAGCACGGTTTTCTTGATGACACGGTGGTATCGCTTTGGGACTAAGATATTGAACAGCATGGACTTTATTTGAATGTGGAGGGGTTGCAAATCTATATTTCTATTTAGTATACAGTTTGACAGCATGGATGCTTATGCACCTATATAGGACGTTATACTAAGTGTGGATCACCCATGATTGTTCACCTTTTTTTATATTGTTTTCCAACATTTATTGATGTTCTTCACTCATACACTAATGTTGCTTATGGATTGTGTCCTTATTTTGATCATGCACTGTTATGATGTTTGAGTTGAACCTACACAGCATAGCATGTGATGTGCATGGTTGATATTGAGCATTTATTTATGATTTGCAGAACTGGGTTGTGGCATTAGTTACTATTTTATTTATTTTTTTACTAGGACTGCGCTGCACCACTTTTATTTATTCTGTTATTGTGGTGTGGTACACAGTTAGGTGTTAGTGGTAGACCATTGCATATTTGGTTTTTCATTTTGATTTTTCAGTGGCAGCGCATAAGTGTTTTTTCATTATATTTCATTTGGTCTTCTATTTGATCCACCAGAATTAATTATTACCAGATACAGCATACAAAGTCTGGATTGGCAGCTGTCATTGGGGTTGATTTACTAACACCAGAGAGAGCAAAATCTGGTGCAGCTCTGCATAGAAACCAATCAGCTTCCAGGTTTTCTATTGTCAAAGCTTAATTGAACAAGCTGAAGTTAGCAGCTGAGTGGTTACCATGCACAGCTGCACCAGATTTTGCATTCTTCAGTATTCGTAAATCAACCCCATTACATGTCTATGGTGAGTTTAATACAATTAGACCTCCAGACACAGTTCAATACACAGAATTCAGCAAATATTTTAGTTACATGAGGAATCAGAAGAAGGTTTTAAGCATCTGCTGCAACCTACTTTCAAAAAGCTATTCAGCAAAAACATATGTTTAATGATGAAATACACCTGTCTCAGGTACAAATATTGCACCTGCTCAGCTACCGATAAAATATAGTACTAAAAAGCAACACCTGTTCTTCAATTTAATATATCTGACAAAACTCACAAAACGTTATGAAGTTACAGGAAAAATACAATGAAATTAAAACTGTCGTTCTAAAGATCTGCCAATTTTCTGTCTTACAGATAAAGAAAGAATGTAAATAAATAATAGAAGACAACCAGCAGTGGTTTCAGAGCCTACATCAGAATCATGTTCAGTACAAGAGGAGTACAGGAGAATAATACACCATTTGAGCACAACATTGCTTGTATAGATGATAGGTTGGAATATCAGCTTGAAGATTTAAATATGCAGCCATTTTAAATTCAATGGGATTTTATAGATGATAATGCAATGGATTCCTTAGTGTGACTCACCAGCTCAGCATCCAGCTGGTTTGCAGCAGTGTACTTGAAGAAGAAAAGCTGTAAGAAGACAAGCTAAATTACATAGTATATGTATAGAAAGTATATGTTGATTGAAACATGGTCAGGTGTGATGTATGTCATTGTTAAAGTACAGAATGGTACTACTACTGAAATGGAAAATGTTTGTATTCCCAGAACACTAGGGTGAATTGATGAAGTTTGCATGAATCCTTGCAGTGTATTTAAGTGACCAAGAGATCATATTTTAATAATAACGTGATGTATCGCGTTGTTTCTAGCAGTTTGTGAATCTCCTAAGGTAGGTGTGGACTACATAGATTGTGTTTCACTTTGTTTCCAGAAACTTGCAAGTCTCCTAAAGTAGGGAATGCACAGATGTGTATTGATACCTAATGGGAAATCTGGTCTACAGATTTCAAGTGAAGTCTTCCTTTTCATTTTTAAGTCTAAAGCCGGTATTATAGAACTGCTAGTTTGTTTGATTCCCAAGCTATAAGAGATGTTTGGAGACTAACATTAATTGCAAAGTATTCTCTAAATGTTTGTACTGCTGCTGTCATAGCTGTAGGATCATCAAAAATCAAAGACTTGAGATGCCAGGACCAGTCCCTAAGAGATACTTATGGGAAGGTCAGACTAACTGAAACTGGAGCATGATCACAGTAGGAAAATATTCCAGTGCATGCTTTCAATGCGAGAAAGTAGAGAAAGTGACAAGAAGATATAATCAGCCATGCTGTATGCGTTATGTGAAGGGGAAGGAGAAAAAAAATCCTTTATTTAAAGAGTATAATAATTTTCATATAACTCACATTAAAAAAAAAATAAAGCATTTGAAAGTTTTTTTTTATTGTACTACTCTGCATGTGAAAGTGATGTTTAACTAGAAAAGATACCTAGTTGCAACTCCAGTGCTACTCTGAAGTCACATCTCATTCCAAACTGAACTTCATTGGACTAAATTAGTTGGGAAAACAGCTGAAAAGTTTACATTGGTGCTTCTATAAGGCAATTTTTGGATGCTAAGGTATATTGCTTAGAATGGATGTAACCTTTTTAATATATCTGCCATATAAAATGTAGTTAATAAAAATGTAATTACACTTTCACCTGTGGAAAGTTATTATGACAAAATTATTAGAATTGATCATTTTGATGGATGGCATATCCATGTATAGTATCTATTGAACAAAAACAATATCAACTGTTTGACTACGCGTTTTTAGAATCTATATAAACATTTTCAGATTCATTGACCTTAATGGTTGTCCCTTCCAGGGTGGGAGTATTTTAGTAGTAAGAATATCAAGAATAATGCAGGTCATCTACGTGGCACCTAGAATAGTAAGAAAGAGAAGTGGATTGCATGAATTTGTAGAATTGGTAAAAGAAATAGGGACAATAAGAGTATACGAAGCAAAACAAAGAAGATGACTAAAGCTAGAGGATAAAATAAAGAAATTTTCTAAAAACCTGTATTTGTGTAGACTGGATGGAAATCCATTTTACAATATCTAGAATGGGTTGTAGATATTAATTACATAGGTAAAAGCACATAAGGGGAGAAATTTACTAAAACCGTCGAGTGCAAAATCTGGTGTAGCTGTGTATAGTAGCCAATCAGCTTCGTAGGTCAGCTTGTTCAATTAAGCTTTTGACAAAAAAAAAGCCTGACAGCTGATCAGTTACTATGAGTTGCATCAAATTTTGCATTCTCCGCTTTTAGTAAATTGACCACATGTGTCTAATATTGAGGTAGACTTGCTAAAACTGGAGAGTACAAAGTCTGGTGCATAACTACATAGAAACCAGTTATCTTCCAGTTTTTTTGTTTGTCAAAGCTTAATTGAACAAGGTGAAGTATGAAGCTGATTGGCTACCATGCACAGCTGCACCAGATTTTGTAGTGTATGGAGTTAATGAAAAGAAAAAATGCTCCCTCATCAGTGGTCACAAATATTTCAAAGGACCACAAACCAATATAGTGAATTAAAAATGATCACAAAATGGCTTCAGCTGGCTCTCCACCCATCAGAAAAGCTCCTCTAAAATGTTTCTTCCATATAGGATTAATCATAGGCCTCATTGGTGGTGTCGCAGAAATGGCTAAAATGTCTCTGATTTGTCAGTATCACTGAGAAGGAAAGAATGACCTGCATCGGTGGTGTCATTGAAAAAAACATTTCCCTGCGCCGATGATGTCAGTGGAAGAAACACCACTAAAAAGCTCCTTCCCCACGTTCATCTCCCTAGTACAGGGCTCTTCCCTCAAACCTGACCCCCAACTACAAAGCTCATCACTAGAGATGAGCTTAAGCAAGTTCAGACATGAGTCCAAACTCACCTGAGCTCTCCTGCCAAGAAGCTATCAACATGGACAGCCAGTAATAGGCAACAATAGGCACAGCTGCAGTTCTATACACCCCTTTATACATGCTGCTTCCTAACAGGGAATGCTTCTGCCACCTATAATTGGCTGTCATCTTTGACAGCTTCCCAGCAGGATAGTTATGGCGACTTCTGACTTGTTTCTGAAAACACCTGAGCTCATCACTACTCATCCCCCAGAATACAAAGGTTTCCCCCCACCACAAAGAACCCCAACAACCCCAGAACAGAGCTCGTCTACCCATCCCCAGACACTTACCCACTCCTCAGTGCAAGAGGAAAAGCCTGGGTTTTCATACTCTGTGTAAGTGCTCCCTGCTCTACAGCATGACAGCCCATCTTCCTGATAGCTGCTCCTCCTGCACTGGGGAGGAAATGTACATTGAGGCACAGTGTCACTCAAAAATATAATCTGTCACAGGAAACTTGCTTTTTCTTTTAAAACAAGTCTTCCACCTTGCTTCTTGCTGATGGGGTCCATTCTTCCTTCATATTGCCTGCTGACGGGGTCCAGTCTTCCTCTGTACTGCTTGCTGAAGGAGTCCAGTCTTCCTCCATGCTGCCTGATGATGGAATTCAGCCTGCCTCTATGTTGCCTGCTATGGGATTCAGCCTTACTCTATGTTGCCTGCATATGGGGTTCAGCCTGCCTCTTTGCTTCCTGCTTTTGGGGTTCAGCCTACCTCTATGCTGTCTGCTTATGATGCTGCTTATGATGCTGCTTGTTGATGGGGTTCAGCCTGCCTCTATGCTACCTGCTGATGGGGTTCCGCCTGCCTCTATGCTTCCTACTGATGGCATTTAGCCTGCCTCTATGCCAGTAGCTCCAGTCCAGTCTGCCTCCACGCCAGTAGCTTCAGTCCAGTATGCCTCCACGCCAGTAGCTTTGGTCCAGTCTACCTCCACGGCAGTAGTTCCAGTCCAGTCTGCCTCAATACCAGTAGCTCTGGTCCAGTCTGCTTCCACGCCAGTAGCTCTGGTCAAGCCTGTCACCATACCTGTTACTCTGGTGCAGCCTTTGTCAATCAAGAGTTCAGCTCTAGACCTGCCTGTCACTGCCTCAACTATTGGGCAGTCTTTTCCTGACTCCTCCTCAATTCTGCCTTTTACCTTTTCATATTTGGGACTCTCAGTAACCAGACTTCACCCTACCACAATTACGTCTGCTCATGCCTGTCTTAGAAGTTCTACCAATCCTTGTGATAGACTAATGTATTTGGCCAAGTGCTGTCCTCTATCATTTCCCAAAGCCACTATGCATCAAGCTCATTTTCCTGCCTTCCAGTCTGACCTCACTGAGCTTTGACCTGCTACTCATATCCAGCCAGATGCAGCTGATTCCATTACTACTGTCCAGACTGATTCCATTGATCCTCTGTCTGCCTTCGCTGATCATCTGCCTGATGCCCAGCCTGATAGTCCTGTCTCTGATGCCCAGCCTGATGGTTCTGTGCTTGATGTCCAGCTTATGTTTCCATGCCCATTGGCCAGCCTGCCTCTGAGAAGGGTGCCCAGTCTGGTGGTCCTATGTCTTATTCCCAGCCTAATGGTCCTGTGCCTGATGACCAGCCTGATGGTAATGTGCCTGATGCCCAGCCTGATGGTACTGTGCCTGATGCCCAGCCTGATGATCCTGTCTCTGATGCCCAGCTTGATGGTTCCGTGCTTGATGTCCAGCATGTGTTTCCATTCCCATTGGCCAGCCTGCCTCTGATGTCCACGTAACATGACACGTGACTGGTCCCAGATGACTGTGGGACCATTTATCATACACAGCGCTACTCATGCATGCACAGTGGGCACACGTCTGTGATGCTGCAAGCTGTCACATCCAGGTACCCGCGCTTAATATGCCAGTGCCGGAGGCAGAGGACGAGCACACTGCTGGATCGAGGGACAGGTGAATGGCTGTTTTTAAAGTCAGCAGCTACAGTTTATGTAGCTTCTGACTTTTATTTTTTTCACCAGAGACTGGAGCTCCACTTTAGTCAACCCTAGTGACTGTCACTTTCAGTGTACTAGTATTTAGATTGTTGTACTGAGAGCTCGAATATCTTTGTGTGGGGTGCTATCGTTGCAGTTTTCAATCCAGGTTTTCCCTTCTTTCTGGGATTTGACAAGTTTGAAATTGGTGGTATTCACTTACATTAGTGTGCAGTTAACATGTTATGCTGTTACACATGCAATGTAAGTAGAAAGAATAGGGCAACAAATCTAGCCCTGTTGTTAAAACACAATGCGCCTATGTGATAAACTAAAAGCTGAGTTAAGTCTCTGGTTATGTTGGGCCTTGTGGGACAAGTGGGACCCCAAATTAATCTTGCTCCTAGGCATAGTACTCATTCATTTGTACCTCCTGCAGCAATGGCAGTACAGTCCATGAATTCCATTTAAAGGTTTATAACACAACAAAGGAAAATAGAGGTGGGTGTAATACCCAAACATCTTACAGGTGATAGCCCAGACAACGTCTGTATACAGCAGAAAAAGTAGCATTCAATACAACATGAGTTCTGTGTTTCAGATAGGCAACTGCAGCATCAGACCAGTTAGGGCTCAAGTGTGACTCCAGTGTCCACACTGCCACTGTCCTCAGCAGCAGGATCAGCATTAGTTAGGCCCTTTTTAGTATCAGATAGAACATGGTGACCCCAGAAGGCAGAGGCCCTTACGGCCTGGGTCCCAAGCCCAGGACTCAAAACCCAGGCACCAGCTAGTAGGCAAAAAGACCACTCCAAAGCTGCTCAGGATGTTTGTTAAAATTAGGCACAGACTGCCTACAAAAACCTCATTGGTGATTGGCTAATTAACAAATATGCAAGACCAGTCCATACTGCATCTCTGATTCGGCCCTCTGGATCACTTAAAGTCTGATTGTTGATAATTCATAAAAAGAACCTAAGTACACCCTACTGGAGAAAATTAAGTACAGATTTAAAGAATATATAAACCCAACAATTCTTATTCTTGATATGTGCCCGCTGTATCATGTACCTGTATGAATAAGTATGTGGTTCTCTTTGTATTGTTTCCTTTGTGTGAAATACCTGATGTCCCTCTGCTTTCCTATTAAAACTGACCAGACTAGGCAAGAGAGCACAGCATGGTCAGTTTCCTAGCTGAGTTCAGAATTCAGCCTGCACTTCAGCAATGATCAGACTTGTGCTGACTCCCCCCCCCCCTCCCCCGCACAGACACTCACTGGGAAGATCACTGTGTTGCTGTTTCTTCTCCCCCAGCTCTGTAAGGTCCTTATGCAGCTGTGAACAGAAGGTAAGTGACTGCTTAGAAAAAAGGAAAACAATGTTTTTTATATGTATACACAATGTTTTGTTCCTATTTTAAATTGAATGGAATGTTTTACAAGGTGACGGTCCACATATACTTTAAGCAGGTCTTGGGGAAATAATGCACAGGCTCACTTATTAATGCACTAAGTTGGCTACCAAAAATATACTACAGCACATAACATAATGAAGCTATTATTTTTTTCAGTCACTGTTTTCTTCAAGGCACTTTATGCTATATTTTAATGAAAATAGCATTTTAATATGCCTGTTATGGCAATGTAAAGTGCAAAAGCTTTATTTATATCGTGTTTCTTTAAATAAAACCTCTCTCATGTAAGAACATCCCCAAACATAAGCTGCATGTCTAATAATCCAGCCTTAAATAACTGGGTACATTTTTTTCTGGTTGTTACTTTAAGACTTTCAAAGAAGTGACACTGGATTCATCTGTATTCCCAGAAAAACAGAAAGTGTAAGATGATGACACAAATAATGTCTTAATCATACAAACAATTGTCTTAATGAGTGCTTATGATAGATAACTGTATATCTGAACACTGCAATCAAGCGCTTTCTGTTCTGTTCTCCGTTGCAACCAAAATAACAGAGGTTTGAAATTTGCTTCACACCTGAAATCAGAGAAATTGTAATGCTGTGAGAACAGAAGGATTTTTTTATGGGGTATGGCCAATCTATGACTCATCTGAACATTAAAGAGATACTGAATGATCAGCTGTCACCTGTTGCAGCTACAGATCCACCAGCATTGAAGACCGCCATTGCCTGACTTCCAGAATCAGCGTAGAGTTTTACTCAGTGATGTCACTGCCCTGGAATACGCTTTTTCACCAAGATTTGGCAATGCCCACCTTTAGCAGAAGCCTCTGATTTGATAGGTAACAGCTGTTCTGAATAGTTCCTATTTGTTTCAATAAGCTAGTCCCCCCAGAGGTAACAATAAACATTTTCTAGGCTAGTGAATCATCAGATACATGGATACAGAGTTTTATTTATTCTTAAGTGCTTGTGTTCATACATGTATAGTGACTCAAACAGTATTGTCATTTTGGGTAAACTACAAGTACATTTTAAATTGTTCAGTTTAATATAGGATGGCTAACAGTCTACACAACTTTTGTATTTCATTCTGCACCATCATACCTCATGACTTTCTGAGATGAAAAAGATGGATGCCCTTTTGCACAAAATATGTAGACAAAGAACATACCCCCTGCTACACCCCGTATTTACAAGGTCCAGTGGAGAATAAATTAGCAAACCAGGAAAATTGTTTTCATACTTACCATCATTTTCCTTTCCTGACGAGCTCTGAAGAAGAGGGTTTAACCTCTTCTATGTAAGTCATGTCTTGGATCCTGGACGACGTCCCCTTGGTGTCTGATCTCTCTAAGTCTGACTTACCACTGTTCCACAAGGCAGTAACCTGACATGCTGTTTACATACATTGTTTGTGAGTATGTTTTCATCCATTTTTTATTAAACTATTCTTGGGATAATGCACTCCTGTTTGTTTCTTTATAGACCATAATATCACCCATTCCAGCAGCTTAACAATGTCAGCTAAGGCTTCCACCATGAAAGCTGATATAAGCTTGCTATTTTGCAGCAGAACAAGGATCTCAGATATACCCAGATTGATAGAAACGGATGAGTCTGCATTGTCAATTCACACTTCTAAGGATTTTGAAAGCAATGCTAAGGCACATGCCATGACATATATTTTCACATACATTTTCTTAAAATCAAGATCTATGTGCCTGTCTAGAGTATCTTTGAATGATACCTTGTGCTCCAAGGACAATGTGAATTCTCACCAGCCTCATTAAGGCCGCAGCAATGATAGGAGGTTTGTCGAGAGCTTTAACATTCGTTTTCTTGAAAGGATAAAGTTTTGAAAAGCGATTCTGGAAATTCAGTTTTTTTTGTCTACCTTACTCCAATCCTCTGTGATTAGATCTCTTATCTCCTCAATAAATGGGAAATGCAGATACCTCCTTTCTCATATGCTTAATATACCTCCTCTTCTTCTAAGGCTCTTCCACTGCATCTTCCCACTGCAGCAGCTGTCTGACTGACCTTCCAAGGGCTGTACCAGTGAAAAATCGAATCCTACCGACTTCTCATCATCCTTCAATGAATGGTCAGAGCATTCTGACTAACAGTCCTCATGCTAAAACTCTGTGCAAGGAGGGGGTTGCTGGGCAGATAGGTGACCTGAAAAAGCTTGAATAATAGAGGCAAATGACTTTAAAGTGTCCTGGAATACCTGCTTCATTAGTGACACTACTTGTTGATGATCTACTACTTTATTTTTTGTGGTTTCCCAAAGCAGCTCTCACAGACCATCTTACCTGGCAAGGTTATGTTTGGGCAGGCCCAGTAACCACCAAGCAAATGCTGCTGGTAGTGGTATCTATCGGATGAGTGATAAGATGAGCAGTGGAGTGTTGATGGAGTAAAGGGGAGGAGACTACCCATGAGTATTCTGACATGGAGTCATCAGGAAAAAATGATTGTCCAAACCCACAAGTGCTTTTTTCCTTACTTTGCTTTCTTTTTGCTTGCTTTTTTTGGAACAACAGGTAGTGTAGTGTAACACTTTTGGCAGTTAAGTGTTTGTGACAGGTATATGAATTGGGCACAAGCTCTGACATATTCAGTGCTGTGCCCAGATGAAATTCTAAAGGGTGTCTACTACACCCTTTATGAATTCCCCCGACTGCGTGCAGAGAGGTATATTACTTAAAGTGGTATTAAAGGTTTGTATTAAAAAAAAATAACAAACATGTTACACATACCTGCTCTATGCGTTGGTTTTGCACATCATCTTCTTCTTCTCGGTTCCCCTGTCGGCGATTCTAGCTCCTCCCGTTTGACCAGTGCCCCCAATAGCAAGCCACTTACTATGGGGGCCCTGGTGTATGCTCGCTCCCGAGCCATGCATCCATAAGACATCCATCCGCCCCCTTGTTCTCTGCTCATAAGCTCACTAGCGGTGATTGACAGCAGTGGAAGCCTGCTTCTGTCTCAGCCAATGAAGGAGTCCCAGGACAGCCAAAGCTCTCGTGCACATCACTGGATCCAGAAGGGGCTCAGGTATGTATTGGGGGGGCTGTGGTGAGAGCAACACACAGAAGATTTTTCATCTTCATGCATAGAATGCATGAAGGTAAAAAACCTTCTGTCTTTACAACCATTTTAGGGAGTGAGCCTATGCACATAATGACTTGCCGTAGAGATAAAACTTCCTGCATGCTAATTTTGACTTATTCACTTGTTGACTACAATTTTGTTTCAAGAAACTGTCCTTGTAGAACACTCCTTTGTTCCATAAACAATAGTTTAGTAAGTTTTAATAATTTACTGGCTACAAAAGAAATCCCTGTTCTGAGACTGTTATTTTTGTCAGCATGGTTTTACAAGACCTGTTTTTAAAAACAAGCACTAAAATGCATTAAAGCTATTTTTATGAATTCTATCTTCCTCTCTTTTGTACAAGTCTTCAATTTTTGCAAATTACATCTTTAATTAATAAATGTTTTAAATAATCAAGGTCATTGATGAAAAAATCAAGCTTTCACCTTTGTACATTTAGAAACTAATGGAAGACATCTTCAAGGAAAACTTTAGTTTTGGATTAAAGAAAGGAATGGGTGTGATACAAGAAGTGCCATCATCCCTACAAAATACAGTGTTCCTTGGCACTTTTTTCCTCCCCCAGTAAGTGCCCCCCTTTTTCCAATCCTCCTGGTTTTATCGATTCCTTGGTATATATGTATTATTACAATTTATTCATATCTCATTGTTTATTTATACAGTATCATCTGCAACAACACTGGCAATCAGGCAATCTTTTTTGGTCGCCTTTTGGTGGTTGTGGCGGGGCCCTTCCAGGAGACAAACAGAGCGGCGGTTCTGGATCCTTATTTCTCTCTTTTTCCACTTCTGTCATGAGAGGATTATGGAATCATTGGTTACACTCACTTAATTAATGGTTTTAACTCATTGGCGGTCTTTTCTATACTCTTCGCACCTGAATGGGGCCATGTAAGTGTATAATTATGAATGTAATTATATTGTCTGTTGTATCTATGTAAGATCTGAGATATACTGTATATTGAAATGTTTATTATAGGCCTCATGTTTTCTGAACACTTCTGAAGAAGAGATTATGATTGGTCTCAAAAGGCGTCAAGTGCAAATAAATGCATGACTCATCTTTGCCTATTCATTGTATAATCACATCTGGTGATACCGCAATACTTTGTAACTATATGTCTCTTATAAGATTGTATAAATAAAATACAGTTCTCTTTTAAATTGTCATTTGTTAGAAAACTTTTTTGTCTTGTGTGCCCTAAAAGTCCCACCAACACTGTGTTAGTTTTGGATTATAACATTCCCCTCTCTGCACAGTAGTATTGCACATTCCATACTTCAGATGCAGATATCATTTACTACATGCTGCCCATCCACAAACAAGCAATACCTCATCGTTTCAGGGACTGTAAATAACAGATCTTCATCTCATGCTTCATGAGAGTCATTAGATATTTTTTTTTACCTGGGGGGTTACCTACCCAGTGGCATAACTAGAACCTTCAGGGCCCTGGTGCAATTAACCATGAGGGGCACCCCTAACCCCCAGCTGGGGCCCTTCCCTCTGAGCCCAGTGATGGAACACCAGGGCCCAGTCACAAGTGCCACTTTTGCGACCCTGGTAGTTCCGCCATTTGTTTCAGTATTTAATTTTTTTTTGTTTTCAATTTTTTTAGGAGCCCCATTGGAGGGCTTAGGTGAGGTATTTGGGGAGGGGAAAGGAAAGGAAATTCAGCAGCTGCAAGAGGAAAATGGAGAGATTGGTTCCTCTATATGCAGTCACCCCTTCTGCTCTTCCTATCCAGGCATACAGGGGGCCACATGGGCCCACTGTAGCATGGGGCCAGGTTGCAATTGCGACCCCTGTAGCTACGCCCCCATGCCTGCTTGTGAAAAATTGTGGGTGTGGCAAAATAGTGCTAACAGTTGGAGAGGCTTAAAACTTGACCCTACTTACTATGTACATGATAACAGATAACATAACAACCACAGCCCTTGTACCCCAAAAATATGCTTTAATTACTGTGCTACAAGCAAGAGCCTAACAGACGTGTACAAACCTCAGTACAATGATTTATTAACTATGAAACTCTACTATTACATGTGCTTTTCTATACACTGCCTACCTTGAAGAAGAACTTCATGAACAGTGACTACTGAGCAACCAGCATCAAAACAAAATAGCATAAATATTGCAAGTGTTAGGTGTATGTCATATACAGCCTAGAGTATGCAATCCCCTTTGGAAAAAACTCTACTGGTGGCAGCAAATCCCTGTGACAGCAAATAAGTATGGAACAAATAAGGATGGGCAAAGGCGTCACACCACAGCGATACTGCAGATGACCTCTTGATGGAGATTAATCTCCGAAACCTAACCAAGCCAGAGGTAGTCAGCAATGTTTTTTGCCTCCCTCTCAAACCTGTGTCCACATGGTCTCTGGCTCAGCAGTCCAGCCCCTGATGGCCAAACCTGTAGTCTGGATGGAGATGGAAAAGCAAGTCCCACTATCTTAATTTGGGCCAAGCTGGTCCAAATGAACTATTTTCTTTATCTCACTGTTCTATATCTCACTGTCAGTGCTGTATAAACTGTGTATAGCATCAGCTATGTTGTATATACAGTATACAATGCTGTGTTCTGGCATCGGGACAGGGACTTGCCATATGCTACTGAAACAAAGTCAAGTTAGACTGATCACTGCTCAGCCATTAACAGGAAGCCTTGTATTTTATCAATTAATTTATTTGGCTGAGATGGAGATAGTGACATTATCAGCCTGTCTCAGTCAATCAGAGGAAGCTTTTTATTTGTTGATAAAATACAAGACTTCCTGTGAATGGCTGTACAGCACTCTTCCCGTCTTGATTTTGTTTCAGGAGTGGAACAGGAAGTCCCCATCCAACTGCTGGAATATAGCTCTGTATAATGTATGTAGCTATTGCTACATACAGTTTATACAGCACCCCCAGCAGGCACATCTGTTAGTGAATCAAATAGTAAACATGGAGTTAGCCTTCAGTGTCTGGTTTCTAAAGAGGTCTGTCTGTCAGGCTCTTTACAGGGGGGGGCTCTCTTCTTTACACTTTGAGCTGAGCTTTAGGCTGATGGCTAATTGGGGTGTCCAGACTGTGTACAGACAGAGCTGCTTTGCCTCTTGGTGTCCCCAGGCTCTGATGCTGCCTTCAGGTGGTTTTCCCTGCACAGCTGGTCTCTCCCGGGGCTCACATTCAGTTCATATACAGCACTCTCTGCTGCAATTCTCTCTCCCTACACAACTTTTCCTGTACTGCAGGCCACTTGCTCCCCAATCCCTGTGGGCTCCTGACTGCATTCTCTCCTGCCCGTGAGTTCTATCAATGACCTCAAACTTCCCTCCAGCACTTTCTTCTTGCCACTGGACAGTGCCAAATCAGGCTGCCAATGCAGCAAATCAGAGTTCTCCTCTCCTTCTCTTAGCACGGTCGCCATTAGAAATCATGAGGCCCGGTAAACACTACTTGGCAGATCTAATTATTGGGCACCCAGAGGAGATTTATGGGTCACTGTGTTCCATTCACAGAAGCAAATGGCCTGCAATATTTAAGTGTTTGGTCACATTTTGCCTAAATACAACATGCAGGCCTGAAGCAGTCCATTCACGATACTATTTAGCTGTATTTACCTAAAAACACTGGAACAATTGAGTACTGTCCGTGATACTTTTTTTATTGGCACTAACCTACAATTTTGAGGACAAGCTTTTGGGGAATGTCCCCTTCTTCAGGTCTAAGCAGTACTGAAACAAAGATTTAGCAGAATGTTAGAAAAGATGTATGGGATGGGAAAAAAAACAAAAAAAAATGGGATAAGACACAGCAAAAGCAAAGTCTGGGGGGGGGGGGAGACAACACTAGCAGAGGCAGATTTACAACCCTGAACAGCATGGAACAAAAGCCATACAGATACTATCGCTATATTGATGATATTTTCATCATATGGACAGAAGGTGAAGAAAACCTAAAACAATTTTACTCATTGATCAACACTTTTCATCCATCAATCAAACTAAAAATGGAATACTCAAACACACACGTCAACTTCCTAGACACCACAGTATACATCAGGGGTGATACGCTTCACACCTCAATATACAGGAAACCCACTGACAGATGATGCAACTACCTCCACAGTTCTAGCTTCCACCCCCAACACACAAAACGTGCCATCATACACAGTCAGGCCGTTAGATACCACCGAATATGTTCTGACCCAAGAGACAGAGATAAACATCTCGAGACACTAGGAGACTCCTTCCATAAGAAAGGTTACAAGGACAAAACTATCAACACCGGCATAAACACAGCCTTGAGAACCCGAAGAGAAAATCTACTTCAGTACAAGGAGAAAAAAACAAACAACCGTGTACCTCTAGTAACCACATAAAACCCAGCACTAGAAGGAATAAGAGAAATAATCAAAGATTTACAACCCATCATAACAGAGGATGGAACTCTGACAGAAATATTCCAGAAACCACCAATACTAGCTTTCAGACAACCCCCCAACCTCAGAAATAAACTAATCAGTAGGAAACTTCCTTCTGATTATGATGTCACAAATAATGGAAGCACACCCTGCAATAAGAAACGCTGGAAGCTGTGCAACCAAATCAATCCATCAAAAAGTGTCACACACTCAAAAGGGACCTTCAATATCTCCGGATCATACAGCTGCACCTCTAGTAATGTTGTGTACCTTATCCAGTGCAGAAAATGTAGCAAAGGATCTTATGTTGGCGAAACAAGACAGAAGTTGCAAACAGGGATGAATTGGCACAGACATACCATCAAGGAACATAAAGAAGATGACCTTTGCACACCTGTGGGACACCATTTTGTACAGCAAGACCACACAATGGAAGACCTCAATATTTTAGTTCTTAAAGGAAATTTCAAATCCATTCAGGGAAGAAAAACTTTTGAACTAAGAATGATAATTCTATTTGACACAAGAGATAACGGCCCGAATTTGGACATGGGATTCCTCAATCATTATCCAACAGTTTTATGACTATCAGCTCAAGCATGACTGCCTCTGCTAGTGTTGTCTCCCCCCCCCCCCCCAA
The DNA here is from genome assembly GCF_062004578.1 of Staurois parvus. Classification (NCBI taxonomy): domain Eukaryota; kingdom Metazoa; phylum Chordata; class Amphibia; order Anura; family Ranidae; genus Staurois; species Staurois parvus. Next base: position 17,866,393 of record NW_028317951.1, on the reverse strand, counting down.
ACTTTGCTTTTGCTGTGCCTTATCTCTGGTTTTTTTTTCCCATCCCCTACATCTCTTCTAACATTCTGCTAAATCTTTGTTTCAGTACTGCTTAGACCTGAAGAAGGGGACATACCCCGAAAGCTTGTCCTCAAAATTGTATGTTAGTGCAAATAAAAAAAGTATCACGGACAGTACTCAATTGTTCCTGTCGCAAATGCACTAATACAGCTACAATCACCTCAACCTAAAACACTGAAAACACTTGGATCAATACCGCATAAAAAGGCGTTAAAGTCAATTCACAGAAGGAAATACATAATTAAATGCATGCAGTAATTAAGTAGTAATCCAGGCATGTGGTATTTAAGGAATGTAAACATGTAATAGGTAATTGTGAATAGTTTCTGCCTGTTTGGATTAATTCACTCAACAATAATGGATAGAAACTTAAATATGAAAACCACTGGGGTTGATTTACTAAAGGAAAAACATTTTTTTTCATTTTGGATAAAGTGGAGGTGGATTAGAACACGGTCAGGCTTTTATTGCTGTATGTGCTCCCATTAGATTACCCCTCTCTATTTGTCCTGTTTACCATTATCACTGAAAGTGAAAGTAAAAGAAAACCCCACATTTTGGGTTGTCCACAGAAAAGTAATAGAGGGGAAATCTTCCAATGGGGACAAAAAAATTGAAAAACTAAACAAGGGTTATAACCCTCCCTTATTCTTAAAAATAAAGTAATTTTCCTATAGTTCTACTTTAAGGCAAATAGACTGCAATTTGCAAGTTGCTCCAGAGCTTTGTACAGGAGGTATAGCTTCACTTTTCAAAGAATGCCCAATCACATACAAGGAAAAAAAACAGCATTATTGCTTGCACATGATTGGATGATGGAATTCAGCAGAGCTCTCCCTCATTTACTAAGCTCTGGAACAACTTCACTTGCAAAGTGCTCACTCTATTTGCCTTTAGTAAATCCACCCCATTACATGTAGTAAAATCTGCTTAATTTCTCCTATAATTTCGCCAGATTTTCAGAGACTTTCTTTGTGTATATACAAGCATATACATAATTTGCTGCAAAAACAACCCCGATCACTCCAAACATATTACAAGGTACATGCATATCACAATGGTCTAATCCCTTGTTAGAACATATGTTATATATGTAGTGGCGATATGTTACTTTTTCACAATTATTTTTAGAGATATCTTCCCACTGACAAGTTCCCACTGACATTGATCTTCTTAGTTATCTACAAGGGGGGGTAATTCTTCCCAGCGACCACAGGTGTAAGGAGCATTCTTCTCACTAACCATCACACTAATGTATCATGAGCTGTACATATACTGTAGTCATTTTTAGCTTTTCTGAGACTGGAAAGTTATTTCAAGGGTTCCTCTGTGTTGAAAAGGTTGATAAAGGCTGTTTAAAAGAGTAATTAACCGTTTCCATACAGGGCACTTTTACCACCTTCCTGCTCAGGCCATTTTTCAGGTTTCAGCACTCTCACACTTTGAATGACAATTGCGCGGTCATACAACATTGTACCCAAACTAAAATTTTATCATTTTCTTCACACAACTAGAGCTTTCTTTTGGTGGTATTTAATCACCACTGGGGTTTTTATTTTTTGCTAAATTAACAAAAAAATACCAAATATTTTGAAAAAAAAACACGTTTTTCTACGTTTCTGTTATAAAATTTTGCAAATAAATAATTGTTCTTCATACTACATGTCTTCTATTCTACTACATGTCTTTGGTGAAAATACCCAAAATTAGGATGTATTATTTAGTCTGTAGGAAAGTTATAGCGTTCACAAACTATGGGATATATCTGAAAATTGATCAATCCTGAAGTACTGATGGCCAATCTAATTTCTTGAGATCCAAAAATGTTAGAACAGTACAGATATCCCCCAAATGACCCCTTTTTGCAAAGTAGACAGCCCGACGTATTTCATAAGAGGCATGGCGAGTTTTTTGAAGTTGTCATTTTTTTGTCATCATTTTTCAGAAATGAAGAAATAAAAAAAATTATTTTCACTATTTTTTTTTTACATACTGTCACCAGTACAGCGTCATCATATAACTGGCATGGTGGTGATCAGGGACACTGACTGGTGACAGTACGAAAAAAAAAATGATAATTGTTTTTTAATTTATTAAAAATGTTTTATATTTTTTATTACATTTGTTTCTCTTTTTTAAGATTTTTTTTTCATTATTTCACTGTTACCAAAGTAGTATAATGTTCCCATAATAACATTGCACTACTTTGGGGAAGTGATCAGTATTTTTTTTTTTTACACAGTTTTCTTATAGCAAAGAATTTCTTTGCTATAAGCAAGCATTTACCTGAATAGCATCGATTCCTTCAGGGTTTTTTTTTGTGCTTAGCTGGGATTTGGCCACGGCTAATCACATGACACAGCTGGGCTGTGATTAGCCCAGCTTGTGCATGTGATCGCTGTGACCATTCACAGCTAGCCACACTAGTATACAAGGGATGGCATGAAAGGAAGTATACAACTGTCATGTGACCTGCTGTGATTGGTCACAGCAGGTCACATGGTACTGGTACTTCCGGGGCCGGTACACAGATCTGTCATCGACGGTGTCCTAGGTGCACGGCCGGTGACAGATCGCTGCACGGCTCTGTGGGCAGGCAAACTGCGCATGACTAAAAGGATGCCATATGGCGTCCACCCAAAGGGACGAGCTTAAACTCAGGAACTTGTTAAAGGCAAAACGTTCTTTTTCATTTTGGATAAAGTAATGGAGGGCTATAACCCCTATGAATTTTTTTTTTATTTTTTGCCATCTGTGCCCCCATTGGAAGATGTCCCCTCCACTGCAGACAGTTCAGGAGCTTGAGTGCAGGCTTCTCCCTCATCAGAGCTGCCACTCAGACTTGACCTGCACTACAGGAAACCTGCAGGATTTACTTGCAGTAATAGACAGTGTACTAATTGGCTGAGGAGGCAGCGGCAAGTGGTGCAGCCTGTACAACTGCACCACCTCCCACTGCCTCCCTAGCCAATGGGTAGCTGAAGCTTCCTCATAAGTCCCTCCCTCCTGACATCACCCGGGATCCCCCAAGTTCCGGCAGCCTGTTAGTATTCTGTGCAAGTGTAGGAGACAGGTTGTGTCTGTGACAGGAGACAGGCTGTGTGGCTTCCACAAATGGTAGTCCCGCAGCCACACTAGCCTAGCTGCTACCCCATTGAGGGATGCTCTGGAAGGGCTGGACTCCAATGACCCCCCCTTATCTACCCCCCTGGCTTCATGGTTGGAAACTTTTCCATCAATCAGTGGCTGCAGCCACTGATCTGTGTATTCTGACCACTGTCAGAAAACAATGTCCCAGTGGGAGGGATTCCTCCTTTCACCTTGTTTGTGTGGATGAAAGAATCTGTTTTGCTGCTGGATAGAATCTCATATGAATGCCAGTTTGTCACTAGGGTCACTAGAACTAGTGTCACCATTGGAAGATTCCCCCACTATTAGTGTTCCGATGTCAACCCACAATTTGGGATTTTCTTTTACTTTCACTTTTGGTGATAACAGTAAAGAGGAAAGTTATGGTAAATTTCCATAACAGGGCACAGACAGCAATAAAAACTGATTTCTAATTTCTTTCCACTCAATCCAAAACTAAAAACAAAGTTTTGCCTTTGTTTACACTTTAAAATATTTTTTCTAACACATTTACAGACTTTTTACATGCATTCTCTTAAAATGTTGTACTTTAGTTTAAATATAGTGATTGTAAAGTGGTGGCTGCATTAGGTTTTACGCTAAAGACATTTTCATCTGATAAAGAAATTGCCTGTTGGCCTTGCCACTTCCTGTGATCTGAACAGAAAGGAAAAAACTTATCTATCTTATTTTTGCAATTTAAACTAGTAATTCCATCAGTCCCCATGCATTGGTGATGACCAAAGCCAGACATGTTTAAAGTCAAGCATGGGTGGACATCATGGCTTCCTCAATAAACACTGGAGTAGTAAGCATGGTCACTGCTAGTAATGCAATATTTAATTTGCATGCAGGTGGCGTTGACTTTGAAATGCTTACCACAGCTAGGGAATAATCTGGTTTTGTAAATGTGATTTGAAAAGATCAAACTGAATAGGTTTTCACTGAAACCCAGTAGGAAAAAAATTCAATGCACATCAAATTCAAACTGGAAGCACTTGTAATGTAAATTTGTCAACTTTGTACTGTATTTTCACAGAAAAATTGGCACTGATTTCTTTCAGAATTATGCTTTTAGCTATGGTAGAGAAGAATAGTGGCTAAGACACATATTCACTTTGACTACAAAGGCAGCAAAATTTGATGTTTTACACTGTTAAGAAGCAAGGATTACCCAGTGCCGTGGATTAAAGCTTGCTTGGATTTAAAACTACACTGTATGGCCAAAACTATTGGAACACCAATTCAAATCATTGGATTCAGGTGTTCCAATCACCTCCATGGCCACAGGTGTTTAAAATCAAGCACCTAGGCATGCAGACTGCTTCTATAAATATTTTTGAAAGAACGGGTCACTTTTAGGAGCTCAGTGAATTCAAGCATGGTACCATGATAGGTTGCCACCTGTGCAATAAGTCCATCTGTGACATTTTGTTGCTACTAAATATTCCACGATCAACTGTTAGTGGTATAACAAAATGGAAGCAACTGGGAACATCAGAAACTCAGCCACAAAGTGGTAGGTGATGTAAAATGACAGAGCAGAGTCTGCGCATGCTGAAGTGCACAGAAGTTTCCAACTGTCTGCAGACTCAATAGCTAAAGACCTCCAAACTTCATGTGGCCTTCAGATTAGCACAACAACAGTGTATAGAGAGCTTCATGGAATGGGTTTCCATGGCCAAGCAGCTGCATCCAAGCCTTATATCACCAAGTGCAATGCAAAGCATCGGATGCAGTGGTGTAAAGCACGCCACCACTAGACTCTAGAGTAGTGGAGACATGTTCTCTGGATTGACTAATCACTGTTCTCTGTCTGGCAATCCGATGGACGTGTCTGGGTTTGGCGGTTGCCAGGAGAACGGTACTTGCCTGACTGCATTGTTCACAGTGTAAAGTTCAATGGAGGGGGGGTTATGGTGTGGGGTTGCTTTTCAGGGTTTGGGCTTGGCCCCTTAGTTCCAGTGAAGGGAACTCTTAAGGCATTAGCATAGCAAAACATTTTGACAAATTTCATGCTGTCAACTTTGTGGGAACAGTTTGGGGATGGCCCCTTCCTGTTCCAATATGACTGCACACCAGTGCTCAAAGCAAGGTCTATAAGACATGGATGAGCGAGTTTGAGGTGGAGGAACTTGACTGGCCTGCACAGAGTCCTGACCTCAACCCGATAGAACACCTTTGGGATGAATTAGAGCGTAGACTGCGAGCCAGGCCTTCTCGTCTGACATCAGTGCCTGACCTCACAAATGCGCTTCTGGAATAATGGTCAAACATTCCCATAGACACACTCCTAAACCTTGTAGACAGCCTTCCAAGAAGAGTTGAAGCTGCTATAGCTACAAAGGGTGGGCCAAATCAATATTGAACTCTATGGACTAAGACTGGGATGCCATTAAAGTTCATGTGTGTGTAAAGGCAGGTGTCTCAATATTTTTGGCAATATAGTGTAGTATAGTTTGTATTGTCTGTAAATATTTCCTGATGCTAATAGCTCTAATATTCCTGCAGAATAAAAAAATCTATGTGAATAGATAAATTAGCCAAGCAGTGAGTGACCTCTATCTTAATGGGTTCTTGTCATTTCGTGAGTTACTACTCTTAAGTTGGTCATACACTGTTAGTTCCCTGCTGAACTGACCAAATTTTTATCAGTCTTTCTTTGATATTTGCTGGTGACTATTCTGTGCCTCTGGAAGTCAGACTCACAGGGTGATTTTTGTTTGTCTCACTTCAAGCGCTGCAGTCTTCAGTTTAATATAACTAGTCACAATCTTAATAGAAAGCTACTTCAAATGAGCTCTACATAATGGATTCAGAACTTGCTGCAGTTTTGCTGTAAGCAGGAAGAGTAGTTATTTATGCTATAAGTTACTGTCAGAGACAAAGATTAGCTATTGCATAAAAATACACATGCAATTGTATGTGGATCTGAACTTTTCTATTAATATCTAGGGGTTACAAGTAACTATGGCATCAGAACACAAACCCTTGGAAATAATGATGAAAAAAGCATCTTTCTCAAGCAATCTACAAAAGATGGTATTATGCGTTCAAGAATATGACAGTGTGGTGACTTACAATGAAGTTTCCATTCAACCTCAGTTCCCAGAGACAGTCTCCACTTTGTGAGGTCTTTCCCCAGCAAAGTAACTTCCCCAGTGGAGTCCCTGACAGCAGTGAATGCATATTAATCAAGCAAGGAAACCAATTCCTCTGTTCTTAGGATGCCTAGGGCTTATTGTAAGTTGGGAACCAATACTGAGTCTTTGACCCACAGGGGGAGATTTACCATAACTGGAGCATGCGAAATCTGGTGCAGCTGTGCATAGAAATTAATTAACTTCCAGGGTTTATTGTCAAAGCTTAAACGTGAAGTACAGCCAAAGCTCATTTGTCTATACATTTCCTGTGTATCACAAGAGTGCAGTTCATTCTGCACTCCTGTGACTCATTTTCAGCCGACAGCAGGCTAAAGTCCGCTATTGCTTGACATCACAGAGCTGGTCCAGGCTCTGGAAAGATCCTGACTATATTGTCAGGATCCACCCAGGAATATGAACCGGCACCTGGCACAGCCTATTAGCGATACACTGAGAGCCCAAGCTAGCCCCTCCCACCACCTCCAAAGCTCAATGCTCCAGTGAGCAATGGGGGGAAGGCAGATCAGAGAGCAGTGACTGACAGTCACCACTCTCTGGTCAGAGTGGCAGGGAGAACTGAGCGATCAGCAGTGTTTGATTACTTGAAGCCAGCAGGGGACAGATGCAGAATCAGATCAATGCTGCATCCACCTAGGTGAGTACAATTAAAAAAAAAAAATCCCAAAACTCCATATTCAGGGTGTAACATGTTACTGTACGATGTACGGGTAGACAGATTACAGGGCAGTCTGAGCCACTGCATCTATTTGGCATTGTAGCTACTACTGGGGCCTCTGACTCAGCATATGTAACCAAGGATGATCTTGCTTCAGCCTTAGTGGGTTTAGAAGATAAGATTGCTGGGATGTTTGCATCAGTTTTTTTTCAGGCGACTAAGAAAGGGTATCCCCATCACTAGAACCACCAAGTTTTAGCTCTGAGGAAGGGGGTTCGTCTCCTGAAACGCGTCAGCTTATCCCTATCAAGGGCACAGCATTATTGACTGTCTTTGCGGACTACATCATTTGCTTTTCATTTCCTTTGGTTTGTGAGTATATATATATTTGTCTACACAATAAATACGTGATGTACCACGGTAATGCACGATAAGAGTGCGCCCTTGTCTGCTTTTGTTCACCAATGTCTAGATTCCCCCATCTTTGAAGGGCAGCACCTCTTCGTTTGGCATTCAGAATTGTCTTTGGTCTGCATGAGGATTTGAGCACTGGTTTCGTTTGTTTGTCTTTGGATTGCAACTAGAACCACCAATCCTGGAGCAGGAATGGATGTAGCCTGAGAATGAGGAAGAGCTGGAGGAAGATCAGGCAGTAGAATTATTGTCTGAAGAGTCACAGACATTTATAGTTCAGGACCAGGGGCAGACTGACCATTCGAGCACTCGGGCACTGCCCAAGGGCCCGCGGTTAGTAGGGGGCCGAATGAAATGCCCCTGGTACCTTTTATAAGCTTTTTTGGGTGTGCTTTGAGTGTGGGCAAAGAAACAGGGGCCCCATGATCCTCTATTGCCCGGGAGCCCCATGAGTTGTCAGTCCACCCCTGTCCAGGACCTCAATGATATGGTACGGTCTGGATTCAGGCTACCTTCAATAGAAACCTCTGAGGTTACTTATTCTTCCCTGGACTCCTTGAAGCCTTCACAGAATACTCAGGCCTTTCTGGAGCAAATTATGTATGCTGACTGGGATCACCCAGACAGGGTTTTTGTTCCACTAAAGAGGTTTTCTCTTTCGTACCCCATGGAACAAAAGTTTGTTTAGAAATGGGGGTTGCCTGTAGTGGATACAGCTGTTTCATCCCTGAATAAATCATTAACATGTCCTGTGGTTAATGTATAGGTTTTCAAGGACCCAGCGGATAAGAAGGTGGAGTCTCTCCTTAAGGCCTCCTTCTCCTTGGCAGGTTCTATTGGCCTTTTCCAGGGTCTTTCTGATCATTTCAAGCAGCGGATTGGAAGACCATCAGTGCAGGGGGAATGCTCGGCCGAGGATTTGGAGGATGTTCCGTGTGCTTTATGTTTCGTGGTTGATGCTCTTAAGGATTCAATTCAGCAAATTTCACGCTTGGCCCTCTTATCAGTGCACATGTTTTGTGGCTGAAGAGTTGGTCAGCTGAACTGCCATGCAAAAAATTATTGACAGGTTTTCCCTTTAATGGTGAACGGCTGTTTGGGGAAGATTTGGCAAATATATCCAAAAGATTTCAGGAGGGAAAATATATTCTTCTACCCTCTAAGAGGAAATCCAAATGCCTTTCTTGTAAGAGGTCAGGGACTTCAGTTGGTGGGCCCTCATCTACCAGACAGTCGTTTCACCACACACAGGTCCCAGCCTCAAGGGGTAGATCTCAGAATCAAAACTTAAGGAGGTCCTGGGTGCAAAAGTGGTCTAAGACAGATCCAAAGTCCGCCTCCTTATGAAGGGGAGCCCCCACTTGTTCAGGTGGGGAGAAGGCTTTTGAATTTTGTGGTGGCAAGGAGGGTTCTAATTCAAAGCAAATGGGTCATTTCCACAATTTCTCTGGGGTACAGACTGGAATTTTGGATATTTCCTTCTCCCTAATTTCTAAGATCAAATGTACCAATAAATCCAGAGAAAAGAAGAGCTTTATTTCAGGAACTTGATTGCCTATTGGCTCAAGGAGTAATCACTGAGGTTCCAGCGGATGAAAGGTTTCAGGGGTTTTATTCAAACCTGTTTACCATCTCAAAACATAGAGATGTAAGACCCATTTTGGATATCAAGGGGCTAAATCATTTCCTCAATGCCTGATCCTTTCGTATGGAATCGCTTCGGTCAGTAGTGGCCTCCCTACAGAAGGGAGATCTTTTAGCGTCCATAGACATCAGGGACGCATACCTGCATGTACCAATATTTATTCCTTGCCAAAGATTTCTGTGGTTTGAGGTAGGGGCTCAGCATTTCCAGTTCATAGCACTACTGTTTGGGCTGGTCATGGCTCCCAGAGTTATCACAAAAATTCTTGCTCCGGTGTTGGGGCTACTCAGAACTCAGGGAGTATCGGTCACAGGTTATCTAGATGATCTCTGGCTCAGAAATTGGTCGGTGCCAGATCTGAAGCAGGATGTGGTCCTTACGATGCAGATCCTGGAACAGTTGGGCTCGGTGCTCAACCTCAAGAAGTTGGCCCTGGAACCAGTGCAGAGCCTAAGGTATTTGGGGATGGTCCTAGACACGGTTCAGGCAAAAGTATATCTGCCTCCAGGAAATGAGGTTTGCAGTTTGAAGGCCAAGAGGTATTCTTCAATTTGCCTCTGTATGAGGTTGCTGGGGAAGATGGTGTCCTTGTTCGAGGCTATTCCCTATGCTCCATTCCAGACCACTGCAAAAGTACATTCTGTCTATCTGGAACAAAAAGATTCTGGCTCTGGATTACTGCATATCTTTGTCTCCAGAGGTGCAGCAGAGCCTGAATTGGTGGTTGATAACTTACAATTTGGAGAAGGGAAGATCCTTTCGGCCAGTGGTGTTGAAGTTGGTAACCACCGATGCAAGCCTTTCAGGTTGGGGGGCCGTTCTGGAGGAGGCCACAGTTAAGGGAATATGGCTTCCTTGGGAAAGGGTTCTTCCCATCAATGTCCTGGAACTTTGAGCAGTGAGGCTGGCTCTGAGGTATTGGACATCCAGGCTTCAGGGTTGGCCTGTAAGGATTCAGTCCGAGAATGCCACAGCAGTCACATACATCAACCACACGGGCAGTACCAGGAGTGCTCAGAAGGAGGTGAACTACATTCTGACCTGGGCAGAGAGATATGTTCCAAGTCTGTCAGCAGTGTTCGTTCCAGGTGTGGAAAATTGGCAGGCAGATTATCTGTCACCAGCAGTTGATTCAAGGTGAGAGGGCTTTGCATCCCGATGTTTTCAAGGAAATCCAGCGATGGGGTTGCCCGGATGTAGAATTATTGGCATCCAAGTTCAACAACAAGGTCAGTCTTTTTGTGTCCAGGATAAGCGATCCTCGCATGGCTGGGCCACCATCTTTTTCCTTTGACCAACACACCCAGCACCCCCTATCCTCTAACAGCGGCCGCAATCCACACAATCTGGTTACTATTCCTCTTCTTCCTAGAACCAGCCTCCTCTTTTTCTGTGCCCTCTGTCTGTAATAAACTCCTCTCTGTCCATTACCTTTTTATCACAAACTCCTTTAACTTACTTGCAATTAAGGAAACCTGGCTTCATGAATCTGACTTTCCCTTTCCTGCTGCTCACTCTCCCAGGCCTAGTGGATGGAAAGGAGGTGGAGTTGGAATCCTCCTATCCCCTCAAAGCACTTTTCAGGTCTTTCATTTACCTCCCTCTCTGTCCCCCTCCTCATTTGAAATCCACTGTATTTTTCTATTCTCTCCAGTTTCTTTAAGAATTGCTGTAATCGGCCTCCTGGACCAGAATCAAGCTTCCTTGATGACTTCTCTGCCTTGATGCCTTACTTTCTCTCTTCTGAAATTCCCACAATCATTCTCGGTGACTTCAACATTCCTGTTAATCTTAACACTACTGCTACTTCCAAGCTTCTGAGCCTAAGCACTTCATTTGACCTAAAACAATGGACACATGATTCTACTCTCTCTAATATTAACTGCCTCAACCTTGTATTCTCCTATGTATGCACTCCTTGCAACCTCACAAACTTTCCTTTTCCTCTCTCTGATCACTCCCTTATTAGCTTCACTCTCTCCTTGGCTTCCTCCTCCTTGTCTTCCAGCTACAGAACAGTTACCATTAGAAAGCTTCGCTATCTTAACCTTTCTCTTCTTTTTTTCTGCAGCAGATTGTCTCTATGACAAAATCTCAGCCCTGTCCTGCCCCAACCTAGCCACTGCTGTCTACAACAGTTCACTGTCATCCAACGTGGACACATTGTCCCCCCTCAATACACACAGAATTTGGCCCCCGACTGCCACAACCCTGGCAAACAGACAATACCAGATGCCTCAAAAAACGTTTTTTCTTGAGCATTTATTGCATAAGACTAAGACCCAGCTAGACTTCGACCAGTATAACTCTGCCCTGCAAAAATTACATTCCTGTCTCTACACTGCCTAGCAGACCTATTTTTTCACTCTCATTAACACCCTCTCACGCAATCCCCGTCAACTCTTTTCTACCTTTAACTCTCTACTTTGTCCTTCATTATCTCCACCCACTAACTCACTCACTGCCCAGAAGATTGCTAATCACTTCAAAAATAAGATTGATACAATTCATGACAAGATCTCTACTGTACAGATATCTCCCTCACCCTACACTCCTTGTCCACCTGCACAATCCATACTTCCCTTGTTTAACCCAGCTACTATAGAGGAGGTTGGTAAACTTTTTTCTAAAGCCCACCTAGCCAAATGTCCCCTGGACCCTGTTCCCTTGCAAATACTACGGTCACCCTCTAGCTCTATCCTTCACTCTTTAACCCACATCTTCAACCTCTCCCTTTCTACTGGCATCTTCCCCAACTCTCTAAACATGCACTAGTCACCCCCATACTTAAAAAGGCCTCACTGGACCCCACCAATCTTAGCAACTTAAGACCCATCTCCTTACTCCCTTTTACCTCCAAACTCCTTGAACATCTCGTCGACAACTGGCTAAGCGGCAACCTCATTGGAAAACTGTACTCCTAAAACTCACAAACCACTTACTAACAGCTAAAACCAATGGTGACTATTCCATACTCTTACTCTTGGACCTCTCCACTGCCTTTGACACAGTTGACCACCCCCTCCTCCTCAAAAAACTCTATTTATTTGGCCTCCATGACTGTACTCTCCGTTGGTTCAAATCTAACCTATCTCACTGCACCTTTAGTGTCACTTACAACTCTACTTCCTCCTCTCCTACTCCACTTACCGTCGGGGTCCACCAAGGTTTTGTCCTTGGACCTCTCCTATTCTCAATGTACACTTCTTCATTGGGTCAGCTGATAGCTTCCCATGGTTTCCAATACCATTTCTATGGTGATGATACACAAATCTATCTCTCTAACTCCTCAGCTCACTCCATCAGTTTCCTCACGTATCAATGATTTACTAACAGACATATCAAACTGGATGTCACACCACTTCCTAAAACTCAATATATCCAAAACTGAGCTCATAATATTTCATCCCCCATGTGACTGATTTCTTAGTCAGGATCAATAGCACAACTATCAACCCTTTCAGGTCCACATCAAATCCCTGACCAAATCATGCTGCCTCAACCTCAGAAACATCTCCAGAATACTACCCTTTTTAACCAATGATACCAGAAAGCTCCTAATTCACTCCCTGATTATCTCTCACCTCGATTACTGCAACTCCCTCCTTACCTTTATATAGGCTATCCCCCTTCCAGTCCATCATGAATGCTGCTGCCAGGCTCATCTACCTTACCAACCATTCAGTATTTGCTACCCCTCTCTGCCAATCCCTCCACTGGCTTCCACTCACCTAATGAATAAAATTCAAAATACTAACAACTTACAAAGCCATCCACAATTCTGCCCCCAGCTACATTACCAACCTGGTCTCAAAATATCAACCAAACCACTCTCTCAGTCCTCCCAAGACCTACTGCTCTCTAGTTCCCATATCACCTCCTCCCATGCTCGCCAGCAGGACTTCTACCGAGCTTCTCCCATCCTATGGAACACCCCACCCCAACCTGTCCGGCTATCTCCTAATCTAAAACATCAAAACAGTGCAAATATATAAATAAATATACACTCCAGTGAAAAATTAAATAAACAATTAATTGATAAAAAATAAAAATTAATGAGTCCCACTCCAAATTAATAAAGTGAAAAATAAAAATAAAAAAACACATTCATAAGTCATCTTTCAAAAAAACTTTTGACCCGTGTTTTCACCGAAATAGTGCTCAAATACCACACCGCACTCACCAGATTTTGGTGAAAAAAAATTCCTTTTAGGGTTTTTTGGGGGATCTTGGACCCAGTCAATAAGCCTCCAAACACCAGATATTAATTGGATCTCCCCTACTCCAGACAAGAATATTGCCAACCTCCAGCCTCCATGATCACCAGACACCACTCTCCAAGAAAAAGTTTTGAATCATGCAGGAAAAAAAACAAATATACAATGTAATACTGCAATACTCAGGCAGAATCAATTTCCAAGTACCAAACCACCCACATTCTTAAAAAGTATAATCAGCATTTATTGTATTTCAAATGGAGCCAAAATGCCACATCACCAGGGTATTTTTGAGATCTCACGGTCAGCAACAGATGACAGCACAAGAATCACCCACAAGCAAGATGGCCCCCGGGAACGCCGCACACCGGCGTGATTTCCACTCACCGGAAGTGACATCTATGAATATTTTTTTTTTTCATTTTTATTTTTCACTTTATTGATTTGAAGTGGGACTCATTAATTTTTTTTTTTTTTTTTATCAATTATTATTTATTTAATTTTTTGCTGGAGTGTATATTTATTTATATATTTGCGCTGTTTTGATGTTTTATATAATTTTTTGGTGTTCACACTAATGAGCAGCAGAATTTATTTATTTAGTATATAATTTTCACGGTTTTGGCGCTGGTGATTTTTTTATATATAATATCTCCTAATCTATCCATCTTTAGACAATCCCTGAAAACCTTTCACTTGAAAGAAGCCTATCCTGCTTCTAACTAGTAAACTGCCTTTTATTTCCTCCATCAGCTCACCCCCCCCCCACAGCTATTATCTTTTTTATAACTCAACCCTTCCTCCTAGATTGTAAGCTCTGATGAGCAGGGCCCTCTGTTTCCTCTTGTACCAAATTGTATTGCAATTGTAATGTCTACCTTCATTTTGTAAAGCCCCTGCACAAACTGTTGGCACAGAATATAAATCCTGTATAATAATAATGTATAATAATAAGTCCAACTAAATCTACTAGCCCATGTTACACCACTCTCTCCACTGTGTAACAAAGCTGCTGTCCAAGGAAGGCTAAATCGCTCCACCATAATTAGAGTTGAAGAATGAGCATTGCCACCCTAAGACAAGAAGAGTGTTATCGCCTGGGATCATCAGGTGAAAATAATGGGAAAAAATGGCCACATCTATTTATTACTTATATAGTGCTGTCAATGTATGCAGTGCTTTCCATTTATATATTGTACATTCACATCATTCCCTAACCCTCAAGGGGTGTACAATCTAAGGTCCCTAACATACATTCATACATACACATACTAGGGCAAATTTAGACAGGATCCAAGTAACCTACCAGCATGTCTTTGGAGTGTGGGAGGAAACCTGAGTACCCAGAGCAAACCCATGCAGGCACAGGGAGAACATGCAAACTCCAGGCAGGTGGTGCCATGGTTGGGATTCGAACCAACGACCCTAGTGGTGCCAGGTGGAAGTGCTAACCATTTAGCCACTGTGCTGCCTGTTGTTAAGCTGCAATACTATATATTACATTTTGGGGTTACTAAATCTAGAGAGTGCAACATTTGGTACAGCTGTGCATGGTACCCAAACAGTTTCTAACTCCAGCTTGTTCAATTAAGCGTTCACAATAAAACCTGGAAACTGACTGGTTCCTATGCAGAGCTGCACCAGTTTTTGTAAAACAACCCCTTTGTGTCTTGGCTTTAGGTACACTTTAACACAGAGCCATGATCAGGCCACAGATATGCCAACCTTGCTCACTGTTCAAATCTAGGCTGCAGAGTTGTTTTCATGGCATTACTGCATCCTGTCCTGTACACTGTCAGAGCCCCCCACACAGAGCACCAAGCCTTCTTCTGTCCCCACAGGTTGCAGAATGCATGCACTGTCAGGTATCCATTTCGTTGTCTGAGATTCTGCCTCTCTATTTGTCCTGGTGTCCACTGTGAATCCAAAATGACACAGTTATCACCAGAATAAAAAGTGAGATGTTTAGGGATTGGATTGTCAGGGTGGAAGGTTGCAGCTGACTGACTTCTTTGATGGATGTTTACACACATGAGCTGGAATCATGCAGAATACATTCAGGTAGTACTCTATATAACATAGTACTTCATATAACACATTCTATACAGTACATACAGTATATGTTAGTAGTTCTTCATGTACAAGCTTAGTATACAGTATGTGATATAAGTAGTGTGTTAAATACAGTGATATATAAATATTATCCAGTATATACTGTACAGTACCTATCAATCTCTGTCTGCAGTGAGCTATCGGCTAGCTGTCTGAGATAGCAGAGGAGAACCAAGACTAGTCAATATGTGAAGTGAGGAGATAATTGCTTGCAACTATTTCTGCCAAACAGCCCTTTATGTGTTTGTGTGTATCTTATGCACTGTGAAGAAAGCATAGCAGACAACAGAGTGCTAGGGAACCTTTGAGCATTAAAATCACAAACACGTCAACAATGAAATGATATAATGAACTCATGCGTCTACAGGTGTGGAGCAGCATGTTACAAGCCAGTGTAGCCCTCCGTGGTGAATGGAGAGACCATGTGGGAAAAGAAGCCCATTTACACTGTTACCTATCCTGAAAGTGGTTGTAAACCCTCACATATACCCAGTGAAGTGACTGGCCTCAGGCGATACACAGAAATTAAACAAATCCTTCTACATAGGCTGTACTTCTTTGTTTGCAGCCATGTGTTACAGCCTTTTAAAACTCAGAGATGAAAAGGATTTTTCATAGACTCAGAAAGCAGGGGGCCGGGAGCTGCAGTTACACACTGTACAGGAACTCTGAGAGCTGACTGGAGGGATGAAACGCACCCCCCTTCACATAGCACACAGGAAAAGTGCTGAGACTGTCAATCAGCTGGAGATCTCTCCCCTGTCACCATTCTAGCTCTTGGTGTCAGGAACATTTGTCAGAATTGATTCATGCTGATAGCAGAGGAACAAGACAGGAGAGAGAAACTACACTTAGTGCTTTGGAGAGAGAAGCAAGTAAACACTATAGAAATATGTTCTTTGTTCAGATTTCATGTCTGAGGTTTACAACAACTTT
Source organism: Staurois parvus (assembly GCF_062004578.1). NCBI lineage: Eukaryota > Metazoa > Chordata > Amphibia > Anura > Ranidae > Staurois > Staurois parvus. The sequence continues at coordinate 17,850,061 of NW_028317951.1, read as the reverse complement.
AAGCCCTGATGGAGGAGATCTTTTCTGACCTCAAATTGTGTTGACTCTTATATAACCTCCCATTTGATCTTGTATTGGAATGCATTTATATCTGGACTATAGACGCGTGTTGCTGTGGTGCTTCAATCTCAAATCCATTTACTTGAATCACAAACCAAGGAAACTGTGGAGATCCTTTGCTGTGTAGAAGCTGCCAGCACAAAATCCAGACACTGTGTCCAAAACACTACTACAACATCAATGGGGAGAAAAAAAAACAATAGAGCATGGTTCCAGTACTACTTAGTCCTTCCTGCATGTACTTTAAAGCCCATCCCAAGGAAATCTGAAAATCCCCCTTTGCAGTGTGCACTGCAAGGGTTAACTGTTCATTTAAGTCTGGGGGAGAGTAAAAACTTTTTACTTACCCAGTCCTCCCTTTCCCCGGCACACAGAGGTCGCCCATGCTCTCAACGTAGACTGTCCCTTGCCGTCATAATGTCCTTATTTAATCAGGTCCTGATCTGGAGACCTCACTTACAAAGAGATATTGACAAAATAGAACAAGTCTAGAGATGGGCAACAAAATGAGGGATAAAACATATCAGGATAGACTTTGGGTACTTAATATGTACAGTCTGGAGGAAAAAAGGGAAAGGGGAGACATGACTGAAACCTTTAAATACATCAAGGGGGTGAATAAGGTTCAAGAGGGCAGTATTTTCAACATGAAACCAAAATCAAGAACATGGGAACATGACTTCAAATTAGCAGAAGGAAAGTTCAAAACTAATCTTAGAAAGTATTATTTTACCAAAAGGGTAGTTGATGTTTGGAATAAACTTGCAGTGAAGGTAGTGATTCAGTCAACAGTAAATGGATTCAAACATGTGTGGAACAAACATAGATCTATACTCAGACAAAAAACTAACATAAAGAAAAGGGAGAATTTAAAAAAATGGAGCAGACTCAGTGGACCATTTGATCTTTTTTCTGCTGTCACTCTTCTTTGTTTCTTTTTTTCTTTTCATATAATCTGTATTTATGATTTTCAAATACAGAAAGAGAAAGAAACAGGCACAAGTATTTGCCAGTTCTGTGAATTTGGTAAAGGTACTTAGTACAGCACTTGAAAGAGTTGCAATCACAGTTGCTAGAAAACAAAATATACTGTACGCCCTGTGTCTGAGATATGTATTGGGGAACAAACAGTCCCAAAAAGTAATATAGGTGCATACCTATTGGCACTAGTAGATGTTCACAATAAGAAAAGAAACAGAACACAAGACTGGACCAAGGTGAGTACAACAAACCTTATCTGTACGACCTCCACTGTACCGCCCTCTCTGTATTTTGGACGGAAAAGCTGTAAGGTACATCCCCATGGTGACTGGCCATCAAAATGTACCAACCTTAGGGAAATAGCCAGTGGATTAGCTGTACCAGAGTGTGCCAGTAAATATCAACAAATGTATACACAAAGAAAAATAGGGAAAAAAATAGGGGGGAAAAAGATGGTTAGACAGATGAACAGTCACCATGCAGGATAAATAGAATTCTGGGCAAGATGGACATCTTAATTATGTGAGTATGATATAACCAGGTAAAGGACGTCCTATTCCATGACGTTTCTACTGAGCAGGGGAGTGTAATTGGTTGCATACAAAGAGTCTAAATGATTTGTGAGCTGAATACCCTAAATATGTTAGGGAAGTGATCACCCAGGTAAAGGGAAAAGCATTCTGCAGGGCTACAGAAAGGGTCGAGGGCAGGGATATCGGTAGAATCTATGACTTTGTGTAGTTCATCTTAAAATTGGACACTAGGCCATAGGCTTTCAATTCCAGCACCATGTTTGGCAACAAGACAACGGGACCAGTTATGTGCATAGGTGGAGAGCTTGTGCTCCATAGCACCTTAATGTCTGGGTTTGCTCAAACCTTACGGAGCAGGAGTTCCAAGGTAAGGAAAAACAAGAGTGGCTTAAGGGACACCCTTGCCTCATTCCATTCCAGATGGGAAACGTAGAAGACAAGGAACCATTAAACTTAACCTAAGTGGTGAGTGAGGCATAAAGCACAGAGATCTAGCTTATCGTATAAGGGCCAAGACCCAATCTCTCCAATACAGCCACAAGGAAGCGCCAATAAACTTCCTAATTGGACTTCAATTATTTCTAGCCTACTCCTGATCTGAACGATCTTGAAGTTTGTGAAGATCCCCACATATTTACTTCCTTGAATTCTGTGACACATATTTACTACATCCTGAGAGTAGGCACTGCTGTGTCACACATTTCACAGAGCTTGCCTTTTATACTACAGAGGTGCTGAGGAGAGGAGTTTCAGGAGGCGGAGTCAGTGCAGGAATGAAAGCTTGCAGGCAGTAAGGTACCGTGGGATACATAGTCATTAGAAATTCAAAGAAAACAGCAGAGGAGAAGCTGCAAAGCATGCAAGGAATCCAGGAAGTTGTGGAAAGAAATGGCCAACAAACAGGCAAAACTCATAACATGAAAGAACATTTTTCAAGTAAGCTTATATTAGAATGTTAAACATAACTACTGTATTGTTATTACAACGTATATATTAGAAAAGGAAAGTGACCTGTGACCAATGGTGTATCTAGGTTTTTTGCTGCCCTAGGCAACACAAAAATTGGCAGCCCCAACCTTTCCCGCAGAGAGAGCCTGACACTGACCAAAACATCTCCCCCCACTGTGGAGAGAGCATAACGCTGACCAATAACCCCCCTAAAGGAGAGAGCTTGACACTGCTCAACACCCCCCAACCGCGGAGAGAGCATAACACCAACCATCAACCCACCCCCACAAAGGAGAGAGCCTGACACCAACCAACACCACTTCCCCCCCTGACCAAGAGATCCTTCCACTACCACCGCCTCCCCCATACACTTGCCACCACCCCCCCTCCTGTCCATGGCAAGAGAGGGAAACTCACAGGCACTCACATTCACAGCTCTGGACATCTCTGTGAATAAGAGTTGGGCTCTGCATACACCGCCAAGCAGCCCGCAGGCTCTCTTGGATCCCACCTGGTCCCCATGCGGCATGTGTTCATTCTTCCAGGGGGCAGTGCTGCCCCCCTGAAAAATGCCACCCTAAGCATATACCTTGTTTGCCTTGTGGTAAATACGCCCCTGCCCATGAGCATAGAAATCCTTTTAAATATTTAAATTTTTGTCTGTATCTCCACAAGAGTGACCAAGATTACAATAAAAAATCTAGAATAAAAAAATAAAAATACAGTAACTGAGTTAGTGTCTAATCATGTACAAAACAGAAAGAAAAAATACCAGTTGCAGCTGCACTTAACACCATATCCACATACAAAATGTGATATTAATACATTAAAATAAATATTGTTGTGCTCCTCCTTTGAATAAATATAATTCCAAAGTGCAAGTGTCACACGTGCAAATATGCCAAAGTCACCATGCCTTTAAATATATCACTTAACATATACCAAATTATAAAACTATGCAGATAAAAACATAAGAACAGTAATCAATCAAAATAAAGTTCATAATTTGTGTCTTCAAATCCAGCATATTCAATGAAGTACAAATACCGCCAAATGCAAATTGTGGTGAAATAAACTGTTCAAACAAGCAGACATCCTTGGTTTGAGACTCTTCCATCACACATAAATGTCAACCTCTTTCCAAAGATTTAGACCCCAGGTTATAGGAGGTTTAATGGCACTTGTTCAAAAAGCCTTATACACATTGTACTCCCATATGGACCAAGCATAGGGCCCCAGGCCTTTCCAGCTGGGGATGTGTAGCAGACCGATAAGAGATGGATCAAAACAACCACAAAGTGTAAAAAGGGTACTCACATTGTATACCCAAACTCACATGTATATACAAACAGAGTAGTATATCAACGGACCAGCAGCGGGTCCCAGAATGTGATGACATTAGCTATAACCCCAACACATTTCGTCATAGGAAGATGTTTTCAAGGGAATCAAAAATTCGAGACTCTAAACCTTCTCTACTCTATCCAAAAACAAATAAAAAAAGTTTTGTTTTGAGTTGGTCTTCAAAGAGGACCTTCCCCACTTCCCAATTCCACTCTATAAACATTTAAACTTGGCTAGGGGGAAATAACCAATCATATTTGCCTATATCTTTTTTCTTCATACTTACCTATTTTTGCCCTACCTCTGTGCTGCCTGGGTCTCTGTTATGGCGCCTCCATTTTTTTTAAAATTCCAATTTTGAACACATGTTTTTGATTTTTTTTATGCATTTGTTTTGGCTAATAGGAAAGTATGACAGTTCTATTCATGTACTCTGACTTTGGTCTGACTTTTTACACTCTCAAGCAGCATCAAAGTCGCGTTAAAGTAGTGCAGGAACCTTTAGGTGTCCAAAGTTGCATGTTAGGTATGGGGTTAAGGGCTAGGGTTAGGGTTAAATGTCAGGGTTAGTGTTTAGGCCTAGGGTTAGGGTTCAATTTTAGGTTTAGGTTTAAATGTCAGGGTTAGAGTTAAATGTTATGGTTAAAGGCTAGGGTTAGGGTTAAATGTTAGGGTTAGTGTTAAGACCTAGTGTTAAGGTTAAATGTTAGGATTAAGGCCTAGGGTTAGGGTTTAATGTTAGGGTAAAGGCCTAGGGTTGGAGTTAAATGTTAGGTTTAGGGTTAAATGTTAGGGTTAGTGTTAAGACTTAGGGTTAAATGTTAGGGTAAGGCCTAGGGTTAGGGTTTAATGTTAGGTTTAGGGTTAAAAGTTAGGGTTAGGGTTAAATGTTAGGGTAAAAGCCTTAGGGTTAGGGTTTAATGTTAGGGTTAGTGTTAAGGCCTAGGGTTAGGGTTTAATGTTAGGGTTAGCATTAAGGCCTAGGGATAGGGTTAAATGTTAGGTTTAGGGTTAAATGTTAGGGTTAGGGTAAATTTTATGGTTAAGGCCTAGGGTTAAGGTTAAATGTTAGGGTTAGTGTTAAGACCTAGTATTAGGGTTAAATGTTAGGGTTAGGGTTAAATGTTAGGGTTAAGGCCTAGGGTTAGAGTATGTTAGGGTTAGTGTTAAGGCCTAGGGTTAGGGTTAAATGTTAGGTTTAGGGTTAAATGTTAGGGTTAAATGTTCGGGTTAAGGCCTAGGGTTAAGGTTTAATGTTAGGGTTAGTGTTAAGACATAGTATTAGGGTTAAATGTTAGGGTTAAGGCCTAGGGTTAGAGTATGTTAGGGTTAGTGTTAAGGCCTAGGGTTAGGGTTAAATGTTAGGTTTAGGGTTGAATGTTAGGGTTAAATGTTCGGGTTAAGGCCTAGGGTTAAGGTTTAATGTTAGGGTTAGTGTTAAGACATAGTATTAGGGTTAAATGTTAGGGTTAAGGCCTAGGGTTAGGGTTTAATGTTAGGGTTAGAGTTAAGGCCTATGGATAGGGTTAAATGTTAGGTTTAGGGTTAAATGTTAGAGTTAGGGTTAAATGTTCGGGTTAAGGCCTAGGGTTTAGGTTTAATGTTAGGGTTAGCGTTAAGGCCTAGGGATAGGGTTAAATGTTAGGTTTGGGGTTAAATGTTAGGGTTAGGGTTAAATGTTCAGGTTAAGGCCTAGGGTTAAGGTTTAATGTTAGGGTTAGTGTTAAGACCTAGGGTTAGGGTTAAATGTTAGGTTAGGGTTACATGTTAGGGTTAGTGTTAAGACCTAGGGTTAGGGTTAAATGTTAGGGGTAAATGTTAGGGTTAAGGGCTAGGGTTAGGGTTAGAGTTAAATGTTAGGTTTAGGGTTAAATGTTAGGGTTAACGGTATGTTTAACCCTATCATTTAACCCTAACCCATATTCCTAACCCTAGCCCTTAACCCTAGACCTAACGTGCGACTTTGGACACATAAAGGTTCCTGTACTACTGTGATGAGACGTTGATACTACTTGAGCACCAGAGAGTGTAAAGTTACATCAGAGTCGCACTTCATGAACAGAGCTGTCATACTTTCCTATTAGAAAAAAAAAGAAAACCGCAAAACACATCAAAAACGCAAAACTTGCATTTTTGGTGTGGCTCTATTAAAGCTTATTACGCACATAACGCAATCTGCGGCTTGAAAAAAAGTCCCTGGCTCTTTCCAAATAAACGAACCGGCTCAAAATGCATAGATTTGAACTAGAACCGTAGGAAAACATACTAAATGGACTGTAGTGTGTTTCTGCAAACTGGAAAATGCACTGAAATCTGCATAAGTGTGAACCACTTAAAGGTACATGAATAAAGCTGACCATTGTAATCACCCATGTCCGTGGTAAACGGTTTATCGCAACACTGCTACATTTGCAGAAGAGCTTGTTCTGTTGAAAAACAAAGGACTTACTGGTTGGAGCACCAGGTGAAAAAAAGAGAAAGAAAGGCTAAAAAAAGAAAACAAATGCAGCCATCACATATAAGAACTGATGAGCAACAATATCATAAATGTTTTCTTTTGGTTTTAATACCACTTTAATTCCTGTATGAGAAAAACAAAAATTACAAACTTTGGCTGGCCATTCATTATACAATTTTCTTACAATTTTCTGTCCAATTTCTGCCCAATTTCCTATAGATTTACTTTCAACTATGTAGTGCAAGAGCCTACCTAATTGGATACAATTGAAAGTGTTGTTTAAGTTTGACCTCATTATATCTTTTTTGGTAAATCTAATGCAAAATTCTCAAGAAAATTGTATAATGTATGGCCAGCCTTAGTTTCTTCTAAATAGCTTGAAATACAGAAGAGAGAATTCTGTAGTAAATACAGCCAAGTAATTGGCATTTCTCTTCCATTCTAACAGCTTTGAAGCTGTGCCCAATATCAGCAGAAAGTTGTTTGCATTGCTATATACACTTGTTACTGTCCTAAATTATTTGGATTAATAACACTGTCATTATACGCACAAAAATCAACTATAAATACTGTCAGAGACCCTCGCTGTTTGCTGTTTTTCATTAGTAAATATTTACTGACTGTTCTGCATTAGTAGTGCAAAGAACTAAACCAAGATTTGTTTTTAGGTCAAAACATCAAATGTAATGATGCCTTCAAGACATTCTTAATTACCCAATTACCCTTACTCGACATCCTTAATTACCCAAGATACCCTTTCCAAGATCCTTGGTTGCGCAGACAACAACACAAGAGAAATGTAATGGCGCAAATATATTTGACTGCAGTTATTGAATTTTCTCTACTACATGAATATCTCATTATCTGCAGGTGCAGATTTTGCCTGCTGGGCTACTATTGTCACCATTGACATTTTTTTTTCTTTTTTATTATTTAAAAGTTAAACTGCAAAACACAGCTGATTAACAAAGAAAATTAGATGAATAAATATAACATGATAAGGTGCTCAGTTCCGTGCCGTTGCATGCCGCCGATTGTGTCCTTTTTTTCACTTAAAGAAGAACTTCAGCCAGACGTATAACATCTGTGTTACAATGCTGTCATTCACTCAGCTCTTGAATATGCAGTTTCCCTGGCAACCACAATAGTTAATTAAAATGATATAATAATAGTTACATATTAATTAAAATTAGTTGAAAGCAAGTTTTCAAATAATTGAATGTTGGTAGTTATGTTTCTCAGCACTTTCCCGGGAGGAGAAGGAGAAGGAAGAGAAATTATGTAATTTATGGAATTCCTAGTATCCATATTGCAAACCTTTGCCTATTGGTGCTGAAAACCTTGAATGTTCTACATGCACAGCACTGTCTAAAGCTAGGATCACACCTATGCAGGTTGCATTTGAGCTGTTTCTGCATTGGGTTTTGTGTTGCATTTTGCATGTTTGCACTTGCTTTTTTGCCACGTTTTTGATGTGTTTTGAGGGTGGGGGGGGTCATTTTTTTCCATTTTTCTTGTTGCTAGGCAGATTTAAAACACAGCAAAGACGCAATGTATTATTTTCTACAGTGTTTCCATTGAAGTCTATAGAATCAAAAATACAACTTTTTGCATTCAAAAAAGTCCCTGACCCTTTCCAAAAAAAGCACCAGGTGAAAACGCGGTCCCATAGGAAATCATGTTAAATGGACTGTACTGCATTTCTGGAAAAAGCAAAGTGCTGCAGAAAACATTTAGGTGTGAACCTAGAGTAATGGCTGAAGGGGGAAAGACAAACCATTTATACTGGATGGAATAAAGAGAAACTAGGTTTCTTCTTTTTTTGCCATGCATGAATTCAACTATAGGGCATAGACACAGGGCCGGAACAAGGGGTGGGCAGGAGGGGTGGCTGCCCTAGGCACTGTGGTATCATATGAATACCACAAGGAGATTGGGAGGGTTTGTATTATGAGAAGGAATTTGGGGGCAGCATAGGGTAAGAATGTAAAACATGTTTTACTTGTGAGCCAATAAGGTGTATAGTAAACGGCTTCTATCAATAAAATTGCAGGCTATCTTGCTCACCCTCATAAATGTGAGTTATCAGTGCATACAAATGAAGAAAATATAGATGCCGTGCTCTATCAAGACCTATTACCTGTATATAGTATAAAAACTGTATTTGCATTAAATCTCTAATAGCTGCATAATCTCTTATGTGTAACCATACATGATTGTGATGCCAATCAATACCCAAACATGTGTAGGTAATAATGAATAAATGAATTTGAAAAATATATAACAAAGTTGGTGATAAAAAAAAACAAAAAAAGTCTGTGCAAAATTGTTCAAATTTGTGTCCTTTGATGATTAAATAAATAATCTAAATAATAAATAAATAAAAATTGATAAATATGGAAAATAAATAAAAGGTAAAAATTCAATGAATTTTGTGCTAAAACGCAAAACAAACTTGGTGCAGAGTTCAGCAGGGATGAGATATCTGTGTGCTCTCCTTGCAATCAGCCTGAGGTGATGCAGGTGAAGGTTGCAGATAGAGGGCTACTGTGTAAGCCTGAAGCAACTGTGCTAAACTTTCTCCATTTGTAGACAGTCTGTCTTACCGTGGACACATGAACCTCAAGGTTTTTGGAGATACTTTTGTAACCCTTTCCAGCTTCATGCAAGTCAACAATTCTTGAGCGTAGGTCTTCTGAGAGCTCTTTTCTGCGAGGCATGGTTCACATCAGACAGTGCTTCTTGAAATCAGTAAACCCAAAACAGGTGTGTGTTTTTTAAGGGCAGGACAGCTGTCAGCAACACATCCAATATCATCACTCTGATTGGAGTCAAGGTTGGCTCACTCCTGGCTCCAATTAGCTCTGGGAGAAGTCATTAAGCTAGGGCCTCACATATTTTTTCCCCCCTGCACTGTGAATGTTTACATGTTATGTGCAATTAAACCATGGCAACATCTAATGTTTGTGTAGTATTATGTTCAGCAGACTGTGTTCTTCTATTGTTGTGACTTAGATGACGTTCAGAGCACATTTTATGCCCAATTCATGCAAAACTCCACATAATCCCAAGTGGTTCACATACTTTTTCTTGCAACTGTAAGTGATCAAAGACAGCTGATCACTCAGTTCTTGGGTCTGCTCTGGGCATTATAGAAACAAAAGGGGGTAATAGTCTGGTTTAGATTTTGAGGGGAACCCCAATGTCAGTTATTGGCAATATTTTATTTTTTCTTTCCAATTGTTACTTTTGCAGGAATACATCATGCAACTTCATGTGCAGGTTTAAGGCATCCCTCAAGCATGTCATTTAAAGTAATTGTGTATTTTTTTGCATCTGTAAATTTTCCCAGTGGCAGTGCCCAACTGCCCATGCCATTTTAAACAAAAACTTGCAAATTGACTTTGGAAAAGTACAAAAAAGGATCAGGCTCCGTGGATTTCAGTGTCCAGGGAACCAAAAACTTAGCTCAGTTCACTATTCCTTAATTTTATGCTGCAGTGAATTAAATGGAAAGGGTAAACTCCAGGAAAATTGGTAAATACTTGGATGAATTATATATATGTGCCAAGGGCCAACATCTTCACCTGGTCTTCTTCTGGATTCAGCATGTTTGCTATCTTGGTTGTCCAGGATTGGATGACATAGCTCCCACACGGTTAATTTAGCCTGGCATACTGGGAATGTACACTGATTTTTTTTCCAAGCAAAGTGAAATTTTAGGTAACATACTTGCCCCTCCTCCAGCCTGTGACTGGACAGTAAACGAAGAAGCAGCAGGTTTATGAGCTCATCTCACTGGGACTCTGCTCTCGCCTTCTTTCAGCATACTCCTCATTATTGCGTAGGTGGAGTGTAGCATGGTGCAGCAGCTATAATAATATACACAGTGTGATATAAAGAACTTGTCTTGAAGTAATGCAAACAGTTCACAACAAACCCAGTGGGAAGACAGCCCAACTTGGAACACTCAGGGAAAGAGCAGGTTTTAGCCAAATTGATAGCGCCTGTGAGGAGAGGTAGAGTGCGGCCTGGTCTACTTGTACCCAAATAGGAATATGTCAAGAGAAGTTGCAAACCCTACGCTTTCCCTCCTCCTTAGGAACCTTTTCCTGCCACTGGTTCTGTCTCTAACAAGCATGGTACCTGACCCTACTCTACCCACTCACAAATATGTGCCAATCTCTGACCCAACATAGCCACCAGAGTCACATGGGGTGACAGCATCCAATTGGATAGCTTCCCCAGTGACCCGGGAAACTATAGAGGAACTATTTTCCTCTTGACTTCCTCTCCAGCTGCAATGCCATTGCGAATGAGTGCCACCTGCAGAGGAGAAAGCAAACTGCACCTGCCTACAAGTGTATGAGCACTGCAGCACAAATGACTGGCTCATTGTGATGTATCTGCCTCTCCTAGGCTAATCTCTGCTGTACAAGGACTGCACAGTCAATTCAGACACACTGCTGAAGTTACTGGCTTGTTCCCCTCACCTCCTTCCGTGCAGCCCACCAGATTAAGTACATACCTTCCTACCCAATCCAGCAAAGTTTACTACAACCATTGCAAAGAAACTAACCACTAACTCGCTCTGACAGGAATTGTGCTACAGGCAGAATCACCAGGGGAAAAATAAAAAAGGAAAACTAATACCGCCACCATATCTAAGAATTGGTAAGCTATGATACACATATATTACTTTTTTGTTTTGGGGTTTAGATAAACTTTAAAGCAGTCTTCTAACTGGTTTACTGGACTGTAAACAACATAAATGCCTTTCTTCCAGTTTTTATGAATCAGTTACACAGCTGCATAGAGAAAGTACACTTTTTTTTAACACGAGGCCCTGTTCAAACTTGTCAGTGTTAGGCACAGTATTCATGCTCTAATTAGCACATGGACTGCACATTAGAACATTGACAACATAAACAATTGAGTGTGATCACAGGAAAGCATTGTAACATTTTCAAAGCTTTTATGAGATGTTACAACACTATGTGAGTGACTGCAATTCTGCTAACTCATGTTTCCTCTGTCATTAAAAGAACAGCTACTACTCTTGCAGCTGCATTGTAGATTTTCCACAATGCAATTTCTAATGTGTGGAAATGCACCAGCAAACACCAATGGGACCTAGTTACATATACAGTAAGTGTGAGCATAGTCTAAATCAGGGGTCTCCAAACTCCGGCCGGGGGCCAGGTGTGGCCCTTTGCTTGTCTTTATCTGGTCCTTGAGGTACTGTTCCATCCACTGACACAAACAATGGGGCATAATTCCTGTTGCTGACACCAACAATGGGGCATTATTCCTCCCACTGAAACCATCAAAAGGGCACAATTCCTCCCACTGATACCAATGATGGAGAGCAATTCTTTCCACTGACACCAATGGTGAGGCATAATTGCTTCCATTAACGCCAACCATGGGGCACAATGCCTTCTATTGACACCAACGATGGGGCACAATTCCTTCCATTGACACCAACGATGGGGCACAATTACTTTCACTGACACAAGGATAGGGCACAATACCTTCCATTGACATCAATGATAGGAGCACAATTCCTTCCATTGACACCAACAATGGGGCACAATCCTTCCATTGACACCAATGATTGGGAAAAATTCCTTCCATTGACACCAACGATGGGGCACAATTACTTCCACAGACACAAGGATAGGGCACAATACCTTCCATTGACATCAATGATAGGTGCACAATTCCTTCCATTGACACCAACAATGGGGCACAATCCTTCCACTGACACTAAAGGTAGGACATTCTTTACTCCCAATGGACTCCAGGACATTTTCTACTCCCACTGGCCCTGGTCCGGCCCCCCTAAAGTCTGAAGGACAGTAAACTGGCCATTTGTTTAGAAAGTTTGGAGACCCCTGGTCTAAATGGTAAAGAAACCCAATTGGACTTACCTTGATTTGACTCTGGTTTACCCTATTTGTATACCAGTAAATCAGAGTTGCAAAGCGCTGGACATGTAATGCATTGCTTAACCACTTGACCTCAGGAAGATTTACCCCCTTCCTGATCAGGCCATTTTTTTGAAAATTATCAAAAAAAACAATATTTTCTACTTTCTGCTATAAAAACATATCAAATAAAAATGTAAAAAATCAAATTGCTTCATAAATTTAGACCAAAATGTATTCTGCTACATATTTATGGTTAAAATATTCCAATATCTGTATATTTAATGGTTTGCTCAAAAGTTATAGCATCTACAAACATAGTTACATAGTTAGTCTGGCTGAAAAAAGACAAAAGTCCATCCAGTTCAACCATAGAAAAAAGTTATGAGTTATAATCCTATACCCACAGTTGATCCAGAGGAAGGCAAAAAAACCCCAGCAAAGCAAGATCCAATTTGCTCCTGCTGGGAAAAAAAATCCTTCCTGATCCCCCGAGAGGCAATCAGATATTGCCTGGATCAACATTACCTAGAAATGTTAGTATCCAGTTATATTCTGTGTATCCAAGAAAGAATCCAGGCCTTTTTTGAAGCAATCCACTGAGCTGGCCAGAACCAACTCTTGAGGGAGTCTATTCCACATTTTCACAGTTCTCACTGTAAAGAAACCTTTCCGTGTTTGGAGATTACATTTCTTTTCCTCCAAACGTAAAGAGTGCCCCCTTGTCCTCTGTGATGACCTCAGGGTGAATAGCTCTACACCAGGGGTGGACTGACCATTTGGAAACTTGGGCACTGCCCGAGGGTTGGGGTCAGTAGGGGGCCCAATGAGATGCTCCTGGTACCTTTTTCATAGGCTTTTTTGAGTTTGGCCAAGGCCACAGGGACCCCATGATCCCCTATTGCCCAGGGGCCCAATGAGTTGTCAGTCCGCTCCTGCTCTACACCAAGTTCACTATATGAACCAAACTGTGGTATATATACTGGAATTGTTATTTTATTTTTTATACTGATAATGGAGCAATCAGAGATTTATAGCAGGACTGTGATATTACAGCGGACAATCAGACACTCCAGAAAGAAAAGTGTCACCAGCACACTAAGGAATCCTCAAATGGGTCCAAAGTCCGACGAAGGGGCCCTGAGTGTCTCCAAAACGTTGCCGCTGTTGATATTATGTGACCACAAAATAACGCTTTGGACCCGTTTGAGGATTCCTTAGTGTGCTGGTGACACTTTTCTTTCTGGAGTGTCTGACTGTGCGTTGCAATATCGCAGTCCTGCTATAAGTTGCTGATCGCTGCCATTATCAGTACTTTTCTTTCTGGATTATTTGCGGTTCCCAGCCCGTGGTCACTACAGTGCCCAAACACCATTTACAGCCACTTGCAGGAATGTGTGCCTTGGGAAAACTACATATTGGACAATCAGACATTAAATGACACTTTTTGGGAATCAGTGATATTACTACAGTGATCACTGCTAAAAATGTGCGCTGACACTTTACTAATGATGTTTAACCCCTTACCTAGCTGGTAAGGGGTTAAACAGCTAGGGTGATCAAGGGGTTAAATGTGTGCCTAGCTAAGTGTAATGGGTACTGTGTGTTCTGTTTTCATTAGGTAATGTGCTGGATTCTATTATCTGTTCTGCAAGGAAAGAGAATCCAGCACATTGTCACCGACAGGACACAGCTCTACTTTGTGTTCATAGGCAGAGCTGTGTTCTGTCAGTCTCCTAGATGATCGGCGGGTGCTGGCGTTCATCTATTGGCTGGCACCCGCTGATTGGCTTCTGCTGTGACAAATCACAGCAGAAGCGGCGCATGCACGTGCCTACAACCAGGGAGTGGAGAATCATGTTGATTCTGCACAGCACGGCCACCCTGTAGCAGTATATTTATTAAACGCAAAAACAAAAATGTGTTATATTGCAGCCTACCAATTCAATGTGTTGGATGCATTAGTTTTATTTTTTAGTATTTTTTTACTTTATCTTCTCCCGATTGATTTGAACATTAAGTCATTTGTTATTTTTCAACTTCATTTAAAGCAGAATTTACTGTATATGAGCCTATAACAGCTTGATAAAAAATAATGCTTTTGATCAAGGAACATGCATTCCATCTTAATAATTATGCTACCAAAATGAGTGTGTGCTGTAAATTGCCTCTAGCCCTGTTCCTGTTCCTTCTTGTCAGAGGCTGCTATTTTGCTGAAGCCCAGAGCCCTGAGCAGCAGTAAATTTTTAAACTGTCAGCAGATCGACCTCTACATTTTGTGCACAGTGCTGAAAAATAGAAATCAAATGAGCATGTGCAGAGACGGGTGAGATGGTGTATTACTGGCTTTTAAACAGCATAGGCATTTATTTTAATGTTTTACATACAGTAGCTAGACCTGTAAAAGGGGACAGCCTGAATTGACCTAGCAGGACTTAATTTTCTAACTAAAGTTCCACTTTAATAGACCAAGCTGTCCAACAAAAGTGTCAGTTAGGAGGTTCAGACAGTTATCACTGAGAGGGGTGCTTACAATGGTCAGTTTTAATGTAAAACCGTTATCTCAAGAAATCTCAGGAAAAAAAACTGTTGATGTATCTACTTAAAAAGTGTTTGCTGAAGTTCAGTTTTAATTTGTTAGTCAAGCTCATCTTAATCCAGAGTTTCCAACTGTCCCTGATTTGAAACAATGTCCCTCTGTCTCTCTTTCCCCCTCATTTGTCCCTCATTTTGGTCTGATCTATATAGTTATATATAAAATGAACTATTTATCTTTCAGATAGTGTTTTACAGTGCTAAGCCTTTCTTCCAATTCCTTGTTGCATTTGTTAACTTTAAAAACCAGTATAAATGAGTAATAGGGGTAAAAAAAAGCACTTATGGGTTTAACTAAACTTTTTTTGTATAACTCTCCTTTAAGGGGGCGTGGCAGAGGTGTGTTTCCTATGCATACATTGTCTTGCCAATTGGTGTTCCTCGTTCCCATCTCAAAAAGTTGGGGAGGTGTGTTAATCTGCTAGTCCATCTAACTCTACCATCTCCTCAGATTTGACATTCCTGCTGTCCAAAGAAGACTCCATTGCTCCTCTATACAGAATGGAGATACCATAAGACAGAAGGTGTGTTGCTGGCAGCATCACCAGGTGAAAATAAAGAAAAATAAAGAAAACTAATGCAGCTACCACACCTAAGGATTGGTAAACTGCAACATATTATATTTTTGTTTTTGGGTTTAATGCCACTTTAAATCTTTGATCTTTTCTAATATCTCTTTATGAAGGGATTTTTTATGTGTAACATCCTCCTAGATAGGAACACTCACATGCTTCTGTTTTATTTATCCTCCCTCTGTATCTCCAGGGTTACCTAGACAATTCTGAAACATACAGTAGGTGGGGAGTAATGTAAATGAGCAGCATGAATACTGCCTTAGCCAATCTTGTGGGCCATTGTACAGGTGGCTTCTGGCAGGGCCGGTGCTTCCACTATGCAAACTAAGCAGCCGCCTAGGGCGCACTGCCACCTAGGGGCGCCTAGGCGCAGCACAGGCCAGCAATCTGTGTGGGACACTGCCATGTCATGAATGATCCTTCAGCTGAAGGGAGGGGCGGCAGAGGGGAGGAAGAGAGGACAGAGGAAAATGTCTGGGGCCAGTGTAGAAGCTAAGCTGCTGCTCCTTCCAGTGTTCCTCCCAGACTCAGTCCCTTACTACAAGCCAGCTGGTGGCTGCTGATCCCTGTGGTGTTCCAGCTCTTCTCTTCTGATTCATCAGCAGAGGCAGAGCTGCGCCTGTGGAAGGAGGTAATTTCTGATGTCTTGTGCCTCTGTGAGTGTAACCTGGCAGGATGGCCATTCATTACAATGTGGCAGTGAGCGATGACATCATCACGATCCACAGGCTGCTCTTCTAGTGCCTGCTGGGCCTGCTGATCTATGTCAGTGTTGGTGGTGGTGTGTTGTGTCGGATCTGTCACAGCGTGGGATCGCTCAGTTCAGGTGTTCTTTCAGGTGCTCAGTTCAGGTGTTGTCAGACTGTGGATCCATCATCCTCCTCTCACTGAAACTGTCACCCTGCCACTGCCAGCCACAGATACAGTCCCTCCGTAACACTGATTTTGTCTTTAAAATTGGTGCTGGTGGCATCTTATGGCACTTATTTTTGCAAAATAAAAGAAGTTTAGTAGTTTCATATTTTGTTGATTTAATCTTTTCTACTGTTTTTAAACATTATTTTTTGGGGGGGGGGGGGTGCAAGTAGTTGGTCTTGCCTAGGACGCAAAATAGTCTAGCACTGGCCCTGGCTTCTGGATAAGGGTAAAAATACTTAAAACTCTAGAGCAATCATGTCTTGTCCTGGAGGGGAAGTCCAGTCTGGAGGGCATGCTGCCCTCCCAGACAATCCTGCTATGTGCTTGCTGTTTGTAAGGCCTCAACTAGGCTGGCTGAGAAGCCTGAAAGCTGACTGAGGGACTGTCTCATGGTGGATCTGGTCTGGGACTAGCAGCAGATATTAGAAGGAGGCATCCATTCATCTGAGAGCTTGTGAATACAGACTGTGTGAAAGATCATAGAGACTGAGTCTGTGGGCTGCTGCCACCCACTCCTCTGGTATAAGAGAGTCAGATGGGAGTGCAGGAAAGAAAGACATTTCCGGCTGACATCCTGAAGAGCCTAGTCCATCTTATTCTGTGCTACAAGGACTTTGCTCAAATTTCTGAAATAAGTTTGTGTCTTTTATCTCCTTCAACTAAGCCAGCTCCCTTACTGGCCCCTGCAAAGACTGTGCCTAAAGTGCTGTAGAAAAAGAAAGTGTCCTCAGTTTTAGAGTTCTTTTTAAAGCATCCTACCCTTCATGTTAATCCAAAAATAAAAACCCCAAAAAGAACATCCCTGGACTGTTTTCTGAGCCTAAGGGCTCATGTACACAGGGCATTTGAAAAAACTTTTCTGACCGCTGGAAACTGACTGCTAGAAAACGTAGGTTAATACTTCACTTTAGCTACCCCGTTTATGTACATTTGCATTAAGAAGCGTTTTAGAAAGATAACCTCAGGAGACCCTCCCAAATGCCCAGAATGCACTGAAAAATAGTAAATAATTAACTATTTCAGACATTTTGTGAGAAATAGAGAGAGCAGAAGCAGGGAGAGCAGTATGTGTTGAAATTACCTGTCTTTTCTGGTTGTATTTACTATGGATCCAATCATGAGCATAATGCAGCACATTCTACCATTTTTTTCCTGCATGCAAAACCTGGAAGTGACTGTGCTGGTGTACTATGTCCATTTGAATACATGGAAAATGCCATGCATGCATTTTTGATGAAGAAAAAAGGCATTGGACAGCATCTGGATATGGACCAGCCCAAAAACCCATCTAAACGCAAACGCGCATAAACAAGCATTTACACGTGGTTACAAGCATTTGGCGTTTGAAACACCAGTAAACCCTACTCCTGAATGTGATTTTTGTGTTTTAAAAAAAATGCCTGTAACTTCAACTGCCTGTAAACGACTATGTGTATATGGACACATAGGAAAACATAGAAGGGAGTTCAGGCGCTGCTGAAAAAAGCGCACAGCTGCTCCTAAACTTTATTTTAGCGGCTGCAGTGTACATGAGCCCTTAGAGTGACTGTATTCATGTTCCAGGCTGTGGGGAAGACTACGGAAAAAGACCCAAGGGACCTAACAGCTAGCTCCTATGGGGTTCCCACTACATATGTACATTTTTGTATGGAAAGTCTGCTTTACTGACACCCTCAAAATACAAATAGCTTAGCTGTCAAAATAAGCTAAAAAGAAAATAAACTACCTTGACCCCAGGTCCCATATTTCAGCCATGCTAAAACAATAATTTCCTGAAAAGCGGAGTACTCAAAATCCCATGAAGTTATTCAGCACAGAGCTATTTATTTTATTTAATTTTTTTTATTTAGTGAAAATTTTTCTTGGCCGGAATTTTCATAAGCTGTTTGCACCTGAGGGCTGTCAATTAAGGGGACCTTCCATGAAATGAAAGATCTGCTCTAAATATTGGCATAAGTATGCCCAGCTTGGAAAAAGTCAATCAGAATGTTGACGGGTAAAGTAATTCATCTCTTCGGGTGATAAAAAAAGAAAGCAGGAAGCAACATAAATAAGCATTGATGGATGTGCAAACCGCAGTAATCCATAACAAATATTACAGAAATAAACAGCAATGTTATATTCTGTGCCTATTCAAAATTTGATTACATAGTATTAGTGATTGGGTATGTTGGACATTTAATTTAGATATAAGTGGAATTAGGGCTAGGACAGGAAGGGGAGCAGGAGGGGCAGCTGCCCCTGGTGCAGTGAACTCATGTTAGGGAGGGGGTGACGCATGGTGTGTTCCTGTGGCTATTCACTACAGGAGTCCCCCTATCTCCTCCCTAGACTGCTCCTATCCTGACAGCAGAAAATGTAGGTAAGGGGTCAGTAATCAAATCCTCCACAGTACAAATGACAGTTCCTGGGTCATCTCCTGTATAACAACAAAAGGGATGAGTTGAAGGTGGGGACAGCACAGCTGGCACCCCCTCCCAACTCTCTCCTACTCTCTGCTGCTGTCACTTCTTCTATAACAAGCTCCAGACACTGCAACATCTGAGGTCTGTAAGTTTTAGGAAAGGAGAGAGAGGAGAATTGTACTGGAGACACAATGGGAGGGGGTAACAAACATTTGTTCTGGGGATGAGAGGATTTGTGCTAGGAGAATGGATTTGGAGGGAGGAAGGAAAACAAGATTTGTGCTAGGAGGGGGATTTTGGGTGGGGCCTGGTGGGGGAGATGTGACCAAAATGAATTTCCAAAATGTCTTCTGACCAATCTATCAAACTACTACATTTAGAAAATCGAGTTCATTAGAGAACTGTACAGGTATATTTTATTAAATTAAATCATTTGAAATCAGGCAAACATTACAGGAACAGCTTTATTGCTCACTTTTTCTATCCTCTCATTTCCAGCACGTATTCATTTTTATATCTGTTTACCTCAATTACAAAGGTGCTTTGTCGCAGTTAATTATGTATGGAAAGAGAACCATAATTATTTTGAATTGATAGATATACAGGGTCCATGCAAGTAACTGCTACCATTTGATAATGGTTTGATTGAGTTTATTGTTCATGTCCAGAAAACATCTAGACTGGAGGTTAGGATATTATAATTATGAATGTATAGGCTTTTCAGTTATAAGATGCTTTAGATTTTATCTGAAAATCATATTTGTGATTTTGAAGTTGTACATCTCAAACACCCATTTTCAGAAACTTGAAAACAGAGCTAAACATTCTGTTATGTTTTATTATTATTTATTTATATGAAGCTGACATATTCAGCATAGCATTACAGTGTACATTTAATTGCTGACCTTAATCTCTACCCCTGCCGAGACCAAAACAGACTATACAAAAATAATGCAAGCCAAAACAAGTCGAACATATAAAATGTTGTCCTGGAACAGTGTTCAGGTACCCCATACAAAAATGTTCTGTGTACTGTATGTTCTCTACTGTTACACAGATTTTACAATGCTAGTAATAATTGAATCCACGGTCACCTTCTGACATACTTCCATATGGCATGCTTTACTGGCATGCGCCACCATAGTCTGTAAGCAGCACTCTTCTCTAATGCAAAAACAGACACTTTTAATTCACAGGTTAAATTATTTTGATCTCTCTCTAGTGACTTGTCACAAAACCATCATATACATAATCCTGAGTCCTGTTGAATATCAAGCGCATGGAGGACACGTGCTCTCACCAAAGGTACTCACCTTTGGGTATATTGACACCAGATGTGGTGGGACTGCATTGGGTGCCTATTCCAGCCCAGCTCCACCGCATGGACAACGCAAAATGCCTTGTCTCCACTTTGCCCGGTTCATACCTCTGCGCTACGGTGGTGTGTGGGCATGGTGCACTGAGAAAAAATCCTGCATGTAGTACTTTTTATCAGCACAGAGAGGTGTAAGGCAATCCACTGCCTCACACTGTGAAGCTGGCAATAGAACTTTATAATATGTCTTTGTGTCATCTCAATAAAGTTCATTTAAAAGAAAAAAAAGGAAACAGTGCGATCCACCAAGCTCAGCACATTTTCATTGTGCTGATCTTAGCCAGATTGCACTGCAAACCAGCCACTGCACTGCACTGCAGAAGCTGGTGTAAAACCAGCCCTTACACTCTTGGAAGTTGTAAAAACTATCCAAGTGTTAGGAGCATGTGGTTATCCTGCTGTCACAGGTTCTGGTCTCATTCCAGCATCTTGGTTTTGGTTGTGATACATTATCCCTGTCTGTCTGTCTGTCTGTCTGTCTGTCCACCTGCAAGGTGATTGATGTGGCCATGCTCTGGGTGGAGACCAAACCTGATTTAAGCCAGCCAAGCCTGCAGGCTCATGCTTGTGATATTGGATTTATAACACATGCTCCAAGTTCTCTGTTTGTCTGCCCTGTTCCTATGTCTGCTAGTTTGGATTCCCTTGTTGTTGACCGTGGATCAAATATCGACTGCTCTCTTAACTCTGGCTGCCTTTGCCAACCGCAAGAACCTGTTTGCTGTGTCCAGTTTGCGCTTGCCCTGGCGTGGTAGCCAGGCACTATAGCCTTGTGTATAAGTCCAGGGGGCAACTGAGTACAGATAGGTCTGCTTGCCTTATAGGAAAGGGAGCTGCTATAGGTGAAGAACACAGAAGCCAGCTATAGTGTCTGACCACCTACCTTAGGGGTAAATGTGACATCTGGTCAATGTTTTTTTTTTTAAAAGAATTGGTAAATTCTCTGAGTAAAATATAAACGTATGACCCTAAGTAGTAGTAGTAAACCACGATTTAAAAAAAACTGGTTTCAATATAAGTCAGCAGGATGTATCTGTTTATGTGTTATTGTTCTGCTCAGCCCCTGTGTGGGCGTATCTTGAGCTTGTTGTATTCCTAAAACAAAACTTTCTTAATAAAAATATTGAAACAGAAAAAAAAATGTTTTCCTCCCCCCTTCCCCCGCCCGGTAATGTCCTAATGTGCTAGCATGCACTGCATACTAGCACATTATGACAGACTTACCTGTAAAACAGATCCCTCCAAAGGTGCCTTGTCACCACTGACAGGTAATCCATCTTGAGATCTTGCATGGTGCACCAGACCTAGGGAGACTGACAGTTGTTTTGTGCTTCTTCCATTTGCGAATGATTGCACCAACTGTTGTCACCTTCTCACCAAGCTGCTTGGTGATAGTTTGGTAGCCCAGTCCAGCCTTGTGTAGGTCTACAATCTTGTCCCTGACATCCTTGGACAGCTCTTTGGTCTTTGCCATGGTGGAGAGTTTGTAATCTCTTTGATTGCTCCTGTGGGCAGGTGTCTTTTATACAGGTAACAAAATTATATTAGCAGCACTCCCTTTAAGAGACTGCTTCTAATCTCAGCTTGTTACCTGTATGAAAGACACCGGGTAGCCAGAAATCCTGCTGAATAATAAGGGATCAAATACTTATTTCCCTCATGAACATGCAAATCAGTACATAATTTGTTCGACATTTCTTTTGATTTTTTTTGTTGCTATTCTGTCTCTCAGTGTTACAATACACCTACCATTCGATTTTTAGATTGATCATTTCTTTGTGAGTGGGCAAACATTCAAAATCAGCAGGGGATAAAATAATTATTTCCGTCACTGTATATATTTCAAGTGTTTGTTGTAGAAGTCACTTGAGTCAAGGAGAGATATTTTGTAAATCCCTTCCAATAGCACTGGCACCACTGGGTAAGAGCCTATGAACTTATTAGGAAATTTGGTAGTATAGACTTATGTAGCAGGTCTAGAAAGGGTTAACTCAGAGGGAGGGCTACAATATAGATTATTGCTACCAAATTATGAACTTACTGCCAATAATGAACTCTTGCCTTGCCAAGGACTTTTAATGGACCTTACTACCAGAGGTATGTCTAACTCTTTGGGCACTACAACAGGGGCATTTAGAGAACCTTGTCAGGAATGTGTGTGGAAATATCTTGGAGAACGATTTCACTATTTTCTTCAATTACTTTAGTAAAAGAGCTCATTAATCAGTTCCACTGCCTGGTTTGAATTCATTAAAGTGGTTCATGCATGGCGTATCAAAATAACAAGACTTATTTAAGTGGAAAAGAAACGTTATAGAAGATATAGTACACAGGTCTAACGAGCAGAGAAGCTGTTCTAAGAAGCCTATATTGCTATAATGACCACCGTACTCATGTCTAGTCCTTAAGCAGCCAACCATCCAGGAGGTGCATGACATGGCATGGGAGACAGAAGCTCTGGTAGTGTAGGAGTTGATGCTCGGCCCTTTTACTGGCAACTGGTTCCCCAAATGCTGGGACCATCCTTGCAGCATGGAGTACCTGGGGACCTAGCCTAGGTGTCACTAGTGATGAAATGAGGCCACAGGAGAACAAGCATGGGTTTAAGACAGGCATGTCCAAAGTCCGGCCCGCGGGCCAATTGCGGCCCGCGTTCCGGACTGAAACGGCCCCACAGGTGAGCTACCCAAATACATAACTTACGGCCCCCGGTAGTGATTCCCTGAAAGCTACTGAGGACTCCAGCGATCTCTTGACATCATCAGCTGGTGCAGAAAGGAGAGCCCAAATCTCGCGACGTCCGAGATCTCGTGAGATTTCTGCTTTCCTTCTCTGTGTGCCGGCTGATGACATCAATTCCCGCTCGACAGATCCCTGGAGTCCTCAGTGGCGTTCGCAGAATCACTAGTGGAGGGCCGTAAGTTATATATTGGGCAGCTCATCTGTGGGGTCCGGAACGTGGGCCGAGTGATCCCAGGTGGTGGGCAGGGAATTACTACTGGGGCTACCATTTACCATTATTTACTATGTCTGCAGTCTCTGGTCATCTCCTGTACTGTCCGCAGTCTCTGGTCATCCCTGTACTGTCCGCAGTCTCTGGTCATCTCCTGTACCGTGTCCGCAGTCTCTGGTCATCCCCTGTACTGTGTCCGCAGTCTCTGGTCATCCCCTGCACTGTGTCCGCAGTCTCTGGTCATCTCCTGTACTATGTCCGCAGTCTCTGATCATCCCCTGTACTGTGTCCGCAGTCTCTGGTCATCTCCTGTACTGTGTCCGCAGTCTCTGGTCATCTCCTGTACTGTGTCCGCAGACTCTGGTCATCCCCTGTACTGTGTCCGCAGTCTCTGGTCATCTCCTGTACTGTGTCCGCAGTCTCTGGTCATCTCCTGTACTGTGTCCGCAGTCTCTGGTCATCTCCTGTACTGTGTCCGCAGACTCTGGTCATCCCCTGTACTGTGTCCGCAGTCTCTGGTCATCTCCTGTACTGTGTCCGCAGTCTCTGGTCATCTCCTGTACTGTGTCCGCAGTCTCTGGTCATCTCCTGTACTGTGTCCGCAGTCTCTGGTCATCTCCTGTACTGTGTCCGCAGACTCTGGTCATCTCCTGTACTGTGTCCGCAGTCTCTGGTCATCTCCTGTACTGTGTCCGCAGTCTCTGGTCATCTCCTGTACTGTGTCCGCAGTCTCTGGTCATCTCCTGTACTGTGTCCGCAGACTCTAGTCATCCCCTGTACTGTGTCCGCAGTCTCTGGTCATCTCCTGTACTGTGTCCGCAGTCTCTGGTCATCTCCTGTACTGTGTCCGCAGTCTCTGGTCATCTCCTGTACTGTGTCCGCAGTCTCTGGTCATCTCCTGTACTGTGTCCGCAGTCTCTGGTCATCTCCTGTACTGTGTCCGCAGTCTCTGGTCATCTCCTGTACTGTGTCCGCAGTCTCTGGTCATCTCCTGTACTGTGTCCGCAGTCTCTGGTCATCTCCTGTACTGTGTCCGCAGTCTCTGGCCATCTCCTGTACTGTGTCCGCAGTCTCTGGCCATCTCCTGTACTATGTCCGCAGTCTCTGGCCATCTCCTGTACTGTGTCCGCAGTCTCTGGCCATCTCCTGTACTATGTCCGCAGTCTCTGGTCATCTCCTGTACTGTGTCCGCAGTCTCTGGTCATCCCCTGTACTGTGTCCTCAGTCTCTGGTCATCTCATGTACTGTGTCCGCAGTCTCTGGTCATCTCCTGTACTATGTCTGCAGTCCATTGGTTCAGAATTTTTTTTCCTGTTTTTCGCCTCTAAAACCTAGGTGCGTCTTATGGTCAGGTGCGTCTTATGGAGCGAAAAATACGGTATCAATTTGGGCTATAATGGATTGGTGCTCAGGATCGCTTGACGTCATCAGACAGTGCAAGGAGAAACAAAGCCCAAATCTCGCGACCTCCGAGATCTCGCGAGATTTGGGCTTTCCTTCTCCCTGTGCTGGCAGAGTGATTTAACACCTGTTTAGATTTGTCATCCAAGTCACAAAATGAAAAGTATGCCGTTTTCAATAAACTTTTGCATAAAATAGTTCATTTGCATTTAATGTTAATGGTTCATCAGAATGTCGGGCAAAATGGTCGGCCCTCGCACATGTTCACTTCATCAAATCTGGCACTCTTCCAAAAAAGTTTGGACACCCCTGGTTTAAGAGAACTGTGCTTCCTGTATCCAATGGAAGCTTATGGATTATAGTCACTGGGAGGGAGGTGATGGGACTGCTTGGTTGGTGGAGATCGGTACAAGCGCCACGGTATCGGCTCAGAAATGCTGAGCTAAGACACTCCTTAAAGAAAGGTGAAGTCTATCAGAAGTGTATATGTAGTACATATGTGTCAAAGGTGTAGAAGTTTGGCCACGGCTTACAAAGAGTTAACAAGTGTGCTCTCCGGGGAGACTTGCTTTCAATCTAGAGTGCTGCCTTAGTGCTGATTTCATGTGAATGCAGCCGCTGCCCACCACTGGGGGCACTAGCAAGGGCTCTCTCCAGGGGTCACAACACTTGAGCACTAGGCCCCACCCACATGCTTGTGTAACTGCAGTATAAGCTGGAGTTTGCCACACTGACTACTATGTCAGACTTTGTCCTCAGGCTCTTCTTTTCAGATGATACCAGAGATGTAGTTTTTCTCTACAGCTCAACGTTAGATTCAGATACGGACTCATCTTCATCATTTGTCTTCATCACCCACATGCTTGTGTAACTGCAGTATGAGCTGGAGTTTGCCTTCAATTTGTTTAGTATATCTAAATCTGCTAGTCCATCTAAAACTCCCCTCCCCCCTGATTAAAAGAACTGCTATCTGCTGTGTCCCTATGCTCCTTCATCCAAAATGGAGGCCTGCTAATACAGGAGGTTTGCTACTGGCCAGAGCACCAGATAAAAACAGAGGGACAAAAGCCTTAAAAAGACTAATGCAACCAGCACATCTACGGACTGGTAATCTGCAATATAATACATTTTTGATTTTGGGTTTAATGCCGCTTTAATATGCAAGCTAACTCTAGCCTAGGCAGGGATTTTCACTGTTAACAGGATTTAAAAGAGAAGAGCGAGTTTAAAAAAATTACACTCACCTAGATGGATGCAGCATTGGTCTGATGCTGCATCTGTTCCCTGCTAGCTCTAAGACCGAGAACTGAGCGATCAAATACCACTGATCACTCTGGGTCTTCAGACTGTCAGTCATTGGCTCCCTTCTCTTCCCTTCCAGGACTCACTGGAGCACCGGGCTGTGGAGGGGGTGGGAGTGGCTGGCTCAGGCTCTCAGTCAGTGGTGTGTTTAGGTTTTGTGCTGCCCTAGGCAACACAAAAATTGTCTACCCCAACGTACACTGACCAACACAACTTCCCCTTCCCTTTTCTGCGGAGAGAGCTTGACATTGACCAAAAACATTCATGCCCCCCACCTGGAAGATCCATCCACTGCCCCACCCAACCCCCAGGGTAGAGAGACACTTGTCTTCACAGCTCCGGACATCCCCGGGAACGAGAGCCAGGCTCCACATACACCATCAAGCAGTCCTCTGCCTCTCTCAGATCCCACTCCCACCTGGTACACATGGTGTACGTGCCCCTTCTTTCATCCCTTCTTCTGGGGGGAGGTGCTGCCCCCCCCGAAAAATGGCGCCCTAGGCAAGTGCCTTGTTTGCCTTGTGGTAAATACACCCCTGCTCTCAGTAGCTGAGCTGGCTGCTGGTCCATATAGTCGAAAGCTTTTCAGAGCATGGACTGTGACATCAGCCGACATTAGGCTAAAGTGCAGAATGAACTGCACTCCTGTGATCCATAGAAGTATAGTCAAAAACGCTTTGGCTATACTCCTCCTTTAAACTACCAGCCTCACCTATTAAAAAAACACTTGATAGAATCACACTGACAGTAGTAAAACTAGAACATCCCGTCACAAGTTTCCAGTGATCAATGCTGTAATTAGTGGTTAAGTATAGTGTACTGTGAGGACCCATGCACAAGAGCGGATTCTTTCTTGATAAAATTGTTTATATCGCTGGCCTCATCAAATACTTTAACAATATTGTGGACGATGGCTCTCTAACTAAGGTGAACAAATGCTGAGCTTAGATTTTGAATTCTATAAATGTACAAAAAACCTATACTGCCCTACTCTCAATTTGACACATTTTTGCTCTGAAGAATAGTCAGCTTCGTGGATAATGGGGATTTCTTTGATATTTGATGTGTGTGTAGTACTACCATAAAAATGATCTTGCAAGAACAGTAGAAAGTTCAGCTCTACATAAGGTTGAAGGTTTTCCTAAAGTTTTGTCTAAATTCTGTTCATTTTCTGTTGCCAGTAATGAAAACACACACTTGTTCTAGCAGTCTGGTATAGATGAGCTCCTAGCTCTACTCTACAGTCTTTCAGCATCGAAAGTCGAGCGACTGTTGTAACAAGTTAGAGTCCCAGATATGTGAACCTCATTCCCATGTGCCACCACAATTTCAAGTCCTAAGATTTTTTCTATTGCAGATCTATACTGTTTGGGTTTGAATCTGTAGCATCACTGTAGGCTTAGTAAATCCCATCACTAAATTTCACACTATATATTGGGTATAAACAAGCAATGATTATTACATTTATTTTCTGACAAAACAGGGAGACAAAGCAATGTGATATCATTTGTAATAACCTGGATAATTATTTTTAAGCATGAATTGTTGTGCTGTTGATTTTTTCAGACAAATACTCAGCAAGCACCTGAATAAACTTTTAAGCAAGGACAACCTATTTCTTCTGCTTTATAGGGTCACACAGTAGCGAGTTCAGGAACGCACATAAATCACACACATTCCGCAACCCACAGGCAAAAAAACTTTGCTCTTTAGCAGACAGATTAATTCTCAATGCCTACCCCATGCATCAGAAAACACAGCTCATTTTTGGGTGTGCAAAACCCCATGGCTCAATGCAGCTGCATTTTTGAAAAAGGGTTTCCCGCAAGAACAGCAGCCCATTCAACTCATTCAAATAAATAGGCTGCTTTGGCTGCAAAAAGTGTCCGCATGGACCCACTACAGTATGAACCTAGTCTTATAATCATATTCTAGCTCCAGGCATAAATAAAATAAACAACAATGCCCCCCCCCCCCCCAGGTGATACAGAATGTAATACTTGATTTACTAGGAGATCATCTAATACAGAGGAATAAATACCCTAATCCAGTCTCACAGCAACCGATGGCCTGTTTCACTATTCTTCAGGCACGCCATTATTTACAATGCAGAACCAGGGATCGGGCAACAACAAGACTGGTTAGTCTCCAGCAAGAAGAGAGGCTTGAAGGACTGGACTTATCACCACCCAAAAAGATTAAAGAAAGACTGCAGGGATCATGCATTTCGGTAAGTATTCAACATTATAAGGGGGAGGGGTCATTCTTTGTCCAGAGTTAGGCTTAAACTTTTCACAAACCTGAGTATATGATGAAAAAATAAAAATTGAGGCTACCTTCAGTGAACACCTCATGTTAAATAAGCCTTCCCTCCACACACACCTCCAGACCCTCTATAATGGTCCTCTAATATGATGGTTGAAGCCAGGGGTGGACTGACAACTCATGGGGCCCCCGGGCAATAGGGAATTATGGGGCCCCTGTGTCCTTGCCCAAACTCAAAAAAGCCTATGAAAAAGGTACCAGGGGCATCTCATGGGGCCCCCTACTGACCCCGGGCCCTCGGGCAGTGCCCAAGTTTCCAAATGGTCAGTCCACCCCTGGTTGAAGCTTTTGACCATTGGCAAGCCTAGGGAGGCTGATGCATTCAAGCATTACTTTATGCATTGAAAAAACTTCTCAGATCCTGTCTGTTTGGAAAGTCCCTGCTGATTTGGCAGCTTCTGCAGGCAGATTAAATCTTCAACAAGACATCGTAATTGAATCCACACAATTTTACTTCTGATAAATGAAGCACAGGGAATGTTTTTCCAGGCTTTTGAAGTGTAAGAAGAAAAAGACTTTCCTAAGCTCTGTCTCTACAAAAAAATAACACCAACTGAGAGAACAGGGAGGCGCTAGCTAGGACTGAACTAACTAGTGTTAAACAGGAGGAAAGGAATGGTGGGTTTGAGCTAAAAAGGGGGACAATTTGTGTTGGGCATGGTGCTTTGGGGGGAGGATTTGTACTGGGTGGAGGATTTGGGGGGAGAGGATTTGTGCTGTGAGGGGAAATTGAGGGGGGGGAATTTGTGTTGTTGGGGGGAGCAAATTGGATCATGTTTTACTGGGGGGGGGGTTGCCTTCCTCTGGATCAACTGTGGGTATTGGATAGTGCATATGGAGGTTTTCTATTTGTGTGTGGTTTTTTTTCTGTTGGTTGAACTGGATGGACTTGTATCTTTTTCCAACCAGATTAACTATGCACCTATGTAACTATGTGTTTTGAGGGATGATTTTTGAGGGGAGGGAAGATTAGCACTAAGAAGTAATTGGTTCCCTAATTGAAGTAATTAGAGATGAGGGAATTTGTTCTGGGAGGAAGGAGAATATTTGCATTTTTGTTTGAGGAGAATTTTGGCTTGCAGAGGGAAAGTATGCTTAGGAGGTGAGCATACAGATCAGTGTTAGATCACCCTTTGGAGAGCGAGGGAGGAGCTTTTTACTGAGACATGATGCCTACACATTGTGGAGGGGAGCACACTTTTCACCTTCACCCTGGGCGCTAGATGACCATGTCTCAGCACTGTAGAGGGGGGTAGTGATATTGAGGTGCAGTAGCCAGTGGTAAGTAGCTTGGTTACAGTTAGAAAGAGGGGTCCAGATTTTCTTACTCAGAGATAATTTATAATAAAGTAAACGCTGAGAAAATCCTTCCGTCTGAACTATTGCAAATCCTTATGGTCTCTTACTTTAAATTATCTGATGTAAGTCTTAACATATCCATTAACAGACAGACTGCTAACTGGGAGGAACTGCTTTCATTATCACCACCTGAGCAAACAAAATCAGCAGTATATACAAAAATAAGCAGGATAACCTTACAACTTTACTATAGCAACTTTACAAGAAGACCTTGATAAAATAGAGGGGTGGGCAACTACATGGCAAATGCGGTTCAATTTAGAAAAATGTAACGTAATGCACTTGGGGGCTAAAAATATGCATGCAAGTTACACGCTAGGGGTAGAACCACTGAGGAAATCAAGGATGGAAAAGGATCTGGGAATCCTAGTAGATGACAGACTCGGCAATAGCATTCAATTCCAAGCTGCAACAAGCAAGGCCAGCAGACTATTAGCATGCTTTAAAAGGGGAAATTACTCAAGAGATAAAACCATAATTCTACGGCTTTACAAAATGCTGGTTCGGCCACATCTTGAGTATGCCATCCAGTTCTAGTGACTAGTCCTCGGACAGGATACCCTGGATTTGGAGAGAGTCCAGAGAAAGGCAATAAAACTAATAAGGGGGCTGGATAATCTCAATTATGAGGAGCAGCTACACGCATTGAACTTATTTTAAGGCTCAAGAAGACAAATAGTAATTCAAAGAAGTTGGATGAGAAGCGGTTTAACTTAAAACTGCGTAATGGTTTTTTTACTGTTATAGCAGTAAGGATGTGGAACTCCCTTCCACAATCAGTAGTGTCAGCAGGAAGTGTTGATAATGTAAAAAAACTTTTAGATGGGCATCTTAGCAAAAACAATACACATGGATATGGGAAGTGGTACAGACATAAAACATACAACCACACACACCCTCACAAGTTGAACTGGATAGACTGGTGTCTTTATTCTGTTTTAATCTTTTTATTAAGGTTTCAAATAGTAATAGAGTAGTACAGAATTACCAAATCATGTACCAAAGTGAATTTGTCTACATAGTCAGAGTGTATACAATGGTGACAACAAGAAAACATCAAAAAAGAGAAGGGGTTTAGCCAGGAACCCATAAAGAGTCTCTATGTGTGTATGAGGAACTACTTTAAAGTTTTCAATTATAGTGTTCCGTATAACACAGCATAAACTATCTTCCAGAAGGAACTTTATCTAAAAAGAGACATTGATACAGGTTAGCAGTGTCTGCTCAGCAGGGGGGATGAGCAAGACTACACCAAGAGAGAAGAGAGAGAAAAAAAAAAGTGAAGAGTAAAAGAGTGAGGAAATGCCTCCATTTCAATGCCGGCCTTAAGTGTCCGGTACCAGCAACTAATAGAGCAAGGGGTTCCATATGTTTCCAAACAGGGACCATTTGACTTGTAAAACACTGACAAGTTTTTCATGTAACATGAAATCCAAGTTAGCTTCCGTTTCATTAAGGCTAAGTCATCTACAAGGCTTTTCCAAGCAGTAGCGATGACTATTTTGGCCGGCAGAAACATAATATATCAAAGTCTGCGTGGATCTTGGGATATTGTTCATTGAGCAGTGCAATCTAAGGATCTTTGTTAATGTTAACCATAGTAGCCAAATAGATTATCCAAAAAAGCTGGACATTGGGGCAGGTCCACCACGTATGGAGAGTGGAGCCAACCTTGCGACAGCCCCTAAAGCAAGAGGGTGATGAACCCAGGTACATTTTATATTATTATTATTATACAGGATTTATATAGCGCCAACAGTTTGCGCAGCGCTTTACAAAATGAAGGTATTGATAACAGTTATAATACAATTTGGTACAAAAGGAAACAGAGTTCCCTGCTCATTAGAACTTACAATCTAGGAGGAAGGGTTGAGTAATACAAAAGGTAATAGCTGTGGGGGATGAGCTGATGGAGGAAATAAAAGGCAGTTTACTGGTTAGAAGCAGGATAGGCTTTTTTAAAGAGAACGGTTTTCAGTGATCGTCTAAATTTGGATAGATTAGGAGATAGTTGGACAGATTGGGGTAGGGAATTCCATAGGATGGGAGAAGCTTGGGAGAAGTCCTGAAGGCGAGCATGGGAGGAGGTGACACGGAAACTAGAGAGCAGAAGGTCTTGGCAGAAGAGAGCAGTTTGGTAGATATTTTGAGACCAGGTTACTGATGTAGCTGGGGGCAGAGTTGTGGATGGCTTTGTAAGTTGTTGTTAGTATTTAGAATTTTATTCGTTGGGCAAGTGGAAGCCAGTGGAGGGATTGACAGAGAGGGGTAACAGACACTGAACAGTTGGTAATGTGGATGAGCCTGGCAGCAGTATTCATGATGGACTGGAGGGGGTAAGTCAATGAGGAGGAAGTTGCAGTAGTTGAGGCGAGAGATAACCAGGGAGTGAATTAGGAGCTTTGTGGTATCATTGGTTAAAAAGGGACGTATTCCGGAGATGTTGCGGAGGTTGAGGTGGCATGATTTGGACAGGGATTGGATGTGGGCCTGAAAGGATAGTTCAGAATCCAGGGTTACACCTAGCACCTTGGCATGCAGGGATGGGTTGATAGTGGTGCTATTGATCCTGACTGAGAAATCAGGGGAAGAGGTACGTGGGGGAGGAAATATTATGAGCTCAGTTTTGGATAGATTGAGTTTTAGTAACTGGTGTTACATCCTATCTGATATGTCTGTTAGTAAATCAGTGATACGTGGGGAAACTGATGGGGTGCATTGAGTAGAGATAGATTTGTGTGTCATCAGCATAGAAATGGTATTGGAAACCATGGGAAGCTGACCCAAGGAAGAGGTGTAGATTGAGAATAGGAGAAGTCCAAAGACAGAACCTTGGGGGACCCCGAGAGTAAGAGGAGTAGGAGGTAGAGTTGTAGGTGACACTGAAACACTGAGATAGGTAAGATTCGAACCAACGGAGAGTACAGTCACGGAGACCAAGTAAATAGAGTTTTTTGAAGAGGAGGGGGTGGTCAACTGTGTCAAAGGCAGCAGAGAGGTCCAAGAGAAAGGGTACGGAATAGTGACCATTGGGTTTAGCAGTTAGTAAGTCGCTTGTGAGTTTTAGGAGAGCAGTTTTTGTGGAGTGTTGTGGGCGAAATCCAGACTGAAGGGGATCAAGAAGGTTTTTCTCAATAAGGTGGCAGCTCACTCACTGTATAGAGACGCTCAGGCACTAAGTACCATCTTGCAAACACCTTGTACCCTGCTTCGATCAGGGTGACATTCATAATGCCCTTTATGTATGCATGTAGACCAAGTCCACTAATCCTTCACATCAGGGGAGGTGCCCTAGTCCCTCTCCCAAGCAATTTAATAGGGAAGTTTAGAAGGGAGAGAAACAAAATAATTATACAGCATGAAGATGCAATCCCTCTGGAGGGTCTCTTTTATACATCTGTTTTCAAACTGTGTTCAGACTGTGAGGTCGGAACTTTTCTTCTGTTGACAACATAGGAAATTATGTATTTGTTGTAAGTGAAAGCTCTTAGGAGGGGGGCATCTCTAAATCCTGTATATATGAGGAGGGACGTACTCCCCTATGGCCAAGAAAATGTCTCATATGATAGAGACCTTTGTTAGTCCACCAACGGAAATGAGCGGGTGACATGCTCGGCTGAAAAGAGGGTTATTAAAAAGAGGTGCCATGGGGGTGTGGGGGGAACTAAGGGGCCACCATCTTCAGGTCGATTCCCATAAGCCTATAGAGTGTTGGGCACAAAATGGCCCTTCGGTATTTCAAAGGGAGCCAAGGCACCAAGTCTATTGGCACTCATGAGCAAACTTGAGCCTCTATAGATACCCAATATGGTCTATAGTGTTTGTGGTGGAATTGACATAATTGTGTGAGTTGAGCTGCAATGTAGCATTTCTGGAAGTCTGGGCCCCCGAGGCCCCCCAGATCTTCAGGAGCAAACATTGCTTTGCATGCCAGCCTACTGCCCCTTGCGCCCAAAATAATATTAAAGATTTTTGCTTGTAACTGTTTTAAGGCCTCTATTAGCACTGAGATAGGTAGGGTTCTGAAATATACAATTGATACAATATTTAAGTTATTAAATATAATATCTTGGTAAGTACTGTCATTTTCACAGATGTGAATTCTGCCCATAAATGACAAGGTTGCATCCGACCAGGTTCCCACATCCTCCAACAACTTAATAAAAAGCGCCGGATAATTTGCTTTATAGAGCGACAAAATTTGGGGAGTCAATTTAACCCCAAGGTAGGGGAGTGAAGCCGTTTGCCACATGAATGAGTACTAAGCCTAGAGGCTTCTATTCACTGCACTCAGAAGGTTGACATTCATGGCCTTTGATTTGGCACAAGTGACCAGTAGGCCTGAAATCCAACCAAAGCAGTCCAATAAGGAAAATTAGTGTGGTAAGGTGGTATGTGGTAAGGTACCAAATAACAGCAGATCATCTGTGCACATTTATGGTTTTGGTCCCTGCTTGTGATCCCTAATATATTAGAGTCCTGATAGATCGCTATAGCCAAGGGAAATTGAGCAGCCCTGGTGGGTGCCAAAGGAGACAGTGAATGGTGCCGATTTATGGCCTCTCACAGATACACTATATTGCCAAAAGTATTGGGACACCCCTCCAGGTGTTCCAATCACCTCCATGGCCAAAATCAAGCACCTAGACTGCTACTACAAACATTTGTGAAAGAATGGTTCGCTCTAAGGAGCTCAGTGAATTCAAGCGTGGTACCATGATAGGTTGCTACCTGTGCAATAAGTCCATCCATGAAATTTCCTTGCTACTAAATATTCCATGGTCAATTGGTAGTGGTATTATAACAACATGGAAACAACTGGGAACATCAGCAACTCAGCCACATAGTGGTAGGCCACGTAAAATGACAGAGTGGAATCAGCGCATGCTGAAGAGCACAGTGCGCAGAAGTCGCCAACTATCTCTATAGCCATTAGCTAAAGACCTCCAACCTTCATGTGGCCTTTAGATTGGCACTGCAACAGTGCGTAGAGAGCTTCATGGAATGGATTTCTGTGGCCAAGCAGCTGCATCCAAGCCTTACATCACCAAGTGTACTGCAAAGCGTCGGATGCAGTGGTATAAAGCAAGCTGCCACTGGACTCTAGAGCAGTGGAGACGTGTTCTCTGGAGTGATGAATCAAGCTTCTCTGTCCTGCAATCTGATGGGTGTGTCTGAGTTTGGTGGTTACCAGGAGAATGGTACTTGCCTGACTGCATTGTGCCAAGTGTAAAGTTTGGTGGAGGGGGGAATATGGTGTGGGGTTGTTTTTCAGGGGTTGGGCTTGGCCCCTTAGTTCCAGTGAAGGGAAGTCTTAAGGAGTCAGCATACCAAGACATCTTGGACAATTTCATGCTCCCAACTTTGTGGGAACAGTTTGGTGATGGTCCCTTCCTGTTCCAACATGACTGCGCACCAGTGCACAAGGCAAGGTCCATAAAGACATCAATAAGTGAGTTTGGAGTGGAGGAGCTTGACTGGCCTGCACAGAGTCCTGACCTCAACCCAACAAAAGACATTTTTGATAAATTAGAGCTGAGACTGCAAGCCAGGCCTTCTCGTCTGACATCAACGCTTGACCTCACAAATGCGCTTCTGGAAGAATGGTCAAACATTCCCATAGACACACTCCTAAACCTTGTGGACAGCCTTCCCAGAAGAGTTGAAGCTGTTATAGCTGCAAAGGATGAGCCAACTCAATATTGAACCCTACAGACTAAGACTGGGATGCCACTAAAGTTCTCGTGCGTGTAAAGGCAGGCGTCACAATACTTTTGGCAATATATTGTATCTGCGCTGTTGGATTATTAAAAAGGGAAAGGAGCTAGGCCAGAAATTCGGGACCAAAATTCCATCATTCCAGCAGCCAGAAGAAGTAGGACCACGAGAGGGAATCAAATGCCTTTTGTATTTCTAAGGATAAGAGCATCCCATGTCTAGCACCTTCCCCATCCCAAGAGGAGTGCAATAATAAAATGAGGTATACCTCTTGATGCACTTGATCCGCCGCTTGCCTATGGGTAAGAAATCAACCTGGTCAGAATGTACATAGTGGTCTAAAAAAGTCTGCAGTCGGTTTGCATAGATTTTAGTAAACAGTTTCAGGTCATTGTTGATTAAAGAAAGTTAGTTAGCCACATTGTTCAAGTCTTTATGAGGCTTTGGGATAAGCATTATAAATGCTCTTTTGAAATCAAGGTCTATGGGTCCCCCCTCTTGAATGGTATTAAATTAGTGTGTTAAGGGGGTAGCTAAGAGAGGAGCAATTTTTTTATAGTACAGTGCACTAAAGGTGCTGGTGTCTTTATTCAACCTACCAACCATGTAACTATGTAACCATCTCACTAGGTTGGTAAAAATCAAGGCAGCCCTATATATTATAGAAATAATTTAAATGTTATCTTCATCCAAAACAAATATTTCAGTTGTGTTTGGCTCCTGGTATATTGAATCACAAGTTAAATATATGTCATAGGGTTTCCAGCTGAGATATCACACCAGTATCCTCAAAATTTATTTAAACTACTTTCTTGTGAGATACCCTGAACCTACCTTTGGTGGTGCATCTGTGCTACATATACTAAGTAAACAACCTACTGTAGCAAAATGAATGAAACAAATTGCTGTTTAAATTGCCAGCAAATGACAGCTTCAGCACTTTTTCTTCTGTGTGTAAACAAACAGCCAGGAATTCCCCTAATCTACAGCTGACTCTTATCTTAGATAAAGGTCTGGTATAGACATTAATTGAGGACCCCACACTAAAAAGAATGTGTTGGGTTCCCCCCATGATTCCTAGCAGGCCCCTCAGGTCTGGCATGAAGTTTAAAGGATAATCCCACACAAACAAAATCAAGACTAAAAAAGGGTGGTGTTCCCAACCCCACCCCAAACAAAAAAAAAATTCACACCAGACCCTTATCTGATCATGCAGCCTGGCAGGCAGCAAAAGGTGGGACATGCATGCCTTCCCACTCATCACTGAATCACATGCCCTAAACTTGTTCCCCCCTGGCAATGCACGTTGTCCCCATGTTAACGAGGACAAGAGTCTCTCTTCCCCACAACATTAAGGGTACACCCAGATATTCCTTCCCCCCATGTGAATGAGTAAGGGCTACAGAGTCCCCCAACTTATTCACCATAAAATAGACCATAGATATAAACACACACAGAGTTTTGACAAGATATTTATTACAAATAAAGTCCCACAAGGTACATTCATCACCAGACATGCTGTTCAGCTAACTGCCAGCACAATCTGATCCTGACAATATGCTCGCCCACAAATGACAGCTCAGGTGGATTAAAGCTATGCGAAAAACAAAGGGGCAGGGTCTCCCAGGTAATGCCTTGGACCAAATATAAACACAATCATATTTGGTCAATGGCATCATAGAAATCCTTGTGATGTCATTGACCAAATATTAATAACATCACTCAGGAGACCTCACCCATTTGTTTATACATGGCTGCTTTATACTTAGCCACATACTTGACCTCCTGTTTTGTGGCCAGCAAAGGCAGCATACTGAGATAAGTACTTGTTTAGATTTTCTAGACTAGTAGGCAAGGGATTGTCAAATAAATCCATTTTTTAACAGCCTTGACAGCGTACGTAGGAAGCTGTTATATACATTAGCAAAAGAAATACCCGCTGCTATATACAGTATGATGTTAGGCTGCTGCAGAACAGGCTGACGATGAAAAAGCAAAGTTTTATTTGAGCCTGTGTTTGGAGCAAATCAATAGCTCATCCCTACTCTTTAGAATAGAATGAACAAATAACTGGAATGCCTAGTGATAAGAGAGGATGACCTTGTGGGGCAGGACAGTGACACAAGCTACTATAGGCAGGGCCAAGTCAAGGCATGGGCAGGAGGGGAAGCTGCTCAGGGCACAGCAGTAGGGAGGGCACCCCTTCACTGCATGAACGCTTAAGAATAGTGGCAAGCAACCAGCAGGCCACAGATTCATGTTTGACAGCTACTGATATCACACTGTGCTTCAACAAGCTCACTCTCAGCCCCATCTGACACAGCTGAACCGAAAAACACACTGAGAATGTGCAACTACTGCCTAGAAAGCAATTTGCCAAATGTTTAGTGAAGACTCCATGTCAACCAAACAACAGGGAGCAGAAAATCAGAGCAGGATGGTTCACCCATTCTATGGCATATATTAGGAGCAGGGGAGGGGCACAGTTCTGCATTCTTTCCCTGGGCACTGAATGAACCTGTCCCACCACTGACTGTAGGGAATCTTGCTGACACATCCCCACAAAACAGTCTGTGTATACCCCTAGTTGGGTTTGTTCACTTACAGGTGAAACTCAAAAAATTAGAATATCGTGCAAAAGTTCATTTATTTCAGTAATGCAACTTAAAAGGTGAAACTAATATATGAGATACACTCATTACATGCAAAGCAAGATAGTTGAAGCTGTGATTTGTCATAATTGTGATGATTATGGCTTACAGCTCATGAAAACCCCAAATCCACAATCTCAGAAAATTAGAATATTGTGAAAAGGTGCAATATTCTAGGCTCAAAGTGTCCCACTCTAATCAGCTAATCAAGCCATAACACCTGCAAAGGGTTCCTGAGCTTTTAAATGGTCTCTCAGTCTGGTTCAGTAGGAATCACAATCATGGGAAAGACTGCTGACCTGACAGTTGTGCAGAAAACCATCATTGACACCCTCCATAAGGAGGGAAAGCCTCAAAAGGTAATTGCAAAAGAAGTTGGATGTTCCCAAAGTGCTGTATCAAAGCACATTAATAGAAAGTTATGTGGAAGGGAAAAGTGTGGAAGAAAAAGGTGCACAAGCAGCAGGGATGACCGCAGCCTGGAGAGGATTGTCAGGAAAAGGCCATTCAAAAGTGTTGGGGACTTTCACAAGGAGTGGACTGAGGCTGGAGTCAGTGCATCAAGAGCCAACACACAGATGGATCCTGGACATGGGCTTCAAATGTCGCATTCCTCTTGTCAAGCCGCTCCTGAACAACAAACAACGTCAGAAGCATCTTACCTGGGCTAAAGAAAAACAGACCTGGTCTGTTGCTCAGTGGTCCAAAGTCCTCTTTTCTGATGAGAGCAACTTTTGTATCTCATTTGGAAACCAAGGACCCAGAGTATGGAGGAAGAATGGAGAGGCACACACTGCAAGATGCTTGAAGTCCAGTGTGAAGTTTCCACAGTCTGTGTTGATTTGGGGAGCCATGTCATCTGCTGGTGTTGGTCCACTGAGCTTCATTAAGTCCAGGGTGAATGCAGCCATCTACCAGGAGATTGTGGAGCACTTCATACTTCCTTCTGCAGATGAGCTTTATGGGGATGCTGACTTCATTTTCCAGCAGGACTTGGCACCTGTCCACACTGCCAAAAACACCAAAACCTGGTTCAATGACCGTGGGATTACTATGCTTGATTGGCCAGCAAACTCACCTGACCTGAACCCCATAGAGAATCTATGGGGCATTGCCAAGAGAAAGATGAGAGACATGAGACCAAACAATGCAGAAGAGCTGAAGGCCGCTATTGAAGCATCCTGGTCTTCCATAACACCTCAGCAATGCCACAGGCTGATAGCTTCCATGCCACGCTGCATTGAGGCAGTAATTGCTGCAAAAGGGGCCCAAACAAAGTACTGAGTACATATGCATGCTTATACTTTTCAGAGGTCCGATATTGTTCTATGTACAATCCTTGTTTTATTGATTGCATGTAATATTCTCATTTTCTGAGGTTGTGGATTTGGGGTTTTCATGAGCTGTAAGCCATAATCATCACAAATATGACAAATCACGGCTTGAACTATCTTGCTTTGCATGTAATGAGTCTATATCATATATTAGTTCAACTTTTAAGTTGCATTACTGAAATATATGAACATTTGCACGATATTCAAATTTTTTGAGTTTCACCTGTATACAGTCAGGTCCATAAATATTGGGACATCGACACAATTCTAAAATTTTTGGCTCTATACACCACCACAATGGATTTGAAATTAAATGAACAAGATGTGCTTTAACTGCAGACTGTCAGCTTTAATTTGAGGGTATTTACATCCAAATCAGGTGAACGGTGTAGGAATTACAACAGTTTGCATATGTGCCTCCCACTTGTTAAAGGACCAAAAGTAATGGAACAGAATAATAACCATAAATCAAACTTTCACTTTTTAATACTTGGTTGCAAATCCTTTGCAGTCAATTATAGCCTGAAGTCTGGAACACATAGACATCACCAGACGCTGGGTTTCATCCCTAGTGATGCTCTGCCAGGCCTCTACTGCAACTGTCTTCAGTTCCTGCTTGTTCTTGGGGCATTTTCCCTTCAGTTTTCTCTTCAGCAAGTGAAATGCATGCTCAATCGGATTCAGGTCAGGTGATTGACTTGGCCATTGCATAACATTCCACTTCTTTCCCTTAAAAAACTCTTTGGTTGCTTTTGCAGTATGCTTTGGGTCATTGTCCATCTGCACTGTGAAGCGGCGTCCAATGAGTTCTGAAGCATTTGGCTGAATATGAGCAGATAATATTGCCCAAAACACTTCAGAATTCATCCTGCTGCTTTTGTCAGCAGTCACATCATCAATAAATACAAGAGAACCAGTTCCATTGGCAGTCATACATGCCCACGCCATGACAGTACCACCACCATGCTTCACTGATGAGGTGGTATGCTTAGGATCATGAGCAGTTCCTTTCCTTCTCCATACTCTTCTCTTCCCATCACTCTGGTACAAGTTGATCTTGGTCTCATCTGTCCATAGGATGTTGTTCCAGAACTGTGAAGACTTTTTTAGATGTCGTTTGGCAAACTCTAATCTGGCCTTCCTGTTTTTGAGGCTCAGTAATGGTTTACCCCTGTGGTGAACCCTCTGTATTCACTCTGGTGAAGTCTTCTCTTGATTGTTGACTTTGACACACATACACCTACCTCCTGGAGAGTGTTCTTGATCTGGCCAACTGTTGTGAAGGGTGTTTTCTTCACCAGGGAAAGAATTCTTCGGTCATCCACCACAGTTGTTTTCCGTGGTCTTCCTGGTATTTTGGTGTTGCTGAGCTCACCGGTGCATTCCTTCTTTTTAAGAATGTTCCAAACAGTTGTTTTGGCCACGGCTAATGTTTTTGCTATCTCTCTGATGGGTTTGTTTTGTTTTTTCAGCCTAATGATGGCTTGCTTCACTGATAGTGATAGCTCTTTGCATCTCATCTTGAGAGTTGACAGCAACAGATTCCAAATGCAAATGGCACACTTGAAATGAACTCTGGACCTTTTATCTGCTCATTGCAATTGGGATAATGAGGAAATAACACACACCTGGCCATGGAACAGCTGAGAAGACAATTGTCCCATTACTTTTGGTCCCTTAACAAGTGGGAGGCACATATGCAAACTGTTGCAATTCCTACACCATTCACCTGATTTGGATGTAAATACCCTCAAATTAAAGCTGACAGTCTGCAGTTATAGCACATCTTGTTCGTTTCATTTCAAATCCATTGTGGTGGTGTATAGAGCCAAAAATGTTAGAATTGTGTCAATGTCCCAATATTTATGGACCTGACTGTATGTGTATTTTCCCTTATATGTTCATAAATTTCCTATATGTGGATGGCTGTTCTTTACAGATATTTATAGTTGTAGAGATATATCCTGCATCCTGTGGATTTGTATCAATTTAATAGTGTGAAACTCACCCCTCCCCCTAGTTCACTTTACCATCTATATTATTTGAGGTAAGATTGGGGTTTCTGGCCACGCCTGAGTCCATTATCATTTTTCCCATGTCCCATTCTTCTCATGATCTGGATGTGTGTGTGGGGGGGGGGATTGGTGGTGGGTTTTTTTTTCCTTTCTTTTATTCTCTCTATGCTTATTCCTCCCTTTCTCTTGGAATATGAAGGCTCATTTTTTAAATATGATGTAATGTTTTTATATGTCTTGATGTTGTTTTCAATATTTTGTTTGTTACTCTTGTATAGCCATATCATCTGTTAAAATACAGGCATGGATCCTGAAGAAGCAACAACATTGTATAAAGAATATATATGTGACTTTTCTATGAGCAGATACATCAAATTAAATGAAATAAAACCAAAAATTATAAAAATTATATATA
Organism: Staurois parvus; assembly: GCF_062004578.1. NCBI lineage: Eukaryota > Metazoa > Chordata > Amphibia > Anura > Ranidae > Staurois > Staurois parvus. Next base: position 17,808,466 of record NW_028317951.1, on the reverse strand, counting down.
AAAAATTATATATTAAAATTATGTCCAAAGTCCCACCGTGTCCAAAAATAAAATCAAAAAATCCCAAAAATAATCCTCACAAGTGAAACACAAAAACTTAAACTTTTTCTTCTTCTTTCATCACCAAAACCTTCTTAATACCCGCACATCCTGATATTCGTGCACCTCAAAAAGGAAAAAAAACTCGACATAGTGTCATACCTTAAATAATAAAACACACGTGCCACTCACTGTGCAGCATGCAAAATAAACGTGTATACTCAAACCAAGTGTCAAAACACCTATGTGAAATGACAATATGAGTGAAAGCACATTCACATAGGAAAAGCAATGCAATGTGTGAAAACCACTCCACAGATAATACTGCCAGTGTATAACACCACACCCAAAAATATATATAAAAGGTGATAACCAAAGCCCAGATCACCACTCTCCAACTCTAATAAGGATGGGTAATTACCCTAACGCAGAAACAGCAGGGCAGATTAACCACTCTGGGTTACACTCTCCTCTCATCAATTTTCTCCAAAGACTAGGGTCACTTCCTCCACTTTTCTCCAGAAAACCAGTCACAATATAAAAGATATTCTTCTTTATTGGTAACTCACATAAAAATTCCGTGGTAACAGCTCCTCCTCACAAGCAGTGTACACATGGACAGGTTCAGGGAAACATAAACCGCATGTTTCCACTTCCAAGATGGCCGCGATCGCACTTCCGGTCAACGTCGATGCGTATGACGTCACGTGTCCCTGACGCGTTTGTCACTTCCTTTGACTTTTTCAGAAGGGTAAGGACGTCTGCGCATCGACTCCTTATGTACCGCCCTTCATTCAGTCGCAGACATGGGTTCTGCACACTCTGAACTCTGAACTTTAGGAGTTCAGAGTGTGCAGAACCCATGTCTGCGACTGAGTGGCACGTGTGTTTTATTATTTAAGGTATGACACTATGTCGAGTTTTTTTTCCTTTTTGAGGTGCACGAATATCAGGATGTGCGGGTATTAAGAAGGTTTTGGTGATGAAAGAAGAAGAAAAAGTTTAAGTTTTTGTGTTTCACTTGTGAGGATTATTTTTGGGATTTTTTGAATTTATTTTTGGACACGGTGGGACTTTGGACATAATTTTTATATATAATTTTTTATATATAATTTTTATAATTTTTATAATTTTTGGTTTTATTTCATTTAATTTGATGTATCTGCTCATAGAAAAGTCACATATATATTGTTAAGCTGGCCTTCAAGGGTGAAGGTAGATCACTTTTCTGGGATATTATAGGTTTAAGTGTTGTGATATAGAAGTATAAACATTGTATAAAGCATCGATCCATTCCATCGAGTCTGGAATTACAAATATGCATTTGTTACAGTTGAAATGATATGGAAATTGATGTATTTTGAAGTATGTTTTTAAAACTCTTTATGGAGTGTTTTATATGTCCCCAATTTGGCACCTTGAAAAACCTGTTCAATTTTAATCCTCCATCCCATGGTAATAATTTGTATACTAGGGATGGTGCCTGAGTAAAGTTGTTGTGGATGGCCCCACACATAATTTATTGTGCAATTTGTGTATTATTGTACAAGAATATGATTTTGTTGACATTGTATTGTATTTTCTTTGATGTTCTACACATGAATGACTATATAACAAGACCTGTCACACAATGTATTGTGCTTTAGCAATCTACATGCATTTTTAAGTTTGTGATGACTTTGATAATACCAACGCATGCATAACTAAATAACAAAATCTGTCGTAGAATGTATTGTTTTTCAGCAATGTATATGCTTTTTGTAAGTTTGTGATGACTTTGATAATGCCAACAAAATTATTATTATTAACAGTATGGATGGAAATTAGAGGCTTGGTATGGAATTCCAACAATACGATCAGTGTATTTGACCAATCTGTTGTTTTGTTAAATTAAAATGCGTCAGACTGAAAACAAAAGCAGCAGTCATTGTTAAAGACTATTATTATTTGAATCTGCTACTGTACAGTACAACTAGTTTTAATTTGCAGCTGGAACAGAGTTAAATATTATATATCAAATAATTGATATTGCATTCAGTCTGACATTGATAGCAAAAACTGTAGCTGCTGACTTTGATAAAACAGCCACTCACCCGTTCCACGATCCAGCGCTGTGCTCATCCCCAGCTGTTTTCACTTTCTGTCCTCTCTCTCCAGAGCCATCATCTTTACTATGGGCACCTGGCTGTGACAGCTTGCGGCTTCACAGTCGGGTGTCCACTGCGCACTGTGAACGGTCCTACAATATTCTGGGACATGTCACGTGTCCAAGAAGACAGCGAGGGAAGAAGAACTTCCACTTTCAATCATCTAGGCAGTCAGAACAGATGTAGGAGTGGGTAGCTGTCAAAATTGGATACCAACTCCCCCCCCCCTCCTCCCCAAATGTTCCATTTAACAAACAGGAGCGGGGGGGAGGTTTTAAGCAAAACTTCCCCTTTTGGGTGGAGCTCTGCTTTAAAGCCTTTATTTTAAATAGTGTAAGATAATTCTGGAACATATCACCTAAAGCTGCCCATACATGGTTCAGTTATTTTAGTTCAGCCTGCTGAATGAAAAAAACTGAACTGATTGCCCCATCCACACATTCAGAAAATCCCTTGCCTACTAGCCTAGAAAATCTAAACAAGTACGTATCTCAGTATGCTGCCTTCACCGGTCACAAAACAGGAAGGCAAGCATGTGGCTAAGTATAAAGCAGCTAAGTATAAATCCCCCATTGTAAGAATACACAGATCAGCGCTGCAGCCTATTGCCTGCAGAGCTGAGTGAGCGGCTTTTATGCAACAGGGCAGTTGAACAGTAGATTGACTTCTGTTCAACTACAGTGGTCTCTGCTGAATTGGCTGAATTTTGATCCATGAAGGGCCAACTTAAGTTTAGGTACAAGGGACATTATTTACTATTAATTGTGTGTGCTCCTTGTGCTGCTGACTCATCCATTCACTGAAATCTTGCTCATACGATGCCCCCTACCCTTGCCACCATAATCTTCCAGTGCGGCTGGGGTCATAGATCTGTGACATGTACTCATCAAGAGTGCCCAAGTATGTCCACCATTTCCGCCCCCTCCTCCATTCGTAGAAGCTGTACAATATCTGCTGTTAATAAAAAAACAATCGATGAATGGAGGATGGGCAGATGGATGAAAGGTCTGCCTCCTCCACTTAAAAATCATATTTCATTCATAGGAGCTATAGTATGGCTTATACGTATGAATGGAGGAGGTTGGCAGAAAGGGCTGGCATAGTCAAGCACTCTTACCTGTCTCGGGTCCATCTGATTTTAACCCCCTGTTGCACTAGAAGATTACAGTGGCAAAGGTAAAGGGGCCATTGGACAAAAAGGATTTAAATGAATGCAGGAGCCAGCAGCCCAAGGGACAATTAATAGTAAATAATGTCCCTTGTGCTGATTTTTTTTAAGTTTGACTAAATTTAGCCTTTAAAGTTGACCTCTAACATTCTTAAACCCTCTATGCTTTTTAGTTTAACACATTGAGCACAATAAAATTAACATTACCCAGTAAATCATTTGTTAAAATTCTTACCCCAGCACTTGCAGCTTACAACTTTCAATGTTGCTGGCTCTTGCATTCTCAGTGCTGCTTCTCTGAACTTCTGGTTGTCAGAGGAAAGAGTTAAAATTGGACAGTGCAGTCTTTAATCAGTCTGTAAGTTTGGAGAAAAAAAGAGGGAGGAGCAGGGAGTGCCTTGCCATACTAGACTATGGGGATGTGTTTCTGTTGATGCACACAGTTTTAGTCTCTGAGTGCAAGTGTGACTTCAAAGGATGCTGCAACAGAAAAGACCCACCCTGAAACAAGAAGCTTGGGGCAGTGGTCATGGTACCAGCAACTGGAACATATGCAAGAAATAAAGGCTAAGGAAGTATACCCAGTAAGTGATTAAATCGTCTGCTGAAAGTGCCTAAAAACACTGAGGGTTTAATGTCACTTTAATATTTTACAATAAGCAATGGATTCTTGGTTAAATACAGATTTATTTGTTTTGGGGGGTAGCTATACAGGAATAGATTTTGTCACAGCAGAGAAATACACAGTAGCATGCTTCCCTAGTAAAACCACACACAGCACATACAGTAAAACAGCACACAGTAAAATACACACAGCGCACAGTTAACCCTTTGATCGCCCCACATGTTTATCCCTTCCTGCCCAGTGTTATTAGTAAACCACACACAGCACATACAGTAAAACAGAACACAGTAAAATACACACAGCGCACAGTTAACCCTTTGATCGCCCCACATGTTTATCCCTTCCTGCCCAGTGTTATTAGTAAACCACACACAGCACATACAGTAAAACAGAACACAGTAAAATACACACAGCGCACAGTTAACCCTTTGATCGCCCCACATGTTTATCCCTTCCTGCCCAGTGTTATTAGTAAACCACACACAGCACATACAGTAAAACAGCACACAGTAAAATACACACAGCGCACAGTTAACCCTTTGAACGCCCCAGATGTTAACCCCTTCCTGCCCAGTGTTATTAGTACAGTGTCAATGTTTTGTCAGTGGCATTTAGTCAGTTCCCCCCCAGTGTCAGAATGGCCGCCGCAGTCCCACAGTCTCACTATAAATCGCTGATTGCCACCATTGCTAGCATAGAAAAAAAAAATTCAAGTCATTTGTAGACATTATAACTTCCACGTAAACCAATTAATTTATATGTATTGGGAATTTTTTTAGCAAAGACATGTAGCAGAATGCATTTTGGCCTAAATTTTTGACGAAATTTGATTTTTTACAATTTTTTACTTGATATGTTTTATAGCAAAAAGTCAAAAGTATTTTTTTTCACAATTGTCTTTTTTTGCTTATAGCGCAACAAATAAAAGACACACAGGAAATCAAATACCACTGAAAGAAAGCTCCATTTGTGGAAAAAAAGGGACACAAATTTCATTTGGGTGCAGCGTTGCATGACCGTGCAATTGTCAGTTAAAGTAACGCAGCAAAAAATGGCCTGGTCAGGAAGGGGGATAAATCCTCTGGAGGGCAAGTGGTTAAGAAGTACTGTGTGTTCCATTTTCTAAGCATATAAAGGCATAAAAAAATAACCTTTATTCAGTAGAATGCATTAAGATATGAAGTCTTGCGGCTGACCTGTCACACACAGACAGCTGCGGGGTGACACCACAATTAACTTTTAGCTGTAGGAAAACTCAGCCACATCTAATTTTATATTGTCAGTTTCCTCTCATTTTCTCATTGGTGATGTTTTCCTTCCATTCTTCAGATTTTGCACACAAGGGGCTTAAGTGTCAACTAAAAACCCAGGAGACATCTATTCAATGTGTTTTCCCATGCTGACTGTAAAAATAGATGCACATTGTAGAGTGCTAAAGTGAAAAATACAAAGAAACAATGACCCAACTGACAGATTTGTAGACTCCTAGACTAATGCTATTAACATTATTATTATCAGCACGGGCCTGCTATACACTAGGAGCAGCAAGAAAGTTCAAAGGGCTTATAAACTGTAATAGCACATTCAGCAAACAACAACCAACACACAGCTAGAGATGCTTATAGCGTGTTAATGTGAGATTGTTATACACAGAACTGGGCATCTCTGATGAAAAGGACATTTACTGACATCTGCAAAAAATGTTATAAAGTAAATATAGGTGATGTCAGGTGCACATAATATGTTATATAACTGGGCTTACATTACTAGGCAGTGCTAAGTACATTCATTGTGTTTTAACGCCAGTAACCAGTAGTAAGTATACAGATTTAGAATTATGGTAGTCAAGATGAGGACCTGTGGCTGGCTTCTGTTGCTTATGTGAGAGACCTGGTATGGTTTGGTGTGCATGTAGAATCACGTAAGTGGTACCCATCGCATGATTTTTATTGATAAAGCTAGTAATTGTTACTGTCTTGAAGTAGTCATTGATTTCACACAGGCAAGACCTTGACGTCTCTAAGAATCAAGATAAAGCCCCTCCACCTGCTGACAATAAGCCCCATCCTTGTCATTCAATGGTCAAATGTCAAAACCTCAAAGGACATGTAGCCAGGGGATTGGCTCGAGGATACCGCTCTGTGAGGTCAGCAAGATAAAGGCAAACTTTTCAAAGCTTTCAGCGTGGGACAACAAGTCCCAGCATGCTTGGAAGAGATGCTCCACTTACTTTCTATGCCCACTCGGATTGGCCAACCTCAGACTGGGAGGAAGAAGGGTTGTTTAGCGAAGGATTGTGGGAGATGTAGTTTCACTTAGTACAAATGGCACTGCATCATAGAGGTAAGGCAACTACGGTTCCCAGGGAACTATGCAGCCTGGGAGGAGAATTCTGTGGGATGCTCAGCGAGGATTGGGAAACTTAGAGCCAGACCAGGGAAGAAATTGGACATCCAGCGAGATTGCTGAGCCCTCAGCAGGGGCGTATTTACCACAAGGCAAACAAGGCATTTGCCTAGGGCAGTATTTTTCAGGGGGGCAGCACTGCCCCTTGGAAGGAAGAACTGAAGAAGGGACACACGCAGCATGGGGATCAGGTGGGATCCGAGAGAAGCTGTGGGCTGGTTGATGGTATATGCAGAGCCCGACTCTCATTCCCGAGGATATCCAGAGCTGTGAAGGTGAGTATCTTTCTCTTTCTCGTCAGATGGGGAAGGTGGTGTATGGGAAGCAATGGTAGTGGTAGTGGAAGGCTCTCTTGGGTGGGATCAATGTCTCAGGCTTTCTCCTCCACAGGGGTGGGGGGTGCCGTTGGTTGGTGTCAGGCTCTCTCCACGGGGGGGGGGATTTTTGTCTTGCCTAGGGCAGCACAAAACCTACATACACCACTGGCCCTCAGGCACCCACCCACCAGTTGCAGCCTAATCACCTGCATGCACAGCCTTACTTACAGAGTAGGTTCCCTGGCCATCACCTGTATCCACAATCATCAAATGCATCCACAACCATACAGTGCGGGTCTGCCAGAGCTCAAGCCACTGATCCATGAAGGGCTCCTCCACCAGCACTGCTCATTGCCCCTAGATTGGTGAAGGTGTTGAGAACCCACCTTTCACTTTGCATCACAAGCCTGATCAAGACTATAGATACATAGTTTACCATCTGGATTTTTTAGACACTACAGTGCCTATGTTGCATAGCATTGAGAGGTGCCATAGCATCTGTTTTGGATTACCCTGCTAGTTCAGAACCACCTAACTTCTCTCAGCACTAAACGCCGACCGTTTAACTATTGTTGAGCCCTGTTCAAGTTTCTACTAGCAGAACTCTCCATGAAGCTCTAACCTCCTTAAGCTCGGGGTATCAGGACACTACTTAGCATCATCACTAGTGCACCACCGAAAGGGCCCAAACTACGCTGGCAGAACTAACTCTTTCATATTTTTTTCCATGGTTGGAGATTATTCTTCCCTGATTTACAGTATTGACATAGACTTTACTCACTTGCCATCCACCATATAGTAGTTTTACTGCTACAGGGCAGCATTCCTGTGCAAAATCATACGGGGGCACTCTACCAGAGGATCCATTCTGCTGTGAAATGTCACAGCACAAACCAATCTACAGGCCCCAGCGGCACCTGTATATCGTTTGTCAGGGAAGAGTAACAGAGCTGTATCTATGTTTACATACAGTTGTGGCCAAAATTATTCAACCCCCACTGAAATTGAGTGTTTTGGCCAGTTTGACATTGCTTTTGATCATTCAGTCATCTTGCTTACATTTACATTAAAGAGGCACTTGTAGGTCAGACAAATATAACATAACAGTTATAATGAAATAACCACAAATGTCTTTTCTGTGCTCACAGCATTATCAGTTTTATTCAACCCCCAAGTGACATTCAATCTTAGTACTTAGTACAGCATCCTTTTACAGTTATAACAGCTTTTAAACGTGAAGCATAGCTTGACACAAGTGTCTTGCAGCGATCTACGGGTATCTTCGCCCATTCTTCATGGGCAAAGGCCTCCAGTTCAGTCACATTCTTAGGCTTGCGCACTGCAACTGCTTTCTTTAAGTCCCACCAGAGGTTCTCAATCGGATTTAAGTCTGGTGACTGCGATGGCCACTCCAAAATGTTCCAGCCTTTCCTCTGCAACCATGCTCTAGTGGACTTGGAGGTATGCTTGGGATCATTGTCCTGTTGAAAGGTCCAACGTCTCCCAAGCCTCAGGTGTGTGACGGACTGCATCACGTTTCCATCCAATATCTCCTGGTACTGAAGAGAATTCATGGTACCTTGCACACGCTGAAGCTTCCCTGTACCTGCAGAAGCAAAACAGCCCCAAAGCATGATTGACCCTCCACCATGCTTCACAGTAGGCAAGGTGTTCTTTTCATCATAGGCCTTGTTCTTCCTCCTCCAAACATAGCGTTGATCCATGGGCCCAAACAGTTCTAATTTTGTTTCATCAGTCCACAGAACACTATCCCACAACTTTTGTGGTTTGTCCACATGGCTTTTGGCATACTGCAGTCGACTCTTCTTATTCTTTGGAGACAGCAAGGGGGTACGCCTGGGAGTTCTGGCACGGAGGCCTTCATTACGCAGTGTGCGTCTTATTGTCTGGGCTGAAACTTCTGTACCCACATCTGACAAATCTTTTCTCAGTTCCTCAGCAGTCACACGGGGACTTCTCTCCACTCTACGCTTCAGGTAGCGCACAGCAGTCGAAGTCAGCATCTTCTTTCTGCCACGACCAGGTAGCGTTTCAACAGTGCCCTTTGCCTTGAATTTGCGAATGATGCTTCCTAAGGTGTCTCTTGGTATGTTTAACATCTTTGCAATCTTCTTATAGCCATTGCCCTTCCTGTGAAGAGAAATCACCTCTTCTCTTGTCTTCCTGGACCATTCTCTTGCCTTCACCATGTTTGTAACCACACCAGTAAATGTCTAGAAGGAGCTGAGTATCACAGTCATTTTAAAGCTGCCTAATTGGTGCTTATTATGCTTGATTGCTGCTCGGTGACATCCACAGGTGTTTTCAATACCTGATGGAAAGCACCTGTATGAACCTCTGTTCTTCAGAGTGGTAGTCTTTAAGGGGTTGAATAATTGTGGCAATGAAGAAACCACATAAGAACCATTTACTACTGTATTACATAAACAATTGATGTCATTTTAGTTGCATTTGGGTAGTTACAACGTCCTTGTAGGATTTGATTCTGAATACAATTCCAAATGTACACTATAGTCCCTAAACCCCTTTACAGCATTGGGGGTTGAATAATTTTGGCCACAACTGTAGATACAGTTCTGTTATGACAGGAGGAGTCATGAATTATGGGTCTCTGCGGAGCTGAGAACATGATCCATCACTTCCCATAGTAAAAGCACCACCTAGTGCACACCAAGCTTATAGCTAGGCACACACTTAACCCTTTGATCACCCTAGATGTTAACCCTTTCCCAACTAGTGTCATTAGTACAGTGATTAGTGTATATTTTTAGCACTGTATTAGTGCCACTGGTTCCCACAAAGTGTCAGTTAGTGTAATAATGTCCACCACATAATCATATTCCTGCTATAAGTAGCTGATCACTGCCATTACTAGTATAAAAATATAAATACAGTGAGGAACAGAAGTATTTGAACACCCTGCGACTTTGCAAGTTCTCCCACTTAGAAATCATGGAGGGGTCTGAAATTCACATTGTAGGTGCATTCCCACTCTGAGAGACAGAATTTAAAAAAAAATTCAGGAAATCACATTGTAGGATTTTTAAAGAATTTATTTGTCTTGCACTGCTGAACATAAGTATTTGAACACCTGAGAAAATCAGTGTTAATATTTGGTACAGAAGCCTTTGTTTGCAATTACAGAGGTCAAACATTTCCTGTAGTTCTTGACCAGGTTTGCATACACTGCAACAGGGATTTTGGCCCACTCCTCCACACAGATCTCCTCTAGATCTGTCAGGTTTCGGGGCTGTCGCTGAGCAACACGGAGTTTCAGTTCCCTCCAAAGATGTTCTATTGGATTTAGGTCCGGAGACTGCCTAGGCCACTCCAGAACCTTGATATGTTTCTTACGGAGCCACTCCTTGGTTATCCTGGCTGTGTGCTTCGGGTCGTTGTCATGTTGGAAGACCCAGCCACGACCCATCTTCAATGCTCTGACTGAGGGAAGGAGGTTGTTGCTCAAAATCTCACAATACATGGTCCCATTCATCCTCTCCTTAATACAGTGCAGTCGTCCTGTCCCCTTCGCAGAAAATCACCCCCAAAGCATGATGTTACCACCCCCATGCCTCACAGTAGGGATGGTGTTCTTGGGATGCAACTCATCCTTCTTTTTCCTCCAAACACGACGAGTGAAGTTTAGACCAAAAAGTTCTACTTTGGTCTCATCTGACCACATGACTTTCTCCCATGTCTCCTCTGGATCATCCAGATGATTATTGGCAAACTTCAGACGGGCCTGGACATGTGATGACTTGAGCAGGGGAACCTTCCGTGCGATGCATGATTTGAAACCATGACGGCGTAGTGTTCTACCGACAGTGACCTTTGAAACTGTGGTCCCAGCTCTCTTCATATCATTGACCAGCTCCTCCCTTGTAGTTCTGGGCTGATTCCTCACCTTTCTTATCATCAGTCATACCCCACGAGGTGAGATCTTGCATGGAGCCCCAGTCTGAGGGAGACTGACAGTCGTCTTTAGCCTCTTCCATTTTCAAACAATTGCTCCAACAGTTGATCTATTTTCACCAAACTGCTTGGCAATTGCCCCGTAGCCCTTTCCAGCCTTGTGGAGGTCCACAATTTTGTCTCTGGTGTCTTTTGAAAGCTCTTTGGTCTTGCTCATGGTAGTAGTTAGCGTCTGACTGACTGTGGGGTGGACAGGTGTCTTTAAAGAGCTCAGACAGGTGCTACTAAGTTAGATTAATGAGTGGAGTAGAGCTGGACTTTTTAAAGGCACAGTAACAGGTCTTTGAGAGACAGATTTCTTGCTGTTTCTTAGGTGTTCAAATACTTATGTTCAGCAGTGCAAGACAAATAAATTCTTTAAAAATCATACAATGTGATTTCCTGATTTTTTTTTTAAATTCTGTCTCTCAGAGTGGGAATGCACCTACAATGTGAATTTCAGACCCCTCCATGATTTCTAAGTGGGAGAACTTGCAAAATCGCAGGGTGTTCAATTACTTCTGTTCCTCACTGGAAATATAAAAAATTCCAATATATGTACTATAGTTTTTGGACATTATAACTTTTGCACAAACTGATCAATATACAATTATTGGGATTTTTTTACCAAAAATATGTAGCAAAATACATTTTGGCCTAAATTTATAAATTGTTTTGTTGGATATGCTTTATAGCAAAAAATAAAAAATATATATATATATATTTTTTTTTTTAATTGTTAGTCATTTTTTGTTTATAGAGCAATAAGTAAAAACCACAGAGATGATAAAATACCACAAAGCTTTATTTGTGGGAAAAAAGACATAAATTTAATTTGGGTACAGCACTGCATGACAGCGCAATTGTCAATTAATGTAACGCAGCGCTCTATTGCAAAAAATGGCCTGGTCAGGAAGGGTGGTAAATCTTCTGGAGGGCAAGTGGGTAACAATTTGTTTCTTACCTCACTGAACACCAAAGCCCTACAGGCATACTTGGACTTGGTAGAGTCACCATATGGTCTAAGGCAATGTAGCCTTTGGGGGTTTTTATTTTTCTGTTTCTGACTGCCTTTACATTACTCTGGCTGACTCTGTTATAGTTTAAGCTGAATGGTAAATGCTTGGCTCGGTTACAGTTACTTATAGTATTGTTTCTTGCACTAAGCTCTGGTAAAGAAGTACTCTGTGTAGGAATTCATGATACCTTTCCTGGTCACAGTTTGTATTATCCTGTCTCATTTATTCAATTTTCTATCAATACAGACAGTGTTTACTCCACCTGGTGTGGTTTATTCAATAGAGGGTGGTGTGTAAGAGTGGTATGGGCAGAGGCCAGGGTTGCTAGTGGTCCCTTAATTTGTAATGGTTAATATTTACATCCTGTCTGTAAACAGCGGCCACCTGTAAAAAATGTGGCCACAGGCCAGCTTTGGAACTGCACAGAGCCATGTACTATGTACTTTACAGTCACCTGACTCCTGCATGATGTACATTATATACACCTGACCCATAAAATATATGTACTTTACATACTCCTGAACCATTCATGATGTACATTACATACACTTGACCAATGTACTGTGTACAATACATATACCTGGCCCCTGCACTATGTACATTACATATTTCTGACCCCTGCAATGTGTATATTACACACACCTGACCCTTGCAATCTGTATGCAGGCTCAAGTTTTAATCCCATCAAACTGTACTGCAATTTTGCTACAGTCACATATCACCATGTGCAGCATTAATCTAAAACTACAATTGTTGTAGGTGACCGGAAATTAACAAACATAAAGAGCGGCAACAGCATCAAATAATGAGTGACCAAAAATTTAGGCATGAAAAAGTGCCTATCATCCAACATAAATCCATACAAATAGGTTCACCAAGTCTATGAAGTGTATTTTTCATATATTATTTTATGTTAAAATATAGCAGCATAATTGAGGTGGTGAGAGTCTACTGTACCCCTTTCCAATCATGAGAGGGAGAAGTGTTCCCCTTTTGCCCTTCTGATAGATGAGCTGCTATATTTCTTTTTGTCCACTAGCTTTGTTGGATAGTTATTGTCAATGCTATAGCAAGTCCTGTAGCGGATATGTCTTGGAGCCATTTTCTTCCATCCTCGATTGCCCATAAAATATACAGTATATATACATTGTGATCTGACATGGTGCTCCAAGCCCCCGATGATGTCAGTTGTAACTAAAAGAGTAGGGCAGAGCTGTGCATTGTGACATCACCACACAATCAGAAGTGCACCAAAGCTGTTGTTTTTATACAGAGCTGTTACTATGTTTTTATGTTTGTGTTTTAATCTATTTTTAATGAAGTACATTTGTGGATTTAAATTCAAAACATGGTGGTATTGATGGTGCCACACCCTATTAGTTGCAATCACAGAATCCCAAAATATTTGGGCTTTTAGGGCACCAGATATCAAATAATAACAACTACATAACATACAAATTTAAATTTTTACACAATAAAAAAAGAATTATACATAAAACACATAAAAAAAGGAAAAGATTCTGAATCATTGATATAGGTGCACCCAAAACAAATATCCAACCCTCTATAAGGTCTTATAAGATCTTCCTTTTTATATTTTATTTACATTTTGAGTACACATGGTGTTCAGTGCAGTGACTGTACTGTGGGGGCTTCTTGGTGTGGTGTACTGTCTTCTGCTTGGTGAGCCATTCGAGTATCAGACACTTATGCTGATTCATTCATCCAACCCCCTGCTTGGTCTACAGGCATTTGGGTGGTGTTTTCCGGCATGTGTGTCTTATTGCCAACACAGGAAGTGACAACACCAGTGCCTTTTTATGGCGCCAGTGGGTGGGATCCTGTGGGAGTATATATTGGCCAATCATGGGCTTCATTTCCTCTTCCTCTGACCATGTTGCATGTCCTTGATGGTGGCAGTGGTGGTTGAAAATCTTCTTAATATGCAAAGGGTTTAACAGTTTGTTCCTTATGGTATGTATACATTATTCCATCTTGTGTGTATATCTTAGTATTTGCCCCTGGAGTTTGATAGCTAACATACATTTTTTATATTAGATTGGGGTTCAAGATTTATAAGGGGATATTACCAATGAATTTGGTGTTTATATTGGTAACTAACTCCAGAGATAGGGTGCAAGTGGTATTACATAGTATCTGTGTTTATAATTAGGGATGTACATATCATAGTATTTTGCTGCATACTATTTACTTATACCAACATGTAGGATACATTGCAAATTTTGAAGGTTGGTGCGGTGGTGGCCCGGTCTGTCCTAGTATGCTCCAGTGGTCATGCTTTGTGGATGGCACATGGTTCCTGGGATGTTTTTCCCTCACTGTGTGGCTTTGGGCTGATGGATACGTGTGGATAACCATATGCATCTTGAGTAAGAAAATGATGTGGTAAAGAGAAAATGTGATGTGTATTTGTATCTGTTAGAAATTGCCATTGTACATACTTACTGTTGTTTGTTTTATAGATTGTAATAGATTCTAATATGTACTGCTCCTGATGAAGCGGTTTGGATCGCGAAAAATGTGCATAGCTCAATGGTGACCCTCTTTGTATAAAATGTAATTATAGTATTGTACATGCTCTTTCTTTGGACTGAACAATTGGCTATCTTAACCTACAATTGTAATATGGTTATAGAGGGTTGGATATTTGTTTTGGGTGCACGTATTTTAATGATTCAGAATCTTTTCCCTTTTTTATGTGCTTTATGTATAATTCTTTTTTTATTGTGTAAAAATAAAAATTTGTATGTTATGTAGTTGTTATTATTTGATGTCTGGTGCCTTAAAAGCCCAAATATTTTGGGATTCTGTATTTGTGGATTTGCACTATTCTGAGCATTTGGCTCTTCTTTTCTCTTGTTTTTGTCTTATACCTGATTGGATGAGATTGGTTACTAATAAAGGTGAATTATGCTATGGCATGTGACATCAGGTGCATATTGGTGATGCAGAGTGAGGGTGAAGAGTACAGTTGAGGATTTTGTTTATCACATCATTTCAGTCTTGGACTTGGTGGACTTTTTTTGTATGGATTTATATTATATAACTGGCACTTTGTTTTTGCTTACATTTTTTTGGCCATTCATATAAATTGATGTGGTTGTCACTCATGTTTATTCATTTTTGGTCACTTACAACAACAACTGTCGTCATTTTAGATTAGCACTGAACTTCTTAATCATTTCAGTTGCATATTGTGTATCCAATATTATGCAAGCTGCTTTTCCAATTTACATTACTTTCCACAAGCGCAGTTTCACAATTTTGCAAAACTCACCGTGTTGTATGCAGCATTATTGTCCTCTCCTATGATTTTTAATGGCAACCCTGCCTGGATTAGAAGACTGACTAATCCAAATAATACATTGCATTTGTACAATAATATTCATATATACAGAATGTACTTCAACTGTGTATTTAGCTGTTTGCTTGGAGTTCAGCTTTGACCTGTTTTAGCTAGGGTTCTACTTTAATATAAAGATGCTTCTGTTTTCAGCTGCAAGTGAAGTAACAATAATACATGTTACTTCTGGAGCAGTAGACAAAGATAAATTGATTTAAACCTAGGACACTGATTAGATGAGGAAGACATAAGGTGGAAACATATAGGAAAAGCACGGTGTTGCATTGAAGCGTTTGAATCCTTTTCCAGTCGACATTTTCTAAAGCTGCACTGAAAAACAACACTGCAATAATGGTGAATGGTTTTGTGTCTATAAAGGTTCAGGATAAGAGGCATAGTTATATTTGTAAGGCAAATTCCATCTATTATAATGGCAAATTGCCTTTCAAGTGTGTTACCGGGATGGAAAATGATCAGTCATCATAAATGACATTTTGTGCCCACAGCTCATTTTCCAGTCCCTTTTGCATTGAGAGCTGCTTACTGATGCAACTGTCTCCAATCTCCCATTATATCTGTGGCCTTGGTGGTTGGAGGTCAGCAAAGGACTGCACTGCAGTTTACATGTGTGCCTCATGTGTAAAGAAGAACAATAAACTAAAACTGTTCACAATTTATGGCTAGCCTTGGATACAAAAAGAAAAAGAAATTAGTAATTTTCATGATCAATAGATTGCAGCCCTTTTTTAACTAATGAACCATTGAACTTATTTCTGTTCCAGACTAAAATGGGAATTAACACACAGGCCACAGTAATTGAGTTAGTATCTATTTTATTCAGCTACCTGGGCTAATTCTGTCTCTCATCTCTCCATGATCTGCAGCAATGAAGTGTCTTTGTATAATAGTGACAGTGGGGAAGGCAATGCCTTTTCATCATTCTATTTATAGGCACACAAAAGGAGATAAGGTCGACTCATAAGACAAAAACATTTTAAAGGACATATCTCTAGAGGTTAAACTTCTTCTTTTTTATTTTTTTTTTCTCCCACAACATAAATGGTTTCCTTAACATGCAGCTAATCACTGCCCAGCAAATGTGCTGAAAAAAGAAAGAGCAAAATGATTGCACTGTTTTAGGCTGTTATGAATTATGGGAGGAGGAAGGTTTGCATTAATAATTAAACCACAAAAAGGATAGATGCAAAGGATTAAATAAAAGTGATGTGTCCATTAAAAAGTACACTGGGTAGTGATTGTTCATTCTTATAAAGCACTCCGGGATGTTCAGCTAATTGGATCGCTTGATTGGCTGAACATTGCAAAAATCTAGCGATGTGAAGAGAGCATTAGGCAAACCTTTTAACAACAGTTCTATTCATCTGCTGCTTGGCAGAAGGGTTTTCTGAATGATAACTTTGACAAAAAAGGATTAACAAACTACCTTGGGCTAAAACTGCTGGAAACAGTTTTGTGACAGTGCTGTGACCAAAAACTATGACCGTAGAGACTAGAGACAGCCATGAGCTCACTGAGGCAAGGATGAGTCATTTTATCTCAGCATGCCACATTTAGTCATCTGTAATTAGGTTAAAATAGCATTCTTCTTCATTTATCTCAGTTTTTAGAAGCACAGTATAGTTAAACATCTGATGACCACTTCTATTACATTTGATGTCATCAGCTCACTGCTTGGCATATAGATCCTTGGTGCCCAACAAGCAGCCTTTCAGCATTTTGCGTGCGGCCTGCTGTGTTCTAGACCTCTAATAATCAATATGGAGCACAGGAACCACTGGCTGTCACCAACAGCCACAGTCTACCACTAAACCTTGGAGCTGAACTAAGCAGTTCCTGGGCCTCTGCTCCCCAAGTATTCCATAGGAGTGCTGGTAACATGCAATGTAAAAACACAATACGGAACAATGCTTCTGCACTGATTTTACACCAGAAATTGCACCACAGTTCTTTCTGTTACAATGAGCTGAAGCAGCATTAGATCAGCAATCTATTGCAAAGTGATTACAGCCAACAGTAGATCACTATTAAAAGTAATCTGTTGTTGAAGAGCTGCTTGTTGGGCTGGATCAGGTCTCCAATTACCAGATTCAGCATCCGCATGAAGAAAAAATAAATATATATGGCAGAATCTATGTGTTCTCTACTGATGCACCATGCTGCACCTTGATCACAAGGCTGTTTGCTAGCAGGGACTATTAAATTAATCTCTTAGTGAATTACGAATCTCCCATTCACTGAGTAAGTGTCACTGTGAATGAAATAAAGGGGCCCCCGTGGGCAGGACTGAGAAATAAATATTTTTTCACTGGACAGAGACTATAGTTTTGGACCTTGGCAATGGGGCAAATATGTAGGCAGGTGATGGGCTGCAGTTGCTGACACTATTTAATTTCTACAGGCTGGAAGGAGAACATTGAGGATAAATTTGTCCCCTGCCATAGGTTGCGGTGAACAGAATATATTGAAACATCCCAACAAGGTACAACTAGGCCCAGTGAGTGAGCGCAGCCATCCAGTGCCACTTACGAGACTTGCAGTAATGATCTTGCAGCCTAAGCAATGCTGCCAGCATCTGCAGAGAGGAGTGGTAGTGTGGTAGTGTGGCCTGGCTGGTCCACAGCAATAGGGGAGCTACTTCAAGAAGAAGATGTAGTCCCTGAGCTTTCCCTATTCCTTTGGAAACCTTTCCCTAGCATTGATGTCACTCTCCCTGACAGATGGTGAACCTATCCCTATGCTAGCCACTTCTCAAGTGTGTACCATATCATGGGGCCAGGTGCTTAAATAAGCTCTGCCCTCACCCAAGATGGGTGTGGAGGTCACTAGGGGGTAGCATCCAAACAGCTTCTCCCAAGTGACCATAGGAAGTCATAGAGGAACGTCCTTCCCCTACTGTATTGCCGCTTTGGAAAAGTGCTACCTAGAGAAAGAGTAGAGACTGCACCTGTCTACAAGCTCTCTTAAAGCGATTCTAAAGGTTATTTTTTTTTTGAAATAACAAACATGTCTATACTTACCTGCTGTGTGTAGTGGTTTTGCACAGAGCAGCCCGAATCCTCCTCTTCTCGGGACCACAGCAGGCTCTCCTGGCTCCTCTGTCTGTTGGGAGTGAATCAGCTTGCTATGGGGGCACCCGCTACTCCATGTGTCCATTCACACACGGATCCATGGCTTGGTCCCACCCCCCCTCCTCCAATGGCTCCCACTTGCTGTCACAGCCAATGAGGAGGCAGAGACCTGGGAGAGCTGAGGCTGTTATTCACATCTCTAGATTGTGATGAGGTTCATGTAAGTATTGAGGGGGCTGGGGGAGCTGCTGCACACAGAAGGTTTTTTTACCTTCATGCATAGAATGCATGAAGGTAAAAAACGTTTAGCCTTTACAACCACTTTAAAAGAAACAGACTTAAACCACTGCAAACAGTAGGTCATGGTATTTAATAGGCTTCTCCCCACC
Organism: Staurois parvus; assembly: GCF_062004578.1. Taxonomy (NCBI): domain Eukaryota; kingdom Metazoa; phylum Chordata; class Amphibia; order Anura; family Ranidae; genus Staurois; species Staurois parvus. Next base: position 17,789,931 of record NW_028317951.1, on the reverse strand, counting down.
CTTGCTAGGAGGAAAGTCCTTTCAGATGCAGTGTGATCTGTGAATGGTCGCACCCACACTCAAGATGGATGAAGTGCAAACTAGAACACAACTTCTGCAAAGCATCAGGGGAAAACTTGCCTGCTAGGCTTTGGTCCTACATCTCAAGCCTTCACTTCTTCATCTGGTAACTCAGATCCCTGCAGCAATCAATCAAAGCAGCACATGGACACTCTACCTCAACTCACATAGCTGAGCAACAGCCCAGTCTCTGGCTGGAAGGGATCTCCCATCATATGACGTCCTCCTCAAAACGCAGGCTCATCCCAACAGCTCTTTAAGTAGTAAGGTCCTGGTCAGCATTTGTTTTAAACAAGGCAGCGCAACTGCTTCCGGGTCCTGTTTGCATGTGTACCTATTCCTGACCTCTATCTCCTTGGGCTCACTGCACACCTTTGCCCCTGAGCCCTATACACAGGCTCCTGGGCTTACAGCGTCTCTCAAATGCACAGACAATGCACCCACCCTACAATTCAGAGAGCAGTGGACAAAGTTCTCCTGACTCTGTGGCAGCCAATAAAATTCATCCCCTCGCTTGTTTGCTAGGGGTGGCCATCATTTAGGCTGCAGTAGCAGCCAATGAAAGTCCTCTTCCTCCCTGTGCTGTTCATCAAAGCTCAAGAAGGGAAATGTCCTGCGGCTAGGTGAAACATTCTGATGGTTGCCTTAAAGGAGCTGTCTTCTCACTACTAATCCACTAGAGCCTCTTATTTCCTGCTGAACTAAAACCTCTAATGACAAGATACTAACCTGTTTTTCCCAAGGATTCATAGTATCCCAACATGTAAAAGTTATGCCATCAAAAGGTGTGTGTGCAATATTAAAGTTCACCTTTTAGAAAGAAATAATAAATGCAAATTTTTTTTGCCAGTAATGAAATGTGCATTTATTAATTTTGTCTGCAGGAGCCTGTAAACCATTGCACCAGCGATCGGCAGATCGCTGGAGCCATGCAGGTCTCTTGCAGATCTGTCAGTATACAGTATCTGCTTGCCATAAGGGAGGTACAAGCAAGCACATATACTGACAGGAAGAATGAATGAACTACCACGGCGCTTCACAGCGCCATGGTAGTTCATTGAGGACTACAAGCTGACGGAACTTGTAGTCTCTCATTCACAGATGACTGTGAATGAATGACGCGGCTGTGTGGGCGGAGCCATGTTTTTTTTTTAAATTTGACAGCTAGCGAGGGGGGAAAAGATCCCCTAGCTCCCCTAGCTGTCAAAGAGGGGATTGGGTGGGGGAGAGGGGGCCGGTCTGATCGTAACAGTTTACATGTTACACCCTAAATATAGATGTAACCTGTTACGAAAGGCGAACTTATCCTTTAAAAACATAGGTGCTATTTGGAATTACTATTTAAATACTTGTCAGTATTTACCCCCTCCTCCTTAATAAACTACTCTCCCTTGGCATCAGAGACACCGCTCTCTCCTGGTTCTCCTCGTACCTATCCCGACGCTCCTTCAGTGTCACCTACAATGGTGCCACCTCCCCCTCACTCCCCCTCTCTGTTGGGGTCCCCCAGGGCTCTGTCCTTGGACCCCTTCTCTTCTCCATCTACACCTCCTCCCTTGGCAAACTCATACACTCCCACGGCTTCAACTACCATCTCTATGCTGATGACACTCAAATTTACCTCTCCACCCCTCACCTCACCTCCACTTTCTCCGCCCGCATCACTCACCTCCTAAACGACATCTCTGACTGGATGTCGCTCCATTTCCTCAAACTCAACCTCTCCAAAACCGAGCTTCCCGTCTTCCCTCCTGCCCGCGCCCCCCCCCCCCCCATCCTATCCATCACTACTAACATCACCACCATCAATCCCGCCCCGCAAGCCAAAGTCCTTGGAGTCATTCTGGACTCTAACCTCTCCTTCCAACCTCATGTCAAATCACTCACAAACACATGCAGGCTCCACCTCCGCAATATCGCCAAAATACGCTCCTTCCTTACCCCAGACACCACTAAACTACTTGTGCACTCCCTGATTATCTCACGCCTTGACTACTGCAACTCCCTCCTCACCGGCCTACCCCAGTGCAGGCTCTCCCCACTCCAGACCATCCTGAACTCAGCGGCCAGACTCATCCACCTCACCACCCGCTCCACCTCTGCCACCCCCCTCTGCCTCTCCCTCCACTGGCTCCCTATCGCCCAACGCATCAAATTCAAACTACTCACTCTGACCTACAAAGCCATTCACAACACTGCCCCTAACTACCTCACCAACCTGATTCCCAAGTACCACCCTACCCGTACCCTTCGCTCTTCACAGGACCTCCTTCTATCTTGCTCCCTGGTCTCCTCCTCACACGCACGTCTGCAAGACTTCTCCAGGTCCTCCCCCCTCCTCTGGAACTCACTACCCCAATCCATCAGACTGTCACCTTCCCTCCTCACCTTCAGGCACTCCCTGAAAACCCACCTCTTCAGGGAAGCCTACCCCACCCTCACCTAACTGCTGCTCTCCTTCATTCCTCCTACCACTCCATCCCCCACAGCCACTTCCTCCTGTACCACTACCCCCTCCCTCCTAGATTGTAAGCTCGAAAGAGTAGGGCCCTATAACCCCTCGTGTGCTGTTTGTAGTTGCTGTAATGTTTCATGTATTGTCCCCCCCTCTATTGTACAGCGCTGAGCAAACCCTTTGGCGCTATATAAACTCAATGTAATGTAATGTAATGTAATGTCAGATATGGAAAGAAAACGTTTTGTTAAATATGTCACATGATCACATCTAACAAAAGAGTGACTGAGGTTTTTATCATACAAAGCTGCACACACAAACATATTGGATTGTGTCATATTTATAATGTTCCTGCGAAGTGGGTAAAATGTGTCTAAAAATCATTGCACTTCAATTTTGTTTCCTTTTAATTTTTATAGCTACAGAAGAAATGCTTCTCTTGTTCTTTCATGTCTGATTTGGTCCAGCATGAGAATTTCATGTACATGTTACACTAAAGCTTTCAAAACCATTTTCTCTTTGCAAATGATGGCTGAAGAAGTCTAAGCACGCTTTGGTATATCTAAAAGAAAATTCTCCCAAGTTGCGCTGGCTACTTTAGATTAATGACTTGAAGCCACCAATCAATAATAGCTGAAAAATAATGTAATTTTTAGAATTTTGACCTTGTTTTCTGCTCTGACTTGGGCTTTTCATCACTTGTCTATTTGAATCAGCTTGTTCCTCTAATGTAAGGCTTTTTAGGGAATAGAAAAAAAGTTTCAATGAATTATTCAGATGATATAATTCGTGAGACTTTCTTAGGGCCCCAGAAGGCATTGTGACAGTCTAAATAGGCTTTTTGACCTGGGCTTTAGGTGACCTTGTAATTGAGATCCTTTACATCCAGTAAATAATCAGTTTTAAAAAGTTGGATGGTATTTAGATATTCATTCATGTCTTACGAGTACAATTTAAAAATCAGGCACAAGAGGGTCTGACCTTGTAAGACCTCAAGCCATATAGTACTGTATACATTATCCTATAAATACATTCAGTGGTATTCCTCAAAACTAAAATATGGTGTGAGAAATGTGTTTCCGGTATCCTAGCAACTAACAGGAACATTTTCTGACAGTCTTCATAAATAAAGATGCATTCAATATTATTTTTCACTTTGGAGTTAGTGTTTTAACCACTTTGCCATTTCTTAGTAACACATATTTAAACAAATTTAGTAAACCTCAATATTTTACTTGCAATGAGTCCCAAAGCTTTGGATTTGAGCACAATGCAAGAACTCTGGAAGGCATCCGCCGACTGGTTAGATTTTGATTTTTTTTTTTTTAATTTAGACACTTCAGGGATAAAGTTCAAATAAAAAAACTGTTACAATTCCAGCAAATGCATGTCATGTTTCAGCAAGCATGCTCTAGCAGTGACATAGCAGGAGAGGTTTCACAGGTTGCAAAGGTGATTGCACTACATGGTAGCAGGAGTTCTGTGCTGTGAACCCTTTCTGTTGCTCATTCCCAATGTCACTTACCTAACTGACACCCATTTTGTACAGTTTCTTTTTGGCACTGTTAACTTCCCTAATCAATGTTATCATTCAGATATTCATAACACTAACATTGAGATTAAAAATAGGTGCACAATTTGTGCAAACCATGTAACTGCACAAGGGTCCTTGTGGCTTGTTTACATGTGAGGTGGTTAAGGTGAGTGCTGGAATCCACTTTTGCCATTATTTAGACCTTAATACTTGTTCACCCCACTCATACTCAAAATGTAATATGACAATAAATCAGTCCTCAGTCCTCAGTCCTCAAAAAAATCCATAAAGTGTGACTGTAATTTATATAACGCCCATATCCAGCGAAGAGAAGAAAAGAGGATTCTCCACCATCACCACTCATAGCCTCTTACCAAAGAATATGACCATAGGTCATGCGGTCAAAAGCATCAAGTATGGGGAATCAATGGGTATAATGGATCCTTAATGAATTTTCTCCACGAAAGACAAATCCACAGCTGGTAACTCGATGGTAAAGATCCAGTGTTATAGCTCAGAGATAATGGGATGTATGCAAAGAAAACAAAGACTCCTCACAGTGTGGTAGTTAAAATAATTCAGAATTTAATAAGAATATTGCACTTACAAACATAATCTTCTTATGTTTGTAAGTGCAATATTCTTATTAAATTCTGAATTTTTTTAGACAACGTCTTTTTATGATGAAACGCATAGGGTGGAGCTACAGCTTATGAAATCTTCACGCCACACATCATGGCCATTTTGTTGGTTGGAAACTCTACTGATTTTACATGCATTTTTTGAGGACTCTAATTTATTGCCATATTACATCTTGTGTATGAGTGGGGTGTATAAACGCTACATATTGGTTTTGTAATTATATCATATGCTGCCTGCATTTCCATGTTAGCTGCTTTTTCACCATACATGCCGCATTTAGCACAGGTTTATATCATTATTTAGACCTGGCCACTGCTCACTTTTAGAGCAGAAGCAAAGCAGAATACATTCATTAAGATTTCCTCTTTTTTCTTTGTAATATGTAGGTGGTGTTGGGCAAGGAGCATCTCCTATGATTTCTACTCATCAGGCAATAAAAATGAAGAATGCTTCTACTATTATCTCTTTAATGCTACTTTGAACAAGAAGTGAAGACAGTGTTCACTATCTTACTTACGTGAATAAGTTGGCACTGGCCAGACAGTTATATCTTGGTGTAGTTAATAATAGTTACGGTATATTCTGTTGGACTTGTTCTATAATGTTGAAGACATTTCACCACAAGAGGCCTGAGAACATGCCCCAGCATTTGCATCTACATGGGCAACTCACATCCAACCAAAATATTTTTTTTAAAAAACAAAAACATTATGCCACATACCTGAATCCAGCGCAATATAAACAAAAATAGTAGAATGGGACTTTTGAGGCACACCATTATGCAATAAAATTCATTTTTATGTTATCCATATATAAAAAGAGAAAATATTTGATCAAAATACATCATTAATTTCATCTAAAATTGTTGCAACAGCTTTACACAATAAAAGAACATTTCACTAAATATGATGCATCAAGTTCAAGAAATAATATGCAGAGAAATGGCCAAACGCATTTCTTGGACAAAGTTCACTACTTCAGGAGCCAATTCATACATCAATATTCTGTAACAATAACAATAATCAAAAGTACAATTAATATAAACTCACTAAACAATAATCAGCATGCCACCAAGAAAATAGTACTAATGAGGAGAAACCTAAGAGATACCCAAGGGGGAGAAAAAGCAGAAGGGGGTAAAGGGGCAGAGCAAAAACAGGGCACCTAGTGAAAGCCTACTGATCAGAGCACCCCCCCCCCTTTATTATGGGACCGATACGTTACAAATTAATGACTAGAAAAGCATCTTAAGCTACATAGTTGTAGCAATAGTTTCAACATATTCACATTGACAGGGAAGCTAATTAAAACTAAAATCACCTGAGAGAGAATCCATCAACCTGTCAGTGAAGTAGGAGCAGTGGCTATCATGAATATATATTCTCCAGAGGGATAAAAGGGGACAAATAGTAGAGTATCATCTTATCCTTATAAAAGTCTAAAATACAAAAAATACAATGAGCGTTATAATCTATTCTCCTCTTGGGTGTATTGAATTAAAATTTGTTTCAACCCAGCCTACCTTCAAGACTCAAGGAATCCACCTAAGGGTTCAGGACTTTATATACCATTATATCTTGATCCAAAACAGCTCATTTCAAAATAGAGTAATAATTCTCTCCTCGAAAGGGTCTATAATATAAACATATCAAAGTGGTTTCAGAGTATACCCATCTAATATAAACCAATAAGGAGTCATCACAATATAACCCACCTTTAATTATCCATGGTGCCCTATAATATAGGAATATGCAATGCACTTCTCTTTATTTTAATAGAAATATCCAATTTTACTAGGATGGATCTTCAGTAAAGACATTCCCATTGTCCTACAAACACACAAATCTAAAGAACTGTAGTCAATCTCAGAGCAAACACTCTTTCCTTCAGGCAGAGTATCTATCCCATAATCTAGTTTGTATGCTCGCCATGTATAAAATATAGCCAACAATCTGGGAATAAACCTGCCACCACCCTACCAACAAAGGGAGGAAGAGAAGAGAGTAGAGGGAGGGGGTCCCAAACTAAACAGGCACACTAATGAACAGCAGGTGACGCAGCTAATCACCCAGACCAAGGCAATGTCTGGGCAATTCCAAAATGGCCGCCGCTGCCTCAAGGGAAACCGCACATGCTCCTCTGCCTCTGCAGCAAGCAGGAATAAAGCCCGGAAGTTGGGCTGCCGTACCAGCCACCACGCATGCACGTACAGAACCCACACATGCCCAGAAGGCGGCACCAAACCAACAGGGAGATTGGAGCACCACAGCAACCCCTGGGTGCCAGAGGAGTGCATACTTCCGGCAAAACCGAGGCATACACTTAAACACCGCCTACTGAAGCCCCATAGGGGCATCTTGTGATGTCCCAACACCAGAAAAATTTGGACTGGCTCCAGCACTTGACATGCCCCAGCCAAAGCCACCCCTCACCAACTACCCCGCAAGCGTGTGCACCCAGCCTCCAGTGGGATGAAGATCTATATACCAACACAAAAAAAGACAAAAGAAAGAAAAATACTCCAATATACCTGCATGAATGCAAGGGGAAAAAAACTAAAAAAAACACAAAAAGCAAATTAATTTATTTATTGTGTAAAGTTGTTGCAACAATTTTAGATTAAATTAATGATGTATTTTGATAAAATATCTGATCTTTTTATGTATGGAATTAATAAAAATTAATTTTATTGTATAATGGTGTGCCTCAAAAGTCCCATTCTATTTTTTTTTTTTTATACTACATGGGCAACTCAGTTACCTGAATTCAGTCTCCAATCTCTTAATGAAATGTGTTGAAGCAGATATTGTTTGTCCAAGAACGTGATAGAAGAGGTGAAAGTTTGTGAAAACACCATGTTATATAGTCCAATTACCATGGTGGTGTAACACTGTGCATTATTACTATGATTGCAGATTTATATTTAACGACAAGATAGCAGTGTTTAGCATTACTGTTCATCACAGCCTTAACACAGATATTCAGAGACTGCAGGGAGTTGAATGCTGAAAGCAGAACTTTCTTCACTGTCAAGCTGCAAATAAACTACACAGTCCATGAACACTCACCAGAGGGTGGGAGCATAAAAAAGTAAAAGCCCAGGAAGACAGAGGACAGTCAGAGAGGGACTTTGTTGATGTATGAAAAATGTGTGTGAGCGCTATGTCGAGCTACATGGGCCTGGACTGGATCAGGATAGGCTGAGCAACCACAGAGAACACCATTTAAGCCAAGCATCAAGTGGAAGAAACAGACTTGTGGAGACCTGTCCGCTGCAGAAGGTCAAGAGTTGCCCCATCACAGCCACTTCTTCAAAAGAAAAAGGTGCCGCCCCCCCCATCACTGAATGCTTATCAATTTGCTTGTTACATAAGGACAAGGTGAGAGGGTCCCTGACCCATCTAATGTTATATATAGTTACAAACAGCTGCTGCCATTCAGGTTCTTGAAGTTCAAAGACATTCTTCAGCATAGGCCTCTACTAGTGATATATGTGCCAGTGCCCCTTACTGCTGCAGACTGCCATCCTTCAACTGCTATCACAGTCACTGCCTGCAGGATACTGAACTAAATTAATCCCTTGACTCCCTGCTAGGCAGAACCCTGTAGCTGCATCCACTTATGTTCAAGCTATCTAAGGAGGGAATTTTGCCAACTTCATTCTTCAGGGAAACACACCTGCCAATCCCCCCTTCTCTTAAAGTAACCACTACCCCCAATTCAACCACTAAAGAGACTCTTTTCTACAATTCAATATCTTAAAGTGACCCTCCCCACCAACTTCACATATATGAAAGAGAACTTTGTCTCTTAAAAGGAATCATCTTCTTCTTCACACCTAAAAGTGACTGCACCTTTTACCGTGCACCAACAAAGGGCCCCAACTAAGCCAACTGAAGAATAAACTTTTCAGTTTGACTGTGCTCAGGGACTATCTTTCTTGGAAATACCAGTGTGCAGGAAGTTTACCAGATTTCCTAGAGCCTAAACCTAGACTATCCTGACTGAGGGCCTACGAGTGAGCTAGCCCTAATTCCTTGTTAATAATACATGTCTCACTTGGGAATTAATCTCCCAGTCGGAGGGCTATAGTTTATATCCTCAGTCCTGCAGGACAGGTGGCCATGCTTTAAACGGTATTTGACTGTATTGTATTGTTCCTGTACGGATTCACCTCACTTACTGATAACCCTTTCTTAACTGTTGAATTGTCTGTCATCCTCTTTATTGTGATTAACACAACCTGATCATTTATTTTAAAACAGTTTGTGTATATTTTTCTTGTGTGGCTGCCAGGAGATTCCCAGGCCAAGGTAATTTGGTGGTGTCAGTAAGAGTAGGGCTTCATTTAGGGCAAGGTGAAGTACAGAGGACCCAAATATACCAGCAGCTCCTTCAGGGGTAGCGCTACAGTGGAACATGTGCTGATTGCTTGAATTACATGACTGAAAATATAAATTGTTAAATTGTAAATAATTAAAATTCTGACAGATGGTTGCTCCAGTTTAATTCAAATGGTCTCATAGCTCTTGCAAACGAGTTGTGAAATTCTGCACACACATATTTTAAGTGTGAACCCACATTAAATGTATGGACAGTGCAACAAAGGTATGTCATTAGCCTGTGCCTTATTGTACTGGCACTTTAAATTTCAGGCAGTGCTATATTATTTGTTTATCAGCTGGTCTGTAGTTTCATAGACATTGTTGTGCTAGTGTAGCCTTTTAAGTGTCTACAAATGTCACTTCCAGTGTCCCTTCAAGCCCTGACATATTCTGGTCTCCAGAGATCCTGCAAAGTCTTACTGTGTTGGTACAAACAGTCTTTCAGACAAGAAAATGGTATCAGACCACAAAAATGTAAAGTCTACTCAGTGGACCAGGATAGGGCCTATGTTGGCAGAGTCCACCTGTCCTTTGTAATTCTTTTGGGTTTTATCTGTAGAAAACATTTGTATTTTGATTCTCACCCCAGTCTGCTTTTTTTTGTTGTCTGTTTGATACATGAGAAAATGTTTGCCTGTTATTTATTTCTGGTTATTTGTCTTCACCTTCAACCTTTCAGTTCCTTGATTTTGCCTAAATGTTGCCTGCTCCATCGATTGCTATTTCTGTGGCCCTTGTTTAAGTCTGAAAATAAGGTACTTTGTTTCAGTCTGCTGCCTTCACATTAGCTGCCGACAATGAAGCAGGGTTAATAGCCATGATAGGTATGATCTGAAAGCATGCATGCCTGTGACATGAAAGCATAATAACTATGATCTGGAAGCATCATTCAGCAATGGTCAGTAAAAATGGCTCTAAATAGAGGGGAATGATTATTGACAGGACTGGATGAGAATGAGGAATAGAATCTCTGTAGGTGTCCTGAACACATTCCAATATTCCCTAGTAGAAAACTATATTGGCAGTGTTTTACTTTCCCAGCCAAAAAACAACAGTTCTCTCAAATTAACAATTGTCAATGGTGTGTGCTGAGTGCATACACATGTATACTCAGGAGATGTAAGCATGTCTGTTGTTCTAGCCATCTGAAAAAGAAACAAATCTTGTAGCATATCAGCATCTAGAAATGTAAAATTTCCATCTGGCCAGCCAGATAACCATTTGCAGTGCTGGGGCTTGTAACTCCTTTACTACCCAATTTCTATACAGTAGCTTTATAAAATTGAATTGGTTAATTGATAAGTAAAAAGGAAAGTGATCACCAAGGTGGAAATGATCTCCCAGGTGGCAAAAAACAATTTTCAGTCTGTTTACTGTGCAATGAAATCTGGGATTGATCCATTTGATTGCACCATGATATACACTATATTATTATTATTATTATACAGTATTTATATAGCGCCAAAGGGTATGCTCAGCACTGTACAGTAGCAAGGGGGACAGAACATGAGACAAGACAGTAACAATACAATACACGAGGGGTTCGAGGGCCCTGCTCTTTTGAGCTTACAATCTAGAAGGGAGGGGAAAGTGGTACAGGAGGAAATGGCTGTGGGGGATGGAGTGGTGGGTGGAGTGGAGGAGGTTAGTTGTTAGGTGAGGTCAGGTGTTGGGTGAGGTTGGGGTAGGCTTCACTGAAGAGGTGGGTTTTCAGGGTGCGCCTGAAGCTGAGGAGTGTAGGTGACAGTCTGATGGATTGGGGTAGGGAGTTCCAGAGGATGGGGGAAGTCCTAGGAAAGTCCTCCAATCGGGCGTAGGAGGAAGAGACCAGAGGGACTAGAGAGTAGGAGGTCCTGTGAGGAGCAGAGGGCACGGGTAGGGTAGTATTTGGGTATCAGGTCGGTTATGTAGTTTGGGGCAGCGTTGTGGATGGCTTTGTAGGTCAGAGTTAGCAGTTTGAATTTGATGCGTTGGGCAATCGGGAGCCAGTGAAGGGATTGGCAGAGGGGGGTGGCAAATGTGGAGCGGTTGGTGAGGTGGATGAGTCTAGCCGCTGAGTTCAGGATCGACTATATGATCAAACGTTTGTGGACACCTGACCATCACACCTACAATATACGAGTTTGTTAAATATGCCATTCAAAAATAAACCCAAAAATGTAAATATACAGATTAACAATCCATAAATGTTGCGGCTGCTTTAGATTTCTTTGTTTTAGGCATTTTTCCCTTATTATCAACCAAGTGATCTGGACAGCAACACACTTCTTGTCTTCAAGTGTCTCCTATATCTATAGAGGGACAACAGAGACACCCTTGGATATTAGCATTGTTTGGAGAAGGTGCTGAAAGATCAATGAGTAGATTTAGGGTGTATTCACACCTGCAAATGCACCCACATTCCAATTAGATGGGAGAACACCAGTGGGGGTTCCTGTGATTAGCTGCAGGAGGTATCCCCTCTGAAATCAGTGTGACACTGCCAGCTCCCACAGCTCATTACAGATAGTTGCATGTAATCTGTCATGCAGCGGCTGCATGCGATTGGCTGTGATTAGCTGCCGGAGCCAGCAGCCTACCAATGCTTTCACTGTTCACATATCAAATTGGGGTGTGGGTGAATTCACAGGTGAGTTTGTGATTTTCTTTCACTCTCAGTGATAATGGTCACTAGGAAAAATAGGGAGGTTTAAAATGGAAGTCCACTCAAAAAGCTAAGACATCTGGGTGTCCATTCTTATCAGCCATGGTCTGAGCCTCTCCAGGAGATCATCAAATGCAGGAATGTATGTGTGTGTAAAGTTGAACAATTTATCGGGATAACCGTGATTTTGCGTGTACATATTGGCATAGTATCCCGAAGAGAGATGCTGGGATATTAAGAGACGGGTCCAGAGGCAACAATGACTGCTTCTCTCCTCCTCCAGTTGTCCGTTACCTCAGCCTTCGCAACACAAGCAGCAGGATGACCTCATCAATTTTCAAGATGACGGGGTCCAAAATGGATGCTGGCAGTACCCAGATGCTCTCTCTCCTCTCAAAATGGTGCTGAAAAATGAAGATTATACTATTTGTTAATACATTGTGGTCAATTGGAAGTGAGAAATAGGCTAAATGTACATAAACGCATGTGCAAAATGCAGTTAAAAGCACAGTTTTTATGCCACGTTTTCCTAGCAGCAGCACTGGCATTAAAGCTGATTTTTTTTTTTAACATCCTGTGTGTATGAGGCTTAAACCTATCCCTACTCCCCACTCTACCATATTCTATCTAACCCCATAAAGAAAAGATCTTTATACTTACCTATTCTGAAGCCTCTCCAGCAGGGGCAGACTGATAACTCATGGGGCCCCCGGGCAATAGGGGATCATGGGGCCCCTGTGTCCTTGCCCAAACTCAAAAAAGCCTATGAAAAAGGTACCAGGGGCATCTCATGGGGCCCCCTACTGACCCCCAGGCCCTCGGGCAGTGCCCGGGTTTCCAAATGGTCAGTCCGCCCCTGCTCTTCAGTCCAGTCCCTGGATCATCTGTCAGCAGTGGCTTCAATGTAGAGGAGGGACAGCCGACAGCGGATGTCCCATAGTAAGCCTGTTGGTGATATAATCTCCCAGGCATTTGCAGCTGTTGTTGGCGATCTGTCCTGTACCCAGAAGCCACCACTGGAGAGATCATGTGATCGGACCAGAGGGGCTTCAGAATAGGTAGGTATATGGATATTTTCTTTACAGGGTAGAATAGGCTTAGCATGAGGGTGGGAGTACTTCCACTTTAATCTCCCAAACAATAACACAGGCTGCAATAAAAACCTTAACCCCTGGTTCACATCTGTGCGGCTGTGCGGGTCTCGATTTCTGTGGGCACGAGAGCCCATTCATTTGAATGGATTCCCGTGCCCCGGGACAGGCAGGGAAGAAGTCCCTGCACTACTTGGGAAATCGCAGCCGGCATGGGAACCGAGGTTCCGAGTATGATTGCGATTTCCAGTGCGGGTGGGCGTGCCATTAGAATTAATGGCACCAGCCTGCGGGTCCTGCATTCCTCTGTGTGGGTGGTGTGGCTGCAGGTATTTGTGCGGGTCCCACAGCGACACCACCCACACAAATGTCAACCGAGTGTAAGCTTCGGTTCACACTTTAGAAACGCAGTCCAGATGCGTTCCAAATGTGTTTGAGCATTCATGTTTTTTATGCGTTCCAGTACGTTTTTGATGTGTTCCGGTGTGTTTCTGATGCGTTTTAATGTGTTCCAGTACAATTCTGTGCAGGAAAAATGCAGCATGTTCTACTTTTTTTTCTGCATTCGGAATGCACTGGAAATGCAAGTACTGATGTGAACTATGACATTGGCAACCATATAACCTACGTTCTGTGCGGTTTGGATACAGAAAAAAAGCACACTGAAATGTATCTTGTGTGAACTGGCCCTAAAGGTTTTACCTTCCTAGCGGTAATCCTGAGTCTGGCTCGGAGTTAATTTACAGTACCAAAAGCAGTAACTCCGAGCCACACTCGGGATTACACTATAGTGCTTCTACTGCGATCGCCTGATCCTTACCTTATCCTGCAATCCCCCCGATGTCCTTCCGCTGTGTCCTCCAGCCATGTCCTCCGGCCAATGCTGGCATCCGTCTTCCGGGTTCCTTTCCCTGCGAGCATCGGTATGCAGGGGGGCGGAACCAGCGGGGGAAATTCAAAACAGTAAAAACATGACATTCACACAATACATTGTAATCTGTTAGGATTACATTACTGTAGCAAACCATTTCACCTAAATTTTATCCCTAGTGCTTTGTCCAGTGCCCTGCCTGCACTATTACCGTTCTTTCTGCCTGGAAACTTGAGAACGTTCATGGCATCCAAAAAGCGTCCCTTCAGGTCAAAAGAGGTTTTAGACCAGCTAGAAGACAACGATAGTGAATTAGAATCAGTTGCAAAATTGAGCAATAGTGATGGGAGGGGAAATTCGTCATCAGACACTGAAAGTGGCGACAGCGACGATTCTGAGACTGAGCTTAGTGATGTGCAAACTTAGTGCTCTACTTCAAATTCCTGTGTTTTTGGTTTGATTACATTATTAAATTAAATTTATTATTATTAGATTATTATTTTTATAATTATTTATTATATTATAATTTATGATTTCCTGTTTCAAACTTCATCATACCCGGGATATTTACTAGAATCTTGTTTGGACAGATTTAAGTGAGTTAAAGGTGTTTTAATCCCTCGCTACTCTACCTTAAAGCGGAATTCCACTCAAAAGTGGAGTTCCAGCTCAGTTCCCCATGGCAAAGGGAGTCGGACGTTCAGCCCCCTCCTCCCTCCTGCAGTCTCCTGGGAACATTCACAGGTCCCAGAAAACTGCTGGACCAAGCAGGAGGTGCAGCGCGACTCACGCATGCGCAGTGGGCACCAGGCTGTGAAGCCGCAAGCTGTCACAGCCTGGTGTCCACAGTTGAGATGCTGGAGCCATGGAGGAGAGAAGGGGAGAAGGGAAGGAGCGGGTGAGAACATTGCTGGACCCTGGAACAGGTAAGTGTGTGTTTAGTAACCATTGCCGACCTCAGATAGCCAAATGACGGCTACAGCCAGTTCTGGGAGGGTGTCATATGACGTCCTACCAGAACACGCTCTCCTGCGCGCCCCCTGGGGTGCACACCCGGCGATCTCCATGATCGCTGTGTTCTACGGACACAGCTGATCACGTGATGTGGTAAAGGCCAATCACAGCGGCTTTTTACCACGTGATCAGCCGTGTCCAATGACACACTGATCACAGGTAAATGCAATTACTGGTTCTCGGCTGCGCTTTCCTCACGCTGTCAGAACGTGGGGAAAATACTGCAGAGAACTGGCAGTTGTCAGAGCAGGGATCGGCACCAATCATCAGGGCACTGATGATCAATGCCCTGATGATCGGTGCCCAGCAGTGCTACCCACCAGTTCCACCCACCTGTGCCCAGCGGTGCTGCCCACCAGTGGCCAGCGGTGCCACCCACCAGTGCCCATCAGTGCCACCCACCTGTGCATATCAGTGCCACCCACCTGTATCACCCACCTGTGCCCATCAATTCCACCCACCTGTGTCACCCAACTCTGCCCATCAGTGCCACCCACCTGTGCCCATCAGTGCCACCCACCTCTGCCCATCAGTGCCACCCATCAGTGCAGCCCAGCAGTACTGCCAGTCAGTGCCCAGCAGTTGCGCTAGTCAGTGGCCAGCAGTGCCGCCAGTCAGTGCCGCCTATCAGTACCCATCATCAGTGCCGCCTATTAGTTCCACCTATCAGTGCCACCTCATTAGTGCTGCCTATCAGTGCCCTTCAGTGCTGCCTATCAGTGCCCATCAGTGCTGCCTCATCAACGCACATCAGTAAAGGAAAAAAAATACCCGTTTGCTAAATTTTATAATAGAAACAAATAAACCTTTTTTTTTCAAGTTTTTTGCTCTTTTTTTGTTTATAGTGCAAAAAATAAAACCCCCAGCGGCAAGTAAATACCACTAAAAGAAAGCTCAATTTGTGAGAAAAAAATAATAAAAATTTCATATGGGTACAATGTTGCATGACCACGCAATTGTCATTTAAAGTGCGACAGTGCTGAAAGCTGAAAATTGGCCTGGTAAGGAAGGGGGTAGAAGTGTCCGGTAGGCAAGTAGTTAAAAGTCAGCACATACAGTTTTTGTAGCTGCTGACTTTTAATAAACACATAAATGGCTGGAGCTCTGCTTTAAACTTAAAAAAAAAAAAAGCAGGCAACAGACTGTAAAGAATGAAGTTACAAATGCTATACAATATTTGCATCTATTGCATAAGGCATATCTTGGTACAAGACTGGGTAAGTTTGATTTCATTTGGTAAATATCAAAATGCAAATAAACACCAGTGAGTGTGAAATACAGCTTTAAACCAGTGTGTGAGAAATCTAGTTTTGTTTTCCCCACTCTCATGAATTAAATATACAGTTAATACTATGGTGTTTATACAACATATGTTTATACTGTTTATATATGCAATGCTGTACTCAGCTGAAACAAAAAATGAAGCCTGGGAAGGCTGGCTGGTGCACATGTTCATGAAGTCTATGAAAGCGATCATTTCCAGGAAGAATTGCATTAAATCAATCAGTAGTTTGGCTATAAAGCCTCAATCAGCAGATGACTCGAAAGTTTTCCTTGGACATTTTTATCGAAGTACTGATTAAAAGCAACACTAAATGTCATTGCCTGAAGTTAACCTTTTTCTGTGTAATGTTCGGAAGAAAAGAACGTGATGTCATAAATCTGTGTCAGAATAAATGCTTTACTACGTCTTATGTAAATTCCTGCTATACAGACTCCCTGCTACTGAAAACTGAGCAAAGTGACCAAACAAAAATCAGCTATGCTGAAACAGATCTTTGCGTGCCAGTTCACACGGATGCAGTGCGGAATTCGCACAGGTTTGTGTGCAACACACCGCATCAAAATCGTACTCTGTTAATGGGAACTGCTGTGGGTGTGTATGTTAACTTAACGACTTTGGATATGCATAATCGGATCACAGGAGTGTGAACCCATGTATGGCTCAAATTGCACCACACAGAAATTGCATGTGATTTGTACAGGAATGCGGTGCAATTCCTTTGCGAAACACATCCGATGTGCAGTGTGAACTGGCACTGATTGTTGCAACCAATTGTATGGAAAGTCCTTGCTGGCTGTACACATTGTACAGTCTCTTCTGGGTTTACCAAAACTATGTAATATGAACACCTACCTAATCATATTGATTCTCATCCAGTCAGGCAGGCCCTTGCACTGTATAGTTGTTGATAGTTTGCAGTTTGCGTTTGATCCGTTTCTGCAGTGCATTTTGCATTTTTGCACACACATTTTTGCTGTGTTTTTTTTACTTTTTTTTCTAGTTGTTAGGCAGATTTAAAATGCAAAAACATCAAAAATGCAGTACATGCTTTTCTGCAGCATTTCCCTTGATATCTATAGAACCAAAAATGCAATTATTTCCGTTTAAAAAAGTCCCTGACCCTTTCCAAAAAACACACTGGGTGAAAACGCAGAGATGTGAACGTGTCCCATAGGAAATCATGTTAAATGGATTGTAGTGTGTTTGTGCAAAAAGCAAAACACTGTGGAAAACACTTAGGTGCGAATCTGGGGTAAAGCAGATTGTGTAATCAGATAGCAACATTTATGTGTAGCACTTACCCCTGAAGGAGCCCCTGATGTATGGGTTCCCTGATTCCGGATGACAACAATCCTTCCAGTAATGCCACACCCTCTGACATAGCAAGGCTGGAAAAGGAGGATTTATTTGGGCTACACACGCTACAAAGTACCAATAACAAAAAAAACAGCAGCAGCAGTAAATAAAGAAATAAATCTGTACAATGCAACAAAAAATCAGAGGAGCAAGCATTTCTGTATCCCAAATCTCAGGGGGCCCTATAGCCAGCACAGGAAGCTAAAAGGTCCTTAAGTCTCTCCAAAACCCCACTTACTGGCCAGCATTGTATTACACGTCAGGGCCCAGAAACTATGTTCCAAGTTAGGGTGGCGCTGTCCCTTTAAGAGGAGTATAGGGAGGTTGTATCCAGTCTGTTAAGAAGCTTCCTTCTGCTATCTGATGAACAGAACCTGTGGCATCTGCAGCAACACTGGACTCTGTAACAGCAACTTCCCACCATGGGTGGACTGACCAATTGGAAACTCGGGCACTGCCAGAGGGCCCGGGGTCAGTAGGGGGCCCGATGAGATGCCCCTGGTACCTTTTTCATAGGCTTTTTTGATTTTGGGCAAGGACACAGGGGCCCCATGATCCCCTATTGCCCGGGGGCCCCATGAGTTGTCAGTCCGCCCCTGCCTCCCACAAAACCAGTAATGTCCCTCTCCTCCAGCTTGCTGGATCTCTGTGGCCTCTATGTGAATGCAGCAGCACAGTCTCCGATACCATGGAGAGAGCTCTGGCAACAGCAGTATCTGACTCAGCAGCACCCTCCAACAGTCGCCTCTCACTCCCCACTTGAGACTGCTCTAGCCCAGGCTTCTCCTTCCTTCTCTCCAGCACACCATCTCTCCTGGAACTTGTAGTCTCATACAGTACTTTGCCTAGTAGAGGCTGTCTTCTAAGGACTGGACATGTGCGTTCCAAATCGGAATTCGGACAAACTTTTTGTTATAGGGATGTATCCAAATTTCCTAACTACAATAGTAACGAATTTAAACGAATCCGAAATAGTGAAACCTAATTTTGTCCAAAATAATGAATTATTTGAATTCAAAACAAATTCAAAAACGAAATTAAGTTTGAAAACAAATTTGAAATGTAAACATGTTGCTGGCTATTGCTGTTTTCCTTCAAAGACTCTGGGGGAGATTTACTAAAGCTGGTGCAGCTGTGCATAGTATCCAATCCACTTCCATTTGTAATTGTCAAAGCTTAATTGAACAAGCTGAAGTTAGAAGATGATTGGTTACTATGTACAGCTCTACCAAATTCTGAGTGCTCCAGTTTTAGGAAATCTCCCCCTGTGTGTATTAGGATATAGCCGTCTTCTGAAACTGAAATTTCGAAAAGAATAGAATAGAAAATAAAAGCATAGAATAGAAAGTAAAGTAAAGAATAGAATAGAAAGTAAAAGAATAGAATAGAGAAGAACAGCATAGAAATAAATAGAATAGAATGCAATATAGCCGACTTCCAAAATTCCATTTTCAAAATTAAAATTTTGAATAGAATAGAATAAAATAGAAAGGATATAGCCATCTTTCAAAATTCAAATTTCAAAATTTGAAATTCAAATAAAATAGAAAAGAAAAGAATATAATGGAAAGAATATAGCCGTCTTCCGAAATTCAGATTGCAAAAATAGAATAGAGTAGGATAAAACAGAACAGAATTGAAAATAAAGGAATATAATACAATAGAACAGAATAAAATAGAAAAGAAAAGAATAGAAAAAAAATAGAATAGATTAGAATAGAATAGCATAAAATAGCATAAAATAGAAAGAATATAGCACTCTTTCAAAATTCAAATTTCGAATAGAATAGAACCAGCTATTCTTCACAATGAATTTGGATTGATTCAATATTTTCAATTCAAATACTTCTAATCCATTGGAAAAATTCAAACCTGGTCAAAAACGAATAAACAAAACAAAACTTTACAAACCCAATTTTGTTACGAATGCAACAAAACCACTGTGCACATACACCAGGGTACATATTGTTATCAATAGAAATACCTCCAAATGAATGTTGAAGTAAACATAATTATGTTGTGGCACTCGTCTTGGTGTCATAGACCTGAAGGTAAGATCTGCAGTGATGGGGAAACTGACCAGCCATTGTCCAACCAGCCTGGAACACAGATTTTTACCAGCAGATGTGGTGTGGCACTGGAACTCAGAGTCAGCCTATTTATTCTGTTTCTTAGTCCCCAGTAGCATTTAATCCAGGCGTGGGCACTCCAGCTGTTGTAGAACTACATTTCCCATGAGTCACTGCAAGGCTGACAGTTACAAGCATGACTCCCAGAGGCAGGGGCATGGTGGGACTTGTAGTTCTGAGACAGCTGGAAGACCACAGTTGCTCACCCCTGCTCTAATGTGTCATGTAACTGAACCTGTAACTATCAGAAGTGGATGTTGGATGCCTTACCTTGCTCTAACCTATGCTGGTTATTGAGCCCTGAGCTAAAGCTAGCTTTAGAATCACAGACTAGAAGCAGTTAACATTACAAATGGAGCTACATATAAACTCTATTACAATAAACAGGTTCCCCTACTAATATACTGGAAGGTGACCACTACACACATACAGTAGCACAGACCTAACTATCAGGCACTGTGCATGAGAGATGATAACAATAGAACATAGATAAGTCTGTCACAAGGGTTTAGAAACACACTCAAGAAGCTATGGCAGCTGTAGTTAAACTTTTAGAATATAGGAATACTTACCTAATAGTCTCTGCTTCTGCTCTGGGTGAAATACAGCATCTCCTGTGTGTGTAAGGTCATGTGGCTCAGTTCTCTGTCTCTTTCTCCACTTCCTCCTTCTGAGGTTCCTAACCCAGAAACACAGAGAAAGGAAGTGATATGCATAAAGAAATTTTGTGAGTATTAAGCAACAAAGCCACTTAGACAGTAGAGGGCAGCAGATCCCTACACATGCTACATACAGTACTTCTTCCAGGTCCTTGATTCAGAAAGTTCTGAAGCCAGAGTAATAGCCTGGCATCTACTGTTTACAGATAAAGGGTAATAAGATTCCTATCTTCAAAAGGAGACGTTTTTGTTGCTAAAAATCCAGTAAAAATGAGTCTAGGTGGGGAACTAATAAGGAATCATAAAAGCAAGAAAAGGTGAAAGAAAAAAATATATACTTTTTATGCAAGATATCTAGGTATGCCTGGCTTGATATGCTATCTTCATTAGCTAGAGAAATAAATTAGCATGAGCTGGAATCTGATAAGAAAACAATACTTTCCTATTCTGACTGCATATCTGGAGAAACATATCTATTGTCCTGTTAGACAGATTGCAAAGAAGCATTCCAATGTGCTACTGTTACAATTTTGAGCTACAAGAAGGCTGATATATGTTATTCTGATTTATATGTATTGCAATAACTACAGGCTGATTATGTTTAAGGCTTAAGTCAAAAAAATAGCATGTCCAAAAGGATAAAGGCGATATCAAATTACACAGATGCTATATGTTTACCACAAGCCATCTACAGCTGCTACTGTATAAACCAGCCTTAGGCTAATTTATGCAGGAAATGATTGATTGAGGGGGCATAAAAGGAACATAAACAATGAGTTTAAAGGAAGCCATTCAAAATATCAACAAAATATATCACGTGAATCTGTTAAGCTCCTCTAAAGATCCTTTAAAAATACTTGCAATGAAAAACAAAATATGGGGCTGCCATTACTGAATTCTCTTATAAAGGACTTGTTGCGAGTGTAGGCAGGTGCCGGCGTCTGTTAATATTGCTACTATTTCTTTAACTGCTGGCTGATGAGTGCAGGGGTTAATATGATTGCATGACACATCTTCCTCTGCTTTTTCAAGAGGCTTAATGGTAGGACCCAGATGTTGTAGAGTTCCCCTTTAAACTCTAACATTTCTATCAGTGTGTGTGTAGAAGCAAGGTTTTTGGCTCATTTTCCCCCCTCACTTATTTCCTGTGTATGGGTTTGCAGCTGGTATTTCTTATCTCTAGCTGCTGGCCAAGGTTATTCTGTAGAGTTTAGGAAGCCTTTTGAGTGCATAGAAAGTAGGAAAGGAATGTATGCCTTGTGACATAATCATTGGTATATACGCTTGTAAGAAGTTTTCTACAACTCACTTAGCAGATGAGAGCGTCTGCTGGGTCACTACAGCACTGTTTTTAATAAATTAGTTGCTTCCTTCAGAAGTCTGAGTCTGGAGTTTTATCTGATTTTGTGGAAATTGCTACTACAGCTTTATGTCACGTACCCGGTCTGAGGCCAACTTGATGAGAAGGCTTCCCTTGCAGCTGCACGCTAAGCATCCTTGGAGGTGAGAACAGGAAGTGCAAGGCTCCAAGAAGCATGAGTACCTTTTAAGTAGCTCTGCTGGAGGTCCACCAGATAGCTGTCAGTACTGATGGCAGGACCCCTGTTGCTGTTGGAGATGCAGCAGGACCAAGGCAGCGGCCACAAGCAATGGTGCAGTCCGGAGTGTTAGCAGTACCGTGAGGACCTGTTATACTCTATGGTCTGTTCTTTCAGCAGCAAGAGCCTTAAATGAGACCTGCTTTTGGGCAACCTTGTGGATGAACTTGTGTAAGGACTTTCTTAACTATCAGGTATGGACAGTACCACTAGGGAAACAGCACAGCCAAATCAAAGCACAGCAATTGCAATGTAATGTACAGTCATGTAAATCTAGAGAAATGTTCTAACTTCATTGTACTCCCTAAATAATTCAGTAAACTGAATTCTTGTTCAGTGGATAAGTTGCCTTGTGCTGTTTACTGTGATTGAAGTAATCAAGTGTATTACAGTGATGTGTATCCAAAAGAGCAGGGAACTAGTGAGGTATAGTTAAACCTCAGAGTTCCAGTGGTAGTTAACTTGAGTTTACTAAAAATAATCTTCTCCCTGAAAGGTAATGTCATATTGTGCTAGTATGCATTGGCTTAGACTCGCCTTAGAACAAAGCCCTCCACCGGCGTGCTGCCACCGCTGAAGGGGCTTCCATCTTCACTGTTCTTCCTTCTCGGTTTGTGGGCTCTGGCCACTTGATTAGATGAGCCGTGATGATGTCACATGCACGGGAGTCTCAGCCACATCACAGAGCTCTGAAGGAACGGCACGGGTATGTCGTTCCTTCAGAGTGCATGCGCCGGTGACATCACCGGCTGCAGGGACACTGAATATCTCCTAAACGGTGCTCCTAAACATGTTTAGAACATATTCCCTGTACCTACAGGTAAGCTTTTTTGTAAGCTCACCTGTAGGTACAAGTGCCCAGTGGGAGTTTACTCCCACTTTTGGAAGCTAAAATGCGGACACTACAGTTAATCTTTATGGTTGGGAAGAGTGTACAGAGAGAAGGAGAAGCAGCTGGCTGTAGAGGAAGCAGTCACAGTGGCAGATGATAGGGGTCCTGGTAGTGAGAGGTAGCTTAACACTTCCTACACTTTACTTAGTGGCAGGGTCTCCATGTGGGTGTGCACTATGGTACAGGCCTCTCCTAGGAACCAAGCCTGTCTGTCACAATGTACAAGGCCTTGCAAACTGAAGTATGGTGGCTTCCCTCTGTGCCTATGGGTGAAATACAATTAAAGAAACAATGTGCAGAGACAAGATGGTGGAATTAAACATGTGCTTAGTGCCACTTCCTCAAAATGATTAGCCTTGAAGATTTCAATAGAGCATGTTGCCAGCTGGGGAGAAGACGTGGTCCTTCTACAGATACACGGAGTTCTTAAGTGTAATATGGCCTCTGGCCTAAAAGTGTCATTAACCCTCACTGAAGCTAAATCAAAGGTAAACTACATGGCTTGTAATACTCCTAGAGGGTGATCTGTCTGAACCTCCCTTCACATGACTATCTTTAAGTTCAGTACTTTGTTTTGTTGACCAGGTAAAAAGCAAGCAGAGCAAAAAAGTGAGGTGAAGCCAAACCTATTTTCTTTGCATTCATACTGGTGCTGGGATCTTTGATACTTAGGTACATGTCTTCTGCAGTCCAACTATCTATTCTAGCTGCTAAATGTTTGAAAAGGAGGGAGTGGCAACTAACTTGACCCCCATGGTGGTGGGCAGGTTGCACATACACCCATGCAAAGCCAACATTCTCTGCTGGGCACCAGAGGTGCTGAGGAAACCAGTGCTTTTGGAAGGGTAACCTTTTTTTTTGGACCCATATTGAAGTAGCCCCTCCACTGGAGCTGAAGAGATATTTGGGCTGCGATCAACATGCTTGCTCCTTGCCCCATGAAAAGTATAAAAATGTAGAAAAAGTGCTGACTATGCAAAAATGGAATCAAGATTATGAGAATGTCTCAATAGACAATCATTGCTTTTTCATTTTAAAACACAATTAGTTGTTTCTTCAGGCTGCCATGATGTTTGCAGAAAATTATTTCCAGCAAATGTGCCATTTGCCAGGTTATAAATAGGGTGAATAGAACATTAAAGCAGAACTAAAGTATTTTTTATGCAAACGCTCTGAAATTAAAAGTTAGAGATTGCAAATCTTTGTTACTTTTTGCATTATCCATATTTCCCATTATCCATATGCTAGCTTGAGGGGGGAGATGGGCTTTAACTATTCAGACCAACAAACAAGAGAAAGGGGAGATAGTTTCATGTTTTGTGAATTACAGTGAGTCTCCTGGCTTTCCTCATTTTCCTTTCTCACAGTTTTGATTATTTGCTGAATATATGTTCAGAGATGACCAGAAAAAGGAAACCAAATTAGAACAAAAAATATATCACTTTTTGTATATTTTAAAGCTTAGTGCTGCCCCTCTTACCCTGCTGCCCTAGGCACAAGCCCACAGCTGCCTATATAGTAAATAAAGCCCAGGTCATGTATTAACTTAATATGAACAGTGTCATAAAAACTAGGGCAAATACACAAAATATACTTTTACTCATCTTTACATTGTGAATTGACAAAACCTCATTATGCTATTCTGTTTTAAATCATTTCTAGTACATTTCCAGTCTCTGTTCATTGAGTAATGGTAGAGATTAATTTCCTCATCACCAATTCCTTTTAAAGTATCTACTTTTCAATGCCATTTAGAAACAGTGGTGCACTACCCTTCAATTCCCACTTTCTAGACCTCAAAGCTCTGCAGTTTTTCTGTTCCATAAATGCAAAGTAATTGAATCCCAAAGGAGAAAGCTAGGAATATATATATATATATATATATATATATATATATATATATATATTTCTTCTTTACCAAAACAGTTTTGTAGTTCACTTCTTTCTGCAACACTGTTCTGTACAATTTCTTCATCCCTGCAGAATAGAATTGTTTGTTGTAAACGGTGAAGCATAACTCTCCATTTTTTCAGCAACTATGTTGTTTTGCTGTTTTGTTGTAGATTAACCAAAACTGAGGCCTTTTTGCACAAGTTAGAAGACAGCTGTTTAAAGGAGAGAAAAAAAATGCAGACGGTCAGAAGGGAGCAGTATAAAGGGAAGCGGCTTGGAATTGCAATGCTTAGTCAGTCTGCAGGGACAGCTGCATTCGCTGTAAGACCCCTAGAAGAAGGCAACAAGGACATTAACACCACAAAGGATGACAGCACTGAAAACAGGCCTATCTTCAAATTAATGAGGTTTACCATTGCTAGAACTATCCTTTAGTGCGGCATTTGTGTACGCCATTTGTCTTAGATGGCAGATGTCAACACTCCTTAGGATTGCAGTATGATTTGTAGCACTTTATGTAAATGTAAGTATGGAAAAAAACGTTTTTTTTCCTACATATCACAATGACACATTTAACAATAGACTCACTGAGAGGAATAACATTCCAGGAATCATCCATAAACTAAATTTTTTTTCCCTCTGCAACCCCTCCTATGTTACAATGAAACCCTTGATTAACCAACGAAATATCATACACTGTGCAATTTTCATAAATGATAGCAACTTAGTGGAAAATTTAAATAACATGACATTAAAAAGGAAGTTGGGAATGGCAGTCATGACATGATCTGCTTATCTTTGTCTTGGCAATAATTTTGATAACACCCCATTTTTTGATCTGATCAAGACGCTTATACCTGTTTCTTCTATATGCAGATGTTCAGAGTACTAGTCCTGGAAGCCTTCCATTCACATCTGCTCTGTAATATCTGGGAGTGACAGAAGATTCCCAATACATTGCTATGGGTCTAATAGCAGGTACAGTTAAACGTATGTCTTTGAGACTGATTATTTGTGGATCAGGAGCTTACATATAAGCCTTGACTCCCCCTAGGGCATTAGCTGTATTTTTTCTAGTGTTTTTGTGGGTGCTGTTTTAAAAAAATTGTGTTAGCAAATCTGTCTTGCATCACTAGGGTCCTTCATTTAAATCCCAGCCTCCACACTGCCTGCATAGAGTTTGCATGTTCTCCCTGTGTTTGCATGAGTTTCCTCCAACATTCTAAGATATACTGGTATATTACGTATCTTCTGTGTGAGGACTCAATTTTCTTTCCTTCCACCATGGGATATAGCCGCTGGCAGTAATTGTATGTAAAAAAACAGACAGGCTGGTTGTATCCAAGTCAATCGATGGATTGACTTCATTACAATCAGCCTACCCATACATTGTTATTATTATTTTTATACAGTATTTATATAGCGCCAAAGGGTTTGCTCAGCGCTGTACAGTAGCAAGGGGGACAGAACATGAGACATGACAGTAACAATACAATACACGAGGGGTTCGAGGGCCCTGCTCTTTCGAGCTTACAATCTAGGAGGGAGGGGAAAGTGGTACAGGAGGAAATGGCTGTGGGGGATGGAGTGGTGGGAGGAGTAGAGGAGGTTAGTTGTTAGGTGAGGTTGGGGTAGGCTTCCCTGAAGAGGAGGGTTTTCAGGGTGTGTCTGAAGGTGGAGGGTAGGTGACAGTCTGATGGATTGGGGTAGGGAGTTCCAGAGGATGGGGGAAGTCCTAGAGAAGTCCTGCAATCGGGCGTGAGAGGAGGAGACCAGGGAGCTAGAGAGTAGGAGGTCCTGTGAGGAGCGGAGGGCACAGGTAGGGTAGTAGTACATGGATCAAATCTAAGCCGGTCCCTATTGAACTGACTGAATTTCGATCCATGTATGGCCGGCTTAAATTGGCCCTCTTATGTGTGCACAAACTGGCTATGTACACACTATCACATTCTGTATGCT
Source organism: Staurois parvus (assembly GCF_062004578.1). Lineage (NCBI taxonomy): Eukaryota > Metazoa > Chordata > Amphibia > Anura > Ranidae > Staurois > Staurois parvus. The sequence continues at coordinate 17,763,464 of NW_028317951.1, read as the reverse complement.
GGTCCCAAGTCCATGCAATTGGGGATGATTTATTTCTTTAATAAAGGTGCTTATATAGCACAATCAATTTATGCAGCGCTTTACATATATACATATATAGTACATTCACTTCAGTCCTTAACCCCCAAGGAGCTTACAATCTAAGGTCCCTTACTCACATTAGTGTATATACATACCAATTAGACAGGATCCAATTAACCTACCAGCATGTCTTCGGAGTGTGGGCGGAAACCGGAGTAGCCAGAGGAAACTCACGCAGGCACAGGGAAAACATACAAACTCCAGGCAGGTAGTGCCTTGGTTGGGATTCGAACCGACGACCCTAGTGCTGCTAGATGGAAGTGCTAATCACTTAACCACTGTGATTGAGGAAAGACATTGTGACCTACTGTATATCATAAAAAAATTACAAAGAAATTCTATGGAAAAGACTCTCAAGTGTATCTGACATGGTCCCCAGAGAGTCTGACCCAAAGAATCGCAGAGAGTTGGATAGGACTGAACAGATATCACAAACACACACATCCCAAGAGAATGCTACTCTACTCTAATGCTACATTGATGTGTTCAAAGCACCAAGGAAGTTTTATCTTAACTTAAAAGAACCACTTGCTAAATGAATAGTTAATGTGTGTACTAGGACATTGCAAGCTGAATGTTGTTGACTAGTTATCAAGCTCAGCATCTGCATCATATGGTAGCATCAAAGGTGTCCCAATAAGTGGAAAATGCAATATAAACAGTCTTCGAGGACACTTAAACTTGGCTAGCATTTGCTGATATAATTAGATCTCATGCAGAGCATACAATAATAAAATACAGATGTTGGCTGTAATAGAGCAAAGGAGAAGTGGCATGTATTGGTGAATGATGAGATGAATACTCAGTGTGCTTAAGGTGTTCACAGAATCTAGTTATGGACTTGAACTGTGCCTCCCACCATGCTGCTGAACATTTGCCAAAGTGCAGAATATTAGAACCCACAGCTCTCAGCTGGACCCAAGCACAGCACTACATTGGTTTTGACAGACTTTGTAAATAACAAAGAATTACTGAATGCAAGGGAAGGCAATAGCAAATAAAGCAACTTTTGTGAAGATAGGAAAAACTATAAGTTTAGGAGGAAACAAAGAGAACATTGTCATTAAGCAAAATATTCTGCTCAGGCTTTTTTTCCTGCTAAAGAGTGAAAACTAGTTTTGGAGAAAATGTTTTGTTCTAGTAAGTGTTATACCAAACGTTAACCATGTTTTCCCATGTGACAGTCTTCTATAACGTCATAAGATCATATTGTCCCTTACACCCTAATAAAACCATTGATATATCAGACCTCACCAGGGAATGTCAGCGTTTAATGCCCTTGCCACTCTCAGAATGTATCAAGAGTTACAAGGCCTCTCACAGTATTGGTTCATAAGAAACAAAAATGTCCATATTGCTTTCCTTAAGTTTAATGAATGCTTTTCATGTATATACTGTAAGCAGGTCATTTGTTTATATGGTTGTGTTAAGTGCTAGTCTCAAACTGGTTTCTTAACAGTTCCACAATTCTTCTTATTTATTGGAGAGCACTTTGATTTCTTGGTAATGTTGAATAAAATCCACATACTGTCACTCATCCCCTATCATCCCCTCTGCTTACCTGAACTTTTCAATGGTTTATATGGTGGTGTTGTATCATCAAACACAGGCTTTGCAGGAACAGAAGTCCATTTTATAATACTTCCTTTCCTTTCAGTCCTGCTTGGCGTCCCTATCTATCAGAATAACAGTTCAATGAGCATTGACTTTTGGCTACATTCACATGTGTGGTTGGTGCAGCAGACTGTTCAATACCTATGTTGTATTATCCTCCATCAGGCTTCAGTCCTGTCTCTCTGCCATACTAGCAGAAGCCAAAAAAAGCAAATGGCTATACATGTCCTGACTAGTGATGGGCTGAACACCTCCTTTTTGGTTTGCGGTCAAAAATTTGAACCTACTAACCGTGAACTTTGAACAGGGACAATTTACTGGGTGGTATCTTACCACATCTGAGTATGCAGTAAGATACCGCTCAATTACTAAAATACCACATGAGTTATATTATTAAGTCATGTGGTATTTTAGTAGTGAAACATTAATTCATGTTTCAGCTGTCAGTGGGATTCCCCACTGACAGCTGAATGTCAAAAGAATTATCTGCATTGCCACACAATTACATTTTTTTTTTAAATGGCAAGGGGTCCCCCCCTTCCATCCATACCAGACCCTTACGGTCTGGTATGGATTTTGAGGGGAAACCCACATGCCAATATTTTATTTTTAAAATCCGTACCAGACCCTTATCCGAGCTTGCAGCCCGGCAGGTCAGAAAAGGGGAGGCATGAGCAAGCGCCCCCTCCTAAACCATACCAGGCCACATGCCCTCAACATGGAGGAGTGATTTGGGGAAGGTGAGCTCCCCCCCAAAAGCACCTTGTCCTCTTCCCCACAGCCCTGGCCAGTGGTTGCGGGGGTCTGCAGGTGGGGGGATTATCGGAATCTGAAAGCCCCCTTTAGCAAGAGGGCCTCCAGATCCCGCCCCCCATGTGAATGAGTATATGGTACATGGTACAGCTACCCATTCACAAAAAAAAGTGTAGTGTACAAAAGACTGGAGACAGCCTTTGACAAGTCCTTTATTAAAAATTTAAAAATGTCCCCCAAAGTAGATCCAACGTCAATCATGATGCCCCTTACCTCCGCCGACCCAAAAAAGAAAAAAAATCCACTCTTTGCCCTTGATGCTGGCTCCCACCATCTAACAGATGACAGTACTTGTGATGTCATTATGCTCTGTGATTGGCCAAAGCATTGCACCTGACCTGTGGTCAGGTGCAATGCTTTGGTCAATCACAATGCACTATCAGGTCCTTCGAATGCCCGTATCGGTCGTGTACTATACTCGACTGGAACATGCAGCCATCATTAGTACTGACAATTTCATAAAACATTTGGGTCAGTACAGGGTGGCTGGCATACAGAAATATGTAGTGAGCTCACATCATGAGTTCCATCAGCGCTGTTTGAGCAACATTGGAAACAAAAAGAGCAGAGCAGGAACCACCACGAGGAAACCTCTGGAGCGCTGCGGAGTAACTGGAGAGTCATAGGGGAATCCTTGGGGCTGCCAGATTCAGGAGTGACAGGTACATGGGAGAGGCCAAGATCCACATTCGCTGTAGCAACCGGAAGTGTGTGAGGAGCACTGTGAGTATTGAAGGAATTCCATGAGCACTGTGATTACTGAGAAGTACTGATAGTACTGAGGGCACTGTGAATACCTGGGGCACTGTGAGTACTGAGGAGCACTGGAGACACTGTGTACAGTGAGTGTGAGTGTTGTGGGTCCTGGGGGCATTGAGTTCTGTGAGTATGGGAGCACTGTGAGTAATAAGCAGCACTGTGGGTACTGGGGGCAATGTGAGTACTGAGGGGCACAGGAGTATAGAGGACAATGTATTTATTGAGGTGTGCTGTGAGTACTGAGAGGCACTCCCTTCCACAGTTGGTGATGCCAGCAGGAGTTTGGATAATTCCAAAAATGTTTAGATGCGTTTCCTAGTGAACACAATGTACAGGGATATTGAGAATGGTAGTGACATAAGCACACACTCAGGTTAAACTAGATGGACTGGTGTCTTTATTCAGCCTTACCAACTACAGTATGTAACATCATGATCAGATTTTATAAATAGCTGCAAAGACACATGGTTGTGGCCAGTTTACACCATTTGTCATGTGTCCAGGCATGACTTGCACACCCCTCTAGATCAAGTCCTAACATTGTTTTTCTTTTAACTTGTTACTGTTGCAAGAAACCGTATTTATTACTTCTTGTGACATCATTACCAGAATAGTAAAATTTTTGATGTAGGCACACCTTCGGAACTACAGTATATGTCCTAAAAGCTTACTCTCTATACACAGCAGAAATCAATGTATGCATGTGGAGTGGGACAGAGGGGTGGGGGATAAGCAGGAGTCTGTAGTCCAGCAGTCATGGTTGACAATGCTAGTAAGGATTTCAGTACAGCAGAGGCACTGTGCTGTCAACCCAAACAGAAACAAACTGGATTTCTGGCAGATTAACAGGTATTTGCACTGTTTTTAAAAAATAAAATATTAGGGAACTGTGTATTTATTGGGGAATTGCAGTGAACATGTATTTTTTTCTGACATTTAAAGAAGTGAAGCAGAAGTGTATAGACACAGGAGCTAGGATATTAAGGACAAGTTTGTGGTTTGCCCTGTGTATGTGATACAATAAATCAGAGCAGTGAAGAAAACAACATCCTAAGATATTTACAAACGGTGAACATTCTAGTGCAGTTCTGTGTTCCTCACTCCTTGAGGACTGACAAAAACAGATCATGCTTTCGAGATCTCTGCATAGAATCACAGATGAGATAATTCAAGTACCAACCTGCTATCTGCCCCACACACCCCCTACCCATACAACCCTCTAATCGAGGCCATTAAAAATAAAAAAAAATCACTTAAAAGCTCTTTTTCCTCACACAAATTTGCAGTCATGTAATATTCTGGTCCAGGGTCTTCTCTCTAATCAGGCTATTAAAAATAAAGAAAATCCACCTAAAAGCTCTTTTTCCTCACATAAATTCACAGTCATGTAACATTCTTGTCCAGGATCTTCTCTCTTCTTCCATGTGAAGGAGCAGCACCCGCAGCCTTCAGGTGTCCATTTCACTGGCTGCATGACATCAACGCTTCCTTCTGGTTATCCTGGACTGGGGTCCACTCAAGAGCCAGAAGAGGAATCTCAGCCGTAATGTAAGCAGAAAGGAGACCAGCTAGTTTGGACACATCTACAGCTCTGTTCCAGATGTGTCCAAACCAGAACTAGGAAGCAATACCAAGAGGGACACGGATGGCAGATTTAGGTGAGTAAAGGTTTACTTCAATGGATATTTAAAAGGAAAAAAAATCGGAGGGGTGAAGAGAAGGATTTGAGTTTTGCCTGGAGATTTGCTTTAATTAACACAAGTGTAAATTTTGTTTTACTATATCCTTTATGTTCTTATACTTTGGTGTTTTCTATGTCTTTCCTTGTGTAGTCTGGACTGCAGCGCCACAAGGACTGCAGTTGCACAGACTGGGCCGTTGCAGACACAACTGCCAGGTTTGCAGCTTTTTTCCTTCCCAGCTGCAAGGGAAGACTAAGAATACATCTGACCTCAGGAATCAGTTCAAACATACTTAATAGAGGGAGAGGTTGTCTGAATTAATACAGAGCCTCAGCAAGATATTGCATCCACTATTGCTGAAGAAAGGCATAGACTTCAGAACCGTGGATGAAATTTAGCCACAACAGGTTTTAAAGGGAAAAATATGTGACAGACCTCCTGCGTTCCTAACTAGGTCCCTATATACTAATCACCGAGGTAAAGCTGGCAACATTCAGTCACACACTTAATGACAAACGTGAAATAACAAAGAAACATATCAAAGAAAAATAATGTGGCGCTACTACCCTATAACACCCCACCAAAAAATACCATAAATATTAAATAAACATATACATATGGAATATCAGAAATTATAACAAGTGTCTAAAGGTGTAAAAATGCACTTATACACATATAATAAATCAATATACAATATTGAACAAAAACAACATATATAAACAGTGATACACATAAGTGTCCTTTATCACTCATACAATAAACGTGTGACAAATTGCCACCTAGCAGGTCCAAATTGGGACCAACAAATAACAGTAGTGCCCCAAATGATCCTAACCGGATTTGATAGTGATAAACACAAAGCAAACAAGAAGTCCAAAATGGGACTATACCCAAAAGTTTGTGCTCCAACCTCCCCACGGAAAACAACAGAAGTGCTCCAGGCACACAAACCATAAATAACAATCACTGTGTCGCTAACAAACACAGTACATCCAACAGTGCATAAATATAGTGGTTAATTATAAACGTGTAAACAAAATATATTTTCAAAAAGTCCCGTGAGGTGAAAAACACCTAATTGTAATAAGCAGTACAGTCCTCCTAAAATTGCATACCAAAGGTGATGACAGGTATACGAAAAATATCCAAAAGTGGCTGCAATGCCCGCTCACCTCCCTGTTTTGACCCAAAATGGGCCAAAACGCTTTTTAGATCACTAAACCTGGATCCTTTGTGCTTGGGACTCCTCCTAAGCTCTCCACACTGATCTCCCCTCAAGTATAGGCTCATAAGGTAGCAGATCTCCTCTCCAGGCAATAAAGAAGTAAGTGTCCACTCATTTCCTCAGAAAATACAAGCGAATACTTCCATAATACCTCCATCCAGGGCTCTGATGAAATCACGTGTTAAGTGTGACGATACACGTCGGCAGTGACGCACTTCCGGTTGGACGCCATCTTGAGACACCCAGGACACCCATGCAACTACATCTGATCTGAGATATTTTCAAATGCAATGGGAAAGATGATGTAAAATGTGAGTGCATTATACACTAGTTTGGTGCTGTATTCATTAGTGAATAAACAGTATTACACTATGGAAGTATTCACTTGTATTAGCATAAGTTGTTTTAGCATCTCTTTAGATTAGATGTCCGCCATATCCCACAGAGGGTATGTGGATCATCTTAGAAAAAACTTTAAAACAACTTATGAAAAGGACCAGACTGCATCTGATGTCTGGGGTCTGTGGTACAAAAGAAACTTTCACCTGAGACCAGGACTTTCAGTCAGGAGATAGGGTGCTTCTGAGAAATGTAGGTGTCCCAAGGAGGCATAAATTGGCTTATACATAGTTTTCAAGCAAATGTTTGGTCTGCTGGTGTTACAGATCTGCTCTGAGAGGAGATCAGGGCTATTGACAGTCTGGCAGCAGAATCACCGCTTACCCTGTAGATGTCTCAGCAGGATGAACTATCCCCTACAGGGGCAATATCTTCAAGACAAGGTTTGTTAACCCATTCACAGGCTCCTCCACCTGTCAAAGAAGAGGATGACAGTGAAGAGGAAGAGGTTTGCACTGACTGACTGTTTGTGGCCAACAGTCAATGGATGCCACTCAATTTACCTTTACTACTGAGACTTATTTAGGTACTTTCAGATCTGAAGTCCCTTAACTCGTGCTTCAGATCCATGAAGTCTTCTGAGACAATGGTACAGATTCCAAAGGAACAGAGATAAAGAGACTTAGGCTTATGGTTGTAATAACCCCACAGTATACTCCAATCACAGATATAAATTTATCCAATAAAAGAGCAGTATAGTCATCCAATAAATCAGTAAATGGCCAATACGTGGCCATGATGGAATATCCGCTCACCTAGGCAGCGTAAGCCCTCGAGCAGGAGTGGATGGTAGAGAGCTCCCCTTATATAAGATCTCTGGTTGCCACTGGTATTCATGACTTGATAAAGCACATGTGTGTGAAACGCGTTGTCGTGGCAACCAGCTCAGTTTGCGGTTCAGCCTAATTCTCGGTGGCCGACTTCTGCTTCTTCCCGGGACCCGTGATATCAGTTCCAGTGAGCCATGGTCCCCGGTCTGGCCAGCTTGCTTCCAGTGATCACCTTTGCACTACCATCCACTCTGGCTCAGGGGCTTATGTTGCTTAGGTGAGCGGATATTCCATCACAGCCACATATTGGGCACTTACAGCTGATATTGGATGACTATACTGCTCTTTTATTGGAATAAATGTATATCTTTTATTGGAGTACATTGTGGAGTTATTACAACCATAAGCCTAAATTTCTTTAGCGCTGTTCCTTTGGAATCTATTCATCACTTTTTTGGTGTGGCATCAGCAGCTGAGGACTAATTGGCTTCCAACAATTTGGGATTTCAGTGCTTGGATCTTTTGGTGTTATTGAGACAATGGTACAGTCTACCCTGGCTATAGTAAACAGAGATCCTAATTTGCCTTCTGATATACCTTGGTAAGTCCCATGTCTTCCTCTTTTGCAATGCGATGTCATTAAATTAGCTAGACCTCCAGGGTCAAAGGTGGTTGGATGCAAAAGCAAAATTTTTAATGTTACTTTTATGTGAAGTTACTGTTATGTAATATCTGCTGTGTCCCTATTGCTTCTTTGAGGACCAAAGACTTTTGCTAGGAGGACTATGTAGCCCTGGTCTGCGATGCCACATAGGAGCACCTGTAAAGGGAGAGGAAAGAGAGAGCTTACAAGAGCATACAGGCACTTTGACAGGGCAGCCTCTTCAAACTGTGGGGGATGTAGTCCTGGAACAACCTTTGCAAAGTAGAGAACTGTATGGGACTACAAGTCTCAGGAGGGTGGTGTGCTACAGAAAGGAGAAAATGAAAGGAGAAGCCAGTGCTTGGGGCAGTCTTACGTGGGGAGTGAGAGGTGACTGTTAGGAGGGTTCTGCTGAGTCAGAGACGCTGCTGTTGCCAGAGGAATGGGACTGTGCTGCTGCATTTGCACTGAGGCCACAGTTGTTGGAGAGATCCAGAGAGCTGTAGGAGATGGGTGTCAATTGTTTTGTAAGAGATCTCTGCTACAGCATCCAGTGTCACCACTAATGCCACAGGTTCTAATCATCAGAATGGGAAGAAACTTCATAACATGCTGCATAGTGGTGAGAGGCTGTTAGCCATAACTTCCTTACCCTCCTACTATATGGACAGTGCTACCCTAACCAGGGATTTAGTTTGGGGATTTACACCTTTTACTGTGGCATGCAAATATACCTGAGCGTGAAGTAAGCTTCTGTGCCCAAGCCTTTTTTTTACAACACTGGCCAGTGACTTTCCCCTTAAATTTAGGATTCAGGTACAGAAATACTTGACTGGCTCACTGTTTTTGGTATTGTACAAATCTGTTTTACCTTGTAATTGTTCATTGCTATTGTTGCCTTGTTGAGTGTCTAGCCTACATAAATTCACCTTTTTCTGACTTGATGTGGCATTGCCGAAAGAGTTGTTGTCATCTGAAATATAGGGACCCATACACATCAGTGGCTCCTTCAGGGGTAAGTGCTATAATTGCTGCTTTTTTTTTTTTTAATCACAATTGTACATTTAAATAAACCTCAATAAGCACACAATGGGATAGATTTACTAAAAGCAAATAGGCTGTGCACTACAAGAACACTCCAAGAGCACTTGTTCTAAATCTGAGGGGAACATGCAAGTCAAATAAATATACAGAATTTTTGCTTGCACATGATTGGATGAAAGAAATCAGCAGAGCTTTGACTCATTTCAGAGTTTCCCCTCGGACATTGCAGTGCACAGACTATTTGCCTTTAGCAAATCAACCCCAATGTATTTTAGAGGAACAAAAATATGCAATTGCCTGGAGGTCTTTTAAACAAACAATTTATGATCCTGAAGATTGGGTTATGAAACACTGGTTCAGTTTACTGATATATAGAGATTATAGTGTTTTTTCCATAGGGTTTACACTCTTGAGTAGTGTGTAACACTTATGTACAGTATACAGAATAAATGAGTACACCCCTTTTAAAAAGTAAGGTTTTAATCAATATCTCAATGAACAATTTCTAAAATTGACAAAATTGAGTTTTATAGAACATTTGTTTAGCTCATTACATGAAACATCTTTTTCCATTCTTCAAGAACGACCTCTTTTAGAGCCTGGATGCTGGATGGAGAGTGATGATCAACTTGTCTCTTCAGAATTCCCCATAGGTGGTTGATTGGGTTCATATCAGGAGACATACTTGGCCACTGAATCACTTTCACCCTGTTATTCTTCAGAAAGGCAACAGTGGCCTTAGATGTGTGTTTTGGATCATTGTCATGTTGGAAAAGTGCACAACGACCAAGGACACAGAGTGATGGTAGCATCTTCTCTCTCAATATAGAGCAGTACATCTGTGAATTCATGATGCCATCAATGAAATGCAGTTCCCAGACACCAGCAGCACGCATGCTGCCCCACAGGAGGACACTGCCACCACCATGTTTCACTGTATGCACCATGCATTTTTCTTTGTACTCCTCACCTTTGCAATGCTATAAATTTTGAAGCCATCAGTTCCAAAAACATTTATCTTGGTCTCATCTCTCCAGAGTACAGATTCTCAGTAGTCTTTTTCTTTTTTGGCATGGGCCCTGGCTCATTCTAGGAAGGCTTTTTTGTGTACGGGCTTTAGGAGAGGCTTCCTTTGTGGACGACATCCATGCATGCCATTCCTCTGCAGTGTACACCATATTGTGTCATGGGAAACAATCACCCCAGTTGGGCTTTCTACTTCTTTAGCTAACTGCAGTGAACTTGCATGGTGATTTTCTTCAACCTTTCTCATCAGAAGACACTCCTGTCGAAGTGTTAAGTTCCATGGACAGCATGGACCTCTCTGTGAGATGGCTGCAGTTCCATCTTTTTTAAATTTTTGTATCAATTTTGCTACAGTATTCTGACTGATAAGTAAAGCTTTGCTGATCTTCTTGTAGCCTTCACCTATCTTGTATAATGAAATTATTTTCTTTCTCAGGCCTTGTGACATTTCTCTTCCATGTAGTGCCATTTCTGACAGCATGAAATGGGAAGGGGTTTCTCTTTGTTAAGCAATGCTCTTTTATAATCAACTGTCTGCTGGACACCTGTTTATTGAATAATTGGACTCACGTATAGTTGAATTCTTGTTGATTGGGATTTTGTCATCATAAAATTTAGTTTTGCTCTTAAGACTTTCATTGGGGTGTATTCATTTTTTGCAGCATGGTCTTGAATGAATTTCTTAGGAAAAATATATTTTTTGTGTGCAATTTAACACATCTTACTTGCAATCAAGGGCCTAATTTGTGGGAATATTGTGTACAATAGTGTCCCAAAGAAATGTTGATTTTGAAAGGAAAGCTTTTCTGACAATTCTGTTGGGATGTACTCATTTATGCTGAGCACTCTCTACAGTATTTTTAGCTGGTGCTGCCATTAAAGACTCAAAGATTAAACACCATTAGTCTACTATTAAAATAGGGATTGTTGCACATTGTATTCCAGAGTGTTTTAGACCTTGAATGCCTCATTAAAGAAAGCCTGTCACCAAAAACATCACATAGGGGACATTTTGTCCCCTATGACAGTGTTTCTAAACCTTCTTCAGTCAAGGCACCCTTTAACATTATGGACAGTCTCAAGACACCCCATTCTAAAATGTAAAAAACTATTCTAATAGTTTTACATAATGCGTCAATATCCACACACATAGGACACCCAACTTTAGAAGTGATTTATTCTTCCAAATCAAATACACTTTTGCACACTGGTATTGACTAGTATTCCAATGTTTCCCTTCTCTCTGTTTTCCTCCATCATTCACAGCTAATGTGATCCCAGCACTGACAAGTGGGACAGGGGAGGGTCAAACAAGGATGGTGTGCAAACAACCAACATTCTCCTTAGCAACTGATGATGTAATTGGTTGTTGGGATACCGGCAGCTAAAAGGTCGTAATGATGCACAATGAAAATCCATGGCTTTGTGAAACTAAAAGGCAGGCTTGATCCACCTCTGGCTTGTACTATATTTTTGGGCAATTTTTAGGCATTTTGCCAAGACACCTCTGAAAAAATCTGAAGGCACCCTGGTTGAAAAAGACTGCCCTATGAGATGAAAAATAAAAGGTTAAAGTAATTATGAAGGCAAGTTTTTTAAATAATAATGAACATGTCATAGTTACCTGCTCTGTGCAATGGTTTTGCACAGAGCAGCCCTAATCCTCCTATTCTCAAGTCCCCATTGGTGCTTTTGCCCCTCGCTCCTGCCAAGTACCCCCAGAGGAAGCAACTTGCTATGGGGGCTCCTGAGCACCTGCTCTGCGTGAGCATTCACACACAGCCACAGCTTGCCCTCCCCACTCTTCCCGCATTGGCTCACTGGCTGTGATTGACATTGGCTCCCACTGCTGTCTCAGCCAATGAGGAGAGACTTGAGGCTTGTATGAGCATCACTAGCTCAAAAGGGGGGCTCATGTAAGTGTTAGGAGGGCAGGGAGAGCTGCTGCACACAGAAGTTTTTTTTGCCATCATGCATAGAATGCATGAAGGTAAAAAGCCTTCAGCCTTTACAACCACTTTAGGTAAAAAATAAATAAATAAATAAATTGTAAAAAGTTTTTACAAAAAAAAAAAGTTACACCCAAGCACATACAATCCCCCACATATGTGCACATACGAACATAAATGCACACATTGGGGTACCTGCACATGAAAAGGTCAAATTGTGAAAAACATTACATAACACCAGAAACGCTAATGTGAGAGCAATATTTCTAGCACCGGACCACCTCCATATTGCTAAACTGATGACCTATAGGGGGCTTTTAAAGTTTCACCTATGGAAAATATAGGCTACTGAAGTTTGTTACCATTTCACAGCTGCACGCAAATTTAAGGTTTGACATGTTGGGTATCTATTTGCTCACTGAAAGCTTGTCTTTTATATTTTACCAGAAAGATTGGTAATTTATTGCATTTGTGTGCCCTACAATTAACTCAAGTGTATCAGTAAAATATTTTACTGAAATTTTGCATTTCCTAGGACTAGTGGTAATCTACTGTGACATACAAAAATTGGAACTACCACTTTATGCTCTAGGAGGGTCTGTTTTCAGAAAATATATAATGTTTTGGAGGTTTTATGTAATCTTCAGCTTTAAAAGTAAAAAAATGTAATCCTGAAGATTACAGAAAACCTCCAATACATTATATATGTGCAGGACAGCAGCAGCTCTCTGGGGACTCTTACGCCTCATTGGCTGAGCCAGCAGCAGGAGCCATTGGTTCCCGCTACAGTCAATCACAGCCAGTGAGTCAATGAGGAAGCGAGGCCAAGCTCAGTGTGTGAATGGAAGAGAGCCTGTTCACATGCCCCCATATGCTCTGAGGGGACCCAAGAAGGAGCAGCACTGTGGGGGACCCAAGAAAAGGACAATCGGGGTTGTTCTGTACAAAAGCATTGCACAAAGCAGGTAAGCATGACGTTTCTTATTTAAAGAATTACTAAACCCATGCATCTGCATTCACTTTATCTTGTCTCTCACAGTACACAGAACATGGAAATGCAATTATTTCAATAAATATAAACTGCTAAATACCTTTTCTCATCAGCAGATAGAGCAGTCTTGTGAATTCTATCAGTGTTCAGCCAAGCACTAGCTAAAGCATGTTTGAGTTATATTTCTGCTCTAGGAGGATGCACAACTCCTGACCTTTGTCTGGACAGTGCTGATTGGCCCTGTGCTGATCACATGCACTCTCCCAAAAAAAAAAACTTCTCTAGCAATACACACCAATCTCAGCATGTGCAGAGCGTCTCCACACAATATGTCTTATCAGGAGATAATAGGGGGGCAATAGAAGAGGAGGATCAGAGAAGACAGGATCAACCAGCATTTTTACACAATGCCGATTAACTCCTTAAGTTCCACAGTGAGTATATCAAGCATGCTTTACTGCATATACAGACTGATATTACTGTTGTGGGTTTAGTAACACTTTAACAAAAAAAAAATCTGCATTAATATCACTTTAAGCTGCTAACACCTGCATAAAAGATATTGATAACACTTCTAGCATAGCATGGGCTGATTCTAAAGGGTGAGGCAGTTCCTGCGTACACCTTTTTACGGACCTCCTGCTTTTGCTAGACTGTGCAAGTTATGTGATAGTTCACAAGCTTGTGAAACATGAAAGTGGATAAGTGCAATAATCAGTATTTGCGTACAGCTACATTGGTGGCACTCCTGAACTTTGAATAACCAGACTGATAATCTGAGATTGAGTGATACTTCACGGTGACATTTACACTTTACTTCAGAATGTATGATATGGGTGGTCCAGACATTGTCAGAAATACAAAGTCAAAAACAAAAATATTATCAGATGCCAATAAATTATAGTACATCTCTATAATGCATTAGGTCCCGTTATTCTTTGACCAATCTTTAGGTCATAGTAGTTTTTTTTTTTTTGTAAGTGGTTTAGAGAAAACATTCTAACAGATGAGTCAATGAACTATTGACAAACTACCAGGTCACCTCCTCATTGCTGTTATATGTAGCATTTGGATATTAGAAACTAAATGATGCTTGCACAGCAGGAGATGCTGCAGGTGACAGTCACACCTTGTACATCCCCACTGAACCTGCTCCAGCTTTTCTCCTATGGAACAATGCTGGTTTAGGTGACAGCATTATTTAAACTTTCTCCATAAACTGAGAACCCAGAGTATTGTTTACCATTCCTTATATAATTAACATGGGTAGTAGAGCATGTACAATCACAGCGCTATATTTCTCTAAGCATGAAACACAGCAGGTATATATCAAGAGAAAATATGCCTGCCTCCATTAATCATTTCAACTATAAATTCAAACAAATTTTAAACCAGTCCCATGCACTGCTGCTCTTAGTCCCTAAGACACGTCCCTCTCTTTTTCTGATTCACGCTGTTCTAATTTTCATTTTATACAAATGTCATAAATGTCAATTATCATTCACTCCAGGGGTGATTTTATTAAATATCTCCTTTCCTTTTTTTTCAACACTGCTGAAAATAAAAATCCCTTAGTACAAACTTCTTGTGGAATGAGGTGCTTGGCCTGCGTTTCTGGTAGAAGAATGTCATACAAGTATACAGGATCAACAAGAAATCTCTTGTTTTCCCATTAGCATTTTCACACCATTTTGAATATGCAAGGATGACAATTATCTCTGCCTATCCCTTCTTTATATAGATAACATATACATATTTTGTGTCAACAATAATAGAATTTCATCACTAAGGAGTTTAATGTAAACATCTTCAATGTCTTTATACATAGAAAGGGTTTTACAAGTCAATAAAAAGAGCAATATTCTCAGTGTGTTATGTACTGGCAAGGGAGAATGGCTTTCATTAGATAAGCATGCAAACAGCATACATATAATAAACTATCTTAAGAAAATCTCTCATAAGAGATAAATGCTTAGCATGCCATTGCAGACTACCTTGTAACAAAAGCTAGTTGCCTAGCATTCATACTGATCCAGCTTTATTAGTAGAGGTTCAGCTCTATGTGTGATAATTCTTCATAAACTGGCATTTTATTTATTGATTTTGTATACGTATGTATGTACTCACTAGTTATCTGTCCACAAGCAAAAAACACCAATATAAATATAATCTGAACTTCTTCAGCCTTAGACACGGTGTATCAGGACTTTATGTCAAAGAACAGGTACAGACACACTAGTACACCCTTTAAGGCAGGGCTGCCAAACTATAAGTCCCATGAGGCATTGCAAGACTGACCGTTACAAGCATGACTCCCAAAGGCAGAGGCATGATGGGACGTGTAGTCTCACAACAGCTGGAGGGCCGCCAGTTTGACACCCCTGCTTTAAGGGGTGGTACCCAATGTAAACTGCCACCACCCCCCTTCCTCCCTGCCCAGTTAAAGTGATACTAACCACACACAGTTAAATTACATTATCCTTTCTCTTTATGTATGTGAATGATAGCACAGCAATTACTTTAATAAAAAAAAAACACAACACCACACATTTAAAGTATATTTTTCCTAATCGATATACAGCTGTCGCATGACCCAGCTCTTTCCCAGGCTATCTTCAGGGAAACAGTGGCAGGAGGAGATTATAGTCTTCTGCTGCTGGTCACATGTTCAAAATAAAAAAAATAAAGTCTTCAAGATACAGTGTCAAAATAAATATGTCATATCTATGAACGGTTTTAAATTGTTATACAAATATATGTTTGAAATCAAATCTATTTTTTTTTGGCAATAACATGGTGTAAGTGGCTGTCAGTCACAGCCTGTGTCTTAGAATAACAGGAAGGTGACACCTCCATCAATTAAGATGTGATATCCCAATCCTTTTGTGTTTAGCTGGTTAGTAGACATGGAGAAGGAGGGTGGAGTGAGCTGTCATTTACAAAACCTGGATTTGCGTATTCCCCAGGGGAGTTTGATTTGCACGGAGCTGTTTATGCTTTTATACATGTAATTAGCATGGTTCTTAATAAATATTGGATGCCATTGATTTTATACTATGTGGAGAGGTCCTATTTTTCCATGCACTTTTCCCTAAGTGGCTGCAAATATGAAATATATGGTGAAGTGGCAATATCATATTTCCAGGTTTTCAGCCAATCACCTTCAAGCATTATATAACTTCGCACGTTGAGGATCATACATTCCGATAAGCCTCTGATCTGGGCACTGGTGTGGGAGCATGGAGTGAGGCATTTTTTTTTCACCTGGAGGATTTTTTTATATTATATTAAGATTATTTCATTTACATTTCATGGTGGATTTTGTTTGCATGGACATTCTACTATAGCCACAAACTGAACTCATATGAGTTTTGTTTTGTCTTAGGAACACTACACTTGAGTTTGGGTTTATTTGATGGTTGGTAGGTGGGTGGGTGGCACAACCACCTCCCCTACCAGCATTGGTGGTCAGCAGCTGACTGGAACAATAGTCTCCCCTAGTAGCATTGATGGTCAGGATATAACAATAAGCTCCCCTCCTTCCCCAGCATTTGTGTTCGGTAGCAGGCATAACCAAGGCCACCAGCACTTCTCTTCCAGACATCAGAGAGACACAGAGACAGCAGCTCCAATAGGCCACCTCCCTTTGCCAGCATTCAAATATCAATTAGAGGCAGACACACCGGAGCACCCTCTGTGTGGCAGTACCTGATGTGGACTGCCCTCTGGCCCTTTCCCCAGGTAAGCCACTGCAGCACAGAACCAGAGCTGGGATTTGCCTTACAGTCACAGCACAAATAAAGCCTGCATAGCACAAAGAGCAATAGATAACATACAAGTGCACAGATATTTGATTTGTGAAAATTATCAAATCCAATTCATTGATTGCACCTATGTAGAGACCTGAGAACAGTGACGATAATTTTTTCTAATAAGCATGGGTTGTAACCTCAGGGTGGTTATGCGGCAACGAAAAAAAGCATCAAACAAATGATCCATTCAATTCATTATAGAGCATCTCTTTGCTGATCATTGACAGGAGCGGTGAGTTCAGACAACAGGTAAGATGACAGCAACCCTACCCATCCAGAAGGCTCTGCATAGTGGTGGACCAAATTGCTTTACTAGGTACTTATTTAGCATGTATAAAAGGAGTCTATCAGCGAGAGCTAGCTATTCATGAACTGTTGAAAAAGGAAACGGCAATTAATTATACAGTTTGTTAGGCTTAGAGGAAATTTAGAAAGTTTGTATTAAGTGTGAAAAGGGAAGTGGTGTGAAATTCTTTAACATATTCCATTTCCTAATTAGCAATCTCTGCTGATGTTACTGACATACCAACTGTAATACACAAGTTCAGAAAAAAAAGACAGTTTAGGAATCAGCTACTCCTCTATTTATATTCACTTGCAAATAAATTAAAAGCAGCAGCAAAATAGGCCAGGAAAAATGTTTCTACAGTTCAATTGACCATTTAAGTCAGGGGAATGCAATAAGGCAGTAATGCTGCAACCAAACACCTTTTCTATTTTAAGAAAGAAACCTGCCAGGCTGAAAATAAAATATGTCATTGCTTGAAATGTGTGTTACAGTGTGAGCCTTCTCATCCTGGCTCCTTGGTCAAGTTCCTTACATGGAATAGGTATATCCAAAACAGATATCCCAGCATTTCCTTGGCTGTATGCTTGATCATGGTCATTCACAAGCTAAGAAGCAAAAGAAAGGGAAGCTTGGAGCAAGAGCCTTTTCCTAAAGCTACAGCCAGAGATTTCTGCAGAGGCTTTGTTAGGTAGATTGTGATTTAAACTGAAAGATTTGCTCTGCAAAACACATAGGGAGCTGATCTACAGTCAAACCAGCCTCTGTGGGTCTGGGATGGTGTGGAGAGGGATTGTGCTTACAACATCAGAGAGGAACTGTAAGAATGTATTTGGTTTAGTCTCTTGGCATTCAGTCCATTTTGTGTATAAGTTTTAAATTTGTGATGCAAATCATTTTATGTACAAGCGTGTTTGGTTTCTCTGATAGACGACATAATGGGACAGCCATTTACTGAAGTTTAGCCACTAAGTCTGGAGCCATTTTTTTTTTTTTTTCATTTTTGGTTTACATATTTCAAATATCAAATTAGGCCTGAAGAACCCCCAAACATTTTTTGAAAGAAGACACTTCAGAGAATTAAAATAGTAGTTGGTCCAATTTTATAAAAAATAAACAAAGCAGCACTAGAAACCACTATAAAAAATATTAAAGAATATCAATAACAAACCAAATATTCAATATTATCCAATACTACAGGTTAACGTATAGCTATATAAGTGAATAAAGCACTATAATAGGTGCTAAACATAAATGTGATCGTGTGAACAGTCTATTAATCATACAAGTGTTCATAGATATTGTGAGGGCTTGACGCAATTAGGTCAGCATACTAGGTTCCATATACATAAATTGCTCTAGTGACTTCCAACATATCCAAGTGACTTCATCTGTGCGAAAGACTAAGAAATGCACACTCAGATGCGCATAATAAATGCGCATTGAGATAAGAATCTGTAGAGAGCCCCTTTAAGTAGATCTACCAGACAGCATGGAACCAGGATCCCTCCTCTGGACACACGCTTCCTCTGCAGCCACGCTTCCACTGGGGTCCTCTGTGATCCTTAGCTCACTTCAGAGCCAATAACAAAAATGCCTCATAGTGTAGTATTAAAAGTTAATTTATTGCTATAAATTTAAATCCAGATGATCATCCAAGGAATATCCACCAAAATACTTACAAAAAAAAAAAAAAAACAAACAACTTTGTGTAAGCTAAGGCAAAATACATGTGGCTGCTCAGTGTGATGTCACGGCGTATGGGTCCTCCTTGACGTGATTCCTGTGCACGCACGTTTTCAAAAGGGAGATATATAGATATATATATATATATATATATATCTATATCTCCCTTTTGAAAACGTGCGTGCACAGGAATCACGTCAAGGAGGACCCATACGCCGTGACATCACACTGAGCAGCCACATGTATTTTGCCTTAGCTTATACAAAGTTTTTTTATATATATATATATATATATATATATATATATATCTTTAAATTTTTTTTTTTTTACACAATTTTTATTGCTATTACACAGGTGACCAATAGCCCCTAAGTGATAGCGTATAGGGGACAGTTCTCTTTATGAAACATCAGGGGTCTATTAGACCCCAGACTTCTCCTCTGTACTCCATTGCAGCCGAGAGTACATGTTTCATCAGTTGCTGCACAAAGCACTGATTCCAGTGATTGACAGCACCGAACCAGGGTAAGATTAATAAGTATCTGGCTGTATTTCTCAGCACCATTAATCTTGACCAAATGCAGCCACAAACTTGCCAGGAACCTCCACCATGCTTCACGGTTGCCTGCAGACACTCATTGTACCACTCTAGCCCTTAACGAATAACTGCCTTTGCTACAGCCAAATATTTCAAAATTTGACTCATCAATCCAGAGCACCTGCTGCCATTTTTCTGCACCCTGTTCCTATCTTTTCATGCATTGGATGTGGAAACCAGGCTGAACGACTCAACTTAACATAGGGATAGTTAGGAATAACTTATGTTTACACATTTATATAGACGCAGAAATATGCCAGCTCTAAGCAAATGCTCAATGTTTTCAATGTCTCAGGCATCTTTATATTCAGTTAGTCAGGCCATACAGACATTTCTTTCATTCAACCAGCGGGTTGCAGCTTTAGTACAGTTCTATCAGGGCACTTGGTATTCACTAGCCATTTATAAAACCCTTTCTATTCCTTTCACAGAGGTGGAGAGCATATAATTGTACTATAGATGAAACTAAAATTTCAGCACCAGAAGTTTGGTTTTTACAAGTGGTGTATGGGATTCAGTTCAGTTTTACTTAATGCAGCCAGATATGAGCCAACCATTAGTATATTTGTGAAAATAAATACCTCTATCAAAATATTAAGCTGTAGGGGCCGTTATACCAAGCGTGTTTCCTCCACTCAGACAACCCAGATCCAGCATACAGCTTGTCATTAAGATGAATGGTTGTGCACCACTGTACTCATGTATATGATGGCAACTGGAAACAAGTGGAGCATACAGGCATATCCATTTTTGGATATGCCTGTAGGAGCAAGAGTAACTCCACTTTTGTTGAGAAAAAAAATAAATAAATTCTCTGTGATCAATGTACACAGTAAGGAGTTTACCAAGCTTTTCTGAAGAGTACTACTTGTTTCTGCACTGAAGAAAAAGCTAATCATTTAGAAAAGACTAAACCTTTGGGAGCATCTCACCAAAAATGAATTTTTTGTTGCAGGGTGATACCCAACATCTGACTTGTATCTTAGTGCAGAATTCTGAGAAAAGTGGTGAGCCAGTCACACAAGCAGGAAATGACTTTGCTTGGGAAGTTCTGTAAACCAACTGTATACAGAAGGCCTCCCACCTGGTTGCCATATTGCATTGAATTTTACAGACAATTACAGCGGCTGCAGATTGATAAAGAAAGGTCATTTTTAATAACATCAAATTACAACGTGGCTTCTGTAGGAATTGTATATGCCAGGGCTTAACAAATTTGCTTTGAATCTAGGAGCCAGCTTTAAAAGTTAGGAGCCAGGGGTTGTCAGCACACGGGACTTCACCCGATTTGTCACACTCCCATCACAGCAAAACCACACCATGTTTTAAGCGATTCTGCTGCAATCCCAGATGTGAATGGAGCTGCCCTGGTTCACACAGATTCTGGATTTGTTTTGAAACTCAGATTTACATAACAGGCTAGATATTTTGTGTTCCTATTGAGGTGGTTGACACAGATGCGTTTCACACGCATTGTGTTTTGAGTGGCATTATGAAAAGGGTCCTGTGCAAGTTTGCAACTGTGCGTTCCAGACTCAGAAATGATGGCATGCGGAGATAAGTGTTCACATAGGATTTCCATTGACAGGCGTTTTCCCATTGAAATCTATGGAGGGGGGGAGGGGCGCAATTTCCCATTGAAGTCTATGGGGGGGGGGCAATGTCCCATTGAAGTCTATGGGGGGGGGGCAATGTCCCATTGAAGTCTATGGGGGGAGGGGCAGCAATGTCCCATTGAAGTCTATGGGGGGAGGGGCAGCAATGTCCCATTGAAGTCTATGGGGGGGGGGCGGCAATGTCCCATTGAAGTCTATGGGGGGGGGGGGCGGCAATGTCCCATTGAAGTCTATGGGGGGGGGGGGGGCGGCAATGTCCCATTGAAGTCTATGGGGGGGGGGGGGCGGCAATGTCCCATTGAAGTCTATGGGGGGGGGGGCGGCAATGTCCCATTGAAGTCTATGGGGGGGGGGGGCGGCAATGTCCCATTGAAGTCTATGGGGGGGGGGGCGGCAATGTCCCATTGAAGTCTATGGGGGGGGGGCGGCAATGTCCCATTGAAGTCTATGGGGGGGGCAATGTCCCATTGAAGTCTACGGGGGGAGCGGGCAATGTCCCATTGAAGTCTACGGGGGGAGCGGGCAATGTCCCATTGAAGTCTACGGGGGGAGCGGGCAATGTCCCATTGAAGTCTACGGGGGGAGCGGGCAATGTCCCATTGAAGTCTACGGGGGGAGCGGGCAATGTCCCATTGAAGTCTACGGGGGGAGCGGGCAATGTCCCATTGAAGTCTACGGGGGGAGCGGGCAATGTCCCATTGAAGTCTACGGGGGGAGCGCAATGTCCCATTGAAGTCTACGGGGGGAGCGCAATGTCCCATTGAAGTCTACGGGGGGAGCGCAATGTCCCATTGAAGTCTACGGGGGGAGCGCAATGTCCCATTGAAGTCTACGGGGGGAGCGCAATGTCCCATTGAAGTCTACGGGGGGAGCGCAATGTCCCATTGAAGTCTACGGGGGGAGCGCAATGTCCCATTGAAGTCTACGGGGGGAGCGCAATGTCCCATTGAAGTCTACGGGGGGAGCACAATGTCCCATTGAAGTCTACGGGGGGAGCACAATGTCCCATTGAAGTCTGGAGGGGGGGTGCCATTTCCCATTGAAGCCTGTGGAGGGGGGGGGTGCCATTTCCCATTGAAGTCTGTGGAGGGGGGTGCAACTTCCCACTGAAGTCTTTGGAAGGGGGGGGGGGGATTTCCCATTGAAGTCTGTGGAGGGGGGTGCAACTTCCCATTGAAGTCTATGGGGGGGGGGCGCGATTTCCCATAGAAGTCTATGGGGGCGCGATTTCCCATAGAAGTCTATGGGGGGAGGGGACGCAATTTCCCATAGAAGTCTATGGGGGGCCAATTTCCCATTGAAGTCTATGTGAACCCAGGCACCAGGACGCAATTTCTAGTCGCCACGGCGACCTGGCGCTTGAAAGCGGAGTGACCCTTTAAGCTGAATGGGCTTAGCCAGCCTGTGTGTACAAAAACTGCACAAAATCTAAACGCTATTAAATCAACATAGCTAACATTAATTATATTGCATCACATACCACTTTTAACATCTGTTTAGAATAATTATGGCTAAACAGCAGGTCTCCTTAAACCTGCAATAAAAGACAACAGGCAAATACATCTTTACAAGTTTATTTATATACAAGATACAGTACCTATGAATACAAACCGTTTTTAAAATATAGCCAGTAGATTTTTTTTTCCTTTTTTTGGGCTGCATTAAAGTTTTAATAGAGGTTGATTAGCAGCTAATATACTGACATTTTCCATTACAAAAAAAAAAAAAAAACACAAAAAAACAAACACAAAACAAAACAGAAACAGGAATGTAGTGTTAACAGAATCAGATCACAATTGTCTTGTATAAATGGCAATCTAATATAAATAAATATGTGTATTGTTAAAACAGAAAAGAAAAAGCTTTGGTGGTTAACCACCTTTTTCCTCATATCATGATCAGATATACATAAGAAAAACATTCCACAAATTCAGATAGAATGTAAAAAAGTATTCCTTTCTCACATTTTTGGAACAAACTGTCAGCATTTCAAAACTTATTCTCTAGCTTTAGAGATGATTTATGTAAAAATTATAAAAAGATTAACAAGATGGCTGACAAGAGCAGTGACAAAAGATGCCACATTTCATTGAAGAAATCAGAGCTACGTAGTGCTTGAAACAAATCTTGTCCAGTACAGCAGCAGAGCTTTAAGGAATTTTCTGGGACACCTGAAAATCTGGATTGGTCTTTGGCTGCCTGTGTGCAATAACAAACAAGGTTCTCTTGTTCCCATGTCTGCATGTAAGCCAACAGTCAGGTTCTTGATTAAGACTAACATTCAGTTATCATTATGGGCCGTCATATTCACACAGCAGTCACTCTAGGAGTCCAGAAACCATTTTAAAGAAAAAGGCAAGATGTGCTTCAATGAATATTAACAGATGACCAAGCAAAATATTGGCCAGCTAGACACCAGTCTCTAACATGATTATGGTCACAGAGGTCTGAATAGTTCAAGGGCAATAGAAGGCTTCTTTTGTTGTATGTATGTCCGAGACCATAAGCCTCCCTTCCCCTACTGAGAGTGGGGCAGACAATACTGCAAAGAGAAGTCAGAAGTAAGGATGAAAAGCACAGAAAATTCCAGAAGTATTTTCTGAGTATTAACCTGAACACATTGTTAGCATGTCTAATGTGCGGCCTAGGCACATT
This sequence comes from Staurois parvus, assembly GCF_062004578.1. Lineage (NCBI taxonomy): Eukaryota > Metazoa > Chordata > Amphibia > Anura > Ranidae > Staurois > Staurois parvus. Next base: position 17,739,815 of record NW_028317951.1, on the reverse strand, counting down.
AACCAGGACCCAGTAGCTTATTACCCATTACTTCATGCACAAAACAGCTGCACTAGTTCTTAATGAAGTGGAAGCCATAGTATTTTATATGCCACATAAGTAATGAATATTAGCTTTCATAGTCTGCTGCATTTATGAGTTAATTAATAACCATCATGTGCTGCCCCACAGCTACCAGTCAGATTCACACCTGCACTGGAAAGTGACATTTGCAAGATTTAACTACAAATTTAATTGGAGAGTGGGCAACCAAGAACAGATCTTAAAGTCGAATCTGCAAGGTACACTATTAAACAGATACATATTAACTGTTAAACATTCCAATGGATGTGGAATTCTGTTTAGCCAGTCTTATGATTCACACATTTCTGTCCTGCCAGGAAGGTCATTTTCCTATTTCCTACTTCACCTACACAACCTCTGGGCAGATACAATGTAACACTGCAAGCTAAAATTCTGAATCAATAAATAGTGTAGCTGTAGTCTGGCTGTATGGCAGAAGTTTGTAAATCACTAAACTGGTTGCACAGAAATCTAAACCCTTTGTCATGTAAAATTGTTAACCTATATGAATTTAAACTGTATATTTTTCTGGCTGGAGTTCCAATTTAAGATAAATGTTAAAAAATTCCAATATGTTGCCGCTGATCTCAGACTGCAAAGCATCATCTTATGTTGATGCTGTAAGTAAAACCTATACAAAATGGTTGTCTCAGATTGGATGAGTTGTGTTACATTACTATAATGAGAAGACAGCTTTCCCTGTGCACACATGCTCACAAAACCTCTGACTGACACGTCAAGAGCACTATACAACATTTTACTTTATACAAACAACATTTTTACAAAATCCAATGTCTCATTTGCAAGCTGCTGGGAAGTGCTACCAGGAAGAAGTACCATATTGGATCAGAAAGTCAACAGCCAGCAGCTTTTGTCAGTCATTGCAGGAGAAGGCATTATCAGCTTTCAGATAAGATGGGTCGTTGACCGACTGAATGTATGGTATTTTCGTTCAAATAAGTTTACCAAAGAAGGTGATTGGACATTCTGAAAGAAAAGAAAAAAAAAAGGGGGTTAAAAGTGGAAAATTTTGTAAAGAAGTTTAAAGCACATACAAGGGGCTCATTTAAGGGAAAACTCCAGACCATCTAAATAAGTTGCACAGATTTAGGCAGACTACTACAGAGCCTTAACTGCTTTTGTATATATTGAGAAAGGTTATGTTTTTACAGCTTTGATTAGAATATGGAGAGATTATACAAGTTCACGTATGGGACATTCACCTCGCTTTCTGCCATCACAGACAGGAAGCGCAGGCAAATCTCACCAAAGAGCAAACCAACCAGAAAACCTGTATTAACCCTATGGAACAACCTCTAGGAGTAAAAGTACTGCCAGTGGTTACATTCTGCCAAAACCAAACCATCATGCAATTACAAAGAAGCTTTAAGACTTCATTCACACCTGAGCACATAGATTATCAGGCGTTTTGCAAGCATACACCTGCATATTAAAAGTGTAATACAAGTGTTTTACATGTGTATTCAAGCTTCAGGTGTTTTTTGTTTTAGCCAATGGAAAGCTCTAGGGGGAGGAGAGCTGCAATTTGGCTGGGAAACACATTACAAAATGCTCATGTTGTGCTTTTCAGGCATTCCCATTGAAGTCTATTGGGCCAGAAACAATCCAATCTGCCTAAAAATCTCATGTATGTCTTCGAGCAACAAGTATTTTGCTACAGGGCGACAAAACGCTCAAATTTGAACAGGGACCATTGAAAATTGAAAATTTAGTTTGAGGAGCATCTTGAAGCTTCAAGCTACAAAACGCTCAGGTGTGAATGGGACTTAAACCGTTTATTGTAGTTCTGCAAATGTGGGCTTCAAAACAGCAAAATAGACATTCTAGGAAAGAATCCCTAGAAGATGAAGGAAAGCCCCACTATAGTGCAACTAGTGAATATAACAAATGCTCTTTCTTTCCAAGTCTTATTTTTGTCAACAACTCTGATTTAGTCCAACATTGCACCTAAATATGAATGGTTAAGAGTCGCTAAATGTTAAAAACCATTTGCTTGATTAATATAAATTAGAATTTTGCTAGAATATATTTTACTTAAACAATTATATTAAAAGGGAGAATAATATAGATTTCCAGCATGGTTTGTTTAATAGACCTTCTTCACCTTCTTCTCTGTAATACAACAGAAGAGACTATGAGCAGCATTATGTTAGCCCTTTAACACAATGGCCAAAATTATAGAAACAGAAGCTGCAGTTATAGTAAACTAAAATTGTGTGGACATCATCAAATATTTAAATTCATTCGTAGATCAAGGAGTAACTTTAAAAAAATGCTAAATAGGTATTAAGAGTCATCTTTCAGAAATAAAGATTTGTTTCAGGTTTAACAGCTCTAAAAAAAACAAAAACAGTACTGGTATCAATCACAACTGTGGGGCAATAGCCATGTTGCTGGGAAAAGATGATGGGTCCTTAAATCTTTTAGAACAATCATTTAGCATTAGAACAATCATTTAACATTTTAGCAAGCTCACAGTTTAAACATAAATCAAATCCCTTGGAAAGAAAGACAAGTATTGATGTTATCACCCTTTAAACGACAGTGTGAAAAAACATCTTGTGCCAGGCAGTGTGACCATTGGTGGAAGTGGCAGTTTATATAATTATATATATAGAAAAAAATCCACAAAGTTAAGAGAGCTCACAGAGGATTGTGGTTCACCTCGATGGCTCCTTTCAGATGAAAATAGATGTCTTGTCACAGGGAGTGTTAAGAACCTGCTCGCTCTGTCCTGTACATTCAGACGTAACAATATGTGGTATAGTATGTGTTTCACCCAACTGGCCAGCACAGAATAGCTGTGGGGTAGACTGACTCGTTTCTCCTTTTAAAGAACGAGGCATAGGACTGTTTGGGGAACCCGGGCAAAGAACTGAAAGGGATCTGGGACTTTGTGAGATCCCATCAAGGGAATTAGATCGTTGCACACTACTGTGTTTGGCAGGTCCATTTAGGTTGAAGGTAGAGGACGAACGGGTAATCTATAGATAAGAATGATTCGTAGAAAAAAAATAAAATAAATATGAAACAACTGTAGTAAGGAAATTAAAATTTTACTTATACAAATTAAAAAATATATATAAATTGCAGCTAGAATAATAGTATATAGTCTAAATAAATGATGAATATGTTGGTTCTGGTAAAATTTCAGGACTGCACCTTTTCATTAAACATTTTTGTTTGCCCACATCTGAATTCCTGTCCATTACCTGTCCCTGTTTAGGAAAGAGTAATCTCCATGCCACAAAAGGTTATTTCTCAAAAAAAAAAAAAACTAATAAAAAAGGCATGAAACGAGACTGGGATTTCAGTGCATTGCCAGAAAGTCAAAATCTTAAACTCCGATTTGAGCATCCCTGCCCCATGCCAAATGTTCCTCCTCCAGCAATTCTACACCTACACAATAACACAGAACAGTTAACATCAAGAGAATGGCTTCTTTGCAAAATCTTTGGGTCATGTATTTGTATGATCCCACAAAAATAGATCACCAAAAAAGTGAATGATTTTGTATTTTACTGCATGTCTGCACAATCTGAAAGGTGGAGTTTGCAGTTTCCCAAGATACAAAGAAAATGCTCTGGAAGATCAACCAAGTCCCAAAGCCAGAGGCACACAAAAAAAACAAAAACGTTCATATAGGAAAACCAAAACACAAGATATTGGCACAGAAAAAAAAATGCAGTACTTCAATTGCTGTATATGCAACTTGCTATTAACTTATATGTATATGATATGCATATACAGTATATTCTAGTTTAAAGATCACGGTTAGATGACTAAGCTATGAACATTCACACGAGATCAGTTGTGAACTGTGAAAAATTGAGGTGCGCTTACTGCTAGAGAAGTGGTACTTGGCATGCGACTACTTGCAAATCCCTCAGTGCTTGGACCAGGACTCCTGCTATCCGGCGTATTATGAACCATCAGCGCCCTCTGCAGGGCTCTCTTTGGAGTCTTAGAGAATGAAAATGCTCTTGTGACCTATAAAAAAGGCAATAAATAACACACAGTCATTTGATATAGTTATCTGAGCTAGCAAAAACATAATGAGCATACATCAAAAGGTCTATTAATCACAAAAATATATTCATTGGTATCAGTGTACACAGTACATTAGATGGAAAACAAATGCTGGTAAACAAGTAACATAGCATATGAACTTACTTTCTTGGAAGTTTTCTTTATAGCTCTCGACGCTCGACTTAATGTACTATCCACATCTTTTGTGTTCACTTCTAATGAATCAGGATCAGTAGTATAAATCAAATTTTCCTATAAAAAAAAAAAAAAAAAAAAGGACATGCAAATACAGAATTTTGTTCTTTTTTTAAATTGGAAAAAGAAATTGCAGAAACAAGTCAATGTTGAAAACCCCAATCCTAAAATAAAAGTTCCTGAACAAAAATACCTGTAAAATAAAAGTGCATAAACCTATGCTGCCATCTAGTGAGAAACTACAGAAATTCCTGATCAAGGGAAAGCATAAAGAAAAGCGAGCAGTAAAATGCCTGAAAAGAGTGAGTGTGAGAGAGAGAGAGAGAGAGAGAGAGAGAGAGAGAGAGAGAGAGAGAGAGAGAGAGAGAGAGAGAGAGAGAGAGAGAGAGTGTGAGTGAGAGAGAGAGAGAGTGTGAGTGAGAGAGAGAGAGAGAGTGTGAGTGTGAGTGAGAGAGAGAGTGTGAGTGTGAGTGTGAGTGTGAGAGAGTGAGTGTGAGAGAGTGAGTGTGAGAGTGAGTGTGAGAGAGTGAGTGTGAGAGAGTGAGTGTGAGAGAGTGAGTGTGAGAGTGAGTGTGAGAGTGAGTGTGAGAGTGAGTGTGAGTGTGAGAGTGAGTGTGAGAGTGAGTGTGAGAGTGAGTGTGAGTGTGAGAGTGAGTGTGAGTGTGAGAGTGAGTGTGAGTGTGAGAGTGAGAGTGAGAGTGAGAGAGTGTGTGTGTGAGTGTGAGTGAGTGTGTGTGTGTGTGTGTGTGTGTGTGTGTGTGTGTGTGTGTGTGTCAATGTTGTCAGTATTTGGTTGTGTTATTCAGTACTCGTGCCAAACAGGCTCAATGCAACAAGTTAAAACATGATTATATAGGTAGTTCTTTTCACCCACATCACTTATCTAGTTTTGCTTTTATCGCTGTCACTGCCCACAATGATAATCGTAGCAAATTGTTATAGATGAGTAAACTGAATATTCAGTGTGCGGACTTTGAAAGACGCTTTGTTGTCGTGAACAAAATAATAAGTTTTTACAGAGTATTTACAATCACATGGCACCAACCCTGATCCACTCCCCAACTCCAACAAACTAAATCTAATGACAACCCCCCCCCCAACAGGCATACAGACACGTGGGGTGTATTTAGAAAACACATGCAGAACTACTCATCGGTGAAAATGTATGTACACTCAACCTGTGCAAATGTTCAATGTGTATTTGGATATACGCACACATAATAAACTAGATTCACCATTACTTTTATAGATAGAGCAGACTTTATATTTTGCTTTTTCACGTGTCCCATGATGCATTCAGAAGTGTTCCATAAAGAAATAAACAACTGTCAAAGGCAACTTCTGTTTCAATTTGAAATGTATATTAAATGTAATAAGTCACTTTATAGTGCAATAAAGGGATAACAGTGGTAAAAACTGCTCTCAAAGCTCAAGAGCAGCTGCTAAATGGCTTACTTCTTAAAAGCAGATAGCGAACAAGGAGGTAAGCAATACAGATACATATTTGGATTTGGGGAAAAAAGTTATTCTTCATAAACCAAACCCATAGGCACCATCCTTTACACACATTTCTTTAAAACCATTTCATTCCAAAGCTACAAAATTTCTGGGTAGGGATTCATTTCTTAATAGGATTTAGTATATTTATATTCAAGAACTCCAATTGTAACACTACATATGCAGCACAGAAATGTCCACAGTCTCCACGGAAACACTGCTCGGCAAATTATTAATTTCATTTTCTAGGAGGCGGCGAGGGGGCACAAAAACAAACACACGGGGGTGGACAAAGCTGCATATTTATAACAGTCTGGAGCTAGTTGGAAGCACTTTAAACACAGTCACATTGATAAATCAGTAGGAGAAAACTTACAGCATCTGCTTTACAAATGGTGTTGGCTATGTGCCGGCACAACATCTTTAGCCAATCTACCTTCAGAGGTTCTTCTGCTGTCAGCTGAAAACTAAATAACTGGTTTGTCTGTTCTGTTGGAGGTCGCACAACCAATGCAAATGCATTATGACAGTCTGAAAATTAGAAAGAAAACTTGTTTATTATAGCAGTATTTATAAAAGTATTACCCATATTGGCACTTATAGAATTAAAGATCCAGTTTGTGATAAAGTAAGCAGCAATACAGCCAGTCAGAATCATCAAAACTGACACCACACTAGTGAGAATAGGGTCAATAGAACAGTATACAAGCATGACTACCTGAGCATGGCCTGCAAATTAATACATTAAATTCAGAAGTCTTTTAGCTGCGTTACCATGGCATGTAATTACATAGTTACAATGCTAGCTTTACTTTGAACCTATATTGCAATCCTATTACTGTAAAGGCACATAGGCAGACTACACTACCCTACTGTGTCAATAGCCAGTCTATTTCATAATCATGACATTTTAGACACCAGAAGTCACACATAATGTTATTTATTTTACTGCAAGTAGAGAAACCACATGAATTTGACTTGGTGTTTGCCTTCTAGTCATTGTACAAAGTTCAGACTGGAGGAAGGGGGACGCAGCACAAGCAGCAGAATGACATGTTGGCTTGTCCGTGTACTGCTTCTCTTTTCACTGTTCAGTAACAGGCTGGGACAAGACTTGTAGTTTTGCCCTGCTACATTTCAATAATACATCTTCTGTCCTGCCATGTGGGACAGAGCTGTAAAAATTCTAAGACTAGGGACAGAAATACATACCTTCAAGTTTCTAGTTACTTACCCTTTAATGTACAACTCACAGATGTGAGTAATCTGTTGCGGTGCTCTGCATTGTCAAAAAGTGACAGGGGGGGAGAGATTTTTCCATATACTGAGACACGTTAGACATTCACTCCAAAGGAATGGGTTTGCCTTAAGCTGCTCAGCAGGGACCGACTGAATTTTGATCCATGCATGGGGCAATCCTATTGGATTTTTGCCGCTCGATCAGATTCTGATGTTGGGGAAGTCTCCCTCATTGTCAGAATTTAATAGCACTGCTGAGAGGAATCTTATTTTTCAGAGCTTTGAGTTCCCAGAGGACAGTAGTGAATTTCATAAACAACTTAAAAGACTTTGGAAACCTAATAGGGCAAGACTAGATAAGCCCATCCCCACTTGAGAGCTTTTCAAGGCCATATGAGTGAGTTTTAGCAGCAACTGGGGTGAACTAAGGATGTTTACATTTGTGTTGACCTCGATCAGCTGAATATCGCACTTCAGAGGGCGCTTTGCAGGCAGTGGGGAGGTGTTGTACAGTTACACAGGTTTAAAAAAAAAAAAAAATTACAAGTCCATCGAATTCAACCAAAAGAAAAGAAAGGAAAACCATATAGAAAACCTCCATATACACAATTCTACACCCACAGTTGATCCAGAAAAATGCAAAAAACTCCAATAAAGCATGATCCAATTTGCTCCAGAAGGAGAAAAAAAAATAACTTTCTGATCCCCGAAAAAGGAATTTGGATATTCCCTGAATCAACCATCTCTGGTCTTATTACTATATTAGTATCCAGTTTTATTTTGTGCACAGTAAAACAACCTAATGAGCTGGCCAGAAACATCTTGAGAAGCCTATTCCACATTTTCAGTTATTACTGAAAATAAGCATTTCAGAATGTGAAGGCTAAATCTCTTTTCCTCCAGAAGTAAAGAGTGTCTCCCTGTCCTCTGTAATGACCTGAAAGTGAATAACTACACCAAGTTAACTATAAGGACCACCAATGTAATTATACATATGATCATATCCCTCTTAAATCACCTTTTCAAAAGAGAATACAATCAGTTCAGCCAATCCTTCTCAAGTTTTCCAATATAATTTTTGTGAAGTGCTGCCCAAAACCGAAATCCATATGAGGGCTTACTGTTTTGTACAGGGGCAAAATTATGTTTGCCTCTGGAGCCTATACAAGAAAGTATTTTGCTAGCTTTAGAAACTGCAGCTTGGCATTGCATGCTATCACTGAAACTATGATCTACCAGAATACCAGGATCCTTCTCAACCATTGACCCTCCAGCTGTTCTCCAAGAACGTATGAAGTATGCATGTTTTTATCCCCAAAATACATAACTTAACATTTACCAATAAACCTCATTTCCACATAGTTGCCCAAATAAATAGTGCATTGGGGTCAGCTTGTAAGTTGGAGACATCCTGTAAAGAAGATATTCCACTGCATTACTGTCATCTGCAAACACTGAAACAATTGTTTGGATACTAAACGCTATCATTTATAAATCGGTTAAAACAGTAAGGGTCCCAACAATAAACCTCAGGGTACACCAACAACCTTTGACATTTGCTCTGTGAGTTGGTGTATCCCCTCCCTCCAATCAGCTCTCAAAACTCTCCTCACCGAGCTCTGTAGAGTGTAACCTCAGACAAGCTTTATAAATTCTGTACTTTTAATGGATGAAGAGATAAGACGACTGCAGATATACAGGTACAGCTTATGCAGGAGGAATTGTTTCATCTCTATTACCTAAGGATAGACCCTTCACAGGGTATATGTAAGTTTTTACAACCACTTTAACCACTTGCCTACAGGGCACTTATACCCCCTTCCTGCCCAGGCCAATTTCCAGCTTTCAGCGCTGTTGCACTTTGAATGACAATTGCACGGTCATGCAACACTGTACCCATATGAAATTTTTATCATTTTTTTGTGACAGATAGAGCTTTATTTTGGTGGTATTTAATCACCTCTGGGTTTATTTTTTCTTAAACAAACCAAAAACCACTGTAAATTTTGAAAAAAAAAGTTCTTAGTTTTTGTTATAAAAATTTGTAAACAAGTGATTTTTCTCCTTCACTGATCTGCGCTAATGCGGCTGCACTGATGGGCACTGATAGGCTGCACTGACGAGCATTGACAGGCATCACTGATGGGCACTGAAAGGCGGCACTGATGCACACTGAGGCACCGATTGGCAGCACTGATAGGTGGCACTGAAAGGCAGCTCAGATTTGCACAGATGTGGCATTGATGTGGTACTGATGGGCACTGAAATGTGGCATCGATGACCACTGAGAGCTGGCACTGATGGACACTGACAGGTGGCGCTGCTGTGGCTACACAGATCATCAGGGCACACTGATCATCAGTGCTCTGATGATCAGTGTACATGTCCCCTCCGAGGAATGCCGATTACCGGCTCTCCTCTCCTTTCGAGCTGTCAGCGTGACAGCTCGTGGGGAGAGAAATGCAGATAACTGGCATTTACCTGTTTACATGGTGATCAGCTGTGATTGGACACAGCTGATCACACGACCGAGCCGACATCTTCGGCTCTTTCCATTGATCGGTGATCCGCTGTGTCCGAGGGACACAGCGCACTGCTGATCACCGCGCTGCGCGCTCGCGGAGCCACGCATGCGCAGTTAGAATGGGAGGACGTCATATGACGTCCTCCCAGAACAAGAGAACTGCATTGCGTCCGTCATTTTACTATATGGCGGGTGGGAGGCGGTTAAAAATGTGAGTTATTGCAGTTTTTTTACGAATTAAAAAAAAATAAATAAAAAAAAATTTACTGCAGTTAGGTGCACCCCCTCTGCTGTTTTTCTTTAGGAGATCCTTCAAGGGCAACTTCACGTTTCCAGGCAAAATGTCACTTTACATAATAATTAGAAGCCTTTTCTAATATCTTTTCAGCCCAAACCATCCCAATGTGCTTATATCTCACTTGCCTAGTCCAGAGCAGCCTTCAATCTGAATCCTCTGTTCAAACTTTCAAAAAAAGTATTCTGAGCCCTAACTTCCTGTAGTATCAAGCGACCACCCAGATAATGTCATATCCCATCATGCACTGTCTTACTGCATCATAGAACAGTGATATTCCTATCTCTGGACCATACCTCTTTCATCACTATACCATTTTATTTCTATTTCTACCCACTTTCCCACTTTGTACTTTACTTATTTAGCATGTTTTTCCTGTAACACACACAGGACAACCCACTGGATTTTAACAGGCTGTACTATGAGTGACAAATGCAGCAGAGCAACACATGCAGCATTTGGGTGCTGCGGTTTGCATGTTTTTACTGAGCATTTTTGCATGTGGCAAAAAGCATGTTTGCTTCCACATTTGGGGTACCGTTAATTAATGGCACCGAAAGCTGGACTAGTTCACATTAGGTGAATAAATGTATCCATACACTATACAATTTCAAATCTTGTTTAGATATACCCAAACTATAGAATGAGTGGACCCACCTATCTAATCACAGTATCTAATCAAGCAGGCCCATGCACTAAAGAGTTGAATGTAGAACTAAAGGACATTGTACAATCAGATTGTATAGTGTATGGTGAGCTTTTCAGACTTCCAGGGACACACCTATTTTCAGTACTACAGCTCTGCTCCACATAATGTGATTACTCAGCTCCTGCACATGCTGCCAAATGAACGATCTATGCAAGGTGGTAAAGTACAAAACTATTAATCAGTACAAAACACTAGCTATGTATTCAGGGAGAACAGTGCTCACTGACATTACCTGCATTGGAGAAGCATTAAAACTATAAAATGATCGGCAGGCGCAATCTCTTGAAGGTGGAGGGCAGGTGCAGGGGGTGTTTTAATGAGGGGAGATGCTAAACCCCTGAAAAGCAACTCCACATCATAATCCCCCCTCCACCAAACTTTAAACTTGTCAGGCAAGTACCTTTCTCTTGGCAACCGCCAAACCCAGACACATCCATTGGATTGCCAGACAGACCAGCATGATTGGTCACTCAAGAGAACACGTCTCCACTGCTCTATAGTCCAGTGGCAGCGTGTTTTACACCACTTCATCCAACACTTTTGATTGCACTTGGTGATGTAAGGCTTGAATGCAGCAGCTCAGCCATGGAAACCCATTCCATGAAGCTCTCTACACACTGTTGTGCTAATCTGAAGGCCACATGAAGTTTGGAGGTCTATAGCTATTGACACTGCAGATAGTTGGTGACTTCTGTACACTGTGTGCTTCAGCATATGCTGACCCCACTCTGTCATTTTTTACGTGGCCTACCACTTCGCGGCTGAGTTTCTGTTTCCAGTTATTCCACTTTGTTATATTACCACTAACAGCTGACCGTGAAATATCTAGTAGCAAGGAAATTTCATGGATGGACGTATTGCACAGGTAGCAACCTATCACAGTACCACATTTGAATTTACTGAGCTCCCGAGAGCAACCCATTCTTTCACAAATATTTGTAGAAGCAGTCTGCATGCCTAGGTGCTTGATTTTATTCATCTGTGGCCATAGAAGTGATTGCAACACCTGAATCTAATGATTTGGAGGGGTATCCCAATACTTTTGGCAATATAGTGTACATTGGTACTTAGCCTTTTAGTCTCCTAAGGAGCTGGACCGCGTGCACTCTACCAAGTTAACTATGCAGTGGCAAATATGGACTTAATGAACTCTGTGCGGAGCATCCATTTTAGAGGTATTTTTGTCTGACTGCTTGCACCACACTATAGCATGTATACTTCTATCCACTTACAAACTGAATTTTTGTAAGCCTGAAGACTAACAAAAGCATTTGCCACAAGGGTAATGTGTAAGTTAAAGTATTCAATATCCACAGCCCTGTTTTTTGGATCTGTTTAATGTTGCAAAGGGGGAGGTGTCTGTTGTACTGCAGGGAAAGCACCAAAAAAGCAAGTATATGCGTTTCCCATGTGTTTGACGGCTCCATTGACGTCTATTACTAGCAAAAAACAATCTGCGGTGGGAAAAAAAAAAAAAAAAAAAGTCTATAACCCTTTCAAAAATCTGCACCAGCTGAAATGTGAACTAGATTCATAGAAAACCCGCGTTAAATGCACTGTAATGCATTTCTACAAACAAAAACGCACTGAAACTTGCATAAGTATGAACCTAAGGATAAAATATTGTTTTCTAACAAACACACTTCTATGTGGTCTTTTATTAAACTCTCAAGTATCCGCCAGACTAGAAATTAAACTAACCAGTCTGTAGTTACTAGCTAAAGACTTTGATCCTTTTTAACTAGTAGCCGACCGCAGATAGCCGAATGGCGGCTGCACTGCGGCCGGCCAGTTCTGGGTGGACGTCATATGACGTCCTCCCAGAACGCGCTCTCCTGCGCGCCCCAGGGGGCGCGCGGCGATCTCCATGATTGCTGTGTCCTACGGACACAGCTGATCACGTGATGTGGTAAAAGGCCAATCACAGTGGCCTTTTACCACGTGATCAGCGGTGTCCAATGACACGCTGATCAGAGGGAAATGCAAGTGCCGGTTCTCGGCTGCACTTTTCTCACGCTGTCAGATCGTGAGGAAAGTACTGCCGAGAACCGGCAGTTGTCAGAGCGGGGATTGGCACCGATCATCAGGGCGCTGATGATCAGTGCCCTGATGATCGGTGCCCAGCAGTGCCGCCCGCAAGTTCCGCCCACCTGTGCCCAGCAGTGCGCCCACTAGCTCCGCCCACCTGTGCCCAGCAGTGCACCCACCTGTGCCACTCTGCAGTGCCACCTACCTGTGCCCAGAAATGTCACCTACCTGTGCCCAGCAGTGCCACCCACCTGTGCCCACCCACCTGTGCCCACCAGTGCCACCCACCTGTGCCGCCCACCAGTGCCGCCAGTCAGTGCCCAGGGGTTGTGCCAGTCAGTGCCCAGCAGTGATGCCAGTCAGTGCCGTCTATCAGTACCCATCATCAGTGTCACCTATCAGTGCCGCCTATCAGTGCTGCATGTTAGTGCCGCCTATTCGTGCCACCTCATTAGTACTGCCTATCAGTGCCCTTTAGTGCTGCCTATCAGTGCCCATCAGTGCCCATCAGTGCTGCCTCATCAACGCACATCAGTGAAGGAGAAAAAATACCTGTTTGAAAAATTTTATAATAGAAACAAAGAAACTTTTTTTCAAATTTTTTACACTTTTATTTTTTAGCGCAAAAAGTAAAGCGCCCAGTGGCTATTAAATACCACCAAAAGAAAGCTCTATTTGTGAGAAAAAAATGATCAAAATTTCATATGGGTACAATGTTGCATGACTGCGCAATTGTCAATCAAAGTGCGGCAGCGCTGAAAGCTGAAAATTGACCTGGTAAATAAGGGGGTATAAGTGCCTGGTAGGCAAGTGGTTAAATATAGGCACCACATTGGCCTGTCTACCAATCCAGTTGTACTTTTATTTTAAAAGCAAAAGAGGGCAGCATAAAACTAGTGCGATATTTGATACTAGTTTTGATAAACACATCAATATCTGATTCGCTGGATTTTATTTCTAATTTTGCCCTTCATGTTCTTCATCCTTGAAAACAGAAGCTCACATCCAAGCCATCTGGTCCAGGTGCTTTACTTTATTTTTGCCATATGAATCATTTGGAGCTATGTCAATACTTTCCCTACAAATACTTGAGCTCCTCTGTTTACCTTTGTATGCACAGAGTACAAGAAGGTATTTAATAAAATTTTGCCTTCTTTGACCCCAGTTGGCAACTCAAAACTATCTTGTGCAGACCTGACCTTTTTACTATTAATAGGGCCTACATGTTCAGACCTGACCTTTTTACTATTAATACATTTGAAGAAAGTTTGAGGGTTCATTCCACTCTTTTACAACCTGTCATTTGTTTTGACTCTTGAGGGCCTCGATCATATTGTTTTTAAAATACTCTTCTCTTTTTATAGCTTAACTTTGGACGTAAGCCACATAAGTTTTATTTTCATCCTTTTACATTTATTGACCATGGGAATATATTTTGCAGTGTGTTTACATACAGTCAATTTGAAACATTCTCATTTCTGTTCTGTGTTCAATGGCAACATTCTCTCCCAGTCTAAAACCTCGAAAGCAGCCCTCAGCATTAGAAAATATGTTCTGTTAAAATCAAGTGATTATCCTTTCAGTATTGCAAGTGCTTGCTTACAGGTAATATTAAATGAAACCATGTTATGGTCACTGCTACTCACTGCCATCTCCTCACAGTCTGCGTTAATCACTAAAAACCTGCAGTTGACCCAGTCGGTGGCGTGCTGCTGCCTGTGGGGATAATGTTTTCTGAACCTTTGCAACTTAAGCTCTTTTGCTGCCAGAGCCATTTTTGCACACGTTTGAAAAATCATTTTAGGCCTCAAGATAACAATCCCCAGACATTATATGTTTTCTGAAAGCAGATACCCTAGAGAATAAAATAGTGGTAGTTACAATTTTTTCATGTCGCACTATATTATTGCAAAGGTCTAAGAAATGCAAAATTTCAGTAAAAACACACTAAAGTGAATTTTAGGACAAACGAACGCAATACATTACCCAAATTTTGGGTAAAATATAAAAAACACGAGGTTACACCGGGTAAATACATACCCAAAATGTCCAACCTTAAATGTGATATGTGCTTGGGTGTAACTTTTTTTGCAATAAAAAATATTGTGTCCCCTATGTGATGAAAATAATGTCCTCTATGCAATGCTTTTTAGGCGACAGGTTCTCTTTAATGAGACATACAGGGTCTAAAAAACCCTGTATGTCTCCTGTGGGATCCACTGAATGCAGTGCAGTATGCAGTAACAGGGTGACCTGGAGGTGACATCATACACGCAGCTTTCTGGGTCACAAAAAGAAAGGGAGGAGAGCGGACATGAGTTCGGGGTGTGTGGAAGCAATTAGGCGCCAGCGCAGCCGCCCGACTGCTTCCATCTAACAGGCAGGAATCCGTTTTATACACAATACTGGTGGCTGCAGCCACCAGATTGTGTGTAAAACCCCCTGCTGTCAGGATCTGGCAGTGAAAGGGTTAAAGCAGACCTTCACAGCTTTTCTGCCTCCCCCAACACCTTCAGACATAATTTTTTTGGAGAGGGGGAGGGTGGAGTGGGTACCTAGTATTGACATGTACCCACTTCCAAGTGAAGTTTGCCCCCTGCACGTCACAGGTCCCAGAAAGCTGTGGGACCATTAATGCGCAGCACAGCTAGGACTCACAGCCGATTTCCCACAGTAAAGATCAGCCAAGAACCGATCCAGGTGAAGACAAGGCTGGATCTCTGGACAGGTAAGTATCCATATATTAAAAGTCAGCGGCTTTCAGTTTGTCCAGGGGAGTACATGAACTTGATGTCCAGATAGTTTTGAGAATTTACACTAGTTGCATTAACAAATGTATTTAATACAAAACAACACATTTTTTGTTTATTATGCTAGAAGTTTGCTAAAAGGGACACAAATCTTTTAAATAAAAATATTTTGTTTGGTATGTTTTCTCTTTCCTCCAAATTCCTTTTTGCTGCTGTGAGCCAACTTCCTGTTAGAGGGTGGCTATGCCGATTCTCCATGATCCTACCATATGTGGAAACAAAGCCACTCTCATCTGCTTGCTCCGGAGATAAAATTGTGGACTGTGAGACTTGTAGAATGCATAGAGCAGTGCACATTACTGTACAGCTATGGCCAAAAGTTTTGCGAATGGCACAAATAATTTTCACAAAATCTGCTGCTTCAGTGTTTTTAGATCTTTAGTATAATGTCAAGCATTTCATAAGTGTCAAAGGCTTTTATTGGCAATTACATTAAAGTGGAATTTCACTCTCTCAATCAACATGAACTATTTTTAATCCTTATGCTGCTAGCATTAGTAAATAGATAGGAAATTATATCATATTTACTTGCTTTAAACTTCTTTACATTTCTTCAGTTACTTCCTGGTTTCAATGCCTAGGCAAATGATGTGTAGGGATTTTGTAGGGATTTTTTTTTGTTCACCCAGCTCTTGAAGATAGACCACAAGTTCTCAATGGGATTAAGGTCTGGGGCGTGTCCTGGACCCAAAATTTCAATGTTTTGTTCCCCAAGCCACTTAGTTTTCACTTTTGCCTTATGGCAAGGTGCTCCATCATGCTGGAAAAGGCATTGTTCATCTCCAAACTGTTCTTGGATGGTTGAAAGAAGTTGCTCTCGGAGGATATTTTTGTATCATTCTTTATTCAAGGCTGTGTTCTTAGGCAAAATTGTTGGTGAGCCCACTCCCTTGGCTGAGAAGCAACCCCACACATGAATGGTCTCAGGATGCTTTACTGTTGGCATGAAACTGGACCGATGGTAGAACTCACCTATTCTTCTCTGGACAAGGTTTTTTCCACATGCCCCAAACGATCGGAAAGGGGAATCAGAGAAAATGACTTTGCCCCAGTCCTCAGCAATCCAATCCCTGTACCTTTTGCAGAATATCAGTCTGTCCCTAATGTTTTTCCTGGAAGGAACTGGCTTCTTTGCTGCCCTTCTTGACACCAGGCCTTCCTCCAAAAATTTTCTCCTTACTGTGCATGTAGACGCACTCACACCTGCCTGCTGCCATTCTTGAGCAAGCTCTACACTGGTGGTGCTCGGATCCCGCAGCTGAATCAGCTTTAGGATAAGGTCCTGGCACTTGCTGGACTTTCTTGGGCGCCCTGAAGCCTTCTTCACAACAACTGAACCCTCTCTCCTTGAAGTTCTTGATGATCCGATAGTTGATTTAGGTGCAATCTTAGTAGCAGCAACATCCTTGCCTGTGAATCATTTTTGGGCAAAGCAATAATGACTGCACGTGTTTCGTTGCAGATAAATTAATGTTTGTTTCATTCTCAAAACGTTTGGCCAGGGCTGTAACTATCTTGCACTGTTCATCCCAAAATAACAGAAATGATATGGGAAAGGAGAGGTTTATGGGCTCACAAAAAATGCCACAAGGAGGCAGAAAAACAGTAAGAAATCACTTCCTGAAATATACTGTAGATTACAGGGTCATTAAGTAATGGATGTGTATGGATTATTTTTTGGAGAAAAAAAAAGACACTATAGCATATCCTTAAAGATTTAAAGAGACTATATTATTTTGTATATGCAAGGCAAAGTGACAGCCTTTTACAAGACCGAAATTTATATATGGATTTCAGAGATGCCTATCTGCATCTATAAATCACATTTGCCCTAAAGGTAGTTTCTGATTATGTATGTTAATATTCACATAAGCCTCCGTTTAAGTTGCCCAAGTTTGAAACCGTTTGGCTAGGTTTACATTAAAAGCAGCAGTCCATGCAGTCTCTGACCAGTAGCATTAGGCAAAGAAAATGCTTCACTAACCATCAGTTTCCCGAATATCAAGGACTTTCTTTATCTGTGATAGCGGCATCAAGATAATATGCTTAAGAGATGCAGGAGGTCTTGTATGGCCATGAGGACTCTTAAATGTACCAATGACTTTATGCCTTTTCCTTGCAATCTGAAAACAAAGAACATGTTACATGACGCATAGGTTAACAAAGTTAAAGAATATAAAATTACTGCAGAATATATACTGAGAAGACGTTCCATGCTTTTAAAGGAGACCAGTTTTATTGCGGACCTCAGCATCTGAAAATCTTAGCTGCCTGGCTGTAATACTGACCCAATGGCTTGAGTTCTTTCCAAATAATGTGGTTACCCACTGAAAAAAAATTTTGAAGCTATGAAGTCTGTTATCCCATTCATCATATGTATTAAAAAAAAAAAAAAAAAAAACACACACACCACACACACCTTTTAGACCCACCAGCTGACTCCTAGCCTGAGGCAGCTGATGGTTGAGGGGTCTTTTACTAACTCAAAGCAAAGGGGTCTTTTACAAACTCTGTAAGCTGTAAAGAAAAATAAAAAGGCAATAAAAAAAAAAAAAACTGAAAAAAATGGTCTGACCACCTGACGTTAAAAGTCAAGTGCAGGGCCTGGCAGCGAAAAGGGTTAATGCGAATTTTAAAAAAATAGTGAAAATGAATTAAAAACAGAATTGTTTGCATTTGTAAGATAATCTTTTAAGCCCATACAATTAAAAAAAAATATTTTATGTATGCAAGTTAGGGAAAGAATTGTTAAAGCAGAACAATACAGTGATGCGCTGTCCCGGAGCTCCCCCGCCTGGCCACTGACATCTTCCGGTGACCGGCTTCTGGGTCCCGAACTCCAGCTGTGGTCATTGCCCGGGCGGCAATGACCACACATGCGTGGGAGTTCCATCAAATTTGTCATTGCCGAATTTGAACGGTGAGCTGCGCGGCTCAATGTACAAGGGTGGACAGGTAGATAAGTAGCTTTGATGCAGAAGAGACAAAGCATGTCTCTTCTGCATTAAAAATCCTGCCTATCCACCCACTTTTAATTTTTATCTAAAGTTCCACATTAAGTTAAAGCCGTATTAAACCCAAAAGCAAGCATATTGCACCTTATCAATACCGAGATGTGATGACTGCATTTGTTATATTTTTTTAGGCTTTATTTCTTCTATTTCATCTGGTGATCAAGTCAGTAAATCAGTTCATAAAGATGAGACAAACCATTCAATACTGTCAGGGGTGCTTACAATGATCTATTTAAAAATGTATGTAAAACCTTTATCTCCAAAAAGGAAAAAAAAAACTGTTGTAACCGATTATTGTTAGTTGGAGTTTGGCTTCAATTTGTTGTATTGTAAAACTTTGGTAAATTTAACACTATCCTCCCCCTAGACTAACAAAGCACTCTAATGCAGGAGGTGTTGGCCAGATGACCACAACAATACCGCATTAACCAGGGCTTGACAATTTCTAGGTGCCAGGTCCCCTGCTTTCCCACACTGCCCCATGCTCCCCCTATCCCATATCCGTGGACAGCTCCACTCTCCTGCCACACAGAGTGGAGCCCAGTCCAGGGTTCTGGGACAGAGTCCAGGTGAAGCACAGAGTGCTGGACAGCCCCACAAAAGCTGCCCGCCCCCCCCCCCCCCCCCCACCCCTGCCGGAGAGTCCATGGAGCAGACGACGTGGCCTCCCACACCAACACCACTGGACGAGTGCTGTTAGGATGGCCAGGTGCACATTAGAGCCTCTCAATGCTGCCTTTAACTGCGGCGGCGCTCCCCACTGGAGGACCAGAGTGAATCATTTGGGAGTGGACAACCTTAAAGCAAAATTAAACTCCACTGCCCAGGATGTTTGCCATAATGTGAGGATATGCACAACTGACTCATCTGCCAAAGTGTTCTATTCATTCTATTTAGGTTTGTTTTTAAAAAAATAGGAATAACAGGGCCAGTTTAACAATGAATCTGAAAACCTGCCTTCATTATTTATCTGCCAATCTGCACATCTCTGACCTTTTATCCTTGTTACACATACAGATAATCAATTTATAATACTGTGCAGCAATTATTTTTGCCACTTGCAATCCCTAGAGCTTAGAACAATTTCAGAGGATTTTGAGCATGCAATGTTGACAGTTCCTCCACATTTCTCTGAGTGTAACAGTATATGTTCTGAATTTTCAGAACAGTCTTCCCTCCATTTAAATTTTCCTAGCAGACCGCCCCACATTTCCTCAGATGTTAGTATTTAATATAGTCTCACCTCAAGGCAATCATTAAATAGAAAGAGTGTGACTTGTTCTCCTCTGTCACACAGATCTTCCCCAAGAGCAATCGTTTCTACTCTCTGTACCAGCATCCTATGCGAGGATAATAGATTTGCCTATAACAAAAGTGGGAATAATGAAAAGGTTACACTACATATTGCAGACCACAACCACAATCTATACGGTAAAAGGAGAAAATGACTTACACCGAGTATCATAACAGACTAGCAAATTGACTTAATGGGGACTAACTGAGCGAGTTTCATTAATTACCAGCATCATGCATTTGAATTATACTGAACATGTACATCTGAAGTGAATACTTACAGGACATCCATCCACTTCATAAACCACATCAAAGATCTGTCTCTGCCCTTCAGTTTTCCTTTTATCTTCGTTAATATGACTGTCAATTTAGAAAAAAAAAAAAGATTTCTATGCAGTAAATGATCACATCTCTCCCAGTTTAAAGACGTAATACTAGTTTGTAGGAATACAAAAGAAGGCTGGTTAGATTAAAAAAAAAAAAAAAAAAAAACACCACAGGATTTAACCACTTGCCCTCCTGAGGATTTACCCCCCTTAATGACCAGGCCTCTTTTTGCTACTTGGCACTGCACTAATTCAACTGATAATTGCACGGTCATGCAATGTTGCACCCAAACAAAAATTACGTACTTTTTTTCACACAAACAGAGCTTTTTTTCGGTGGTATTTGATCACCTGTGCGCTTTTTATTTTTCACGCTATAAACAAAAAAAGACCAAAAATTTTGAAGAAAAACAATATTTTTTACTTTCAGCTATAAAAAATATATAGTAAACTCAAAGTTAGTTATAAAATTTAGTCCAAAATGTATTCTGCTACATGTTTTTGGTAAAAAAAAAATCCCAATAAGTGTATATTGATTGCTTTGTGTAAAAGTTATAGCGCCTACAAACTATGGTATAGATACTGCAATTTACGCCATTTTTTGCTATACAGCGCTGTGCTAGTTTAACAGACAATTGCGCGGTCATGCAAAACGGTACATAAATGAAATTTGTCATTTTTTTCACACAAATAGAGCTTTCTTTTGGTGGTATTTGATCACCTGTGTGCTGTTTATTTTTTGCGCAAAAAAAAAAAAAAAAAAAGGCAGACAATTTTGAGAAAAAAAAAAACAATATTTTGGACTTTTTGCTATAAAACGTCCAGTAAAAAAAAAATGTAAAAATCAAATTTCGTCATAAATGTCAGCCAAAATGCATTCTGCGACATGTCTTTGCTAAAAACAAAAACCCAATACGTGTAAATTAATTGGTTTACGTGAAAGTTATAGCGTTTACAAATGGCGGGAAAGATACTGGGATTTTTAATTTTTTTTTATACTAATAATGGCGGCGATCAGTGACTTATGGCCATGATCAGTGACTTATGGCGGGGCTGCGGTGGACATTCTGACACTGGGGGGGAACTGGCTTGGGGTCACTGACATCCTCAGTGACACCAATACAGTGATCAGTGCAAAAAAAACAAAACAAAAACCACTGACACTGTACTAATGGCACTGGGGAGGAAGGGGTTAACTTTATTTACTGAAAGGGTTAACTGTGTGAGGGGAGTGTTTTACTAGGGGGTGGGGGTGTGTACTGCACGGGAGACACACTGATCGGGAGAGAAACTCTTCTCTCCGGCTCAGCATGTCAGGAGCTGACAGGGAACTGACAGAAAGCAGACGTACTGCAGCCCTGCTCTCTGTCAGTGATTGCCGCTAATCGGCGGGACACAGCCAGTAACGAACGGCTGTGACCCGGCGACTGATATCCACGGCCGTGATCGGCGGGAGAGATAGGGCCGTGGCGCGCCCCCTACCTGTTTTGCAAACACACATTTTAAAAACGTGGTTTTGCCCAGCCTTGCCGCCATATTTCTACAGTGGCTGGGCGGCATGTGGTTAAAAGCTCTGGCTGTCTGAAACGAAATATTAGTGATTACATATCAATGTGATGTTGTTTACTCATGTACCTCTTAGCATATAGAGGGTAAAAAGAAATAGCAAGAAAAATAAAATATTTAGATAAGAGGATGTCTATGCCATGTGTATATACACATTTTAAATTGCAACATTAAAAGTCAAATTTAAATTATTTTACCAGACTGAAGGTTGTTTGAAGGTTACAAACCTACTTGTAGATAATTAAATGTAATTAGCAAATCACTATCAATATACAGGTACGCTGTACTGAGCTAGCAAGGTAAAACAGTTCAGCTAGAGTTCATATCATAAAAAATTACCCATAAGAGATAAGAAACCACAGTAACAATTTAGTATGTACAACTGGTTACTTACGTCATCACCTCTTTTAGAGATTCTATAGCCTTTTCGAGCTTAACTTTATCCGGGTTGTCATCTGCAGTGTGCTTCTTAAGGTCTACAATAATAAAATAACATAGGGTTAAAAGGTTTTATGAATACACACATAGCATGCACATGTATAAAATATTCAAGGGTGTCACCCAATTGAGAACATCCCATAAAATGGCAAAAGTATCTTTGCTGTGCTCCTCAGAAACCTTCCATCACATCAGCGATTAGTTTTTCTGACCAAATGTTGTAATGATTACATAATTTGATATACAGAGTTCTGGCTGCAGTGCAATCCAAGTTGCCCGTTATGTACATGAGCAGCTCCTGGTCTGGTGCAGTTTTGTTGAAGATCAGAAGAAAACATTGAAAGAGTCCAGCCAACTTAAGATCTGAGCTCATTACTCACACATCTACTGACAAAACGCAAGATGCAAGGAAAACTCTGTAAAAAAGGTACAGATATTGTATCTATCTGTATGCCGTGTACATACTGCAAGTATGTGAGCTGAACGAAAAAAAAAAAAACCATGACAGATCGCTGTACTAACACAAGCAGTGTTAGTATAGTGATCGCTCTCACTGTGCTATTGTGTTCTGGTGTCAGTGCTCTCAGCCATTGGCTGAGAGTGTTGATTGGTAGCCAAACATCCGCCTTCTTTCGTACTGGCTGCCGTACACACGGGCTGAATGTCAGACTGGCCAATACCGCCCAATATACGGTCTGTGTGTATTTAGTTTTACTAGTGAGCAAAGCTAAAAAGCTAAACTAAAAAGAAAAAAAATGTTCATCACATAAATTAAAGCATTCTGTCAATATTGAATGACAATCTATTTGTAGATCAGTACTGATGATCAGTGCTCAGCAGGGCTGCTTGCCAGCGTCCAGCAGGGCCACCTACCAGTGCTGCCCCATCAGTGCCCACCAGTGCTGCCCATCAGTGCAGCTTCATCAACGCACAACAGTGAAGGAGAAACATTTTATAAAGGAAAGAAAACTTTTCAAATTTGTTGCTCTCTTTTTTGTTAACAGTGAAAAAAAAAATCCAGTGGAGATTAAATACCACCAAAAGAAGCTCTGTGTGTGAAAAAAAAGCAAAAATTTCATATGGGTACAGTGTTGCATGACCACACAATTGTCATTCAAAGGGCGACAGCTCTGAAAATTGGGATACTTTTTTTTTTGCATAATCTGAATCCTTGTGAGCTGCTACTATGAAAAACGATTTTTTGCCCTCTGAAACGTACACCCTTTCTTCTGAAATTAAAGAACATACCTCTGGGAGGGGCTGAGGTCTCTCATGCAGTGTCATCCCGACATTAAAGTCGGTATCCACCCCCCTCTTATGACTGAGATCAGCTCTTGACAGTCTGCACGCTTCCGAGATGCCAGCAGAGCTTCAGCAATGTTCACACTCCCCCCTTCTCACCCCCTCTCATCCAGGCTGTTGAGTTTCTGAACACAGCGGCAACTTTCTCTCCCTACTCTCCCCCACCATCAAGGTCGTTCTGAGTCCGAGTTTCATTTACAGACATATAGCTGCTTTCTCCCTCCTCCTTCCTTCCCCCTCTCATCCAGGCTGAGCTCTCACTGCCAAACTTTATCAGTTTTCTCTCAGCAGAGAGAAGCAGAGAAGAAGCTGAATAACATTTAGTCATTCTTTTCCTGTACAGTACTGTCTCCTGGAGTTGCAAACCCACAGCATACTGTTATGTGCCTCTGTTTCTTGCCGACAGTGAAGTTATGGAAATAGAGGCACTTAACAGGCAGGCACGTTCCAGCTTGTGTCTCTGTGAGGAAAGCACGGTCACAGCTGAGATCTGGAGAAGAGAATGTGGGTGGCAGCTTAACCCAGATGTAACCACCCACTCCAAACTTTCAAACCTGACTAGGACCGTTACTCAGCCCTAACCAGGGTTTGGAATGTGGACACCGGAAAAATGGAACATAGGAAAGTTAGAAAAGCTGTTCTGTGGTAAGGGTAGTTAATGCTATTTATATGATCATACTACTTCTTTAACCAATTGCCCTCCTGAGGATTCCCCCCCTTCCGCTCCTGACCAGGCCATTTTTGCATTACGGCACTGCGCTACTTTAACTGTGTGTTTATTTTGAGAAAAAATTTTTTGGGACTTTTTGCTATTAAACATGTCCAGTAAAAAAACTTAAATCAAATTGTCATAAATTTAGGCCAAAATGTATTCTGCTACATGTCTTTGCTAAAAATATAAAACTCCCATAACATGTAAATTAATAGGTTTAACTGAAAGTTATAGCGTTCACAAATGGCACCAACACTGTACTAATGGCACTGGGCAGGAAGGGGTTAACATGAGGGGCGATCAAAGGGTTAACTGTGCACTGTTTTAACTTTGGACTGTGTGTCTGTGCTTCACTGTAAGCACACTGCTTTGCATGGCTACATTTATGCACAAATCAAGCGCAGTCCAATTTGACAAACAACAACACTGCCAGGATGTTTTCCAGTTAGCTTTTTTCCCCCACTTTTTTTTTTTTTTTTAAATTCTCAACTGCTCTAAAATCCCTGGCAGCAACAAATGTGAAATAGGAAAACCCCATACTCCTATAGTACAGAAGCTAGGAGTATGATGCCATTCACTTCTAGGAGCAGTTAACATGCAGGCCCAGCCAGTACCAGAGACGATTTCTGCATCAAGGATATACCCATCACCATGGCATGCATCCAAAATTTTGGGGCCCTTACACCGCTTTAGACCTGACTACCAAAATTTCCCAGGGTCCTCCCACTGACCGTCCCACCGAATCTGCCCACAGGTGTAGCGCCTGCCAAGCGTGACGCATTCAAGTGAATGGAGTCACTCTGCAAATGCCCTGCAACTGTGTAAAATGCATGCAGTTGCAGTGTGCTAGTGTGAGATCCAGAAGGTTAAAGCAGGTGGTGAGGAGGTGAGAAAATATCTCCTCATAAACCCCTTGGTTGCTGTACTTACAAGGCTCCAGGGAGCTTGCAGAGGGGCCTCGTTCACTTGAATGGGTCATGCTTGGCAGGCGCTACACCTGTTAAGTGTGATAGGGTGTATAATTCCTGCTGCGGCATGTGTACATCCCTGGTCACTGCATTTAAAGGGGGTGCATTTGAGGAGGTGGCAAAAACAGGGCTTAACTTTGGAGATTTACCACTCCCCCAAACTACAAATGTAAGTCCTCAAGCTATGGGATGGAGGACCGCGAGGGGCACCATGGGATGAGGACAGGGAGTTAAGCTTAGGGAGGGGACTTGTGCTGGAAGGTGGGATGGGGGACATTTAAAATCCCCCCATCCCCACACTGGCACAAGTTCTCTCCCCTCTCAAAAGCATCCCCCCCCCCCCTCTCCTTCCCCAGCACATATCCTCTTATTCCCCGCCTCATCACTCTTCCATGTGTGCATCCTTGTTACCTGTCCCCCTTCCCTGTTATTGTGTCACCCTCCTCTGTATATATCCATAAGGTATACACAGAACTCAACAGCGTGACTCTCTCTGGCAGTTCAAGGTCCCTCCTACTCCTGTCTGTATAGACAAGAAGATCGGAGCCGAGGAGGGGAGAGGAGGATTCTCCGTAAGCATTGAGCTTGGTGGTGTGTGCAGTGGGGGAGAGATGCAGGCTGCAACAAAGGGGCGATCACCGCGTGTGAGACCTCGAGCAACCCGCAACTTGTTCTGGCATTGGGCTCCAGGACTCAGCAAAAGATTAGTCAGGACAAAGTTACTGCGTACTGCAAGATTCTCATAGGGCGCAGGCACCCAACATCTATATGGGCTGTACCCCCCCCCCATAGCAGCCCTGACCAGCACAGGGCGACACGAATGCCACAAAAATATGTATTAGGCTGTGAGGGATTCTATGCTAGATTAGCTAAAAGGGAGTAGGAGATTTTTGTAGCAAAGGTAAAATTGCACCTTAGCTACTAAATCCCCCATCCTCCTAGAGCTAAGCTGCTAGAGGAGTTTGTGACCCCTTAGTGTATCACAGATGGTGGCAAAGTCTCTGTATCTAACTTACAAGCCAACATCGCTGTGATTAAAGTAGCTTGTTCAATACACAGAACAGTATATAAAAATGTTCATATTTTATCTCTTGTACTTGCAATGTGAAATCCAGGTAATTTTAAATAAGACTTATGAAATAATTTCTAAAAGTGAATTTTGAGTCAAAGCATTCTATTTTACAGCTGGTTGGTCTAAAAGCAGCATGAGACAACTCACCATTTAGAAGAAGGGCAACACTAGGTAGCCTTTGAACAGGACGAATTAATAATTCAACTAACGTTTGTCTCCCACATTCCGGCTTTGCTTGGTTAATCTAAAAACGACATCTTACATTTTACACAAAAATCACACTAAGCATCAACTGTATCTCATGAAAACTATTTTTGGTCAAGCCTTGTACAATACTCAGGTCCTGTTCTCAAAAATATAAACTGACTTAATAAACTGATAGGTAGTAGATCTCTACAGGTTACAGATCAAGTCCTAAACTTTTTAAATACGTAATAGGTTTAAGCCCAAACCACAATGCTGGGGCTGAAATCACGTGACTCAAAACTTAGCAGTGAATTCCCGTAATTACCATAATTCAGTTGCCAGGATTTGCTGAAGAAGTTGACAATTGGCTATGGGGAAGGGTTTTGGGCTTTCCCTAAGTTTGCGAACACGCAACAAGGCCAGGGGGAAGAAGTAGACATTAAAAGTTTTCAGGTGATTTGTTTAGTGACCTACAGAAAATTTCTGCATACCGGTTTACTGTAGCCAGACCTGTAAATGAGATCATGTCTGACCAGTCACTACTGATATATGACTTGGGGAAAAAAAAAAAATTATATAAAATAGAATGTGATTGGCTGATTTTTTTAAATTACTATGTTGTACCCAGCATCATTGTGGCACCTTAACAAAACATCTAAACAGACTACTGTACAACATCTAGTTGTATTACTTCAATTGATCCTTGCAATTAGTGGTTCTTCATCCACTTGTATAGAGGAGAGTAAAAAATAATTCTTACCTTGAGAAAAGCGTGGAATCTTGGCTTTTGCTTTTCGCATTTTAGAATGGTTTCTTTGCTCATTTCAAAGAAATTTACAAATGGTGGATAGGTTTTTACCAAATCCCTTGACTAGAAAGAAAGCATGAACTGTCAGTAATTATTCTCTATAAATAAACCTAAAATTAACAGGGTTTAGACTTGCTAATAAAATACTTACATATGAAAGAATGACATCACCAATACTTTTGGTTTCTGCCCAGTCTATCATAAGAGTTTCTAGATCCCCCTAATAAAGAAAAATAGCAAGTTTGTAGGATAAGGAAAAAAAACAAAAAAAAAAAAGAACTCCCAGTAACAAGATCTGTATAGTGCAACAACCACCACTAAAGATCACAGGTCCACTTTCAGCATTATCCCCATTGTGTTACCTAGAAGATGATGGACATTTGACAACAGTAAGATCCTGTTCAGATGCGCGAGACGCATAAACGCACATTTATTCCTGCACTTATTTTTTTTTAACATTTTCAAATTATATACATAGGGCAGCCCATTTATTTGAATGGGCTGCCCTACATGCGACAAACGGATCAAAAGAAGTTCCCGCACCTTTTCAGGCATTGAACACTGCACGGTTTACAACTAGGGCACTTTATTCACTCAGTCCTGCCCCACCACTCATCCTCATAATTACTGACAGAGTTCAAATGGAAATGTAATTTAGCTTTTGCTAAACGGATGCCTGTTCGACGATACCAAACTCAATGGAGTCAGAACTGAATTAACCACTGGAACCTGAGGATTGGCAAACGATATGGCAGACAGACTGTCTCTAAAAGCTCCAAGCAAGTCCTAATCCTGGAAAATTCCTATAAATGTACTATACAAGTGGTGCTACACCCCAGTACGGCTGGCTAGATTTTTGCCTAAATATCATTCCACCTGCTTTCATGGCTGTCACCTTGAAGGTACCCATGATACACATCTGGTGGCCATGTCTAGTAGCAAACAGACAGTGGATCTAGGTTCACAATCTACTTTGTTCTTTGATCCATTCAGATATCCATAAAAACCCTTATAAGACCCTTTTGAATAAGCCCATTCTGGACATACATTTGCTAGGCCATGGAAAACCCCTAGTTTTGAGGCAGTAAAAAACAGGGTGACGTATATTATGATTAATGGGAAATTGACTGCTATTTTAAATGGACACTTAATCTAAGTTTTCCAAACTTGGGTAATTTTGGATTTCCTATTCACAGCCTTTGACCTTTAATCAGTCACTTCTAACATTAGTGAGATGCTATACCCCCTGGGAACTCTTTACTTTAAAGTGGTTCTAAAGGCATTCTATGCAATAAGGTAAAAAAACCTTCTGGGTGCAGCTCCCCCGCCTCATACTTACCCGAGTCCCATCTCGCTCGATGTGCAGGACAGCCACACTCTCCTGGGTCTCTCTCTCTCCTCACTGGCTCACACAGCAGCAAAAGCCATTTGCTCCCGCCTGTGTCAATCACAACCAGTGAGCCAATGAGGGGAGAGCAGCGGGTGGAGGGTCGAGCCACACTTTGTGTGAATGGACAATCTCCATTGTTATTACAACCTTTAGAGTCACTTTCATCTTTATCTTTTCTTCTTTCACTTTTTTCATTCAATGCACTTACCATCTCTTCCTCACTTCAGATATTCTCTGTCCTCTTTTCTTTATTCTGCAGTCGTGATGAGGTAGTCACACTCCACAACTGCACCCACAGGGAATGTTTTGTTCTCTTTCTGCTTGTACAATATTATCACTTACTGACTGTACTCCATCGAGTCTAAGTATGTACCTTGATGTTCACCCTCTTGTATATTGACTAGCACATGTGATGTGCTCTATTAATATGTGCAGACACTTGTACTTGATCACCTTCTTTTCAATTAAAACAAAATGTGTAAAGAACGTCACACAATTTGGCAAGTTTGTTGCATGCTCCTAAAACGGAGGATCCAACCTCCTCCATTTAGGTGGATCGGATGGTAGCCGCCCATAGAGAAAAGTGGGCTCTGTCCGTATTCACTCTGCAGGAACTGAGCAGAGGACACGGATGTGTCATCTGCCCTATTTCATTTAGCAGGGGATCTGTGAGCGGGACAGAGTCTGCCCAATCTAGAAGGGGCCTTATGGGAAAAGATAAGCTGAAGGAAGACCACCAGCAAAACTGGTGACTAGTCCTTTGCTCTCTGCCTGTGTTTTTTGGGCACAGATTCCAAAGTATCTAAACCCAAGAACAAACATGTAGTATATTGCAGCTTAACAATGCATATATAAAAGGTGGATGCATTTTTTAAGCCTTTTTTTTCACCTTGCAATCCACACTTCCTGCCCTAGGAAGACAACACTCAGTATATCTATGAAGAACCCACAACTGCACACTCCTGATTTGGACTACACAGCACACAGCTTCTCTCCATATGAATGGGAGGTGCTTTATAGTATACAAAGTTAAACTTGGAAAAGATCATAACATTGCTTGAGAATGCAGGGCAGCACAGAGAAAGCGCTGGAAATTACAAGCGCTCTGCATTTCTGGCAGGATTAACAGGTATTTTGCACTTATCGAACAGACATCAACTATATTAAACCAAAAGGGAGGAAATACATCATATCAAAACATCAACAACATACAATAGTTCTAGTTTACATACACTTTACAGTCAGGTCCATAAATATTGGGACATCATCACAATTCTAACATTTTTGGCTCTATACACCACCACAATGAATTTGAAATGAAAAACAAAATGTGCTTTAACTGCAGACTGTCAGCTTTAATTTGAGGGTATTTACATCCAAATCAGGTGAACGGTGTAGGAATTACAACAGTTTGCATATGTGCCTCCCACTTGTTAAGGGACCAAAAGTAATGGGACAATTGTCTTCTCAGCTGTTCCATGGCCAGGTGTGTGTTATTTCCTCATTATCCCAATTGCAATGAGCAGATAAAAGGTCCAAAAGTAATGGGACAGAATAAGAATCATAAATCAAACTTTCACTTTTTAATACTTGGTTGCAAATCCTATGCAGTCAATTGCAACCTGAAGTATGGAACGCATAGACATCAGACGCTGGGTTTCATCCCTGGTGATGCTCTGCCAGGCCTCTACTGCAACTGTCTTCAGTTCCTGCTTGTTCTTGGGGCATTTTCCCTTCAGTTTTCTCTTCAGCAAGTGAAATGCATGCTCAATCGGATTCAGGTCAGGTGATTGACTTGGCCATTGCATAACATTCCACTTCTTTCCCTTAAAAAACTCTTTGGTTGCTTTTGCAGTATGCTTTGGGTCATTGTCCATCTGCACTGTGAAGCGGTGTCCAATGAATTCCAAAGCATTTGGCTGAATATGAGCAGATAATATTGACCGAAACACTTCAGAATTCATCCTGCTGCTTTTGTCAGCAGTCACATCATCAATAAATACAAGAGAACCAGTTCCATTGGCAGCCATACATGCCCACGCCATGACACTACCACCACCATGCTTCACTGAGGTGGTATGCTTAGGATCATGAGCAGTTCCTTTCCTTCTCCATACTCTTCTCTTCCCATCACTCTGGTACAAGTTGATCTTGGTCTCATCTGTCCATAGGATGTTGTTCCAGAACTGTGAAGGCTTTTTTAGATGTCGTTTGGCAAACTCTAATCTGGCCTTCCTGTTTTTGAGGCTCACCAATGGTTTACATCTTGTGGTGAACCCTCTGTATTCACTCTGGTGAAGTCTTCTCTTGATTGTTGACTTTGACCACATACACCTACCTCCTGGAGAGTGTTCTTGATCTGGCCAACTGTTGTGAAGGGTGTTTTCTTCACCAGGGAAAGAATTCATCCACCACAGTTGTTTTCCATGGTCTTCCGGGTCTTTTGGTGTTGCTGAGCTCACCGGTGCATTCCTTCTTTTTAAGAATGTTCCAAACAGTTGTTTTGGCCACGCCTAATGTTTTTGCTCTCTGATGGGTTTGTTTTGTTTTTTTTCAGCCTAATGATGGCTTGCTTCACTGATAGTGACTAGAGATGAGCGAAGTATTCAAAAATTCGATTCGACTGATTCGGCGAATTCGTAGAAAAATTTCGATTCGAGTCGAATATATTCGCTGTGAATTTAACTTAAAAAAGGGTGTTTCTAGGCTTCAGAGAGACTTAATATTAGTGCTGAACACTGTACCTTTAATTTAAATGCCCTTGGAGTCTGCTGGGGAAGAGAAATATTACTGTCAGGCAGTATGACATGCAGATGAGTGCCGTCGATCTTAGAATCACCGCACACTTCACTCATTTGGGCAGTCACGGGGCCAAAACCAGAGTGTGGAGCCACAGTGTGGCGGTGGAGGCAGCAGCAATGGGAGGCCATACAGCACCCTATGACAAAAATGGAAACCACCAGCAGTGTGAGGAGACCTGAAAGTGGCACATGGCAGAGTGTGGCGATAGAGACAGCAGCAATGGGAGGCCGTACAGGGACCCATGACACACTCTGGACCTGGCAGCAGCATGAGGAGGCGGTACAGGGGCCCATGGCAGATTACGGGCCTGGCAGCAGCATGAGGAGTCGGTACGGGGGCCCATGGCAGATTACAGGCCTGGCAGCAGCAATGGGAGGCCGTACAGGGACCCATGACACAATCTGGACCTGGCAGCAGCATGGGGAGGCGGTACAGGGGCCCATGACAGATTACGGGCCTGGCAGCAGCATTTGGAGTCGGTACGGGGGCCCATGACACACTCTGGACCTGGCAGCAGCATGAGGAGGCGGTACAGGGGCGCATGACAGATTACGAGCCTGGCAGCAGCAACTTGGACAGGAGGACGTTCAGTTTCTGCACCGTCTGGTGCGTGCTCGCAAACTGTTGTCTCTTGGAAACGGATTCCAAGAAAGACTGCTGACGGAATCCGTGAAGAGGAGTAGCAGGAGAAGGAGCATCTGAACGAGCGGAATATGCCAACAAGCGACAACAGGGGCCCATGGCAGATTAGGGGCCTGGCAGCAGCTATGGGAGGCCCGTAATCTGCCAGCACCCTATGACAAAAAATGGAACCCACCAGCAGTGTGAGGAGACCTGAAAGTGGCACATGGCAGAGTGTGGCGATGGAGACAGCAGCAATGGGAGGCCGTACAGGGACCCATGACACACTCTGGACCTGGCAGCAGCATGAGGAGGCGGTATATAGGGGCCTATGGCAGATTAGGGGCCTGGCAGCAGCTATGGGAGGCCCGTAATCTGCCAGCACCCTATGTCAAAAAATTCTACACACCAGCAGTGTGTGAGACCTGAAAGTGGCACATGGCAGAGTGTGGCGATGGAGACAGCAGCAATGGGAGGCCGTACAGGGACCCATGAGAGACTCTGGACTTGGCAGCAGCATGAGGAGGCGGTATAGGGGCCCATGGCAGATTAGGGGCCTGGCAGCAGCTATGGGAGGCCCATAATCTGCCAGCACCCTATGACAAAAAATGGAACACACCAGCAGTGTGAGGAGACCTGAAAGTGGCACATGTTTGGGGCATGATTCATGGCGGATTTAGTCAGTTGTGTCAGGAACTGGTGGTTTGAAATCCAGACTAATCCACGCCTGATTCATTTTCACAAACGTGAGTCTCTCCACACTTTGGGTGGACAGTCGTGTCCTCCGCGGAGTTGCAATACCTCCTGCCGCACTAAACACGCGCTCCGATGCCACGCTACTGGCCGGGCATGACAGCCTTTCAAGGGCAAATTCAGCTAGTTGGGGCCAAAGGTCAAGTTTCGTTGCCCAGTAGTCAAGGGGATTGTCTACCTCGGTTGGCAGGGTGCTGTCCAAGTAGGCCTAAGCCTGTTGTTTGAGGTCCTGCTCCAGGTCCACCTGATGCTGCTGCTGCTGCTGCTGCTGCGGCTGGTTAGTAGTTTCCTCACTGCGCTGGTGAAGAAAGCTACTCATCATCGACTGCAGACTGAGGCAGCCGCTGCTGGTGGAGCTGCCACTGCTCCTACCACCCCACCCCTCCCCTGCTGCCATGGCAGCGGAACGCGAGCGCACAGGGCCCACAGTGTCTGAGGATGGACGTTGGCGCAGACAGGCAGAGACCAGCTGACTACATAGGTGGTTTTTATAGTACGTTATTTTGGCCTCCCTCTCAGCAGGTGTGAAAAAGGCCACCATTTTTGAACGGTAGCGAGGGTCCAACAAGGTGGACAGCCAAAAGTCATCCCTCTGTCTGATGGTTATTATTCGGCTGTCGCTACGCAAGCAAGCGAGCATGCTATGGGCCATTTGTGCCAAGGAATGCGAGGGACTCCCTGCCTCCATCTCCACAGCATACTGCCACGGTGCGTCTGGGTCCTCTGTCTCCTCCTCCTCCTCTACCAGATGCTCCTGCTCCTCCACTCCTGTCCGCTGAGTGGAAAAGCCACCCATTTCACTCAATAATTCCTGAGCACCAATGTCCTCCTCTACCTCCTCCTCTTCTTCCTGTCCTGCCCCCACAGGGGTCATGTGGCGTTGAGATCTGTGCGCCACGTCTACCGCACCCTGACCAGCCATTGTTAACAGCATTTGTTCCAGGACGTGCAACAGAGGAATGACGTCGTTCATCCCATAGTCCTGCCGACTCACGAATAGCGTGGCCTCCTCAAAGGGCCTGAGCAAGCGCAGGTGTCACGCATGAGCTGCCAATGGCTGACATCTAAGTTACACAGGGAGTACCTTTATCCGCTTTTAACATCAGGAAATCGGTGATGGCCTTTCGCTGTTCGTAAAGGCGGTCTAACATATGTAGGGTTGAATTCCACCTTGTTGCAACGTCACAGCATGAGGAGTCGGTACGGGGGCCCATGGCAGATTACGTGCCTGGCAGCAGCAATGGGAGGCCCGTAATCTGCCAGCACCCTATGTCAAAAAATTCAACACACCAGCAGTGTGAGGAGACCTGAAAGTGGCACATGGCAGAGTGTGGCGATGGAGACAGCAGCAATGGGAGGCCGTACAGGGACCCATGACAGACTCTGGACCTGGCAGCAGCATGAGGAGGCGGTATATAGGGGCCTATGGCAGATTAGGGGCCTGGCAGCAGCTATGGGAGGCCCGTAATCTGCCAGCACCCTATGTCAAAAAATTCTACACACCAGCAGTGTGTGAGGAGACCTGAAAGTGGCACATGGCAGAGTGTGGCGATGGAGACAGCAGCAATGGGAGGCCGTACAGGGACCCATGAGAGACTCTGGACCTGGCAGCAGCATGAGGAGGCGGTATATAGGGGCCTATGGCAGCTTAGGGGCCTGGCAGCAGCTATGGGAGGCCCGTAATCTGCCAGCACCCTATGTCAAAAAATTCTACACACCAGCAGTGTGTGAGGAGACCTGAAAGTGGCACATGGCAGAGTGTGGCGATGGAGACAGCAGCAATGGGAGGCCGTACAGGGACCCATGAGAGACTCTGGACCTGGCAGCAGCATGAGGAGGCGGTATATAGGGGCCTATGGCAGATTAGGGGCCTGGCAGCAGCTATGGGAGGCCCGTAATCTGCCAGCACCCTATGTCAAAAAATTCTACACACCAGCAGTGTGTGAGGAGACCTGAAAGTGGCACATGGCAGAGTGTGG
This sequence comes from Staurois parvus, assembly GCF_062004578.1. NCBI lineage: Eukaryota > Metazoa > Chordata > Amphibia > Anura > Ranidae > Staurois > Staurois parvus. The sequence goes on along the minus strand of NW_028317951.1, from coordinate 17,705,175 downwards.
CGATGGAGACAGCAGCAATGGGAGGCCGTACAGGGACCCATGAGAGACTCTGGACCTGGCAGCAGCATGAGGAAGCGGTATATAGGGGCCTATGGCAGATTAGGGGCCTGGCAGCAGCTATAGAAGGCCCATAATCTGCCAGCACCCTATGTCAAAAAATTCAACACACCAGCAGTGTGAGGAGACCTGAAAGTGGCACATGGCAGAGTGTGGCGATGGAGACAGCAGCAATGGGAGGCCGTACAGGGACCCATGAGAGACTCTGGACCTGGCAGCAGCATGAGGAGGCGGTATATAGGGGCCTATGGCAGATTAGGGGCCTGGCAGCAGCTATGGGAGGCCCGTAATCTGCCAGCACCCTATGTCAAAAAATTCTACACACCAGCAGTGTGTGAGGAGACCTGAAAGTGGCACATGGCAGAGTGTGGCGATGGAGACAGCAGCAATGGGAGGCCGTACAGGGACCCATGAGAGACTCTGGACCTGGCAGCAGCATGAGGAAGCGGTATATAGGGGCCTATGGCAGATTAGGGGCCTGGCAGCAGCTATAGGAGGCGCATAATCTGCCAGCACCCTATGTCAAAAAATTCAACACACCAGCAGTGTGAGGAGACCTGAAAGTGGCACATGGCAGAGTGTGGCGATGGAGACAGCAGCAATGGGAGGCCGTACAGGGACCCATGACAGACTCTGGACCTGGCAGCAGCATGAGGAGGCGGTATATAGGGGCCTATGGCAGATTAGGGGCCTGGCAGCAGCTATGGGAGGCCCGTAATCTGCCAGCACCCTATGTCAAAAAATTCTACACACCAGCAGTGTGTGAGGAGACCTGAAAGTGGCACATGGCAGAGTGTGGCGATGGAGACAGCAGCAATGGGAGGCCGTACAGGGACCCATGAGAGACTCTGGACCTGGCAGCAGCATGAGGAAGCGGTATATAGGGGCCTATGGCAGATTAGGGGCCTGGCAGCAGCTATAGGAGGCCCATAATCTGCCAGCACCCTATGTCAAAAAATTCAACACACCAGCAGTGTGAGGAGACCTGAAAGTGGCACATGGCAGAGTGTGGCGATGGAGACAGCAGCAATGGGAGGCCGTACAGGGACCCATGACAGACTCTGGACCTGGCAGCAGCATGAGGAGGCGGTATATAGGGGCCTATGGCAGATTAGGGGCCTGGCAGCAGCTATGGGAGGCCCGTAATCTGCCAGCACCCTATGTCAAAAAATTCTACACACCAGCAGTGTGTGAGGAGACCTGAAAGTGGCACATGGCAGAGTGTGGTGATGGAGACAGCAGCAATGGGAGGCCGTACAGGGACCCATGAGAGACTCTGGACCTGGCAGCAGCATGAGGAGGCAGTATATAGGGGCCTATGGCAGCTTAGGGGCCTGGCAGCAGCTATGGGAGGCCCGTAATCTGCCAGCACCCTATGTCAAAAAATTCTACACACCAGCAGTGTGTGAGGAGACCTGAAAGTGGCACATGGCAGAGTGTGGCGATGGAGACAGCAGCAATGGGAGGCCGTACAGGGACCCATGAGAGACTCTGGACCTGGCAGCAGCATGAGGAAGCGGTATATAGGGGCCTATGGCAGATTAGGGGCCTGGCAGCAGCTATAGGAGGCCCATAATCTGCCAGCACCCTATGTCAAAAAATTCAACACACCAGCAGTGTGAGGAGACCTGAAAGTGGCACATGGCATGAGACACTGTGGACCTGGCAGCAGCATGAGGAAGCGGTATATAGGGGCCTATGGCAGATTAGGGGCCTGGCAGCAGCTATAGGAGGCCCATAATCTGCCAGCACCCTATGTCAAAAAATTCTACACACCAGCAGTGTGTGAGGAGACCTCAAAGTGGCACATGTTTGAGGCATGATTCATGGCGGATTTAGTCAGTTGTGTCAGGAACTGGTGGTTTGAAATCCAGACTAATCCACGCCTGATTCATTTTCACAAACGTGAGTCTCTCCACACTTTGGGTGGACAGTCGTGTCCTCCGCGGAGTTACAATACCTCCTGCCGCACTAAACACGCGCTCCGATGCCACGCTACTGGCCGGGCATGACAGCCTTTCAAGGGCAAATTCAGCTAGTTGGGGCCAAAGGTCAAGTTTCGTTGCCCAGTAGTCAAGGGGATTGTCTACCTCGGTTGGCAGGGTGCTGTCCAAGTAGGCCCAAGCCTGTTGTTTGAGGTCCTGCTCCAGGTCCACCTGATGCTGCTGCTGCTGCTGCGGCTGGTTAGTAGTTTCCTCACTGCGCTGGTGAAGAAAGCTACTCATCATCGACTGCAGACTGAGGCAGCTGCTGCTGGTGGAGCTGCCACTGCTCCTACCACCCCACCCCTCCCCTGCTGCCATGGCAGCGGAACGCGAGCGCACAGGGCCCACAGTGTCTGAGGATGGACGTTGGCGCACAAAGGCAGAGACCAACTGACTACATAGGTGGTTTTTATAGTACGTTATTTTGGCCTCCCTCTCAGCAGGTGTGAAAAAGGCCACCATTTTGGAACGGTAGCGAGGGTCCAACAAGGTGGACAGCCAAAAGTCATCCCTCTGTCTGATGGTTATTATTCGGCTGTCGCTACGCAAGCAAGCGAGCATGCTATGGGCCATTTGTGCCAAGGAATGCGAGGGACTCCCTGCCTCCATCTCCACAGCATACTGCCACGGTGCGTCTGGGTCCTCTGTCTCCTCCTCCTCCTCCTCTACCAGATGCTCCTGCTCCTCCACTCCTGTCCGCTGAGTGGAAAAACCACCCATTTCACTCAATAATTCCTGAGCACAAATGTCCTCCTCTACCTCCTCCTCTTCTTCCTGTCCTGCCCCCACAGGGGTCATGTGGCGTTGAGATCTGTGCGCCACGTCTACCGCACCCTGACCAGCCATTGTTAACAGCATTTGTTCAAGGACGTGCAACAGAGGAATGACATCGTTCATCCCATAGTCCTGCCGACTCACGAATAGCGTGGCCTCCTCAAAGGGCCTGAGCAAGCGGCAGGTGTCACGCATGAGCTGCCAATGGCTGACATCGAAGTTACACAGGGGAGTACCTTTATCCGCTTGTAACATCAGGAAATCGGTGATGGCCTTTCGCTGTTCGTAAAGGCGGTCTAACATGTGTAGGGTTGAATTCCACCTTGTTGCAACGTCGCAGATCAGGCGATGCTGTGGAATTCCGTTCTGCCGCTGCAGCTCAAGGAGGGTGTGCTTTGCGGTGTAGGAATGGCTGAAATGCATGCAAAGTTTACGTGACATTTTAAGGATGTCTTGCAGTGGGATGGTGGATTTTAAGAACCGCTTGACAACCAGATTGAACACGTGAGCCATGCATGGCGCATGGCACAACCTTCCTTGACGCAGAGCAGACACCATGTTCTTTCCGTTGTCGGTCAACATGGTTCCGATTTTCAGTTTGCGCGGAGACAGCCATCTGTCGATTTCTCTGTTCATTACACTCAGAAGTTCCTCCCCTGTGTGACTACGTTCGCCAAGGCATACCAGGTGCAGAACAGCGTGACACCGTTGCGCCCTGCACATGTGATATGCCGGTCGGGTAATGGGACTTGGCACGGGGGTGGCGGCTGAGGACACGGCGGAAGAAGAGGTGGTAGAGGCGGACATCTTTGCCGGACCAAGGACGTGCAAACGTGGAGGCAAAAGCGGCGTGACCTGTCCAAGTTGCTGGTGCGGCTGTGACGGCACCACGTTCACCCAGTGGGCCGTAAATGACATGTACTGTCCCTGACCATAGTTACAGCTCCACACGTCGGCGCTGCCGTGCACTTTGGCAGAGACCGACATGCTCAAAGACTGGCCCACCATGTCTTCTACATGTGAATGCAGGGCTGGCACTGCCTTTTTGGCGAAGAAATGACGGCTTGGCACTCTCCACCGCGGCGCGGCACAAGCCATCATTTCTCTGAAAGGTGCTGAGTCCACCACTTGGAAAGGGAGGGACTGCAGCACCAGCAACTTGGACAGGAGGACGTTCAGCTTTTGCACCGTCGGGTGCGTGCTCGCAAACTGTTGTCTCTTGGAAACGGATTCCAAAAAAGACTGCTGACGGAATCCGTGAAGAGGAGTAGCAGGAGAAGGAGCATCTGAACGAGCGGAAGATGCCAACGAGCGACAACTCCCCTCAGCAGAGGTGTTGGAGCCTTGACTGGCTGATGGAGGGCGATTGACGTCGGGTGACGGAGCAAGTAACGGAGCGGGTGATGGAGCGGGGGCTGGGGCGGGCAGAACCGCCGTATCTTTATCACGGTTTTCCCAGGCCACCAAATGGCGACGCTGCATATGCTGCCGCAACGCTGTAGTCCCAACATGGGCCCCCTGGCCACGCTTGACTTTCTGGCCACATAGTCGACATACGGCTACGTTTACTTCCTCGGGCGGCTTGACGAAAAATTGCCACACCGCCGAGTAGGAAACTTTGCCCCCGATACTCCTCACTGGCTGACTGCTGCTTCCTCCGTGCACACCGGCACCACTACTGGCCGTGGTGGTAGGCTGCAGTGGAGCTGGTGCTCTACTCCGTGGACGTTTGGCTCCACTGACACTGCTGCGACCCTGCTGCTGTCTCCTGGGCAACCCACCGACTGTTTTGCTCGCTGCCAAGCTGCCACCCTCTTCTCCTGATGATGCGGAAGAAATTGCCTGATGACGACGAGGCTGCCAAGTGCGATCAACCTCCTCATCATCAAGTAGGGTCTCCGCCTCACTACTAGCCCCCTCGGCTGCGTCTGGGTCAGGAGACAGACCTGTCTCTAGACCGGCTACCGAGCCACTCTCCTCGCCACTACTTCTTCGCCTGGCTGCTGAAAAGGCGGATGTCTCCCCCCGTTCCTGACCGCCCTCTGTTAGCTCTTCCTCACTGTACAGTGGGGCTGAGCCCACAGCATGCGATACTTCGCTTGGTGAGGGAACACCAAAGGACAGGGGCAGGTAGAGGACACGTGATTTCAGTGGGCTTGGTCCCGGGCCATGCCAACTAACGGTTGTGTCTGACGTACCCACCGACCGTTGGCTGTAGGTGTCAGAGGTGACCTGGGAAGAGGAAGACGACCGAGCCAACCAATCGACGACGGCAGGGTTGTCGGTGGAGACACGACCGCTGGATGACACCGGCAGCACTGGCCTCTGGCTGCGAATAGTGCTGCCTCGACCCCTTCCTCTGCTGCCACGTCTGCTCGCTCCTAAAACATTGCCTCCTCTGCCACTCCTCTGCATGTTGTCTGACATACTCTTTAATTAAACGATTATGTGTCCCTGAGTAACAATTCTGTGTCCCTGAGTAACAATTCTGTGGCCCTAAGTAACAGTTCTGTGGCCCTCAGTAACAATTCTGTGTCCCTGATTAACGTTTCTGTGGCCCCAAGTAACAGTTCTGTGGCCCTCAGTAACAATTCTGTGTCTGTGCGAGTAACAATTCTGTGTCTGTGCGAGTAACAATTCTGTGGCCCTAAGTAAAGTTTCTGTGGCCCTAAGTAACAATTCTCTGGCACTCAGTAACAATTCTGTCTGTCCCTGAGTAACAATTCTCTGGCACTCAGTAACAATTCTGTCTGTCCCTGAGTAAAAATTCTGTGGCCCTAAGTAAAGTTTCTGGGGCCCTGAGTAACAATTATCTGGCACTCAGTAACAATTCTGTCTGTCCCTGAGTAACAATTCTCTGGCACTCAGTAACAATTCTGTCTGTCCCTGAGTAAAAATTCTCTGGCCCTAAGTAAAGTTTCTGTGGCCCTGAGTAACAATTCTCTGGCACTCCGTAACAATTCTGTCTGTCCCTGAGTAACAATTCTCTGGCACTCGGTAACAATTCTGTCTGTCCCTGAGTAACAATTCTCTGGCACTCGGTAACAATTCTGTCTGTCCCTGAGTAAAAATTCTGTGGCCCTAATTAAAGTTTCTGTGGCCCTAAGTAACAATTCTCTGGCACTCAGTAACAATTCTGTCTGTCCCTGAGTAACAATTCTCTGGCACTCCGTAACAATTCTGTCTGTCCCTGAGTAACAATTCTGTGGCCCTAAGTAAAGTTTCTGTGGCCCTAAGTAACAATTCTCTGGCACTCAGTAACAATTCTGTCTGTCCCTGAGTAACAATTCTCTGGCACTCAGTAACAATTCTGTCTGTCCCTGAGTAAAAATTCTGTGGCCCTAAGTAAAGTTTCTGGGGCCCTAAGTAACAATTCTCTGGCACTCAGTAACAATTCTGTCTGTCCCTGAGTAACAATTCTCTGGCACTCAGTAACAATTCTGTCTGTCCCTGAGTAACAATTCTGTGGCCCTAAGTAAAGTTTCTGTGGCCCTAAGTAACAATTCTCTGGCACTCAGTAACAATTCTGTCTGTCCCTGAGTAACAATTCTCTGGCACTCAGTAACAATTCTGTCTGTCCCTGAGTAAAAATTCTCTGGCCCTAAGTAAAGTTTCTGTGGCCCTGAGTAACAATTCTCTGGCACTCCGTAACAATTCTGTCTGTCCCTGAGTAACAATTCTCTGGCACTCAGTAACAATTCTGTCTGTCCCTGAGTAAAAATTCTGTGGCCCTAATTAAAGTTTCTGTGGCCCTAAGTAACAATTCTCTGGCACTCAGTAACAATTCTGTCTGTCCCTGAGTAACAATTCTCTGGCACTCGGTAACAATTCTGTCTGTCCCTGAGTAACAATTCTCTGGCACTCGGTAACAATTCTGTCTGTCCCTGAGTAACAATTCTCTGGCACTCGGTAACAATTCTGTCTGTCCCTGAGTATGAATTCTGTGGCCCTAACTAGCGTTTCTTTGTCCCTAAGTAACAGTTCTGTGGCCCTGAGTAACAATTCTGTGTCTGTGCGAGTAACAATTCTGTGGCCCTAAGTAACAGTTCTGTGGCCCTCAGTAACAGTTCTGTGTATGTGCGAGTAACAATTCTGTGTCTGTGCGAGTAACAATTCTGTGGCCCTAAGTAACAGTTCTGTGGCCTTCAGTAACAATTCTGTGTCTGTGCGAGTAACAATTCTGTGTCTGTGCGAGTAACAATTCTGTGGCCCTAAGTAAAGTTTCTGTGGCCCTAAGTAACAATTCTCTGGCACTCAGTAACAATTCTGTCTGTCCCTGAGTAACAATTCTCTGGCACTCAGTAACAATTCTGTCTGTCCCTGAGTAAAAATTCTGTGGCCCTAAGTAAAGTTTCTGTGGCCCTGAGTAACAATTCTCTGGCACTCCGTAACAATTCTGTCTGTCCCTGAGTAACAATTCTCTGGCACTCAGTAACAATTCTGTCTGTCCCTGAGTAAAAATTCTGTGGCCCTAAGTAAAGTTTCTGTGGCCCAGAGTAACAATTCTCTGGCACTCCGTAACAATTCTGTCTGTCCCTGAGTATGAATTCTGTGGCCCTAACTAGCGTTTCTTTGTCCCTAAGTAACAGTTCTGTGGCCCTGAGTAACAATTCTGTGTCTGTGCGAGTAACAATTCTGTGGCCCTAAGTAACAGTTCTGTGGCCTTCATTAACAATTCTGTGTCTGTGCGAGTAACAATTCTGTGTCTGTGCGAGTAACAATTCTGTGGCCCTAAGTAAAGTTTCTGTGGCCCTAAGTAACAATTCTCTGGCACTCAGTAACAATTCTGTCTGTCCCTGAGTAACAATTCTCTGGCACTCAGTAACAATTCTGTCTGTCCCCGAGTAAAAATTCTGTGGCCCTAATTAAAGTTTCTGTGGCCCTAAGTAACAATTCTCTGGCACTCAGTAACAATTCTGTCTGTCCCTGAGTAACAATTCTCTGGCACTCCGTAACAATTCTGTCTGTCCCTGAGTAAAAATTCTGTGGCCCTAATTAAAGTTTCTGTGGCCCTAAGTAACAATTCTCTGGCACTCAGTAACAATTCTGTCTGTCCCTGAGTAACAATTCTCTGGCACTCCGTAACAATTCTGTCTGTCCCTGAGTAACAATTCTGTGGCCCTAAGTAAAGTTTCTGTGGCCCTAAGTAACAATTCTCTGGCACTCAGTAACAATTCTGTCTGTCCCTGAGTAACAATTCTCTGGCACTCAGTAACAATTCTGTCTGTCCCTGAGTAAAAATTCTGTGGCCCTAAGTAAAGTTTCTGGGGCCCTAAGTAACAATTCTCTGGCACTCAGTAACAATTCTGTCTGTCCCTGAGTAACAATTCTCTGGCACTCAGTAACAATTCTGTCTGTCCCTGAGTAACAATTCTGTGGCCCTAAGTAAAGTTTCTGTGGCCCTAAGTAACAATTCTCTGGCACTCAGTAACAATTCTGTCTGTCCCTGAGTAACAATTCTCTGGCACTCAGTAACAATTCTGTCTGTCCCTGAGTAAAAATTCTCTGGCCCTAAGTAAAGTTTCTGTGGCCCTGAGTAACAATTCTCTGGCACTCCGTAACAATTCTGTCTGTCCCTGAGTAACAATTCTCTGGCACTCAGTAACAATTCTGTCTGTCCCTGAGTAAAAATTCTGTGGCCCTAATTAAAGTTTCTGTGGCCCTAAGTAACAATTCTCTGGCACTCAGTAACAATTCTGTCTGTCCCTGAGTAACAATTCTCTGGCACTCGGTAACAATTCTGTCTGTCCCTGAGTAACAATTCTCTGGCACTCGGTAACAATTCTGTCTGTCCCTGAGTAACAATTCTCTGGCACTCGGTAACAATTCTGTCTGTCCCTGAGTATGAATTCTGTGGCCCTAACTAGCGTTTCTTTGTCCCTAAGTAACAGTTCTGTGGCCCTGAGTAACAATTCTGTGTCTGTGCGAGTAACAATTCTGTGGCCCTAAGTAACAGTTCTGTGGCCCTCAGTAACAGTTCTGTGTATGTGCGAGTAACAATTCTGTGTCTGTGCGAGTAACAATTCTGTGGCCCTAAGTAACAGTTCTGTGGCCTTCAGTAACAATTCTGTGTCTGTGCGAGTAACAATTCTGTGTCTGTGCGAGTAACAATTCTGTGGCCCTAAGTAAAGTTTCTGTGGCCCTAAGTAACAATTCTCTGGCACTCAGTAACAATTCTGTCTGTCCCTGAGTAACAATTCTCTGGCACTCAGTAACAATTCTGTCTGTCCCTGAGTAAAAATTCTGTGGCCCTAAGTAAAGTTTCTGTGGCCCTGAGTAACAATTCTCTGGCACTCCGTAACAATTCTGTCTGTCCCTGAGTAACAATTCTCTGGCACTCAGTAACAATTCTGTCTGTCCCTGAGTAAAAATTCTGTGGCCCTAAGTAAAGTTTCTGTGGCCCAGAGTAACAATTCTCTGGCACTCCGTAACAATTCTGTCTGTCCCTGAGTATGAATTCTGTGGCCCTAACTAGCGTTTCTTTGTCCCTAAGTAACAGTTCTGTGGCCCTGAGTAACAATTCTGTGTCTGTGCGAGTAACAATTCTGTGGCCCTAAGTAACAGTTCTGTGGCCTTCATTAACAATTCTGTGTCTGTGCGAGTAACAATTCTGTGTCTGTGCGAGTAACAATTCTGTGGCCCTAAGTAAAGTTTCTGTGGCCCTAAGTAACAATTCTCTGGCACTCAGTAACAATTCTGTCTGTCCCTGAGTAACAATTCTCTGGCACTCAGTAACAATTCTGTCTGTCCCCGAGTAAAAATTCTGTGGCCCTAATTAAAGTTTCTGTGGCCCTAAGTAACAATTCTCTGGCACTCAGTAACAATTCTGTCTGTCCCTGAGTAACAATTCTCTGGCACTCAGTAACAATTCTGTCTGTCCCTGAGTAACAATTCTGTGGCCCTAATAACGTTTCTGTGGCCCTAAGTAACAATTCTCTGGCACTGAGTAACAATTCTGTCTGTCCCTGATTATGAATTCTGTGGCCCTAACTAGCGTTTCTTTGTCCCTAAATAACGATTCTGTGGCCCTCATTAACAAGTCTGTGTCCCTGAGTAATGGTTCTCTGTCCCTAAGTAACTTTTCTCTGTCCCCAATTATCGTTTCTGTGGCCCTAACTCTGTCCCTGTCCCTAGTACAGAGCGGTCTGCCTCTGTTCAATAACTGCAGGCAAATGAAGAATTCCAAAATGGCCGCTATTTATAGCTCGACCATTACACAGTGCTGGCTGGCTGGCTGCTGATAGGCTGATGCGATCACATGTAGTTGAGGAATGCATTATGGGTCAGCGCGCCTTGTCTGCGCGCCTTCCCAGACATCCCCGCTCCGTCGCCGCACATGTCAGCCGCCATTTTCTGAAAAATTTCGATTCGCGCGTCCGAATTAGGCTATTTTTCGGATTCGGCACGAATCGAAATTTTTCCGATATTCGACTCGAATTCCACTTCGGATACTTCGATTCGCTCATCTCTAATAGTGACAGCTCTTTGGATCTCATCTTGAGAGTTGACAGCAACAGATTCCAAATGCAAATAGCACAATTTAAATGAACTCTGGACCTTTTATCTGCTCATTGTAATTGGGATAATGAGGGAATAACACACACCTGGCCATGGAACAGCTGAGAAGCCAATTGTCTCTGCACTTTTGGTCCCTTAACATGTGGGAGGCACATATGCAAACTGTTGTAATTCCTACACTGTTCACCTGATTTGGATGTAAAAACCCTCAAATTAAAGCACATCTTGTTCATTTCATTTCAAATCCATTGTGGTGGTGTATAGAGCCAAAAATGTTAGAATTGTGTCGATGTCCCAATATTTATGGACCTGACTGTATATTCAATCAGTATTACAGAAAACTCAAAAACGTAATTAAATGTTTGCCTTTAACATTAACAGAAGCATGGGAAGAACAAGTTACCTTTATTTTTGTGTGAACATCCAGAATATCTGGTATACTGCCAAAAATGGTCTTTATTTCTTCTTGGGCAAGAATAGGCCCACCTACTTGACCCTCCTTTTCTAGTGGAACGTGAAACAGCTGTAAAAAAAAGATTAGGAATTTAACCAATTAGTCACCAATTAAATCAGTGTAGAAATCTTAACCAATAACACAGGAGAAGCCTGGGCAGCAGATTGTTCACAATGAATGTGTGGGGAGCAATGCCTCGTGGGATAGGTAGTCCTGAGCAGGAGAAGGAAGCGATTTAAAGTAATTCTAAAGGGACAACTGTATTTACCATGCTATAGGAACGCTCTATATTATATTTTGCAGCTTGCTGTAGGGGCATTCTGAAGGCAGGAGTTAAATGCTGGTGGGGAACTCCAGAAGAGGAGGATTGGAGCTGCTCTGTGCAAAGCCATTATAGAGAAGGTAAGACAAGTTTGTAGTTTAAAAAAAAAAAAAAAAAAAGGCTTACAAATCACTTTAAGGGCTCTGTGCAGGGAAGATCAGCAGCTGAACCCAGAAAACCCAGAAAAGTTTTATATATCATCCCCCCCCCCCTCCATATAGCTTCATGTCGGTCTCACAGTTAAAATACCCTGTATATCCTACCTGAGGACAGAGATATAATACACACACCCACCAGTATTAAGTACACCTTGCTAATGCCAAGAAAATATCTCCCACACCATTGCACCACCACCATGATTATAAAAATAACAAAATAAAACAAAAACTGCATTTTCAAGGTCATACAAAACACAAGATTAAATGCTTGCAGGGGCTCAAAGGAACACACAGCAGAAAATCAAATGACCATCCTGAAGGGATCATGAAAAGTCTCACTTAGATGACAAAGCTAAAAGACATCCAGTGTTGAAGGGTAAGACGGATTGCCATAAGCTTCAGGACATTAATCAGCAGCTGTGCATCCCCCAAGAAATTATTTCCCCCCAACTCCGGCCCAGGGCTCAATAGCCACCAGTCCAGGGCTAACAGTGTTGGTGCTCAGACACTTGGGGTAATCCGACAATCAGTAATCAGTCCTCCTACCCCTTCACCTCAGGATGTTGAGCCGCAGCATTCTTGAATGACGGTAGCCTGTTTTAATGCAGTCCCATATGCTTTGTTTCAAACGCAGCACCCTCATGCAAAGGCGAATAGGAAAATGTTACATGGAAGGCAAATCTCACACAATGAAACAGAGGGTCCAAAGTTTATCGTGGGGAAGTAAGGTGTGTGCTAGGTCTAGGATGAGGCCCAGATACTTTAGGGGGTGAGACGATTCCAGGGTCAACTAGGAAATTGAGGATCCAGCCACAGTTTTGTAGGACTTGCACACTGGCCTAGAGGCCATCCTCTGACTGCTTTCACAGAAGAAGATTGTTGAATGTCCCAGAATGAAAATCTCAAGGCCTGCAGAAGAGCTAGCACCGGGGCCAGCACTTTTGTGAATACTCATGGTGAGTTTGGGAAATGGTGGAGGCTGGGGTGTGGTCCTCAGAGGATTCTTCCATTTTAGAGGTGTCAGTTTCCCTCAAAGTATCTCCTGCAGGGACAGAGACCTAGACCACTGATGATAGCCATGCTGTAAATTCTTATAGAAATCTGCAAATTGTTCCAGGACAGTAGAAAAGGCAGCAGAAAAATCCTATATGGAGACAAAAAAGGTAACCCATGCCGCACATATTTGGGACCTGTCTTCACCCCCTCCATCACTACAGGTTTTTTAAAACCCATTTTAAAATCTAATTTGTCTAGATGACACCATTTTCCCATCTCTGGCCTTTTAACATTCTGTTCCTCCTTTTGGGAAGGTGTAATGGGTCATCACTGCCCTTTCCCACGGCGCACTGCTGCCCTTTAGGTGATGCATTTCCTGTGTGGCATCCTCTGAGTGTGACTGACATGGCGCGTGCGCCCTGCATCATTCCCAGAGGAGCTCACGCAGGTGCATTACCCGTTTCCAGAGCGACAGCCGGTGCCACTACAGCTTGAGCTCCATGCATCCCAGTATACACTCTGGTTGCCATGAGGCTGCACATTCACCTCTCCTTCACTTTGTGGAGAATACATCATTACACAGTAAGTCCTCCATTTTATCTATGCCTTTTGCTATACAGTTTGCTTGTATCCATGCATAAGCATCATAGATTTTTATATTCATGGAAGGGACACTTAAACAGCTCTAGGGCCCAGCAGTGGCTATAATACACTATCTGGCAAGGCAACAGACTTTGTATAGGTTTCCACAAGCTCTGTGTGGTAGAAAGGTGAAGGCGCAATGACAAGTTTAAAACACTTCCTCCACTCTACTTACAAACAAAATGCATATAAGAATTCAAGAAATACCTTTTCACATGACGTGGGGGAGCCAGAGCTGTGCAATCATGTGATAACGCTGAAGAGGATTTTAAAAATTTGGATTTTTAGTTTAATCGGTAAAATCTTTGTTCTTAGGAGTACATCACAGAACACAGGGCACCTTCATAATCATGGTCACTGAGTTTTGCTGTCACACGCAAGTGAATGAACACTAGCCAAAAAAAAACGTCAGGCTCTCCCACCCAGGACAGTCACTGGGATGTCCAATAGCACCGAACAGAGTGGTGGGCAACATAACCACCCAACAAGCCCAAATCCACCCAAAAAACAGAATTCGGAAAAATAACCCACTACACAGCAGCTTGCAAGACTTTCCACCGTAATTGGCATTCTCAGAGGCATGAACATCTACTGGGTAACACTTCGTAAACATGTTAACAGAAGACAAGGTAGCTGTCTTAAAAACGCGAACAAAAGATTTATGCTCAACCAACCAGGATGCACAGGCACTCCTGGTGGAATGGGCATTTACGGGGAAAGGAGAAATCTTACCCTTTAAGCCATAGGCCAAAGAATTTAATTATTACTAAACCCAGGACCCTGCATTGACTATTTGGTCTCCCACTGTACACAGAACATGGAAATGCAATCATTTTAGTAGATGTTAACAGCTAAATACCTTTTCTCATCAGCAGTTAGAGCAGTATTGTGACTTCTATCAGTGTTCAGCAGAGCACTGGTTAAAGCTTGCAGGAGAAGTTTTCTTTCTGCTCTAGGAGGATGCAGAACCCCTGACCTCTGTCTGGACAGTGCTGATTGGCCCTGTGCTGATAACATGCACTCTCCCAAGGAAAGAAAAAAAAAAAAACCTCTCTAGCAATACACACCAAACTGAACATGTGCAGAGTGTCTCCACACGATATGTCTTATCGAGAGATAAGAGGGGGGCACAGGAAGAAAGGGAGGATCAGAGAAGTCAGGATCAAACAGCATTTTTTCACAATGCACAGGATTAACCCCTTTGGTTCCACAGCGAGTACAACAAGCATGCTTTACTGCATATACAGACTTTCTGCTCTAGGAGGATGCAGAACCCCTGACCTCTGTCTGGACAGTGCTGATTGGCCCTGTGCTGATAACATGCACTCTCCCAAGGAAAGAAAAAAAAAAAAACCTCTCTAGCAATACACACCAAACTGAACATGTGCAGAGTGTCTCCACACGATATGTCTTATCGAGAGATAAGAGGGGGGCACAGGAAGAAAGGGAGGATCAGAGAAGTCAGGATCAAACAGCATTTTTTCACAATGCACAGGATTAACCCCTTTGGTTCCACAGCGAGTACAACAAGCATGCTTTACTGCATATACAGACTGATTTTACTGTTGTAGGTTTAGTACCACTTTAAGTATCTTCTCCTTAGGGTTCTTAGGATTAGGACAGAAAGTGAGTAACACAATGTCCTGGTTCAGGTGGAACAAGGTAACCACCTTGAGCAAAACGGATAAGAGGCCTCCACACAAGCAGCTTCAAGAAAGAACAAGGAAAGATTCCCTGCAATTGAGTTCAGCTAGCTCTAAGACCCTATGAGCAGAAGACATATAATAAAAAAAAAAAAAAAAAAAAAAAAAAAAAAAAAACACACAACCAACCAAGAAAACAACTTTTTGCAATGGCCAAGGCAAAATCTGCCCTTGATCATACTGAAGGCTAAAGACATCTTCATACCAGATATGAGAAAAGGCAAAATACTCCCTACAACACATGGTCAAGGATGCAACTTCAGAGCTTCACACCAGGCAAAATAAGCCTTCCATGTATGTACACTTTTTGGGAGGTGGAGTTTCATACTATAAGAAAGGTAGGAATAACCAAGTCAAACTCCTGTCCCACAGGACCTGGGCTTCAACAGCCATGCCAACAAAGTCAGCAATCATAAGGAGGTTGGGAGATCGGGTCTTACGACAGCACCTCTGACCAATCTGGCAAAGCGAAGGGTTCAACTATCACAAGATTAAAAACGTCCGAGGTACCTTGTTCAAAGGCCAACAGAATCACCAGAATGCCCTCCCATTACCACTGGACAACAAACATTTTGCTTTCTGAAGACGTTATTGTGTATCTTATATATTTTTAGCTGCCAATCATGAAAACCTGAAAATTAAAGCGGAACTCCACCTAAAAGGGGAAGTTCTGCTTTGAGGACTCGACTTTTGGGGAGCAGGCATGACAGGCTGACATGACCGGTTCCAGAAGACTGCAGTGTGCACCCAGCTGTGAAGACAAGCTTTCACAGCTAGATGCCCACAGTTAAAATGGCAGCGCCAGGGAAAGAAGACGGCAGGTGAACCCAGCTGGGGTGAACACACAAGTAGATCATAGGAAAGGTGAGTGGCTGTTTTTTTTTTTTGTAATAGGAGACTGGAGAACCACTTTAACCTATCACATACCGTTAAATCTTCGGTTTTTGCAATTTTGAACGTATATTTTAAGCTTACGTTTCGGTTGTGTTGTAAGATGCTTTGTGTAGATCATGCATATTCATACATGCACTCATTACATAACATTTGTGGAACTAGTACAGTTTCGGTATGCTTAGGCTGAATGGATGCTGCCTGGAAAAGCTTTAAAAAAGTAGCTTGCATGCACAGATGCTACTCATTTCATTGATAAACTAGTGCCATGTATTCTGATATAATTTTAAGACATAACATTGTCTATTTATATTACAAAAAAAGTAAGCCAGTTATAGAGACTTTCCATAGGACAATTGGTGACAGCAGAAATGTCTTGCCAATGTTGGAACAGCCATGATATTTTCTGCTATACTTGTGACAAGTACACACAAATTATAACTAAGGCAAAACTTTTTTTAGTTTTGGACAAAGGGGAGATAGATTAAAACACCTGTCAGTTTTTGACGTATCACCTTCTTTAAGGGTAAGAGCAGGCTTTCCCCCACAGTTACCTATGAATGAAGGCATCCAAGGATGGTACGAATAAGCAATTATTCTTCAAAGGGGCAGCCTCCCTGTTTCACCGACCAACACTTAAGCCATACAATCCTTCTGTTGACAGACATGATGTGAACTCAAGAAAGCAGCCTTTTGGAGACTTCCAAAAAATACACCAAGAAACTCAATGCTCTCAGAAAATTGTCCAGGAAAATTGCAGATGGCAGAATCCCCTGGGTCTGATTCTTTGGAATCAAACATACACTTTACTAAACTGGGCGTTTAGCACTCGACCACCACAGGCTGCAGAGACACTCCTACCACAGAAAATGATGGCCTAAAAAGAGGGCCTCTAAGCTCTCATACGTAAAGCCTTTAAGGACCAGGAACTCAACCACCAGATCATGTAGTGATCTGATAGAAAATGTCCAGGTAAACAGCCAGAGAACCCCAATTCTCTGAGCGAATCTCTTTGCATGTGAAAACATTCTTTAGATAAGCCAAATTGTCATACATCATTTTCTGTAAGTGAAGGTGCAGCTGAAAGGTTTCGGGACTATTTTGGTGGCAGCCAGGACCCAAACCTAGTGACTTTTGGAAAAGACTACTCTGGAAATTTTAACTTTCTAAATTTCAAATACCCCCCCCAGGGCAATATCTAAATTATGGACAACAACGGTCCCTCACAAAGTTTGAAAGCTACTATCCTGGACACCATGTATAACCTCCTCAAATCTCCATATTCACTATATACTATCCCTAAATAATATCAGTATTTTCTGACTGCAGAACTAGTATGCTGCAAAATCAGCACAAGACTTCCCCATGGAATGAATTGCTTACAAAAGACTAGACTTATCACATAATACACAAAAGGTTACGATTGAGTCTTGGAGGGGCTCAATTTTACATTGAAAGTGACCCAACACACATTCTGATGCCCAAAGAAGTCAAGGAGAAATGAGTGCCTCTCAATCTCATTATTTATGGTCTATAACTTCCGGAACAAAGTAGCCACACATTGTGGGTGTCCTGAGTATTTCTTTCTGTAAGGCTGGGTCTTTTGTTAATGTTATTTATGTATTGGGATTATAACTGAGCCGATATCCTATGATTCATAGCAGGTCTATTTAAGCTTAATATGTGCATTGTATCATTAAACCCTTATGCATCTCTAATGTGTAGGTTCCTATTATGTCCACTGATATTGTACCTTTCTGAATTGTACTGTATATTTTATGCTGGAAATTCAAATGTTTGAGAAAAAAAAAAGTTAGCAGGCAGCTAGCCTATACTAAAATCTGAATGGTACAAATTAACTAGTTCATTTCCTTTAAATATTGTCAGTCGCAAACGATTTTGACATTACCTGCACAATTGTAGAGAGAATGTCAACATAATTGCTTTCAGTTTGGTACAGTTCCATTGCAACTTGCCACCTTGCAGACTGTTTTTGAGGTACTGGCGTAGAGATTTTGGAAGGCTTCCCAGAAAATTTTGGTGTGTCTACAAAAAAAAAAAAAAAAAAAAAAAGTTTTGTTTGCATCTACACTCTGAAGCCACATCAGTCCATATACATAAGCAAATATAGGGTCATTACTTTCTTCTTTACATGATTAAACTATAATAGTGATGTAGCGCTGTATTAACTTAAAGAGCCTTAAGTTAGGTAAAACATTGCTGCACAGGGTATCACTGTTTCACGATAAGGATATTATGATCACTTAGATATATTTGAATTATACTACATGTATCATCTACAAATATCATAAGTTTATTTCTGATTAACAGCATATTGATTTTTTCATATTGAAGAAGCAATGTTTTACCTAACTTAAGGCTCTTTAAGTTAATACAGCGCTACATCACTATTATAATAGTTTATCCATTTCCATCTAAAAGTGAGGGTTGGATGTAAGCTGCTTTTTTCACTAGTAGGCATAGCAGCGCAGGAGGATTAACCACAATTCTTCTTTACACGGCTGCCAAAATTCTCCTGTGTACTAGTTTTATGAAAATAGAAAATGTTGCATTGTTTCAGAGACTTTAAAGGAAAAAAAAAAACCCCACAATATTGGCTAACAAATTGAGTGACCCAAATAACCTTTACCTGACAGTGACTTTCCAGACTCTGGTGTGTTTGAGATGTCAAGCAGTGATCCCATAGACAAGGAATGCTCAGCTGATGGGCGTTTTCGAGGTGGAAATGGGGAGATATCAGTTTCTCTTGTTATGTGGGCAAGCGTATCCTTTAATCTGCGTTTTTTACGATTACTGCTTGGAGTATTCAGTGAAAGTAGTGACACAGATTTTTTGAGTGCTGGACTGTCATGCTACAAAAAAAAAAAAAAGGAAAAAAAAAAAAAAAAAAAAAAACACATAACCTACTTTTTAACACATACATTTTGCCAACTGATAAAATTATCCATCCTGTACTTCAGTAACTATACAAGTGCTACAGCAGCTAGAACATCTGCCTTGCTACACTGAGATCCTCAGTTTGAACGCCTGACCAGGACAATCCTATGCGGAATTTGCATATTCTTCCTGTGTTTCTATGGGTTTCCTCTGGGTACTCCCGTTTTCCTGCACACTCCAAAGATGATGGTAGGTTAATTGGATCCAGTCTAAAGTGGCCCTAATATATATGTGTGCATGTGAGATAGGGACCTTCGATTGTAGAGCGTAGACTGATGTGAATGAGTAGTATGTAAAGAACTGTGTATTTTGATGGAGCTATGTTATAAATAAGAAAATTGACAGGGTGCTTAAAAAGGTCGCCTGTCATTGTTATGGGGGTTTTTTTTGCAAAATAAAAAAAGAACCCTGCTGTTGCGGTAACTGCTTAGGGTTTTAAATTTGTCAGTTACATAAAGTCCATCTATGACTATCCTGCTCCTTACAGGGAGACACACTGCAGTGATTTCACTGCAGAATAAACAGCACTGTTATCCAGTTATCCCCTTTTCATTGAAATGGATCTAAAGCTGGCCATAGAGGAATCTCTAGGTCAGGCAGCAGGCTAAAAGAAAAAAAAAAAAAAGGGAACAGATTCCTACATTCACACAAGCGAGGTAAACAGAGGAACCCTCCTTGCTGGGACATTGTATTCTGACAGCAAGACTCTTTGCTGTCAGAATGCATCAGTGGCTGCTGATCGTCACGTTTTCCAAAATTCCCGTTTGACTGAAGTCGATCCAAGAATCGACTTCTGTCAAAAGGGAATGGCCATACATGGACTGAAATTTGGCCAATCCCTGCTGAACCAGATAATTTTCGATCCACCTACTGTATGGTGAGTCTTAGGCATACAGCAGAAAAGAACCACTTGAAGCTGGGCAGCATATTATACCTTACATCAGCTACATTCCTTTCTAATATAAGTTCATGGTCGTTTAAGCAACCATAGACTTTTAGAAGAATATGGTCCCCTAGGCTGTACTGCTTGAATGAATAGTCCCCAAACTCTAGCCGCCTGCACTGTGCCCTCCTCTTCCCTATGCTCTCTGCTGTGTGTATGCTCGTTCAGGACAACTGATCTTGTGTCCTCCTGAATTGCTGGATTCCTCCCAACCCTTGTGTGCCTTCCTTCGGCTATTTGTCTTAAGTATCATGCTTTAGATTTAGTAGGACATTAAGTTATAAATTAACTTATAAAGCTTGTGTGTAATCATAATTTTAGTGTCCTTTTAATCGAAGATATTTTCCACAAATATCATCGGACTCACAAATTGAGTAGCAACCTTGTGCTTTCAGAAAATTTGTTATTTTCAAACTTTTCAAAACATAAATGAAAAAGTAAAACAAATTTAAAAATTGCAATTGCAAATTCATGAAGAGCTCTTCCCTATTCTCTCTCTAAAGATTTCAGTTAAGCAGGATACATCACTACCCAGAAACAAACATGCAGACAATCATAAAAGACATAGGAAGACTGTTACCTTTTCAAACAGGTACATTGTTTCCCCGGCTCTGGCATCCATCTGTATACTTCCCCAAAACCACTGAGGAGATGCAATTGGGGGGGAGAAAAAAAAAAAAGTTAAAAAAAGTAAACATCCAAAATGTGAGTGGCTTTTCCCACAGGCTACAACTCACCTCTTGCTTCACAACATACAGTTTCTTTGGAGGCTCAAAGGGCAACTCTTTCACAGAGTTTTCTTCAACCACCAGATGGGTGCACTTCTCATTTCCAACAGGTAAGAATTGCCCACCTAAAAGAAGAAAAAAATACATACTAAAAGCAAAAGTAGAATCAAACAACCTCTATACATAGCAGGAGATCACCAGTCCATAGTAAGCATATCAAAATACAGTTTTGAAGTAAAACAATCAATATTAGAATGCAAAAACTATTGTACTCCTGGCTATAACAGCTGACAAGAACAAATAGCTTGACTGAAATGTTAACATCTTCCCACTCTTATTTAGAGGTTTACAACCAACTTTGTTTAAAGGAGCTGTAAAAAAACTGGTAAACATTCATGCATTGCTCAACTTTACTCTAATGTTGGCTCTGCCACTTCAATACCCTCCAATGCAAAGCAGAAAAATATTTAATTACATTTTATACCTTATATTTACAGTATTTGATTTTCACTGACTCCAAAGTAAGGTTCTTTAACAGTGTATTAGGCATTTACACATTGTTAGCTTTGTGTCTGTACCTTGCATTACTGTCATCTCCTCCATGCTGACTCGGTCTTCTTCTGAAAACCCAAGAAAACTTAGTATGCAGTCCTGAAATGGTGGGACCTTAAATTCATTTTTAAATTCCTCATCTATTGCACTGAATTCACTGCAAAGAAAATATTAAATATACATATAACATATGTTGTAGTGTTTTCAAGTAAAACAAAATGTTCTGCAAACTGGACTTTCATAAATTCTCAGTAAAGCCAAATACCACTGAGAGGATTTGCAAAAATAAAAGTTCTTCGCTCTTCACATAATTCAGAAACTAGAAACTGGGTTTTAGTCATAAAAATGATGCAATATTAAAAAAATGTACAGAAAACTCACCACAGGAAGAGAACCTGGATGGGCAGCTGCCTCAAAAGCAGATGTCCCCTAATAAAGCCAACACAGAAAACTTTTCTTTACCTTTACACAGGGTTCACACTAATGCAGTGTGGGACTAATGTGGTGCGATTCCTGTGTGAATTACATGCGATGTCGGCGTGGTGCTATGTGAGCCATACATTTTGGATGGCTCAAATCGCATGCGCACCAAAAAGGTGGAGGACCCTTTTTTTTTTTCCCCGCACCTGATTCGTATCGCATGGGTGTTCATTTAACATTGACACCCCCACCAGATCGCATGGACGCCGTAAGATTGCAATGCGGTGCAGGAAACACACAGGATTCGCTGCGTTTCCGGCACTGCATTAGTGTGACCCAGATCTTAGCAAACTTTACCCCTGTGAAAACTCCCAATAGATAGAAAGTAAAAGAAAACAAAAAAGCCAAAAAATAAAATATTATACACACAAAATAAAACAATGTATGCGTCCAAATATTTTTATGAAGTCCGCTGAAAAAAAAAAAAAAAAAAAAAGAAATCTTAAATCCACTGCGTGGTCACTTTTCTTCCTTCATACAATTTTGTGCAAATCAGAGCCCCTTCTGCCACGTGCATCTCCGCCAATCCGTATTTCTCCTTTATATATCCTCACCTCAAACATAGACCTACAACTCATAGGAGGCCTATACACACTTGATAACAAGCTGGCAGGTTCATTTTCGGTGTATTTTCATAATCACTTGACCCACATACAAAGAAAGAACTACTCTCTGATTTTCATAAGATGCATTGCATCATTTAACACAACTGTTGCTGTTTGTTAATTGATGTTTCTGGCATAGTATCCCAGCAGGTATCAGCCATAGCCGTACATGCAAATATAAAAACACATGATGCACCATTTACTGTACCTACCAAATGTATGAAATCAGAAGAAATTGATTCAAATTAATCAATGAAAAAAAACATGATATCTACCGTATATACTCGAGTATAAGCCGAGTTTTTCAGCACATTTTTTGTGCTGAAAAACAGCCCCCTCGGCTTATACTCGAGTCAACGTCTGCAGAGGGGCGCTGCTTCTAAAGCCAGTGCTTCTCAAATAGTGGGGCGCGCCCCCCCTTCGTCAAGGGGGGCGCGTACAGGGGTGGGCAGAGGGCTGCTGTCTCTTACCTGGCTCCCACAATGATCTATCCAGGAAGCGCTGCTCCTTCCGTCACTCCGGCCACTCCCTCACTCCTGCCACTCGGCTCCGCCTCCTCACCGGTGATTGGCCGCCAGAACTGTAGCTCAGGAAAGGTACACAGGCGGCCAATCACGGGCGAGGAGGCGAAGCCGAGCGGACCCGCGAAAATCGAGTGAGGGAAAAGCCGGTAAGTGTGCAGTGCAGAGGTGCTGCTGCAACCACATATGCTGGCTGCAGCAGCACCATACTGCAACAGGGGTCAGCAAGTGTCATTGGTGTCAGTGGGAGGAATAGTGCCACATCATTGGTGTCACTGATACTAATGATGGGGCATTATTCCTCCCACTGACACCAACGATGGGGCACTATTCCTACCACTGACACCAATGATGGGGCACTATTCCTCCCACTGATACTAATGATGGGGCATTATTCCTCCCACTGACACCAACGATGGGGCACTATTCCTCCCAGTGATACCAATGATGGGGCACTATTCCTCCCACTGACAACAATGATGGGGCACTATTCCTCCCACTGACACCAATGATGGGGCACTATTCCTCCCATTGATACCAATGATGGGGCACTATTCCTCCCACTGATACCAATGATGGGGCACTATTCCTCCCACTGACACCAATGATGGGACACTATTCCTACTTATAACAATTTTATAGACAAATGATACTATTTACAGTCGCGCGGGGGGGGGGGCGCAAAATGTTTTCTTCTTCCTAGGGGGGGCATGACAGAAAATAATTGAGAAGCACTGTTCTAAAGCTAAGGTTTCCATAACTGCGGCTGCAGATATGGAAACCTTTGCAGTGATGTGCTGGGCATTCCTACAGTGTGTGCTGTGCCTGTGCGAGCGGCGGGTGCTAAGTTGTCACCTGCCGCCCGCAGAAGTAGTTGTAGTAAGCACGGACCCTCCCCCCCCCTCCCCGACTTCCCCCGCAGAGGTACCTGTAGTTGAGCAGAGTTGGCCCCCCCTTGAGTCCGCAGCAGCACATCCTGGACAGTGTGACAGGCTCGGGCTGTCACAGGCAGCGTTAAGGAGGCTGGCACATCACACATTGACTAGTAGGTGCCTCATTTCCCACTCTCGGCTTATACTCGAGTCAATAGTTTTTCCCCGTTTTTTGTGGTAAAATTAGGTACCTCGGCTTATATTCGGGTCGGCTTATACTCGAGTATATACGGTATATCTCCCCGTTTGTTTGGACCCTTTGGGACAGATATACTCACAGTTCATTCCTTTTTTCCCAGGCTTTTAAAATCCAGTTAGCCTTCATGATAGGAGTGCCCAGACTGACAGCAACCTATGGAAGAGAAACACTCTGTAGTAAAAGATTGTACTTTACACGGAGAGACCATCTACTAGTGAATAATACCAACATTTTACCTAACCGGCATTAAAGGCAACACAAATCATGCACTTATATGGTGCCTCTACAACACGTATTATAGTTACATAATTAGTCTGGCTCAAAAAAGTCCATCCAGTTCAACCATAAAAAAAAAAAAAAAATTATAATCCTATACCCACAATTGATCCAGAAGGCAAAAAAACCCCCAGAAAAGCATGACTGAATTTGCACCTGCAGGAGAAAAAAAATTCCTTCCTGATCCCCCAAGAGGCAATTGGATATTCCCTGGATCAACTTTACCTATAAATGTTAGTAACCTGTTATATTCTCTGTATCTAAGAAAGAATGCAGGTCTTTTTTTAAAGCAATTCACTAAGCTGGCCAGAACCAACTCTTGAGGGAGTCTATTCCACATTTTCACAGCGCTCACTGTGAAGAAACCTTTCCATGTTTGGAGATTAAATTTCTTTTCCTCCAGATGTAAAGAGTGCCCCCTTGTCCTCTGTGATAACCTCAGGGTGAATAGCTCTACACCGAGTTCACTATATGAACCACTGATGTATTTATACATGTTGATCATATCCCCCCTTAATCTCCTCTTCTCAAGAGAGAATAAATTCAGTTCCTCTAACCTTTCCTCATAGCTGAGCTCCTCCATGCCTCTTATCAGTTTGGTTGCCCTTCTCTGTACTTTCTCCAGTTAACCAATGTTTTTTTTTTGTGAATTGGTGCCCAAAACTGAACTGCATATTCCAGATGAGGTATTACTAATGATTTGTACAGGGGTAATATGATATCTCTCTCTCTGGAGTCTATACCTCTTAATACAAGAGAGGATTTTGCTCGCTTTAGAAACCGCAGCTTGGCATTGCAAGCCATTATTAAGCTTGTGATCTACCAGTAACCCACATATCCTTCTCCACCATTGATTCCCCTAGTTGTACCCCCCCTAGTATGGATGATGCATGCATATTCTTAGCTTACTGAAATGGTATTCTTAATCTTAGACCCTGTATCTTTTATAAATATATTAAAAAGTAAGGGTCCCAACACTGAACCCTGGGTACACCACTGACAACCCTAGACCATTCAGAGTATGAATCATTAACCACTACTCTTTGAATACGATCTTTTAGCCAGTTTTCTATCCAATTACATACAGATTTTTCCAAGCCCGTAGACTTCACCTTACACATTATCCGTGTGTGGGGAACTGTGTCAAACGCTTTTGCAAAATCCAAGTATACCACGTCCACCGCCACCCCTCTGTCCAAGGTTTTGCTCACCTCCCCATAAAAAGAAATCAGATTTGTTTGACAACTTCTGTCTTTCATGAATCCATGTTGTCTGTTGCTTAAAATATTTTTTTCCCAGCAAGAACTCATCTATGTGGTCTTTTATTAAACACTCCAGTATCTTCCGAACTACAGAAGTTAAACTAACAGGTCTATAATAACTTGGTAAAGATTTTGACCCCATTTTAAATATTGGCACACATTGGCCTTACGCCAATCCAGTGGTAATATGCCAGTCATTAAAGAGTCCCTAGAAATTAGAAACAATGACTTTGAAATAACAGAGCTCAATTCTTTAAGGACCCGTGGGTGTATGCCATCCAGTCCAGGTGCTTTATTCACCTTTATTCTGTCTAAGTAGTTTTGGATCATATCAATTGTGAACCAATGTGGATCAGCTGGAGCTGTGCCAATAATTAGCAAACATGGTTTTATGTTTTTTTTTTCCTCTGTGGACTACAAAACATCATACTCTGATGTGCAGCTGAGTAGAGGGAAGGTTTTCTGCTGTCTTTACACTTCCTGTCAGAGTGACAATGCAGCTCCTTCATACATGTAGTACTGTGGGCACAGTCACCCTAGTACAGAAAGTGTGTTTATAGCAGGATCACCAGGTAAAGATAAAGGAAAAAACTAATGCATATAAAAAGATAATTCTGGAAGGATTCTAAAAAAAAAAAAAAAAAGAAACCCTCAACTTAAACAGAACAGTAGGACATACCCGAAATTTATCTCCGTGAGTAGAGTTGGCAATAAGGTGAGTCACTTTTGAGCTAAAGTCTTTTCGTATAGTACCTCCCATATGATGCACTAAAGTTACAAGTTTTACCTGAAAGGAAAAAAAAAATAATAATTACACACACACAAAAATGTAAGAGGAACACTTTTTAATCAGAGTATAGCATCAAACCAATTAAACTCCTTGGATATTAATCTGGTCAGTTAAGTAGCAGAGGGGTTTGTTAATCGGTTTCAGCTGCTTTGCTGTTTATGAAATTAACAGGTGCACTAGATGGGCAACAATTAGACAACCCCAAAAACAGGAATGGTTTTACAGGTGGAGGCCACTGACTTATCCCTATTCATCAGGGTCAATGTCACTACTGGTAGCATGAGGCGATACCTGGACCCTACAGAGGTTGCACAGGCAGTTCAACTCCTCCAGTATGGCACATCAATAAGCACCATTGCCAGAAGATTTTCTGCGTCTCCCAGCACAGTCTCGAGCATAGAGGAGATTCCAAGGACAGGCAGTTACTCTAGGAGAGCTGGAGAGGGCCGTAGAAGGTCCTTAACTCATCAGCAGGACCAGTATCTGCTCCTTTGTGCAAGGAGGAACAGGATGAGCACTGCCAGAGCCCTACATAATAACCTCCAGTAGGCCACTGGTGTGAATGTCCAACGTCCTCTAGTTGGCCCTGTGCTCATTGCCCGGCACCATAGAGCTCGATTGGCATTTGCCATTGAACACCAGAATTGGCAGGTCCACCACTGGCACCAAATGCTTTTCCCAGATAAGAGCAGGTTTCCCCTGAGTACGTGTCAGATGTTAGACAGGCTAGACAATGCACCCTGACTGCCATTAGGTATCGGAATGAAATCCTTGAACCTATTGTCAAATCCTACGCTGGTGCAGTGGGTCCTGGGTTCCTCCTGCTGCACGACAATGCCCGACCTCATGCGGCGAGAGTATGCAGGCAGTTCCTGGAGGATGAAGGAATTGATACCACTGAATGGCCCCCACACGTGCCTGATCTAAATCGAATAGAACACACCTCTGTGATTTGTTTCGGTCCATCTGACACCACCAGGTTGCACCTCAGACTGTCCAGGAGCACAGTGATGCCCTGGTCTAGATCTGGGAGGAAATACCCCAGGACACCATCCGTCGTCTCATTAGGAGCATGCCCCGACATTGTCAGGAATGCATACAAGCGCATTGGGGCCATACAAACTACTGAGTACCATTTTGAGTTGCTGCAATGAAATTTTAGCAAAATGGACTACACTGCTGCATCATTTTTTCACTTTGATTTTTAGGGTTCTTTGAATTCAGTCCTCTGTAGGTTGATCATTTTCATTTCCATCAAATGATGGGGCATCCTTATGTTCCTAACACATTACCCAGTCAATGTCAGTACAGATATCCAACATATTTTTCCCCATTGAGATCTGATGTGTTTGCAAAGTGTTCCTTTAATTTTTTTTGAGCTTTATAAATAATGGGGCAATGTATTAGGAAGACCTGCATTCACATCTACATTATTCACACACACACACACACACAGTATTTTCTCTACACGAGAATACCAAGACATAAAATGACCTTTTTATGGATGCAGTAGTTCCAAGGTAACTATTTTTAATTGCGAACAGGAAGCAAACCTTTTTGTTTGAGTTTTGGGTGGAAGTGTTGGGGTTTTTAGTCCCCTGCCATGTTCTACTTCTATGTTTTAACCTGGCAGTGAGTTTTACCCAACATCCAGCCCTGAAAAGCTTTAAAAAAAATATGTATACAATACAGAAAATATGAAGAAAGCAAGTGTTTCCCCTTTCATTTTGTGGATTTAAAAACACATGCCAAATTAATATGAGGAAATCATGTTAAATTATCCACTCTACAAAAAAAAAAAAAAAAAAAAAAAAAAAAAGGTCAAATCATGTTATCCACTCTTGAGCATCTCAAGTTCCTCTAAATTTATTTGGATGGCCCTACACCTGTATGACCAGGCCCATGAGATGTACCATATTCCACATTATATGGCAAGTCAAACCAGCTGGAACTGGCATAATGAGTGTGGCTATGGGGCCTTGCCATTAAACACCAAGACGAAGTAAAGAAATGGTGGAACACAAGCCAAGATAGAAAGAAAATAACAGCAAAAAGGGAGAACAGAAAGGGAGAGGATAAAATAGTTGGTTGACATTTGGGATAAAGGAAGAAGAAAATAGGGACAGATGGAAGGAAAAAGGGGGAGGGGTAGGAATAGGGGGAAACCACTTGACCCACACCAGATGATCACTAAAAGATTGAGTTATGTATTGCCAAGCAAGGTGCAGTATTCTGATGAGGTTTACAAATCTAGACCAGTAAAAGCAGATTTTATAGAATAGTTAATCTGTACAATTTGATTTTTCCATCAGCTTTTTGAGGTTTCAATTTCATTTACTTTGTGTATTCATAGACTCGTGGAAGGAGTGAATTGGTTACAGTAATGTAGCATGCAATTGTTTGTGTTTTTAAGTGGATAAGGAGCTATTTCCTATAAGTAATGTGAGGTGGACAACGAAGGCAGCCAGATTATTTCCCCACTGAGTGTCAACTCAAGCAGATTATGCTCATGTTAAGAAGGGGTTGGAAACTGTTGCCTTGTATGTCCCAGAGAAATTTACGATTACAGGAAAAAAAAATTTAATTTTTAGAATTCCAGATCTCCCAAATAAAGGAGAAATAATAAATAAATAAATAAAAAAAAAAGAAGAAGTGTGTGGATTTTT
The DNA here is from genome assembly GCF_062004578.1 of Staurois parvus. Taxonomy (NCBI): domain Eukaryota; kingdom Metazoa; phylum Chordata; class Amphibia; order Anura; family Ranidae; genus Staurois; species Staurois parvus. The sequence continues at coordinate 17,676,763 of NW_028317951.1, read as the reverse complement.
TTAAATGGGCTAAGTGAATGACGTTTAGCAGTTGAATCATTTTCACATCCCTATTGGGGATGAAACCTGGTCTTTAAAGACATTGGATCAGGAGTAGTAATAGGTTGACAAGATTTTTTGAAAACAAGATTAAATCTACATTTAAACAAAGATATTGGACAGTAACTGGAACATTGGGTCAGGTCTTTGCCATCTTTAAAGACATCAATAGCAGTCAGCAGAACCACCAAGGACAAGATATGTTTTGACAAAGACGTGAGATTGAACGGAGGACAGTAGGACCACATCCCCTCTCAGTTCAGTGGGAGCGTTTTTGTTTTTTTTTTAAAACATAGTGCAGATCTGGGTCCAAAGGGGTCTGGTCTTGGGTGCTTTTCTGTCTTTTAGGCATGAGGTATTAGGTAAATACTAAGCACATTAAACTTCATAATTCGCCCTTGAACACAGCTGTCTCATGGTGTGTCCTTACAGCTCCATGGCTTGGCTAGGCCACAGTCAATGTAATTTTTAAAATGCATTGTAGTATATTTGCAACTGCGTTTTAGTATCAAGCACTATTTTGGTTTTACTTTATACCTTAGACCTACATGTATAAATCGGGGGTCAATTATTGCTTGAGGGTACTTTCCATGCAGGCCTTAGCACTCAGTGGTCAATGTTTTCCTTGTCTCGTAGCTTACGGAGACCTCCTAATCAATGCTTAGCCAGGCACACTATGTGGAAAAGCATTCTTAGACTTCTCTGTGGCCCCCACTACTCTGCACTTGGCCCCATGGTAACAAGGTCAGTCAAAAAATGCTCTCTCTAGTGCCACACACTTAATGCCAGAACTGCCACACCATTTCACAATGCACACTCTGGAGTTTCCATTACAGCGAGAAATAGTCTGAAAGCAAACCGCTTTTGCTACTTTTTAGAAAAACTAGAAGGCTCTGAATTGGAGCACTTCGTAGCTGTAAAATACTTTATATTAAAAGATAAGCTATAAAACATCCGTTTAAAAAAATTAAAAAAAAAAAAAAAAAAAAAACTTAGGTTGGCCACAAAACCACCATCTTTCCCTTTAAAATGCTTGTCAGTAATATTTTTAACCAATAATCTCAAAATAAACAAACTTTCCACTGTACTAGCTTATAAACCATACCAACACCATCATTACATTTCTGTGTATGAGTAGCTTTAGAACAGAAATGCTTCAGGCTTTAGCATTATATCTGAACTGACGTCTACAGCAATCTGAATATTCATCACATCTTTCTCTTGAAACAGCAACTCCTTGTTCACAAATGCACAGAAAGAAAAAAAACTCAAACTCACCAGTTCTTCCTTTTTTCTGAATCCAGTAAAGCACAGGACAAGATTAAGCATGCTGGCACAGTACAGAGGTCTAGATGTAAATGGCAAAGACTAGAAAAAGAGGTAGGGGAAACAAATCACTTTCTTTAAGATGAGCAGAGACATTAAGCTAGAATCTGTCAGGTTAGAGGTATAGAAGCTGCCATTTATGACTCGATTTTAAAATTGTAGGGCCATAATCCTCATCTTTGTTTCCTGACCAAGTAAATCTCCAACATAGAAAAAATACTGTATATAATTAGGTGTGTCTATATTTCATTGGTTACATTCTTGTTCCATGTTATCACTAGTAAAGCCAAGATAACAGTCCTGAAGCTTACACTTTTAAAAATGAGAGGTCGAGAAAGGCAGCTTCCATATTTCTAGCCTAACAGGTTTTGTTTCAAAATTACAACAAAAAAAATAAAAATGTACATGTAGCAAAAAACAGATTACATTTTATTTTCAAAATTTAGTCTGACACATGGGTCAAAATAGAAAAACCTGAAGGAAAGCCTGATTTTGCACAAAGCATTTACAATTCCAAAATTCCTTTAGCCAAATAAAAGCCAAAATCTGATGGGCACCTCTGCTGCATACACATGTATGACTCAATATCCCATTGGCACCTCTTCCTTACAGAACTCCCATTTAAAAAAAAAAAAAAAAAAAAAAAAAAAAAAAAACACAAAATATTTGCCTTAGCCAAACGTATCTGCTTACAGCTTTGAAATTAGAGTGGTGGAAGCATGAATGTGGCTTGTTGGTTCAATTCACAAACGAGTATTTTCCTCTTTAAATTTAGAGGTAAAATAGCACATAATGATTTTCAAATTTTTTTTGCAATTCACAAAAAAACCCCCACCCAAAAAAATAAGGCATGCAGTAGCTCATCGGAACGTGCAGTATTTATCACATGAAACCATTTGTTATGTTATCTCATGCCGTGATACCGAAGGGGATGGCAGGGGGAAGGAGACTATAATAAAAGTCAAAAGGGAAGGGGCTTTCACGGGACAGGCGTGGCATTTCAAAAACTAGGTTAAATCAAATACAAAATATCTTTATTAATGTAAAATCTTGAATGAAAAAATCGTATCAGAAATCACATACAGTTAGAAACCTTGTCAAGTGTTTTTTTTTTGTTTGTTTTTTTAATTACAGTCTTCCCCTGTTATGTTGAGTCACTTTCTAAATTTGTTTTGGTGACCAATTCAACATTTTAGAGTTGTCACAAGAACATGTGAGGGGAATCTCCCAAAAGCAATTCCAGTGTTCCAGTTAACAAAGTGAGAAATTCCCCTCACTTTGTAGTTATTTCCCCTTCTTGTTGCGCCTCAAGGACAAAAATAAAGTGGAACTCCAAGAAAATAGAAATTTTAAGCTACCAGTAAATTCAATATTTTGGCATACAGTACAGTCCGCAGGCATAGCATTCATAGACCCTGGGTTTTAGGCTTGTATCTTCAGGTGATTGGACACTGGCAAAGCTTTTGAGGACATGCACCTCCAGGGTGCCTCCCATAAAACCCTGCCCAACTCCATGATTCCAAGCAAGGCAGAGTAACCAAGGAACAGAAGGGAGGTTGGCCTGTGTTGTGTAACATTCACAATCCCTGCCTGGGACATCCAGTCTGGTTCTCCTAATTGTACATTACAAGGGGAAGGGGGAAGGGGGAAGGGGGAAGGGTTTCTCTCCCCCCCCCCCGACTTTAAAAGAAGTTGGGCAACAGCCAAACCATTAAAAGCTAGCAAGCGAGGAGGATGTTGAACTGACCCCGTGACAGAAGATCTATAGAAGACTTGGTCAATCTGGTAGGGCCCAAAGAGTGAACCAGGAGTTCGATGAGCTCCAAGTACCACATCATCCTGTGCCAGTGAAGTATTACTTGAAACAGATGAAGGAGCTTTAGCAAGGTTAAAGAGCAGATCAAGTTAAACAGATTCCACAGGCTCACCAGGGTATCCGTTGGAAGGCCCAAGGATCCCTGGCTCTGGCAACAAACCTATTCAGCTCGTTAAACCTGGACACAAGGAGTTACACATTTGGTGTCTTCCCCAACTGATGACAGAGGTTTTGGAACACCTCTGGGCGAAGAAACCATTCCCTGGATCCAGACTCGACGACTGTAGAAAAGACTATCTGCCAATTTTCTACACATGGAATGTGCACTACAGACAAGACCAGAAAGTGGAGTTCCACCACATTTAGCACTTTTGAGTTGTGCAATTTCTTGTGCCCCCTTGAGGGATGATGTAAGCCACTCCTTTGGCACTGTGACTGGATTCTGGTCAGGTGGCCTTGCAAGTGAGAGGTCTAGCTTTCAGGGACAACCAAATTGCTCTGAGTTCTGGGATGTTTATCAAGTGCCAGGTTTACGCTGGCAACCAAGTCCATTGTACCAAAAGTGTCTCCACGACTCCACCCCAGCTCGACAAATTAACATCCATTGTGGAAAACCTTCAAAGGCATTGGGAGAAAGGACTTCCAATTCCAGCAGTGAACTGGAAATCCACCACACTAAGTCAAGGAAGTTCTGCTGTGAGGTGTAGGAAACGATCGGGAGACTGAGTCTGCTTGTCCCACAAAGCAAAATTGTTGACACCCTGAAACTGAACACACTGTACTGCCTCGAAGGAGACAATCAAACCCAAGACCCTCATGCAAAAGAAAATGTGTGAACATCCCCTGGACATTAAGGTCTGAACAGGGAGTGGAGGAAGAGGGAGGAAAACCCTGGACTGGACCGTGTCCAGAATCAAGCCCATATACTCAAAGCAGTAATTCGGTTCCAGCGCTGACTTTTGGAGAGGGATGATCCATCCAAACCTCTGCAGATTCTGCCCTGTCTGATGGAAACTGGCTTCCAAGGCCTTGTCCAATTGTTCTTGCAAGGGGAGGTCATCCAGATATCCCATTATAGGCGATATCCTGAGAGTGCAGCAAAGCTAGGATGGGGACTAACACCTTGCTGAAGAGACAAAGTGCTGTGGGTAGGCAGATGGGCAAAAAGAAAAAAGAAATGTGTGCCTATAGCAAAAGCCAAGTGCTGATTCAGAGTAAGAAATGGGGAAGTGCAGGTACAGTAGACATTCTTGATAACCACAGAGGCCAATGGGTCCCCCAGCTAAAGGAAAGCAATGACCTGGCAGAATATATATGGAATTTTTTAACCCAAAATAACTTGGAGACTGTTTAGCTTCAGAATGGGGCAAGCATCTCCTTTTGTTTTAGGGACAGCAAACAGGGTCTGGAGTAGAACCCCTAAAACCTTGCCATCTTTGAAACTAGGGAAATTACCCCTTGTGAGAGGAGCGGTTGGTGAACAACGTGAAGATCTGCTGTCTTCTGTGGGGATGATGGCAAACAGGGTGGAAGGACGGACCTGTGTCAAGATTGTTGAGAAGGCCGACAAACTTGCCTCCCTTCCTCCCCCACTGTCAAGGCCTGTTCCTGGACTTGGCGGGCCTAGACATCCAGATCTTGTTGTGGAGCTGTGACATAAGCCAGATGCACAAAATGAAAAGAGCTCCTCTTCACCACAGAAACTGAAGGCTTTCCCATGGGGATATTACCCTCTACTTCTCAGGTAAACGAACACTCCTTTCCCCCATGACATTCTTGATTTAAGAGTCCAAGCAGTCAACAAATAGGCATGGTCCCTCAAAGGGCTCTTCTTGTAGGGAAGCTCTGCAGACAAATGCCTACTTACAACCAGAAGGATCCTTTGCATTTGTACCGAGATTCACCCTGGAAATTTGACAATGTGTCTGCTATAGCCTGTCTATGACAGAGACTTTACATTTATCCCTCTTCAGTAGGGTATTGCTGAGCAAAGAGGAGGCCAGTCACTGCACAAGACAGGCTGTAAGAGTACAGTGAGGTAGGAGCTAAGACTGTTGTACACCAAGTGTTCCCTGTTCATTCAAATAACCTTCTTGACCCCTTAGAGTCTGGCTTTCGCTCACAGCACTCCACTGAAACTGCCCAACTAAAATGGACAATACTGCTAAAGCTAATGGTTACTACTAGACCTCTCTGGAGCCTTTGATACAGTTGACCACCCACTCCTCAATAAGCTCCATTGCCTTGGCTTCCAAGACTCTGCTCTATCCTGGTTCTCCTCCTTCAGTGTTGCACATAACTCTGTCTCTTCCTCTCCACTTCCTCTCTTTCTATAGGGGTCCCCCAAGGCTGTTCTTGGCCCCTTCTCTTCTCTATCTACACCTCCTCTCTTGGTCACCTGATAACCTCCCATGGCTTCCAATACCATGTCTATGCCGATGACACCCAATACTCCTCACCTCACTCCTTCAGTCTCCTCTCACATTATTAACCGACATATCAGCATGGATGTAGAACCACTTCCTTAAACTAAATCTCTATAAAACAGAGCTAATATTCCCCCCTGCTCGTACCCTCCTCCGTGACTTTTCCATGAAGATCAACAATGCAACTATCAGTCCCTCCCTTCAAGCCAGGGTACTAAGTGCAATCCTGGACTCTGACCTATCTTTTCAGCCCCAAATGCAATCGCTGTTAAAAGTTTGTAGACTTCACCTCTGGAACATCTCTAAAATTTGTTCCTGCTTAACCAATGAAACCACCAAGCTACTCATTCACTCCATTCTTATCCCTCACCTTGACTATTGCAACTCCCTTCTTGTAGGCCTACCTCTCCGTATGCTATCCCCTCTTCAGTCTATCGAGAATGCTGCTGCCAGACTTATCTTACCAACCGCTCAGTGTCCGTTGCCCCTCTGCCAAGTCCTCCACTGGCTTCCGATTGTCCAGCAAATTAAATTCAAAATGCTAACATATGTTTTTCAGAACTCTGTCCCAAGCTACATCACCAATCTTGTCTCCAAATATCGCCCAAACCATCCTCTCTGCTCCTCCCATGATCTCAAGCTCCCTTGTCTCTTCCTCCCATGCTCATCTCCAGAACTTCGCCAGAGCCTTTCCCATCCTCTAGAACCATCTACCTCAATCTGTCCAGCCATCCCCTATTCTGGCAGCCTTTAGGCAATCCTTGAGAACTCTTCTCTTCAGGGAAACCTGTCATTCTCCAAATAAACATTTATCACTTACATCAGCTCATCCCCCACAGTTACAACCTTTTGTACCATTTGCCCCACCCTATTAGATTGTAGGCTCTTATAAGCAAGGCCCTATTAATGCTCTTGTTTTTTATTGTATTGTAACTGTACTGCCTTCCTTTTATATTGTAAAGCTTTGCAAATGGTTGGCTCTATATAAATTCTGTATAATATACATAATATAATGTCAATAAGGAGAAAGATGGTACCCTATAACTGAGGTGACATTTGTGGACTGGATATCCCCCTGAGCGGAGCCCCTTCTCTTCAGGGAGAATAGAGGCCTCAAAAAGGGGGAATTAGAGATGGCGCCTACAGATCTGAGACTCTAACAGGGCAGATAAACTTCCTATAAAATCAGACAGTGGTTGGGAATTCATCTCTAAATTGACTAGAGGAAGATGGAATGCCAGAAGATATTAAGGAAGCCCCAGAGGATGGCAGGGACTCATGGGGGCAGTGATAAGGACAATTAAACCAGATTTAGAGCCATTGAGGGAACTACTTCAGACATACCCTGAGCAATTAGCCAAGTGCAAGCTGGCAAGGTCTGCTGACCAGTACCTCCTATGCCAAAAAAAACACTGAAGTGAGGAAAAACACTTCCTTAAAAAGGGACTTCCAACCTATACTGTGGAGCATGAAGAGCTTATGCCTTCTGTGACTGGTCACTGTAGCCAGAGGGAGCCCAGAACATCCAAAGATTGCTGTGCCCTGTAACTGGAATGAGAGAGTGGAAGAGCACCTTCCTGTGACAACTGACTGTATACCAAGAGACTAAAATAGCACACAATCATGCAGCAAGTCTCGGTGGTATTGAGGTGCATAGCAGCAAAAGGGTCTGCCAGACCAGCATAGAAGATTACTTTCAAAAGGAGAGGTTATGTTTGGCTGTCCTTACAGTTTCTTTGCCAGTGTCAAATCACCTCAATGTAGCTGGATATGCCATTAGTCTAAAACCAAGTTCCCCCTTCCCCTGTAATGTACGATTAGGGACAAAAAAAAAATGCCAAGAAATCAAAGTCTAGGTCACTCACAGCATATCACTTTGTCATAAATTATAAAATGCTAAAATTGAAAAACACATCCAGCTGATGGATGTTTGTGTAAAGCACACAGTTTAAGGCATGATTGGATAAGGGTTCGGAATGGATTTTGGGGGGATTTTTGCCTTAAGGCATGACAAATTAATTGATACAAGTTTAACCCTTTTCTGTGTTTCCCACAAGTGGTATGTTACATGACTGATGCAAAGGCTTCAAATCATTTAGCCTCTCCTGAAAAGGGGTTCACAGCAAGCTATTCAGTAAGTCCCTCTCTTTAGGCACTGAACATATGATCAATGCCACAGCAATAGCCATATGACATGCCACAAAAGAGAAACAGAAGTGTTGGTCCCAGCAACACAGATGAGCAATTTACAAGTACAGGTGTACCTCGGTTTACAATCGCCTCAGTTAACGTAATTTTTCATTTAGGAATGAAAATCCATTGAAAATAATGCCTTGGTTTACGATTTGTTTACAAATTTTTCTCGCAATATGAAGTGTATGTCGGCGCTGATTTTTAAATGCAATTGCCAGCTTTTTTTTTCCTTCACTATAGCTCACAGAGCGGTCACTTTCCCCGGAGTTAAAGGAAGCTTTGTTTCTTTTAAGAAGCTAAAAGGAAACATTGTTTCTTTTAAACTTGGGGAAATAAACTAGAAAGAAACTTTCTCTTTTAGCTGAGGGGGAAGTGAGCGCGGAATCTCTGAGCTATAGTGGGAAAAAAAAAAAAAAAAAGCGGTAATTACATTTAAAAAGCGGCACCATAATAAATTAATGGCGTGGGATCCCCCTCCCACCCATACCAAACCCTACAAGTCTGGTATGGATCTTGAGTGGAGCTCCCACACCAAAATTAAAAAAAAAAAAAAAAAAAAACCGTGGGGGTCCCCCCCAAATCCATACCAGACCCTTATCCAAGCATGCAGCCCAGCAGGTGAGGAAAGAGGGGGGGGGGGGGGGGGAAGAGCACCCACCCCCTCCTGAACCATACCAGGCCACATGCCCTCATCGTGGGGGGGTGCTTTGGGGCATGTGACCCCATCAATGACGACACATGGGGCGGGGTCACTCGGATGATGTTCCCAGGTGGCCCTGCCCCTTACCTATTTAAGAACTGTCAAACCACTGGAGCAGGCAGACGGCTGGAAGCCATCGTCGAAAGTGGAGCCTTTTTTTAATTATTTTTTTCGGGTCGTCGGCTGGCATCGTGATTGACGTTGGATCTGCTGCGGGGAACATACATTCTTTTAGTTTTTTTCTTTTAATAAAGGACTTGTCAAAGACCGTGTCCTGTCTTTTTTCACACTACACTTTTTGTGAATGACTATCGGGACCATGTACCCATACTCATTCACATATGGGGGGGGGGGGGGGGAGGGCAGGATCTTGTCAAAGGGGGCTTCCAGATTACGACAAGCCCCCTGCCCGCAAACCCCCACAACCACCAGCCAGGGTTGTGGGGAAGAGGTCCTTATCCCCATCAACATGGGGACAAGGTGCTTTGGGGGGGAGGGGGGGGGGGATGGCCTGGTATGGTTCAGGAGGGGGGCGCTCGCTAGTCTCTCCTCTCCTCCCCCCTCTTTGCTGACCTGCATGCTCGGATAAGGGTCTGGTATAAATTGTGGGAAGGGGGGGGGGGGGGGCCCCCACGCCATTTGTTTTTTAATTTTTTCAAAATCCATACCAGACCCGAAGGGCTTGGTGTGGATGGTGAGGGGGGACCCCACGCTGTTTTTTTAATTTTTTTTAATTGCCGGCAATTCATTTACATTCAGCTGTCAGTGGGGAACCCTGACAGCTGAAACATTAACACATGGCTGTCACTACTAAAATACCGCATGACTTGATAAAATAAAATAACTCATGCGGTATTTTAGTAACGTTTACTTTTTTCTGACCTCAGGAACAGATTAATCGGTTTTCAATGTATTCCTATGGGAAACGGCGTTTCGGTTTACAAATTTTTCGCTATATGAAAAGTCCCACAGAAAGAATTAAATCCGTAAACTGAGGTATGCCTGTACTGAAAATACATTTTAGCAGAGGGGGGGTAAAAATAGGTTAAAGTAACAACTGTTTTAAAGCACATCTGTTACTGCAAATAACGGCTATGGATAAGCATAGAAATGTACCAAGAAGGTATTCCAAAAAAAACAAAAAAACACAACAAAGCAGGGTCTGCAGTGCAACAGATTGACAGAATGCTGGTATTCTGCAATCAGATGCGTGAGATTTGCAAATTACACACTGAAGTGCCCTCTAGGCATTGCAGAATAGGTTTTAGGCCAAGTGATGCCAACTAGAATCTGCCAATCACTTCACCTTTATTTCTAAGCTTGACAGAAAGTTACACCATCAAGTGCCATGTAAACTTTATATAGTAGCTATATAGTTTATAAACAAGTTGTACCTCTCCTTTCTGTGCACAATACAAGATGATGGGTGGACCAACCACTCTGCAGTCAGCTTTATACAGATAATGGAATGAAGGATGCTGAAAATCTGAGATGACAAACACATTCTCGAACTCTGGGGCATCAGCTTCCACATACTCTTCCACTGCTTCAGTTATGACATGCTGGAGTTTTATTTCCTGCATTTCCATAAGGAAAAATAAACTTGTTAGTACACTGGGACTTGAAGTACTTGTTATAATATATTAAAACTATTAGACATTTGAACTCAACCTTTGTGGATGTCCACACTGCTTATAAAATACCAATTACAACTAACAAAAATACTCCCCAAGGTAGTCTATTCCTCTGCAATAATAGATTATACATTGTTAAAGATTTGAAAGCATAAACTACTTATATATGGTTTAGGTGATAACTTTGGTTCTACATATCTCACTGTCACAGACTAAAACAACCCACCACAAAGTAGATGGCATTTATCATACTTTAAATAGCTACGTTCAAAAAAGGCTCCTAAATGGTTGGTGTAAAAAGGAAGGAATAGGGCAGATTTCACTGGTGAATATATTTTTTTGAAGACTCACTTACTGTAGATACATGACTATACCACCTAAAAATGCTAGTGCCTCTGTTTATCAGGCTTCTGTTAAATGCTACCAAATGCATGCCCTTGTATGCCAATACATTTACACACAGCCTTGCTGCCAATTGTACCAAATTTGTCCCAATAGGTTACAACAGAGAACTTACAGATATTAACTTCAATACTATGTATACTCTGGTTTGTAGAGAGTAATTATGCAGCACTTATGTATCAGAGGTAAGGGGTCCTTTTTTGCCGGTGTAAATATATGCATTAATGTTTAATAAACTATCACTTTAACGATTTAATAATCAATTTGGTTTCATTGTTTTAAGAGGTCTAGTGGCTCAGTCAGCTGCATGTTGTCCCCAGCTCTTAAACCATACCGTCAAATATGGACCTCTGTAGTTTTAGAGAACTACAGATTGATATGTGACAGTTACACACACTCAGGTGACAATAGGGGTTAATTCACCAAGAGATAAATACCACATGAATTTTTGAGTTAAAGTGGTTGTAAAACCTTACATATACCTAGTGAGGTGAATGGCCTCAGGTGATACACAGATGAAACAAATCCTCCTACATAAGTTGAACCTGTTTATCTGCAGAATCTGCTACATCTGTTCAAAGTGTAGAATGTACACAGTATTTCTCAGCTATGAAAAGCAGGGGGCAGAGAGCTGGTTACACTCCTTGAGGAGAGCTCTGAGAGCTGATTGGAGGGGAGGGACTTTAAGGATTTATCTCATATTGCTCATATGTTTAACAAATGTGCTGTATTTACCTCACATTTGATATGTTACTTTGATGTATTGATTTATTTTTGTCATGTGATATTTCTGAAAAATGGGTCACATGACATTCATAACACATGCAAAATCCTTTAGTGAATTGACCCCAGTATGTTGTGAGATCAGGCAGCTGGCAGGACAGAACTTAAACTTTGGGTGGCCTCACACCCAATTTCCGAAGCTGAGAATCTTCCTCAGACAAAACGCTTAATTGACTAAGCTCACAAAAACAGTTATTAGTTGTACTATTTTTTTTTTTTTTTATCAGCAAGGGGATCTGAAAACAGCAAAATGATAAAATATTGAAAAAACATATGTGCATAAGCTCACCCACACTGTTTTCTCTTTATAGGACTGTGGCTTTCTTGGTATGAATTTCTGATCCTACCATATGTTTTTATTTTGTTTGGTTTTTTTTAAATACCTGAGTGACATTACTACTGTCTTGCTATCATGCTTCTACACAAATGTGACTGGCTAAAATTTACTCACCTGCTAATATACAGAAAAAAAAAAAAAGGGAAAGAGTGTAACCTACTGAAAACCTAAATCCTGCAGGCAAGTAACACTTTTATGCCACTATTAAGAGGTTCAAGGCAGCACTTGAAAACATAGGTAAAAAAAAAAAATAATAATCAGGATATGAGAAGTAAAACTCGTGAAAAGGATAAAAAAAAAAAAAAAAAAAAAAGAAGAGCTTCTGCACACTGTATGACCCAACCTACCAGCAAACCAGCACTTGAACAATGCTTCCCATCAAATCTGAAATAAGGGAAGAAGTGTAGAACTACAAAATTAAAAAATTGTTTGTATTCGTTTAAGAAAAACACTACAAAAAGGAGTTTCAGTAGATAGACTCAATGCAAAACTCGGCATACATTATAATGTACAAACCACATTCCCTCATCCTTCTCTGCGTCAACAATCAGTGTTCTCCAACCACATAATTTACAGTTCAAATAAATACTCGAAAGTCCATCAAACACCACTCATAATATGCATTATTAGTGCTCCTCCCCATTAAGAATAGATCTGAATGTGCAATCACACAATTCTGTTGCCAAACACCACCTCAATATCCTCCGTAATAGTGGGTGTCTGCTCACCTGGAGAGAAGGACCCCCTTAATTACAGAAGGTCATCAAGCACAAGGGAGACTCAAATGGTTAATATTCCTTCACTGCTTCTCCCTTTGGATAATAGGCTCTTATACAGTATGTTCCAGAAAGTGATGCAGCTGTGGGAACTGGAAGGGTTAACTCTCCTCCTTCCACTTCTCTACCAACCATACTCCGAGAACCAGGAAAAGACTCAAAAGGGGGTTATTAGGCCAGCCATACACTATACAATTTTCTTGAGATTTTTGGTTTAGATTTACCAAAAACCATATAATAGGAAGTCAAACCTAACAACACTTTCAATTGTATCCAATTAGGCAGGCTCTTGCACTACATAGTTGAAAGCAGGGTGGATAAAAATCAATGATTTTTTTAAAAAAATAAATTTAAAATCGGTTTTATTTAAATCGGATTTTTTTTTAAATAAAATGCTTTTTGAGGAAAATATATTACCATTAAAAGGTTATTCCATCATGAAAGATTAGTTTTTTTATCTATGTAGAATAAGGCTGTATATGTTTAATTTTTTTGGTAAATAACTTCCATTAATCCATTCACGTCATGCTCTTCCAGAGGTTTTTGTAAGATTATTGGGCAGTTTCTCTGCCTACAAGATATCACAGATGCTTGGTTTACTTTTGCAGTTCTTAAAACTGAATTTGACTCAGCGGATATCACATGCCTCTTCTTCACAGCAAAAATGTTATAACATGAACAGAGTTAAGAAAAAGACCTTAATCCTAACTTCTACAAACCTATGAATACAGAATCAACCCCTTCAGTGCTAAGTTTCAAGAAGTTCAGTGAATAGAATAGAAACAATATTTTTCTGATTGTTTGGAGTGGAATAGATCTGCACAAGAAGAAAGTGAAACTAAGTGTGAGGAGGAAGGGGCTGACAGTCTAAGTTTCTTAAAATATATTTTGTTTAGCCAAATTAGTTAACAAACATGGATGTTTGTTTAAGCAAATAACATAATGTAATGTTATTGTTTTCATTAAGGTAATGATTATTTTTCTCCTTCCTAAGTACAATAGAAAAGTTGTCCAAATATGAATGATTAACCTATTAAACTGGGGATTAAAAAAACTAATATGAAAAGTTGTTATTCTAAAAATCTTCATCTACTTGCATATTAAAGTTATACCAGCAAGAATTAGTCTTTATGTAGAAAACTATGATTTAAATCAAGCCGGACTAGTGATTTAAATCGGTTTGATTTAAATCAAATCCACCCTGGTTGAAAGTAAATCTAAAGGAAATTGGGCAGAAATTGGACAGAAAAATATATAGTGTATGGCCAGCCTAAAACTGGAGAAAGCAATATCCGGTGCAGCTCTGCACAGAAACCAGTCAGCTTCCAGGTTGTATTGCCAAAGCTCAATTGAACAAGCTAAAGATACAAGCGGATTGGCTACCATGCACAGCTGCACCAAATTCTGACTGCACCAATTTCAGTGAATCTCCCCCATAGTGCTCACTGTAACTATTGTTTATTGCAGGATAAACACAATTGTACTTACATGGTACAACAGAGTGGATCGCAGAATTGCGCACAATGAATAACATATGCATGGAGGCAATGCACACCACCCATGTTGTTGCAGAAAGCTAACTGGGACAGTAAATCTCTGTTGAGCGTGATATCAGCAGAGACTCCACCTTACTGTACATGTTACATCTGTAAAAACTTCAGAAATGGAGTCTCGGTGGTGAGGTTAAAACCCTTGATGGAGGTTTGCTGTCCTGGTCAGCTGTCTGCAGCAGCGTGGGCTGTGTGCATTGCCTCCATGCATACGAGATTCATTGTGTGCATTTTTCGGATCTGCTCTGCTGTACCATGTAAGTACTATTTTTTGTATCCTATATTAAACAGAAGTTACAGTGAGCACTGGGTCTTTCCTTGTTTCTCCAAGTATGGCTGGTGAAGTGGAAGGAGAAGAGTTAACCTTTAAGATTCCCAGAGCTGCATAACTTGCTGGAACATAACAGCCTATAATCCAGAGGGGGAAGTAGAGGAGGAATATTAAACATTTGGGTGTCCTATGTACTAGGATGACCTCCTGTACATAAGGGGATCTTCTCTCCAGGTGAGCAGTTGCCCACTATCACAAAGGATATCTAGGTGGTGTTTGGCAAGAGAAAAGTGTGATTGCACATGAAGATACATTTTTAATGGGGTGGAGCACTGGAACACAACTCTGAAGGACCAGACGCATATTAGAAATGTTTTTCTTTGATGGACTTTTGTTCAGTATTTATTTGCAGTGCAACAAATAAAATATATATACATATTTTATTTATTTGGAGAGCACGGATTGTCTGACACTGAAAAGGGGGAGGGTGTGTGGTTTGTACGTTTCAATGTATGTTTTGCACTATTGAATCTATATACTGAAACTTTTGTAGCGATTTTCGTAAATGGATACACACAATTTTTAGTTTTTTAGCACTGCACTTATTGACTTATTAGTAGCAATAACCACAACAGCAGCAATGAAAACAATTTAAGTTTTTCTTTCATGACACATTAAAATAAATGACTGCCATTTTAGCCAGAACTATTAACTGTTCAGTATAGTGCATAGAAGAGAGTCCTGATGGGACAAGGGGAATAAAATATCAGTGTATTTACAACTCATGTTCAATGAATAATATTTTTAATCAGTAAAATCCTTTTTTATAATAGCACCATTATGGGCTAGTCTACATGTGTGAACAAATTCACTGAGGACAGGCTTGTATGCCCAGGAGGAGAAAGATGAGTTCAACATCAAATACTGAAACCCATGAGCAAGGGTGTCAGCCTGCTGGCAAACATTGCTAGCAGAGAACATTCATTCAAGGACAAAAGAAGATAGCCATATTTCATGGGTTGGCCCTATATGGGCCAAGTGACAAGGTCGTAACACAAGACAATTTCAATCATTCAGCCCAACTACTGCTGTAGTGTAGTGGCAGCATATTTTTATTCTATATAGGGAAAACATCCTCTCCATGAGCAGATATAAGTACACAGACAAAAAAAAAATCAAAAAACAGCCAGACTAAATACATACAGTGACTGGTGCTAAACCAAAGATATCACAGAAAAATCCTTCACCAAAAATAAGAAGCAAGAGTTCCTCATTACAATTATTGGATAAGCCCCAGTGGATAAGTGGTCAAGCAGCACATGTGTTAAAAAAATCAAAATGTTCCACAGAAGGTTAGTGGTGTGATTTGCAGTGCCAGTTGTAAAGTGGTGCATGCAAGATAAGTTGGTATGAATAGAACACCATACCATAATTACAATACTTTTTATAAATGAGTCTCTGGATTTCTCTCGACAATTTTCCCTTATCTTTACAATGGGAACTTCCATTAGCTTAACTGTCTGTGGAAAGGAAGAGTCAGGCAAAAAATTAAAAACAATGCATTTGTAAATATACAAGAACATGAATAAGTGCATTTTAATGCATACCTCAAGAGCTTTTAATAATGCTTCATTTTTTCCAGCATCTTGTACCAGAATCACTCTTGTTTCTATTTGGGGCATGTCTTCTGCATTAAAAGAATTTACCACATTAAATACAAGTTACAGAGTAAAATGCTTAAATCAGTGGTGTCCTTCCAGCTCCTCCCCTTAACAATGGGATACTTGTGTTTGCTCCAAGTTAGTAGAGTGCACATGGTGAAAGCAACTTGTACTCCATTTTAAACTTTTAAAAGAAGTACAGCCAAAGCTCGTCACAGACCTGGTCCAGCCTGGGGAAAGATTGCAACCATATGGTAAGGATCAATTTAGGTGCCTGGGCCAGCACCTGAGAGGCGCTGAGAGCCTGAGTCATCTGCTCCCACCCCCTGCCAGTCCCAGATCTCTGCTCAGAGCGGCAAGGAGAAATGAGCAATCAGCGGTGTTTGATCGCTCAGTTCTCAGCCTGCATCGATGCTGCATCCACCTAAGCAAGTATGATTAAAAAAAAAAAAAAATCCCAACACTCCTCTTAAGGCTGAACTTGAGGCTAGTCAGAGTGACACCCATACCTTCTTCACCTATACACAATACATACATACATACATACTGACTTCTCTCGCTGACATCCATATGCGATGTGGAGCCTTCATGATCGAAGGAACTAAAATCCAATAAATGAAAGGTGCAGACCTGAGGAAGTAAGGATGCGGAGGAAAGGATACTAAATGCTAGACATCATCCAGCAAGGAAATATGGTGGACTACATATGACTTGCTGCAGCCTCTAATGCACACCATACGAAGTTCAGTGGGCAGTGAAATCATCTTCAGCAATTTCAGTACAGGAGAGAAGCCATTACTAATGAGCAAAGACTTAAAGTGGTTGAAACGACTAAAGGTTTTTTACCTTCATGCATTCTAAGCACAAAAGTAAAAATCCTCAGTGCGCAGCTCCACCCGCAGCCCCCCTCCCCTAATACTTACCGGAGCCTGATCTCGATCCAGTGATGTGCACAAGAGCAGCAGCTCTCCTGGGTCTCTGTCCCCTTAATGGCTGACAGTCAGTGAGGAGGAAGTGGCGCATGGGATTGAGTCATGCAGTGTTTCCCATAGACCTAGGAGGTGGCTCGGGAGAAAGCACGTTCAAGTGCCCCCAGAGCAAGCAACCTGCTCTTGGGTTACTCAGCAAGGGGGAGGAGGCAGAAGACCCAGTGGGGAACCCAAGAATAGGAGGATCAGAGCTGCTCTGTGCAAAACCATTGCACAAAGCAGGAAATTATGTGTGTGTTTTTTTTTTCCTTTTTCAATAGTCTTTAGAACCACTTGAAGCTAAGGCAGGAGTTCAAGTTCACTCACTAGCAATTTTAATGGCATGACAGATACTAAAAATAATCCCCACATTAGAAAGTTAAGGTTAAAACAAATTAAAGCTTAAATAGGGAGCAAGACTAAATATCCAAATTCTTACATAGACAAAAAAAAAAAAAAAAAAACACCACACACATTCTAACTGTACAATTACTGTTCACCTAGCTATGTAAAGAAAAATAAATGTGTACAAAGACAGCCAGTGTTATGTTTTGGCATAAAACCGCCTGGCTTAACCCTCTCTCCACCAGGTCTGTATGTGGTACAGACCTGACAGCAGGGGTTTTATACACAATACAGCGTTGGAGCCACCAGGATTGTGTATAAAACGGACATGAAGACTCCTGCCTGTGAGGTGGAAGCAGTCGAGCAGCTGCACTGCCGCCCGCTCACTTTCACAGCTTTACAGCGTTTGGCCACCTTTATACACCTAAAATTAACTAGTTACACTTTCAGTGGCATTAATTGTTAAAAGCACACCAAACTGAAGCCAACACATTTGTGCCACATGAAAAAAAGGACACATGCAGCAAAACGAACAGTTGGGGGGAAAAAAAAAAAAAACCTGCAACATGCCAAAAATGTCCTACTTTGCCACATGTAGAGCAGCCCATTGAAATCAACAAATAAAATGGAATAAAGCGAGCGCTCATAAAATGAAATGGGTGGTAGCAGCTAAAGCACTTGAAGAAATCACAATAACCTCACGTCCTGTAAATGGTAAAATATAAAGTGCAGCACTAAAATGAGTAATCAATAAATAAGTGAAATTAAATAAAAGTTTGTTTAAAAGTTCGTGCAATCAATAAACTCATAAGGCACTAATAGAACACTTCCATAGTTGTCGATATCTCATAAAGGCTTGTGACAGAGGAAATTACAGAAATGCGCACTCACCGACTGCGCACAGAAAATGCGCATGTAAATATCCATCAACCCAGGTGTGAAACAGCAGGCAGGTGATGAGGCATCTCTCAGGGAAAAGTTGTCATCAAGCAATGGTCAGCTGAACTTAGAGGACTCCTTTAAGGATATGAGTGAACTGTCTGGATACAGGGCTCCCTCCTCTGGATGTTGAATGTAGTAAAGCTGTGCTTAGGATTTAATAGCCCCTCTTCAGGTCCTCCACATCAAACAGGTCATTGAGCACGGCCTCCATACCGTCAGGAAGCGGACCAACAGGCGCACTCTCCCGCACTCTCTCTCTCTCTCTTGAAGGAGTACTTCAAGTTCAGCTGACCATTGCTTGATGACAACTTTTCCCTGAGAGATGCCTCATCACCTACCTGCTGTTTCACACCTGGGTTGATGGATGTTTACGTGCGCATTTTCTATGTGCGGTCGGTGAGTGCGCATTTCTGTCACAAGCCTTTATGAGATATCGACAACTATGGAAGTGTTCTATTAGTGCCTTATAGGAGTTTATTGATTGCAAGAACCTTTAAACAAACTTTTATTTCATTTTACTTATTTATTGATTACTCATTTTAGCGCTGCACTTTATATTTTACCATTGAAATCAACAGTCTGCCCTAGGCATGTCACAGGAAAAACAAGCCAAAAAACCTGTGCTCCCACAAGGCTAGGTGTGAATAGGGCCTGAAAGTGAAATTGGTGTGTTTACACATGAACAATGAAGCTCCATTTGTATTTGGAGGTTTCCAAACACATGGCAAACCACACAGAAAATGTATTGTTTTGCTGTGCATTTCAGAAACACACTGAAAAACACAAAAAGCATGGTAAAAAACTACCACGCTTCTTTGAGACGATTGTCATGCATGGGCTCCCCTGTGCACAACAAGCAGAAAAGCCCCAAAACGCCCAGGAAAAAAAAAAAATGTACGGGAACATGAGTTCCCGCTATGTGAACAGGGCCTGACAGCTGAGTGTCTCCATCCACTCCCTCTTATGTACTTGTATAAAGATGGCCAGACACTATGCAATCCAATTGTATAATCTCTGCACAATTTCCTTTAGATTAGGTGAAAAAAAAAAAAAAAAAAAAAAAAAAATGGAACTTTCCCTCGCAAATCAACTATTGCACTAACAGAAAGAAAAAGTTCTATACATTACCATCAACATCTGTTGGAATAGAAAAAATATTTTCTTTTGACGTCTCTGTGATTTTGGAGTCAAAAACAGAAGAATCGGCCAAGAGACTCCTGCCCCCGGCAGGTGCCAACATACTGTTCTCATTCATGATTTCATATGACCTGCCTGTATAAACAAAATTTGATTTTCTTTAGAACAAAGATTGAAGGCAAACCTCAACAATTCTTGCTAGGCATATAAGGGAAGATCTTTCAATAGACAATATGATAATCTTTAATCATATTCCCCAATCTAGTCTTGTTTTTTCTGAATGCTGGATCAACACTAACAAAAAAAAATGCTAGAAAAGATAGCTGGGAGCCTTGGTTTCACAAACTTTCCAAGTACTAGGAATCATGAGAAGGGGGTGGGACTGGGGTGTCAGCAGGAGGCAGAGAAACAGGAGTACACTGATCTTCCCAATGAAGAGCTGCGCAGGGGGCTGTGTCAGAATAAATCTGACCACTGACATATAGGCAGGCAGTGCTCCCAAGTAGAATGCAAAACTGACCGCACTGGGATGCATGTGCTTCCATGACAGTATGACAGTTTAAAATAAAGCAGGGGACTGGTAGGATCACCAGGTATTTCAGATTAAGGAAGCAATGCAAAGAAGACAGAATCATTTTCAATACAACTACATGGTAGCACAGACATCAGAAATATGAGATGTTGGGGTAACATACACTTTAGGCTTCGCTCACATGGATCGTTTTAATCTGTGCCTCATGCATGGCATGGACAGGACCACTGCTCCCAATGTAACATCCATGCATGTGCAGCCACACAATGTCACATTGGGAGCAGCGGCTGTGTCCGTGCAGCAGACAGCAATGGGACTGCTGGCACAGAGATGCATGCAACACCTGTGCATCCGCATGACGACAAACATGGTCCTGTAAGGGGCACAAATTTAAACACTGTGAATGAGCATACAGAACACACCTTCATAAAAATATTTTTCCATAATTATTTATGCAAAGTAGCATCTTTATATATTAAAGTTAACACATTATAGACACAGATTAATTAAGAAAACTAAATGCATAGCTATTTGTCCAGCAAACCTGCATGTACATTCGTCCTGTTTGAGAGTGAGACAAAAATCATATGTTCTTAAAGTGGAGTTCCACTCACTCTGTAAAAAAGATAAAAATCAGCAGCTACAAAAACTGATGCTGCTGACTTTTAAAAAACAGCCACTCACCTGTCCCACAATCCCATGGTGCCTCAGCCACAGCCCGTTTCACCGGCCCATCCTGTATTCCAGGCGCCGGCATATTCAGTGAGCATCCGGCTGTGAGCGCTGTGCTTCCTAAATGGCCACGTTGTCTTCTGGGACCTGTTACGTGTCCCAGAAGACTACGGGGAGGGAGGGTAGGAGGACAACTTCCGCTTCCAATCGCCTGGGGCGATCGCAGTGGAAGTGGGAGCATGTACCTGTCAATTTCAGGTACCCGTTCCCAAAGGTGCCAATCCTTAATGGGGATCAGTAGACCAATCTTTAAAACGGAACTTCCCCTTTAGGGTGGAACTCCACTGTAAGACAACTTTCTCTTCTGGTGGAATGTCCTTAAAATACTATGGACAGTAGTAAAGATAGGTTATTTTATAAACACAGCCAATTGTGAAAATGCTGCATTATGACAGATGGAGCGGAGGATCATAGGAAATTAATACATGTTGGTAAGAAGAGATACAATGTGGCAATTTTAGGGAATCAGGGCTTGTTCGCATCTATGCAGATGCAACAGCAAGCATGTGTTTTTGCGTACTTAGGGCAGCCAATTCATTTGAGCACACAATTACACAAAAAAAAAAAAAAAAAAAAAAAAAAGGGCAAGCACCTTTAAATCGCATTACAATGCATGGTACACATGGATTGGCTGGTACATTTACAGTGGCAATAAAGTGGTTCTAAAGGCACAGCATTCCCTGCATTACTGTAAAAAAAAAATCCAGTTTTTCTATCACCCACTCCCCCTGTTATACTTACCTTAGCCCTTTCTCGATTCATCACTCTGCCCACCTGCAGCAGGTGCTGGTCTCTCTCCTCACAGAGACACAGAGGCAGCAGTGATAGACATTGGCTCCTGCTGCTGTCAATCAAATCCTGTAAGGAGGGAGAAGGGTCAAACCGTGCTGTGCGCAGAGGTGTGGAAATTTTGTTTAAAAATACTTGTCCAGGACTAAATTGAGGCCCCAATCTGCTTGTACCTCATGACAATCTACTTGTCCAGATAAAAAAAAAAAAAAAAAAAAAATAAAAATACATTTAACCAAAACCGTATTTAAATCAAAGGTTTTTAGGAATGTCTGGGGCTTTTAAAAAGAAAAAAGGTGTTTTATGGCGACTTAAACGTTTAATATTTTTAACATTGTGCTGTTTATCTTCTCCTCCCCTCCCTGCCTCTCTCCAGCACAGCACTCGGGGACTGGCAGGGAGGGGAGAGACCTTGCCGTGTAATCAGCACCAATTGGCTGCTCATCAGGAAAGGGTGGGTCAGGGCTTATACTTTATCCCTTTTACTGCCAGAGCTGTTTTTGAGCTATTTTAGGCCTGAGGATTACATAAAACCCCCAAACATTGTATATTTTCTGAAAGCAGAGACCCTAGAGCATAAAATAGTGGTAGTTCCAATTTTTTTATGTCACATGACATTACCACAAAATTTCAGTAAAAAATACAAGTACCGTAAGTTAATTTTAGGGCACAAAAAAAATAAATAAATAGCCTTATTTTTTTGTATAATATAAAAGATGAGTTTGTATCGAGTAAATAGCTATCCAACTTGTCAAACCTTAAATTTGTGCGCGCTCGTTAAATGGCGACGAACTTCTGTACCCTATATTTTCTATAGGTGACACTTTTAAAGCTCTTAAGTCATCCGTTTAGCATTACGGAGGAGGTCCGGTGCTAGAATTACTACTCTCATTCTGGCGTGCGCGGCAAAATGTAACATGTATCGCAATCGACGATTCCATGCGTAGGCGCCCCAGCGTGTGCTTTTATGTTTGTACATGCGTATATGTGGGGACCTCAATATTTTTTGGGGGAGATGATGTGCTTGGGTGTAACTTTAATTTTTTACAATTAAAAAAAAAATTTTTTTTTTTTTTTACATCACATAGGGAACAAAGTCCCCTATGTGATGATTTTTGGTGACAAGTTCTCTTTGAGACATCCAAGGTCTAAAAGACCCTGCATGTCTCCCCTCTGCTCCACTGAATGTAATGTGGTGCACATCGCACCATATTACAGTCTTTCTCGGGGATTGCATTACAAATCTCTCAGTGGGGACCCGGAAGTGACATCGTAATGTCACTTCCAGGTCAGCACAAGAAGGGGAGGGGAGAGGACTTGTCCACTCTTCTCCCTCCCCTCTAGACGACGGCGAGCCGGGCCCGCAGATGGGCAAGCGGAGCCCGGGAGACCTCACGCCGGGAGTGTGGAGAGGCTGGTAGTGTGAAGCAATTGGCGGCAGCGCTGCCGCCAACTGCTTCACCTGACAGGTGACCCCTGCTGCTTGCCCGCAGCAGGGCTAAAGGTAGAAAGAAACAACCTGCCCAGCTCCCGGAACTACATGTCCCAGGAGTCGGGCGATAGGAATCAGACATCCCTGTGTGCGTGTCTATGGACGCACACAGCCCGGCTCAGGAGTAAGCCCACAGGTGTACCCCTGTAGGAAGCAGCTTCCTATGAAGGCACACAAAGAAGAGGAGCCTAGAGCCCTGGCAGGAGACCCCCAGAAGAGGAGGTTTGGGGCCACTCTGTGCAAAATACCATTGCACAGAGCAGGTAAGAATAACATGTTTATTATTTTAAAAAAAAAAACCCACACAAGCTTTCACAACTATGAAAATGAACATGGCATGACAGCACACCTGTCAGAAAACTGCATTTTTTTCATGCACAATATCACACAGATTTCCACACCACAAACATGTGAATGGGACCTTAGCATATATACAGGAATCCCATTGTAGCAATGGTTACATTTCTTTGTCGATTCCCTCTAGCATCCTAGAATGGTTACATTGCATCTCTTTCTACCAAGATGTACAGTATTTCCTATGATCCGCAGCTGCAATGGCCGCAATGCAGTATTTTTCAGATTCACTATATTAAATTATGAATGAACTTATCTTTTCTACTGCCCATAACTTATGACCAGAAGAGAATATAGCCTAAGAACATTCAATTTTGAACCATTGTCACAACAACTGGTTAGGTTGCACAGAAATTATGAAGTTTCTCTGGACCAAGGGTAGACAACCTTTGAAAGGGTGGAGATCTACCTGAACAACTTGAAAAGGTCAAAAGATCGCCAGGGTTTTTTTTTTTTATTTAAAGATATTAACTAGCAATGTCTAACTGAATAGTAAGGAAAACGTAGAAAACAATTAGAATGTCACTATAAAAAATATAAACTTAGCCTACTTTAGCAGCAAACAGTGTCGGTGGTTTATTTGTATGATTTTATTATTTTCTTAAATTTTTTACAAGCCCTGTTGGGGGAGGGGGGGTGAAATATCAGACCCCTGATGCCTTACTTCAGAGACAGAGATAGTGACTGAACATAGGGATTCTGCAGTCCCCTTCTCTGCATCCTCAACTGCACTGGATAGTAAATGAATGGGAAGAGCTCTGTGCTGAGCAGCTTCCTGGTTTTTTTTTTTCACAAACTGAAGCATAGCAAACACAGTTTACTATGCTTCAGTTATGCATCGACACAGTCAGTGATCAGTATATACACTCCAAAGTTTTTGTGCAAAAAGAGAAAACTAACCACCAGAATACTTACCACAAAAAAATAAGTTATCTGCCAATCAACACTGTGCAAACTTCAAAACTTCTCCACACACATCTTCACTCCATATGGCTAAAAATAAAAGGCAGAGACATTAAAACATCAGATTCTCAAAATGGTACAAAACAGACTCATTTCTGAATGGTAAGTAATCAGTTGATGAATATCAGGTGGCAACCAATAAAACTACACAGCCCAACTACCTGACAAGGAAAAGAAAAAAAAATCATATTTCAGCTTATCAATTCTTAGATGTGGTGGCTGCACTGGTTTTCTCTCTTAGGTTGTTTTTGTCCTTTATTTTCTCCTTCAGATTCTGCCAATAAGTGTTCTTTTTCAACATCATTTAACAGACCAAGCTGTCCAGACAACATAGTAGTAAGAGAGTTGAGACAAAATTTAAAGTGATTCTAAAGGCTTAAATTGAAAAACAAAAAAACACACAACATCTATACTATTGTGTGCAGTGGTTTGCAGAGCAGCCTGGATGCTCCTCTTCTCGGGTCCCCCAACGGCGCTCATGGCTTCTCCCTCCTATAGGGTGCCCCCACCGCAAGCATCTTGCTATGGGGGCACCCCAGCATGCACACTCCCCAGCGGCTGCTCCCTGTGTCCAATCACACATGGAGCCACAGCTCGGCCCCATCCCCTCTCTCTTCTCATTGGCTGTGATTGACAGCAGTCGAAGAAAATGGCTCCCGCTGCTGTCTCATCCAATGAGGAGAGGGAGTCTCGGGTTAGCCGAGACTCCAATGCACATCGCTGGATCGAGAGTGAGCAGGTGAGTATTAGGGGGGCTGAGGGGGATGCTGCACAGAGGTTTTTTTCCTTCATGCATAGAAGGTGGTTGTATGTGCAGGAACAGGTATGATTTACGCACGTTTACCTAGCCTGGTTCAGCTTTGTTAGTCAAGTTCATCTTAATCAGTTAGTATATCTAAGGCCTACTTCACACGAATGTTGTCTGATCAGGTCTGTGTCAGTTTTTCAGCCGCACCTGATCAGACCCTCCATTCACCCTTATAGACCAGTGTGTATAAATGGACTTGTCTCTGTTTTTCTCCAATCTGATCCACAGAAAAAAAACTGAAGGGGATATGTCCCCCTCTGTCTAGGCATATTGAAGCACAATCGGGTGTAAACAGACAGCGGAGTCCATTTACACCCTGCAGCCCATACAGCAGAGCAGGCTGTGTCCATGTCCGCTCTGCAGAGTGAACACGAACCTGTCATCTGCCCGCTCTGCTCTGATCAGCAGGGGATCAATGGAGAAATCCCCTGCTGATCAAATCAGAATCTGCCCCGTGTGAAAAAGGCCTAACACCACCCTCCCCCAGAGTGACAACACTGCTATCCAAAGGTCTTTCTGTTGCCCCTCTATCCATAGCGCAGACACCCCTAAGACAGGAAGTGTGTTACTGACCAGATCACCAGATGATAATAAAAAGGGAAAAAAGCCTGGATAAGTGGCAGAACTTTTTGTTCCTGAATCTAATGTTTCTGTGCTGACGACAATGGCCATCATTAGAAAACTAATTAAAATTATATTAAGGGTCCATTCACACTTGTGCAGCTTCAAAATCATGCGATTTTCATTGCAACTTTACAGTGCGACTTTGGCTTTGATTGAGGACAACTGTTTGTGCTGTACAAAGTCGCATGTACAACAGTCAGGTGCGACGTTCATGTGACTTTGGAGAGTTTAAATTGAAGTCTATGGGCCTCAAGTTGCATGAAAGTCAGACCAAAGTAGGGCAGGACCTACCTTGAAGTCACAGAGATATGAATGGTACCCATTGGGAAACATAGGGTGCGACTTGTCACATGACTTTGGACCCCAAAGTCGTATGACAAGTGGCACAAGTGTGCATGGGCTCAAACCTGAAAACCAAAAAATTAATATTTCAGCTTACCACCACCACATCTAAAGTGTAACTAAAGTAGAACACCTGTCAGTTTTATTGTAGTCTGTGCCCCCGTTAGTGAGATACACCCTCTTTATTTGTCCCGTTTCCTGTAAAAGAAACTCCCAACTGCTGACAACCAGCGATTTCCTCTCACATCCTGTTTTGGCTAACAGGAAGTAAAGGTAAATCTCCAAAAGGGGACACACAGTAAAGGAAATCAGTATCTGATCCCCTACTGATTTTGCCCACTCACAAAGAAATGATCAGCCTTGTGTAGGTCTACAATCTTGTCCCTGACATCCTAGGACAGCTCTTTGCTGTGGTGGAGAGTTTGGAATCTGATTGATTGCTCCCGTGGACAGGTGTCTTTTAAAAAGGTAACAAAATGAGATTAGCAGCACTCCCTTTAAGAGACTGCTTCTGATCTCAGCTTGTTACCTGTATGAAAGACAGCTGGCAGCCAGAAATCCTGCTGAATATAGGGGATCAAATACTTATTTCCCTCATGAACATGCAAATCAGTGCATAATTTGTTAGACATGCATTTCTTTTGAATGTTTTGTTGCTATTCTGACTCAGTGTTACAATACACCTACCATTCGATTTTAGACTGATCATTTCTTTGTGAGTGGGCAAACATTCAAAACCAGCAGGGGATCAAATACTTATTTCCTTCACTGTAGATGGTAAAAGAAAAAATGACGGGGTTATAACTCTCTCTTACTCTATCCAAACTGAATTTTTTTTCAGCCTTTAGTTCTACTTTAACCCCTGGTTCACATCTGTGTGGGTGGTGCCGCTGTGGGACCCGCACAAATACCTGCAGCCACACCACCCACACAGAGGAATGCGGGACCTGCAGTTGGTGCCTTTAACTCTAATGGCGTGCCGCCCACACTAGAAATCTCAACCGTAATAGGAACCTCGGGTCCCGTGCGGGCTGCGATTTCCAAAGTAGTGCAGGGACTTCTTCCCTGTGTGTCCTGGGGCATAGGAGTCCAAATGAATGAGCTCTCATTCATGCCTGTGCAAATCGCAGCCTACATGACCGCACAGATGTGAACCGGGGGGGGGGGGGTAAGGGCTCGTTCACACCACACGTGCAGAAAACCTGATGGAAAGTTTTCATGCGCTCTTCAATGTGTTTTATATACGTGGCAGATTCCTGCGCAGAACAAAATCTGCATGTGATACTAGTGTTGTGGTGTGAACAGGGCACATAGGGAACAATTGATTTTGTTGTGCGCTTGCAGAATTCCTACAGAAAAATAGACATCCCTACAATGTGATGTGAATGAAGCCTAAGAATTTGTACACTGCAATACATCGCATGATCACTTTGAGCTTGCCCTTACAGTGCCCCTGTGACAATAGTTTCCTGTGTCCTAGTAACGAGCCTGATCTGTGCAGGGATAGGTGAGGGGAAGGAATCATTCTGCCTATGCTCTACTCTCCTCCCAGTTACTAACATACAGCAGACAGGTGATGACATGGGAGCACCAAGCATTCCTATGGCCAGGCTCAGTGGAATCCAGCCACCTGTCTGACATCCCATCCCCCCCCAGACAGGTGTGCCCTCACGTGGAATAGTACAGTCAGGTCACACTCTCCTGGGACTGCCAATAATACAATGCCCGCGGGCGCCGGGTGCACCTCCCCCACGTCTGACACCACAGAGAGCAGAATTACCGTGTGGACGGTCCGCAGCAGCAGCACAGGGCAGGCGGCTGTTCCAGGACTACAGCACCCCCCCAAGAACACAGGACGGCCAGACAATACAAGTCTACACACAGCACTTTCCTCCCACAGCGGCCATCAACCGTATTCGAAATCTCCAGCCAAACCTTAAGGACGGCTGTGATTGGACAAAACCAGGGCACATGACAAGGTCTCTGTAATTGGCCGAGTCTTTCCTTGATTATTCTTATCTTCCCGAGGATTGGTTAGAATGCTGTGCCGAGATAACGTCATTCGGCTGCTGATTGGCGGACTAACATTTAAACGATTGGATGATATGAAAGAGTATGAAATATAGAGTAGGCTGGAGATTTAGGGTGACGTAGAGATGAAAGTAGTTAGTGATTGGCCAGCGGTGTTATTGCCTTCTGTCTGCTGTGTGGGTGACTAGCAGGTGAGGTGCAGCTAGTGTGCACCGTGCTCACCGTCTAGTCCAGTCAGTGACAGTACATGTACACCCCTCGTACCACAGGAACAGTCCTGGGAGGATAGCCTATTAAACCTCCTGGCAGTAAACGGCTTCTTGTAGGGTGCCAGTACCTCAGTGTAGTGGCCTGTGGTGTATTTAGGTTTTGTGCTGCCCTAGGCAACGCACAGATCATCTGCCCCCACTGACAGGAACAACACCACCCCCCCTTCCACCTCCTGTGGAGAGAGCCTGATATTGACCAACAACACCCCTGCCCCCACCTGGGAGAGCCTTCCACTAACCCCCCAGCGATAGAGAAATACATCTTCACAGCTTCGGCCATCCCCGGGAACGAGAGTCAGGCTCTACATACACCATCAAGCAGCCCACAGCTTCTCTCGGATCCCACCTTGTTCCCGTGGGGCGCATGTCCCTTCTCCCATCCCTTCTTCTGGGGAGAAGTGCTGCCCCCTGAAAAATGCTGCCCTAGGCAAGTGCCTTGTGGTAAATACGCCCCTGCGTATGGCACCCACTCACATGCTACCTCACAGCCCGGAGCATTCAAATGGGTTTCCATGGGTCAGTTATGGGTACTTGTCTGTTAATTCACCGGATTTATTTATATATATAAATATATATATATATATTTAATATATTTAAATAAAACAAAAAAAATATTTATATATATATATATATATATATATATAAATATAAATAAATCTGGGGAATTAACAGACAAGTACCCAGTTATGTTGCATACAATTCAGAATTCTTAATTAAAAGTAATTTATCAGCAACACTACTGAGCCACTGACAGCTCTGTACAGCCCTGGCCAAAGGTTTTGAGAATATCACAAATAATAAAGTGGAGTTTCACTCAAAAGTGGAATCTCCGCTTGTTTGCCTTCTCCCTCCTCCACTGCCATATCTGGCTCCTTTTGGGGGGAGCGAATACTTGTTTTTGACAGCTACCCACTCCCACGTCCGGCTCAGTTCGCTGCAACAAAGTGAGCCAGAAGTTCGGCCCCCCTCCTCCCTCCCTCAGTCTCCTGAGAACATACACAGGTCCCAGAATGGGACTCGTGCATGTACAGTGGATGCCCAGATGTGAAGTCACAAGCTGTCACAGCCTGGAGCCTACAGTTGAGATGCCAGCACCATGGAGGAAAGAAGGATAGAAGGGATGGCATGGGTGAGAACATCGCTGGACTCTGGGACAGGTAAGTGTGTGTTTATTAAAAGTCAGCAGATACAGTTTTTGTAGCTGCTGACTGTTAATAAACACAAAAACATCTGGAACTCCACTTTGAAACCTTCCTAAACCCACAACAGTAAAATCAGTCTGTATACTGTATGTAGTAAAGCATGCTTGTTATACTCATTGTGGAACCTAAGGAGTTAATCCTCTGCATTGTGTATAACGCTGTTTGATCCTGTCTTCTCTGATCCTCCCATTCTTCCAGTGTCTCCATCATATCTCTTGATAAGGCATATTGAGGTCAATTCACTGAAGGTTACCGCAAGCAATAATACTGTCATGTGACTCGTTTGCGTAAATTATCGCATGCGGTAAAAAAATGTCCAATTAACCACAACCCCAAAAAAAAAGATTCTGCGGTATTTAAAGCAAAATTAAAAATGTGTCTGTAAATACTGCAAAAAAAATGCGGTAAGCTGTTAAGTCCAATTCACAAACAGAACAGAAAGTTAAAAAAATTTGATATTTATCACCAGGGGTTTGCTGGCGGTATCACATGCGGTATTTTTTTAGATGCAGCGATGAGGATTCCCCCCAACCCCTAGGAGTCTGGTATGGATATTAAGGGGAACCCCACGTCTAAATAAAAAGCTAGCATGGGGTTCCCCCCAGATCCATACCAAACCCAAACTCCCTTAGGTTTGTGAGGGGACCCACATGCCTTTTTTTTTTGGTGTGGGGTTCCCCAAAATCCATACCAGACCTGAGGGCAGTTTTTTTTTTTGTGTAGCGTTTTCCTATACCAGACCCAAAGGGCCAGCATGTTTTCTTTACATTAAGCTGTCAGTGGGACACCCACTGACAGCTGATGAGTCATCCGTTGTTAAGGATGCTGCGGTGGGAAAAATTGCCACATGAAAATATGTGGTAATTACCGCAATACCGATATTTTGCCATAAGAGTTATTTATCTAAAAAATTCTTAGTGAATTG
Source organism: Staurois parvus (assembly GCF_062004578.1). NCBI lineage: Eukaryota > Metazoa > Chordata > Amphibia > Anura > Ranidae > Staurois > Staurois parvus. The sequence goes on along the minus strand of NW_028317951.1, from coordinate 17,646,394 downwards.
CACATTTGCAAACAAATTACCATATGCGTTATTTTACCTAATTTCTTCAGTCATTATTTAACTCTTAGTGAATTGACCCCATTGTGTGGAGTCACTCTGCACATGCTCAATTTGGTGTGTGTTGCTACAGAGGGTTTTTTTTCTTTGGGACAGTGCATGTGATCAGCATAGGGCCAATTAGCACTGTCCAGACAGAGGTCAGGGGTTCTGCATCCTCCTAGAGCAAAATGAAAACTCCTACAAGCTTTAACCAGTGCTCGGATGGACACTGATAGAGGTCACAAGACTGCTCTAACTGCTGATGAGAAAAGGTATTTAGCAGTTTATATTTACTAAAATAATTGCATTTCCATGTTGTGTGTACTGTGGGAGACAAGATATACAGTAGTGAGTGAAGGGTCCTGAGTTTAGTAACACTTTAATGTTTACAAAGTCTGCTGCTTCATTGTTTTTAGATCTTTTTGTCAGATGTTACTATGGTATACTGAAGTATCATTACAAGCATTTCATAAGTGTCAATGGCTTTTATTGACAATTACAGGAAGTTTATGCAAAGAGTCAATATTTGCAGTATTGACTCTTCTTTTTCAAGACTTTAACAATTCATCCTGGCATGATGTCAATCAACTTCTGAGCCGCATCCTGACTGATGGCAGCCCATTCTTGCATAATCAATGCTTGCAGTTTGTCAGAATTTGTGGGGATTTTTTGTCCACTCATCTCTTGAGGATTGACCACAAATTCTCAATGGGATTAAGGTCTGGATTAGCTAGGATTAAGGTCCTTGCCATGGACTAAACATTTCAATGTTTTGTTCCCCAAGCCACTTAGTTATCACTTTTGCCTTATGACAAGGTGCTCCATCATGCTTGAAAAGGCATTGTTTGTCACCAAACTGTTCTTGGGTGGTTGGGAGAAGTTGCTCTCTGAGGATGTTTTTGTATTATTCTTTATTCATGGCTGTGTTCTTAGGCAGAATTGTAAGTGAGCCCACTCCCATGGCTGAGAAGCAACCCCACACATGAATGGTCTCAGGATGCTTTACTGTTGACATGACAAAGGACTGATGGTAGAACTCACCTTTTCTTCTCTGGACAAGGTTTTTTCCAGAAGCTCCAAACAATCAGAAAGGGGATTCAGAGAAAACGACTTTACCCCAGTCCTCAGCAGTCCAATCCCTGTACCTTTTGCAGAATATCAGTCTGTCTGATGTTTTTCCTGGAGGGAAATGGCTTCTTTGCTGCCCTTCTTGACACCAGGCAATCCTACAAAAGTACTCGCCTCACTGTGCGTGCGAATGCACTCACACCTGCCTGCTGCCATTCTTGAACAAATTCTGCACTGGTGATGCCCCAATCCTGCAGCTGAATCAACTTTAGGAGATGGTCCTGGTGCTTGCTGGACTTTTTTGGGCGCGCTGAAACCTTCTTCACAACAATTGAACTTCCCTCCTTGAAGTTCTTGATAATCCTCCTAACCCTCTTGTATTGAACTGTATTGTATGTGTTTCCTTGCAGGTAACCATGGTTAACAGAGAAAGAACAATGATTTGAAGCACTACCTATCTTTTAAAGCCTCCAATCTGTTATTGTAACTCAATCAGCACGACAGAGTGATCTCCAGCCTTTTCTTCGCCAACACTGACACCTGTGTTAACAAGAGAATCACTGACAAGATGTCAGCTGGTCCTTTTGTGGCAGAGTTGAAATGAAGTGGAAATGTTTTTTTGGGGGGATTAAGTTCATTTTCATGGCAATGAAGGACTTTGCAATTAATTGCAATTCATCTGATCACTCTTCATAACATTCTGGAGTATATGCAAATTGCCATCATGAAAACTGAGGCAGCAGACTTTGTGAAAATTAATATTTGTGGCATTCTCAAAACTTTTGGCCAGGGCTGTACTTCTATAGATGGTTCATGGAGGTCCTAAAGTGGCACTAAACTCTATTTTTGTGTATTTGCTGTTTTTTTTGTCTAAGGTCTCATTCACATGGCCATGTTCTTGCACGTTTGTTTTCTAGGAAAAACGTTCCTGCATAATGATCAGTAAAGACGCATGTCCATACATATTTTGATTTATGATAATTTATTTTTCCCCTTTGTTTAGACATGTCTAGTTCACACTAGCCCATACACTGCTGAATTGCGCTGCTTTTGCAAGATGCACAGGCCTGCCATTCATTCAGAACAGCACCTCCACGCATCTCAGCCCACAGCACGATCGCGTTTGCAAGAACTGCATGATCAAAAAGACCATATGGTTTCCCTGCAGTCACGTTTTTAAAAAAGCGCATGCACCTTTTTTCTGCAGTTCACAGCAGTCAATTCAAATGAATGGGCTGCCATACCTGAGCAAACCTGGGCCACGCAGCCTGCAGTATTGTGAATTGAGCCATAATTTACATGCTTACAAACGTATATACATGCATTGATATGCATAAATCGCTTGTTCTTAGATGCAGGTTTTTGGATTCTGTGTTACAGATCTGAAAGCAGCTCATGTTTATTTACCTGTGCAAAAGGCTCCATTGAAAACAGTGCAGCTGCATTTAGATCTGTAATTACCTGCTTCCCACCTGTTTTTTTGTAGAATGGCAGCCAAGCGGGAGCCCTGTTGTCCTGGGTGGATGTCATATGATGTCCTCCCAGGACCATGCCTTCCGTAGGCTCCACGGGCTGCTCTGAAGGGTGATCTGTCATCCGCTGTGTCCACCAGACACAGTCAATGACAGGTCACTGTACCGGGCCACTGCTGGTATTATGTCATTGCTGTGACCAATGGTTAGCACTTACATCTGGCAATGCTAGGGTCATTGGTTTGAATCCCAACTACGGCACCACCTGCCTTGAGTTTGCATGTTCTCCCTGTGCCTGTGTGGGTTTCCTCTGGGTTTCAGGTTTCCTCCCACACTTCAAAGACATGCTAGTTGGTTAATTGGATCCTGTCTAAATTGGCCCTTGTATGTATATGTATGAATGTAAGTTAGGGACCTTAGATTGTACGCTCCTTGAGGAATGTACTATATATATATGTAAAGCGCTGCGTAAATTGACGGCACTATATAAATACCTGTAAGGTGTGGAGGTTGGACTGACCTGAAACAGTGGGTAAGAACAGACTTACATTGAGGTACAATGAGGAAACTTATGTAAGGGTTTGATCCAGAACTATGGGTAAAAAAAGAAGGGATCAGAATAGGAAGCAAGAAGAATGATTGGTGAGAGCTGGGCAGCAGTACAATGCTGTGCAGTATTGACTGAACATCAAGAGATGGCAGCAGAGGGAGGAGATGGAGCCTTAAGGCTAGGTTCATATCTGTGCCGGAGGTGCCACTGCAGATCCGCACAAAAATCAGCCGCACCACCCGCACAGTGGAATGCGGACCTGCGGGCGGGTGCCATTAGTTCTAATGGCATGCTGCCCCAACTGGAAATCACAACCGCACTGGGAACCGAGGTTCCCGTGCGGGCTGCATTTTCAGAAGAAGTGCAGGGACTTCTTCCCTGCGTGTCCCGGAGCACAAGAGTCCATTCAAATGAATGGGCACTCATGCCCGTGCGAAACGCGGACCACAGGAATCCACATATGTGAACCAGGGCTAAAGTAGAACTATAGGCAAACCTTTCTTTTTGTCACTTTGAATAAATTAAGGGAGGGTTATAACCCTTGTCATATTGTTTTTCGCCATCTGTGTTCTATTGCAGTGATTTCCCATCATTTCCTGTCCCATAGCGAGAGAAAATCCCTGCAAATTAAGGGAATTCCTTGGGGACCCCTAGGTTTTTCTTTTACTTTCGCTTTCAATAATTATGGTAAACAGGAGAAATAAAGAGGGTGAATCTCATTACTGAGGGCACAGACAGCAACATAAACCTGACGGGTGTCCCTCTTCACTCTATCCAAAACTAAAAAAAAAGTTTTGTCTTGAGTTATACTTTAATACAAAGTAGCAAACTGTGCCAGTGATTGTAGCAGAATTAGTGGAGAAATTAAATATTTTATACAAAGTAGCAGACTATGCAGAGAGACAGGGAGAGAGAGAGAGAGAGAGAGAGAGAGAGAGAGAAGACTGGAATTATGCAGCATCTCAGCAGATAGCTACATCTAGGTACATCTTTTGATGCATATTTTTTCCCTCAAATCCTTCCGTGTGTTCATGTAATCCCAGACAGATTCCATGATGTTGAGATTGGGGCTCTGTGGGGGCCAAACCATCATTTCCAAGACTCTTTGTTTTGCTTTAGATAGTTCTTAATTATTATTATTATTATTATACAGGATTTATATAGCGCCAACAGTTTGCTCAGCGCTTTACAATATAAAGGGAGACAATACAGCAACAATACAGTTCAATACAAGAGGGTTATTTTATTTTTTTATAAAATAAAGGGAGACAATACAGCAACAATACAGTTCAATACAAGAGGGTTAGGAGGGCTTTGCTCCTTGGAGCTTACAATCTAAGAGAGAGGGGCTGGTGGTACAAAAGGTAATAACTGTGGGGGATAAACTGATAGGAGTAATAGAAGATTCTGTTATTAGCTGAAGGCAGGATAGGTTACCCTGAAAGATATGTTTTCAGAGATTGACTAAAAGTGGGCAGAGCAGGCGATGGTCGGATAGATTGGGGTAGAGCATTCCAGAGGATGGTGGAGGCTCTGAAGAAGTCCTGGAGATGAGCATGGGAGGAGGGGACAAGGGAGCTAGAGAGTAGGAGGTCGTGCGAGGAGCAGAGAGTACAGTTTGGGTGATATTTGGAGACAAGATTGGTGATGTAATTTGGGGCAGAGTTATAAATGGCTTTATATGTTATTGTTAATGTTTTGAATTTTTTTTGTTGGGCAACGGGAAGCCAGTGGAGGAAGTGGTAGAGAGGGGTGGCTGATACAGAACGGTTAGTAAGGTGGATGAGTCTGGCAGCAGCATTCATGATAGACTGAAGAGGGGATAGCCTGCAATGAGATAGGCCAATGAGGAGGGAGTTACAATAGTCAAGGCGAGAGATAACAAGGGAGTGAATAAGTTGCTTAGTGGTTTCCGAGGTTAAGAACGCGTCAGCCATTTGACCGCACTGACAGTTGGAACACCTTGCTTGCCATTGTGGCCATCGTCATTATGCAAATTCTTTTTAGATACATGTTTCGTCTGTGAGTATGTTTTTGTTTTTCACTCCTTTCAATAAACCTTGGATAATGCACTAGGTGTGTGCGCCACCTGTTTATTCTCTCTATCTAGTGGCTGATCTCCCCGTCTGAGGAGGGCTGCACCCCTGAAGCATTTCCTTTGGTTGTCACTGTCCTGGTTCCCTTGGCTTCCCTTTTGGCTGTGCATATCCTGAGGCGCTGGAGAATACATACGATATCCGGTTCGGTTGGAGAAGAGAAAGGGTCCAAGGACAGAACCTTGAGGGGCCCCTACAGAAAGAGGAAGTGAAGAGGAGGAGACAGAGAGGAAGAGATTGAAGATATGAGTGAGGGAGCATAGGACAGAAGAAGAGGGTGACCGTAGTAGTTAAGAGAGGGGGCAGGATCCAGGGGGCATGTGGTGAGAGGGTTTCTGAGAAAACTTTGGCTGTATGTTTTGGGTTGTTGTCCTGCTACAGAATAAATTAGGGTCAATCACACACCTCCCTGATGGAATGGCATGATGGATAAGTATCTGCCTGTGTCTCAGCATTGAGGGCACCATTGGTCCTTGCCAAAACTCCAACTCAATTTGAAGCAATGCAGTCCCAAGCTTGCAAGGATCTTCCACCATGCGTCACTGTTACCTGCAGACACTCATTATTGTATCGTTCTCTAGCTCTTCAGCAAACAAAATGCCTCCTGCTACAGCAAATATTTCACTTTTTGACTTATCAATCCAGAGTACCTGCTGCCATTTTTCTGCATCCCAATTCCTATGTTTTTGTGTGTAGTTGAGTTGCTTAGCCATGTTTCCACATCAGAGATATGTTTTTTTGGCCGCAATTCTTCCACTAAGACCACTTCTGGCCAGATTTCACCAGACATTAGATGAATGTACCTGGGTCCCAATGGTTTCTGCTAGTTCTGTGCTGATGGCATTGCTGGACCTCTTCCGATGTCATAGGGAAGTAAGCATGATGTGTCTTTTGTCTGCTACACTATGTTTCCTTGGCCAACCAGTGTGTCTACAGTCCTCAATGTTGCCCATTTCTTTGTGCTTCTTCAAAAGAGATTGAACAGCACATCTTACATAGGTAAACAGCTACATAGTAAGGTTGAATAAAGACATTAGTCCATCAAGTTCAACTTTTGAGGGTGTGGATATCCTGTATTCTCTAAGATGCCCATTCAATATTTTTTCTAAATGAACCCCCAGTCTTGAAACCTCAGTCTTCTTTGAAATCTTTGCCTGGGAGAGACCTTGCTGATGCAGTATAACTACCTTGTGTCTTGTTGCTGTGCTCAGTCTTGCCATGGCCTATGACCTGTGACATAAAAATGTCTTACACAACCTCATCTTAGTAGCAGAGTTTAGCATGGGCTTCTGATGAAGACTATATTGGCCACATCACGTGCTTACCGCCCTCTTCCACAACCTCATCTTAGTAGCAGAGTTTAGCATGGGCTTCTGATGAAGACTATATTGGCCACATCACGTGCTTACCGCCCTCTTCCACAACCTCATCTTAGTAGCAGAGTTTTGCATGGGCTTATGATGAAGACTATATTGGCCACATCATGTGCTTACCGCCCTCTGACAAAGTAATTCACAGTGAAAGGCTTTTCAGAGGGTGGTATTGCAGTGACTGACAGTGGTTAAGGAGGGTCTACTGCCTATATTTTTGTTTTTCAGTTTTTATTTAAACACCAAACAGTAACTTTACGTTGTGGCACAGCTCCACAACTGCGAGTCAAATGGTTGTGGTGCAGCCCCACTGATCTCTAGCATGTGGCAAGTGGTGGCGTACATCAAACTCTGCGTCCGAGTTAAAAATGCCATGGCTGCAAAGCATTGCGGCCACAGTATTTGTACTGACTGTAATGATAGCATTGGGGGGGGGGGGGCAGTTATACCCTGGCTCAGCTTCCTGTCCACCCCTGTTCCCCTCAGCCACCTGGGTGGACGGGGGAGTGGTAAAAACAGGTGACTGAGCTGTGGTTTTACTGCCCCCACTCAAAATGTTTCAATACAGACAGACAGGGCTGTACATATGCTGCAACCATAATGGTGTGCTTCGCAGCAGTAGCATTTTTTTTTACCTCTGACTGCAGAAAGTGATAGGCAGTAACCTGTTTTCACAGATTATGATATGGTTTACCAAACCACTTGCCCCAAGGCATGCAAATGTTGTCCCAGTCACCCAGGGGTGTATTTACTGCAAGGCAAACAAGGCATTTGCCTAGGGTGGCACTTTTCAGGGGGGGGCAGCATTGTACTCTGGAAGAAGAGACAGAAGAAGGGACACACATGGCATGGGGACCGGGTGGGATCCAAAAGAGGCTGCGGGCTCCTTGACGGTGAATGCAGAGCCTGACTCTTACTCCAGGGGATGTCTGGGGCTGTGAAGGTGAGTGTCTTTCTCTCTCTCGCTGGGTGGTGGGATGGCTGGTGTAGGGAGGGTGGAGCTAGTGGGAGGCTCTCTTGTGTTGGTTGGTGTCAGGATCTCTATGTGGGGGGCGCCCGATTTTTGTGTTGCCTAGGCTAGCACAAAACCTAAATACACCACTGCAGTCACCTAGTGTGTACAGTGACCACTATAACGAGTGAGGAGGGTTGCCATGCAGATACAATGTAAAAGACAAACGAAACCAGTGCTCAAATCTTCATGCAGACTATAGGAAATTGGGAATACCAAACGGAGAGGTGCTGCCCTTAAAGATCGGGAAGTCTGGACACTGGTGAACAAAAACAGACAATGGCGCACTCTCATCGTGCATTACCGTGGTAACCCATGTATTTATTGAATAAACAAATGGATGTATACTCACAAACCAATGGGAATAAAAGCAGAAAGTGTGGTCCGCAATGCTGTGCCCTTAATAAGGATAACTGACGTGTTTCAGCTTATCCTTTCCCTTTGTTTATTCAATAAATACGTGGGTTACCATGTGAGAGTGCGCCCTTGTCTGCAGCTACAATGTGTTCATAGTGTGCGCATGCCCACACTCACACAGCAGGTGGCGCTGTTCCACATGACCGTTGATTACTCCAGCCACACAATGCCTGTTCTGCAAGGACATGACACTCTCCTGCTTGACTTCCTTTTTGTGGCTCAGCCTGATTGGATGACGTTGATCGAACAATGAAATCATCCAGCTGACAGAAAGTTGGGCTGTGTAGATTGTGTATGTACACAGCTGGGAAGAGTCGGCCATCAACATGAGAACGTGGTCTACCCTGCTGACAGCACTGACAGCTCTCACTGCCTACTATGTGTACAGCCCACTGCCCAGCACCTTGACAGAGCCCTGGAAACTCATGATGCTGGATGCCACCTTCAGATGTGCTCAGGATCTGGTGAGTACTGGGAACACTGGTCTGTGTCCATCCTACAGGGAAGAGCTGTGGTCTGCCTGCAGGCCGGCCGGCTTCCACAATCACAAGCTGCACTGCCTGTGTAATCCTGTGTTTGTATAATGAGGTCAGTCTGCAGGCTCTGCCATGGATTTGTCAGCCAGTGTGATGTACATGTTTACATATGTGCACAGTAACCATAGACACAGGGGGTGCACATTGCACATGTCATGTACTGGGGGGCACATGAACTGGACTTTACAGGAGCATTGTGGGACTAGTATAGCAATGAAACAGGCTAGCTGAGGGGCCCATTCACAACATATGGGCTAGGCAGCATTGGCCAACACAGTGCAAACACAATAGACAAGGCACAATGCCTTATGTCCTATAGCTGAGGTCTCCAAACTGTGAACTGGGCCACATCCAGCCCACTACAAGATTTAATATGGCCCTCAGCTAGGGTCAGTAGTGTATCCTCAATGTGCAGAGGCAGGGTATACAGTCTCTGTTTCAGCCCCCTCCCCCTATTTAACAGGGAACTCTGATGTAAGGGGGGCTGTGATAGGGAGCATGATGTAAGGGGAAGGGGTTTGATGGGGAGCATGATGGAAGGGGTCTGATGGGGAGCATGATGGAAGGGGTCTGATGGGGAGCATGATGGAAGGGGTCTGATGGGGGCCATGATGTAAGGGTAAGGGGTCTGATGGGGGCCATGATGTAAGGGGAAGGGGTCTGATGGGGGCCATGATGTAAGGGGAAGGGGTCTGATGGGGGCCATGATGTAAGGGGAAGGGGTCTGATGGGGGCCATGATGTAAGGGGAAGGGGTCTGATGGGGGCCATGATGTAAGGGGAAGGGGTCTGATGGGGGCCATGATGTAAGGGGAAGGGGTCTGATGGGGGCCATGATGTAAGGGGAGGGGGTCTGATGGGAGCATGATGTAAGGGGAAGGGGTCTGATGGGGAGCATGATGTAAGGGGAAGGGGTCTGATGGGGGCCATGATGTAAGGGGAAGGGGTCTGATGGGGGCCATGATGTAAGGGGAAGGGGTCTGATGGGGGCCATGATGTAAGGGGAAGGGGTCTGATGGGGGCCATGATGTAAGGGGAAGGGGTCTGATGGGGGCCATGATGTAAGGGGAAGGGGTCTGATGGGGGCCATGATGTAAGGGGAAGGGGTCTGATGGGGGCCATGATGTAAGGGGAAGGGGTCTGATGGGGGCCATGATGTAAGGGGAAGGGGTCTGATGGGGGCCATGATGTAAGGGGAGGGGGTCTGATGGGGAGCATGATGTAAGGGGAGGGGGTGTGATGGAGAGCATGATGTAAGGGGAGGGGGTCTGATGGAGAGCATGATGTAAGGGGAGGGGGTCTGATGGGCAGCATGATGTAAGGGGAGGGGGTCTGATGGGGAGCATGATGTAAGGGGAGGGGGTCTGATGGGGAGCATGATGTAAGGGGAGGGGGTCTGATGGGGAGCATGATGTAAGGGGAGGGGGTCTGATGGGGAGCATGATGTAAGGGGAGGGGGTCTGATGGGGAGCATGATGTAAGGGGAGGGGGTCTGATGGGGGGCCATGATGTAAGGCGAGGGGGTCTGATGGGGGCCATGATGTAAGGCGAGGGGGTCTGATGGGGGCCATGATGTAAGGCGAGGGGGTCTGATGGGGGCCATGATGTAAGGCGAGGGGGTCTGATGGGGGCCATGATGTAAGGCGAGGGGGTCTGATGGGGGCCATGATGTAAGGGGAGGGGGTCTGATGGGGGCCATGATGTAAGGGGAGGGGGTCTGATGGGGGCCATGATGTAAGGGGAGGGGGTCTGATGGGGAGCATGATGTAAGGGGAGGGGGACTGATGGGGAGCATGATGTAAGGGGAGGGGGACTGATGGGGAGCATGATGTAAGGGGAAGGGGACTGATGGGGAGCATGATGTAAGGGGAAGGGGACTGATGGGGAGCATGATCTAAGGGGGCCCTCTGATGGGGATTCCGAGGTAATGAAATTAAGAAACCCCCAAAAAATCCTACTCTATAGTCCTCTAGGTCTGCTTTAGACCCCCCAAAAAAATTCCAAATGGGGAGCAAAGGAGCCCTCCACAAAATACAACATTCTCAAAAAACACTAAAAATGGGTATTGGCTCAACTCCGCCCCCTAGTTACCAATAAATAATAAACTAATAGAGAAAAAAATGTATAGAGAAAAAAACTCTGAGGTAAGAGGAGATGCTAATGGAACCCTGATATAAAAGGAATTCTGATTGGGGACCCTGATGTAAGGGGAACTTGGACAGTGGCCCTGATTTAAAGGGAACTCTGATGGGGGACCCTGATGTAAGGGGATCTTTGATGGGAAATCTGATGTTCACACCTATGCATTATGCAGAAAAGCAATATAATCCATTTAACATGATTTCCTATGGGACAGGTTCACATCTCTGCATTTTTGGAAAGGGTCAGGGACTTTTTTAAATGCAAAACGTTGCGTTTTTGATTCTACAGACTTCAATGGAGACAATGCAGAAAAGAATGTAGTGAGTTTTTAATGCATTTTGCATTGTAATCTGCCAAGCAACAAAAAAGAAAAAACCTCAAAAATGAGGAAAAAATGCACTGCAGAAATGGATCAAACGCAAACTGCTTAGGTTTGAACCTAGCCTAAGGGGGACTCTGATGGGGGTTCTGATGTAAGGGGCACTCTTATGTAAGGAGGACTCTGTTAGGGACCTTGATGTAATAGAGTTTTTTTTTTTTCTGGCCCAGAAATACTTTTAAAATACATGGTGTGGCCCTCACACTGAACATTTAGGAGACCCTTTTCCTTTTGTTTCAGTTCCCACCAAAGTTCTGCATTCGTGTGCACTGAAAAACATAGGGTAGAATGCTTTCTTTTTTTTGCAGCAGCAGCAGCATGGCACGTCATGATGCACTACACTGCATCACAGTGTTCAATGAAATGAAATTTGTGACAAATTTAATAACGTTTGAAGGAAAAAAGGTAAACCACGCAATGTGTTGTAACAATGCATCGTACTTCCCCTACACAGTGCACATCAGCAGCATACAGAGCATAAAGCATGCCTGCTGGCGTGAATGGGCCCTAAAGCATATACAGGTGAAACTCGAAAAATTAGAATATCGTGCAAACGTTCATTTATTTCAGTAATGCAACTTAAAAGGTGAAACGAATATATGAGATAGCCTCATTACATGCAAAGCAAGATAGTTCAAGCTGTGATTTGTCATAATTGTGATGATTATGGCTTACAGCTCTTGAAAACCCCAAATCCACAATCTCAGAAAATTAGAATATTGTGAAAAGGTGCAATATTCTCGGCTCAAAGTGTCCCACTCTAATCAGCTAATTAAGCCATAACACCTGCAAAGAGTTCCCGAGCCTTTAAATGGTCTCTGTCTGGTTCAGTAGGAATCACAATCATGGGGAAGACTGCTGACCTGACAGTTGTGCAGAAAACCATCATTGACACCCTCCATAAGGAGTGAAAGCCTCAAAAGGTAATTGCAAAATAAGTTGAATGTTCCCAAAGTGCTGTATCAAAGCACATTAATAGAAAGTTATGTGGAAGGGAAAAGTGTGGAAGAAAAAGGTGCACAAGCAGCAGGGATGACCGCAGCCTGGAGAGGATTGTCTGGAAAAGGCCATTCAAAAGTGTTGGGGACTATCACAAGGAGTGGACTGAGGCTGGAGTCAGTGCATCAAGAGCCACCACACACAGACAGATCATGGACATGGGCTTCAAATGTCGTATTCCTCTTGTCAAGCCGCTCCTGAACAACAAACAATGTCAGAAGCGTCTTACCTGGGCTAAAGAAAAACAGACCTGGTCTGTTGCTCAGTGGTCCAAAGTCCTCTTTTCTGATGAGAGCAACTTTTGCATCTCATTTGGAAACCAAGGACCCAGAGTATGGAGGAAGAATGGAGAGGCACACACTGCAAGATGCTTGAAGTCCAGTGTGAAGTTTCCACAGTCTGTGTTGATTTGGGGAGCCATGTCATCTGCTGGTGTTGGTCCACTGTGCTTCATTAAGTCCAGGGTCAACGCAGCCGTCTACCAGGAGATTTTGGAGCACTTCATGCTTCCTTCCACAGACGAGCTTTATGGGGATGCTGACTTCATTTTCCAGCAGGACTTGGCACCTGCCCACACTTCCAAAAGCACCAAAACCTGGTTCAATGACAGTGGGATTACTGTGCTTGATTGGCCAGCAAACTCGCCTGACCTGAACCCCTTAGAGAATCTATGGGGCATTGCCAAGAGAAAGATAAGAGACATGAGACCGAACAATGCAGAAGAGCTGAAGGCCGCTATTGAAGCATCCTGTTCTTCCATAACACCTCAGCAGTGCCACAGGCTGACACGCTGCATTGAGGCAGTAATTGCTGCAAAAGGGGCCCAAACCAAGTACTGAGTACATATGCACGCTTATTCTTTTCAGAGGTCCGATGTACAATCCTTGTTTTATTGATTGCATGTAATATTCTAATTTTCTGAGATTGTGGATTTGAGGTTTTCATGAGCTGTATGCCATAATCATCACAATTATGACAAATCACAGCTTGAACTATCTTGCTTTGCATGTAATGAGTCTCTCATATATTAGTTTCTCCTTTTAAGTTGCATTACTGAAATATATGAACTTTTGCACGATATTCTAATTTTTCGAGTTTCACGATGCATTGTTACAACACATTGCGTGGTTCACCTTTTTTCCTTTAAACTTTATTAAATTTGTCACAAATTTCATTTAATTGAACACTGTGATGCGGTGTAGTGCATCATGACGTGCCATGCTGCAAAAAAAAAAAAAAATCCTGCCCTACTTTTTTCAGTGTACACGAATGCAGAACTTTGTTGGGAACTGAAACAAAAGGAAAAGGGTCTCCTAAATGCTCAGTGTGAGGGCCACACCATGTATTTTAAAAGTATTTGTGGGCCAGAAAAAAAAAAACTCTCTTACATCAAAGTCCCTAACAGAGTTAGCTGCATTGGCCATTGGCTGCACAGAGTACAAATCTAACAGCTGTTGCTAGTTGCACACATTGTGCCTAGTAATTATTGCTGGCGGCCGCCCCTGATTGCTGCAGTGTGGCCATGTGAATATAGCCTAATGCAGGCCATAGATGGGTTGTTTATCAGCCGAATTTAGTCCGAACGAAAAATCGGCCGTTTTTCACAGATCTTCTCATTTCTTTTTCTCGGTCATGCTGGAAAATGCACGAAAAACGGACATCGTAAGCATTGGTGGCAGCATCCATGGCAGCAACGACCAATTTTTCATTTATCGGCCGACAATTTGGCCCGATAAACGGCCTGTCTATGGCCAGCCTTACACCGGCATTTCTGGAATAACAAAGCCAGCAATGGCTCCTAAACAGGAAAAACAAAGGTTTGATTCATGTTGTGGCAAATCTACGTTTGTCACAATCATATGTCTGGGTTTCATTAAAGTCCAGCTCCAGGCAAAACATTTTAGAGTTTAGAAGGGTTAGGGCTCATCTACACTGCAGCTGATAAACTCACGTTTAGGAGCTGTTCAGCTTTTTTTTTCAGCAGCCCCTGAACTCTCCCTAATGTTTTCCTATGTGTCCATGTACACATCTTCATTTACAGTCATTTAGTCGTTTTTGTTTTCATGCAGCAAATTTGCGTTCAGCAGTCAATTTTATCAGCGTTTCAATTGGAAAACGCGTCAAATCACGTTTATAAGCGTTTGCGTCTGAAATTTTTTTTTAACTCTTCCAGTTCCAGATGTTGTCCAGAGCCTTTTTTTTATCATGAAAAATGCATGCAAAGCATTTTCAAGGTACTCAGATGGACAACACCGAAAACAGGATTTTCCTACCAAGCTTGTCACACATTGTAATGACCAATTCACACTTCAGACCTCTCCCACCAGCAGAAACAAAAGATATGGTAATGACCATTCACACCTCAAATTCCTCAGGAAGACCCCCTGCCAGGTGACCTTAATGACTCACCCACTACACACCTTTCCCACCCTTGGAAACAAAAGAAATGTTAACGAGCAACTCACACCTAAGCTAATTTCCACACATACTGCTGTCTCTGCTTCTACTCTCTGTATTTCTCTGAAATAGTCTAAAATAGTTATTAATTTACCACTTTTCAGTGCATTCTGAGCACTTGGGAGGTTCTCCTGTGCTTATCTTTAAAAAAACACTTCTAAATGCAATCGCACATAAACGCGTTATGCAAACGCAGCTAAACCGACGGTTTTTAACCTCTTCACGCCAGCCGAACGCAAATGTGTGGCCACCCGGCGTCTGGACCTAGACGCCAAGCAGCCACACGTTTGCGTTCTATTAAAAAAGAACATATGTGCTGAGAGCGCGCGCCCTGCGTGTTCCCAGCACATATGTCCAGTACTCACGGAAAGGTCCTGATCTCTTTCGATTGGGACCTTTCCCGATCATGTGACCGCCGTGTGACTGCGAATCACGGCGGTCACATGACCCTAAACCCCACCCCGCATCCCGGCTTCTGAAACCCTTAAAGGGCCGGGAGGCGGCGGCATGAAGGGGTTAACCTACGTTTTCCAGCAGTCAGTTTCCATTGTTCAGAAGTGTCCCGTGTACATGGGGCCTTAGAACCTTTGCCTCTTTTTGAAGAGATTTCTCTTTGCTGGCTGCCCATGTGAAGAAAATCATCAGACAGAACAGGAAACGAGGGGCCATCTCTTATTTGATAGGGGGCAGATGGAACAGGACATATGGAAAACCCTCCCAATGGGCACTTGCTGCTGTCTGTGTCCCCTTGAGATAGATTTCTCTTCAGGTGATAGAAGTAGGTAGACCTCTCTAGAATTCTATCACACTGTGCGTAGCAGCTGCCATTTTCTCTACATGATCAATGCCATTCACCACAAAGGCACATAGAAAACCGTTTTCTATGTGCCATGTTCACACTACAATGCTGCCTTGAGGTGGGTTTCAATATGTTGTGTAAAAATACAGACCTGCTGCACTTTTCTCTTAAAGTCAGTTTATCACAGGATTTGGGCTTTTTTGATCCCTCACTGGATCTATTTCTCTACTTGTGATGTTTGTTATTTGAAGGGAAGTGGAAGGATTAAATAGAGCTGCAATTAATGGAATAAATAATCTTTTTACCATGTGCTTATTGGTTTCTTTATAATTGCTCAAGAACCCTTTAAGACTCCATGAGGAATACCCAGACTGCAGCATGTGGGAAGGTCATTGACCTGACAGCTGTCACAGGGTAGCTGACTGTTCACCCACTGGTCTGACATCTAGTAAACCTTGTGCAGGCTAGAATCTGTAGACTGTGCTCATCCTTTAATATTTTGCATGCTGTGGTTTTAGGAACCTCATACATTTTGCAATAACGTTCACAAAATATATATGGTACAACTGTAGCACCCAGATGTATTCTTGCACAATAAAGTAATTCAAGGTATAGGTAGTGCCTGGGGCTCCGAGTCATCTGACAACTTCTTATATGTTTTGAAGATGTCCACCATATCTCTCCTCTTGTTCCCACTCACCTCAGAGTTTTGGGTAGTCTTACACCTCCTTTTACATTCTCCATTATATACAGTAAATAGAGATCCAAACAGGAGAGAACCACCAAACCTATATGTCTGCTACAGTGAAGTCCTGGGAACTGAATCGTAGAGAGTCCTTGAGATAAATACTGCAGAGAGTTCCTCTCACTTTAATTGGTTGTAAAGGCTCAAGGTTTTTTACCTTCATGCGTTGTATGCATGAAGGTTAAAAACCTGTTTGCCCCAGCCCCCCTAATACTTGCCTTAGCTCCATCATGATCCATCAATGTGTTCAAGAGTCTCAGCTCTCTGGGGACTCTCCCTCCTTATTGGCTTCCGCTGCTGTCAGTCACAGCAAGTGAGCCAATGAGGAGAGAGAGGGGCAGGACCAAGCCATGACTCTGTGTGAAAGACATGCAGAGCAGCGGCTAGAGAGCGAGCCTGCTTGAGTGCAGAAAGCTGCTTGCTCTGGGGGAACTCAGTAAGAGGGAGGGGACTGGAGCAACAGCGGGGGACCTGAGAATAGGAGGATTGGGGTAAAACCACTGCACAGAGAAGGTAAATATAACATGTTTGTTTTTGGGGTGTTTTTTGTCTTCTTCACACAGAAGGTTCTTTAAAGGTTGTAAAGAACCTTCTGTGTGTTGATGCCCCCACTCCCCCAATACTCGAGTGCCCTCTCGATCTAGCGATGTTCACGAGAGCCTTGGCTGTCCTGTGACTCTCTCTCCTCATTGGCTGAGACAGCAGTGGGAGCCATTGGCAGTGGGAGACACAGCTCTATGTTTCTTATTGATACATAGAGCAGGGCTCAGGAGCGAGCACGCACCAGTGCCCCCAAAGCAAGCGGTTTGCTATTGAGGGCACTGGTCAAGGGGGAGGAGTCAGGAGCCCCATCGGTGACCTGAGAAGAAGAGGATTGGGGCTGCTCTGTGCAAAACCACAGTACAGAGCAAGTAGGTATAACAAAATCTTTGTTATTAAAAAAAAAAAAAAAAATCCAGACCTTTAATACCACTTTCAGGCTTGCTTAGCTTGCCCTTGCCATCCCTCTGAAAAGCAATCCATGGTAGATCCCTTTTCAGATGGTGGTTGACAGGCAGCTTGGAGGCAATATGTTGCCTTCTCACTGGCTGTTTTAACTCTGAAAAGCCCACACCACCGTGCCTCAAATGTGTACACTGCAGACAGTTGTAGTACGGATGAATATTTAAAGGAAGTATTGTATTTTTTCAGGGTAAGTTCACATAAAAATGTCAAATAACAATGCAAATGCAGTGAGTTTGCTTTCATCGGATCACATCCTCCCCAGTCTCAATTTCGCCTGCAACACTCCACAGAAACTGCTGTCCTAAAACTCACAAATGATTTACTAACTGCTGAAACCAATGGTCACTATTCCATACTATTACTCTTGGACCACTCCGCTGCTTTTTACACAGTTGACCTCCTCCTCAAAAACTGTATTTTCTTGGCCTCCGTGACTGTACTTTCCATTGGTTCACATCTTGCCTATCTCACCATACTTTCAGTGTCACTTAATACTCTATTTCCTCCTCTCCTATTACTCTTACCATCAGGGTTCCCCAAGGTTCTGTCCTTGGACCTCTCCTATTCTTGGTCTACACCTCTTTCCTGGGTCAACTGATAGCTTCCCATGGTTTTGATACCATTTCTATTACAAATCTATCTCTCTACCCCTCAGGTCACCCCACCCATTTCCTTGCATATCACTGATTTACTAACAGACATATCCGATCGGATGTCACACCACTTCCTCAAACTCAGTCTATCCAAAACTGAGCTCATAATCTTTCCTCCCCTGCGTGCCCCTTCTCCCTGATTTCTCAGTCAAGATCAATGGCACAAATATCAACCTGTCCCTGCATGCCAGGGTGCTAGGTGTGGCCCTGGATTCTTTTCAGGCCTACATCCAATCCCTGTCAATTCATGCCACCTCAACCTCCGCAACATCTTCAGAATATGCCCCTTCTTAACCAGTGACACCAAAAAGCTTCTGCTTCACTCCCTGGTTATCTCTCGCTTTGACTACTGCAACTCACTCCTCATTGTCTTACCTTTACGTAGGCTATCCACCCTTCAGTCCATCATGAATGCTGCTGCCAGACCCATCCATATTGCCAACCGTTCAGTGTCTGCCAATCCCTCCACTGGCTTCCACTCACTCAACAAATACAATTCAAGGTACTAGCAACAACTTACAAACCCATCCACAACATGGCCCCCAGCTACATTACTAACCTGGTCTCAAAATACCATCCAAAATACTCTGTTCGGTCCTCCAAAGACCTCCTGCTCTCTAGTTCCCATGTCACCTCCTCCCATGCTCTCCTCCAAGACTTCTCCTGAGCTTCTCCCATCCTATTGAACTCCCTGCCCCAATCTGTCCAACTATCTTTTAATCTATCTGCCTATAGATGATCCCCCTAAAAACCTTTCTCTTTAAAGAATCCTATCCTGCTTCTAACTAATGCACTGTGTTTTTACTTTCTCCATCAGCTCATCCCCCACAGCTATTGCCTTTTTGTATCACTTGGCCCTTCCTCTTAGATTGTAAGCTCTGATGAGCAGGGCCCTCTGTTTCCTCTTGTACCAAATTGTATTGTAACTGTAATGTCTACCTTCATTTGTAAAGCCCTGCGCAAACTGTTGGTGCTATATAAATCCTGTATAATAATAATAAGGCTAGCCTGCTGTGACATAAGGCCTGTCTGAAAGAGAACAAGAGTTGTTTAAATCCTCTAAAAGATACTTCTTTTTTATTGTATTGTATTGCAGAGTTGTACTTACATGGCAGTGAAAGGGGTTGTGTTTTCTCAGTAAAGAGTTGCAGTCCTAAAGCCTTTCTCTGACTTGGAATTCTTAGGCCTATGTACAAATGACCTTTCCCCTAATTCTTTCACACCCACTACAACCTTACACCAGGGATCCTTCAAATACTAAGAGCTGCTGTCACAAGATAATTGAGTCCTGTACAAAGAAGTCATTTCCTGGCATGACCGATCACATTGAATGTTTCATTTAGATGTGGTGGCGTTTAGTCTTTTTCCCTTGTGTTTGTTCCTGTTGCTCTGGCCAGTAACACACCACCTATATTATACTGCTCCCACTCTGGATGAAGGAGCACGGGTCACCTTTTGGGCAGCAGCATTGTTAATTTTGGGCTAGGGGAGTGTTAGATGTACTATCAGATTAAAAATATACTAGCAAATTGAAGCCAATATCCAGTTGATAATTTATAATAAGGTATAGCAAAGAGTTTTATTCTTTTTGAAATAAAGGTTTTACATAAATAAATGAAAGCTGATCATTCAACTTTTGCTTTGTGCTAGAGCACCTGCTTTGGAGGGAAGGTTACATAAAAGCGTACCTTTCACTGCCCAAAGCTGTCACATAGGGGGCTTGTTAGCCCCTCTGAGATAGCAATAACATTAAGTGTAAAAAAAAAAAAAAATAGCATAAATTTACAAATGTGGAAAGGTCACACACGCACACAGTGATTGCACCGCACATGAGGTATCCCCACAAATGTTGATTAAAGTGATTATAAAGTCTTAAACTATATATATTTTTTAAATACAAAACAGGTTTATACTTACAGGGATTAGACAATAAAAATGGAAACCCTGCGTGATTTGCAGGTGTGAAAGTGACAACATTTTTCACGTTGAAAGCGCAAGTGATGTAACATTCTTTTGCTACCGCTGTGTGATGAGACACCTAGCTAACAGGTGGGAAGCCTCACTTTCTTCATTCATTGCTAGTAATATGAAGTCATGTCAGCGTTTACTGAGCCATGTTCTTTGCCATGTCACGAGGTACAGTATCAAAGGTTGTGACGCCACATACAGTTTCCAGGAAAATATCATGTGATAAGCATAAGTACAGTCGACATGGTCAACTGACCGAAAGAGATAAAAGGACATTGCACAGAAATGTGACCCGGAACAAGAAAACAACTGCTGCAAAAGTGACTGCAGAGCTCAATCTCCGTCTTTATGACTCCTACAGCAGCACGCGCAGTGAATGTCAAAAGTGAGGCTTCCCACCTGTTAGCTGGATGTCTCATCGCACAGTGGAAGCAAAAGAATGTTATATCACTTCCACTTTCCACATGAAAGATTGTCACTTTCACACCTGCAAATCAGGTAGTGTTTTTTTTTTTTTTTTGTCTAACCCCTGTACCTGCTCTATGTAATGGAATTGCACAGAGCGGTCCCGGATCCTCGATAGGTGATCTACATACCTCCCCAAACTTGACTGGCATCAAGTTGAGTGAAGTTCCTATTACATTTTGAGCATTGAACTGCTTTGGGAAATGGGCTTCAAATCGGCTCAGGTGTGAATGTGGGGTCACACAATAAAAGAATAGGAAGAGTTTTTCTAAATGCTACATAGGTAGTCCCTTCTCCCTAAAGAACATTTCTTCTCATTTATGAGAAATGATTGTGATGATTGGCCATAATGGAACACAAGCACATTCAAAAATGTAAAAAGGAATGTTATTACTATTATTATTGCGTAAATGTTTTTGCCATGAATCATAGGCTACAAAACCTGTTAATGTAAATCATGCATCAAAAGATAAACAGGTCAAGAGACATGGTAGGGCACACCTATTGTGTTTTGTTTTTTTGTTTTTTTTACAGCCAGGTGCAAAATGAAGATTAATATCAAATGGATCCATTGATGTAATGCTGCCATACACTTGCCTTATTACAATAACAGTCCACAAACTTGAAAAAAACTTTAGGCTTTAGTTACAGGTTAAAGCTATTGTTTAGGTATGTTTTTTTTGTGTATATATACATTGGTCCAGCTTAGACTAATGTAAATGTATATGTGCTATACCTGTGGGATCCCTGTACAAGCTGGAGACACCACTACTCCAGTGATCACCACTGGCTTCCAGGTCTCAAATGGCTGCCTTGCATATTGTGAACACGAGATTAACCACTCAGCACAGGAGCCATTCAGAGAACCTTTTTTTGCATTTTCTCAGTGAATGCAAAGCATTCTCTAATTGGATGAGGTGGAAAGGTGGGGCAGTGACCTTATGATCGCCTCTGCCTCATAAAAGTGATTACATTTTTTTTTTTAAAGGGACAGTGTAAAAAAATAAAAAACGTTTAAAGTACCCCCCCCCCGTGCTCATGTGTAGTGGTGAACGCATATGTAGGCAACGCCCACATATGTAAACGGTATTCAAACTACACATGTGAGGTATCGCCACAAACGACCGAGCAAGAGCAATAATTCTAGCACTAGACCTCCTCTGTAACTTTACACAGGTAACCTAGAAATTTTTAAAGCGTCACCCTTGGATATTTGTAAGTACTGTAGTTTGACGCCATTCCATGAGTGTGCACAATTTTAAAGCATGACATGTTGAGTATCTATTTACTCAGCGTAACATCATCTTTCATATTATTTTGCAGAACAAATTGGGGTATATATTTGTATGTTTTTTTTTTTTTTAAATCATTAAAGTGTATTTTTTTCCCAAAAAAATTATGTTTGAAAAATATATTAATTTTTTAAAACTGTCCATTTCGGTTTTTGGCCAAGTTCATCCTGAATGTTCAGTTTCTGCACAAGAATTTCCATTTTGGTGCACCACTACCATCTACTGAGATGGGCAGAACTATCGCTGTGAACCTGCTATGAGCGAAGCATCAGCACTACCATTTCTGAGCTCCTGACAATGCTAGATGCCTCGCTGTTGTGCTTACCCATTCACTTTGACATCTATCTGACTCACCCGGAAAAAGAATGCAAATCAGGAAAGCTGGAGAAAGGTTGGAAGACCTTTTCTGTGTAGAACTGTAAATACATTGTTACTGCCTCACTGTAATCAGTTAAGCTGCACATGGGTCGTTGGTTCGAATCCCGGCCACGGCACCTCCTGCCTGGAGTTTGCATGTTCTCCCTGTGCCTGCATGGGTTTCCTCCGGGTACTCCGGTTTCCTCCCACACTCCAAAGACATGCTGGTAGGTGAATTGGATCCTGTCTAAATAGTCCCTAGTATGTATGAATGTAAGCTAGTGACCTTAGATTGTACACCCCTTGGGGGTTAGGGACTGAAGTGAATGTATAATATGTATGTAAAGCGCTGCATAAATTGACGGCACTATATAAGTACCTGAAATAAATAAATGGTAGGCTTGGACAGTGAAAATGTATGCAGCCCTGGTCAATCTCTGCAGAGAGATGCCCAGATGTTGGCTAGGAGGGCAGCATAAATAGCCTGGGGCTTGGAACAGAGGGGTTCTTGTCCTAGGAGGAAGAGATCCCAGGCTGTAGGGCTGCTATCCTTCTGGGCAGGCCAGTCTTGTATCTGCTGCTCATTAAGGTCCCAGCTGGGCCTATTCTGCTAACATCTAATGGAGCTGAATCAGGGTTGTCTTTGAGGATCTGGTCTGGCATCATAGATAAGGTGTCTGGAAGATATTGGAAGGAGGCGGCCAATTATTCCAGGACATTAGTGAGTACAGATTGGTGTGAAAGATCCCTAAGGCTGTGTGCTGCTGCCAACCTTCTGGTGCTAGAGTCTGCATAGTCAAGATAGACATTATCTTTGGTGTCCTGGTATAGCACAGCCTAATATTTGTTGCAAGCAAGGACTCCTCAGATTCTTAGAAGGAAGATTAGTGTGCTCAAATTGCTGCTTAAAGTATCCCACAGTTGCACAACAGAATCGCATAGGAACATGAACTGTGTTCCTGTGTGTGCCCCTGCAATGCAATTTTTCAGCCCATTCATTTGTATGGGCTGAAATCACACAAAAAGTTGTGCGTGTACTAGTTTTAAAAAATGTGCCACATCAAAACAAATGGTACTCCGGTACCATGCGATGCGATCTGGTTCCTGCAAATGTATTGCTTTTTGTGATCTGTGTTTGGGGTGCTGTTAATGGAATGGCACTTAAAGCAGATCTATTTATTAATGATAGCAGAATAAGGATTAAAAATCATGTTGGTTTACATAGTTGTATTACACGTTAAAAGTGGTGGCTGCATTCATTTTTATTTTTATTTTTTTATACCTTTTTTATTTTTCACCTAGTGATCAGGCCAGTAACATACCTCTTGTCTCAGTGTGTCTACACTCTGGATGAGAAAGCAACAGACACCTTTGTTAATCCTATGGAGAGAGTATTGTTAGATGTACAGTACTAACAGATTTACAGTAGATGGACTTGATTAACAAATTAAAGCCAAACTCCAGCTGACACTTTTTTTTTTAAGCCGTTACAATGGCAGGTTTTCTTTCCTTTTTGGAATGAAGGTATTCTATAAATGAATAAAAACTGACCATTGTTATCACCTCTGTCATGCCTCAATACTCTGACTGCCACTTTTGCTGGACATCTTGGACTGTTAAAAGCAAGATCACCAGGTGAAAATAAAGAAAACGAATGTAGCCACTACATTCTAAGAATTGGTAAGTTGCAATGCATTACATTTTTGTTTTTAGTTTTAATACCGCTTTAAAGCTGAAGTTAAGCTAAAAAAAAAAATCTCTATAGCTTTAGTGAGCTAACTTACCTGTAGTGAAGTACTGTATGTCCCACATCCATCCAGGGAGCTGGATCCTGTAGAAATCTTTACTGAAGGGTTGCCCCTTCCTCATCCTGCTGCAATGAAAAAACTCTTAGTGCCCGGCCATACCAGTGCAATATCAGGTGTGATTTGTGAATTGAAATCGCATTTAATGAATGTGAATGTCAGTGTTTTAACATCTGCGATTTGCTGCAGTGTGATTTTCTAAAGTAGTTCTTGCATTACTTTTTCTGCAGTTTAGTTGCGATTTCACATACATAGAATACAATGGAAATCGCACTGCAAATTGCAAGAAATCATTGAATATCTTCACAAGTAGCAATAAAGTCTGCAGACATCGCACTGAAATTGCACACAAAGCACGCGATTTTAAATAGCAGCGGTGTGTGGCCGGTGACTAAATGGGCACCAGCTCCCTCCTTCCCCATTGGGAAAAAGCTGCTTCACAGTGTACATTGCATGTAACATGATCAGTAAATAGGAGAGAGTCAGATGAGTCACAGAATTGTATCCCCTTCTCAGAGATTGTGTTAGAAATGAAAGAACTTTTTTTTTCTCAGTGGAGGAGGAGGGGGTGGCTCCCTGTTAGGTGTTTGGTCACTGTAGCTTCATGGAAGAGTCAGAGCTATTAACCCCTGCAGTGTCAGAAAGTGAGCAGCAGGAAGAGGACCGGCATCCCTGCACAGATTTCCAAAGGATTCAGCTGCCTGCACAACATGGGGCATTCTTAATTACAGGTAAGTAAAGCTATAGGGAAGAATTTTTGTTTGGCTAAACTTCAGCTTTAAGTGGTTCTTGATATGCATACAGTATATGTACATCTGCAGAAGATATTGTGCTGTTTTTTTAGAAATGAAGAAACAAATGTAAAGCTCCAAAGATGTATTGTGGTTCTTTCCATTATGACCGAATGTTGCTGTAAATTACTTGGACAAGGACTTTTGGACCCTTAATTAAATGACAAAAAGAACGGACCAAAGGTAGTGACACGCATACACCAGTAAAAAAAATTCCATTGGCATGACTGTCAATATCTGACTGATTTCTTCACCTTGTACTATGTTATTTAATAAACCTATGGCCCTATGTCCTTAAAAACACAAAATAGTTATGCAAATCAAATCTGTTTATTATGCAAAGTTTTAAATATATTGTATGCTTAGGTTGTGTTATTTTTCTTTTTTGTAGAGTAACTTGGCACATTATTTTGGCCTCAGTCACCATTTGCGAGTCTTGAATTTCATTTCCAACTACTTTGATCAAGTAGACCCTGTATCGTCTGCACATGTTAAAGTCTCAGATACCATGTTTGATGGCGTGGAGGTCAGAATCTTTGAACCTGATGCAGGACCTGGTGGGGCATTAAAACGCCTCATTATTTACATCCATGGCGGAGGATGGGCCCTTGGAAGTGCAAGTAAGTTACCGTTGGGGAGGTTATAGTGATATCATTTATCTTATTGGTGCATGATGAGACCTAGGAAGTGCAGTATGAGTTTAACTACAACGACTGGATCCTGCAGAGGATATAATAGGACAAAGATTTAGAATATAAACCAGTCTTCTATACAATTTGCAGGCAGCAATTTTTGGGATCAGGAAGCAGGATTGGATTGCACTGATTTTCAATATTGTGAATAGCTTTTCTGTGGAGTTTTGAAGGTTTGCTAATCTTGACCCTTGTGATATAGGAAGACATAAACAGTCGGGCTGCAACAGTTCCGGAAAACACTTACCGGTAATGAAAGTCACGCAAAAAGTAAAACATAAGAAAAATTGCTGCTGGCAAACCAATCAGAGCAATTGTGTACAAATAAACATAATCAATTGCCACGCTACACCATCATTATTATCAAATAAATACATAAATAATGAAAATTGTATAAAATAAAATAACATATAATCAAGTTCCAAGTGAAAAATCGTAAATAGAGTCCCGATATTCTGTTAATGTGTAATCCAGTACCGTGTGTCTTCAAATAAACCAAGTGCACCACCACCAAGTAATGGTAGAACTCTTACCGGAACATGTGGACCCTTTAACTAATAAGAGTCATAAAGACATAAATCTAATGGCCTGGAGATGTGTATCCACCACAACGCTCAAACAGAGGAAAGATGCTGGACAATCATAATGAGCTGAAAGGATCCCTTCAGACTATCCCCATCTTATATGTCTCTCCAATGTGTGCATTCAATTAGACCATGAAGGAAGAAAGAGGAGAGCAAACATTGCGTAAAACCATATGGACAATTTTATTAAAAGTGTTGAATTCCACTCACATTTTAGTAGACAAATATGCGCTGTATACAAAAATAAGGCCTCTGGTCCCGGGAACCAATCCGACTTCCTGGTAATCAGAAACCGTGTGATGACGCTAGGAACACAGACTCCCACTGACGCATTTCGTCACAAATGACGTTGTCTGGGGCATGGAAGTTCCATGCCCCAGATGATGTCATTTGTGATGAAACACGTTGGGTAGAGTCTGTGTTCCTGACGTCATCACGCTGTTTCTGATTACCAGGAAGTTGGATTGGTGCATTTATGACTCTTTTTTTATTAGTTTAAGGGTCCACATGTTCTAGTAAGAGTCCTACCATTACTTGGTAGTGGTGCACTTGGTTTATTTGAAGAAACACGGTGTTGTATAACACATTAACAGAATATCGGGACTTTCTAGTTTTTCTCTTGGGACTTATTGGATTATATGTTGATATTTTCTTTTATACAATCTTCATTATTTATGTACCGTATTTTTCGCTCCATAAGATTCATTTTTTCCCCCCAAAAAAATGGGGGAAAATGTCTGTGCGTCTTATGGAGCAAATATGGAGCAGCCAGCCCAGTATTCCCTCCTCCACTGTGTTAGAATATCGAGCTGGGCGCTTGGCTCTTCTGTGCAGCAGAAGCTGCTCCTCAGTCCTACCATTTCATCAGTCCAGTGGTGTCCTCACTGTCTTCTCTTCCTGGCACCGGTATCTTTAGTATGTGCACCTGGCTGTGACAGCTTGCGGCTTCACAGCCGGGTGCCCAATTCACATGCGTGAGAAGCGCTGTGCTTTGTGAATGGTTCGGCAGTCTTCTGGGACCTGTCATGTGTCCCAGAAGACGGAGAGGGAGGACAACTCTGCGGAAGTGGGAGCGGGTACCTGTCAAATTCAGGTCCCCGCTCCCCCTTCTGCTCCCCAAAGGTCTGCAGTCTCTGGTCATCTCCTGTAGTATATCCGCAGTCTCTGGTCATCTCCTGTAGTATGTCAGCAGTCTCTGGTCATCTCCTGTAGTATGTCTGCAGTCCATTGGTTCAGAATATTTTTTTTTTTTCTTCTTTTCCTCCTCTAAAACCTAGGTGCTTTTTATGGTCCGTGTGCGTCTTATGTAGTGAAAAATATGGTATTTATTTGATAATAATGATGGTGTAGCGCGGCAATTGATTTATGTTTAACTGTAATGAAATATGTCTTGCGTTTTGTGTGGGCCGTTGGTTTTTGGAGAAATTCCACTGCTGCCTGTCCTCTTCCTGTCTCTGAACTTCCGGTACTGCAGTGTTAAACAACCTGAGGTCTTCATCTCGGGCAGAAGAAATGGCGCAGCAAGGACACACCCGCTCCTTCCTCCTCCTCCATTGAGAAAAGTTCTTTCATCTCAGTGCAATTCGTTCAGGGAAAGGAAGAGGACAGGCATCCCTGCAGTGAAGATTTCTCCAGGACCTAGGTGCCTGCACAACATGGGTCATACTTCATTACAGGTAAGTGATGTGTCTAAGGCTGGCTATACATTATACAATTTTCTTTTAGATTTACCAAAACCATATAATACAAGGCCAAACCTAAACACTTTCAATTCGTATGCAATCAAGTCAGGTCCTTGCACTAAATATTAGATGGTCAAGCTAAAGGAAACTGGAAACAAAAAAATTGTCTAATGTATGGACAGCTTAAAGCTGTGGGGATTTTTTTTTTAGCTAAACTTCAGCTTAAAATCTTTAAATACATATATAACATAGACTGGTTCTGATATTCATATTTATTAGAGTTTACCCTCAAAGGCATACTGACAACTGATGTTCAATATATTCTATCAATTCATGCTGAACATAAAAATCCTTTTGCAGATTTTTTATAATTACTGGGGGGTATTATCGTAATAAATCAAAATTTAATCACATGAGATTTAAACATCTCCTATAATAAAAATAACTGACTTTAATGAAAATAACGGACATTAATAAAGTGAGCTTATTGTGCAGCTGTTAATGAAATTGCCAAAGCTATGACTAAAGCACAAGACCAGACAAGCAGCTAAATTCACAGTAGAAATAACATTTGTTTGCTGCTTTACCTACCACAA
Source organism: Staurois parvus (assembly GCF_062004578.1). Lineage (NCBI taxonomy): Eukaryota > Metazoa > Chordata > Amphibia > Anura > Ranidae > Staurois > Staurois parvus. Next base: position 17,618,424 of record NW_028317951.1, on the reverse strand, counting down.
GATTTTTATTTTTGTGAGTTTTACACCTCTGATTTATTGTATAGCCAGGCAAGTAACACAATAATTTCCAGGTTCAGCAGTGTATTTTCCTGCATCGCCTCTGCTTCCAACTTGCTTGGAGCATAATGAATGCACATTAACACATCTGTCCAATGAATGGTTCCTGCCCTCAATGAGCTAACAATCAAAGGTCCCTATCTCACATGCTTACATACACATACTAGGGCCAGTTTAGACCGCAGTCAATTAACTTACCAGCATGTCTTTTTGAGTGTGGAAGAAACATTCCCAAATGTTTGCAAACTCCATGCAGACAGTGTCTTGACTGAGATCCAAACCAGAGACCCTACTGATGCAAGGAAGTGAATTCCCATAGGTGCTGTGAATACAGGGCAGGCAAGATATAGAGGCTTATTGGTAAGAGCAATGGGGATTGTCCCACATACCTGGACTAGCGGTTCTGTGAAGGGACAATCATCCTGTGGTATAATCGTTAATTGTGATCATTCAGATCTCCAGCTTGACAAGATAAAAGTCATCTTCACAAAAAAAATCTTCTAGAACCAATACCCTGTAACCATGCTAAAAAAAGTCTGGAAGTGTGACTTTCAGTATGCCCACCTCCTTATGGGTTATTCCTATGTGTATGACTAATTATATTGCTTCTGCTTGTTTTAGGAGCAAGGTCCTATGACACTCTGTGCCGGAGCATTTCTGAAGATGTGAATGCCGTTGTTGTTTCTATTGAGTAAGTCTGAACAATGGGCAGCCAATATATTTTGCATGCTGGTTTTTCACTTCAGAGCACAAATATTCAGTGACTGCAATCATTTACCTTTTCATGTGCATAATTTTTGTGGTGTATATTGGTTGAGGTGGTCACCAATATGTCTTACCAAAAATTGGCCTCAGCTTCCAATACCATGGTGCCTGCAATGGTGCAAAGAAAAGGCATTTGTTTCATACAGTACCTTTTTAACTTTTTTGCTGTCGACTCTGTGCTCTATGTTTAACCTCAGGTGGCCAGTCCATTTTTGAAATGGTTCACTTTTTTAATATTTCAATTAGCTTTCAGAGTTTGTAAAAGCACAGTACTTGTAGAATAAAAAGCTGCTGCTATTGACAGTGATAAATAGTAATAACTGCGCAAATGTTTATCAAGACAATGTTTTTGATAAACATACTGTAAAATCATTACTAACACACAGAAACCCAACATAATTTACAATTCCTTCTAAATCTAAAAACAATTATGCAGTTATGAAAGGACAGTTATTTGTAAATTTTAAAACCTGCCTTTTTACGAAACCATGGATATCGAACATATGTAAAACCGTAAAAAGGCAATTAATACAATAAATCTGGAGCTTTGCTTCACACCTATGACTTGTAATGCTGATCTGCATTACCGTGTGTGCACTTAACATCACAATGCATCATGATGTGCTGCCACACATAGCTTTGAATGAATGTATTTTTAAAAGAAAATAAATTAGGCATTGTGGTAATAAGTTGGCATGTGTCATGGTACGTTGCAACCCACGTGTGTTAGCAAAGCGCATTGGGATGCAATTGACAATGAAATGCTTTGCCATGCACCAACAAGAACTAGTGTGTTCGTACACTGTGGCAATGTTGCGTGCAGCCCCACATCAGATCTGAATTTTATTTTTTTTTTTGTATTATTATTAAATAATAAAATTATTTTTTTAATTTGATCTATGTTTTACTTTATTTCACTGATCACCTCAATGTTCATTCAGAACAGACAAAGGATCAGTATCCACTCAGACACTTGTATATACTGATCCACTGTTCAGCAATCCTGAAAGTTTGGATCCTCTCCATAGGCATCGGCAGTCTTCGACAGTCTCGACAGTGGGCTTCACAGCCCACTGTCTCCTCCGCCACAACCAGTGAGAGAGCAGCAGGAGGATCAGAGGGCACAGCGAAGACTGTGAGCTGTGCAGGGGACATGAAATGCTGCGGTTTGTGGCATCTGCCTGTCACTGGAATCTTCCCACTGGAAACCAGCTATTCTCTGCACAGCCAGCTGATTCTTTTGCTACATATATAAAAAAAATACAGTAGATATAAAAAGTCTACACCTGTTAAAATGTTCTGTGATATAAAAAATTAGACCAGATAAATTATTTCAGAACGTTTTCCACCTTTAATGTTACCTATAAACTGTACAACTCAATTGAACAGCAAACTGAAATCTTTTAGGTGGAGGGAAGTAAAAATAAAAAAATGTAAATAATATGGTTGCATAAGTGTGCACACCCTTAAACTAATACTTTGTTGAAACACCTTTGATTTTATTCCAGCACTCAGTCTTTTGGGTGTGAGTCTATCAGCATGGCACACCTTGACTTGGCAACATTTGCCCACTGTTCCTTTGAAAAACACTCAAAATCTGTCAGATTGTGAGGGCATCTCCTGTGCGCAGCCCTCTTCAGATCCTCCCACGGATTTTTGATCAGATTAAGGTCTGGGCTCTTCCTGGGCCATTCCAAAACTTTAGTCTTCTGGTGAAGTAATTCCTTTGTTGATTTGGATGTATGCTTTGGGTTGTTGTCATACTGAAAGATGAAGTTCCTCTTCATGATCAGCTTTCTAGCAGAAGCCTGAAGGTTTTTGGCCAGTATTGACTGGTATTTGGAACTATTCATAATTCCCTCTACCTTGACTAAGGCCCAGTTCCAGCTGAAGAAAAACAGCCCCAAAGCATGGTGCTGCCACCACCATGCTTCACTGTGGGTATGGTGTTCTTTTCGTGATGTGCAGTGTTGTTTTGCACCAAACATATTTTTTGGAATTTTATGGCCAAAAAGTTCAACCTTGGTTTCATCAGACCATAACACATTTTCCCACATGCTTTTGGGAGACGTCAGATGTGTTTTTGCAAAATTTGGCTGGGCTTGGATGTTTTTCTTCATAAGAAAAGGTTTCCACCTTGCCACTCTACCCCATAGCTCAGACATATGAAGAATACGGGAGATTGTTGTCACATGTACCACACAGCCAGTACTTGCCAGATATTCCTGCAGCTCCTTTAATGTTGCTGTAGGCCTCTTGGCAACCTCCCAGACCAGTTTTCTTCTCATATTTTCATCAGTTTTGGAGGGACGTTCAGTTCTTGGTGATGTAACTGTTGCGCCATATTTTCTCCACTTGATGATGACTGTCTTCACTGTATTCCATGGTATATCTAATTCCTTGGAAATTCTTTTGTACCCTTGTCTTGACTGATACCTTTTAACAATGAGATCCCTCTGATGCTTTGGAAGCTCTCTGTGGACTATGGCTTTTGCTATAGGATGCAACTAAGAAAATGTCAGGAAAGACCTACTAGAACTGCTGAACTTGATTTGGGGTTAATCAGAGGCACTTTAAATGATGGCAGGTGTGCACTGACTCCTGTTTAACATGATTTTGAATCATGTTAAACAGGAATGTGATTGCTTAATTCTGAACATAGCTACATCCCCAGTTATAAGAGGGTGTGCACACTTATGCAACCACATTATTTTAGTTTTTTTATGCCTACTTCCCCCTCCTAAAAAAATTCTGTTTGTTTTTCAATTGAGGTGTACAGTTCACAGGTCACATTAAAGGTGGAAAAAGTTCTGAAATGTATTTCTTTTGTCTCATTTTTTTACATCACAGAAACCTGACATTTTAACAGGGGTGTGTAGACTTTTTATATCCACTGTAGGTATGAGCTTATAGCAGAGTGGGGAATTCAGCTGACAAAAGCATACTGACCTGGCCAGCTGGAAGTGGTTCTCTGCAGCTGTATGCCTTATGGCAGTAGCAGTGGAATGGTTAAAGTCCAACTGAACTTTTCCTTTTTACTAGAAACATTCCAGGTACATCAAAAAAGGGTGTGCATTGTCTGTACAGAGGAGACTTGCTGTTTGGAAGCAGAGGTCTCTCTGCTGAGCTTCAGTCAGCAGAAGGCATGAGCTTTGAGGATTGCAGAGCAGGTCTGAATCAGCAGGGAGCATGTTTTGACAAATGCAGAAAGGAAACCACTTCCACAGATATATAACAAGGGCTGTTCTCTGTAGCATGCTGGCAGGGGACAGGATTTCTGATCATGCTGCGGCTGCAGCACGAGGCAGACTGAGGAAAACTAAGACTTTGCACATCCTTTTTGTTTTGGAATATAGGAGGTGTGTCCAGAAAGTAATGAATATTTTAAAAATTCTTTTATTGAAAAATTTTACAATTGTACATGAACAACGTATGCACCTTGTGAATGTACAAAATGCTCCCAGCGTTTTATCCATTCTTCATAGCATCCCTGAAAATCTCCAAGCATTCATATACTGCGTAGTGGCTCTTTGGACTTATCCACACTACAAAAAAGGTGTCCTTTCAAACCCTTCATCTTCAGATAGTGAGCCGTGCATGGCAGCATGCATGTGATATAGCTCTGCCCCTATATCCACCCACAGGACCTGTCTATATTTATAAAAGTCTGACTAAGAGAAACCTCCCCATTCTCCATACAAGGAACAAGATCAAAGGAAGGTTCCTATGGTGCTATTGATTTGGCATCAGAAAAGGAAAATCACGTTTAAGTTTTTTTTTTTAATACCATTTTCTGTTTTCCTGATGCCAGCATGGCAGCATATATGTGATAAATAATGAGCTAAACAGGGAGGGCTAAACTGTGTAATCACTTTTTTATTACAATTTGACATAAAAGCATAGACCACCATTCTATTGAAGTTCATTGACGTTCAAGCCCCTGGATCTTCCCTGCAGCGTCTGAGGCAGGTGCACTGTGGCAACCAGCCTGCTGCTTTGCAAAAGTCTCCATAGACACTTTGCATGCACTGCCTTGAACGTAGAGATGGACCTGGCTGAATGAGCCTCTACCACTTCTGGAGGCTCTTGCCTGGCCTCACTGTATGTTTTCAAGATGACCTTGACACTCTGGATTGGCGTAAGGCCAATGTGGTGCCTATATATTATAAAAGGGGTCAAAATCTTTACCAAGTAATTATAGACCTGTTAGTTTAACTTCTATAGTTGGGAAGATACTGAAGAGTTTAATAAAAGACCACATAGATGAGTTCTTGCTGGAAAATCGTAATTCGGAGTAGTGGTTAATGATTCATACTCTGAATGGTCTAGGGTTGTTAGTGGTGTACCCCAAAGTTCAGTGTTGGGACCCTTACTTTTTAATATATTTATAAACTATATAGGGTCTGGGATTGAAAATACCATTTCAGTCTTTGCAGATGACACCAATCTGTGCAGTGGAATAACGTCCTTACAGGATGTTTCCAATTTACAAGCCGACCTCAATGCACTGTTTAATTGGGCAACTATGTGGCTAATAAGGTTTAATGTTGATAAATGTAAGGTTATGCACTTGGGGGCTAAGAATATGCATGCATCATACATACTAGGGGGGTACAACTGGGGGAATCAATGGTGGAGAAGGATCTGGGAGTTCTGGTAGATCATAAGGGCATGCAATGCCAAGCTGCGGTTTCTAAAGCAAGCAAAATCCTGTATCTTGTATTAAGAGGCATAGACTCCAGAGAGAGATATCATTTTACCCCTGTACAAATCATTAGTAAGACCTCATCTGGAATTTGCAGTTCAGTTTTGGGCACCAATTCACAATAAGAACATTGGGGAACTGGAGAAAGTACAGAGAAGGGCAATCAAACTGATAAGAGGCATGGAGGAGCTCAGCTATGAGGAAAGATTAGAGGAACTGAATTTATTCTCTCTTGAGAAGTTGAGATTAAGGGGTTATATGATCAACATGTATAAATACAACAGTGGTTCATATAGTGAACTCGGTGTAGAGTTATTCACCCTAAGGTCATCACAGAGGACAAGGGGGCACTCTTTATGTCTGGAGGAAAAGAAATGTAATCTCCAAATACGGAAAGGTTTCTTTACAGTAAGAGCTGTGAAAATGTGGCATAGACTCCCTCAATAGTTGGTTCTGGCCAGCTCATTGGATTGCTTTAACCTCCCTGGAGGTATTCACGAGTGTAGTTCGGGGTAAAGTTTCAGCACTACAAGTGGTAACCGCGAGCTACACTCGGGAATACCTTGCAGCATTGCTCTGGGATCTCTTCTTCACTTACCTTGTCCTTCGCTCCCGTGATGTGTTCCCTGCGATGTGTCCCCTGCAGCGTCCCCGGCCATCTCCTCTGGTCGATGCCGGCATCCGTCTTCCGGGTCCATTCCCTGCGACGTCGGGACGTACGGGGACGTAACCAGTGGGAAATTTGAAAATGTCAAAAAGTGATATTCACTAAAATCACATAGTAAAACATTACTGTATCAAACCATTTCACATACATTTTGTCCCTAGTGCTTTGTCCTGTGCCCTGCCTGCATTTTTACTGTTCTTTCTGCCTTGAAACTAAGAAACGTCCATGGCGTCCAAAAAGCGTCCTTTTAGGTCAAAAGCAGTTTTAGACCAGCTAGAGAACAGCTATAGTAAATCAGAACCACTTGCAGAATTGAGTGATAATGATTCGTGGGGAAATTCGTCATCAGACACTGAAAACGATTTTGCGACTTTGCTCAGTGATCTGCAAACTTGGCGCTATATTTCAAATTTCCGTGTTTTTGGTTAATTATATTATTGAATTAAATTTATTATTATATTATTTTTTATGATTCTTTATTAAATTATAATTTAGTGTTTCAAATTTGATCATACCCGGGATGTTTACTAGACTCTTGTTCGGACAGATTTCAGTGAGTTATTCCTAAAAATTACAGGTCTACAATAAAAAAACTACATATTTCCATGCAAAAGAATGTACCGCTTTGAGCACAGAAATACTGACATAATCAGACCGCTAGGGAGGTTAAAAAAGGCCTGGATTCTTTCTTGGATACACAGAATATAACTGGATACTAACATTATAACTAAAGTTGATCCAGGGAATATCTGATTGCCTTTCGAAGGATCAGGAAGGAATTCTTTCTCCTGCAGGAGCAAATTGGGTCATGCTTTGCTGTTTTTTTTTTTTTTTTATTTCCTCTGGATCAACTGTGGGTATAGAATTCTAACTTTTTTTTTTTTTTCTTTTTAATGGTTGAACTGGATGGACTTTTGTCTTTTTTTTTTTTTTTTTTTTTCCAGCCAGATTAACTATGTAACTATGTAACTCCAAGTCGACAAGGTTTGCTGTAGCTTTGTCCTCTGAGTTTGCCTGACAGAAACACAAACCGCCTCCCAGAGGATTTAAACTATGAAGTAGCTTGAAGGTAGGCATCATACCTGTTACATCCAGCTTGTGTAGTTTGGCCACACTGATGGTCCCTACCTGAGCACATAGAGGTCATGGTTATGTGGCAGAAGGCTCATATTGGAACAAGGATGTTAGCCCTGCGTGGAACGTAGAATGAAGCGACTCGGAGAAAGAAGCAGACAGATCACCCCCCCCCCCATTCACCTGCAGTATGAGTAAAGGAAAACAGAAGATGTTTCCAGTGCAAACCTACCTCCTGTGTGTGAGCCTGGATGTGCCATAACAAAAATGGCCAACATAAGCAGTCCTCTGCGGATGCCATTAATCAGCCCTGAGATTGGAAACAGCCACAAAACCTGGACTGGATTGTGCATGCACGCCAGTCCCAAAGTGTTACAAATGAAGAAAAAAAAAAATAACTGCAGACTAAAGAAAAACCCCAAATCACTCTTACAAAGGAAAAATGACAAAGCCTATGAAGGCAAGGGAGGGATAGCACAAACCTGTGGGATAAAAGAAAAAAGGCAGTATAACTCCAGCACCAGGATTCTGCTCAGCTGTGCAGAAAAACACATGCGGCATGGACTGCAGCAGCCAACACCAGCTCAGGTGCAGGACGTGAGGTTCTGACGTCTCTCGAGAGAACTCCTCAGCTCCAAAAGACCACGAGAAGGGTCTCCCCACCTTGGTAGGTAGGGACATATCGCAACATCATGGTCTTGCAGGTGTTGATCTTGAGGAGAATGGAGGAGGTTGCTCTCAGCCAAACTATTATAGATTTACACAGGTCCTTAAACCAATCTATCAGACTATCACCTACTCTCCTCACCTTCAGGCGCACTCTGAAAACCTATCTCTTCAGGGAAGCCTACCCCGCCCTCAGCTAATTACTGAACTCCTCCACTCTTCCTACCACTCCATCCCCCACAGCTATTTCCCCCTGTACCACTATCCCCTCCCTCCTAGATTGTAAGCTCCAAGGAGCAGAGCCCTCAAACCCCTCGGGTATCGAATTGTATTGTTACTGTACTGTCTCTTGTACTGTCTCATAATATAATGTACAGCGCTGAGCAAACTATTGGCGCTATATAAATACTGTATAATAATAATAAGGTCCTGTGGGTGGACATAGAGGTGGAGCTATATCACATGATGCTGTCATGTTGGCATCAGGAAAGACCTACTCGGAGACCTACTATGAGTCTATGGAGAGCATTTTCCTTGTATTCACTTAAGACAATGTTTGAAAATATTTGATATGAAAGCCCCTATGTCATAGTGTCCTTGTTTCCCACAGATTTGGTTTTTTCTGTGACATAAAATTTTCAGTCTATAAAAATTGATTTGCCAGTTTAACCATAGACCATATAGAGTTTAGCCTTTTTAGTTTATTTCCAAAAATACAATGATTTGTTCCTTGCATGGTATGTTGACTCAATGTATACAAAACAGCTGAAGATTAAGAAATTCTTGACTAATTGAATGTGTTTGCAGCTGACAAACAAATTGTTCTGTTTAATCCTCTTAGTAAAGCATGTGAAGTTTAGATTAATTTCACCTCTAGGCTTGTTTTAGTTGAACATAATTCAACTAGACAAGACTTCTCTACAAAGGCTGTCTTTTTTTCCTGTAATCATCTTCAAGGACAGCACGAGAGAGAAGCCCCTCCCACCTTGAACTGGAAACTCATCATCCAGGATCAATAAAAAGAGCATAGTCACTTGAGTTTTTCAGGAACATTAAATGGTTTGCTATTTTTTCCTAGGGCCTTTGTACTAGTTGTAGGGGCCGTGCAGTATATGCTCACCCATTCATGGACAGTGAACCGGAAGTAGCTTCCTTATCTGGGGCTTTTTCTGGTAAGGATTACCTTTTTCTGTATATCCATCACCTTCTTCTGCATTTTTCCCCAAGTCCTCTTCTCTGAGGAAAAGCAACTATCCCTGTAGGCACAGAGGCTCTAGTTAAGCCCTTTCTTTCTCAAATTTAGCCAAGGTCCAGGACCTCCCCTGCATTGCCCCTGGAGGTAGTGTGGGAGCCCTAGGTGACCAGCTGAGCCCCCTCTGTATACGGCTGAGTTGTGGATGGATCTTGACTTTCAGCATTTCTAGGTTCTTCCAGGGGGGTGGGAGAGGGCGAGCATGGAGTGGAGGAGTCCAGAGTTCCTGACGCAGTTGGACCGTTTACACCTGCCAGTTCATAGAGCAGAGTGGGCTCTGTTTGTGTCCACTCTGCAGAAACATGGACTGTCATCCACCCACTCTGTTCTACAGGGGATCAGCAGATGGATCCCCTGCTGAGCAAATCGGATTCTGCCCTGTGTGAAAGGGGCCTATAGTCATCTTCAGTATTTACCCAGACCCTTCCTGCGCAATAGCTCATTTAATTGCAGGGGTATAGAGAGCTTGGGTATATAGCGTATGTATGTATGTATAGGGGTGTGTATGTATATTTGTATATGTTTTAATTGCATTTTTGCTCTTAGATACAGGCTGGTACCAAATGTTCATTTTCCAGAGCAACTGAATGATGTCTATGCTGCCACAAAATATTTACTGCTGCCAGAGGTCCTTGCCAGGTACTCTGTTGATCCGGAAAGGATTGCCATATCGGGAGATAGTGCTGGAGGAAACCTGGCTGCTTCTGTGTGCCAGCAGGTAACCTTAATGTGCTTCAGTTTGTTTTTTGCTGTGCATAAAATGGTTTTGCATGTTTACAAACAAATAACACGGTAGAAAAACAATTTGTATTGTGTGCTTAAAATGAAAAGTATCTCTCTAGCTGTATTCCTGATGTATTTACCTTTTACTCTTGCCAATTGGTAGTGTTTGAACTTAAATGATGCCATAGAAATAAATCAAGCTTTAACAGTCAATCTGAATTTTAGCATTTAGCACACTGCATTGCACAGATGTGAATCATTAAACCTCAAAAATATAGTAAACTTGATTACCCTCTAATCAGTATTAGTGTATAAACATAAAGTCCAAAACCCAAAAAATGAAACAAAAAAACAAAAACCATCCAAAATAAAGTCCCAAATTATTATTTCAAAATCTTTATCTGTGATATCTTAATTCTTCATATCTTCCAAAATCTTTGTGATATACTTCAAACCAGATCTTCATATACCTCAAAGAAAAGAACTCAACATGTGTAATATCTTCAAAGAAAGGGGTATATAAAAAAACCGTGCCACACGTGTTTCATGCACATAAAAAATAAACGTGCCACCACAACCGTGAAAAAGGAAAATCCCTCAGCCTTAGGAGTCAATCCACTGCATACCACTAGAGGAAGTGCATAGTTACCCTCAGAATGGTATCAAGGGTCTGAGTACTTCTTTCCAACCTTTAAATATTCCTTCAGCCTTTCCAGCCACTTCCCACAGACCTCATAAACAGACCATGGATCGGTATGTATCATAAAAACTTATAGCACTTTATTGTAGCAACTTACATTCAAATAAGATAACATCAGCTTCAACATCACAAACTATATGTTCACAATCCTGCCTCTCCTCATAAGTGTATAGATACCACACTATCTCACTCCCCGAGGGGGAACCGATTGCCTGTGGTAAGTCCCCAGTACCTCAAAGCCCCATGAGGATTCCAGGAAGCCACAGCCGCATGTACCAGGATCAAAAAATGGCCGTCGCCGCACTTCCGGAAGAGCGTCACTACGTCACCACGTCACGTGCCCCGGACGCGTTTCGTCACATCCGGACTTTCTCAACAGTTCCCTGTTGAGAAAGTCCGGATGTGACGAAACGCGTCCGGGGCACGTGACGTAGTGACGCTCTTCCGGAAGTGCGGCGACGGCCATTTTTTGATCCTGGTACATGCGGCTGTGGCTTCCTGGAATCCTCATGGGGCTTTGAGGTACTGGGGACTTACCACAGGCAATCGGTTCCCCCTCGGGGAGTGAGATAGTGTGGTATCTATACACTTATGAGGAGAGGCAGGATTGTGAACATATCGTTTGTGATGTTGAAGCTGATGTCATCTTATTTGAATGTAAGTTGCTACAATAAAGTGCTATAAGTTTTTATGATACATACCGATCCATGGTCTGTTTATGAGGTCTGTGGGAAGTGGCTGGAAAGGCTGAAGGAATATTTAAAGGTTGGAAAGAAGTACTCAGACCCTTGATACCATTCTGAGGGTAACTATGCACTTCCTCTAGTGGTATGCAGTGGATTGACTCCTAAGGCTGAGGGATTTTCCTTTTTCACGGTTGTGGTGGCACGTTTATTTTTTATGTGCATGAAACACGTGTGGCATGGTTTTTTATATACCCCTTTCTTTGAAGATATTACACATGTTGAGTTCTTTTCTTTGAGGTATATGAAGATCTGGTTTGAAGTATATCACAAAGATTTTGGAAGATATGAAGAATTAAGATATCACAGATAAAGATTTTGAAATAATAATTTGGGACTTTATTTTGGACTTTTTGTTTTTGTTTTTTCTTTTGGATGGTTTTTGTTTTTTTGTTTCATTTTTTGGGTTTTGGACTTTATGTTTATACACTAATACTGATTAGAGGGTAATCAAGTTTACTATATTTTTGATGTTATTTGTACTTCAGGGGAAGGATTGTGTTAGTAACTTGGTGGGGATTCTATTCTCTGAAAGGATAGTGCTATATGTTGAATATTGAATCATTAAACCTATTTGCATTATATATAGATTTAGATAGATCGTAAATGCAATTTATTATTTTTTATGGGTTTTTTTTTTTAATTCAAATAATTAACAGGTTTATGCTCGCTCTGTGCAATGGTATTGCACAGAGTAGCTCCAAACCACCTCTTCTGGGGTCCCCCACAGGTGCTGTCCACTCCTATTCTATGTCTGCCCCACAAACAGCATGGCTCCTTCTGCTGTCTCTGAGCCTTAGGCACTGCGCTGGATCGAGATCACGCTCAGGTAAGTATTCAGGGGTGTAAGCTGATCATCGATGGTTATTTACCTTAATGCAGAAAATGCATTGATGTAAAAAAAAAACCCTTCATGCCTTTGGAACTTTAGAAAAAATAAAAAACATCTTCCTTAACCAATAGAGTCATCAAGCCTTTTTTTTCCCCTCTAGATCCCAGAGCAGTTTTTAATTTTGGCAGTGTTTCATTTATGCACATTTTTATCTTTTTAGGTTTTATAGTCTAGTCTAACATATTATATATAATTTTTATTTTGGGACAGATAGGACAAGCTTTGATACATATATATTTATTTATTTGTTTTATTGGGAATAAATGAAAAGAATTACAGGGAAATGTTTTTCCCAATTTTTTAGGTATTTATATAATTTGCCACCCCCAGATAATTACCACAAAATATAATTAACAAATATGCTGTGTTTTTTGCGGTGTGTATGTTTTTTATTTTGTTTTTTTTTGTTTGTTTTTTCTCTTTGTCCAAAAGTTTCTTGCAAAAATGAGCCTGTATCATATACAGTCCAGTGCAAAAAAACAGTATATATTTCATGCTACCATAATCGAAAAATGTGAAAAGCAAGAGCACTGGATCACAAAGAGCCTAGAAACTTAACTTCATGAACTTAAGAGATATTCACTTTCTCATTAAGCACAACAAAGGTTAACATCATGTACTCGGCTGTCTGCGTGAGCACTCCAGTGGGGTAGCCCCAAAGGACTCTGTTTACAGCTGCTGTGTAAGAGTAAGTAACAACAACTATTATGAGTAGTATGCAGGGAATCCAGAGAAGGGGGAAGACCAAGAGAAAAAAAAAAAGGTGGGGGGGGGGATAGGATGGTAAAATAAGTGGTTAAGTAGTGATGGGGACAGTGGAAATGAGTGTGAAAGGTGGGGGGTTCACTCTCTGGAAGTGCCTACAGGGTGGTCCCAATCGGTGTGTGTATACATATGTATGTGTGTGTGTGTGTGTGTGTGTGTGTATATATATATATCTCTATCAATGGGATACTTAAGACAAATTGGTCTCAAGATGGAACATCACCTGAAGGTACCAATCAGTGTAGGTATAGTATTTCCAAAGCCTCAACACGTCCCTATATTATTACATTGGTATACAATTGTAAACCTTTTAGAATTTAAAGTACTCCTTTTTAAATATTTATGGTAGAAGTCCTGCATAAGGACAGACACTACAGATGCCTTCTATTACTTTTAATAAAGCTTTACCACCATAACTCTACTGTCCAGTGAGACTAACTCTTATTAACTAAAGCCTGTCATACATGGATCAAAATTTTGGCCAGTTCAGTTTAGACCACCTGAATTTCAGTCCATGTGCAGCCACTGCTACTGTTCGTACACGCTGTGTGCAGGCACCGTGTAGCTCTGTTTACACAAATGTACTGATTTTCACCAGCGACCTCCCCTGGCCACTTGTGTGAATGTAGCCTACAGGTCATAGTAGGCATCTTGTGTGGTGTCCTCCCTTTAAGAATTTTTTTGGACATGTTTTACCTGGAGTAGAGATTCACTTAGACTGAAAGTATTCCTTTAAACCGTTGGAGACATAGAATTCACTTCAATGAGTGCATTATGTAATTGTTGGAACCTGCCATCTGTTTAACACCTAAGGTCCTTTAGGTGAATAGCGGAGCTGCTGTCATCCGTTCTTTCTGCACTGATTGCTGAACAGGTGTTATAGTGTCAGTGCTTGTTAAAATATCAATAAAATATACAGTATCTCATAGAAGTGAGTACACCCCACACATTTTTGTAAATATTTTATTATATCTTTTCATGTGACAACACTGAAGAAATTACATTTTTATGCACTGTAAAGTAGTGAGGGTACAGCTTGTATAACAGTGTAAATTTGCTGTACCCTCAAAATAACTCAACACACAGCCGTTAATGTCTAAGCCGCTGGCAACAAAAGTGAGTACACCCCTAAGTGAAAATGTCCAAATTGGTCCCAGTTATCCATTTTCCCTCCCAGATGTGATGTGACTTGTTAGCGTTACAAGGTCTCAGGTGTGAATGTGGAGCAGGTGTGTTACATTTGGTATTAAGGCTCTCACTCTCTCATATTGGTCACTGGAAGTTCAACATGGCACCTCATGGCAAAGAACTCTGAGGATCTGAAAAAAAGAATTGTTGCTCTACATAAGGATGGCCTAGGCTATAAGAAGATAGCCAAGACCCTGAAACTGAGCTGCAGCACGGTGGCCAAGACCATACAGCAGTTTAACAGGACAGGTTCCACTGTCGACCAAAGAAGTTGAGTGCATGTGCTCAGCATCATATCCAGAGGTTGTCTTTGGGAAATAGACATATGACTGCTGCCAGCATTGCTGCAGAGGTTGAAGAGGTGGGGGGGTCAGTGTGTCAGTGCTCAGACCATACACTGCATCAAATTTGATCTGCATGGCTGTCGTCCCAGAGGAAGCCTCTTCTAAGATGCACAAGAAAGCCTGCAAACAGTTTGCTGCAGACTAAGGACATGGATTACTGGAATCATGTCCTGTGGTCTGATGAGACCAAGATAAACTCATTTGGTACAGATGGTGTCAAGCTTGTGTGGTGGCAACCAGGTGAGGAGTACAAAGACAAGTGTGTTTTGCCTACAGTCAAGCATGGTGGTGGGAGTGTCATGGTCTGGGGCTGCATGAGTGCTGCCAGCACTGGGGAGCTACAGTTCATTGAGGGAACCATGAATGCCATGTGCTGTGACATACTGAAGCAGCGCATGATCCCCTCCCTTCAGAGACTGGGCCGCAGGGCAGTATTCCAACATAATGACCCCAAACACACCTCCAAGACGACCACTGCCTTGCTAAGGAAGCTGAGGGTAAAGGTGATGGACTGGCCAAGTATGTCTCCAGACCTAAACCCTATAGAGCATCTGTGGGGCATCCACAAATGGAAGGTGGAGGAGTGCAAGGTCTCTAACCACCAGCTTGAGTTATTTTGAGGGGGTAGCAAATTTTCACTGTTAAACAAGCTGTACACTCACTACTTTACATTGTAGCAAAGTGTAATTTCTTTAGTGTTGTCACATGAAAAGATAGAATAAAATATTTACAAAAATGTGAGGGGTGTACTCACTTCTATGAGATACTGTATATGAGGGTTATTTACTAAAGCTTGCCATACACTAGTAGAATTCCTTTCAAAATGTTTTCATGTTAAATTGACATTCGTTTTCAATCATAATGATGAGAAAAATTCTTTGGTATGAAAAATCTGGCTTGAACAAACATTTTTAAAAGTGCATGTGGTTTTTCATTGGTAAATTACATTCATTCCAAAATCAAATGTTAAAGACAACATTTGTAAAGTCATTAGATGCAGTAAAAATGTTCTTATGAATGTTTGTGCAAATATTCATATGAATTTCCTAGTGTATTACCAACATAAGACTGGAGCAGACAGAATCTGGAACAGTTGTGCATAGTAACTAATCTGATTCTAGCTTTTTTTTTTTTTTTTTCAACTATTTTTTATTTTTTCTTAAGTTTTTTTTTTTTTTTTTTTAATGCTGCTTGTATGCAGAAGGGAAGTGCCAAGACCGGCGGCTGGGGAGTAGCAACCACCGGTCTTACAAACCAAAAAGCACTGAGAATTAACTATTTCATTTGAAAATTATCAGGCAATTCCAGAGCAACTAGTGAGTTAGCATATACAATGGATATAAAAAGTCTACATAGCCCTGTTAAAATGTCAGGTTCTGTGATGTAAAAAAATGAGACAAAGATAAATCATTTCAGAACTTTTTTCACCTTTAATGTAACCAATAAACTGTATAACTCAGATGACCAACAAACTGAAATCTTTTAAGTGGAGGGAAGTAAAAATAAAAAATAATATGGTTGCATAAGTGTGCACACCCTTAAATTAATACTGTGTTGAAGCACCTTTTGATGTTATTACAGCACTCAGTCTTTTTGGGTATGAGTCTATCAGCATGACACATCTTGACTTGGCAATATTTGTCCACTTTTCCTTGTAAAAACACTCCAAATCTGTCAGACTGCGAGGTCATCTCCTGTGCACGGTCCTCTTCAGATCACCCCACAGATTTTCGATCGGATTCAGGTCTGGGCTCTGGCTGGGCCATTCCAAAACTTTTAATCTTCCAGTGAAGTCATTCCTTTGTTGATTTGGATGTATGCTTTGGGTCGTTGTCATACTGAAAGATGAAGTTCCTCTTCATGTTCAGCTTTCTAGCAGAAGCCTGAAGGTTTTGTGCCAATATTGACTGGTATTTGGAACTGTTCATAATTCCCTCTTCCTTGACTAAGGCCTCAGTTCCAACTGAAGAAAAACAGCCCCAAAGCATGATGCTGCCACCACCATGCTTCACTGTGGGTATGGTGTTCTTTTGGTGATGTGCATTGTTGTTTTTGTGCCAAACTTATCTTTTGGAATTATGGCCAAAAAGTTCAACCTTGGTTTCATCACACCATAACAAATTTTCCCACATGCTTTTGGTGTGTTTCTGCAAAATGTATCTGGGCTTGGATGTTTTTCTTTGTAAGAAAAAGCTTCCGTCTTGCCCATAGCCCAGACATATGAAGAATATGGGAGATTGTCACATATACAGTCAGGTCCATAAATATTGGGACATTGACACAATTCTAACATTTTTGGCTCTATACACTACCACAATGGATTTGAAATGAAACAAACAAGATGTGCTTTAACTGCAGACTGTCCGCTTTAATTTGAGGGTATTTACATCCAAATCAGGTGAACGGTGTAGGAATTACAACAGTTTGCATATGTGCCTCCCACTTGTTAAGGGAACAAAAGTAATGGGACAGAATAATAATCATAAATCAAACTTTCACTTTTTAATACTTGGTTGCAAATTCTTTGCAGTCAATTACAGCTTGAAGTCTGGAATGCATAGACATCACCAGACGTTGGGTTTCATCCCTGGTGATGCTCTGCCAGGCCTCTACTGCAACTATTTTCAGTTCCTGCTTGTTCTTGGGGCACTTATAGCTGGGACTGCAGAGGGCATTCTGACACTGAGGGGGAACTGACTAACTTTCAGTGATATCTTAATGACACTAATACAGTCATCAGTGCTAATAAAAATCACTGACACTGTACTAATGACACAGGGCAGGAAGGGGTTAACATCTGTGGCGATCAAAGGGTTAACTGTGTGCTGTGTGTGTTTTACTAGGGAAACATACTGCTTTGTATTGGTCTACTATGCAAAGCAAAAAAAAAGGAGCATGTTGGTGCTGACAGGGGAGAGTTCCGTGTTGTTTACACACAGACCTCTCCCCTGTCACTGTTCCTGTTCAGGTGTCGGCAGGGAATCTCCGGCTAGGACCTGGTGAGCAACATCTGTAGCCGCCAATAGCTGCGTGGGTAGGGCGGCAGGCGCACGCACCCCCTACCTGGAAATGCAAAATCACGTGTATATATACGTGATTTTTGCGCAGCCCTGCTGCCCTGTAGCAGTAGTTCTGTTATAGGGCGGCGTGGAACCGGTTAATTCAAAACAATGAAAACCATGCTAAAGATACCTGTAAATAATAATTATCATTTGTGCAGTAAACTATGATTCATATAATGCCCAATAAAAAAAAATAAAGTGACACTTTTAAAGGAAAATGTTGAATGAATGCTATAGGAAACACAACGGGGTTTATTTACTAAAGCTGGAGAGTGCAAAATAAGACTCACTTCAGCTTCTAACCTCCGCTTTCTCAGTTAAAGTGGAGTTCCACCCAAAAGGGGAAGTTCTGCTTTAAATCTTTGTCCCCGTTAAGGGTTGGCACCTTTGGGGAGCGGATACCTGAATTTGACAGGTACCCACTCCCACTTCTGCTGCGATCGCCTAGGCGATCGGAAGTGGAAGTTGTCCTCCCCGTAGTCTTCTAGGACACATGAAGACTACGACATGCGCAGTGGGCTGTGAAGCCGCAAGCTATCACAGCCGGGTGCCCACACTGAAAATGCCGGTGCCAGGAAGAGATGACTGCCGGTGAAACCAGCGGTGGTGAGGACACCGCTGGACTGAGGGACAGGTAGGTGTCTGTATTTTAAAAGTCAGCAGCTACAGTTTTTGTAGCTGCTGACTTTTATTTTTTTATTTTTATTTCAAGTGGAACTCAGCTTTAAGCTTCGGCAATGAAACCTGGAAGCTGATTGGTTTCTATGCAGAAGTGAGTCTGCACTTTCCAGAATGTGTAAATAAACCCCAATGAGATAAAGAAAAAGACTAATTTTCTGCTGTGGGGAACTTAGTGAGAAGAAAAGAAAATTACTGTTTGCTCTGGGCAAAACGGTAAGAAAATAACGACCATTCTTTATAGAGAACAGAGTCTTTTCCTTGGTCAGTACATAAGTGTAAAACCTAGATATAGCTCTGTGTGGTACTAATCTTGTATACCTGAACAATGTATCAGTTGCTGTGCTAATATGCTCACAATAAAAACCTGAAGCAAATATAAGCATAGCACTAAACACGCCTAAAAAAAGTGCTAATCAGTGAAACACTATTCATATTGTACAAAACAAAAAGAACTTTCATAATGTGCTCTGTGCCAAAAATCATTTAAAAACAAGGGAACAAAATGTCCATGTAATGACGCATCCAATGAATAAATAAATCTCCTCCATAGTGTTCAACCAAGACCTGTGTGGAATGTATTCTAAATGAACCAGACTTTCTGACCTGCAGTGATCACCAAGTCTAAGGGCCTGTGTTGATGGCCTTTTGGACTTGTGTCAGTGGCATCAGTTTTACATCAGTTTAACTGCTCCCGCCCGCCATATAAGGTAATGACAGGCGCAAGGCGGTTCTCTCGTTCTGGGAGGACATCATATGACGTCTTCCCACTCTAACCGCACGTGCACGGCTCCAGGCGCACGCAGCACGGCAATCGGTGGTGCACTGTGTCCCTCGGACACAGCGGATCAACAATCAATGGAAAGAGCCGAAGATGTCGTGATCAGCTGTGTCCAATCACAGCTGATCGCATGTAAATAGGGAAATGCCGGTTATCGGCATTTCTCTTTTCACGAGCTGCCACGCTGACAGCTTGTGAGGAGAGGAGAGCTGGTAATCGGCATTCCACAGAGGACATGTACACTGATCATCAGGGCACTGAGAGAAGAGATAGGTTTTCAAGGATCGCCTAAATGTAGACAGAGTAGGAGAGACAGATTTGGGGTAGGGAATTCCATAGGATGGGAGAGACTTGGGAAAAGTCCTGAAGGCAAGCATGGGAGGAAGTGACAAGGGAGCTAGAGAGCAGGAGGTCTTGGGAGGAATGAAGAGAATGATTTGGTTGGTATTTTGAGAATAGCTTAGTGATGTAGCTGACAGCCAAGTTATGGATGGTTTTGTATGTATGTCTATGGATATAGCTTGGGGCCAAGTTGTAGATGGCTTTGTAATTTTAATGTTTTACAATTTATTAACGTAACATTATTGTTATCACATAGTGTTTCTCTCTATTAGACCTGATGTTTTTCCTGCGCTCCAGTAAAGCGCATGAAGCCTAGATCTTCGTTTTGGGCTCTGTCTAGCTATGGAGGGATCCGGGAATAAACCTTTTGATGGTCTACCTCCTCTCTACATGGCAACACCCTCCATGCCAGTCCTGGGCCCCCAGGTGGAAGAGTGTAGCCCAGTAAACATGGTGGGGAGGGAAGGCGCACATTCCGGGACTGTAGAAGCCAGCTGCTGCCTTTGTAAGTCTTTAGGGTGGTGGCAATGAAAGGGTTAAAGGGATCTACTGCCAGACGATTGACATAAATGCTTTATTGAATTCCCCAGTTTATTTTTTTCAATGTTTGCCATTACATGCATTGTTCACTGCAAGTTAATTTTTTTTAATTTTTTTACCATATGTGCCTGCTGTTCAACTCCTAGCATATATGGTGTGCTAGTTATTGTTAGCAGAGGTAGATTTTACACTGTTCTTCAATTTTTGTTTGACATTTCTCTTAGTAAAACAGTACACAGGGACTTAATTCACCCATCATGATTTATTCCCATTTTATTTGCAGCTGGCTCATCAAGGTCCATTGACCTCCCTCTGCCATCTTTTATTTCTGACCTTTTTCTCTCTAATGTAGCTGATTTTTAATCCTGTGTCCACAGCATGCTATGCATTTAGAGTCAGTATATTTCAAAACAAACATAAGATGAGTTGATGCTTTTATAACATACAAGCATTCTTTTTTTTTACCACTATGTGGCACTGTTGTTTTAGACTTTAATTCTAAAGCACAGAACAAGAATTGTGGATCCTTGTAGCAAAGGTCATAGGAAAAATGACAGCAAATGTTGAAATAAATACACAGGCAATCTCCTTTTTGTATAGGGCATGTGTCTCTGGGGACCCACTTAAGACGAACTGGACCAAAAATAGGGCAATTCTTTTTTTTTTTTTTTTTGTGTTTTTTTTTCTAGTTAATGCTTGTATTATAGCTTGCTAATCTATTAATACTTTAAGATTTGCATTACTTTTATTTTGAGTGTATTCCATTTTTTTTTAA
Source organism: Staurois parvus (assembly GCF_062004578.1). Lineage (NCBI taxonomy): Eukaryota > Metazoa > Chordata > Amphibia > Anura > Ranidae > Staurois > Staurois parvus. Next base: position 17,597,705 of record NW_028317951.1, on the reverse strand, counting down.
TTGACACTTTTTTGCAGACCAGAACAATTTTGTGTTTCTCACTGCTGCATTTGTACAACCAGTAATAATACTGTATTTTCTAAGATATCCTTGTGGTTTTAAGACTGCATTTTCAAGACTTAAATTATTTCCTTTTAGCTGAAAAATTGTATAAATAGATGTTTATTTTCATAGGCTTTTTAATTGGAAAATAAAGCTGAAACTCCAAGCAAACCAGTAAATACACAGATAAAATACATACAGCGGGTAAAATAAGTATTGAACACGTCACCATTTTTCTAGGTAAATGTATTTTTAAAGATGCTATTGATATGAAATTTTCACCACATGTTGTTAACAACCCATGCAATCCATACATACAAAGAAACCAAAACAAATAAGTTTATAAGTTAAGTTTTATGTGTAATAAAGTGGAATGACACAGGGATATAGTATTGAACACGTGAAGAAAGGGAGGTGCAAAAAGGCATGGAAAGCCAGAACACCACATGGAAAGCCAATACACCAGCTGGAATCTATCAGTAATTAGCAATGCTGCCCCTTGTCATTGCAAATTTAATATGAGCTGGTTCAGCCTCAAATGATGGCCTATAAAAATGTGTCTCATTACCACGGTGTCGCACAAGAAATTTCTCATGATGAGTAAAAGCAAAGAGCTCTCAAGACCTTCACAACCTTAATGTTGCAAAACATACTGATGGCATTGGTTACAGAAGGATTTCTAAACTTCTGAATGTTCCAGTAAGCACTGTTGGGGCCATAATCCAGAAGTGGAAAGAACATCATTTTACCATAAACCAGCCACGGGCAGGTACTCCTTGCAAGATTTCTGACAGAGGAGTGAAAAGGATTTTCAGAAGAGTTGTTCAAGAGCCAAGGACCACTTGTGGAGTGCTTCAGAAAGACCTGGAATTAGCAGGTATAATTGTTTCAAAGAAAACAATAAGTAATGCATTCAACTGCCATGGCCTGTATGCACACTCACCATGCAAGACTCCATTATTGAAGAAAAAGCATGTTGAAACTCTTTTAAAGTTTGCTGCACAACATTTAGACAAGCCTGTGAAATACTGGGAGAATATAGTCTGGTCAGATGAGACCAAAATTTTACTCTTTGGATGCCATAATACACACCATGTTTGGAGGTCAAATGGCACTGCACAGCACTCAAAAACACCATACCAACAGTGAAGTTTGAAGGTGGGAACATCGTGGTGTGGGGCTTTTTTTAAGCATACGGTACTGGCGAACTTCATATCATTGAAGGAATGATTAATGGAAAAGTGTACCAAGATATTCTAGATATAAATCTTCTGTCATTTACCAGGATGATGAAGATGAAACGAGTAGACATTTCAGCAAGACAATAATCCCAAACACAAAGCCAAGGAAACTCTCAATTGTCCAAAGAAAGAGAAAATAATCACCTGAATTGAATCCAATAGAAAATCTATGGAAAAAAACTAAAGATCAAAGTTCATAGAAGAGAACCAAGGAACCTTCAAAATTGGAAGACGGTTTGTGTGGAAGAATGGGCCAAAATCACACCTGAGCAATTGAATCTGTTATTACCAACAAAGGATTTTGTACGAAGTATTAAATAAATTTCAGTTAGTGTGTTCAGTACTTTTTCCCTGTGAAATTAAATTTTTTACGCATAACTTAATTCCTGAACTTATTTGTTTTGGTTTCTTTGTATATATGAATTGCATGGGTTGTTACTGACGTGGTGAACATTTTATGAAAATAGCACCTTTAGAAATAGGTTTACCTAGAAAAATGGTGATGTGTTCAATACTTATTTTACCCGCTGTATATAAAAAATTTGTATATCTGTTTGCTCACTCCTGAGATTTACACAGCCCTACCGCACAGGGGACATGTCTCTGTTTCACTTACAGATCCCCTCCCAACCCCCAGCGTGTGACTGTACATTTATCAGAGAAGCAGCACATTGATAAACTGATCTCTCGGTCAGTGTGCTCTCTTCCTCTATCAGCATGCTCTTTGCACTGCAGCATTATGGATGCTTGCACTGCTTCTCTTTTCCCCTCTTTTGAGCTCTGCTATACAGACTATACTGTAGACTGCAAGAGACTGACATCAAGTCACATTTGGGTACTTACACAGCTTGCATTTAAGAAATACATTTAGGAAAACACAGAGCTGCATTTATTTGTATATTTGCCTTGTGATCTGCTTTTGATGTGTGTAAGTACTTGAATTTGATTTGACATCTGAATCTTGCAGTACAGGCTGTCAAAAGGAGGGGTAGCACCAAGCAGCCATGTGCTAGAGTTTATCACAGTGTACTAAAGGATAAGTTCACCTTTGGGAACATGTTACACGTTCCACCCATTTTTAGTAACGTGCCCACTGCTGCAGCCGCCGCCTGCTGTCCTCTGTCCCTGTGACAGCAGTACAGGGAGAAGTTCCCAGTACTGGCTGTCACTTTTTGAAAACCGCACGGCTGTGCGGGACTTCACCCACATGGTTGTGTCATTCATTCACAGATTTCTGAAGTCCCGACAGCTACCATGGTGAACTACCATGGTGCTGTTGAGCGCTGTGGTAGTTAATTGATTCTTCCTGTCATAGTGTATCTGCTTGCCCATATGAGGTACAAGCACACAGATACACTGACAGTTTTGTAGGAGACCTGCATGGACCAGTGATCTGCTGATCGCTGGTGCAATGCTTTCCAGGCTCCAAATAAAAAAACTAGTAAATGCACACTTTTAAAAAGTGAACTTATCCTTTAATGATTACAGAGCTGCGTTAATTTAGGCCCTTTTATATCTACCTGGAGTTCAGCTTTTATTAATGAAGGTTTGTGTCCTAGTGTTACAAGCTTCTAGATTTTCAAGGTGGAACAAGGGTTAACTGTACTGTGGCATACCAAATATCAAAAACCCTTATCAGGACTTTAAAATTACCCAAGAGCTGACATCAAAGGGTGAGTTTAGCTTCACACATAAACAACCAAAACCATTTTTAAACTAGCCCAAGATCCTTCAAAAGGCTCTGTCATGGTCTACCAGAAACAACATGAATGCTGCATAGATAGGAGGCTTTCAAAATTTATCTCTGTTCTGTTCCCAAGATACCACTGCCTAAAGAAACGTCCTTTTTTTTTCCAATTTCTTTTCATGTAGGTATGTGTTTGGTCTTTGGCCTACAGGGATGTCAGGGACTGCTGCTGTGTCCCCTGTGGTGCTTCTAACTAACATAGATTCAGTTTCATCTGGATGAGAAAGAGTTAAGCCAGCCATAAACCTTGTATGGATAGGCTGAATGTACCCAAGTTCATCGATCCACTTTGGGTACAACCAGCCTGTCAGATTTTACATGCAGTTTATTGCTAGCGACTATTCTAGCCGCTAGCAGAAATAACTATGTTCTCCCAGCAGGGACGGCTCCCCACCCCGCAGGGGAGAACACAATGGCTCCATGGGAGCCATAGTCAGTGTTGATTGGGAATTCCATCCCGCGGCTGCAGGAAAGAAAATGGCACCATCTATGGCTTTAGCTGGAGAGCCAACCATCTCATTGTTCATGCAGGAATTTATCTGTAGAAGTTGGAATGTTGCTCAGAGTAGTGTCTGTTCAGTTTGATCTGGACTGCAAATACATATTGGAGCATTTTGTTTGATCTAGATGAGAATAGTTTATCTGCAGAGAGCCCTCCCTAATCCCAGGGCACAGGTCCCAGAAGGCTGCAGGACCAGTCACATGCACAGTGGGATGCTGGCTCAAGGATTCACAGCCAGCTTCTCTTAGTAAACATGCCGGCACCAAGGCCCTGAAGATGGTTGAGGACAGTGCTGGATCCCTGGACAGGTAAGTGTCCTTTTTTATTAAAAGTCAGAAGCTTCTATGAATGCTACTGAAGTGATGTGCTGGCTCCAATTTCTGGTCATTGCAGAGCAGGATGAAAAAGATTAAGGATGCTCACATGAGCTTATTTTTCTGTCCTGTTAAGGTAGAAAATATCAAGTAAACATTATATAAGGGACAAAAAGCTGTACAGCAAGTGGTTGTTTTGGTTTAGACCAAAGATGGTTTTTGTGGTCCATTTTGTAAAGATTTTGTAAATTTATTTGTAATTTATATTCCCTGCAGATTACTGGAGATAAAAGTGTAACCACCAAAGTGAAACTGCAAGCTTTAATCTATCCTGTACTTCAGATACTGGATTTCAACACTCCTTCTTATCAGCAAAACACAGACATGCCAATACTGTCTCGATTTGTGATGATTAAATTTTGGCTTGACTACCTGAATGGAAGTCATGATTTTGCCCATGCAATGCTGGTTAATAATCATACTTCTTTGGACATAAGTGAAACCATTGCACTACGAGAACGATTGAATTGGGATTCATTACTACCAGCATCATTCAAAAAGAACTTCAAGCCTATATTTCAGACAGTGGGTAGTCCAAGTGTTATGCATAATGTACCTGCGTTACTTGACATCAGAGCTTCTCCACTGATTGCACCTAAGGAAACACTCAATCGGCTTCCAAAGACCTATGTCCTGACTTGTGAACATGATGTCCTCAGGGATGATGGGACCATGTATGCAAAAAGGCTGGAAGAAGCAGGAATTGATGTTACCCATGACCATTATGAAGATGGCTTCCATGGCTGCATGCTGTTTGCTGCTTGGCCCACTTATTTTTCAGCCGGTGCTAGAACAAGAGATGGTTATATTAAATGGCTCAGAGAGCATCTTTAATGAAGATAATCAAATTGATCAATTACCAATTCAGGTTAAAAACATGTTAAATGGTGTGTCCCCTTTAGTACTAAATGGATGTAACCTTTTAGTATTAAAATGGTAAACTACCACTGCATGTTTTCTAACGTGCAATATAGTATACATGCACACCAAACGCACAAAAGCTAAACTGGAAAATGTCATCCTAAAAAAATTGTCACTTGGTAAATGCACATTGTATGTTGCTGGTCATAGTCTTCTTAATAATGAAACTTGATCCAACAGAGGGTAGCCAGATTTACTTAACTGGAAATAGATACCCTTGTGAAAAAATCCAAAGCGCTTTTACTGGCATAGCGAGCTACACAGGATTGTGGGTATCCAATGTCAATAAGGAAGTTACAAATATTGTAACATCAACTGTGAAGTGCTACTTTAGAAAATAACCTTTTCTGTCATTAACAAGTCTGTAAACCTGCAGTTGAATACAAAATTGACCATACAGAAGACTTACAAAAGAGTAACCTCTGAAGAAATTTGGGATTTTTGCTTATTGCTAACTCATATATTGGGTTCATTTTTCATTTCTTTGTGACCTACCTGTCAAGGTATGGTTATTGTGTATATCAGCCAGTGTTACTTCTTTAAAAGGGACAGCTTTTAAGGCCATAACAACTAAAAAACATGTATCGAATATGTTGATCATACAGGCATTATAAAAAAAATAAATAGACGTGAAGCCAACCTGGCATCTGTTTTATATGTTTTTAGGGGACTATTCACATTTTTGCTTTGCAGGAAAACACATTTGTGCATTAGTTTTGAATAGCACCCCAATGCAACTCCCTAGTGCACTTGAATTGCAGCATACCCCAATGTTTGGTAACACATGACCATGCATTTTTGTGCCTCGCCAGAAAAAAAATACTGTTGTGGTGTTTTTTTTTTGTTTTTTTTTTATATTCCTTAAAACTAGTTTCTCTTCATAACTAGAGGCCTGATTTCAGAGTGCCCTTATTGGCCATTTAGACACTGTTATTGCAAAGGGATACGGCAGATGAAGTGTTTGTGAAGTTTTACATATATTCAGTGAAGTGACTTGCATTAGGTGATACAAAGAGATTAAAACAAATTGTTCTGTGTAAGTTGTAGCTATTTACCTTCAGCCATTTCTTCTGTAGATTGTTCTGAAAACTCAAAGAGGAAAGGATTTCCTGTTGGTTCTTGCAGTAGGGGATTAGAGTCCCAGTGTCCTGATTGGAGAAGTTTGGAAATTAAAAAAAAAACAAAACATATATAGTTACCTAGATGAATGCAGCATTTATCTGATGCTGCTTCTCTTCCCCGCCACCTGTAAGACTGAAAACTGAGCAATCAAAGACCACTGATCACTCAGTTCGCAGTCTTTAGTGTCACTGTCAGTCTCCGGCTCACTGGAGCGCTGGGCTGTGGATGGGGGGAGCTGCTGAGAGCCTGAGCCAGCTGCTGGTCCAGGCATCTGGGTGGATCCTGACATTAAAGTCAGGATCTTTTCAGAGTATGGACCAGCTCAGTGATGTCAGCCAACTACAGAATTTAGCCTGCTGTCAGCTGAATACTGGTCACAGGTGTGCAGCACTAAGTAAGCTCCTGTGACCCACAGGAGAAGTAGGTCCAAAAGATCTTTGACCCTACTTCTCGTTAACTCTTGGAGTCAGGGGGAAAAGCTGTCAGAAGTGATTCATGCTGATTTTTAAATGTTTGATATCTGGAAAATATGTTTGACCATGATGTTGCAAATAACAGATCCCACACATGTATTTATTTCTAAGGTAATGAAATTTAATCTCTGATTTTTAGAGTACATTAGTATCACAGGGAGTAAAAATACATCCACATTGTAATAGCTCTGCAGTGCTACTGCCAAACTGTCAGAAACAAGAAGCAGTATGATTTGGCAATACATACACTATATTGCCAAAAGTATTGGGCCGCCTGCCTTTCCGCGCACATGAACTTTAATGGCATTCCAGTCTTAGTCCGTAGGGTTCAATATTGAGTTGGCCCACCCTTTGCAGCTAGAACAACTTTATCTCTTCTGGAAAGGCTGTCCACAAGGTTTAGGAGTGTGTATATGGGAATGTTTGACCATTCTTCCAGAAGCGCATTTGTGAGGTCAGGCACAGATGTCAGACAAGAAGGCCTGGCTCGCAGTCTCCGCTTTAATTCATTCCAAAGGTGTTCTATCAGGTTGAGGTCAGAACTCTGTGCAGGCTGGTCAAGTTCCTCCGCCCTAAACTCGCTCATCCATGTCTTTATGGACTTTGCTTTGTGCACTGGTGTGCAGTCATGTTGGAACATGAAGGGGCCATCCCCAAACTGTTCCCACAAAGTTGGGAGCATGAAATTGTCCAAAATATCTTGGTATGCTGATGCCTTAAGAATTCCCTTCACTAGAACTAAGGGGCCAAGCCCAGCCTCTGAAAAACAACCCCACACCTTAATCCCTACTCCATAAAACTTTTCACTTGGCACATGCAATCAGGCAAGTACCGTTCTCCTGGCAACCATCAAACCCAGAAATGTCCATTGGATTGCCAGACAAAGTGTGATTCGTCACGCCAGAGAACATGTCTCCAGTGCTCTACAGTCTAGTGGCGGTGAGCTTTACACCACTGCATCCGACGCTTTGCATTGCACTCGGTGATGTAAGGCCTAGATGCAGCTGCCCGGCCATGGAAACCCATTCCATGAAGCTCTGTATGCACTGTTGTGGTAATCTGAAGGTCACACGAACTTTGCAGGTCTTTAGATATTGACTCTGCAGACAGTTGCCGACTTCTGCACACTGTACTGACCCCGCTCTGTCATTTTACGTGGCCTACCACTTCATTTCTGTTGTTCCTAGTTGCTATCACTTTGTTATAATACCACTAACAGTTGACCGTGGAATATTTAGTAGCAAGGAAGTTTCATGAATGGACTTTTTGCACAGGTGGCAACCTATCACAGTACCACACTTGAATTCACTGAGCTCATGAGAGCGACCCATTCTTTCACAAATGTTTGTAGAAGCAGTCTGCATGCCTAGGTGCTTGATTTTATACACTTGCGGCCATGGAGGTGATTGGAACACCTGAATCCAATTATTTGTGGGGTGTCCCAATACTTTTGGCAATGTAGTGTATGCGAGAAATGTACTTTTCCTGGATGGGAAGAAACTGGAATTTGTTGTTCAAACCATACAAGTTAGCTGAGCATTACCTTCCTGTTTTTAGAGATTTGTTTTTTTATGTTTTTTTTTTAATTTACCTGCTACAATGTATTATTCTAAAAAAGCTTTTGCACTAACTTCTATTGACCCTTATTGTTTTTCAAGACAAAGAAACTCCTGCAGGGCTGGCTGTTGTCCAAAGAGCTGTGTACTGTTTTTTTTTTTTTTTTTTGGGGGGGGGGTTTGTGCCACAATGGTAGGTATTATACTGTATGTATGTGGATGTAAAGAGAAAAGTGTATTTTAGAATCTAATGAACAATTGTTTCTTCCAGCAAGAACAATGCAATGTAATATAATATAGTATAAAAGTGTTTAATATAATTACTTTGAATTTTAGATATGTGTGTAGCATATATTTTATATATTTGTGTGCTTTTATACTGTTATGGCTTGGCTGAAGCATAAAAAAGAAGGCTCCACATCTTCTCTCTCTTTTTGTGGTTTTTTTTTTTTTTTTAAGTTTTTTTGCTGTGATGGGGAAGCATAAATGTAATTTTACAATACCAATCCAACAATATATCCACTCTTAAATCTTTCCAAATTCTTAATCCCAACTTAAACTGCCAAAATGTGCTCATTAAAATATTTTTTTCATTGAACTGGTACAGCTGAGAGGGTGATCAAAGATACATAATTATATTTAAAGAGACAATGCCACCAGACCAATTCAACAAAAAGCTTTCCATAAGATTGTATGTGCATTCAGCATAATTTTTAGGCATGTTATTTATCAGTAAAAACCTCCCTTGTGTAGACCTCTCAAAGCATCGACACTGTTAGGTACCTTCATCTTGGAAGTGATGTCAGCAGACTCAATAGTCAATCAAGTGACATACTATAGAGTTCCCCTTTGGCCCAGTAGCTACATAAAAGGCTATGCAGGAAGGTCACAGGAGAGCAGAGGAGCTGGGCTAGCACAGGGAGAGATTTGGCACTCTTAGATGACAGGAGGGCAGTTTTGATTCTTTTTAAAATAGCAAGAGTTTTAGTAGGTTTAAAAGCACATTGTAAGTGAATAAAAACTCATTTTGCAAAGCAAAAGACTCCAAGTAAGCATTTTAAATACACAATGTCTCTGTGCTTTCTTCAATTATTTTTTAAAGTTGGTGACTGAATCTCTTGACTAAAATACTGGAAAATTGCTAAGGTTTTGTAGGAGTTACACGATTGCTACATATCACCTAGTAAAAGAAACTGCCTCCAACCCAAGCAAAAATAAAAGTTTTTTTGTCTGGAGTCTTCTTTAACTTTATTGTGTGTTCAGACAAGTTCAATAATTCCTTGTGCTACTATATTATAATAACAAGTACTGGAACATTTGCATTCATTAAATACTATGTATAGTAATTGATGTATGTATTATGTTGCAGTTTTCCAGCTAAGGAGCCCATAAATTCAGTTGGTTCCAGTGTGACTCTAGGCAGAATTCTGCCTGGTATTGAAATGCATCCCTGTAGATACCAAGAGAAGCACATGCTGTGCTTAAAGATGAAATCCAGGGGGGAAAAAAAACTTCATTGTGGGGGGGGGGGGGTTGTTTAAGTCTGGGGAACCAGAAAAATCACCCAATTCCTTGCTCCCACAGGTTCCATCCAGGCTGTAAGACTGTTTCCAGCGTGTAGACGCTGGTGGTCATATGCCTTCTGATGTCATAAAGTAAAATGTAGGGCCCATTGCTCTGCATTGGACATAAGGGCACCGAGGGACAGTCCACAGTCCGGAGCACAAGGGAGAAGAGCAGAGTGCTGGCTATCAGGGATCATGTAAGTAAGTGTTTTTCCTGGTACCCTAAACAAGCATTCAACATTTGCAATGCTGGGACACCCTCACTGCAAGTAAGAATTTTTGTTTTCCCCGACAATCTGCTTTAACATTTCAGACCTGATGTCAAGGTGGGAATGAGGGTGGAGTGAAATTCTGTATGGATTAAGAAAAGAAAAAAAATGCACCAAGTATACTTCTTTGACCTTGAAGGTGTAATTCTAAAACCAGTATTAACAGTGAAATATATGCATAAACATTATAGTGGTTAATTTGAAAAAACAAAAAACATAATTGTAGCAGTGAGAAAACATGGCACCTAAGAAGGCTTAAAAAGGGACTCCACTTTGCAAAATGTCTTTTCAAAGAGTAGATTTTACTTTTTTATGTTATGAAAAAAATCTATGCTTTTTAAGTTAAAACAAGACAGACCAAACTTTAGATTGGGTGCCAGCCCTGTCCAAATTATTATAATTTCATATATGTTTTCAGACCATGCAACTTATCTGTGGAAATACAAAGACTGTTGCCACACTGTTCATTTATAGACCTAATATTCTCTTTTTTGCAAACATTTGATGGCGTTGATAAGTATAATCTTTGTGTTTGGCACACCCATGTCATAATGTGCCCTTATAAACTCATGACTTCAGTTTCAGTTCATTATTTTCTTGTTATTTTACATTGGCTAAAACATTGTAATCACTATGAATACTATTGTTTTCATCAGACATATTTCTAATCCCTTAATGTGATGGTTGCAAATTATTAAATTCTGCTGTTTATTTTAAAGTTTGCTGCATTTCATTTGCTTGGACTTGTGTTTTGATGTATCTTTGTAGTTATAAGTGTAGCAATTATTTTAATTCTTGAGACAACATTAAAAGGATGCAAATATCAAGAAACCATTCATTTGGGACCCTATGACCATTTATGTTAAGCTGTGCTAGGCAGCCCTGCTTGGCAAATTCAGGCAATTTGCCTTGTTTTCTATAGCATCAGTTCACACCACTTTGATGCAAACCACCACTTTGCAATGCCACTGTGGTAAATAGAACTTAACTGACAAAAAAGTACACCGTGCAATGTGTCTGGTTTGGTGCATCTTGCTGTTTCCTCCCAGGGCACACCAGTGGTCATGTATTCCACATGGTTCCTAGTAGGAATTAGTGAAGGTCAGATTGTACACAGCACAGAACCCTATGCAAATGAGGCCATTATCAATGAGACTTCTTCCTACTGGTATCAGGGCTTTTACACATTGTCTGTTAGCCAACTCTCACTGCAGCAGGTACCGTGTTTAGTTGGTCCCTACTTGTTTTAATGTTTTTACCACATCTTTGTAGGTTCGCAGTTACTCAGGTCTCATTATAGCTAGTCACATTCAGCTGGACTTCAGTTCTAATGATGGTTAGGAACATATCTTCTCATATTTATATCCCCACAGGTAGCACAGGTACTTTAAACACCATGGAATGTATTAAGGAAAATGGGAATTGCTCAGTAACAGAATAGGGTGTTTGAAAGTTGTGCAACCACCCTGTTCTAGTTAGATAATCCCATCCCTTGGTGTCAGGATGTCTGCATAGGTGTCATTTCTTCAATTCATATGACCGAAGGTATAAATTGCTGCCAGGGTAGAAATGGTAAATTAGCATTGTATAATGTCAAAGGACCCCACTGCTCTTTTGGGATGATTTTTTTTCAGTTTGACATAGATTGCCTATGTACTGTAAAAGTAATTGAATGGACCTTTTATTGCGGTCTGTGTCCCGCTGTACCATGTCTGTTTGGTCTCCCTAAGACACACAAGGAAGGTGCTCTTCTAGGGCTTATTGTCCGCAGCATCAATGTTGTCACATATAGCATTGCTAAGTGTCTATTTCCCATAGTTGATAACATAGTACACAACTTTTATAACGCTAAAGAATTTGTCAGCGAGGTACTTGGCTTGGATTTGGAACCAAAAGCGACAATATCACATCCATTTTCACTTGTATATTAACTGCTTTTGAGACTGTACGGAAATATTTGTAATGTAATAAGACTGGTGACAGCTGAACAGAACTAAAGCCAAGCTAAACAAAATATGTTCTAGACCTTTTTCTCATGCCACCTACAGTATTTCAAGTACAAGGATAACTTCTACAGACAAAAGCATTTCTATAGAACCATGGCTGTGTTACATGATCGCCATTCTCTCCCATTTTAGCTAAACTTTACAACCAGGTGGTTAAGAAAAGGGCCTTGAACTCTTTCAGAGAAATAGCACCAAACCATTGGTTCTAGTATGTGGATGATGGTACACAGGAGGGGCACAAAATAACTAATTACACTTTTCTCACTGTGTTACATGTCAAGCAGTGGCCTGACATTTACACTGAGGTCTATAGGAAACCTACTCACTCAGACCAGTATCTGATTTCGCTCTCATCACCAATTCAAATCTCTGCAACTCCAGACCAAGTGTCAGCATCCGGGTCCAAACCCAGAGCCTCTTGCATCTGGCAGGTGTTCTCCTTACTGTGCCACCTGTAATGCCAGAGAGGTCTCGCCTGATCCCTTGGACAGCCTTACTTTGTGTCTTGTTTTTGATTAATCTTGCACTCCTATTTCCTCCCATGAACTTTCCTGTTTAAGCCATGCCTCTTCACTTCCTGTTCCTGCTGTGCATCAATTGCACTTCTCCTCGACCTGCAACCACCTTTTGACTTATTCTTCAACTACTTATCTGTTTGATCCCAACCTGCTACATCAGTTACGAGACCCTAGCTTGCTCACCTCCATGGTGGGACAATCTTGAGAACTGTGACCTGGCACAAGCATGCTTCGAAACCCATCTCCACCGAGAGGAGTTGACATGTGCGAATCAAAATTCAGACAAAATTTTTGTTATTTGAAGATTTGGATGAATTCATATTTCTGAATCACAATAATAACGAAATTCAACGAATCCGAAATGATTTATAACAATTTTCTAAATTTGAAAGTGAATTCAAAATGAATTTTAAATGGAAATAAGATGAACAAACTTCAAATCTGTGTGTCTTTCAAGGCCAGCAATACAGTGTCATAGAAGCTTGTACATCCAAAAAAACCCAGCGCCCAAACAATGAGGTACCCTCATATATGAAGGGCAGTGTGGAGAGGAATACAAAGACTTGTACATTGAGGAGACAAAACAACCTCTCAAAAAATACTGATCCAACAGAGTAGAGTAAATTTTACAGGTCAGAACTCCACAATTTCCCCACACCTGAAGGAAGAGGGACATTCTTCCAAAGACAGTAAGCTACAAATTTTGGATGTAGAGGACAACTGGCTTGCAGGAGGGGTGAAAGAGGCTATCGAGGTCAAACTGGAACTCCCATCTCTAAACAGGCATGTGGCCCTTTGACCCCATGTGTCTTTCACATATAATGCCCTAACCCAGCAGGTTGATGACTATTTGATTTACAGTACTGTGTTAACAGCAATGCAGACTTCCTGACACAGAGGAATGGAAATATGCAGGATGGTTACACCTCGCATCCTGTTCCTAAAAAATCAACATCTGCTTTGACACATTTCCTTGTTGTGAATATAAATGCTGGGGTATGTTCCTGATGCTTACAGCTAAAGGATTGTTAGGAGCAATCTGCAAGGGAGCTTGACTATGCCCTCACTTACCTGCCAGATCCACCATTCATAGATGCCATCATACTACAGCTTCTATTAATGACATAGGAGCTCTGAATGGAGAGGGTGGAGCTATAATGAATCCTCCCGTCCCTTGCTCAGACATCCTGTGTCAATCATAGAAGCTGTAGTATGGCTTCTATAAATGGTGGATTTGGCAGGAAAGGGTGGGCATAGCCAAGCCGTCTTCATCAGAGCTTGTGACAGTCCTTTTAGCTGTATTAATCTCTGCCACACAAGAAGATTATGGTGGGGTGGCCAGAGGTAAAGGCAGGACAAAGGAATATTTCTGAAAGAAGACAACTCAACACAAAGGGCACATCAGTCTCTTGTGCTGATTTCTATGTTTTCCATTTAACTAAACTTATGCTTCAAAATAATATAAATAACACTGAATTTTCGGTCCCCTAGAAAGATATCCTTTCAGACCTTTCATGAGCTAGGAGCAGTGGGTAAACAGTCCAAACTGCCATATAGGCTGATGGGTCTGGGAAGGAAAAATATTACAAATAACTCCAAACTAGAACAGTTCAGAGATGGTAAGGCATAGGTGTGACACCAGTTCCCATATTTAGAGAAATGTACAGTAGATTTTGAATAAGAATGCTAGATAATTTTTCATTAACACCATCAGATTCATACAGTGTGAATTCTTGAAAGGGGACTGAGGGCTTTTCCCAGACTTTATCTATTCTTTTCTTTGCAGCCAGAAATCGGTATGTACCCACTTTCCGTTGGTATGAAAAAGGCCTGTAATCGTAAGGTGAAAAAGGGCCATCATCACACCTTTGGAGATTATTAAATGAAATGGATTTACAGGAGTCCAAATATTCTAGACCAAAATGTGATCATTTTTGGACAGGATCACCAACATCACCACACTGACGGCATCCTCTAAAACACCCATCACTGTAGTTTGGATTGGTGTGAGCTATTCGAGTTGGAATCCAATACCATCAAAGGTTTCTAAAATAGATGTATTAAAGGAACATTTAGTTATTCTGGACCAGATTTTACTTCACTCCTCCAGTGCTAGAGGGGGAGTGAGGTCTTCAAAGCAAACAAAATAGATGAATGAGCTTCATGAATGCTAAGCTCCGATTATAAAAGCTCTAAAAGTCTAGGTGACCCTTGGGAGTGTAGACATATATGTTCAAAGGCTAATTTTGTATATTTAGTAGGTACAAGGTTCAGTGTTTGTTGTACATAGCATACATATATTCTGTGTTGGGTGCTTTATGGTGTTCCAGAAAGGAAGACCAGGTATGTGAGGTCAAGAAGTGATGGACATGGGTGAAACTGTGGGGGAAATAGCAGATGTTTGAGGATTGTCAATAAAGGTAAAAAGGGAGACAACTTACCTGAATATCAGACTGAATCCCAAAATTTTAAATTATGCATAAAGGGGATAAAGAAGATGGGATGGGCTTCATGTTGGAGTCAAAGTAAAGCTGTGATGGGAATGCAGTCACAATTTGGCACACCTAGGAACACCCAAAGGGAACATCTGAGGTGGCAGGTAATAAAGTTATGTGAAATTTGTGCTGATTTATCATATCTTTCCTTATTAGGAACCCCTAGGCTTCCTTGTAATTTGTGAGCAAAAACGATAGGGTGTGGGACCCTTGGTTGTTTATAGGTCCAGATAAGGGTAAGAATCTGATTGCAGATTAGTGTCCCCTCCTTGGTTTACACTTACTAGAGCAAAGTATGGAAATAGTATAAAGCTTTAGGGAGGATGGTCATTTTTACTGCATTGGCCTATCCAAGACAGAGATGAGAATTTCTAGGAATGAAAAAGTGTAAGGCGGGTTCGTAATAAAGAATAGTAATAAGTGTAAATTGAATTGTAATGAGGGGGCAGTTTGATTCCTAGGTAATCCAACATTTAAAAGATTTCCAGTAGTATGGAAAATTAGATTGGATCTGAGTAACTGCCTCATCAGGGTGTGAAATGTTTAGAGCCTTGGCTTTGACTTGATAAAAGGTCATCATCTGCAAATAAGTTATTTTAAAATGAAGACCAGCATTCAAAACCCCAGTTATATCTGTATTGTCCCTAATCACGATTGGCTAAATTAAAGAGAATTGGGAATAGGGGGTATCCTTGTTGCATACCTCCAGAAAATATCAGGAACCTGAATTATGTCCTATGTATCTAACCATATCAGAGTGGGAAGAGCATAAATCAGAAATCCATAAAACATATCAATTTCCACAAATCCCATTATTGCAAAACATATTGCAGAAAGTCCCAGGAGAGGGAGTCAAATGCTTTATATATGTCAAAGGAGAGAAAATATCTGTTGATCCAGGAGCCCTGGACTTTATCTAGCTATATTCGATCAAAATTTAAGAGATATAGGTCTAAAATGTTGAGGCTTCAGTTACGTTTTTAGGGATCATTTTAACATATGCCTGCAGGGACACAGGGGAGGGACAAGTTCCTATTTTCAAGGTGTTAAAAAGGTAGGTCAGATGGGGAACTAGATTAAGGATTACTGTTTATAGTGATAACGATAGCATCCCACGAATTGCAGCATATAGCTGCAATTGCAGAGAGATTGAATAGGCTTTAAGTATCTGTAAAAAAATAAATAAATATATTAATGACTTTTTTTGGACACTGAGGATGGAAAATAGCATACAAGTTTGCACCACAGCTAAAAAGCTTGTTTGACCATGCCCCAAAGTATGAGAACTTGAGCAGACATTTAACATCTAAAAAAAAAAAAGAGTGTATTTTTTTGGACATCAACAATTAAAATAGCAAACAGATTTGCACCAGAGCTAGAATGCCTTTTGAAGCAGGCCACAATTTCTGAGAGCTGGCATTGAGCATCTAACACACACACACACACACACACACACACACACACACACACACACACACACACACACACACACACACACACACACACACACACACACACACACACACACACACACACACACACACACACACACACACACACACACACACACACACACACACACACACACACACACACACACACACACACACACACACACACACACACACACACTTTTGGTAGAAATGATATTTCTACATGGCAAATAATTTACTAGCAGGTGTAGTAGAGTGATAGAAATCCAACAGTCATGACATGCGTGCTGCTGATTCTGTGTAATTGAATCACTAATTGAAAGGGGCATGTTCAAAATAATAGCAGTGTGGAGTTCTATTAGTGAGGTCATTCATTCTTTGAAAAACAGGTGGCAATTATTGCCCTTCTTTAAGGAAGGAAGGCAGCAAATGTTGCACATGCTGGTTACAGTGCATTTCTCTCTGAAATTCTGAGGAAAATGGGTTGTTCCAGACATTGTTCAGAAGAACAGCGTACCTTGATTAAAAAGTTGATAGGAGAGGGGAAAACATATAAAGAAGTACAAAAAATGATAGGCTGCTCAGCTAAAATGATCAGAAATGCTTTAAAATGGCAACCAAAACCTGAAAGACGTGGAAGAAAGTGAAAAACTACCATTCGAATGGATAGAAGAATAGCCAAAATGG
Organism: Staurois parvus; assembly: GCF_062004578.1. NCBI lineage: Eukaryota > Metazoa > Chordata > Amphibia > Anura > Ranidae > Staurois > Staurois parvus. The sequence continues at coordinate 17,580,754 of NW_028317951.1, read as the reverse complement.
CAAGGACTCAGCCAACAATCAGCTCCAGGAAGATCAAAGAAGGTCTAAAGCCACCTGTGAGTACTGTTACAATTAGAAGACGCCTATGTGAAGCCAAGCTATCTGCAAGAAGCCCCCGCAAAGTCCCACTGTTGAAAAAAAGACGTGCTGAAGAGGTTACAATTTGACAAAGAGCACATTGACTGGCCTAAATGGCGCAACATTTTGTGGACTGATGAAAGTAAGATTGTTCTTTTTGGGTCTAGTGGCCGGAGACAGTTTGTCAGACGACCCCCAAACACTGAATTCAAGCCACAGTACACTGTGAAGACAGTGAAGCATGGTTGCGCAATCATCATGATATGAGGATGTTTCTCATACTACGGTGTTGGGCCTATTTATCGCATACCAGGGATCATGGATCAGTTTGAATACATCAGAATACTTGAAGAGGTCATGCTGCCTTATGCTGAAGAGGAAATGCCCTTGAAATGGGTGTTCCAACAAAACAACGACCCAAAACACACCAGTAAACGTGCAACATCTTGGTTCCAGACCAACAAGATTGACGTTATGGAGTGGCCAGCCCAATCCCTGGATCTTAATCCAATAGAAAACTTGTAGGGTGACATCAAAAATGCAGTTTCTGAGGCAAAACCAAGAAATAGAGAAGAACTGTGGAATGTAGTTCAATCATCCTGGGGCGGAATACCTGTTCACAGGTGCCAGAAGTTGGTTGACTCCATGTAACACAGATGTACAGCAGTTCTCAGAAACAGTGCTTATACAACGAAATATTAATTAAGTGGTTCAAAGGAAAGTAAAATCTTCAAACATTTTTCAGTTTATATAGTGAATGTTTGAGTTTGTAAAGAAGAATACAAACACTGCTATTTTTTTGAACAGTCTAATATTCACTTTTCTTCAATTTTTTTTAGAGGAACAACACAACTTTGATGTATTTTTCTTCATGTTTTGATTTGGAATAGAATGTGTAGTGTTCCCAATGCATTTGTGTGTATGGAAATAAAAGCTATTAGAAGGATTTTGAGCTTTATTCACTTTTTTCAACACACTGCTATTATTTTGAACACAACTGTGTGTGTGTATATGTATATATATATGTATATATATATATATATATATATATATATATATATATATATATATATAATTTTTTTTTTTTTTTTCCTTTTTGGACAGGCCACAATTTCTGAGCGCTTCAGCAGACTTTTAGTATCAGGAAAAACATTTTTTACACAGATGATGGAAATAAAATACAGATTTGCACCACAGCTATATAGCCTTTTTGCACAAGTTGCAATTTCTGAGAGATAGAGCAGGCATTTAGCATCCATAAAAAATTATTATTATTATACAGTATTTATATAGCGCCAAAAGGTTTCTTTTTTGGCCACTGGGGATGGAAATTGCATAAAGGTTTGTACCATAGCTAAAAAGCCTGTATGGACAGGCCGCAATTTTTGAGAGTTTGCACAAGTGTTTAGCATTGAAAAAAAAGAATTTGTAACACTTTTTGTTCACCAATGGAAATAAAAAGGCCACAAAAAAAGAAATGCATAGTCTTTTTGGACAATGAGGATGGAAATGGCATACAAGTTTGAATCACAGCTAAAAAGTCTGTTTGCAAAGGGTAGAATTCCTTAAGCTTAAGCCCTCGGTCCCATCAAAGCCGATTTTGAAATCGTGCAACTTACAGTGAAGTTGCACGATTTCAAAATCGGGTGACCTGCCAATTTCAGTTGCGATTTGCAAGACATCTGACACAGATCTCAACAAAAGTAGTACATGCACTACTTTAGAAATTGGTGCGGCTTCGACCAAGTCTTAACTGCATCGATAGGACCGCTCTAATAGAGGACAATAGGGTGCAATTTGGCATACAATTTGAAAGCCGCATGGCAAGCAAATCACATGCCAAATCGCACCCGATGTGACCAGGGTGTAAGTGGGCATTTAGCTTTGGGGAAAAGTGTCTTTTTTTGGCCAGAGATTATAGAAATTGTATGCAGGTTTGTACTACGGCTTCTCGAATAGGCTGCAATTTCTGATATTGGGAAAGCATGTAGCATCAGGAAATAAACAATTAAACTCAAGATGGAAAAAGCATATAGCTTGGCAACACAACTAACAAACCAGAGTGGACAGTTTGCAATTTTAGAGGGATAGAGCAGCCAAATGTTTTACACTAAATAAACAAAAAATTATATTGCGCAAATGGCAAAAAAGTATTACAAATGAGCTGCAGCAAGCATGCATATGCGATAACAAACCGGTGATGAAAATCAGAAAGTTCAGGTATTTTACACTAGGAAATTGTCCAAAACCTTTGTTTTGGACACTAGATTTGGTAACAGCATATATCTTTGCAACACATCTTTGTAGACTTCATTGTCAAGGTTGAAAATGTTTGAGGAAGAGATTAATCAGAATGGAATTTCACTTCATATCCTGGTAATGGGCTGTATACATTGCTACTGTCTGGTAGGTGGTATAGAAGTATTGGCTCTCATACCACCAGGTTGCAGAATAGCTTCTTTCCTTGATCTGTGTGGCTCTTGAACACTAGAGGTCTTGTGGAATAAATGGATTGGGAGTCACACCCTGGTCACATCAAGCCTGACTTTGAAATCGTGCATCTTATAGTGAAGTTGCACGATTTCAAAGTCAGGGGACATGCCGATTTCAGGTGCGATTTGCAAGACATCTGACACAGATGTCTATGCAAATTGCACCAAAAGTTGTGCATGTACTACTTTAGAAATCAGTGCAGCTCCGAATAAGTCGGAACTGCACCGATATGACCGCTGTAATTGCAGACAATAGGGTGCCACTTGGAATGCAATTTGCAAGTTGCATGGCATGCACCAAGTGCGACCGAGGTCTTATGTCTTTATTACGGTACTTATGTTGTTTTTGGTTAGGTGTTTTTATGTTGTGTGTGGAATTCCTTTTTTTTTACCGTGAGGGAGCTACAACTGTGTTTTGTTTTTATGACTGTTATTGTAAAATGACAAATTTTCGGATTCTGAAATCACCCCCCCCCCCCCAAATGGACCTTTTAGAATTTTTTGAGAATGTCCACTATTTGGAAGCTCAAGAGAACAAGCAGACTGCATTTTAAATACAATTATGTTTTTCCCACACAGCAGTTGGAAAAAGTACAGTACTTGGCAGGCAGCACAGCTTTTGTACCCTTTTTGGAGTGGTCACAATCTCTGAGGGACAGAGCATGCAGATATAACTTTATATAATTAGACTGTATATTGTATGAGGTGTTATAAATATAATGGGACTCCTATTTTTCTGAAACATAATCTAGAAATTTGAGGAATTATCTGCACATACAGTACTTTAAAGCATTTTTATAGGACAGAATTTGAGGACGTAAAAAGTGAGACCGGACATTTTCATGTAAGGTATCCCTGTTAGGCCACAATGCTTTAGAGTATGTATTCCAAATTTCACAACTGGGGCACAGCATGAAGAAACGTAATGTATTCTGCATTTTTAAAGATAATGTACTGCAATTTAACTAAAAAGGTAATGACCAATGCAGTATCTACCCAAGCTCAACAAATTAACAATTTCTCCCTGCATAAAGGAAACTAAAAATTAAGTAATGTATATTTTACATAGAGGCAAAGCACCATTATCCAACATGAAAATTCATGCAGAAGAGAGGACCGACCCTTGCCAAACATTGTATGCTTTTTGCTGCTGTTACACAGTGGCAAAAATATTGGGTGAAGAGTGTTGGTGCCCAATATTTGTTTAGTTAACACCATAAACCCAACAGACAAAAATCCTGTAGAGCACTGGATACATATTTACATATATCCAACATTTACATGTTGCTCTGAAAACATTGGGTTTTAGGTATTAGTTTTGCCCAAGCACCATAAGCCCATGGGCCCTGCTTTAACAAGCATGAAACCTACATAGCTGTGAGAAAATTGGGTTTTAGCTGTTGATGGTGCACAAACACCGTAACTTCACAGACAAAATCCTTTGGAGTACAGGATGGATCCTTTTAAATTAAATTCACAGTATTTCCAAATGTGAAATGGCTGCTAAAAAATTGCATAGCTATTACACTATTTTAAACTGTAATCAGGACCGATGCTAGACTATTTTGCACCCTAGGCAAGACCCCCCCCCCTCCCCCGTTTAAAAACAGTAGAAAAGATTAAATCAACAAAACATAAAACTGCTAAACTTCTTTTAATTTGCAAAAATAAGTGCCATAACATACCACCAGCACCAATTTTAAAGACATAATCAGAACACACACACACCACTAGAAGAGCAGGCTGTGGAATTGTGATGATGCCATCACTCACTGCCACATTGCACATGTGATGGATGCCAGGTGACACAAGACATCAGAGTCAGACATTTTCTTCCTCTGAAGTTGCAACTCTGCCTCTGCTGATCAATAGGAAGAGAAGGGCTGGAACTCCACAGGGATCAGCAGCCGCCAGCCAGCTTGCAGTAAGAGACTGAGTCTGAGAGGAACACTGGAAGGAGCTACAGCTCAGCTTCTACACTGGCCCCAGACACCCGACATCTTCCTCTGTTTTTTCTTCCTCCCCTCTGCTGCCCCTCCCCTTAGGTGAAGGATCATTCATGTACATGAATCTCTCACAGAGAGAGAGTGCCAGCCTGTGCTGTGCCAAGGTGCTCCTAGGTGGCAGTGAACCCTAGACGGCTACTTAGTTTGCCTAGTGGAAACCCCGGCCCTGACTGTAATGCTAGCAGGCCTACAACAGTGGTAGGAGATATTACCAGTGGCAGGTAGTGGGATGTATTAATGGTGGCTGGGTGTGCTCATAGAGACCGGATATGATATTGGTGGCAGCATGTGAGATATTTTCTGTGGCCTACAATGGTGAAAGGAGCAGCTTTGGATGAAGCAAAACAAAAAATTGGAGGTTGGCAGGGTCCCTCAAATATTAAATCATATGCATCAGCAGCAGGAGCGTGGTAGCTGCTGTTGATCCAAGACTGGTTTATCGTCAAGGGGGTCATCCATTCCGAGGCTCTTTGTATCAACTCATGCCCCCAGATAATCTGATACCATGTGATGGAGTCACTGCCAATAGGTGCTGGCAGCAGACAGCCATGGGTGCTGAGGACTGAACATTTTTTTAGGCATTGCTCAATCAGCTTCCCCTACTGCTGCTCTCTCCTTACTGGAAGCAATCCATTAGTTCTTTTTCATGCTCTGGAGCTTGAGGGAACTCGTGTGCTGCAAATTACTGGAAGTGGAGGAACCGGAGACCTCATAGCAGCTCAGGATGACTTTGTCCCAAACTACTTCCGCCTACCAATTTAGTACTCCTTGGATGTGGAAGGTATGAAACCCATGCCTGGAAAAATGCCCATGTCATCTTCAGTCTCAATGTCTCCACGGCAATCATACTCCTGCTCTTGTGGCCTCACAGCGACTGTGGCTGATATAGAGCAGGCCCTGAGATGCAAGAAAGCCCTCCTCTTCCTTTTGCTGTTCTGCTATGAGTGCCCTGCCCATGATGCAATGCAGTTTGCCCTCAGCAGGAACACAACTGGTACAGTGTTGCTGATGCATGCAATGTCACAGCTCACCATTCTTGTTGCCTCCTCAGATGGTGACAATATAGTGCATGCATCCTGTATGATCAGCCACTGGAGTGGAGGAAGCAAAGTCCAGCTCACCTGACCCTGTCCTCATGCTATACTCACAGAAGTATTCAGTGATGGCCCTCTGCTACATGTGCAGCTGCTGCAGCATGGTGGAAGTCAAATTCCACCTGGTGGGTATGTCACAGATCAGGCGGAGTGACTGGGGGTGTTTTTTTTTTTTTTTTGCACTCTAGCAGCTGGGGCAGCAAAACGTGTCTGCTCAATGCAACAACTGGTGGGACTGGCAGATTGAGAGCTAGCTCCCATCACACCGACAAAGGGCTGCTGGGAGAGTAGTCTTTTATAGTGTGTTGGCTGCAACATGGATAAAAAAAAACATCATTAGCCAAAGTTTTCCAACTGACCACAGATCATGTGCAAGACTTTGGCCAGTGATGGCTTTGGCAATGCATCATGGGACATGATTCAACAGAGCAATTCCCACAAGTTTGGGATTTGCCCAAACAGCGAATGTTTGGTTCGAACATAGGTTCAGACCAAACACTCAACTCATCCCCACTTCTAATATCCTGTAGACATGAATGGAATGTTGCTCCTGCACTACAGGTACCACCCATCAAAGTCTAGCAGACATCAATAAACAGGTCACAGGCAGCAATAGATTTTCAGCTTAGTCACCTTAAACACCTGCAGCCAGACTGCAGACAGCGTAGGAGGCTGCAATTGTAAGGTGACTAATTTGAACTTATACCATGTACTTTTAACGCTTTTTTCACTGCTTGTTACTAAAGTATTCACATATTTATATCTGTAGACTGTGCCCAAGTACACTTTAATAAACTCCATTTGGTCAAACCTGTTGCTATATTGTCTTTTCGATACCTGTTGTATGTATCACTTTGAGATTAACTATTGTACACAAGTAAGGTTATATTTGTTTCTTAGTATTCTGTAAAAGTAGCACTAATAAAGAGAGCATTCATAGGGAGCATCTGCCTAAGGGACCTTCACATTCTTAGAGATGACAGATGGTATGCAGAAAAGACTAGAAAGAGCACCGGAGCAGTACTTCTGTGAATTGAAGCAGACTCTAACGCGGGAAGAGATGGAGGCAAGAAGGCACTTCTAAGTGCAGTATATCCAGAACTTTATTACAAATGATGGTTAAAACCACTTACAAGGTGTGTGTAAGTTCCAGGCTCATCAGTAAATGTCTTGTGCAGGGCTCCTATCTCTGTGTTCCAAAGCCCGCTGTGATGGCCAGCAGCTGCAGGGGGAGCACCGGGTGTAAAAGCAAGATGGTGGCAGCTCTTCCAGGAATGCTGTGGAATTCATGGACTAGAAGGGACGTCAAAAGGGGGCGCTTTTTTTTATGCGTTTCGGAGCATTTGTGGCTCGCACCCCCTTTGATGTCACTTCCAGTCCTTACACTCTACACAAATGGCGGGCATTCCACAGCGTTCCCTGAAAAGTGGTGGCCATCTTGCAACTACACCCAGAGCTTTCCCTGCAGCTGCTGGCCAGAACAGCAGGCTTTGGAACACATTGACAGGTCCTGATGAAGTCACGAGTTACGTGACGCAACGCGTCGATGGCATTAGCGTGGTGACGTACTTCCGGCGTGACGCCATCTTGGTGCACCTTTGTGATCATGCTGTACACCCAGCACATTGAAATCATCTATACACAGGCTGTTGCTATGTAAGTGGATTATCTCCTTCTTCTTGGTTTATTGCTGCCCATTTGCCATTAAAGCGGTAATACACTATGAGGATTGTGTTTATCTCCTCATTTATGAGCCTATGAGCGGTTGTGACATCGGAGGAGAGTGTTTTCCGTTTGCCCACTGGTCTGGATGAATACTGTCCCTGTTCATGTGATGCCATCTTATCTAAGGAGTTACTGAATTGGAGGATCATGAGGTGATCTACACTATGCTTTGTGGCCCTGTGGGGTCATAGAGTGGAGGTGAGAGGCCATTGCAGCAAGACTGCCTGGGATCACGTTTGGAGTGTGCTGTGATTCACTTGCACTTCTTAGAAATATGAACTGTGGACACTTTATTTTGCACTAAACCACTGTCATTTGTCTATTAAGGGCTATTGTTCCTTCCATATCCCCCTGTGGATTTGGGTCATTAATGTATTTTTATGCTGTATTTTGTTTATATATAGTATTTCTTATTTTTTAGCGCTGCATCATTTTTACATTTATTTTCTATTGCCTTTCGTTTGGTATGGGACAGATGCTGGCTGCTTTTTAGCTTATTACACTGTTTATCCTAAGAGCGCAGGAGGATATATATCTATTGATTTAGCCCTGCACAAGATGTTTACTGATGAGCCCGAAAGTTACACACATCTTGTAAGGGTTTTTAACTTTAATTTATAATAACGTTCTGGATACACTGCACTTAGAAGCACCTTCTTGCCTTCTTCTGTAAAAGTAGCACTGCATTCACTTTACACAAACACTGTTTATACAAGTACTATATATATACAAAGAACAGTGGCTGATCAACAAATGGTTCCCCACACACATGGCGGTTTTGTATATATAAATAGTTGTAGGAAAAGTTAGGAGTGCAAATGTTTTCTTGATTCTGATATTGGTTTCAGTTTACCTCCCCTGGAAGCAATATACAGATCAAGATATCTTAAGTGGGGTACACACTATGAGAAAATCAGAAGAAAAGTTCTGTATGAGGAACAATCATTCAATTTTCGTATAGTGTGTGCACAACGTTCGACATCCGATTCAGACTTTCCAAATGAAAACTGCCAAAGGGACAAACACCAACATTTTTCTTGCATATGAACAGAAATAACAATTTTCATATAATGTGCACATGATCAGAAACAATAAACAACAATAATCTACAACGTTTCTATGTCAAACAAAAAAAAAAGAGCCTTTTTTGTTCAAGAATTTTTGTACAATTAGTGCCATCCACAGGTTTGACCTTTTGCCTAATTTTCCTATAGTGTGTACCTGTTTTACTTTATGCTACATTCTGGTCCTGGGTCAGTGTCTCAGAAAGCTTATAGCTAGTGGATTAGCATGGTAACCAGGCATCTGGCATTTTAAAAAGGTTAGCAATGGCAGGCTACATATTTCTCCATGCCTTAACAGTAAGTTTCCATCTAATCATTTAAATAACTGTTTTCTGGTCATGGTGCAGACTATGTATGTACCAGGGGCGGACTGAGAACTCATGGGGCCCCCGGGCAATAGGATATCATGGGGCCCCTGTGTCCTTGCCCAAACTCAAAAAAGCCTATGAAAAAGGTACCAGGGGCATCTCATGGGGCCCCCTACTGACCCCGGGCCCTAAGGCAGTTTCCAAATGGTCAGTCCGCCCCTGGTATGTACATGGGTCTGCTAATGGTATTATCTTTGCAGACAGATGTATGAACTCTAATGTGCACAATGTTGCTGTTAGGTGACTGAAAAGATCCATGGCATCGTTTTGCAGTGAAAGTAATTACTGTCATTGGACAGTAATGACCTGCTCTCTAGTGCTCAGGGCCATAGATAAGGGGGTACCACCAGTCCTCCTGTATGTGGCCCAGACCGGCAGGGGGAGCCCAGACAGCTGGTTGAATCAGATGTTGACAGAGAGGGTGGCTTCTTTTCCTCTTCCTCCTGCTGGCTTTCAGCTGCTGCAGAGAGAGCCATACAGGGGGTCGGTTCCTGTAATTGCCCCCGCCGCACCCATCACCCTCCCTGTGCACCATACATTTCCACCTGTCGCCCAGGCCCCCCTGTGTACCCCCACCCCCACAGTGCTGCTGGCTTCCCTCCTCTCCTTTCCACCAGCATCTGCAAGCACACAATAGGATCCCTCAGGATGGAGAGTGGGGTAAGGGTCTAGTAAATATGTCACATTTACCAGCCACTTCCTTTCCTGAATTAATACAATGAGTGATCTGACTGTGTTCATTCATAACTGAAGAATTTTTTATTTTTTGGATAAGGAGCCCTGTCATGTTTGCTGTATGGGGCCCCATGGTTTCTAACAGCATCGCTGCTAGCACTGCTTACCTAAACCTGCTTTACTTTGAAAATGTTCATCAGACTGATCCAATGGGGTCAGAATCTACTGCACTTCCGAATAGAAACCAATCAGCTTTCAGGTTTTATTGCTAAAGCTTAATTGAACAAGCTGAGGTTAGAAGCTGAACCAGCTTTAGTACATTAACCCCAATGTATGCTTAAAGTTAATCTCCATGTTTTAGTGAAGTTTAAATAGTTTATGTGGGCCAAGCTGGTCCAAACTATTTACTTCACTAACAGTTGCAGGTGCTGTGTGTGCTGTAAAAACTGTATGTAGCCTTTGCTATATACTGTACAGTGCTCTGTCCTGGCAATGAGATAATAACTTTCTGTCTGCTCCTTGAACAAAGATCGAGTTAGCTGAGATCTTCTCTGCCATTCACAACAAACTTTGTATTCTATGAATGAATACAAAGCTCCCTTGGATAGAGATTGTGAAATCAATCTGCCTGCCTCTCCGCCTCAGCCAATCAAAAGTGATAAGTCTGTTCCTAAATACACAAAATTATTAATTTCAAATATCTCCTTGGCATCTTGCCACAAAATTACCTTTAGATTATGCCAAACATAAATAAAATTGGTTAACGGTCAATGATAAAATCACATGTCTATTCATAATATTCAAAAAGTTTAAGAAAATTTAGGATTTGTGGATGCAATATATTTTGCTGGACCAAGAAGGTCTTGGGTGGTCCATTTTCTCAGTTTAAACTTTTGATATGTTTTCTGTTGTGAATGGGGTATGGGTTTGTGGGATTTGCAGGTCATTGCATTCTGTTTGTATAGGTTTTATACAGCATGCCGACATTTTTTGAATTGGGACAAAACTACATATCCAAAATGGATTTCAGATATTATTCCAAATAGTCACAGTTGCTAAAAAGAGTTCAAGAGATCAAAACACTCAACTCAGCAAACTATCAAATAGGCAAAATGTCCCTTCTGATCAATTTAAATTAGGTATGGATCAGATTCATTCAAATTGAGTCAATCAGACACAGCAGATAATTATCTAGTGTGATTGTTTCAAATAAGGCCTAGATAATTTCCTAAATGCACATAATGTAACTAGATAATAATATTTATAGGTAAAGATGATTGGCTCTCGGGTTATCAGGGGATCAGGAAGGATTTTTTCCCTTGCTGGAACAAATTGAATCATGCTTTACTCAGGTTATTTGCCTTCCTCTGGATCAACTGTGGGTATAGGATTATGTATACAGTTTTTTTTATTTGTGGGGGGTGGGGTTATGTTGGTTGAACTGGATGGACTTGTGTCTTTTTTCAACCAGATTAACTATGTAACTAAGAAGGCTCAGGAGGAACAATTGCTTCTTCTGTTCTTTCCCCAGTCTTTATTTCCTTCATTCTTTTCACATGAAGGACAATGTCCATGCAGTACTTGGCTTGGCCTATTGTTACAAATAATTGTCTGCACTGCACAGACTGGAATGCCTTTTTGGTGTTTATATTTGTTGTCATGTTGTAACATTGCTCCGTTGTACACATGCACACCTAGAGAAATGATATGGCTGTCATACAAATGAGAGGAGGGCATCATCTGGGGTATATAAGCCTTTTTTTTTTAATATTTACCAATTCATGCAATGGACAGCATGCCAAGTCCTGTGGTTCATAACAATCTTTATTTGTAAAGCTGTTGGATCTTTTGCTTTTAATATAAGAGGGTATTACAAAAAAAATTAAAAATTCTAACAGGAAGTTCTAAGAGCTTTAGACATTGCTTTCCAACCACCTTTTAAATATCTAATTAACGCATCTTTATAATAAATGTTTCTTTGGGAAGACATTGAAAAGGAAGCAGTGAACATGATGCCCTGTTAGAAATGGTTATTTTAAAAGTAAATTATTTTATGACACATGAACTGGTTGTAAAACAATAGACAGAGGTGGTGTCAGGGTTAAGAAGAGGGGCAACCTGGGCAATTGCCCAGGGCCCTCACCCCCTCCAGGGCTTTCGAAGAATGCCAGCAAGTGTGGGAATCTGGAATGCTTTAGTGTGTGTGGCCACCACTTTATCTTTCCCCACAGCCTGATAAAATAGTCAAAAGCATTACTTTCAATGCTTTCAGCTTCACAACAGTCATGCAATAAATATATTCACTAAAAATAAACTACAGTTTCACTTAGTACATGCCCAAGCTCTTAGTCAAAGTCAGTGTTTATCTGAAACCACACCTTTTGGGTCTGGGCCAGTGGCAATTAAGGTAAGCCTAGAGCAGATAGATCACTTTTTCTTTAACCAGTCAAATATGTCCTTATGTGTCCTAACAGTCACATCTAAATGCTGTTCCTGGTTCAAATTTAACTGTTACTCAATACACATCCCAGATACGTCACCTTAGGTAATAACATCTTATATCTAGATGAAACTAGGTTAATAGGTTAATATGTCATTATTAAAGAGTGTCCTCCCAAAATCGACCATACAATTTATTAGTGTTACTCACTGAAAAGAATGTTTTCCTCCCTTGCTGTTTGGTAGCTCTCTATTACTACCTGTATAACTTGTTCAGAAAGGCAGGTTGAAGTATAGTGGTGATGCGTGAACCACAGTAGGTCGTAGAACAAATTTTGAGGTTGATTTGACCACACTAAACTGAAATATGAATGGTTGATGTGTAGAACTTTACATTGTGTATTATTATTGCTAATGCTGACCTTAGAAATGTATTTATTACAGGTACTTACATAGCACTGCCAATTTACACAGTGCTTTACATACAGGTGAAACTCGAAAAATCAGAATATCGTGCAAAAGTTCATTTATTTCAGTAATGCAACTTAAAAGGTGAAACTAATATATGAGATAGACTCATTACATGCAAAGCAAGATAGTTCAAGCCGTGATTTGTCATAATTGTGATGATTATGGTTTACAGCTCATGAAAACCCAAAATCGACAATCTCAGAAAATTAGAATATTACATGCAATCAATAAAACAAGGATTGTACATAGAACAATATCGGACCTCTGAAAAGTATAAGCTTGCATATGTACTCAGTACTTGGTTTGGGCCCCTTTTGCAGCAATTACTGCCTCAATGCGGCTTGGGATGGAAGCTATCAGTCTGTGGCACTGCTGAGGTGTTATGGAAGACCAGGATGCTTCAATAGCGGCCTTCAGCTCTTCTGCATTGTTGGGTTTTTTGTCTCTCATCTTTCTCTTGGCAATGCCCCATAAATTCTTTATGTGGTACAGGTCAGGAGAGTTTGCTGGCCAATCAAGCACAGTAATCCCACGGTCATTGAACCAGGTTTCGGTGCTTTTGGCAGTGTGGACAGGTGCCAAGTCCTGCTGGAAAATGAAGTCAGCATCCCCATAAAGCTCGTCTGTGGAAGGAAGCATGAAGTGCTCCAAAATATCCTGGTAGATGGCTGCGCTGACCCTGAACATAATGAAGCACAGTGGACCAACACCAGCAGATGACATGGCTCCCCAAATCAACACAGACTGTGGAAACTTCACACTGGACTTCAAGCATCTTGCAGTGTGTGCCTCTCCATTCTTCCTCCATGCTCTGGGTCCTTGGTTTCCAAATGAGATGCAAAAGTTGCTCTCATCAGAAAAGAGGATTTTGGACCACTGAGCATCAGACCAGGTCTGTTTTTCTTTAGCCCAGGTAAGACGCTTCTGGCGTTTGTTGTTCAGGAGTGGCTTGACAAGAGGAATACGACATTTGAAGCCCATGTCCAGGATCCATCTGTGTGTGGTGGCTCTTGATGCACTTACTTCAGCCTCAGTCCACTCCTTGTGAAAGTCCCCAACACTTTTGAATGGCCTTTTCCTGACAATCCTCTCCAGGCTGCAGTCATCCCTGCTGCTTGTGCACCTTTTTCTTCCACACTTTTCCCTTCCACATAACTTTCTATTAATGTGCTTTGATACAGCACTTTGGGAACATCCAACTTCTTTTGCAATTACCTTTTGAGGCTTTCCCTCCTTATGGAGGGTGTCAATGATGGTTTTCTGCACAACTGTCAGGTCAGCAGTCTTTCCCATGATTGTGATTCCTACTGAACCAGACAGAGACCATTTAAAGGCTCAGGAACCCTTTGCAGGTGTTATGGATTAATTAGCTGATTAGAGTGGGACACTTTGAGCCTAGAATATTGCACCTTTTCACAATATTTTAATTTTCTGAGATTGTGGATTTGGGGTTTTCATGAGCTGTAAGCCATAATCATCACAGTTATGACAAATCACGGCTTGAACTATCTTGCTTTGCATGTAATGAGTCTATCTCATATATTAGTTTCACCTTTTAAGTTGCGTTACTGAAATAAATGAACTTTTGCACGATATTCTAATTTTTTCACCTGTATATAGTACATTCACATTAGTTGCTGCCCTCAGTAAGCGTACAATCATAGATCACTAACTCACATTCATACATATACCAGGGCCAATTTAGACAGGAGCCAAACACCCTAACAGCATTTCTTTGGAGTGTGCAAAGAAACCAGAGTACCTGGAGGCAACCCACACAGGCACAGGGAGAACATGCAAACTCCAAGCAGGTGGTGTTTGGGATTCAAGCCAACAACCCTAGTACTGCCAGGCAGAATTTTTAACCACCTAGCCACTGTGCAGTCAATACATTTTTGCAGGGCACACTGGGGTTGATTTACTAAAACTGAAGGGTGCAAAATCTTGTGCATAGAAACCAATCAGCTTTCAGGGGTTTTTTTTGTGAAAGCTTAATGGAACAATCTGAAGTTAGAAGCTGATTGGCTATCATGCACAACTGCACCAGATTTTGCACTCTCCAGTTATAGTAAATTAACTCTCATATCTCCCTTGAAGCAGGTAGTCACCTACAAGTGTTCCCTTCTTTCCTATCAATTATGGTAAGAGCCTTAACATTTGATTTTTCAACCAATCAGGAAGGGAGAGATAATGACACTGCATGTGTAAGAATCAACATTTTTGCATTTATTGAAGATATAAATAAACATTGTCAAAAGCATGTTTAATAGACCGATTTGGAATAAATAAGACACATTTATTGTTAGAATTTTACATACTTTAGCTTCTTTTCAAATAAAAATAAAAAAGATTTTTGCTTGCACCTTGAGGAGCCAAAGGAGTGACCCTTTATATTTCTTGTTCTGGAGGAGTGACATTCTATCAACCCTTTCGCCACCTGCTCAGGTCAGTACTGTGCTTTCTCTTTGGAAGACCCTTACTGATCTGTGACACCAGTTTCACGGTTACACCCTGTATTAAACTGGTAATTTGTAAAATAATATTTGTATATAAATATTGAATCAGATTTAAACTATCAGCTTTAAAATATACTAAATATTCTATTAAAAAAAATTACATTTGATTCAAGACTATTACAGTTTCCCTTTAGATATTTCCCTACTGGGCCAATTCTGACATTTCTCTCCTACATGTAAAAATCTAAATTTTATTTATAGAAAATTGTTTAGAACCCCAAACATTATATATTTTATAAGCAGAGGCCCTAGAGAAGAAAATGGTGGGTATTGCAATGTTTTATGTCACATGGTATTTGAGCAGTGTTTTTTTTTCACAGCAAATTTTTGGGAAAAAATACACTTTATTTAATTTTAATTCACACTACCACAATATAATACCAAAATTTTTGGTAAAATATAAAAGGTGTTGTTACTCTGAAGTAATTGTGTATGTCCATGGAATTTCACTATACTATGGCACCTAAAAATCTTCAAAGGTGACACGTTAAAGGCTTTCACAGGTTACCAGTTTATAGTTACATAGGAGGTCTGGTGCTAGAATTATTGCTCTCGCTCTGCTGTTTAAGGTGATACCTTGCGTGTGTGGTGTAAAAATGATTTTACATATGTGTGCAGGACTTACATATGCATTTGCCTTTTGAGTGTGACATGGCGCTTTAATTTTTAAAAAATGTATTTTATTTAAAATTCTTTTTACACTGTCTCTTTAATTTTGATCACTTTTATTGCTATTACAAGGGATGGACAACATATCTTGTGATAGCTGGAGCAGTGATGGGTCCTCTTTACTGAGACATCCAGGGTCTATTAGACCCCAGATCTTTCCTCTTCCCTTAAGAGCATCTGGTAAAACCAAGATTGATTTGACAAGCCAGTAATGGCTTTTTTGCATCCTGGCAAAACCAGAAGTGACAAAATCCTCATCGATTCCATCTTCTTATACTATAGAGATGGTCAGGGAACTTCCCATCCTAAGTCATCTGTATTGTAAGCCAGCAGCACTGCAAGCTTCAGTCTCGGGCTCCCTGGTGGGAGCCCAAGACTGAAGTGGGAGAGCCTTGAAAGGCACCGGAAGGCAGGGGGGGGAACCCACTCACGCAGCACATAAGAGCAATCCAGCTGCTATTTAGCTGCTCAGATCACTTTTACATTATTCAGCAGTATCGGACAAAAATTTTGATACGGGGATGATGCCTGCAGCTGAAGGCATCATCCCAATATAACCTTTGAAAGTTCAGGACATCATGGCCCTGATTCACTATTGGGCGTGGGCGCATATTTATGGGCTTAAGCCCAATTTTCATGGGCGTCCGTCCATTTTTGACCCTGCAACCTAATTCACTATTGAGCAGAGCCCATAAGCAGACGCCCAATCTAATTCACAAAAAGACACACGCCCGGAATCAGACTCACAAAAGCAGACTTGCTAAGAAGCACGTCTAACACCATGAAAAATCACTGTAGAGACATGTTCACTTAGAAATTTGCTTTGCCAAATATCAGGACTTCACTTTAAACAATATCTGCTATTTCCAAAAAAATTAAGAATGTGTTAAAAATCGTTTTTCTCAAGGAAATCGACACAGTAAAAATCTAGATGCCCGTGCAGTGTCTTTGGCAGATAGAACTGAGCATGTGCAGAACACATTTTAGTCCTCTGCCATGGGCGTTTGCTTTTTAGCCACTGACTAATAGTGAATCTGATTGTGGATTCCTCTGACAGCCGGCACTCGGTCGCGACTACTGTGTTTAATAAACAGCATTAAGCATATCTTCATGTAATCTAATTAGATTTCCTTCGTTTTAGTGATTATATTTTTGTTTCTTATCCTTTATAATTATTTCTGTTATGATTTTACTTATTTTGAAGGTCTAGATAAAATTTATTTTGAAAGCTGAATGTAAAAATAAAGGTCCGCAATAAAAAAAAAAAAAAAAAAAACAGCGTGGGTCCCCCCTCTCATCCATACCAAGCCCTTCAGGTCTGGTATGGATATTAAGGGGGAACTCCATGCTGAAATTTAAAAAAAAAACAGCGTGGGTCCCCCTCAATATCCATACCAGACCTTTATCCGAGCATGCAGCCCGGCAGGTCAGGAAAGGGGGGGGGGACGAGCGAGCGCCCCCCCCCTCCTGAACCATACCAGGCCACATGCCCTCAACATTGGGGGGGTGCTTTGGGGCAGGGGGGCTCCCCCCCCCAAAGCACCTTGTCCCCATGTTGATGAGGACAAGGGTCTCTTCCCCACAACCCTGGCCGGTGGTTGTGGGGGTCTGCGGGCGGGGGGCTTATCAGAATCTGGAAGCCCCCTTTAACAAGGGGGCCCCCAGATCCCGGTCCCCCCCCCTACGTGAATGATTCTGCGGTACACGGTCCGCAGACTCATTCACAAAAAAACTAAGTGTGGTGTAAAAAAAACACAGTACAGGGTCTTTGACAAGTCCTTTATTAAAACAATGTCCCCCGAAGTAGATCCAACGTCAATCGCGGCGGCGGCGACCCGAAAAAAGGAAAAAAAAAAAAGGTTCCGCTCCCGTCCGAGGCTTCCAGCCTAGTGAAGAAAAGCCTAGCTGACAGTTCTTATATAGGTATGGGCGGGGCCAGCCGGGGACATCATCCCAGTGACCCGCCCCATGTCACATGCTTGCTGTTCCCGGCTGGCCCCGCCCATACCTATATAAGAACTGTCAGCTAGGCTTTTCTTCACTAGGCTGGAAGCCTCGGACGGGAGCGGAACCTTTTTTTTTTTTTCCTTTTTTCGGGTCGCCGCCGCCGCGATTGACGTTGGATCTACTTCGGGGGACATTGTTTTAATAAAGGACTTGTCAAAGACCCTGTACTGTGTTTTTTTTACACCACACTTAGTTTTTTTGTGAATGAGTCTGCGGACCGTGTACCGCAGAATCATTCACGTAGGGGGGGGGGGGGACCGGGATCTGGGGGCCCCCTTGTTAAAGGGGGCTTCCAGATTCTGATAAGCCCCCCGCCCGCAGACCCCCACAACCACCGGCCAGGGTTGTGGGGAAGAGGCCCTTGTCCTCATCAACATGGGGACAAGGTGCTTGGGGGGGGGAGCCCCCCCTGCCCCAAAGCACCCCCCCCATGTTGAGGGCATGTGGCCTGGTATGGTTCAGGAGGGGGGGGCGCTCGCTCGTCCCCCCCCCTTTCCTGACCTGCCGGGCTGCATGCTCGGATAAGGGTCGGTATGGATATTGAGGGGGACCCACGCTGTTTTTATTTTTAATTTCAGCGTGGAGTTCCCCCTTAATATCCATACCAGATCCGAAGGGCTTGGTACAGATGGGAGGGGGGACCCCACGCCAGTTATTTAAAAAACAGTTTCAAATTCCCCGCAATACTTTGACATTCAACTGTCAGTGGGGAACTCCGCCGACAGCTGAAACATGAGCGCTGCATTGGTTTTCACTACTAAAACGCCGCATGAGTTGATAACATAACTCATGCGGGATTTTAGAAGCGACAGCCATGTGTTAATGTTTCAGCTGTCAGCGGGGTTCCCCACTGACAGCTGAATGTAAAATAATTCCCTTTATAGCATAAATAATAATAAAAAACAGCGTGGGGTCCCCCCTCCCATCTGTACCAAGCCCTTCGGATCTGGTATGGATATTAAGGGGGGAACTCCACGTCGAAAATAAAAAAAAAAAACAGCGTGGGTCCCCCTCAATATCCATACCAGACCCTTATCCGAGCATGCAGCCCGGCAGGTCAGGGAAGGGGGGGGGGACGAGCGAGCACCCCCCCCTCCTGAACCATACCAGGCCACATGCCCTCAACATGGGGGGGTGCTTTGGGGCAGAGGGGCTCCCCCCCCCCAAAGCACCTTGTCCCCATGTTGATGAGGACAAGGGCCTCTTCCCCACAACCCTGGCCGGTGGTTGTGGGGGTCTGCGGGCGGGGGGCTTATCAGAATCTGGAAGCCCCCTTTAACAAGGGGGCCCCCAGATCCCGGCCCCCCCCCCCCTACGTGAATGATTCCGCGGTACACGGTCCGCAGACTCATTCACAAAAAAACTAAGTGTGGTGTAAAAAAAACACAGTACAGGGTCTTTGACAAGTCCTTTATTAAAACAATGTCCCCCGAAGTAGATCCAACGTCAATCGCGGCGGCGGCGACCCGAAAAAAGGAAAAAAAAAAAAAAAGGTTCCGCTCCCGTCCAAGGCTTCCAGCCTAGTGAAGAAAAGCCTAGCTGACAGTTCTTATATAGGTATGGGGCGGGGCCAGCCGGGAACAGCAAGCATGTGACATGGGGCGGGTCACTGGGATGATGTCCCCGGCTGGCCCCGCCCATACCTATATAAGAACTGTCAGCTAGGCTTTTCTTCACTAGGCTGGAAGCCTCGGACGGGAGCGGAACCTTTTTTTTTTTTTCCTTTTTTCGGGTCGCCGCCGCCGCGATTGACGTTGGATCTACTTCGGGGGACATTGTTTTAATAAAGGACTTGTCAAAGACCCTGTACTGTGTTTTTTTTACACCACACTTAGTTTTTTTGTGAATGAGTCTGCGGACCGTGTACCGCGGAATCATTCACGTAGGGGGGGGGACCGGGATCTGGGGGCCCCCTTGTTAAAGGGGGCTTCCAGATTCTGATAAGCCCCCCGCCCGCAGACCCCCACAACCACCGGCCAGGGTTGTGGGGAAGAGGCCCTTGTCCTCATCAACATGGGGACAAGGTGCTTTGGGGGGGAGCCTCCCCTGCCCCAAAGCACCCCCCCATGTTGAGGGCATGTGGCCTGGTATGGTTCAGGAGGGGGGGGCGCTCGCTCGTCCCCCCCCTTTCCTGACCTGCTGGGCTGCATGCTCGGATAAGGGTCTGGTATGGATATTGAGGGGGACCCACGCTGGTTTTTTTTTTAATTCCAGCGTGGAGTTCCCCCTTAATATTCATACCAGATCCGCAGGGCTTGGTACAGATGGGAGGGGGGACCCCACGCTTTTTTTTTATTATTTATGCAATAAAGGGAATTATTTTACATTCAGCTGTCAGTGGGGAACCCCGCTGACAGATGAAACATTAACTCATGGCTGTCGCTCCTACAATCCCGCATGAGTTATGTTATCAACTCATGCAGCATTTTAGTAATGAAAACCAATGCAGCGCTCATGTTTCAGCTGTCGGCGGATTTCCCCACTGACAGTTGAATGTCAAAGTATTGCAGTGATTTATAAACAGTTCTTTAAATAACTGGCGTGGGGTCCCCCCTCCCATCCATACTAAGCCCTTCGGGTCTCGTATGGATGTTAAGGGGTACCTCCACGCTGAAATTAAATAAAAAACAGCATGGGGTACCCCCCTAAATCCATAACACATACTTATCCGAGCATGCAGCCCGGCAGGTCAGGAAAGGGGGGGACGACGACGAGCGAGTGCCTCCCCCCCTCCTGAACCATACCAGGCCACATGCCCATACCAAATTATTCAAACATTTGTAAACAGACCAATTAACTGAAATGGTTTGACATTTGTACCCCAAATATGACGTTCCCTGAGGCGTTGGTAAACCGAGGTACGCCTGTATTAGTATTGCATTCCTTTGTATTGGGATACATAGAACCAACATACATCTGAATTGGCAACATAGCACAACATTTGTGTCACATTGGAGATATCTGGCTAGTTATACTGACCTTGCCCAGGGACCTAGGATTGATTCACAGCACAGAAATACAGGCTGGGTTAGCAATGTAGCTCCGTGGGTTAGTGGTTAGCACTGCTGCCTCACAACTCTAGGGTTGTCGGTTCGAATCCCAACCCCGGCGAGGTAGTAGCATGATCTCCGTGTGTGGCTGTCTTCACATACATGTTCTGGCAACATCTTTGCATTCTGTCTAAATGATCCCTAAAATGTGAATTAGAATGAGGCCTTGTCTGTTGAAACACCTTCAAAGCTGCACCTTATGTGAATGTCATACAATGGGATAAGATAAGGGCCTGAATTATTTGATAATGATGGTTTACACTCCACCCTCTTTTGTGAAGGATTTGGCAAGCAAAGAGCTGACAGAGAGAGAGAAGAGTGAGACGAAGAAGAGTGAGCGAGAGATACATATGAAGAGTGATAAAGAGAGACATTCAGAAGAGTGAGCGAGAGAGAAGAGCGAGCCAGTGAGACAAAGAAGAGTGAGCAAGAGATACATACTGAAGAGTGATAAAGAGAGACATTCAGAAGAGTGAACGAGAGAGAAAAGACTTGGTTGGTGAATCCACACATCAAACTTGTCACAAATCCTGGCGTGCATTTTTCCCCCAAATGCATAGCAGACCCTTATCCCAGCAGGCAGGTACCGCACGCCTTCAAAGATTTATTTCCTTTGTTGATTTTCCTGCTTCGCTCACACTATATGCAATTGAAAATTACTCTTTAGGTTGCCAATTTTACTGTGTTTTCTAGAGAATTACTAACTAGTTGTGTTTTCAATTGTGTGTAGCATTGCGATTTCTATTTGAGTCTAGATGTTAAATTGCTAATAAATGGCCACAATTCTCAAATACCTTTGAACTCTCGCTGCAACAAATGGTGTATGTTAATACACTCACATTCATTATATCCAATATCAGGTACGATGTCAATGCACAAATCGCACCTGAAATTGCACACCCTGGATGTGACTTGTCATGTGATTGGCATGGCCAGCAGCTTGCTCTTTGCATGGCAAATTGCACCCAATGTTACTGGGGGCCAACACCACTGTCACATCTAATCCGATGCGGCAATTGTCCAACTTACAGTGAAGTTGCACGAGTTCACAATCCAATTGGATGTGAACAGAGCCTACAGTGGCCAATAGGGTGCGACTTGGTCTACGATTTGCAAGTCGCCTGTCATGCCAATTGCATGGCAATCGCAAACAATGTTACTGGGGGCTACCCGGTCACATTAAAGCAGATTTCTTAGTGGTGTTATTGACACCACAGTCACATCATGTGACTTGCATAGAAGTTGCATGATTTCAAAGTCGGGGTACATGGTGATTTCAAGTGCAATTTGCAAGACATTCGACATCGATCTCTCAGCAAATTGCATGAAAAGTAGTGTATTCATTACTCTATTATTACTTGCGGCTCCTACCAAGTTTGAACCACAACAATATGAACGCTCCAATAGCGTGCTCATTGAGTGGGACTTGGCATGTGATTTGCACAACATGCAAGCTGTAAATCGTCTGCAAAGTCGCACCCTATTGTCTGCTATTAGAGTGACCACATGGGTGCGTTTCAAACACTGATTTCTATAGTAGTACATGTACTACTTTAGTGGCAATTTGCATAGAGATCTGTGTCAGATGTCTTGAAAATTGCATTGAAATGGTCAACTTTACTGTAAGTCGCAGGATTTGTAAATCAGCTTTGCCCAGAGTGTAATGTTTGGTGATGTTTGATTTCTGGAGTGTTTTACCAATTGATGGGAAATTCACCATACTAGTCAAATCGATTTGTCATTTTCAGTATTGCATACAAGATGTGGTCATGTGACTGTCTTAACTCATGCGAGAATCTGGAGGGAATTGTGACCATAGTAGCAATAAAGGTTCCAATTGGGGTTCCCTTTCACATCCCTGCTCAATGTTCTGTTGTATGCTGCACACGTACATTTCACTGTATATATCTTTCTGATTTGTGGGGCCTGTATACCAAGGGTTAATGCAGGTAGGAAGCGGATTCATCAGGTGAAAACACTTTCACTGACCAAACTAAGGTCAGTGGTGGGTGTGGCTTCATTGGGTGTGGGGCCTTGTTTGGCACGCTCCAAATACAACCTAGCTTATATAAAGATGTGCAGTAGGGAGTGATTTGGCCTGTTACTAGGCCGGGTGGTTTGTGACTAAGTCCTTGCATGGTGTGGTTTGGGGGAAGAAGAGATTTTGTGCTGAATTGCCCCAGACACCACTCAGGCTGTGTTTGGAAGTGGGCTGGAAATGTTTGCATATTTTTGGCCTTGTAAAGTGTGTTTGTGTGTTATTGCACAATGATTGTGTTTTTTCTTTTTGCATTGAAAGCCTCACACATGTCAATCGTTTTGTTTAAAATCTGCTCTTGTTTTAATTTTGCTTGCTCATTTAGACTCAAATGCATTTTTCTTACAAACCTGCTGACAAATGTATGTGTAGGGGGATTGTAGAGGTGGGAGGGGTTTTTCACATATGTCTTGTTTTCTTTATATTTTGATGTGTAGACTTTTTTGTGAATGGATCTTTATACTAAATGATTGTGTAAGTAAACCTTATGTGCACGAAAATGTTACTTGATTCATCTTCCCCTTTGTTTCCTGCTATAACCTCAGCACACACAGTTCACTAGAAGTATCTTTAGATTGTAAGCTCTTATGAGCAGGAGTGTTTTCTTTTTGCCACATCAATCCTATTTTTGTGACTCACCAAGATATTGACTGTACCTACTTGTTCCTGCTGACCAAATAAATGAAGATATATTTGATCAATAAATGTTTCACCGATGTTTTTGTGTTTATTTTATGTTCAATATATGAACAACCTTAATAGTTACTTTGTATACTTATATAATCTGCTCAAATGTAGCTTGTAAGAGCGTGAATATGCAAGTGGGTGCAAACTGGCTTTTTCAAAACCAAACAAAAAAATAAAAAACCTGCTTGCACCACAATATTATGTACTAATGAATATGTCACATTCACTGTGCAGCCAGCTACAGATTTTCTACAATTTGATTTACAGTAATAAAATAGTCCCCACTGTATGTTGATTTTTGGCCTTTGGCAACAAAGATATATTAGCCAAGGTTTAAAAAGAAAAAAAATCACTAAAACACACATTCGTGAAAGCTATCATAGCCGTGCATAGAAATGAGCGATCGTGCATAGATATGCGCGATCGTGCACAAATAAACGCCAAACAGGTGTCCCCCATGGCGCACGAGCAGCTATCCTCCTGGAAGTCCGTCATCACGTGCGCACGCACCCGGAAGTGGTTGTGGGGAGTGTAAGTGGATGAGAAGTGGTTGGAGGTTTTGTGTTGGTTGAAAATTTTGATAACTTTATTGGCATTTGGACATGGCGAGAGCACAGTTCTCAACTGAGGAGATGATCCTTATATGTAAAGTAACTGTGGCCATTGCAAATATGTTTATAACATGTGAGGGACAAGTAATTGTAATTTTGTGGGTGGGGCCTAGCAGAATCTCACTTGGTGCACATGCTACTTATCTGTACATTAGCTCCTGGGTATTGATGGGTCAATGATATTAACCACTTGCCTACTGGGTACTCCTACCCCCTTCCTGTCCTGGCCAATTTTCATCTTTCTGCACTGTTACCCTTTGAATGACAATTGTGCGGTCATGCCACATTGTACCCATCTTAAATTTGTATCAGTTTTTTCAGACAAATAGATCTTTCTTTGGGTGGTATTGACTTGCTGCTGTGTGTTTTACTTTTTGCTCGATAAACCACAAAATAGCTCATAATGAATAAAAGGCTGTTTATATTATAACATTTGGTAAACTGGTAATTTAGCAACACTGATGTGCGTTGATGAGGCGGCACTGCTGGCCACAGGTGGGCGGAACTGTTGGGTGGCACTGGTGGGCACTGATCATCGGGGCCGACCCCTGCTTTGATAACTGCTGGTTCTCGGCAGTACTTTCCACACATTCTGACAGCGTGATGAAAGTGCAGCCAAGACCCGGCAAATGCATTTCCCGGTGATCAGCGTGTCATTGGACATGGCTGATCACATGGTAAAAAGCCGCTGTGATTGGTCTTTACCACATCATGTGATCAGCTGTGTCCTTAGGACACAGCAATCACGGAGAGCACGTTCTGCCAGGATGTCATATGACACCCTCCCAGAGCTGCCTGGATGCAGTGTAGCGTTATTCGGCTATCTGCGGTCGCCAAATAGGTAACCAGCTAGGCCTTCATGGCTAATCTTTGAATATCTGGACATGTATACTGCGTATAATGCATTACATTCTACAATGTGTTGGTGTACATGGTATTACAGTGTGCAATGCATTGCTGGATTCTGCATGACAGTGGACAGCGTATCACAGTGTGCAATGCGTAGCTCCAGCCTGCATGACAGTGTACAGTGCATTACAGTCTACAATGTGTGGGTGTACACGGTATCACAGTGTGCAATGCGTTGCTCCATCCTGCATGACAGAGTACAGTGCATTACAGTCTACAATGTGTGGGTGTACACGGTATCACAGTGTGCAATGCGTAGCTCCAGCCTGCATGACAGTGTACAGTGCATTACAGTCTACAATGTGTGGGTGTACACGATATCACAGTGTGCAATGCGTTGCTCCATCCTGCATGACAGTGTACAGTGCATTACAGTCTACAATGTGTGGGTGTACACGGTATTACATTGTACAGAGTATTACAGTGTGCAATGCGTTGTACACTGCAGTGTGCACTAAAGCATTTTACACTCATGCACTGTACACACTAACGCATTTGACATTTCTAGTGTGCAATGCGTTCGTGTGCAATGCCTTGGACAGTACAATGCATTTGCAGTATTGGTGTATGTTTATTAAGCACAGATAATTCATCTGATTTTAGTTATCAAGGAGAAGTCTTCTCTGTCCCCCTGTTTATGAGGTGGAGGACAATTGTTTTCCGAAGAGGAGAGGAGACATTTTTTCAAGGAGATCTGTATAGATTTCCAGAGATATGTGTAGATGGTTGAGGGGCTGCATGTGATCTCCGGAGATAATTGTGATTAATGATCACCTGAGTTAAACCAGTGAATGAAAAGTGTAAAAAAACATGGATTGAAAATAATCTGCACTGACCACTGTGCTTTGTCAAGCCACATATTGGCACATTCTGGTGTCACACAGATGCGATGTGAAATTTGCAGTGTTTTCTGTGCAAGCGCTGCACCGCATCACAACCGCAACCCCTTCATGCCACCTGCTGCGGCTTTCTAGGTGAAGTTACCAACACACTAATATTGGTACACAAAGCGTATTGCGATTTGCCAAATTGGATGGCATGCCTATTCACACCCATGTGCATACCCTGAAAAAGGGTCCTGCACATTTTTGGCCCGGATGCGGTGCAATTTGAGGTGTGCAAAATGTTTGTCTCTAATTGCAACGCACACAAATTGCATGTGATTTGCCCAGGAGTGCGGTGTTAGACCACAATGCATGTATGTGAAGCCAGAATAAAAGGATGTGGATTTTGTCTACTTTTACTTGCGCATGTTAACATTATGTAAGTGCATTTTTCTTCTGTTTAACATGCTATAGAAATGCAACATGCATTTGGATGGAGTGTTTTTGTATGTGCATTTTGGAAGTATTCTAAACACACATTGACCCTAGGGCCACACCATATCTTATGCAGGCCATAGATGGGTCGAAAATCGGCCGATTTCTCGGCCGAAAATAAAATCGGCCGATTTTCGGATCGTTGGTGGGCTATTTGTTCGGCCGTTTTTCGGTATTTTGGCAGATTTTTTTTTTCGGTAAAGTTGGAAAAAAACGGCCGAATTTGCCGATCGGCCGATTTTTGCGGCAATGATGGGCAAATCGGCCGATTTTTTTACTGATAAAAAATCTGCACATGAGCAGTGACCTGCAAGAGGAAGACAAAAAGAAGAAAAAGAAGAAGAGGATGATGATGATGAAGATGATGAAGAAGAGGATGATGATGATGAAGAAGAAGAAGATGATGAAGAGGAAGAAGAGGATGATGATGAAGAAGAAGAGGAAGAAGAAGAGGAAGAAGAAGGATGAAAAATGAGAGGAATTCCAGTATGGCAAAAAGTGTCCCTGCAGAGAGCTCCGCTATTTCTTTGACAGTTCCTTGACATTTACAGCGGTTGCAACATTGTATCTATTTGTTTCCGAATAAAAACATCTGTATCCGAAATGGATACAAATACATTGTTGCAACCGCTATAAATGTCAAAGAACTGTCAAAGAAATAGCGGAGCTCTCTGCAGGGACACTTTTTGCCGGCTGTAGACGGGATGAAAATCGGCCGATTTTTTTTTTACCATTGCTGGTAACGTCGGCTGCTTGAACAACCGATTTTTCATTTTTTAAAAGAAAAATCGGCTGTTTTTCTCCCCGTCTATGGCCTGCATAAGCATTAGTGTGCCTGCGGGAGGGGGTGACCTTTGGCCTTTCCAAACACAGTAGATGCTCCAAGAATGTTTCCTTAAACTCTTGAAATGGTTAAAAAGGAAAGACACTCTAGATAGCCTGCACTGAGAATTGACTGTCATGATGACGTGTCAATGATTATTTGCTCTCATTTTTCAGGAGTGGTACTGCTTGCGGTTGAAGCTGGTAGAAATCCACCTTCACGTCCTCCACTCACCTTCACTTGTGGCCAGTGGATATTTTGTGGCCGCAGGCAAGAACTGGCATCGAGGACCTGCATAATGACCCTGGCATGCCAGAGGTGGTTTGGAAGCAGCACAGCAATTTGACCATCCCTTTCCTCTATGTTGGTTTTAGGGGTGCAGAATTGCTTCTCGTTCGTGAACGGACTGTCGCCGGATATCAGAGTCCCCATATTTTCAAGATATGTTTTAGCCATGTTGGCTTATTTTTATGTTATTTTCCAAGTGTGTCGCACCTAACCGCACAGTAGTGTGGTGCCATGCGTATTTGTGGCTGTGAATGGGGCTGTTTTTAATAGACGTGTGTAGGTGCAACAACGTTTTCATCATGGTACCTGCGCACATCTACACAGGGCATTGCATTTCTTTGCTGTGCTGGAAAATGTGTGTTCTTGCATGCGTTTCTGCACCACCAATGGTGTGAACAAGTCCTAAGGGCTGGTTCACACTATAGAAACAGTCTAGATGTGTTCCTGATGGGTTTTTTTCATGCCCTTTTGGCATGCATGTTTAGTGTGTTCCAGTACATTTTGGATGCGTTTTGGACATGTTTACATTGCATTTTTGTATCCCTTCCACTTATTTTTTTCTATTTTCTTTGTATTCAATGTAGTTAGGGACATGTGCGTTTTAGTACATTCAAGGACGTTTCAATGTGTTCCAGTACAGTTCTGTGCAGAAACAATGCAGCGTGGTCAACTTTGTTTACAGCACCTGCAATGCATTGAAAATGCAAGCGCTGATGTGAACTATGACATTGACAACCATATAACCTTCTTTCTGTGCGTTTGTGATGCTGAAAAAGCAACTGAAACACATGTAGTGTGAACTGGCCCTAAAGGTTATTAGAGGTCAGGGAACAGGACTGACCAGGAATTGTGAATTCAATCAGACTAGTGGTGAGATACAATCAGCAATTGTATAATAATGTGAGATCTGAGCTGTAGCTGATAGAAAATGAGACACATTCACTTGATCAGTAAATAGATAGTTAAAGAGTGGGGCGGTGATCCATAGATTTGCATATGGGACAGGTGATGATGGGGTGGGGGAGGGGGTCAAGTTGTATAAGGAGACAGATTTAAAAGAGAAAAAAGTTACAATGAAATATACACGGCATGAAACTTGCACATGACCTAATTGGCAGAAGAACAGTACGCAAGTAACATTCATCCACTTTCTAGTCATTAGGCAAAATCATAATTGATTGATCAATATTCCTGCCACAACCCAGAAAATTGATCTCCATTTTTTTGGGATGTTGCCAAGACTGGGATTAGAACCCATGACCCAGGTGCTGTAAGTTCTGAGCTCTAACCACTAAACCACTGTGGGAAACACAGTTTGAGTTATAATGTAGAATAGTTACATTGTTTAAAAATGATAAAGCGAGCGCTGGTCAAATGATATAGACTAGTAAAATGGTCTTACACAAGATAAATATAACCACGAACAGTAGTGCATGAACTCGTGAAAGGTCATCCACCCCTGTGACAGTGTACTACACTATTGAGCACCTTTCTGGCTCCTGTGGCTGAGCTAATTCCTCCCCAGGACCATTTGGGCACCCACCCTGATGGATGGATGGATGGATGGATGGATGGAGCTGGATGACTAACCCATAGCTGCCAGCATACCGCTGCACCCCCAGATGTGCGATGTGTATAACCCATGCACATTAATACTTTTGTTCTGGTGAGTGTAGACCAGTCCCAAGGGTGGTTTACCTTTCACGAGTTCATGCACTACTGTCCGTCACGGAGAGAACACATGTGCCATTCATAGGCACTCTCTGAGTTGGTACTCTCACACCAAGGACATTCCATTATTCAGGAATAATTATATGAACTTATTTTAGCACGATTTACCAGTTTACATCATTATTGCAATTCTTTACACTTTTTGGTTTTTACATGCGTTCATTATTGATCACATGCATTTATAGCGCTGCACTTGTCTTTAACATAGAATAGTTATGTGATTAAAGAGAATGAAGATATATAACTATATTGGGAAATTAGAAGTATATAAATTATTTGAGATATAAGTGTGAAAATGTTTAACATTTGAAAATAGAATGTATGACATTCATTAGTAAATGCAATACTTTCCTGATCATTTTGGAGAAACAGCAAAAAAAAAAAATAGCAAAAGAGAATTTTCAGAATGTAATAGTACAGCTGTATTAGAATTTTCTATCAGAAAAACGCCATCTAGCGAATATATCCGGTATTGCACCTAAAAATGTGCCAGACAGGATACCTCATTCACTAATGGCAAAGTAGTCAGTAGACGCTCGTTAATGAGCTTGCTAGACGCTGGTCAGACCACTGATTGATTGACCGGAGTCTGCCTGAATGGTCAGTCTCTGCTATTACACTCACATCTTAGTGAATCAGGGCCCATATGTCCTATGGGTGGGAGGTGGTTAAAGTGTAAGTTTTGTCAGAAAATGAAGTCTTGCTAGACCACTTTAGGCCGGCCCTTTTTGCAGGTATAGTTATGTAAAACATTAAAAATAAGTACCTATACTGTTTAAAGTGTTACTTTAAAGTGGTATTTTTCTAGCACTGTCAATTTACGCAGCACTTTACATTAAAATCAGTCCCTGCAGTCAAGGAACTTCCATTTTAAGGTCCTTATCACACTTGCACAAACTAGGGCCAATCATCCTTCTAGCATGTCTTTGGGGTGTGGGAGGAAAGTGGAGTACCCAGAGTACTGACCAGGACTGAACTGAGAATTCCATTGCTAAAAAGGCAAGAAAGCTAACCACTAAGCCAGTATTCTTCTTGTTATGTCGTCCTGAGTGGGCCAAAGATGTACACATTAACAAAGGCTCCTTCACACTTATACTCTCCTAAAACAAACAGTTTATGCATGTATCCCATGAGGTTTATTTACTAAAGCTGGACAATACAAAATCAGGCTCACTTCTGCATAGAAACCAATCAGCTTCTAACCTCAGTTTGTTCAATTAAACTTCAGCAATAAAACCTGGAAGTTGATTGGTTTCTATGCAGAAGTGAGCCTGATTTTGCACTCTCCAGCTTTAGTAAATAAATTCCCATGTGTCTATGAGTGTTTTTGTGCATTTAACCACTTCCTGACTGCCCTATAGCAGATATACTGCTATAGGTCGGCAGGGATGTGCAAAATCACATATATATACGTGTTTTTGTGTTTCCGGGCAGGGGGCATGTGCGAGTCGCATGTGCACCCTACCCACGCTGCCGTTCGCAGCCACGGCTGTCAATCATCGGGCCCTGGCCGATGATTACCCACTGGCACCTGGTGATTACCGAGCATCTCCGACGGGGAGGAGGACTGCTTTGTTTACTAACAGTTCTCCTCCCTTTCAGCTCAGGCACACTGCTCAGGATGGCTGTGTACAGCCATCCAGAGCAGTGTGCTTACAGTGAAGCCCACACACACTGCCCCCTATGTAACACTCCTTGCACACAATTAACTCTTTAATCGCCCCTCATGTAAACCCATTCCTGCCCAGTGCCATTAGTACAGTGTCAGTGCTTTTTTTTTTTAGCACTGATCACTTTATTGGTGTCACTGGGGATGTTAGTGACACCAAGTCAGTTCCACCCAGTGTCAGAATGCCCGCCACAGTCTCATAGTCCCACTATAAGTCGTTGATCGCTGCCATTACTATTAAAGAAAAAAAAAAAATTCCAATATCTACTGTATACCGCTATTTGTAAACGCTATAACTTTCACGTAAACCAATTCATTTACACGTATAGGGATTTTTTTTTAGCAAAGACGTTGCAGAATACATTTTGGCATAAATGTATGACGAAATTTTATTTTTTACTGGACATGTTTAATAGCAAAAAGTAAAAAATATTGGTTTTTTTCTTAAAATTGTCGGTCTGTTTTTTTATAGCGCAAAAATAAAAAACACACAGGTGATCAAATACTACCAAAAGAAAACTCAATTTGTGGGAAAAAAAGGATGTAAATTTAATTTGGGTGCAGCATTGAATGACCGCACAAAATGACCTGGTCAGGAAAGGGGACAAATCCGCAGGAGGGCAAGTGGTTAATATAAACATTCTTTTCAAACGCATTAATTATGTAAAGTGATGGCTAACCTTTCAGAATAAGTATTACAATGGTGCAGTTGGCTTACACATGGCCTACTTAATGCATTTAAATACAAGAAATATAGCATGTCCTAGATTTTAAAAATGCTAGCCTAGAGTGAAAGTAGGATTTCTACTTTAATACATCTGCATATTACAGGAAAACAATCTTAGCTTAGTACCTAGTTCTTTGAAAAAGTGTAACATTATGAGCGATAGTAAAAGATTTCTAAGTAATAGAAAAATCATAAAACAAAATTTTAGTGCCAAAGAAAGGAGGAAATCGCAGAGTCTTTCTTGTAAATCTTAAAGACCTTTGTGCAGTGAGCTGTAAATTGTTTATGGGTGATTTTGTTTTCCAGGTACATAAAATACGTGCAGGTAAATGTACCTTGTGCTCCCCCTTTCTTACCTTCAACTTGAAAAATACTTCACACTCATTGTCAATAACTTTCACCAAATGGACAATGAGTGCAAAACAATTATATGCAAACAATGTTACCACAATTTGTTACTAAAACCTTAACCTACCATATCAGTATTTGTCCAAAACAGAAAATAACATGCAATAGAAATGATCCCAAGGGAATTGGAGACCTTCAAAAAAACTTAATAAATGTAACACCTTTTTTAAGTTAGGATGGAGTGGAAAAGGGTTAGAACCCCTTAAAGGTGTTTGTTACTGTTTATGTCCCTGCTAGGGAGATTTGCGCTCTCTATTTGTCCTGGGGACCATTGTCTCTAAGACTGAAAGCTAGGGAAAAAAACTTAACATTTTGACTTGTTACCAGAACAGGAATAGAGATGAAATCCAATGGGGGTTCCAGTGATGGAGAGGAATTTTTCTCACTTTGGAAAGTCTTCCTGTCACTTTTGTTATGTTTTTAGGACACAAAGTGAAGGCAAATCTTCCCAATGAGATGCAGATGGAAAAAAAATGGTTGTATCAATTTCCTTCTCTACCCAAAATGAAAAAGTGGTGGCCTTAGATCAGCGGCATATTTACCGAGAGGCAAACAAGGCGTTTACTTGGGGTGGTAAGTTTCATTGGGGTGGCATCGCTCGGTGGTGGTGATGGGGGTGGAGGTACACGATTCTTGGGTTGCCTAGGGCAGCACAAGAAAAGAATACATCACTGCCTTAGATATACTTTGATACAGACTCTTAAAATGTTATTCGAGAGGAAAATGAACCTGAAACTGAACCATAATGCTTGAAGCTGAACTTCAGGATAAGCTAATATTGTGTAAATACATTTGTTTTGTGAATTCTTGCATGAATCTTGGTGCACATTGCGAATTCCTTCCAGATCTGTGCAGTAATTCAGTGGGAAACTTTGCCTCTGTGCAGGAGCTTCCTGTAATAAAGACCAGTCACTGCTGCTCTCTCTCCTTGAGTAGGGTGACTGGTCTGGTCTCTACTGGATAATCTCCCTGCAAGCGAGAGAGACGGAGCCACCTACAATGTGCAGGGCAGAACTAGAGCCAGCTGAGTGCCTTAGCTTCATACAGCAACAAAGACTTGTGGAAGATGGTGCAGCTTGTAAGGGGAGGAGAAATATGGGGGTAGTGAAGGGGAGGTTGCATGTAGAGGTCAGAGCTGAAGACGGGTGAAAGTGAGATGTGGATGGGGGATACAGAGGTAAGCAGCAGTGTAAGAAGGCTGAACACTGCACTATGTATATAGCACACCCCCTGAACTCTGCATTCTGTGTGTAAACACCCCCCCCCCCGAACTCTGCACTCTGTATGTAATGCACTCCTGGTATTTAATACCACTTTAAGACCCTCCCACTATTAGTGAAATATGACCACACCCACCATTTCATGCGGTTTGTAGGGGGTGCGTGTGTGTGAGGGGAGGGTGGTTTTGGAGGGTCGTGGTTGAGGTCCTGCACCCATTTATTGTGAAAAAGCCCTGGATACACATAACCAGTTGCAGACTTTTGGCGTTCTACACGCGCCCAAAAAATGTCTTCATTGTACACAGGGTGTGTGTAGAACGTCCAGTCCTTCTCCCCTTCTGCTGGGACACCCCCTGTCCCAGTACAGGGCAATTCAGCTCTGCAGCTGTCATAAAAAAAAAAAAGCAGTCTTAAAATGTTCAGCAACAACATTGTTCAGCCACTAATACAGAAAGATCCAAAGAAACATTGTTTTATTTTGTACCTTTTTGGTTTATTGATCTACAGATCAAAGGGATGAACATCAATCTGCAGATGAAGTCAGTTAGAGCAACCTGACAAGTAAAAAAAAAAAAAAAAAAAAAGTGTTTTTTTTTTCTTCTTTTTATTATTATTATTATTATTATTATTATTATTAATAAATGTGCCTCTATTTAACCCTTTGTTAACCCTCAGTTTACTCTAATCAACCCTAATTAACTCCTTATTCTCCTTCTTCATTCAATTATAATTTTCCTGCTGATTTTTTTGTTTCTATTTTATTAACTAATATAAATAAACTTTTTTTTGTTTGCTTTGTTAATTAATATTTTTACATCTTTGACATATATTTACATGCATCACAATGAAAAAATAGATCAAAATTAAAAAAAAAAACTTAGCTTAAATTATAAATAACTTTGCAATGCTTTAGAATAATACTTTTAGTGACATTTTAACCGCTTAAGGACTGCCCTATAGCAGATATTCTGCTACAGGGCGGCACCTGTGTGCAGGATCATATATATATACTGTATATGTCATTCTGCATTTCTGGGTAGGGGGGGCGCGCCCTACCCATGCCACCATTTGTGGCCGCAGATGCCAATCACTGGGTCCCAGATGGTAATTACCCGCTGGCACCCGGTGATTACTGAGCAGCTCCGATGGGGAGGAAGATTGTTTTGTTTACAAACAATTTTCCTCCCTGTCAGCTCGAGCACAGTGCTCAAGATGGCTGTACACAGTACAGCTATCCCAATCAGTGTGCTTACAGTGAAGAACACACACCCCGCCCTCTAGTAAAACACTCCCAGCACACAGTTAACCCTTTGATCGCCCCTCACATCAACCCCCTCCTGCCCAGTGTAATTTTTTACAGTGTCAGTGCTTTTTTTTAGCACTGAACATCCTATTGGTGTCACTGGGGTTCCCCCCCACTGTCAGAATGTCTGCCGCAGTCCCGCTAAAAGTCGCTGACCGCCGCCGTTACTAGTAGAAAAAAAATTCCCAGTGTTTATACTGCCATTTGTAAACATTATAACTTTCACTTAAACCATTGGGATTTTTTTTTTTTAGCAAAGACATGTAGCAGAATACATTTTGGCCTAAATTTATGACGAAATTCGGTTTTTTAAAAATTTTTTACTGGACATGTTTTATAGCAAAAAGTCCAAAATATTGTTTTTTTTTCTCAAAATTGTTGGTCTTTTTTTGCTTACAGCGCAAAAAATAAAAAACGCACAGGCGATCAAATACCACCAAAAGAAAGCTCAATTTGTGGGAAAAAAGGACATAAATTTCATTTGGGTGCAGCATTGTATGACCGCACAATTGTCAGTTAAAGCAGCACAGCGCCATAACGCAAGAAATGGCCTGGTCAGGAAGGGGGGTAAATCCTCAGGAGGGCAAGTGGTTAACCGTTTCAATACCGTGTGATTTTACACCTTCCTGCCCAGGCCATTTTTCAGGTTTCAGCGCTCTCACACTTTGAATGACAATTGCGCGGTCATACAACACTGTACCCAAACTAAAATTTTATCATTTTCTTCACACAACTAGAGCTTTCTTTTGGTGGTATTTAATCACCGCTGGGGTTTTTATTTTTTGCTAAATTAACAAAAAAAGACCAAAAATTTTGAAAAAAAAACACATTTTTCTTTGTTTCTGTTATAAAAGTTTACAAATAAATAATTGTTCTTCATAAATTTAGGCCGAGATGTATTCTGCTACATGTCTTTGGTGAAAATAACCCAAATTAGGATGTATTTTTTAGTTTGTAGGAAAGTTATAGAGTTCACAAACTATGGTATAGATCTGAATATTGATCAATCCTGAAGTACTGACAGCCAATCTAATTTCTTGAGGTCCAAGAATGTCAGAACAGTACAGATATCCCCAAATGACCCCTTTTTGCAGAGTAGACAGTCCGGCGTACTTCATAAGAGGCATGGCGAGTTTTTTGAAGTTGTATTTTTTTGTCATAATTTTTCGGAAAATGAAAAAATTAAAAAAATTATTTTCACTATTTTTTTTTTTTACATACTGTCACCAGTGCAGTACAGCGTCTTCATATAACTGGCATGGCGGTGAACATGGACACTGACTGGTGACAGTATGAAAAAAAAAAAAAATATATATTTTTTTATTTTTTTTTATTTTTTTATTAAATTTTTTTCATATTTTACTATGACCAAAGTAGTACAATGTTACCATAGTAACATTGTACTACTTTGGGGGAGTGATCAGTATTTTTTTTTTCTTTTTTTATACACAGTTTGCTTATAGCAAAGAATTACTTTGCTATAAGCAAGCATTTAGCTGAATGAAATCGATTCATTCAGCTTTTTTTTTTTTTTTTTTGTGCTTAGCTGTGATTTGGTCACAGCTAATCACATGACATGTGCATGTGACCTGCTGTGACCATTCACAGCTAGGCACTAGTATACAATGGATGGCATCATGAATGAAGCCATCCATTGTATACAACTATCATGTGACCTGCTGTGATTGGTCACAGCAGGTCACATGGTACCAGCTACGGGAGCCGGTACTCGGATCTGTCATCGGCCGTGTCCGAGGTGCACGGCCCGTGACAGATCCCGCTGCTGCGCCGCTCTGCTGTGCCGCAAACTGCGCATGTGCGGGAGCACGCCAAATGGCGTGCACCCGGAATTTAAGAGCGCATTTCAAGCCGCCAAACGGCCATTGGCCGGAGCGGCTAATGGTTAAACAGGACAAATTGCACAGTAAAATGTACATATTGTATGTGCAGTAACACGATTCATATAAAGTGCATTTTGTTACATTTAATTGTCTAAGGATTGTGAAAAAAAATCACTGTTGCAAGACAATATTCATGAAAAAAAGCCTTGTTTGTACTTAAAATAAAAAAACAATATATGTATTACATTGTTATCTTAAGTAATAACAACGTTATTGCTGAATAAACAGGTCCATATCAGAAATTAAAAAATTGGTCTGGTCCATACGGGTTGAACAGGTGTGAGAGGTGAAGTGGATAATATTGAGTGGATACAATGCTACAGAAAGCTATCAGAGACTGCAGACATTCAGCGTTAGATAGTCATAATTATGGGTTTTCTACAAGAAATAGTCTGATCAGAGACTGCAGACATGCTATAGGAGTTGATGGAGGCTGGGGGCTTTATTCAGGACATAGACAATTGACACATTACATGAGACTGCTAGAAACTATTGCTATTACAGGGCAAAAGGGAAACATGGATTTCTGCATGCAGGGGGCCTGTGGGCTTCACAAAAAGTGCAAAAAGGGCCACTGGTTGGGCACCAGTGTCTTGGATCATGTTATATTTGTAACCTTCATAGAAGACTGTCATAGAAGACTTGCTGGAACGTTGCATGGAAGGTAATGAAAAGCTAGGAAGGAAAGACTAGAGCCATAAACCAAGCCCTCTGCTAAAAATAAATGACTAAGCGGCCATCTGAGGGCCAGACAGGAAGGCCCATGCATGTGTGTAAAGAGAAAACATCAATTCCAGACAAACAATAATAGCAGGAAAATCATTACATAGATTTTAAAGTCTGGATGCTTTGTGTGAACAATCCTTCCAGATAACTACAAACGTTTTTTACAGCATTGAGTCACCCATGGGAAACAGGAACTATAGCAGACTGACATTGGAGGTTCTAAGTAAGAAAGACAGTACTGAAGTCTGTTACTTGTCTTGTAAATAGAATAATGCCAAGAAATCTATAGCAGTGCAATGATTCACCCATCTTGCCATGTCTTGTTTTAACTTTAAATGCATGTGAATAAACTCCTGGCACATGCTGGATTCTCTACACACCCTTTTAATAATATCTAAAGCCAATTTTTTTTATTTTAGCTAGGTTAGGGAAGTTTTAAAATTCAAATGTAATTTTTTTACCACTGGTATCCCATTGACGAGATTTCCCTTCATTTCCTGTGCTATGGATGCAACAGGCAGGACAGGAAAACTCTCCCCTCAGTCTCTGGAACAACTGTATAGATAAAACATGAAGTGATGAGAAATCTCTCCAAAGTGAGGGAAATGCCCTTTTAGGCCTTATATACACTTGTGGCCAGGGGGCTGTAGAAAAAACCAGTTGAGCCATGGTTTTTCGCCTCTCTGACTGCCCATCTTAACCTAACATGGTGGCTGGAGGGGATGGTACATATGCTATGTCAAACTTTATACCACAGCTCACATTTGGCAGGCAGTACTACCACCAATCGTGACCCATTAAAGGCAGATAGAGCCTGTCATTTCCTGGCTGAAGAATGTCCATCATCTAGGCCAGTGATGGCGAACCTTTTAGAGACCAAGTTCCCAAACCGCAACCCAAAACCCACTTATTTATTGCAAAGTGCCAACACTGCAATTAAACCTGAATACTGAGGTTTTAGTTTAGAAAACACAACCCAAACATTTACATATTTTGTCTTAAAAGAAAAACACATTAACAGAGCTTCCACTGACCACCAGCACAAGGGGGCAAAGTTCCACTGACCACCAGCACAAGGGGGAAAAGTTCCACTGACCACCAGCACAAGGAGGCAAACTTCCACTGATCACCAGCACAAGGAGGCAAAGTTCCACTGACCACCAGCACAAGGAGGCAAAGTTTCACTGACCAACAGCACAAGGAGGCAAAGTTCCACTGACCACCAGCACAAGGAGGCAAAGTTCCACTGGTCACCAGCACAAGGAGGCAAAGTTCCACTGACCACCAGCACAAGGAGGCATAGCTCCACTGACCACCAGCACAAGGAGGCAAAGTTCCACTGATCACCAGCACAAGGAGGCAAAGTTCCACTGACCACCAGCACAAGGGGGCAAAGTTCCACTGACCACTAGCACAAGCAGGCAAAGTTCCACTGACCACCAGCACATGAGGGGCAAATTTCCACTGACCACCAGCAAGAGAGGGCAAAGTTCCACTGACCACCAGCAAGAGGGGACAATGTTCCACTGACCACCAGCACAAGGGGGAAAAGTTCCATTGACCACCAGCACAAGGGGGAAAATTTCCACTGACCATCAGTGTTAATAAAAACAAAATGTATTAAAACTCCCAGCCAGTCCAATATATATATCCTTGGCAGCACTTATTAGCCATGACTCATCCAAGCTTTTGCATGGCCGGTCAGTACCGGCCATGCAAAAGCTTGGACGAGTCACGGCTAATAAGTCACAGCTCATGACGTCATCACCTGGCGTCACTACTCCTTTCCGAGCATGCACATTAGCCCCTATTATTATTATTATACAGTATTTATATAGCACCAAGGGGTATGCTCAGTGCTGTACAGTAGCAAGGGGGACAGAACATGAGACAAGACAGTAACAATACAATACACGAGGGGTTTGAGGGCCCTGCTCTTTCTAGCTTACAGTCTAGGAGGGAGGGGAAGGTGGTACAGGAGGAAATGGCTGTGTGTGCTGTTATCCGATGCTCGGCTGCTGGGGCAACTTGGCTCGTGCTCACAGAGAAGACTCTGCGTGCCCACTGCGGCATGCATGCCATAGGTTCACCACCACTGCTCTGGGCCTTTTCTTATAGCCTTACCATCCCTGGCACAACCCTTTTACTCATTGGATTTCAGTTATTTCAATCATTAAGGCTCAGCATTACATGTTGGCATCACCTACGGAAGTCTGCATGCAAATGCAGTCAGTCTAGGAAAGTCCATTGAAACATGAAGGCATCTTGATATTCACACACTTCCTCCCAAGGCCAGCTCAGAGCTGAGGGCTGTTGAGAAGAGTACTTAGGCAGGGGCTGTGATATTTAGGAAGCTATTTCACAGCACCCTGCTGCCCCCCCACCAGCTATTATCTGTCTGCATTGCATAGAGAAACACAGACACCCTTTGATGACATCACTGAATCTAAAATGAAGACTGTAAAAGAGGTGAGCTTGGATGTTCTCCAAAATTACCACTAGCCAAATTCTGAACCTATGCTCGTTCTTTCCTCCAATGAGCTGTGCGCTGGGTCACTGCCAACATACAGCTCAAGAAGTGGGCTACGGGGCAGGAATGACCTGCCTGCAGCTCATTTGAGTAAAAGAAGAGTGGGAGTTTAGAGCTGGGCTAGAGATGAGTTTGGAGGATCTCTAGTATGTATTAAAAATGGAAATAGATAGTGAATCCATCGTTTACCAATCCAATGGTAAATCCATCTTTTACCATTTAAAAATGGAAATGTTTTAGTAAAAGAAAACAAAACGTAGCATTTTGGTGAGGGGAGGAAGGAGGAACCAGGGAAGGCAAAATAAAAGCAGAATAAACTTCAGCTTTAAAATAACTAAAGCGTAACATTCTCTATGTGTACTTGACTAAGGCTGGCCATACACTAGTAGATTTTTGAACAAACATTTGTATGGACATTCATATGAACATTCATAGTAGTCAAAAATCTTAGTACATTTCATGACTTGACAAATTATTTATTTATTTCAGGTACTTATACAGTATAGCGCTGTCAATTTACGCAGCGCTTTACATATATGTATTGTGCATTCACATCAGTCCCTAACCCTCAAGGGGTATACAATCTAAGGTTCCTAACTCACATTCATAGATACACACACTAGGGCCAATTTAGACAGGAGCCAATTAACCTACCTGCATGTCTTTGGATTGTAGGAGGAAACCGGAGTACCTGGAGGAAACCCACACAGGCACAGGGAGAACATGTAAACTCCAGGCAGATGGTGCCATGGCTGGGATTCGAACCAACAACCCAGGCACAAGTGCTAACCACTAAGCCACTGTGCCACCCTAAATTTTGTTCATAAGTACTTCAAAATGTTGTATGCTTCTAGTTTTGGAATGAACATAATTTCTCAAGCAAAAACCATGCACAATAATATTGATTTTAGACACAGCTGAACTTTGTGGTATTGTGATTGCAGACTTAGTTTTATAAAGGAGGGAACCAGTTTAACTGGTCTATATTAGGAACAATAGGCAGTACAATGTGAAGCTGTTTTCGTGCAGATTAACTGCATTGTTGACAGCCATATTGCTAGGTTTGTTTATGCTATTTAAAAAAAACGTTCATGAATTTAAAAAAACAAATAATCCTGCTCACCTAGGTGGATGCAGCAACCGTACCCTGCCACCTCTAAGATTAAGAGCTGACCAATCAAAGACCACTGATCGGTCAGTTCTCCATGCTCACTGAGCAGAGAGTCGGCACCTGTCAGTCACCAGCTCTCTGCTCTGCCCCTCCAGTGCTCACTGGAGCACCAGGCTGTGAGGGGCTGGAGTGTTGGCACACTGAAAGGCTGAGCCAGCTGCCAGTAAGGCATCTAGGCGAATCCCAACATTATTGTCGGTATCCCTGCTGAACTTGGACTGGCTCTGTGATGTCATTCGACAGCAGGCCAAAGCTGAATCTGGTTCACAAGAGTGCAGAACGAAGTGTACTTCTGTGACCCACAGGAGTATTGCCAAAAGAGCTTTGGTCATACTTCTCCTTTAATGCATGGTTCAAAATTACATTTACTTCAGTTGATCTTTTTTCACGTGTTTTGGCAAGCTAACCATTAAAATGTGTTGTACATTACATCCACTCTATACTTAAAGGGGGGCTAAAGTCCTGCAATAAGAAACTGCTAGAAGATAGTTTTTTTTTGTTTTTTTCAGAAGAGAAATTCAAAATCATTTTTGCTCAAAAACATTTTCCTTTGGCTCCTAAAAGTTTTTAATCTCTCTATATATTGCAGGCACATGCACCCTGCAGCATACTGTGTCAGCTCATTTCTGGACTCCATATCGTACATATACGTATATATTCTAAGCCAGGTTAGGAGAACACAATCAAATGTTTTGTGTGTTAGCAGTGATCCTAACATAGTGCAGGTACAATCTATTTTACAGCATGATAACACAGTATATTGCATGCATTGCCACAGCACAAAGAGTGAAGCTTGCATTAGTATGCTGCTTGTTCTGAACTAGCCCATTGCTGACCCATGTAGAGTTTCCTGTAGAAGAGCATGGATAAACAGTCAGTCATAAACATTTCCTGAGCTCTCCTCCAACTTCCATACACTGTATTCACTAGAAAAAAAAATCAGCATTCTTTAGTATTTTGCTGTCATAACAGGCAGTAAGTTCTCGTTGTAAATATTACTGCACTGTAGTTTTTTTTTTATAATGCTCCTCGGTAAGGGCTGCTCTAACAGACAATGTAACATACTGAAACATTTTGTCAGGTTTATTCCTGAAATCAATTTTATAGACTTGTAACATATGTGATTGTATGCAACCTTGTGCTATCAACATACATTAACCACTTCAATACCGGGCACTTTATGACCTTCCTGCCCAGGACAATTTTCAGGTTCCAGCACTCTCACACTTTGAATGACAATTGCGCGGTTATGCAACGCTGTACCCAAACTAAAATGTTATCATTTTGTTCACACAATTAGAGCTTTATTTTGGTGGTATTTAATCTTGGGTTTTTATTTTTTGCTAAAGTAACAAAAAAAGACACATTTCTTTGTTTCTGTTATAAAAGTTTGCAAATAAATAATTGTTCTTCATACATTTAGGCCAAGATGTATTCTGTTACATTTCTTTGGTGAAAATAACCCAAATCAGTGTTTATTATTTAGTCTGTAGGAAAGTTACGGAGTTCACAAACTATGGGATATATCTGAAAATTGATCAATCCTGAAGTACTGATGGCCAATCTAATTTCTTGAGGCCCACAAATGTCAGAACAGTACAGATATCCCCCAAATGACCCCTTTTTGCAAATTAGACAGTCTGATGTATTTCATAAGAGGCATGGTGAGTTTTCTGAAGTTGTAATTTTTTTGTC
The DNA here is from genome assembly GCF_062004578.1 of Staurois parvus. Lineage (NCBI taxonomy): Eukaryota > Metazoa > Chordata > Amphibia > Anura > Ranidae > Staurois > Staurois parvus. The sequence goes on along the minus strand of NW_028317951.1, from coordinate 17,538,344 downwards.
ACAATTTTTCAGAAAATTAAGAAATTAAAAAAATTATTTTCACAATTTCTTTTTGCATACTGTCACCAGTACAGTACAGTGTCATCATATAACTGGCATGGCGGTGATCAGGGACACTGACTGGTGACAGTACAAAAAAAAAATGATCAGTTGTTTTTTTTTATTATTTTTTATTACATTTTTTTCTCTTTTCTTAAATTTTTTTTTCATATTACACTATGACCAAAGTAATATAATGTTGTACTACTTTGGGGAAGTGATCAGTATATATATATATATATATATATATATATATATTTATTTATTTATTTATTTTTTTTACACAATTTGATTGCTTATAGCAAAGAATTTCTTTGCTATAAGCAAGCATTTAACTGAATGAAATTAATTCATTCAGCTTTTTTTGTTGTGATTAGCTGTGATTGGCCACAGCTAATCACATGACACAAATGGACTGTGACTGGCCCAGCTTGTGCATGTGATCACTGTGACCATTCACAGCTAGACACACTTGTATACAATGGATGGCATGAAAGGAAGCCATCCATTATATACAACTGTCATGTGACCTGCTGTGATTGGTCACAGCAGGTCACATGGTACTGGCAACGGGGCCGGTACACAGATCTGTCTTCGGCCGTGTACGAGATACACAGCCGGTGACAGATCTCACCACAGCGCAGCCTTGCAGTCACACACAATGCGCGATCCAGGAAGGATGTCATATGATGCCCTCCCGGAGGGACAAGGGGTTTGCCCGGCCGTCATATTACTATAGGCTGGGCGAGAAGTGGTTAAAGCAGTATTAAACCCTAAAGCAAACATTTATTATATTGCAGCTTACTGTTTCTTAGATGTGAGATGTTTTTAGGCTTTCATCTGGTGATTCAACCAGTAAGTCTGTTCTTTTTCAAAAGAACAAACTCTTGCAGATTGCATCAGATACAGAGATGAGAGAAGCCATTCACTACTGGCAAGGGTGCTTACAATGATCAGCGTTGATTTATCTATGTAAAACCTTTATTTATGCTGTAACTGCTTAGAAAGTGTTAGCTGGACTTGGCTTCAGTTTGTTGTATCTAAACCTGCCAGTACATCTAACACTCCTCTCCCCCCAGACTAACAATGCTGATGTCCAAAAGGTGACCCCTGGGGGGTACCCTAATACAGAAAGTGTGTTACTGGCCAGATCACAAGGTGAAAACAGAAGGGAAAATGCCTAAAAAAAGGAAACAAATGCTGCCACCAAATCTGAAGATTGGTAAACTGCAATATATTACATTATGGGTTTTGGGTTTACTATCGTAAATTGCTGTGTACATATAATCCAGATGAAAGAAATAAAGATCATTGTACAAACATGCATGTTTCTCGGTGGGGATGAAGACATTTGTGAAGCAGGTAATTAATAGGGATCAGTCAGAAAAACCCATCCTATACCAGATAAGTTAGGATCTGCTGGCACATGTTGGGAACAGTCTTCAGGCACCTTGTAAACCAAATTCATAATTAAAATTAAGCTATATTTTAATTTTATATTTTGGGTCAATATTGTACACGTAATCAGCAAGCAATTTTTGATGTAACTTTCATATTTCATTGCCTGTTATGCCATAGAGTCATATACTGTATATGTATATACATTGATATACAGAATACCTTTTTCTCTTTTGAGTTTTATCCGCACATCAGACAGTGTAATCAGCATTCCTGCTTAGCAGGTGCTGAAATGAAAGATATTACACCTGTACCTGCAAAGGAGCCAGTGATGTATTAGTCCCCTGATTCTGGATGACAAAGACTGTTCGGGTAATAACACATCGAGGCTTAGAGGTTTTATTTTGGGAAATACTCCCTACAAAATAACATACAGAATGGCAATAGCAATAAGCAATGGCAGATGACAACTCTGTACAACACCACAAACAATGAGAGGATGTCTTTACATGTTTGAACCCTGAATTTTTTGCATTCATAATCATGATATGGATTTTTGTGATGAATTTATGCTATTCGTAGCTACTTGTACTTCTGTTTTTACGTTTTGGTTTTAGTTATTATGTATTTATTATATCACCTTGTAGTTATGCTGATGGTATGAGAGGCTTCTGTTCTCTTCATTTTTAGTTATTTATCTTTTTCTGGTTTGTATTGTCCCTGGCACTTGTAGTTCCCCAAGTCCATTTACTTGTGTACAGCATTCTCTCCTTCTGTTCTACTGCTGGCCCTCCATCTGACAGTTCTCTCACTGCACTAGCCATTATATAAGTCAGTCTTCTCCCCTCGCTTGTCTGCTTGAGAAAAAGGACAGGGTCCTTGAAACATGTAGCAGACTGTTCATACTCGACATCACCATGCTGATTGAGAGCTAGCTAGCTGCTGGTAGTTGCGGCCGTAGACGCCACTGGCTTGCCTGCTCTTTTGAAGCTTATACCAACATCCTACTATCCTTCACTACTTCCTGCTTGATCCTGGTCTGTTACATCTCATGTGTTGATGGCTAATCCAGGCTGAACTTTGTGTTTTTACATGTGAGTGTGCTACACCACTCACATTTTTGTAAATATTTTATTCTATCTTTTCATTGACAACACTGAAGAAATGACACTTTGCTACAATGTAAAGTAGTGAGGGTACAGCTTGTATAAAAGTGTAAATTTGCTGTCCCCTCAAAATAACTCAACACAAAGCCATTAATGTCTAACCGCTGGCAATAAAAGTGAGTACACCCCTAAGTAAAAATGTCCACATTGGGCCCAATTAGCCATTTTCCCTCCCCGGTGTCATGTGACTCATTAGTGTTACAAGGTCTCAGTTGTGAATGGGGAGCAGGTGTGTTAAATTTGGTGTTATTGCTCTCACTCTCTCATACTGGTCACTGGAAGTTCAACATGGAACCTCATGGCAAAGAACTCTCTGAGGATCTGAAAAAAAGGTATGTTGTGTGCATGCACCTTTGTCTGCCTTTAAGAAGTTGGTATAGACATTGACCCATGGCCTCTCACTGCCATGCAGTCTCTGAACTGGATACAAAAATGGTGTTGCCCATGGCCTCTCACCACTATGCAGTCTGTATCCAAGCATCCTCCCTCTCTCTGGTGTCCAGAACTGGTGACATAGGCAGCGACTCAGGACCTCATGGGAGATCTCTCATGGAACTAGTGATGCCCCCTTCACGTGCCCAAGGGACTCTTTGACAGCTGTGCCCTCTTTGCAGATATGGCAGCCCAGTCTCTCTCTGACACCACAGTGGACACTCATGACAGGTAGCTCTCCAACTCAGCAGTCCAGTCTCTGGTCACCTTTTCACATTCTACATTAGACTGCCCTGAGCCCTGACTTCTCTTTGTTTTCTTCTCATGCAGCTACCAGTTCTCCTGGGACTTGTAGTCCCATCGAGCACTTGGCTTGCTAGAAGATGTCTCCTGGAGACTATGTCCCCAATAGTTTTATTTTCTTTCCCATCCTGCACAGCAGCCAATCACAGGATCCTGTGCAACCTGGAGTGGTGGACAGGGCTAAGAACAGACAGCAGCCAATTAAAATCCTCCTGGCTCATTGATAGGGTTGGGTCCTGCCCCTTGCCTGTACTAATAGCTAATGTGGTTTCAGTCCTTCCTCTTCCTCCCTGCAACTGCCACTAAAGCAGGAAAGATGTAAAGAACCCAGTTTAATGCTGAACATCTTAAGAGTTAGGTTTATGAATATGCATTTTCAGCCAATCAGATGTCCGTGCTTTCAGACCATGCTTCATGTTACAACCATATTATGTTTTTATGAACCATGGGCAATATGCACACCCCCTGCCTCCCACCCCTTTGCAGGATCAGCAGGTTCTTCTCCCTTGCAGGTTCCTGTCAAATTTGAAATCAGTGTAGCTGTTGTGAATGCCTAAAATACTACAAGTTCCATCTATCACCAAGGCAGTGGGACTTGTAGTTCTCAATGGAGCACAAGTACACTTATAGGCCATTAATAGAGCTAGAGGAGGAGTCTGCAGGAACCAGATCACAGGTGCAATGCTTTTCAGGCTCAAATGCAAAAAAAAAGAATAAATGCAAGTTGGTACTTTTTGCAAAAATGGTGCATTTATTATTTACTAAAAAGGTTGAATTGTCCTTTAATCCCACTTCAGGAATAGTTTGTGTCACTTTTTTATGGTTACTTGGCTGTTTTAAAAAAACCTGCTATATTCACCTTTAATATGAAGCCGTACCCCCAACTAAATGTATTTAACCTTTGGCAGCCATGTAACATGTACAGTATATGCAGAAACAGGAAAAGTGGCCTTTAGTACCCAGTAATCACACATATTTGTCCACGGTGATCTGAGGATGTGTGACAACTCTTGGTCATAGCTTCTGATTGACAGAGAGCTGGACAAGTTCCTGATCAAATGACAGGACCGGATCTAGTCTGCCTGATCTGGGGTTGAGGTAAAAAGTCAGGGGGGCATATTGTCTGCAGACCTTTATTTCGTCCTCTCCAGGTAGCTCTCACTGCTTTACTGTGTCTCTGGTTCTCCCCACTGCCATTGAGTGTGTGTCACTGAAAGTCTGTCACATAGTGTGACAGAGATGCAGGCAACCAAGCGTAGCTGGAATCTTGTGGGCCCGATGCAAAAGTTGACCTGGGGTCCCTCCACTACCAACCTCCACTTCCACAGCAAGCAAAGATATTCTCATCATGTGCCAAGATACTCCAAGTGACTGAAGAGTTATGAGTCCCCAGAGTACTCCCTTACATCAGAGTCTATAACGTTCCCCCTTACATCAGAGCCTTCAGGGCTCCCCTTTGCAGTGCAAGGGGGAGCTCTGTGGACCCCGTTGTAGAAGGAAACACCGTGGACTGTGATGTAAACGAGAACTCTGTGGAGTCTGATGTAGAGGAGAACTCTGAGGACTCTGATGTAAGGGGAGTGCTGTGGTGTAAAAGGAAACTTGATGTAAGGGTGGCTCTGGTCACCAGAGCCCCCCCCCCCCCTTAGACAAGAGTCCCCAAAGTTCCCCCTACATTCTCCTTTACATCAGACACCACAGAGTTCTCTTTTGCATCACAGTTAACAGAGTTCCCCTTTACATTAGGCTCCACAGAGTTCCCCTTTACATCACAGTCCACAGAGTTCCCCCTTACATCAAGGTCTCCAGAGTTCCCATTTACATCAGGGTTCACAGAGTTCCCCCTTGCAGTGTAAGGGGGAATCCTGCAGACTCTGCTGTTAAGGGGAAACTCTAGAAACTCTGATGTGGGGGGAACTCTGGTGACCACAGACCACCTTCCACTGAGGGAATACACTAAGGTAAGTGGGGGGGGGGGTTACTGATGAAAGGGGGAACCTTTATATCAGTGTCCCTCCTTACCTTAGTGTAATCACTCACCCTTACAACAGTGACCTGCCCCCCCTCTCCACAGACTGTGTGACCTCCTGGCTGGAACTGTTGGTCATTCACACAGACCTCTATAAGTGCTTGCTGGGTGCAGGGCACTGAGGGCATACTTTTGCCATTGATCCTCCTCCAACTCCAAGTCCCGGGGCAGCACTCCAGCTTCCTTGCTTGCATTCAGACCTGCATTTCGGAAAAGGTGCCAAGCACCATGACGTCACTGCTCTTGCCCGAGCCCACCCTGAACAAGAAAGCACCATTCGGCTGGCTTTTTATATATATATATATATATATATATATATATATATATATATACACACATACATATATACAGTTGTGGCCAAAATTATTCAACCCCCAATGCTGTAAAGGGGTTTAGGGACTATAGTGTACATTTGGAATTGTATTCAGAATCAAATCCTACAAGGACGTTGTAACTACCCAAATGCAACTAAAATGACATCAATTGTTTATGTAATACAGTAGTAAATGGTTCTTATGTGGTTTCTTCATTGCCACAATTATTCAACCCCTTAAAGACTACCACTCTGAAGAACAGAGGTTCATACAGGTGCTTTCCATCAGGTATTGAAAACACCTGTGGATGTCACCGAGCAGCAATCAAGCATAATAAGCACCAATTAGGCAGCTTTAAAATGACTGTGATACTCAGCTCCTTCTAGACATTTACTGGTGTGGTTACAAACATGGTGAAGGCAAGAGAATGGTCCAGGAAGACAAGAGAAGAGGTGATTTCTCTTCACAGGAAGGGCAATGGCTATAAGAAGATTGCAAAGATGTTAAACATACCAAGAGACACCTTAGGAAGCATCATTCGCAAATTCAAGGCAAAGGGCACTGTTGAAACGCTACCTGGTCGTGGCAGAAAGAAGATGCTGACTTCGACTGCTGTGCGCTACCTGAAGCGTAGAGTGGAGAGAAGTCCCCGTGTGACTGCTGAGGAACTGAGAAAAGATTTGTCAGATGTGGGTACAGAAGTTTCAGCCCAGACAATAAGACGCACACTGCGTAATGAAGGCCTCCGTGCCAGAACTCCCAGGCGTACCCCCTTGCTGTCTCCAAAGAATAAGAAGAGTCGACTGCAGTATGCCAAAAGCCATGTGGACAAACCACAAAAGTTGTGGGATAGTGTTCTGTGGACTGATGAAACAAAATTAGAACTGTTTGGGCCCATGGATCAACGCTATGTTTGGAGGAGGAAGAACAAGGCCTATGATGAAAAGAACACCTTGCCTACTGTGAAGCATGGTGGAGGGTCAATCATGCTTTGGGGCTGTTTTGCTTCTGCAGGTACAGGGAAGCTTCAGCGTGTGCAAGGTACCATGAATTCTCTTCAGTACCAGGAGATATTGGATGGAAACGTGATGCAGTCCGTCACACACCTGAGGCTTGGGAGACGTTGGACCTTTCAACAGGACAATGATCCCAAGCATACCTCCAAGTCCACTAGAGCATGGTTGCAGAGGAAAGGCTGGAACATTTTGGAGTGGCCATCGCAGTCACCAGACTTAAATCCGATTGAGAACCTCTGGTGGGACTTAAAGAAAGCAGTTGCAGTGCGCAAGCCTAAGAATGTGACTGAACTGGAGGCCTTTGCCCATGAAGAATGGGCGAAGATACCCGTAGATCGCTGCAAGACACTTGTGTCAAGCTATGCTTCACGTTTAAAAGCTGTTATAACTGTAAAAGGATGCTGTACTAAGTACTAAGATTGAATGTCACTTGGGGGTTGAATAAAACTGATAATGCTGTGAGCACAGAAAAGACATTTGTGGTTATTTCATTATAACTGTTATGTTATATTTGTCTGACCTACAAGTGCCTCTTTAATGTAAATGTAAGCAAGATGACTGAATGATCAAAAGCAATGTCAAACTGGCCAAAACACTCAATTTCAGTGGGGGTTGAATAATTTTGGCCACAACTGTATATATATATACTATTTTGCCAAAAGTATTGGGACATCCCTCCAAATCATTGGATTCAGGTGTTCCAATCACCTCCACAGCCCCAGGTGTATAAAATAAGCACCTAGGCATGCAGGCTGTTTCTACAAACATTTGCGAATTAATGGGTCGCTCTCAGGAGCTCAGTGAATTCAAGCATGGTACCGTGATAGGTTGCCACCTGTGCAATCAGTCCATCTGTGCAATTTCCTTGCTGCTACATATTCCATGGTCGATTGTTAGTGGTATTGTAACAAAGTGGAAGCAACTGAGAACAACAGCAACTCAGCCATGAAGTGGAAGGCCACACAAAATGACAGAGAGGGGTCAGCGCATGCTGAAGCGCACAGTGTGCAGAAGTCGCCAACTGTCTGCAGAGTCAATAGCTAAAGACCTCCAAACTTGATGCGGCCTTCAGATTAGCACAACAACAGTGTGTAGAGAGCTTCATGGAATGGGTTTCCATGGCTGAGCAGCTGCATCCAAGCGTTACATCACCATGTGCAATGGAAAGCTTCGGATGAAGTGGTGTAAAGCATGCCACCACTGGACTCTAGAGCAGCGGTGACGTGTTCTCTGGAGTGACGAATCATGCTTCTCTACCAACGTAGACATGTCTGGGTTTGGCGGTTGCCAGGAGAACAGTACTTGCCTGACTGCATTGTGCCAAATGTTAGGTTTGGTGGAGGGAGGTTTATGATGTGGGGTTGTTTTTCAGGGGTGGGCTTAGTTCCAGTGAAGGGAACTCTTAAGGAGTCAGCATACCAAGACATTTTGGACAATTTCATGCTCCCAACTTTGAGGGAACCGTTTGGGGATGGGCCCTTCCTGTTCCAACATGACTGCACACCAGTGCACAAAGCAAGGCCCATAAAGACATCGATGAGCAAGTTTGGGGTGGAGGAACTTGACTGACCTGCACCTCAACCCAATAGAACACCTTTGGGATGAATTAGAGTGGAGACTATGGGCCAGGCCTTCTCATCTAACATCAGTGCCTGACCTCACAAACTTGCTTCTGGCAGAAATGTCAAACATTCCCATAGGCACACTCCTGAACCTTGTGGACAGCCTTCCCAGAAGAGTTGAAGCTGTTTTAGCTGTAGAGGGTGGGTCAACTCAATACTGAATCCTATGGAGTAAGACTGGGAATATGGTGTGTGTGAGTGTGTGTATATATATATATATATATATATATATATATATATATATATATATATATATTGTATATATATATTTTTTTTTTTACAGGAATCGGTTGCCATTCCCAGAAATTTAGACGGGGTAAAAACTGACTGATTTTTAAAATTTGCCAACCCTGTCCCCACTCCTGGTGATGACACATGTCCCCCCCCCCCCCAAGTTGTAGCAAATCAAACGCCTCCACCAAGGTAATGACAGAGGTTCCCCCCACCTCCTGGTAATGACCCATGCCTCGTCTCTCCTCCAACCACCATAGTAATGACACATTCTCCAACCTTCTGGTAATGACAGATACCCCCGTCCAGCACCCCCTTTGCTGGTGCTGTTCAAATTGAAATATAATCTGGGGCGCCTAGAGCCTGCAGCTCCTCAGGAGGTGTTAGGGGAATTTTTAGTAAATATGTTTTTTTTTCTGTTAGTTTTGGCAGGTGTCGTGGGGAGGGGTGGGGGTAGTGTGTATCTGTTCCCATCTGTGAGTGTTGTGGAGTAAATGGAAATCACAGGGTGGAAGGATACAGAGAATCCCCGATGGTGACTAGGTGACACTGAGCGGTGTCTTACCTCACCAGTGACAGCAGTCCCATCACTACCAGGTACCAGGCAGTGCTCTGTTGTCAGCACACAGCACTGATATTTCTCAATTCCAGGCTGCTCTCACCTTATCCTCCTCTCCATTCAGGAAATGATGCGGAAGGTTTACAGCTGCTCCTCAACTAATGGGAGTGGAGTTGTGAGGACTGTGGAAGGCAACGCGGAAGCTGAGCACTGGAGTACTGGTGCTCGGCTGTAGAACAAAAGGTGGATCGGAGCTGGACTCCAGGATTTTGTGAAGGGTATACTAATATGACAGGGAGGCCGCACGGGCCCCCTGGAGCTAGGGGCTGGGTCACAGTTGTGACCCCTGTGACCCCTGTGACCCCTGGTGCTACGCCCATGTCCCTGTTCACTAAGCATGTACTCCTGTACCATGAGTCAAGACCCAAAAAGAATGTCTAACGTTTGTTCCAGCCGTGTAGTGCAGATGTGGTGCAGGAGTGAACAGGAAATGCTGGTTTCCTGTGTTTCTACATGATTACATTGAAGAGTGCATGTACTAGGCCAGTGTTTCTCAAATTTTTCAATCATAAACTGTATTTATTGGGCTGTAGGAAAGTGGCATCTGCACTGGATAATGATGTCACCTTCTCCTTGGTGTCATATGGGGGGTCTCCCTTCACATCAAAGTCTCTCCATTACATCAGAATCAGACCCTTTCACATTGGGACCCCTCCATTACATCAGAGTCCCCCATCACATCAGAGTCCTCCCTTTCACCCAAGGGTCCCTTCATCACATCATAGGGCCCCCTTCACATTAAAGTACCTTATTACATTAGAGTCTCCACATTCACACCAGAGTCCCCCACCCCATATATCTACAGTAGGGGTGTCAAACTGGCGTCCCTCCAGCTGTTGCGAAACTACAAGTCCCATCATGCCTCTGCCTTTGGGAGTCATGCTTCTAACTGTCAATATTGCAATGCCTCATGGGACTTGTAGTTTGGCAACAGCTGGAGGGCTGCCGGTTTGACACCCATGATCTATAGCATCATAGCAGAGAGTGGGATTTGGAGCTGGTCTGGACAGAAGTAGGACTTTAATCCTCTTCTGAATACCCATTATGGATCAATGACATTCATTCCCATTGTGCGGGCTGACTGGCAGCCAGTACCAAAGCAACACATGGCATAGCGTGTGCATCTTGGTTGACTGCCTGCACCGTGGAAACAAATTATATGGTGCAGCAAATAGGAGCAGGACACTGTGCAGCCATGCCAACTCTGCACAGTGCCCCCCATCCCATCACCAATGCCACTGGTCCTGGGAGACACAAATATAATTTGGTGGGGTGCAGCCCCCTAGATCCAGCCCTGCTGCCAACGAGAGCCAATCACATTGGCCACATGATATATAAGCCATGCAGCCTCCCAGGAAATAAAGTCCACTCAAAGACTACGTGAAAAGGATAAAAAAAAGAGCATACCATACTGCAGAGAGAGGGGCGTTCTCTAGGGGGGAGAGGGACAATCCTCTGAGCCTGTAGTTGATAGAGCCTTTAATTTTGCATACAAACAATGTATGTCAGTGAGGATCAGACTAAATAATTCAATTGTAGGCATTTGTAACTGTTCAATAGTGATTTCTGCTCATCCAGCCTGTGTATCTGAAAATCCAGCTAAATGCCCATTGTCTGGGTTTATATACTTTCCTGGACTCTTGTTGACATGTATACCTCGTCTCCAGAAGTTTCGTTTTCTTGATATACACGTGCAGTAGTTAGCACACCCATACTCTGACATTCCTATCATTATTTGGCTTAGTGACAGGTTCCTATAAACTACCACCCACATTGTTGTAATGAAGCAATATCTGCCACTTTATATTTTGCACAAAAATATCTGAAATGGTTTCATTTCCAGTGTTACTTATCTTGTTCAATGGGTCATGCAGATGAGAAAACATTAATACAGTTAATCCAGGCTACAGTACAGCAGAATATCTGGAAACAGATAACTAGTAAATGAATAACATGCTGATAAACTGAAGGATAATTACATGCTGTGCTATGAGAATACAGGGAGAAGCAGTACAAAGAGCAAATCAACACCAACCTCATTGACTTCCAGGGGGCAAGGAGACAGTGTCCACCTCACTGCCCTGTGAATAAGGCTTTACAGTATTATGCACATGCGGGCAGGAAAAGAATAGGATGACCAACTACATGTAAAAATGCAACACAACCCAGGTAGACACAATGCCTTAAACAGCTCCCTCCCCGCCCCCCATCCTGGCCCTGCTTAATAGGCCCCTTACCAGGCAAGAGCCACTGGAAGCCAGTCAGTGGAAGTTGGAGTTGGGGGGTAGAGGTTGCACTGCTCTGCACAGAGGTAGTCTTCTCCTGCTAAGCTTGTCATTGAGTGCTAAGATGCTGGTGGTCGTAGCAACCAATATCTGCAAATAGGATTTGAATAGGGGAGAATCCTCACTGGGTTCAGTATGTGAGAGCACACATTGCACCCATTGAGAACTCCTCAACTTGTTCCAGCACTGAACTCTGGGACCCCTGGACTCCAGCCTGGATCTATGAGACAGTGGGATTTGCTTGAAATCTTGGGGTGAATCATGCAGAATCTGGGACAGGTGGGTTAGAGCTATGAAGGACCAATAATATGCAACAATGAGCCAGAGGCTTGGAAGAGAGTACTCAGGAAGCTAGCAGGGGTGAAAACCAAGCAGACATAGATGGTGCTGTGTGGGGCAGTATGAAAAAGCCCTTATAACTGAGGTCAGAACAAGTATTGTCAACAAGAAGATTTGCATCAAGACCAGAAAAAAAGTTGCACTCATGAGCTAACAAGCTCTATGATGAGTAACTTGAAAATAATCGACAAATGACCCTTATAAAAGAATGAAAGCTTAACCATGAATCATGCTTAAGCCAATTTGGTCACAGGTATGTTCAGCTTTGTGCCTTCAAGTGGAAAGGGCATCTGCTGTGTAGAAGAACTCGACAAAGGGAACTGAAGAGAAACAGAAAGAGCACCAAAGTAAACAAAGCTTTGAGGAGTAGAGAGCTTGTCCAGTCAGCAGAACATGCTGGGGGGACCCACACTGAATGATGGAGCCTGACCATGGCCTTGATTTCTATATATTGATATAGACCAGGGTCTCCAAACTTTCTAAAGAAAAGGTTTACTGTCCTTCAGACTTTAAGGGGGTGGACTGTGCCCAGTGGGAGTAAACAATGCCTGATCTTTGGTATTAGGGGGAGAAATACTGTAGTTGGTTTCAGTGGAAGGAACAATGCCCCATTTTTGTTGTCAGTGGAAGGAATTATGCCCCATTGTTGGTGTCAGTGGATGGAATAGTGCCCCATTGTTGATGTCAGTAGCAGGCCCCATTGCTGATGTCAGTGGCAGAAAGGCCGGAAAAAGGCAAGAAAAGGGCCGACCCATCTTTGGCCATCTTAAAATTTCTATTGTAGAGGATGCCTTAAATTTGACTTGTATGTTAGTGCAGAGTTCTGGCAAAATCAGCAAACCAATCCCAAAAGCAGGAAAGGACATTTCTGGGGGTGTTCCATACACCAATGGTCAAAGAACACCTCCAGGTTGCCATGTTTCATTAAATTTTACCGGAAATTACAGTTCTGCATGAAAATGAAAGTACTTTTTTTAATAACATAAAAGTGATGCTAAAGCTTCCATTTTTTCAATAAAATAACAAACATGTTTATCTTGGTTTTGCACAGAGCAGCCCCAATCCTCCTCTTCTTGGGTCCCCCACCAGCGCTCCTGGCTCCACCTGATGAGTGCCCACCATAGGAAGCCATTTCCTTTTGGGACACTCATGAGGGTTTGCTCCCAAGCTGGGCTGTTTGCATCTATTCAGACACACAGCCCTGGCCCATCTCCACCGCCCCCCCCTCTTCCTTCCCTGGTCAAAGATTTTGACTGACAGCAGCAAGAGCCAATGGCTCCCGCTGCTCTAAGCCAAGCATGTGAGAGCTGCTGCAGACATGCACAGCGTGAAATTGTGCTCAGGTGAGTATTTAGGGGGGCTGTAGGGAGAGCTGCATATAAAAAGTTTTTTACCTTAATGCAGAGAATGCTTTAAGGTAAAAACCCTTTTACCTTTACAAGTATTTTAAATTAAAATATGGCAAGTCTAGTAATTGTGTACACTAATTTTTTTTTATCTGATGTTTTTTTTCCTTGAAAGTTATGTTTTTTTTATTGCAAATAAATTGGGTGAATGGTAAGCATTATTCATAACAAAAACATCTTATAGAGCCCTTGCTTTCATTGATCTCTGTTCAAACAGTGTTTTGTAGCTTGAAGCTTCAAAATGCTCAACATCCAAAATCCCATAGTTTTTAGTTGTGCTTGTTCACAACTGAGAATAGTGTTGCTTGAAGCTAAAAAAAAAAGTGCTTGAGCCTGTTTCAAGCTATAAGCTTCCAACTTCAAGTGTTTTTGGCTCCATAGACTTCAATGGGAGCACCTAAAAAAATGCGTTAAAACATGCACATCACATTTTTTCCCATAATAACTAGCTTTTCCCTGGCTGCAAGAACAATTCATTTAAAAAAAACTAAATTCTGAGATGTCTGTCTAATGCTCAAAAAACGCCTGTACAAGCTAAAAAGATAAACCCTGTGAAATAGAGAAGCAGGCTCATCTCAAGTGCGAATGCAGCCAACAGCCCTAATCAATTTTACTACACAACTAAAAATACTAGAATGTACACAGACACATAGAAGGACAGCATGTGCCCCTCTCACATACTTTCTGGTGGTGATGCATGTTAGAGTGCATTATCTGTTTTCAGGTTAGCCTATTACACCAATAACTACTTACAATGAAGCATCCATTTACAGAATAAAAATAAGAAAAAAACACTTTGTAATTAGTTGCCATTCATTATTACATTTAGTCCCTGCAATACCATATCAGGTAACCCTAAGATCCTGAAAGAATTACTTTTATACTTTCTCATCAACTGCTCCTGCCTAATAATTTGTCTTTAGATAGTTGCTTGGCCATTGAACAACAATTACAGGTAGGCTTCAAACCACTGATGGTTATAGGTACTGTAATGCAATATCAGTGGATTCTATTATTTCACTTAGAAATGTACCTAATGTCACTCAGACTCCAGAGGGAATCAGGTCATTGAGGGCATCCAGACACCAAAGGGAATTAGGTCAGTACGGGGCACATGTGTTGTTGCCACACGCTCCTTACAACATCAGCATTAAATATATGAATCAAAGATTAACATATCTAAATCAGAATTCTCCACGTGTCATCTTTCTGTATAGGAAATAGAGTAGTGTCATTGTAAGCTTCTTTGTGTACAATAATGATATGTATAAGCGTCCAGCTCCCTATGACAGGTACAAAGATTAACTGCACCTAGTACCTGGTTTATTCTTGCATTTATGATAGTTTCACCAGCAGCTCCAGCTAAACAATCAGTCCAGTGATGATAAAGACAGTTTAATACATCAGTGTTTTTATTCCCAATTGAAAGATCAAAGTGTAACTATGGGCAAAATAAAAAATTACATATGTGATGCATTCTGTCAATAACATTACCACAGCACTTTTTGTTTTCCTGACTCCCTCCCCACCCCGTTCCCCATAAAATAGTTTTTTATCTTCTGTTTCTGGTAGTAGATCTTTTGTTTTTCCATATCCAAGTGCACCAGCAACAGTGGCAGTTACATGGTTTTGAAAAAAAATATTACATTGGTGGGGGATGCTTGCAATGGTCATCTTTATTGTATGTAGCTTAATTGCAGAATTTTATGTACATTATATTGCCAAAAGCGTTGGGACTTTCCAAACCATTGGATTCAGGTGTTCCCATCACCTCCATGGCCACAGGTTTATAAAATCAAGCACCTAGGCATGCAGACTACTTCTACAAACATTTGTGAAAGAATGGGTCACTCTCTGGAGTGAATTCAAGCGTAGTACCATGATAGGTTGACACCTGTGCAGTAAGTCCATCCGTGAAATCTCCTTGCTACTAAATATTCCATGGTCAACTGTTAGTGGTATTATAACAAAGTAGAAGCAACTGGGAAGATCAACAACACAGCCACAAAGTTATAGGCCACGCAAAATGACAGAGCGGTGTCAGCGCACAGTGCGCAAAAGTTGCCAACTGTCTGCAGAGTCAATAGCTAAAGACCTCCAAACTTCATGTGGCCTTCAGATTAGCGATTAGCAGATTAGTGAGAGCTTCATGGAATGGGTTTTCATGGCCGAGCAGCTGCATCCAAGCCTTACATCACCATGTGCAATGGAAAGCGTCAGATGCAGTGGTGTAAAGCACACCACCACAAGACTCTAGATCAGTGGAGATTTGTTCTCTGGAGTGACAAATCGCACTTCTCTGGCAATCCTGAGGAGGTGCTTGGGTTTGGCAGTTGCCAGGAGAATGGTACTTGCCTGACTGCATTGTACCAAGTGTAAAGTTTGGTGGAGGGGGAATTATGGTGTGGGGTTATTTTTCAGGGGTTGGGCTTGGCCCCTTAGTTTCAGTGAAGGAAACTCTTAAGGCGTCAGCATACCAAGACATTTTGGACAATTTCATGCTCCCAACTTTGAGGGAACAGATTGGGGATGGCCCCTTCCTGTTCCAACATGACTGCACACCAGTGCACAAAGCAAGGTCCATAATGACACAAATGAGCGAGTTTGGGGTGGAGGAACTTGAATTGCCTGCACAGAGTCCTGGCTTCAGTCATTAATGTCCATTTAAAACTATATGTTCATCTACGACTACCCTGCCAACAGGGTGACAATACTGCTGTGTGATTTCACTTGAGAATGAACATCATTGCCATCCTTTTACAGGAAGTGGAAAAATAATAGATCCATTGGTAGGATAAACAGGTAAAAAAAACTATGGTACAGAGAGGGGCTTAGAAATATGAAATCTGCTGTGTTAATGCTAAGGACAAGCAAGCATTATATATGTATTTTTTTATTTTGCCCATAATTCCACTTTAAAGAGAAGTATGTTTTTATTTTACATAAGTGGATGCAGCATCGATCCAATGCTGCATCTGTTCCCCACCAGCTCTAAGGATGAGAACTGAGCTCACTGGAGAGCTGGGATGTGAAGAGGGTGGGAGCAGCTGGCTCCGACATTTTCAGATGCTCACTGAGAGTCTGAGCCAGATGACCGGTCCAAACATCTGGGTGGATCCAGACTTTAAAGTCAGGATCTTTCCCCAGACTGCAGCAGCTGGGTGACATCAACCAACAGCGGATTTTAGCCGGATGTTGGCTGAAAATGGGTCACAAGAGCACAGAACAAACTGCACTCCTGTGATCTACAGGTGAAGTACAGGCAAATGAGCTTTGGTTGCACTTCTCCTTGAACCTCCCTTGAGGTATTCCCAAGTGTAGCTCGTGGTAAAGTTTCAGCACCAAAAGCGGTAACCCCGAGCTACACTTGGGGATACCCTGCAGCTTTGATCTGGGATCCCTTCTGCACTTACCTTGTCCTGTGCTCCCGCGATGTCCCCCCTGCAGCATCCCCGGCCATCTCCTCCAGCTGATGCCGGCATCCGTCTTCCGGGTTCCGTTCCCTGCGATGTCGGGACGTACAGGACGTATGGGGGACGGAACCGGGGGGAAATTTAAAAATGTCAAAAAGTGACATTCACTAAATACACTAAAATCGCATAGTAAAACATTACTATATCAAAGCATTTCACATACATTTTGTCTCTAGTGCTTTGTCCTGTGCCCTGCCTGCACATTTACTGTTCTTTCTGCCTGGAAACTGAGAAATGTCCATGGCATCCAAAAAGCGTCCCTTTAGGTCAAAATCGGTTTTAGACCAGCTAGAGAACAGCAATCGTAAATTAGAACCACTTGCAGAATTGAGTGATGATTATTAGGGAAATTCGTCATCAGACACTGAAAACGATTCTGCGACTTTGCTCAGTGATGTGCGAACTTGGCACTATATTTCAAATTTCAGTGTTTTTGGTTTAAATTTATTATTATTATTTTTTATTATTATTTATTAAATTATAATTTATGATTTTGTGTTTGAAATTTTATCATACCCGGGATGTTTACTAGACTCTTGTTCGGACAGATTTCAGTGAGTTATTCCTAAATATTACAGCCTACAATAAAAAAAACTACATATTTCCATGCAAAAAAATTTACTGCTTTTAGCACAGAAATACTGACATAATCAGACTGCTAGGGAGGTTAATAGATTTTGATGCAAGCTCCATACCAATACAGAGACTATCCATGTCTAAAAATCCATCTAAATGCCCTACAATGCCTTTTATTTTATACTTTCAATTTCAATAAATGTCAGTAAGCACTAATTAACTGGCCTCTGTGAACAACGGTTATATATTCACTTGCCAGGTTTCATTTTGCCTGTAAGGTATTTACTTTCTAGTTTTGTTCTTATTAAACCTAAGTGTACACAAGGTCACATACAGGACTGGGAGGTATTCCAGAGATTGCACAATACATTTGTTATGCAGCTACTGAGACTGAAAAAGCTATTTATTAAGAGGGCTATTGTGTATTCCTTATGCATAGAGTGACTGATGTGAAAAAAACCTGCATAGAAGAGGGTTAAAGGATACGTTCACCTTTACACAAAGAACAATAACTGCACATTTTTTTGCAGGTAAAAAAAATGTGAATTTATTATTTTTTGTATTAGGAACCTCTAAAGCATTGCACCAGTGATCAGCAGATCACTGATGCCATGCAGGTCTTCTGCAAACTGTCAATGTATCTGCTTGCTCGTGCATCCCGTACAAGCAAACCAATACTTCTGACAAGAAGAATCCATGAACTACAATGGTGCTCCACAGTGCTGTGATAGTTTATTGAGGACTTCAAGCTGACAGCTGCTAAGGCTGTTGGGACCTGTAGTCCATTAGTAGTCCTTCATACCCAGGGGACGACTGACAACTCATGGGGCCCCCGGGCAATAGGGGATCATGGGGCCCCTGTGTCCTTGCCCAAACTCAAAAAAGCCTATGAAAAAGGTACCAGGGGCATCTCATGGGGGCCCCTACTGACCTCGGGCCCTCGGGCAGTGCCCGAGTTTCCAAATGGTCAGTCCGCCCCTGTTCATACCCTAATGTGTCTAGTGACCCAAGCTGTAGACTATGTGTGAAATGTACCAGTTACTTACAATGGACTCCTTTACTAACTTCAGACTAGGCAGAAACATAGTTGCAATGCTTTATTTTGAAAAAGTGCAAAACAAGACAGAGTCCACATGCACAAGAACAGTTTTTCCCTACATCCCTAAACCATAACTTGTGTTCTGCCCCGGTATTCCTGCAAAGGTAATGTCCATCAAAGATAAAGTCCATGGTTATCGGTAGGGTCCAGTAGCTGGTGTCTATGGGGTGAACCCCAGGTTTTTACATCACGACAGCAAGATGGAACATGGATCCCTCTTCAGCCAAGAATTGACAACAAAAAGGCAGCAGCAAGACTCCCCTCTCCCCCTCTCTCTTGGGCTCCTGACCACTGTCCCTTTTTATAACTCCAAGATCAGTAGGTCAGACCCAAAAAGGGGAAAAACCTGGGAACTAAGGTTAACCCTAACTCTACCGTCTGGGGCAGCACCTATCTAGCTAAATTGCAACTCACTCAGAGGGACAATCTTGGTCCATATGTAAAATGTACCATTGTCAG
Source organism: Staurois parvus (assembly GCF_062004578.1). Taxonomy (NCBI): domain Eukaryota; kingdom Metazoa; phylum Chordata; class Amphibia; order Anura; family Ranidae; genus Staurois; species Staurois parvus. Next base: position 17,519,538 of record NW_028317951.1, on the reverse strand, counting down.
ATGGGCCTTTAAGACACAAGCAGGAAGGAAGTTTACCTATTTTATACATGACATAAGGAGGATAATATATACGATACAAACATTTTACCTGGATTACATTATCTTTAGAGGAAATAACTAAAGTGACCTGAAAAGATAGAATTTCCTGCCAGATATTACCTGGAAAATCAGTTATATCCTGTCAACAGTAAGATTCTGTTTTAGTAAGTAGTGTAGTTTTGGAATGAAGTAGAATAGATAAAAATCTGGTATAGTCATCACTCTTGATGAATGCTTATGACAAGTTGTGCAGCTTGTATTAACCCCTCTGGCACCAAAACATCACTGGTGCTGGGGTATGGGGTTCAGAGGACTAAGGCCTTGAAGTAAAACAGCAGCCAGTAACACTCTAGAGACACATCTCATGGAATGTAAGCAGGGCTACTGTTAGAAATCACAGGGCCCGTATAGCTTACCTGTTAGGGTTCTCCCCCCAAAATGCCAAAATGATATTTTCGCTAAAGATAAACTAAAATCAATTATTAACAGAAACAAACACAAAATAACTTACAAAATTGCTAAATCTAAAAGATAGAACTGTATTGAGTTAATAAATAAGGCTCTGTATTTGAAAAAGGTGTTTGGGTGTAGGCAGGCTGTGTTATGCTACAGGGACTCAGCAGCTGTGTGAACTGCAGTTGTGAATTTGACAGGCCTGTGGATGCAGAACACAGACAGTGTGCATTTGAGGCCACTCACCCGCACCTGCACACCTGTCAAATTAGGACCTATCGCTGTTTCTATATGGCTGGTGTGTCCTCACAGAGTAAAATGTGGCTCCAGATGCACAAATCGTTCATTCACATTGTATGGAACATTTTGTTTTTACAATTATTTTTATTTTTTTCACAGCTTTTCTAATTACTTTTTCACTTTGAGAACCCTGATGTCTCACGTTTGAGACAGAGAAAGGGACTGAGGACATAAATGCTTCAGTTCCTTTCTCTGCAGCCTCAGCTGTGCTGGACAGTGAATGAGCAGAAAGTACTTTGTACAGGGGCTCCTGTTTATGCCCGAAACGAAGCACAGTAAACACAGTTTACTATGCTTCAGTTATGAATGAAAGCAGTGAGTGATCAGTACCAATCACTCACTGTGTTCAATCATGAAAGGAAGGGGCCAGTAAATATGTTCCAGATCCTCTAATTGCTGCATTGCCACAACAATCACTTTTCCTGCCCATATCTTATTCTCCCTGCTGGTCTGGGCCCTGTACAGGAGGACTGGTGGTACCCCCTTATCAGTGGCCCTGAATGTAAGTACTGTCCCTTGGCCTTATTTTGTTTCACTTGACTAAACCTAGACTTTAAAGTATATCTAAAGCCAAAATGTTTGTTTTGACTAAAGTAGGGAAGACGTGAAATCTCAACAAAGATTTCACTTCACTTCATGTGCCATAGATACAGCAAAAGCTGAGAATAAATCTCTCCAAAGTAAAAAAAACCCAGAGACAATTGTTATTACAACATGTGTCTCCATTGAAAAATTTCCCTTCTACAATATTTAACATATTTAATATTTTATTATTAGGTTCAATACACAGGGAATTTGCTACTGCCATAGGCAAGGGATAATTCCACAGGGTAACAGTGGCAGCAGTCTAGGCAGAGCAGGGAACAATTCAGCAAGACCACTGGTGGTATGGTATAACAAGGGCTAAGTCCACAGAGTCACAGAAGGAGAAAACTGGGTACAGCAAGTGACAATTCTGCAGGATCACAGGGCAGGAATAATAAACACATACTTATAGTGGGAGCAATCTGGATCTAGCATCTAACAATTAAGCAGCATCACAAGGAAGCAATATGGTGGTAGCAATCCAGGTACAGCAAGGGTCAATTCCGTAGGGATGAGATTTTGATTCACAGAAACCATGAATTTGCTGCAGATTCTGTTGCGGTCCTGGAGAATTTGTGTGCAAATTTTGCCAGACCTATTTTTTTCATCCAGAATGCAGTGTATGTAGCCTATGAACCACAGCCAGCTGGATTAGAAGAGCAAATAAGGATGCTTTTGGATAAGCCAGCCTCCCTGCTAAAATGAAGGGGGGCGGGGGGGCTCAGAAAAACCAAGTATCAGAGTAATATAAAGCTACTGAGCAGGACAGAGAAAGCTGACAAACTGCATGAGGAGAGAGATTTGGGTCAGTCTGTCATCGTTTTTCTTGTCCTTATTGGGAAATTTTATGTCTTTAATTTTAATTGGTTGTTGATTTTGGGGGGAGTGGTTTTAGCTCCTGTTCTGTGTACAGCAAATACAAGGACAGTGTCCATCTAAACCACTTCACGTTATTTCACTGATATTCACTGCATCCCTTATCCCTATATTAAAACTAAAAGTAAGGCAAAGTTGACCCATTTTACACTTTTTATCATCAATGGTCTCTTACGTCTTGTAGTAAAATACTTGGCTTTGCCCCACCTTTCCCTGAGGCTGTTCATGAAAATTGTACTGTTCTGTAAAGTACATATCTAAGGTTTAATCCAAGCTTTTAATTTAAAAGATTTATGTTTTTTTCCATGTTGCCCTCAAAATCACATAAAAGGGCTCTCTTCCCACTGTACAGTATTTCTATTTTAAAAACGTGGTGTTGCATCCAGAGCACTTTTTTCACAATAGCTTGCCTATTAACTGAACTTTAAAAGTTTTTCAAAAGAGGTATGGACTTCTGAGTGAATGTACCTGTGTGGTTTTGACCATGTAGACAGTACATCATGGGACAGCAGTAGGGTCATTGAAGTAACAATCCAGCTTACATCAAGGGATATCTGAGCAGAATCCATAATCAGGTACAGCAAGAGATAATGCAGCAGAATCACAGGCAGCAATACGGTACAACATGGGTTAAGTACTCATTCTTAAGGTTCTTGACAGATCTGATCAACTGACTCTGTTGGTGGGCAGTAAACAGTTTGACAATGTGCAGAGTGGATATGCTATGGATGAAGGGAGGGGATTCTGTACTGCCCAGCCACAGACTGTGGTCCACACAGCCAGCAGCACAACAGAGCACAACAAAAGGAAGAAGTGCTAGTCCCTACATACATATGAATTTAAACCTGAGCCAAGGTGCGTTCCTTTAGCCAGGCAGCCTGATACTTACCAACATGTCTGGCTCCCTTCCAGCTTGACCACATAGAGGACATATGTTAGAAGCAGTCTGAGCATGGGAACAGGGTCATACCATGCCCACAAACAGGGCTGCTGTTAGAAACCATGGGGCCCTATACAGCCAAACTGACCCCCCCCCCAAAAAAAAAACACAGTTTACTATGCTTCAGTTATGAATGATCAGCACCAATCACTCAATGTATTCATTCAGGAAAGGAAGGGGCTGGTAAATGTGACATATTTACTGGATCCTTCCCACATGCCCCCATCCTGGAGGATCCTATTATGTGCTTGCAGCTTCCGGTGAAAAGGAGAGGAGGGATGGGAGTACACAGGGGGGGCCTAGGCAGCAATGGGAAACTTATGATGCAGAATTCTCTCTATGCAGCAGCTGAAAGCCAGCAGGAGAGAGAGAAGAAGCCAATTTTCAGCTGCTGCAGAGAGAGTTGTATAGGGTATCAGTTCCAGTAATTTCCCTCCTGCCATGCTGCTCAACGTCCCTGCCCACATCTGATTCACCCAGCTCCCTGGGCCCCCCTGCTGGCCTGGGCCCCATCCAGGAAGACTGGTGGTACCCCTTTATCTATAGCCCTACCCACAAAGACAGTGTGTGGCACCAATAGAGGAAGTCTGTAACCTTCATGTGATGACATCACGCGCAGACCGCAGTATGGGGTCAGCCTGTCTGGATCCCTGCATGTAGGTGGTGTGGTGGGAACTGTGTGTGGGTGCTTGGGGAACAAGATGGTGCCTGCTGACCATGTAAGTGGTATGAAAAGGTGGCGTACATGCAGATAGCGAAGGGGGGGGGGAATATAGGGCGCTTAGCCACAGGGGTGCAGGGGAACAGAGGGCCCTCACTTTCATTCCCAATGACCAATGACAATAATGGTTAAGAGACACTGAAAGGGTGGATCTCTCTAGCAGGGACACAGACAGCAATAAAAGTTTTACCGGTTTTTCAACTCTTCCCTACACTTTAAGATATTGGACATATGTCCATATGTATGGTTCAATATGAGAAATCCAAAACATTATCTATACATATTGGGGAGTATACACAGTATAATCTAAAAAGGAAGTAAAGTGTATAATTAGGCTTTTTACTGGAATCTTTGTTATTGCCTTGTGGGAGGTGAAGATACAGACTTCCTGGGGGATGGGAATAAGAAAATGGTGAAAATACCAATTACACCACTGGCAAAATTTCACCAAATCGGAAACTCTCAGTTTTGCTCAATGAGCAGCTGAGGCGAAATTTGGTTGAAAAAAAAATTATTTTCTTGAAGGTGTGGGTTTTTTAGGGGTATATTTAGGGTAGTTTATATCATGTAATGTTATTTGTATTTGCATTTTTTCTCTTCCATGCTTATGATTACTTATATTATGTTGTTTTTTCTTTCTGTGAAAAAATAAAAAGAGCAAGAACAGGCCCAGTATAATTTAAAAGACCTGCCATAACCCTCAGGAACTATTTTACACTTTTAAAAACCATTTTAACCACTTCCAGCCGGCCATAGGCATAAACGTGGCCTCACGGCGAGTGCTGAACAATCACTTGTATGTGTCCCTTGGTAAACACTTTTCTGTGCTGAGAAGCAGTGATTCCTGTACTGACTCCACCTCCTGAAACTCCTCCTCTCAGCACCTCTGTAGTTCAGAAGGCAGACTCTGTGAAATGTGTGACACAGCAGTGCCCACTCACAGGACATAGTGAATGTGTGTCACAGAATTCAAGGAAGTAAATGTGTGGGGATGTCAAGATCGCTCAGATTAAACAGGAGTAGAGTAGAAAAATTTTAAATAAAATGTGGTAATGAATACATGAATTTACATTTTGACCATAGATACGCTTTAATTTCAACTTCCCCTTTGACTCCAATGCATTTCACAAGAATATAGATCTTTGAGAAAATTCCAGATTTTCGCCACATTTTCTAGAAGTGAAAAGTCATAGTATTGCTCATCTCTAATAGGGTAGTGTCATTACTGGAGTAAACATATAGTACTGTAAAATGTAGCTCTTGCATGCTTGATGCTACCAGAAAACCTTTGGTGTAAAGCAATTACATTTTTGTGCACTTCTCCAGAAGTATAATGGTCTTAATGTGGGAATTAAATGTCTTTGGAGCTTGTCATTTTATCTTTAGTAATTTTCTATTATACAGTGATCCCTCGTTTTTCGCTGTTAATGGGGACCAGAACCTTCCGCGAAAGCTGAAAAACCGCGAAGTAGTATTTGCCCCTAGGAATTTTTGTGTATGCGGGTACTGTACAAGAATGTTTTAAATATGTAAACAGTATTCATACTTTACTCATTTAAGACAAAAATTACAACAGTACTGTACAGTATACATATTTACTTAAACGTGTCAGTGCTAATTACAATAGGGTTAATTACAAAACCTTATACAGTAATAAACATTAATCAACATTGCTTTCTGAGAGAGGCGAAGAGTCTTGTGTTGGTGGCGGAGGAGAGGCTCTCACTTGACTCGGAGACTCAAGATACAACAAGGGAAGATGCTAAGTGAGGCTGCAATGATGCACAGACAATCAACTCACAGGGATAAATCCACTCGTACTCTTATTGGTCGATGTCACACCGGAAACCAATCACGCGCCTTTATGAAAGCCCGTGGTATGTACAGTACACTGAGTCAACTCATCTCTTTGGTTGACATGCAGGGATCCTTCTCTCTCGCGCATCAACATGAAACAACGCTCCTTTCCACAATGTGGCTGCTGACCCGCGAAGTACTGAAGCCGCAAAACATGAAGCGCGAAGTGGCGAGGGAACACTGTATGTACAATAAATGTGACTTCTGTATATGAAGCTCAAGATGAACTGGAAAACAGCTAAATACACATTTAAAAATAATTAGACTGACTTATCTGTAATTCTTTTCAGCTAGATTTATAATTCAGGTTGCTAACCTCACTTTTTTTCTATTGCTGTCACCATCCTGTCCAAGGCTGGCTAATTAAATATTGTATTGTTACATCTGCTCATACATAAAGTCATCACTCTGGTTAATTTGCTCTCTTTACCAGTGTTAGATGAACTGTACTGTCAATGTAGTAGAAGCTAATTGGCTAACAGCTTTACAAGAGGCTAATATAATGACAGATTTAGGTACTTGAAGTAGCTTTACACTGCTCCGGTGTGGTCCCCCTGCACTTTGGGCAAAGTGCATCTAAGCTCAACAAAGATGTAGTATGTAGGCATTCTGGTGAGCTTTCTGAAACTGCACCAAAACCACAGGATCTCCTAGAAATCTATGGGAAAATGCAGCTAACCCGCGCCAAAACCAAAGATTAGCTTCACTTTAGGAAAAGCATGTGCGCGGGGCTACCTTGCCCGTGCATGTGGGGTTACCTCTTTTCTGGAGCACACTCCCATCAATGCCCAGGACCAGGTGGGGCCACAATCATTTGACAGTCAACATGGTGGTACCTCGGCGTAGAGATGGCCCTTCAGATGGTTCTTCTGTGAGGTGTTTTGTCCCATGTCACTACACACCTTAGCTTGATGTATCTTGCATTTAGGAGGGACACTGGTGAGCCCAAGCTGACTCCACCAGTTCAGGGTACATCTGCCACCTCACTCCAAGTGACAGAATGGGGTCTGCCATGCACCTAGCATGGACCTCATGCGTGTACTCTTTAACTCTTTCTCTCTCCCCCACCATACAGCATGGCATCTAAGATCCCAAGTACTTTTTGGGGGAACCAACTGCTAGGGAGGGAGGTGGAACACTGACCCCCTCACTATTGACTGGCTGCCATATATTCCCACCAGTTCATGGTTACCCATGACAACTGCTTTTTCTACTCTGACTCTCCTGCTGAGTAAACCCTCCAAGGTGGCTTGGCTCTTGTACCCCGTGTGTGCTTTGCAGGCCTTGTCCTTGAATATGCCATGTTCCACTATGCAGCCCTTGAGAAACCTCAGACCAGACTTAAGAACATTTTCATTAAAAAAGTTTACCCTTTTCTAACCTGGGCAGCCAACACTTACTCACGAGCAGCATACCTCATAGGCACTGGCCTACAAGCCCAGCAGGGAAGTGTGAAGCTGTCATTACACTAGCTGTATTTAAAAATTACTTTAACAATCATCTAAGTAAGACAAAACTAGGATGAATATTGGAGCTCAAATGCTTTTCACTGCTGGCGGTTATGTCTAATTTAAAGATTTAGGAATCAAGGTTTCTAATTCTTAACATGGGCAGATAAATACACATGATAGATATGAAAATTCTTTATAGACCACTCCCGACCATATATAGCAGAGAAACTAAAGCCTTATGATTGAAATCAATGTGAAAAAATGATGCAGAAGGCTAGTCCATTTTGCTGAAATTTCATTGCAGCAACTCAAAATGATACTCAGTAGTTTGTATGGCCCCTACGTGCTTGAATGCATGCCTGACAACATCAGGGAATACTCCTAATAAGACAATGGATTGTGTCCTGGGGTATTTCCTCCCAGATCTGGACCAGGGCATCACTGAGCTCCTGGACAGTCTGAGGTGCAACCTGGAGGCGTCGGATAGACCGAAACATGATATCCCAGAGGTGTTCTATTGAATTTAGGTCAGGCGAGTGTCAAGGCCAGGGGCGGACTGACAACTCATGGGGCCCCCGGGCAATAGGGGATCATGGGGCCCCTGTGTCCTTGCCCAAACTCAAAAAATCCTATGAAAAAGGTACCAGGGGCATCTCATGGGGCCCCCTACTGACCCCGGGCCCTCGGGCAGTGCCTGAGTTTCCAAATGGTCAGTCCGCCCCTGGTCAAGGCCATTCAATGGTATCAATATCTTCATCCTCCAGGAACTGCCTGCATACTCTCACCACATGAGACTGGGCATTGTTGTTCACCAGGAGAAACCCAGGACCCACTGCACCAGCACAGGGTCTGAAAATGGGTCCAAGGATTTCATCCCGATACCCAATGGCAGTCAGGGTGCCATTGTCTAGTCTGCAGAGGTCTGTTCGTCCCTCCATGGATATGCCTCCCCAGACCATTACTGACCCACCACCAAAATGATCATGCTGAACAATGTTACAGGCAGCATAATGTTCTCCACGGCTTCTCCAGACCCATTCACGTCTGTCACATGTGCTCAGGGTGAACCTGCTCTCATCTGTGAAAAACACAGGGTGCTAGTGGTGGACCTGTCAATTCTAGTGTTCAATGGCAAATGCCCATGAAGCTCTATGGTGCTGGGCAGTGAGCACCGGGCCCACTAAAGGACATTGGGCCCTCAGGCAATCCTCATGAAGTCTGTTTCTGATTGTTTGGTCAGAGACATTCACACCAGTGGCCTGCTGGAGGTCATTTTGTAGGGCTCTGGCAGTGCTCATCCTATTCCTCCTTGCACAAAGGAGCAGATACCGATCCTGCTGAAGGGTTAAGGACCTTCTACAGCCCTGTCCAGCTCTCCTAGAGTAACTGCCTGCCTCCTGGAATCTCCTCCATGCTCTTGAGACTGTGCTGGGAGACAAAGCACACCTTCTGGCAATGGTACATATTGATGTGCCAGTGCAACCTCTGTAGGGTCCAGGTATTGCCTCATGCTACCAGTAGTGACACTGACCCTAGCCAAATGCAAAACTAGTGAAAAACAGTCAGAAAAGATGAGTAGGGAAAAAATGTCAATGGCCTCCACTTGTAAAACCATTCCTGTTTTGAGAATCATCTCATTGTTGCCCATCTAGTGCACCTGTTGTTAATTTCATTAACACCAAAACAGCTGAAACTGATTAACAACCCCCTCTGCTACTTAACTGACCAGATCAATATCCCAGGAGTTTAATTGACATTATGCTATATTCTGATTAAAAGGTGTTCTTTTAATTTTTTTGGATATAAAAAGTTTACACACACCTGTTAAAATGTCAGGTTTGTGTGATGTAAAAAAATGAGGCAAAGATAAATCATTTCAGAACTTTTTCCACCTTTAAATTGTGTAACTCAGTTGAACAACAAGCTGAAATCTTTTAGGCGGAGGGAAGTAAATATAAAAAAACTAAAATAATATGGTTGCATAAGTGTGCACACCCTTAAACTAATACTTTGTTGAAGCACCTTTTGATTTTATTACAGCACTATTTGCTCACTCTTCCTTGCAAAAACACTCCAAATCTGTCAGATTGCGAGGGAATCTTCTGTACACAGTCCTGTTCAGATCACCCCACAGATTTTCAATCAGATTCAGGTCTGGGCTCTGGCTGGGCCATTCCACAACTTTCATCTTCTTCTGGGGAAGCCATTCCTTTGTTGATTTGGATGTATGCTTTGGATTATTGTCATGCTGAAAGATGAAGTTCCTCTATATGTTCAGCTTTCTATCAGAAGCTTGAAAGTTTTGTGCCAATATTGACTGGTATTTGGAACTGTTCATTATTCTTTCTACCTTGACTAAGGCCCCAGTTCCAGCTGAAGAAAACAAGCCCCAAAGCTGTTGCTGCCACCACCATGCTTTACTGTGGGTATGGTGTTCTTTTGGTGATGGGCAGTGTTGCTTTTGAGCCAAACATATCTTTTGGAATTATGGCCAAAGAGTTCAACCTTGATTTCATTAGACCATAACACATTTTCCCACATGCTTTTGGGAGATGTCAGATGTGTTTTTGCAAAATGTAGCCGGGCTTGGGTTTTTTTTCATAAGAAAAGGCTTCTGTCTTGCCACTCTACCCCATAGCCCAGAATATGAAGAATGCTGATTATTGTCACATGTACCACACAGCCAGTACTTGCCAGATATTCCTGCAGCTCCTTTAATGTTTCTGAAGGCCTCTTGGCAACCTCCCAGACCAGTTTTCTTCTCGTCTTTTCATCAATTTTGGAGGGACGTCCAGTTCTTGGTAATGTCACTGTTGCACCATATTTTCTCCACTTGACTGTTTTTACTGTGTTTCATGGTATATCTAATTCCTTGGAAATTCTTTTCTACCCTTCTCCTGACTGATACCTTTTTAACAATGAGATCCCTCTGATGCTTTGGAAGCTCTCTGTGGACCATGGCTTTTGCTGTAGGATGCGAATAAATAAATGTCAGGAAAGACCTACTAGAACAGCTGAACTTTATTTGGGGTTAACAAGAGACACTTTAAATGATGGCAGGTGTGTACTGACTCCTATTTAACATGATTTTTAATGTGATTGCTTAATTCAGAAAACAGCTACTTCCCCAGTTATAAGAGGGTGTGCACACTTATGCAACCGCATTTTAGTTTTTTATGTTTACTTCTCCCCCCTAAAAGATTTCAGTTTGTTTTTCAATTGAGTTGTACAGTTTGTAGGTCACATTAAAGGTGGAAAAAGTTCTGAAATTATCTATCTTTGCCTCATTTTTTTACATCACAGAAACCTGACATTTTAACAGGGGTGTGTAGACTTTTTATATTCACTGTATAAGGCTTCATTCACATGGCTATGAAAAAAAACACATTTACATTTTTTTATTTCTGGATCTGAACCCAGCTGCATTCTTTTCAATGGAGACATTCACACAGGTGCATAAACATGCAGTGTGTTCAGATCTGTAACACAAAATCTAAAAATATGTATATGTGTATGTATACGTATACACATATACGTACACATATGGTAGATACAGGTATTGGAAAAAAAAATAAGAATTTAGTGATCATTACACAGAAACTTTTGTGCTACAAAAAAACATACTAAATAAAAGCTGGTTCACACCTAAATTCATACTGAATCACGCAGAAATGTGGTCTGCATTCCTTTGAGATTCCTGTGTAATTCAGTGCAGTACAATTTTAAGCCCACCCATTTGAATTATTATTATTATTATTATACAGTATTTATATAGCGCTAAAAGGTTTGTTCAGCACTGTACATGATAGTGGGGGACAGTACATGAGACAATACAGTAACAAAACAGAACAAGAGGGATTCAAGGGCCCTGCTCTTTCAAGCTTACAATCTAGGAGGGAGGGGATAGTGGTACAAGAGGAAGTGGCTGTGGGGGATGGAGTGGTGGGAGGAGAGGAGGAGATTGGCTGTTAGGTGAGGGTGGGGTAGGCTTCCCTGAAGAGATGGGTTTTCAGGGTGCGCCTAAAGGTGAGGAGGGTAGGTGACAGTCTGATGGACTGGGGTAGTGAGTTCCAGAGGATGGGGGAAGTCCTGGAGAAGTCCTGCAGTTGGGCGTGGGAGGTGGAGACCAGGGAGATAGAAAGTAGGAGGTCTTGTGAGGAGCGAAGATTACGTGTTGGGTGGTATTTGGGTATCAGGTCGGTGAGGTAGTTTGGGGCAGCATTATGAATGGCTTTGTACGTCAATGTTAGTAGTTTGAATTTAAGGAGTTGGGCAATCGGGAGCCAGTGGAGGGAATGACAGAGGGGGGTGGCAGAAGCAGAGCAGTTGATGAGGTGGATGAGTCTGGCCGCTGAGTTCAGGATAGACTGAAGAGGGGATAGTCTGCGATGAGGTAGGCCGGTGAGAAGGGAGTTGCAGTAGTCCAGACTTGAGATAATAAGGGAGTGAACGAGTAGTTTAGTAGTGTCTGGGGTTAGGAACGAACGTATTTTGGAGATGTTGCGGAGGTGGAGCCTGCATGAGTTTGCCAACGATTAGACATGGGGTTGGAAGGACAGGTTTGAGTCTAGGGTGACACCTAGGACTTTGGCTTGTGGGGTGGGACTGATGGTGGCGTTGTTGGTCGTGATGGAGAGGGTGGGGGGGGCGCACGGGCTGGGGGGAAAATCAGGAGCTCGGTTTTGGAAAGGTTCAGTTTGAGGAAATAGAGCAACATCCAGTCTGATATGTCGTTCAGTAGGTGGGTGATACGGGCGGAGACTGAAGGGATGAGTTGAGGGGTGGAGAGGTAAATTTGCGTGTCATCACATAGAGGTGATAGTTGAAGCCGTGGCAGTATATCAGTTTGCCAAGGGAGGAGGTGTAGATGGAGAAGAGAAGGGGACCGAGGACAGAGCCTTGGGGGACCCCAACAGAGAGGGGGAGAGAGGGGGAGGTGGTAGCGTTATAGGCAACGAGCGTTGGGATAGATAGGAGGTGAGCCAGGAGAGAGCTGAATCTCTGATGCCAAGGGAGTGTAGTTTATTAAGAAGGAGGGGGTGGTCGACTGTGCCGAAGGCCGCGGAGAGGTCAAGGAGTAGGAGGACTGAGTAGTGGCCATTAGCTTTGGCGGTTAGCAGGTCATTAGTGATTTTGAGTAGGACGGTTTCGGTGGAGTGTAGGGGACGGAAGCCAGACTGTAGTGGATCGAGGAGGTTGTTGTCAGTGAGGTGGGCACTTAGGCGATTGTAGACTAAGCCCTCAAGGAGCTTGGAAGTAAATGGCAGCAGGAGATGGGTCTAAGGTTGTTCAGGTCGGTGGGGTCCAGGGAGGGTTTTTTGAGTATGGGGGTGATGTGCGCGTGCTTTAGGGGGGAGGGGAATGCGCCGGTAGAGAGGGAGAGATTGAAGATGTGGGTGAGGGAGCGTAGGATGGAGGAGGAGGGTGACCGGAGGAGTTGTGTGGGGACAGGGTCAAGGGCGCAAGTGGTGAGGTGGGCTTCTGAGAAGGCCTTAGTAACCTCCTCAGTGGTAGCAAGGCTGAAGGAGCGGAGTGTTGGGGATGTTATAGTGTCTGGGACGTTAGGTGTGGTGGGGGGTAGGGCGGTTGCGAGGTCAGAGGAGGGGAGAGTTGATGGGGTTATAGTGGGAGGGAGGCTAGGTGGGGAAGTAGGTTGAGCATTGGCGATGTCCTTATGGATTGCGTTGATCTTATTTTGGAAGTGATTGGCAATCTCGTGGGCGGTGAATGAGGTACTGGGTGGGGGTGGGGAAGGAGAGACTAGGGAGTTGAAAGTGGAGAAGAGCCGGTGGGGACAGGTGGAGAGGGTGTTGATGAGGGTTACGAAGTAGGCTTGTTTATTGGCGTGGAGGGAGGAGTAGGTGAGGAATGCGGATTTGTAGAGAGAGAATGCTCGAGGGGATCTAGTTTTGCGTCATAATCGCTCCAGCGCATGACTGCGTCATTTAAGATGTTTAGTGTGGTCGTTCTGCCAGGGTTGAAGTGGTCGGGGTCTAATGCTACATGTGGTTAGGGGTGCTAAGGAGTCTAAGGCAGCTGACAGCGAGTCGTTATACGCAGTAGTGGCCAGGTCAGGGCATGACAGTGGAAGGATACTGTCGTACAGACAGTCAGCTGCAGAGTGGAGAGGGGCTGGGTTCAGGTTGCGGAGGTTACGGCTGGTGATGGTTTGACGTTTGGGGGGGAGGCGTTATAGGATGGGGAGATAGAGAACGTAATGAGGTTGTGGTCAGAGAGAGGTTGTGGTCAGAGAGTGCAAACGAAGAGGTGAAGTGGAGGAGTTGGGATGTAACCGGGCTGTTGACATTGATGGGGATATTGAAGTCTCCAAGGATGATGGTGGGTAGCTCAGAGGAGAGGAAGAAGGGCAACCAGGCGGAAAAGTCATCAAGGAAGCGGGATACGGATCCAGGAGACCGATAGATTACTGCAATCCTCAGAGGGGTGGGAGAGAAGAGTCCGATGCAGTGGGCCTCGAAGGAGGAGAAGGATAGAGAGGGGGGTTTGGGAGGACCTGGAAGGTGGTCAGTGGTGACAAGAGCACGCCAACCCCACCACCTCTACGACCGCTCGGTCTGGGTGAATGGGGCCAGACTAGACCTCCATAGGAGAGTGCCGCAGGGGAGGCGGAGTCAGTGGCTTGGATCCAGGTTTCTGTGACCGCTAGGAGGTTGAGGGAGTGGGAGATAAAGAGGTCATGGATGGCGGTGAGCTTGTTGCAAACCGATCGGGCGTTCAAGAGTGCAACCGAGAGTGGAGGGGTGGATGCGGGGAGGAGGGGGACAGGTATAAGGTTGAGGGGGTTGCGGCGGTTTTTTGGATAGGAGGGTGCCTAGTGGGTGAGTGAGGTGGTGATGGACCAGGGTTTGGGGAGATATCCCCAGAGGTTAGGAGAAGAAGAAGTGTGAGGAAAGTAAGATGGGAGCGGGATGTACACGAGTGCACATGCTTTCCTGTCCTGGTGTTTGGGTCAGCAGGAGAGTGAAGTATCAGCAGGAGGTGATGAGAGCAGTAGTAGGGAGATGGTAGCAGTGAGGGGGAGATGTACAAGTTTTGGGGTGGAGCAGAGGGGTAAAGAAATGAGATTTTGAAAACACAAGAAAGTAATATGAAAAGAAGGAGTAGAGGGGACATATTAAAAAGGTACACGGAGTGGGACTCAGATTTGTCTTGAATGGTCTGAAATCACACTGGAACACACCAAAAGTATTGCATGCATTACTTTTGAAGCACACTGCAACCGGATCACATGGTACTGCGGTACCATGGGATAGAGTGCAAGCAAATGCACTGTGTTTGCATTCTGCACTTGGGGTGTTGTTAGGAATACATTGACACCCACAGCAGATCACACACCCAGTGCGTTTTTAACACAGTGTGGGAAATGCACACGGAATGCACCGCTAAGATCAGTGCTAAGATCAGTGTTAAGATCAGTAAAATTTTTATGTCCATGTGAACATAGCCTTAATGTTTATCAAAAGTCTGTAAATAAAAATACAGTGAAATAATTAAAGCTGAACCAAACTGTATCTGAGCACCACAAACTTCAACTGCTATTTAATTCATGTTTTTATAGATAGAAAGGTTTATTAAATAATACACAGAATAACAATACAAATCGCAGTTGGTACAGTACAAATTTAGTTAATTCTTAATATTTAAAGTAAACTCACCTAGCCATCCATGTCTCCATGCTTTATTTTAATTGAGAAATCAATTTGCAAAAATACCATGCCAGCATATCTAACCATGGTCATCTTAAGTAAGGGTGGATGATTCATGTAGCATTTACTTCCTAGAATTTGTCTGCCCTTAGCTCAGGCATGCAGGCAAGGTGCTGTGCTTAGCTGAGAAAACTCCTCCTCCCTTCTCCAGTTGAAAGAAAAAAAATGCCTATGAAGACACCAGGGATGTATGACTTCATTTTGGTCTAGGCCATGAACCAGGAAGAAATGTAAAAAAAAAAGGTACAAACAAGTAAGTATAGTATACCTTCCTATCTTTTTACTAAGGCTAGCAGCATAAGGTTTCAAAATAGGTAATATGGATTTAGAGAGCAAAGTTCCTCTTTAAAGTGGAACTTTATTCTCTCAATAAAAATGTAGTGTTTTTAATCCTTATGCTGATAGCGTTAATATAATAATTAATTATATTTATTTGTTTTAAATTGTTTTTCCATTTCTTTAGTTACTTCCAAGTTTCCATGCCTAAGCAAACAATGTCATACATCTCAGGAGTCTTTAGGAGGAGTTATCTTAGCTAAGCATACTCTTCTGTCTGTAGGCCTGATCCTGGGGCAGATGATTTCCAGGAAGTAAATGCTACATGAATCATTTGGCCACAGCCAGAACAGCTAGGGGGTATTTTTCAAATTAATTTATCAGCAAAATAAAGCATGGAGACATGGATGGATGGGTTAGTTTGCTTTGAATATTAAAAATGAACTAAATAGCACTTTTGGTTTGTGGTGCTCAAATACAGTGTAGTTCTGCTTTATTATGTGCACAAACATACGATAATGGCTTTATTCCTGCTAAACAATAAAAAAAATTTAATTAAGAAATAACAGTTGTTTAGAACTAAATTGGGCTTATATTGCACAATGAAAGCTACACAAAATTACAAATATGAACTGAAGTTTTCCATTTCACATATTTACTGTATACATAAATGATGCCCCTAAATTATTAAATCTATAAATTCTATGTGTGCAGTGACACCTTTGAATTATAATAGGCAGTTTATATACATACACGCCACCTAATTACGTGAATGTACATGCTACATGTCTGATTTACTAAAAGGCGAGAATGGTCAAACAATAAATTATGTGAATATTAACTCTAATTAGCCAATCACGTGAAAAGCAAAGTTCTGTTCACTTATTTCATCTGCATATGTAAATAATAACACAATGTATTGGGTGAACATTCTCAACTGTTTTAATAACTCAGCCTTAAAAATCTATGGGGGTTATACATATATGGTAATTTGTACTTATATTTTGTATTGTATTTTACTCTATTTTAATTTTTTTATTTACTTTATTAGCGTCACAAGAGTGGCGGCTGTGTCAGCTACACTACAGGTAAACACTGGTGAAACATAATCCTATGACAATATGACTTGTATCAGGATGCTTAATATAAACTTAGAAGTGCTCTGGATACCATTCTCCAAACTTATCATCTTGATGTTCTCCGACCCCCTTCCTCCCCACACTTGCCATCCTTATAATCCTGAAGAAGGGTAATAGGACATCAAAATCCAAAGATTCAAAACAATACCAGAAAAATGGATTCATGGCTCTGACCAGTCCAAATCATATAATGTAAACTAATTCAAAAACAAAGGTGAACAAAATAATTAATCCCCAAAAGTCTTTAGTAACATTCATCTAAAAAAAGTTTTTGTGAAAACACATGACAAACGGTACCTAGTGAATTAAAATACACACAAAACACCCATCATGTCCCCAAATATATGAACATTTATTCAAAAGATTATCATGGTGCATATTGATGTAAACTTTATAACATGGTGACAGGATGGTGAAAAACAAGTAAACATTACAAGAGCCAGCTTGGCAAGCAAACATGGGCTTGGCTTGATAGATAGGCACTTTACTGTAATCGTTGATCAGTAAATGTCCATGAGATGATTCCAATGTTCCACCAGTGTAGGCAGTCTACAGGAGAGATGTGGATTAACAGAGGTTGATAGTCTCTAGAAGGAAATAAAAGTATATGTGATACCACCATCAATGCTCCCTCATGCCTAAAAAAAGAATGTGTCCCATGGGAGACTCCAAACAGCAGGGAAAGATTATTATATGTCACAGAGAAAGACACAACTAAGGAAGTCCATCAAAATCCACAAATCAATAATAAAATGAGATTGCAGGGAGAGGGGCATCCCTTTTGAAAGAGTTTAGAAGTGGTCAGACAGCTTTTGAAGTTTGTTTTGAATCCTTGGTTTCCATAACATATCCCAATACTGAGTACTGTTTGGACTTTGAAGAAGGGGACATACCCTGAAAGCTTGTCCTCAAAATTGTATGTTAGTGCAAATAAAAAAAGTATCACGGACAGTACTCAATTGTTTCTGTCGCAAATGCACTAATACGGCTACAATCACCTCAAGCATAACATATCCAATATGTCAATGGCTATTTCATAGGAGGTATGTCATTGGCACTTTAAAGGTTAACAAGTGTAAATTGTATTTAGAATATTTCTATTTAACTGTGTATCTGTAGTAGTTCTATTTTCAGTGAGTCTTGTAATAACTCACATGTTTTGCTCTTGAATTAATGTAGGCGGTGCATTCTTCTTGTGTGAAAGTAGTTTATTGACTCTGGAATTGTGAGTATATTTCCTCTTTAACTGCCTATTGACCCTGATTTGCATACTTTATCTTCAGTTTTCTGCTATTAATGAATTTCCCTTTAGGTTTCCTGATATGAATCAAGCAAAAAAAAAAAAAAAAAAAATATATATATATATACTGTCTATGCAGTATATATATATATATCTATATATAGGTAGATAGATATATTTAAATTTAGATATCGACCAATGGAGGGTATATAACAAATGTGGTCCCCCTACCTTGGTGGCATTGCAGACCTGAAACCATTGCTTTAATATTTATCCTCTGAACTCCAGCTCTTAGGACTTTTTCCAAACCACTGGTGGTTCCAAGCTTTCTGCTGGATCTATCGTTATCACAAGTCCAAGACATCAAAAATGCTAGCCTCTTAGACCCATTACTGTAGTTAGATGTACTTTATCTTCAATGAGGACAGACTGCTGCCACCCACTTACTTCATGACAAACATTTTTTCCATATGACTATAATTATTGCCATGTGAAGTGGTAAAGATATTAGAAATAAAAAGAAAAGTCCTGCCCTACTAACTAAAACAACACAAAGTGTTAAATATTTATAAAGGTATTTTTTAAAAAATATTTCTGTGTTACAAAGAAATCTAAAATAAAATTTACCAAAATTTATCTCACCTACTGGTGATCTGAGATGCTGATTTACAAGAAATACAGATAATCACTGAAAGATAATCTACGAAACATTCATGAAATACAGTACAGCAAGCATGCAAAAATGTGAAAGTTAACCACTTGCCCTCCTGAGGATTTACCCCCCTTAATGACCAGGCCTCTTTTTGCTACTCGGCGCTGCACAAATTCAACTGATAATTGCGCGGTCATGCAATGCTGCACCCAAACGAAATTCTACCTGCAATTTCAAATTTCTATGTGTGAACAGGTCCACATGGCAGGCATTCCATCTTGTGGGAACAATATGAAAAATATGTGCTCACTAGCCATGTAGCTGTCAAGATCATTTTTTGCCCTTCTAAATATCTTTTTTTAACCTTCAATCGTTTGTTCATGACATCAACTAAATACAGTAATGCTGATAATTGTAGCAACATACATTTTCTAAAAGGGATTATAGTTTATGTTAGTTTAAGCAATCTGTGTCAAGAGCAAGTAGCAACAGGTCTAAATTGTAACACTTCTATTAAATCTGTGCGTTTTGTGGCAGTGCGGTGTCCTGCCACGGCCAAAATAAAGCTGAAAACCCTGGATTCTCAACCAGGCAGGTTGAGGGGCTCCAGAGAGTTGATGGATTGCAGAGGAAACTGGCTTTTCAGTTTCCTCATTTACTCATTAAGTCTGTTTTGGGATCTGGAGCCTGGAGATTTCAAAGAGATCTGGGAGGGATGAAATCTCCAATCCGGGGTCCGTGTTTTGAGAACCCCCAGCACACTGATTGCACAGGTGTGTGTGCAGGCCTTTTTATAGAGGACTAACCATAGTTCTGGGCTCCACCCCGGCAAACTGAGTCAGGAGGGCTCCACCCCGGCAGACGGGAGGTCTCTGCCTTGGAGTCAGGTGGAAGCCAGACTAGCTGTGTGCTGGTGCCATATTTTGGGAAGAGTCTGCAGGAGGCAGACTTAAAACTGCGTGCAAGCCAGGAGGCTGAATACTATTAATTTGCTTGATGATGGATACCCCTGCGTGGGAAGCATTCTTGTTTATTTGAACTTTCTTGTAAATAAAAGTGGGCAAAAAGGCCCTTAAACAGATGCGAGTTGCTGTGTGTTTTGAAGAAGAGCTCTACCACTTGAAGCGAGTTCCCACAGTTTGTATATATCATATGCTGCTGAAAGTTTGGCATATCTACAATAGGACGGGTATTACAAATATGCCTATACACAGGGGATATTAAACTGTTACTAAACCCAGGATCCTTCATTCACTATAGATTCACTATATATAGGCCCGTCTGAAGTTTGCCACTGAACATCTGAATGATGCAGAGGAGGACTGGTTGAAAGTGTTGTCGTCAGATGAGACCAAAATCGACCTCTTTGGCATCAACTCAACTCGCCGTGCTTGGAGGAGGAGGAATGCTGCCTATGACCCCAAGAACACCATCCCAACTGTCAAATATGGTGGTGGAAACATTCTGCTTTGGGGGTGTTTTTCTGGTAAGGGGACAGGAAACTGCACTGCATCAAAGGGACGATGGATGGGGAAATGTACCATCAAATCTTTGGTGGAAACCTTCTTCCCTCAGCCAGGGCATTGAAATGGGTCGTGGATGGGTGTTTCAGCATGACAATGACCCAAAACACACGCCAAGGCAACAAAGGA
The DNA here is from genome assembly GCF_062004578.1 of Staurois parvus. Lineage (NCBI taxonomy): Eukaryota > Metazoa > Chordata > Amphibia > Anura > Ranidae > Staurois > Staurois parvus. The sequence continues at coordinate 17,499,630 of NW_028317951.1, read as the reverse complement.
GTGGCTCAAAAAGAAGCACATTAAGGTCCTGGAGTGGCCTAGCCAGTCTCCCGGTAATCTGATTGAAAATCTGTGGAGGGAGCTGAAAGTTTGAGTTGCCAAACGTCAGCCACCAAACCTTAATGACCTGAAGAGGATCTGCTAAGATCTGCCAAGAGGAGTGGACCAAAATTCCAAAATTCCTCCAGAGATGTGTGCAAACCTGGTGGCCAACTACAGGAAATGTTTGACCTCTGTGATTGCCAACAAGAGATTTGCCCCCAAGTACTAAGTCATGTTTTGTGAAGGGGATCAAATACTTATTTCCCTCATGAACATGCAAATCAGTGCATAATTTGTTAGACATGCATTTCTTTTGAATCTTTTGTTGCTATTCTCTCAGTGTTACAATACACCTACCATTCAATTTTTAGACTGATCATTTCTTTGTGAGTGGTCAAACATTCAAAATCAGCAGGTGATCAAATACTTATTTCGTTCACTGTATACTAATTCTATTTCCTGCTACCTGATCTATTACCTGCACAGGAATTTCCCATAACTATTATTAAAGAAAGAATTTAGAGATGTAGAAGGAAGTTATGTGCTAAATATAATACTACCTAACCCTATATTTAACAGAAAGGAATAATCTACTTGAGAAAGTCACTGTACGGTATATACAGTATGATTTTTGTGAGGGTCACTGTACTTTATATAATGTGTGCTATATAATCGTATAGTTTCAAAATGCCAAGAGTTTAAAGGGAGTCAGTGTGCATGGCTACAAAGTATATATAGTAGACTGCTCAGGTAAAATGTATTAGCTACATTTGTTTCTTTGTTCTTTCAAGGACATTCTGATACATGCACTGAGATATAAAGCAATGTGTAACACTACTATAGCCTGAAAAATGTAATGGGCAAATATTGCTGTTCTGTATATACATACTCCCTGGAATTCATAAAGAGTGTTGTAGATGCACTTTATCTGTCTTGTGGTATCTGACTTGTGGATTCATTTATGTGTCAGCAAGGTAGCAAGGTGTATATGAATCTGTTGCAACTCTGACAGAACTGTTAAAAGCATCTGTCCTGTGAAGTGGCAGTTTTATCGGTAGAAAGGCTATTTGGAGAAGTTGGGAGAGTAATGAAAATGTATCAAATATTAGTTCCAGGAAATAATATTTTAAATAATGGTAATTTAAAAATTAATGTTGTTGCAGAATTTTCTAAAACATGTGACAACTTAATTACATGTGCAATACAATCAACAATTTAACATAGAAGAGGTCTTATTTACTTCCACTGGAGAAGGTCTTATAGTACTTAACTCCACCAGAAGAGGTCTTATTTAATTTCCACTGGAAGAGGAATTACTTACCTCCATTGGAACAAGTCTTATTTAATTTCCACTGGAAGAGGTCTAATTTACCTCCACTGAAAAGGGTCTTTTTTACCTCCAGGGGAAGAGGTCTTACTTACCTCCACTGGAAGATGCCTTATTTAATTTCCAGTGAAAGAGGTCTTACTTACCTCTACTAGAAGAGGTCTTTATTATGCTTCTTGGAAGAAGTCTTATTTATCTCCACTGGAAGAGGCCCTTTTTAATTTCCAGTGAAAAAGGTCTTACTTACCTCTACTAGAAGAGGTCTTTATTATGCTTCTTGGAAGAAGTCTTATTTACCTCCACTGGAAGAGGCCCTATTTAATTTCCAGTAAAAGACGTCTTACTTACCTCTTGTAAGGGATTTCCGGCAAGAAGAATCGCGATCGGAAATGCTCATGCGCATAGGAATTCCCGCAGAAGAATTGCTGGTTGTGTGCATGCGCGCACACGCACGGAGAAGATTGGCGCCAGACGGCCTATTTAAGGAATGCCTCTGCTCATGTTCAGTGCTGACTGGTCTTCAGCTCCCCCGTGTCCTGCTTGTTCCTGTGTGATTCCTTTGTTACTGACCCGGCTTGTTCCTCACCTGACTCTGATTTCTCTCCTGATACTGGTTCCTGACTTTGGCTCTGCTCCTGACCTTGGTTTTTCCTTCTGATTCTGTACCGTGCTGCCCGACTGTTGATGACCCTGGCTATTCCATGACATTGCTCCTGTCTCTTGCCCTCACTACCTGCCTTGCTCTGGTGTACGCCTGGCAATCTGCAATACCTGCTCTGCCTACTACTACTGTGCCAAAATCAGAGGATCATCAGCCTTCCAAGGTCTTCATCTGCAAGAGCTGCAAACAACAACTACTGGCACTCTTGTGCCCCTGGGTCCTAGACTCCCTCTGTTCCAACTCCAGCGGGGTCAGGGCTAGTGACACAAGTGAGGCCGACCTCATCATTTCAGTCTCCCTTCAGGTACGTGACACCTCTACTAGAAGAGGTCTTTATTACGCTCCTTGAAAGAGGTCTTACTTCCACTGGAAGAGGCCTTATTTAATTTCCAGTGAAAGAGGTCTTACTTACCTCTACTAGAAGAGGTCTTTATTATGCTCCTTGGAAGAGATCTTATGTACCTCCACTGGAAGAGGCCTTATTTAATTTCCAGTGAAAGAAGTCTTACTTACCTCTACTAGAAGAGGTCTTTATTACACTCCGTGGAAGAAGTCTTATTTACCTCCACTGGAAGAGGCCTTATTTCATTTGCATTGGAAGAGGTCTTGTTACCCCCACTTTCCATGGTGTGATTCCTTTCTGAATTTGTTACAAAAACTGTGCCATACAGTCAAAGACTTTCAGATCTGCTTGAACTACTGTTGCAGGATTTGTATGCATTTGGTGCAAGGCTTTCACTACATCCACAGTGCCAGAAATGTATGCTGCATCATCCCCTCTATGTTTTACCAAATATGGAGAAACCTAAGGCATTAATGGGAAACGATAATCTTTTTTAGTATTTGTATGCCTGTTTCCTGACTGTATACTAGCTGTATGTGTGATCTGTGTGTGTAGCATGACTGAATGTGTTCAATGTGTCTGCTCTGACCATGCTTGTGTGTGTGTCCTGCCAGTGTGTGTGTGGGTGTATGTGTGATTTGATTGTGTGCGTATGTGTGCCTACCTTCACTGTGTGTCCCCTATGACTTTGCATGGTGTGTCTGCCCTGTGTGTGTATATGTGTGGGCATGCACCCTGCCTGTGCACATCTGTGTGCTGTGTTTGTGTGTGCCCTGACTATGTGTATCCACTCCATTGGCTATGTGTTGCAAGTGAGGGTTTCCTACATACTTGTAAAGGTTATCCTGTCCAAACACTTTACCCTTCTGATAAGGGTAGTTGTCTGACTGGTTGTATATTCAGATTTTTTTTAGTCACTGTTCTGGAACAAACAAACAGATCAAGTCAGGCTGGTAAGTCAGGTAAGTGAAGGCCAATCAGGGGCGGACTGACCATTTGGAAACTCGGGCACTGCCCGAGGGCCCGGGGTCTGTAGGGGGCCCCATGAAATGCCCCTGGTATCTTTTTCATAGGCTTTTTTGAGTTTGGCCAAGGACACAGGGGCCCCATGATCCCCTATTGCCCGGGGGCCCCATGAGTTGTCAGTCCGCCCCTGAGGCCAATCATTCTTCATGCCACCCAGGTAACCAATTTTTTCTGAGAAAAAGGTCATGCCTTTATGTGTTATTATTATTAAGCTGTAACTCCAGCCACATTTCTTCTTTAATTTTTGGATAACCTGAAGAAAGATTAGAGCCTCTGGCAGGTACTTACTTATTTTCTGTCATAGAGACAACACTGTCACTGGAAAAAGAACAGCCCTCCAAACCTTCCCCTATTCTGTACAAAACTAGCCTAGAAATAAACTGTAACAATTACCTATCCCTAAGAATAAAGCTGGCTATTGATGGGTGTTTTATTTTTTTGATCAGCCAGGCGGCTGATCAACAAAATAAACCGATTCCCCCATCTAAACCTTCAGGATAGACTGAAGAAAGATTAGAGCCTCTGGCAGGTACTTACTGCTGTCTAAACCACGATAGGGAGGTTTTCCCTCATTTTCTGTTATAGAGACAGTGTTGTCACTGGAGAAACAATAACCTTTCTAACCCTCCCCTATTCTGTACAAAACTAGCCAGCCAGCTGATCAAAAAAAATTAACCGAATCCCCCATCCAAACATTCAGGATAGACGGAGGAATCCCCCTGCTGCATTATTGTATTCTGACTGGCAGGGGTGTATTTACCACAAGGCAAACAAGTCATTTGCCTAGGGTGGCATTTTTTAGGGGGGCAGCACTGTGGGCTGCTTGATGGTGTATGCAGAGCCCAACTGTTGTTCCCGGGGATGTCCAGAGCTGTGAAGATGAGTGTCTTTCTCTCTGGCACCAGGGAAGGGGGGTGGTGGGTATAAGTGGAAGGCTCTCTCAGGCGGGGGTGTGGATGGGGCAGGGGTGTTGTTGGTCACTGTCAGGCTCTCTCTGTGGGGAGGGGGGTCTGGTGTTGGTCAGTGTTATGCTCTCTCCACCAGGGAGGGGGGGGAGGTATCTGATTTTTGTGTTGCCTAGGGCAGCACAAAACCTAAATACACCACTGCTGACAGGGGACTCCTCCACTGCCAGAATACACTGATCAGCGCAGCAGCTGATTGGCTGCAAGCACTGACTGAGCAAAAATATACCAACAGTCCAGTCTGAGAGGAGTCAATCAATATTCTGCACCATTTACAGACCACAAATGGGCATTTTATAAAAATATTGCAGAGCTGTTCCTTCTGTTAAACTGAGAGTACATTTGTTCTGTGAAAATGGGGGCAAAAACAAATGTTATCAGGCTTTTATCTCTCCAGGTCAATTGTTTTTCATTCATACAGAATAGAGGGAATCAGGAAAACACCACATTATGGGCACTAGATGTAGCTGACAATTAGAGATGAGCGAATCGAAGTAGGCGAAGTGGAATTCGAGTCGAATATTGGAAAATTTTCGATTCGCGCCGAATCCGAAAAATAGCCTACTTCGGACGCGCGAATCGAAATTTTTCCTAAAATGGCGGCGGACATGTGCGGCGACGGAGCGGGGATGTCTGGGAAGGCGCGCAGACAAGGCGCGCTGACCCATAATGCATTCCTTAATGACATGTGATCGCATTAGCCAATCAGCAGCCAGCCAGCCAGCACTGTGTAATGGTCGAGCTATAAATAGCGGCCATTTTAGAATTCTTCATTTGCCTCCAGTCATTCAAGAGAGGCAGACCGCTCTGTATTAGGGACAGAGTTAGGGCCACAGAAACGTTACTTGGGGACAGAGAAACGTTACTTAGGGACAGAGAAGCATTACTCAGGGACACAGAATTGTTAATGAGGGCCACAGAATCGTTACTTAGGGCCAAAGAAACGCTAGTTAGGGCCACAGAATTGTTACTCAGGGACAGACACAGAATTGTTACTGAGGGCCACAGAACTTTTACTTAGGGCCACAGAAACGTTATTAGGGCCACAGAATTGTTACTCAGGGACAGACAGAATTGTTACTGAGTGCCAGAGAATTGTTACTTAGGGCCACAGAAACGTTACTTAGGGCCACAGAATTGTTACTCAGGGACAGACACAGAATTGTTACTGAGAGCCACAGAACTGTTACTTAGGGCCACAGAAACGTTATTAGGGCCACAGAATTGTTACTCAGGGACAGACAGAATTGTTACTGAGTGCCAGAGAATTGTTACTTAGGGCCACAGAAACGTTACTTAGGGCCACAGAATTGTTACTCAGGGACAGACACAGAATTGTTACTGAGGGCCACAGAATTGTTACTGAGGGACACAGAATTGTTATTGAGGGCCACAGAACCGTTACTTAGGGCCACAGAATTGTTACTCAGGGACAGACACAGAATTGTTACTGAGGGCCACAGAATTGTTACTTAGGGCCACAGAAACGTTACTCAGGGACACAGAATTGTTACTGAGGGCCACAGAACCGTTACTTAGGGCCACAGAATTGTTACTCAGGGACAGACACAGAATTGTTACTCAGGGACAGACACAGAATTGTTACTGAGGGACACAGAATTGTTACTGAGGGCCACAGAACCGTTACTTAGGGCCACAGAAACATTACTCAGGGACAGACACAGAATTCTTACTCAGGGACAGACACAGAATTGTTACTCAGGGACAGACACAGAATTGTTACTCAGGGACAGACACAGAATTGTTACTCAGGGACAGACACAGAATTGTTACTCAGGGACAGACACTGAATTGTTACTCAGGGACAGACACAGAATTGTTACTGAGGGACACAGAATTGTTACTGAGGGACACAGAATTGTTACTGAGGGCCACAGAACCGTTACTTAGGGCCACAGAAACGTTACTCAGGGACAGACACAGAATTCTTACTCAGGGACGGACACAGAATTGTTACTCAGGGACAGACACAGAATTGTTACTGAGGGCCACAGAAATGTTACTTAGGGCCACAGAAACGTTACTCAGGGACACAGAATTGTTACTCAGGGACAGACACAGATTTGTTACTCAGGGACAGACACAGAATTGTTACTGAGGGACACAGAATTGTTACTGAGGGCCACAGAACCGTTACTTAGGGCCACAGAGACGTTACTCAGGGACAGACACAGAATTCTTACTCAGGGACAGACACAGAATTGTTACTCAGGGACACAGAATTGTTACTCAGGGACACAGAATTGTTACTGAGGGACACAGAATTGTTACTGAGGGACACAGAATTGTTACTCAGGGACACAGAATTGTTACTGAGGGACACAGAATTGTTACTGAGGGACACAGAATTGTTACTCAGGGACAGACACAGAATTGTTACTCAGGGACAGACAGAATTGTTACTGAGGGCCACAGAAATGTTACTCAGGGACACAGAAACGTTACTCAGGGACAGACACAGAATTGTTACTCAGGGACAGACACAGAATTGTTACTCAGGGACAGACACAGAATTGTTACTCAGGGACAGACACAGAATTGTTACTGAGGGCCACAGAATTGTTACTTAGGGCCACAGAAACGTTACTCAGGGACACAGAATTGTTACTGAGGGCCACAGAACCGTTATTTAGGGCCACAGAATTGTTACTCAGGGACAGACACAGAATTGTTACTGAGGGACACAGAATTGTTACTGAGGGACACAGAATTGTTACTCAGGGACACAGAATTGTTACTCAGGGACACAGAATTGTTACTCAGGGACACAGAATTGTTACTCAGGGACACGGAATTGTTACTGAGGGACACAGAATTGTTACTGAGGGACACAGAATTGTTACTCAGGGACAGACACAGAATTGTTACTCAGGGACAGACAGAATTGTTACTGAGGGCCACAGAAATGTTACTCAGGGACACTGAATTGTTACTCAGGGACAGACACAGAATTGTTACTCAGGGACAGACACAGAATTGTTACTGAGGGACACAGAATTGTTACTGAGGGCCACAGAACTGTTACTGAGGGCCACAGAACTGTTACTTAGGGCCACAGAAACGTTACTCAGGGACACAGAATTGTTACTCAGGGACACAGAATCGTTGAATTAAAGAGTATGTCAGACAACATGCAGAGGAGTGGCAGAGGAGGCAATGTTTTAGGAGCGAGCAGACGTGGCAGCAGAGGAAGGGGTCGAGGCAGCACTATTCGCAGCCAGAGGCTAGTGCTCCCGGTGTCATCCAGTACAGTGAGGAAGAGCTAACAGAGGGCGGTCAGGAACGGGGGGAGACATCCGCCTCTTCAGCAGCCAGGCGAAGAAGTAGTGGCGAGGAGAGTGGCTCGGTAGCCGGTCTAGAGACAGGTCTGTCTCCTGACCCACACGCAGCCGAGGGGGCTAGTAGTGAGGCGGAGACCCTAATTGATGATGATGAGGCTGATCGCACTTGGCAGCCTCGTCGTCATCAGGCTATTGCTTCCGCATCATCAGGAGAAGAGGGTGGCAGCTTGGCAGCGAGCAAAACAGTCGGTGGGTTGTCTCCATTGCCACACTCTGCCATGTGCCACTTTCAGGTCTCCTCACACACTGCTGGTGTGTTGAATTTTTTGACATAGGGTGCTGGCAGATTACGGGCCTCCCATAGCTGCTGCCAGGCCCCTAATCTGCCATGGGCCCCTATATACCGCCTCCTCATGCTGCTGCCAAGTCCAGAGTCTCTCATGGGTCCCTGTACGGCCTCCCATTTGTTGCTGTCTCCATCGCCACACTCTGCCATGTGCCACTTTCAGGTCTCCTCACACTGCTGGTGTGTTCCATTTTTTGTCATAGGGTGCTGGCAGATTACGGGCCTCCCATAGCTGCTGCCAGGCCCCTAATCTGCCATGGGCCCCTATATACCGCCTCCTCATGCTGCTGCCAAGTCCAGAGTCTCTCATGGGTCCCTGTACGGCCTCCCATTGCTGCTGTCTCCATCGCCACACTCTGCCATGTGCCACTTTCAGGTCTCCTCACACACTGCTGGTGTGTTGAATTTTTTGACATAGGGTGCTGGCAGATTACGGGCCTCCCATTGCTGCTGCCAGGCCCGTAATCTGCCATGGGCCCCTATATACCGCCTCCTCATGCTGCTGCCAAGTCCAGAGTCTCTCATGGGTCCCTGTACGGCCTCCCATTGCTGCTGTCTCCATCGCCACACTCTGCCATGTGCCACTTTCAGGTCTCCTCACACACTGCTGGTGTGTTGAATTTTTTGACATAGGGTGCTGGCAGATTACGGGCCTCCCATTGCTGCTGCCAGGCCCCTAATCTGCCATAGGCCCCTATACCGCCTCCTCATGCTGCTGCCAAGTCCAGAGTCTGTCATGGGTCCCTGTACGGCCTCCCATTGCTGCTGTCTCCATCGCCACACTCTGCCATGTGCCACTTTCAGGTCTCCTCACACACTGCTGGTGTGTTCCATTTTTTGTCATAGGGTGCTGACAGATTACGGGCCTCCCATTGCTGCTGCCAGGCCTGTAATCTGCCATGGGCCCCCGTACTGCCTGGTCACGCTGCTGCTGGGTCCACAGTGTGACATGGGTCCCTGTACCGCCTCCCATTGCTCCCACTCTGCCATGTGCCACTTTGAGGTCTCCTCACACTCCTGCTGGTTTCCATTTTGTCATAGGTTGCTGTATGGCCTCCCATTGCTGCTGCCTCCACCGCCACACTGTGGCTCCAAACACTGGTTTTGGCCCCGTGACTGGCCAAATGAGTGAAGTGTGCGGTGATTCTAAGATCGACGGCACTCATCTGCATGTCATACTGACTGACAGTATTATTTCTCTTCCCCAGCAGACTCCAAGGGCATTTAAATTAAAGGTACAGTGTTCTGCACTAATATTAAGTCTCTCTGAAGCCTAGAAACACCCTTTTTTAAGTTAAATTCACAGCGAATATATTCGACTCGAATCGAATATTGTCCACGAATTCGCCGAATCAGTCGAATCGAATTTTTGAATACTTCGCTCATCTCTACTGACAATCATAATACAAAAGTAATTATTTCTTATGATCATCAGCTCTATGTAGTGGCCACAATACAGTCATTATTCTGTATGAAATATAACATTTGACATATAATATTTGTTTTTGTCCCATTGCACAGAACAAATATACAGTACATACAGTTACAAAGGATAAATAGCTCTACAAATATTGCTTTAAATACACCCCAAAGCATTCAGTGAATGGACAAGGGGGGAGAGAGTTAGACAAACAACACTGCAATTTCTGAATATACGAGCCACAGCACTCATAGTTGCAGTGCCAGAACTATAGCAAGGGCCCTAATATCCAGCCTAAATGAAAGTGGTATTAAAGAAATGACAGCAATACTTAAAGTGGCATGCACTGTATGTGACTTAACTTTTATTAACTGCATACTTAAAAAAATGTTCTGGATTTCTGCTTTGATTCTGTTCCAAAAAGCTCAGCAACTGTGCTAAAGTAAAAAATGGGACTTGGTTTACTATATTCTAAATTCCTGTGTAATTAACTGCATGCAGCTTGCTGGGGGTGCAATGTTTGAAGAAAGTGCTGCGTACCTTTCTTTTTGGTTTCTGCATCACCAATCACATATAAAATCACTTTTTTTTTTTCTAAAATAACAAACATGGTATACTTTCCTGCTCTGTACAATGGTTTTGCACAAAGCAGCCCTGATCCTCCCCTTTTTGGGTACCTACCCCCCGTGCTTCAGACTCCTCCTCTTTTCTGGTTGCCCCTATAGCAAGTGGCTTGCCTGCACATGTGTAGGCTCAATTCTGAGCTGCCCTGTGAGCATCTGTGAGCATCAGTGTGGCTCAAACCCACCCCTCGCTCACAGGATTTTGTTGACAGCAGCAGAAGCCAATGGCTCCTGCTACTGCTGAGCCTCCTGTGAGAAGAGGGGAGAGATGAGCAGTGCCGCTGCTCTTGGGCACAGTGCTGGATCAAAATTGGGTAAGTATTTCAGGAGGGGGGCTGACATGGAAAGGTTTTTCACCTTAATGCAGAGAATGCATTAAGGTAAAAAACCTTTTTACCTTTACAACCACTTTAACTGCATCCCCGCTGCCGTATAGCAGATTTACTGCTACACGGCAACACGGGTGCACAAAATCACGTATTTATACGTCAATTACTGGGTTGTTGCCGGTGATTACCCGCTGGTGCCCGGTCATTACCAACAATCACCGAAGGGGAGGAAGACTGTTTTGTTTACAAACAGTCTTCCTCTATGTCAGCCCGGGCACACTGCTTGGGATGGCTGTGCACAGTACAGCCATCCCGATAAGTATGCTTACTGCGTCCCGCAGTCCCACTAAAAGTCGCCGATCTCCGCCATTACTAGTAGAAAAAAAATCCCAGTATCTATACCGCCATTTGTAAACGCTATAACTTTCACGTAAACCAATTAATTTACATGTATTGAGAATTTTTTTTAGCAAAGACATGTAGCAGAATACATTTTGACCTAAATTTATGATGAAATTTGATTTTTTTAATTTTTTTACTGAACATGTTTAATAGCAAAAAGTCTAAAATATATTTTTTTTCTCAAAATTGTTGGTCTTTTTTTGCTTATACCGCAAAAAATAAAAAATGCACGGTCGATCAAATACCACCAAAAGAAAGCTCAATTCATGGGAAAAAAGAACGTAAATTTAATTTGGGTGCAGTGTTGCACGACCATGCAATTGTCAGCTAAAGTAATCCTGCACCGTAATGCAAAAACGCAGGAAGAGGGGTAAATCCTATGGAGGGCAAGTGGTTATTCTTGCAAGGTGGAATTTAATCTCATTGCTGGCTGGGGGAAAATTCTTAGTGCTTTTATATTTATTTACATGAGGACCTCTTATGAAGTTACAGCCATGACTTCATATTAGTGTTCTTGAAAGCAGCATGCCTTTATCATAAGCAGAGACTCTTGGATCACCAACAATGGGACTGGGATGGACTGGTGCAGTGCAGCAAAATCTGGATGGAAAACTAAAGTACTAAACAGGGGCAGACTGACAACTCATGGGGCCCCCGGGCAATAGGGGATCATGGGGCCTCTGTGTCTTTGCCCACACTCAAAGCACACCCAAAAAAGCCTATAAAAAGGGGCATTTCATGGGCCCCCTACTGACCCCAGGCCCTCGGGCAGTGCCCAAGTGCTCAAATGGGCAGTCCGCCCCTGGTCATGAATAAGCTCTGACTTATCTCTGGCTGTAATACTCTGCATTAAATAAAACTCATCACGCTGATGACATGTGCCGTTGTGCCTGCTCCTTTCTCTGGGTCAAGTGTTCTTGAGGTCTCATCAGCCATTTTTAACTGGATGATTAGGAGACTGCCTGCTTTGTTTTCAGGTTTTATGTGGTCCCTTTATGCATTTTAAAGTTTCCTTTTCATTTTAAACTGGAATGACCTTTAAAAATACATATGTAGCAGCATGTGAAATAATGGGTTCAGTTAGGGCTGTACCTAGGGACCCTGTAAATCACAATAAGTAGACATATTGCATTGTATTATTGATGCAGTGCATTGTTGGTGTTAACTGTAATAGTAGTGGGTTGTAACTAATATCTACATTTGTCAAGGGATTGCTTGTCCACTTCACATTCAGCAATATTGAGAAAAGAGGCCATGACTCATCAAAAACCTGGTCCAACAAAACAGTCAGGATCATTAACAGATGTTTCTAATTCTTCCTAAAAAATGCGGTCTAGCTGTTTCATGATCTGCATAACATGTTTCTCTTTTCTGCAGAACAAAAATGCTTTATTGGCAAATTTCATTTCAGGCATGCCATAACAATTGGCAGGATGTGCAGAGGAAAACTCCCAAGGTTTCACTTCCCTTTAGCAGCCCTAAAATCTGCTTTAGATGTTTATTGTTCAAATGTTCTCGTCCCAGCAGAACCATGGGCTCCAGATCTGAAGGAGGCAGGTGGGAGGTTGTACACTTTGAGAACCTATGTTTTCATGAGTCCATGTGTCCTGGTACAATACGCACACATACCTAGCCCACCGAGTACTCTTTTTGCAACGTGTTTGCAGGCTCTTAATATAAAGATTAATTATAAAAATGGAGAAATAGATTACATGGCCTTTAAGTACTGGATGTGTATGGGTTATTTTTGGAGAATGAGGATATAATTTAGTATAATTTTAAAGTGATTGTAAACCCAGACTAAATGGCCACATCCAGGGCCAGGACAAGAGGTGGGCATGAGGGGGAACTGCCCTGAACACTGTGGTATCATGTGAGGTGGGGGCCACCACAAGGAGATTGGGGGGAGGGGATTTGCGTTGGAAGGGGGAAATTGGGGGGGGCAGGGGGAAAGTATTGTTCTAGGAAGGGAAATTGGAGGTATGCTAAGAGTGGTGATTTAGGGGGATTTGTGTTGGGAGGGGGGGGGTGATTTGTGCTAGGAGGGAGGAATTTGTGTTTAGAGAGGGGATTTGCACTGGGGGAAAGAAGATGTGTACCAAGAGAATACATTCTGGGGGCAGAGGATTTGTGCAAGGAGGGGGGGGGGGAGTTTTTTTGTGGGAGAGGATATGAGCTGGGGGAGGTGGGAGCAAAGCCTTGTGCTAGAAGATGAGATTTCAGCAGGGGGTGGATTTATTTTTGGAGAAGGGGAGAATGTATGCTTAGGGGGCAAGCATGCAGATTAGTGCTCAGTTTTTTTTTTCCGGGGGGGGGGGGAGTTGCTGACATATGATGCTCATACATTTTGGGGGTGAATAGTTTGGCATGTTCGTCCTGGGCTCTAGATGACCTTGTCCCAGAACTGCCTACATCTAAAGAACGGAGAACATCATGTGCAGTCTATAGGGCAGATCAGATGCTTGACTATAGCTCCGCTTAGCCCTGGCCCCGTGGGTAATTAGAATGCTTACTCTTCACAGTAAGGTGTGAGTCAGCTTGGCTTACTTACTAGAAGCCAGGCATGCACATGGTGGGGGCAACACTGCAGAGCCTTTATGAGATGAGAGCCACCAATTTCTAATGAGATTGTTGCCACCAAAAAGGAGAAGGTGCTAGTGACTTGCAGGATCTCCAGGTAATTCCTCAAAAAGGTAAGCTTTACCAAACAAATAAAGAGAATAATAAAAACTGTAAGGAAAGCTCCACTCTTTTTTTTTTGGGGGGGGGGGGGGAGGTTACAGACACTTTCATTTGAGAGAAAATCCAAAAATTCTAATTGTTAACAGAAAAGGAGTGTAAATCTTCTAATGAGATACTTGTTTCAATTCCAACTGTAGAAGAGGATTTCCCTTACTCTGGAGATATCTAAAAAACAAGACAATAAAACAAAATTGTTTAATGAAGAAAATATAGTACTTACTTTAGGGTAATATAATTTTATGGTTCGGTTTAGGGGCATGTTGTGAAACAAGTCTCTTATAAGCATAAGCACATTTTATATGTAGCGCCTGTCTATTTACATTATATGATGAATCGGGTCTGTGAACCAATACAACCACAATTCATTTTTTTTAGTAATGCACATGTTGAGGATTAGGCCCCCAAAAAAATGTAATTCAGAAACTGTAATGGGTTTCCATGCGAATAGTCTGGCAAGATTTGAATTTGGGTTGGTGCCGATAAATTGTTGTGTATATAAATTGCTTTGATCCACTATCAATGCATATAGATCTTCCATGAAAAACAGCTCCAAAAAATCAAGGGGAGTATTTAAATTTGCTTTTTCCACCTGAATTCCAGGTTGGGCAGTGAATGGGGAAAATACGGGTCCTGTAGAATTTGTGTGCTGCCAATTGGGATTTGCAAGCACATCCGGAAGGATACTAGGGGCTCTATGGGCCTGTGTGCGAATTCTTGGTCTCTGTGAGACACTACTTGTGCTCGCCACCGCACCAGCTTGTACTGCACTTATGGGACTCGCCACGTCACCAAGTGATACTGTAGTACTGGTATGTGAAAGACCAGGATGTACTGGGCCGCTGGTGCTTGCCAGTTCATCAAAAGTTAGAGCGGCACTAGTACTGGCACTCGCTTCTCGGCCTTTTGGCTAAGATCAAGTGTAGTATCTGTTCTTATCAGTGTCCAGTGGGGGTGCTCCCGGCCATTCTAGCTTTGCGGGGATGGCTGTTGTATAGTACCCTCACTGGTATGATGGGGGTCCGGAAGGCTAGTACCGGAGGGACAGAAACCGGGGAGCGCCACACGTTAAGCTGGGGCCCTGGGAGTAATTCCTCTGGGAAAACTGGAAAGACCCAGTACCTCCTGATTTGGACGGATCTACCTTGGTCTGGCCAGGGGCTGAGGAGGCAGAAAGTCCGCAAACACAGTGCCCCCTGAGTAGTCGCCTCAGGGGTGCTCTGAGTAGCACTTGGGTGTGGGACCCCACGTTGTGAATGAGCACATGGTCACCGCGTTTAAAACACTTTTTGCACTGCGCCTCTAGGACCGGGCCTTTTGGCCAAGTCCTGGGCAATTTTTTTGCTACAGGCCTCAGGGCCTGGTCAGTGCACAATTTGGGCACGACACTTTTTTATTATTTTTATAGATTATTTAGTTATTTATTTATTTTTTCTCACCCCACATTTGTCACTTTTACTTATGTGTGTGTTTTTCTCCTTCCTCCCCTGTCCCTGGGGGGTTTTCTCTTCGGGAGAGCCCCCCGACCAAGTACTGGATGTCCGGCTTCAGCTGGACATAAGGAAAGGTGGTCCACCAGGCCTTTTGGCCAGTATTTCTGCTATAGGGAGGTCAGGAAGCGGTTACAGAAGGGGTTTGCATTATGGTGCTGCGTTACTTTAACTGACAATTGCGCAGTCATAAAATGCTGCACCCAAATGTAATTTACATCCTTTTTTTTTCATGAATTGAGCTTTCTTTCGGTGGTATTTGTGTTTTTTTATTTTTTGCGCAATAAAAAAAAAAGACTGACAGTTTTGAGAAATAAACAATATTTTGGACTTTTTGCTATTAAACATGTCCAGTAAAAAAATTTTAAAATCTAATTTTATCCTAAATGTAGGCCAAAATGTGTTCTGCAACATGTCTTTGCTAAAAAAAAAAATCCCATCCCAATATGTGTAAATTAATCGGTTTACATGAAAGCTATAGCGTTTACAAATGGCGGTATAGATACTGGAATTATTTTTTATAATAATAATTGCGGCAATCAGCGACTTATGGTGGCGGTCAGCGACTTATGGTGGCAATCAGCGACTTAGAGCGGGACTGCAGCGGGCATTCTGACACTGGGGGAAACTGACTTGGTGTCACTGACATCCCCAGTGACACCAATACAGTGATCAGTGCTAAAAAAAAAAAAAAGCACTGCCACTGTACTAATGACAATGGGCAGGAATGGGTTTACATGAGGGGCAATCAAAGGCTTAATTGTGTGATGAGAGTGTGTCCAAATTGACAGGGAGGAGAGCTGTTGGTAAACAATGCAGCCCTCCTCCCTGTCGGTGATTGTCGGTAATCACTGGGCACCGGCGGGTATTCACCAACCGGGACCCAGTGATTTACACCCGGGCCCGCAATTGGCGGCTTGGGTAGGGCGCGCGCGTGGCTTGTGCTCGCCCCCTACCCAGAAATGCTGAATCGCGTATATATACCAACACACTGTGTGCGGTCCTTAAGCGGTTAACATGAGACTTACAGCAGAGGACTACAAGCTCCTCCTGCCACTTTTTCCCTGCAGACTGGCTAGGAAAGAGCTGGGTCATGTGACAGCTGTATAATTATCATGAAAAAGGGTACTTGAGTTTTTTTCTTTATTAAATGAAATACAGTGCCACATACATGAAGAGAAGGGATAATATAAATGAAACAGTATGTGTTTAGTATTACTTTAAAGCACAAATAAAGGGAGTTTTACTGCAATGGTCCCTTGAAGGCGCAAGCATCTTCTTCTGCGTTGCTGAGCTTTGACTGCCTTCATTGGCCAGCACAGGATAAAGTCACTCCTGTGCATGTGCAGGAGCCAGTTGTCTAAGCCCAGAGGGATCAGGCCAGCACTGTAGCCCATACAGCTCAGTTTACATGCCAGAGACTACTGAGAGCAGGCAGGTAAGTGCACTTTATTGTAAAGGAGACATTGCATGTCTCTTCTGAAATAAAGACCCTGCCTGCTCACAGTGAATAAAAGCTTTGGCTTTATTTTATATTTTAATTTATTTCAGGTACTTTTATTTATTTACGCAGCACTTTACATATTTATTGTACATTCACATCAGTCTCTAACCCTCAAGTGGCATACAATCCAAGGTCCCTCACTTACATTCATACATACACATACTAAGGCCAATTTAAACAGGATCTAATTAACCTTCCAGCATGTCTTGGAGTGTGGTAGGAAACCAGAGTACCCAGAGGAAACCCAAGCAGGCACAGGGAGAACATGCAGACTCCAGGCAGGTGGTGCCATGGTTGGGATTCAAACCAACAACCCTAGCACTGCCAGGTAGAAGTGCTAACCATTTAGCCACTATGCTGCCCATATGTACAGTATGCTTTAAAAAAGAGGTCTGAACTGCATATTTCACTCATTAATAACTCATTAATCTGGGAAGGACTCACTACTAGGGATAATCTTAGTATATAGAAAGCTATAGAGCTCTAGGCTGGTCCCTGACACAGCACGTTCCTAAGCAATACTGTAACACAGGGTGATGAAATCACCAGCGCTTAAGTATTTGTTAATCCACGTGTTCCTGTTAATAAAATGTGCTTTCTGTCCAGAAAATGCTTACTGATTTTTATTTCCCAGAAGCATCTTTCTCTCTATAACCATGGTAATGTGCACAATTTGGATAACTTCCAGTAGGTCCAAAGAGACAGTATTTTATTAGCTTGATTCAGAAAAGTGTTGTCTGGGGCTTACTGTTCCACAGCAGTTCTTATTTAACCAACCCTTGGGCTTAAGGAAGTATACTCCAAAGGTGTATCAACCTTCATGCATGATGTTTGAATAATATATAATTATTATATATAGAAATATATATAATAATATATAATCATTATATTCAAAATTCTGTCTAGCTACACAAAAATAAAAAGTTGATACATTATGATTATTAAAGTTATGATATTTCTAGCATTACCTTCACTGCCAAAGAACTTGAGATGTTTGCTGAGATCATACTCCCTCTGGAACGTACAAAAATGCATTAGAATTGTGAAATCTCCTTCAGCAAACTGATGAGTTCCAGATACAGAGCTGAAAACCTGTCACAGAAATCAACTCACTACTTTGTCCTGGCAGACATTAGGATGCACTGGGATAAGCTCATTATTCTGTAATATAAAGGTTTAAAGGCAATTCCTGAAATTCATAAATAGAATGGAAGACACTCTTTAGAATCATGTTGTGCCTCCACATGGCAAATACCAGTGCCTGCAACAGATTCATGTATCAGTTGCAAATAGGTACATAAAGTTATTGCATGGAGGCATGGTAGGGGAGGACAAGGTTGAGGCTGGAGTGTCAATACCGAGGACACTCTGTTCTCAGTGCATGTTTAGCCTCTGAGTCACACAGTGTCACTGGTTGCCAGGGCACTGTCAGCTGTGTGTAGTGTTGAGTTAGGATGCTGTGCAGCCAACAGCATCCTAGCAGCCAGTGACACTGTGTAGCCCACAGCATCTTAGCAACTATTGACAGCATCCTAGTGACAATTTGGGGTTGAAGGGGGGGGTGCAAAGAAAACTGTATATACGCTGTAGCCCCACTCTGAGCACTCTTGCCTGTCTCTACACACCAACATAGAGTTGGTTTTAATTATCTCCAGTTTCTTTATCTATGAACTGGAAGTAATTCTTTTTGAATGTGTTGCAGTCATAACGACCCATTGTGAAAATGTTGAAAATAAAAACTACCCAAATCTGTTGCAAATGTCAGAACTCTTCACAAAATTGTCACAAGGCTTTCATAAAATGGACATAGACCTTCTTAAAGGGACCAAACCACAAGAAAAGTGTTGCAAATGCTATATTGAATCACCATCTAATGTCTCTATTGCTTAGGCCACTATTATGCTGGGAAAACAAATCAATTTTGCATCACATTTCTAAAACACATTTGGGATTATCACATTTGCAACTAGTTATTTTAATGGTATCCATGTCTATATCCAAATGTAATAAACAAGTTCGCTATTTTCATAGATTTTTGGCTGGAATACCTGAATTACCCACATTTTTCAGTGATTAGATTAAAAGCTACCATCCATTAACAACCATCTTAAACACTTAAAACCTCCTCATTTTCCTTTACGCAATGAATTAGCCAAAATGATGAAATTCAGATGATTCCAGTGAAGTGGAACTGGCCTGTTTCATTATGCCTGCCAATGGGTAGGGTTGATGTCCAATAGGAATGTGCAGGACATAGAAAAGGGTGGGTAGACCTCAGTGCCAATAGGAAGTGCTAAAGCTTTGCCTGTCAGGATGGCCTGAGATTTGGCAGTGACAGGAGGGTTTGGGAGGCTGCTGCAGATAAGTGTTGGTTTCTCTAGGTATCTCCACTTCAGATCTGCAACAGTTTGCGCACATTGCCTCCAGTGACAGTCCCTTTAAGTGCAAAGTAAGTTACCCAAAACAACTACTCATATATAGCATGTATCATGATGTGCTTTTTAGGCTTGAGTGGGGAGCGATAATAACATGCATGTTCCCCACTGGCAGTATGTGTATGTGAATTTTCACTGTACATAGTAATTATTATTATTATTATTATAAATTGTTAGTTTGTCTGTGTCCATGTACAGAGTGAATGTAAATGGGAGTGGTTTTATCATTATCTATCAGTTGCTGCATCCGCTGGAGAAATTGGCAGGGTCTGCATCCCTTTAGATGTGATATCTCTTTGGGAGTATCTCACCACAAAATGCCATTTTTGTTGCAGGGAATGCGAAAAATCTGACTTGTATCTTAGTGCAGATATCTGGGAAATCGGTAAATCAATTGTACAAGCAGGAAATTAAATTTTCAGGGGACATTCTGTACACCATTTGTGTACAGAAACCTTTCAGGTAGTCATACTGCATTGCATTTTACAGAAAATTACAGCGCTGCAGATCAAAAAGGAAAGGTCATTTTTAATAACATTCAATTACAATATGACTTAAGTTGTAATTGTGCATGCACTATATGTACAGTATCTCACAGAAGTGAGTACACCCCTCACATTTTTGTAAATATTTTATTATATCTTTTCATGTGACAACACTGAAGAAATTACACTTTTCTACAATGTAAAGTAGTGAGTGTACAGCTTGTATAACAGTGTAAATTTGTTGTCCCCTCAAAATAACTCAACACACAGCCATTAATGTCTAAACCGCTGGCAACAAAAGTGAGTACACCCCTAAGTGAAAATGTCCAAATTGGGCCAAAAGTGTCAATATTTTGTGTGGCCACCATTATTTTCCAGCACTACTTTAACCCTCTTGGGCATGGAGTTCACCAGAGCTTCACAGGTTGCCGCTGGGGACTCAACCCCTTTATGACGACAACATGAACCTGGTGGGTGTTAGAGACCTTGCACTCCTCCACCTTCCGTTTGAGGATGCCCCACAGATGCTCAATACGATTTAGGTCTGGAGACATGCTTGGCCAGTCCATCACCTTTACCCTCAGCTTCTTTAGCAAGGCAGTGGTCGTCTTGGAGGTGTGTTTGGGGTCGTTCTTATGTTGGAATACTGCCCTTCGGCCCAGTCTCCAAAGAGAGGGGATCATGCTCTGCTTCAGTATGTCACAGTACATGTTGGCATTCATGGTTCCCTTAATGAAATGTAGCTCCCCAGTACTGGCAGCGCTCATGCAGCCCCAGACCATGACACTCCCACCACCATGCTTGACTGTAGGCAAGACACACTTGTCTTTGTACTCCTCACCTGGTTGCCGCCACACACTTTTGATACAATCTGAACCAAATCTTTTTATCTTGGTCTCATCAGACCACAGGACATGGTTCCAGTAGTCTATGTCCTTAGTCTGCTTGTCTTCAGCAAACTGTTTGTGGGCTTTCTTGTGCATCATCTTTAGAAGAGGCTTCCTTCTGGGACGACTGCCATGCAGACCAATTTGATGCAGTGTGCCACATATGTTCAGCACTGACAGGCTGACCCCTCACCCCTTCAACCTCTGAGACCTTGTAACACTAATGAGTCACATAACACCGGGGAGAGATAATGGCTAATTGGGCCCAATTTGGACACTTTCACTTAGGAGTGTACTCTCTTTTGTTGCCAGCGGTTTAGACATTAATGGCTGTGTGTTAAGTTATTTTGAGGGGACAGCAAATTTACACTGTTATACAAGCTGTATACTCACTACTTTACATTGTAGCAAAGTGTCATTTCTTCAATGTTGTCACATGAAAAGATATAACATATTTACAAAAATGTGAAGGGTGTACTCACTTCTGTGAGATACTGTATTTTTATTTGCTATTTTTTTCCACAAAAGTGGAGTTACCCCTTAAGTTAACTTTTAACGTTCATATTTATCAGTATTTCAGTTTGTTGCTGCACTTGGCTCATTGTCTGAAGGTTATTTCTCTAATCAGGAGGCTGGTAAATGTTAGTATGATTATTACACTCGCCAGCTTTATTTGTGTGTTCCAGTTGTTTGGACTGTAAAAAACAAAGTCTCTAAAAACAGTCATATAAATACCTTAAACAGCCGGAGGTTTCCAGAGGTGATTTCCCAAATTATGGAGTTTTTCTGACAACTATAACAGTATGACAACGTGGAAAACTAGAAAGCAATTACATGTGCTATTTATTCTTCATTGAAACCTCATGGAAGCAATATGTAGTATTGGAATCTTGTTGCATAATTCATTAAAGTAAACCTTTACTAAGAAAAACAAAAAGTCTGCCAAAGTTGATTTCTCATAACATATACAGTTTAACAGTGCTGCTCTTATATTAAATAAAACACAACTCCTATCTGCGTGCTTAAAAGTTCAATAAAGTAAAATAAGTGCAGTCCATAAATGGATAAAGTGCAGTCCAATAACAAAAAGTGTAACCGTGCAAACAACTTTTGGTTGGTGCAGGGACAGGGGTGGACTGACAACTCATGGGGCCCCCGGGCAATAGGGGATCATGGGGCCCCTGTGTCCTTGCCCACACCCAAAAAAGCCTATGAAAAAGCCAATGAAAGGTACCAGGGGCATCTCATGGGGCCCCCTTCTGACCCCCAGCCCTTGGGCAGTGCCCGAGTGCTCGAATGGTCAGTCCGCCCCTGTGCAGGGATTGTGCTGTGCTCCCCTCCTTTGTATCCCCATTCACCGAATGGTGTGGGCTCTTATTGCCAAGAGTCAATATCACATGGTAAAGAACTTTTCTAAATGTGGATTCTCCTTTCTTCCATTGCTCCAGTACTCCACCAAATTCCCAGGTGTTGGTATGTAAAAGGATCATAAAGCACACAGCGTAATTTCATATTATGCTATTAAACAAATAAAATAAAATTCCACTCACAAAGTAAAGTAATAGTAAAGCCTGTATACCGAGCCAGAAACACCGCCACTGCGTGCGCTCCACTGGCTAGAAACAATGTCACCAGAAGTCCCCACCTACCATGTTTGGCCCCTCCCACAGGGTGTCTTCAGAAGCCTTCTGAAGACACCCTGTATACAGACTTTACTATTACTTTACTTTGTAAGTGGAATTTGATTTTAACTGTTTAATAAAATAATACGTAATTACGCTAAGTATGCTTTATGATCCTTTTACATACCAACATCTGGGAATTTGGTGAAGTACTGGAGGAATTAAGAAATCAGAATTCACATTTAGAAAAGTCCTTTTTCCAAGGGATAAAACATAACAAATAGTGCAGCGCTAGAAAGTGATATAAACGTATGGTTGCACCAGTATGTGTGGTGCAAAATTCTTTAGATCTTAGCAAGCGGTATAGGCCACATATGATGTGTATGACCTTCCCAATAAAAATGCAGTGAAGGCGTGTACCACACACGCCTCCACTTCTCTATATAAACGCACAATAAATTTGCACGATGAACAATACAATGATGGTCCAATAAAAGTTCAGTGATCAGAAAAAGCCACAAATGAGTAGAAGAAGGCTTGATAAGATCCCCGTGGTACATATAGTCCGGCGTTATGCAGAAAAGAGTAAATTGCGCACTCACCGGAAGCACAATTTAATTGCGCATTTGTGTCATATACACCAAAGGTCACTCCAGTTGTAGATGGAAAGAAGCTCAGATCGGATGACTCCGTGAAGAGGGGTGCCACATCTGGGGGTCCCTTGTGGTAGACCTGGCTCCAAACAGGATCAGCTGAAAATTATTTATGTTATTGGACTGCACTTTATCTATTTATGAACTGTACTTATTTCACTTTATTGAACTTTTAAGCATGTGGATAGGAGTTGTGTCTTATTTAAATAAATGTAAATGAAATTAAATGTATGCAGATCAGGAGTTCTGACTTCTCTTCATCATCTTCAAGCATATTCTGGATGAAAAACTCACTCAGCATAGAAAGCCTCAAAAGTCAGCATAGTAGCCAAGCCACTAACATTTCCCAAGGAGGTCAGCAGCGGAAGCCTACATGTGTCTCTACTAGGAAGGTTTACTTTAAGAAAATTATGGGAACAAACCAATCTACTTTTGGACTACCATAGACAGCAAGATGACAGCTGCCAGATGTAGATGTTCTCAGTAGGGTCTAGTATGTCCTGACATGATCATGGTGGCTGACAGGTTGCAGCATTTTAGCTCTTGCAACATTGATCAAAAGATTTTAGAAATTGTGTTAGTTGCTATTTTTTCATTTGTACTAGCAACTCTTCCCTCCATATCTAGTGGCAATGCCTCTGCATTGTGCAGTTCTAGTCTATGGTACCTCAGCTTAAAAAATCATAGCAATACTACTTGATTTCACACCTGCACAATACCCGCTACATTGCACAACCCTCAGCCAAAAATAGTACATAAAGTCCCATAACAGTGCACTTGACTAATGTTGACAGAAAGTACATTCCATGGCACTTGCTTACTAGCTAAAGCAGAGTATACTGTCACAGTCCCCCCTCTCACTCCCTCGCTTCCCCCCTCCCTTCCTCATTACATGTCCCTGCGCCCGCACAAGCCCACATCAAAGTGGTGTGCCGGACGCCAGGGATATTCCCCCTGCGGTGCGGTTTGCTCCTCTCCATGGCCGGACACCGAAGGGTCTGAAACCCCACTGCACCTGCACGTTGATATTCCACGTGCTGGCCACCTAGGTGTCTCCGCACGCACCCCTCCCCTTGTCTCGGCGGGCACAGCGCAGCTCCGAGGTTCCCACGCTCTGCGCTCGCTGGAGACAAAGGCTGCGCGGCCGGAGTGAGGGGATGGGGCTTGTTGCCCCAGAAACCCGACGCCGGGCTGGCTATTGTCGGGGCAACCAGGAAGCGTCCTGCTCCGGTGATAAAGAGACTGGAGCAGGACCCGAGGAGTTAGTTGGACCCGAGACAGGACCCGAGAAGCTGTCCGTTCCTGAGTGTCCCTGGAAGCTGTCCATTGGTGAGTGTCCCTGGAAGTTGTCCGTTGCTGAGTGTACCTGGAAGCTGTACGTTGCTGAGTGTCTCTGGAAGCTGACCTCTGGGAGTGACCCTGGAAGCTGTCCGTTGCTGAGTGTCTCTGGAAGCTGACCTCTGGGAGTGACCCTGGAAGCTGTCCATTGCTGAGTGTCCCTGGAAGCTGCCCGTTGCTGAGTGTCCCTGGGAACTGCCCCTGCTGTGTGCCCGGATTATCCTTGCCTGAACTGCCCCTATCGTGTGCCCGAACAATCTTTGCCTGAACTGCCCCTACAGTGTTCCCAGATTATCATTGCCTGAACTGCCCCTGCTGTGTTCCCAGATTATCATTGCCTGAACTGCCCCTATTGTGTGCCCGGATTATCCTTGCCTGAACTGCCCCTGCTGTGTGCTCGGATTATCCCTGCCTGAACTGCCCCTGCTGTGTGCCCCGGACGTTATCCTTGTTGCCCCGATCAAGTGTCCCACATCCCTCAATTAAAAACCTTGTGTGCCCACTGCTCTTCGTGTGTCTTCTGTCCCACCCACACCTCCGTCACATATACACATTCAGGTTTTTTTTTGTTTAACCAGCGGGTTGAGCGAAAAAAAAACAAAAATTGACGGTTCCCAATATTAACAAAAACAGTGTGTGATGCAAGGATCTCTTCCACTGAGCTATTGTATTCTGATAGCGGAGACTCTCTCAGGTCAGAATACACTGATCAGCACTGCAGTCATTGGCTTGAAAGTCAGCCAGTTACTGCTGAGCTGGCTGATTTGTGGGCCATGTATACTTTGTTTTACTCAACCAGACCTAGGGCTGGTGCGCAAGAAACAACAAGATTAAAAGAACTGATACACATAGTTCAGCTTCTGGGCATGCTGGTCTGAATTTATAAACTCTGCAGAATATGAATAAATAATGACCACCAACTCCTGAGCACAGAACTTTTGGCATTATATACTTACTCAGATCTGTTGGGCCTCTGCGCTAGGGCAGGAAAACCTTTAACCTTAACACTCACCCCATAGTGAGAGATCATTTCTGGCTTCTTATAACTCACCATAAAATATCCTTTGTATCCTGCCACTTTCCCTGTAAATCAATTTCCCTTTAGCCAATACCCTCCCTGAATCAGCTCTTCCTTCCAGAACCCCCCTCTTTTTTTTTTTCCTTGTTCATGCTGCCCTACCCCTTCTTTTCCTGATAGCTTTTCCCCATTTGCTTCTTACCTCCTTCTCATATAATCACCTTAAATTATTCTTTTATAGCGGTGGCCATATTTTTCCACTTCATTCACCATTGCTAACTCCCCTATACCTAGGGAGGATATATAGGAGTAAAATTAAGATGCTCCCAACCTAAGTAACCTTGCCATCCTAGGCAATGGGCTATATATTTCTGTTGATGCACACAGTGTGGAGAGACACAGTTTTAGTTCCAGCATGCAAGGGTGGCTCCATAGAATGCTGCAAGAAAAAGTAGTCATCCTGAAACAGGATGCCTAGGATAGCAGTCATGGCACCAGCTTAGAATTGGGACATAGGCAAGGATTAAAAGATAAGAAAACTGCATACCCAATCAGTGATTAAATCAGCTGCTTTTAAAAAAACTAATTTTTTTAGTAAATAGTTGTGTCACTGTTAGAGCAGCATGAAAAAAACGGTCATATAGTATTTGACTGAAGCCAGACAGAGGAACTTGATCAAATGATCATTAGCATGCACACTGGAATCACTTGTGGGAACATGTTAATGTATGTAGAAGGAAAAGGGAATGTAGCCAATTAGCCCAGTGCCAGACCAACTGTGAAATATAATAGAGGTAACCTAAAAAAATCAGTTGTGGGTAGTGGCAGACATAGTAATCAAAAAATCTCTATATAAGACACATTTTGCGCCCCCCCCCATACAACTGCTGCTCAATACTAGTGATGAGGGAGCAAAGTTAGGTTCATTGGACAATCACCAAACTATGTGGGAATTTCACAAACCCTGAACATAGTTTTTGAACCTCACTGAAATCACTGGATCATGTTATTTTTGTCTAGCCTTTTTCATGATGAATTTACACACTTTGGTTAAAAAAATTACATGGGCAGCTGGTACTGCCCTGAGGGACATTTTCCAACGCACATTTATTTTTTCAAATATCATTCAGTGTCTAAAGATCTTTTAATACGGCTTAAAGGGCAACATTAAAAATATGCAAATACTTCAAATAGCATGCTTGGTAGGTGCTTTATTGTAAAGTTGCACACCAGTACAATATACTTCTTTAAAATTGAAAATTAAAAGGAAAAATACCACCACTAAATCACAGCTCCCCACTGACTGTGTTGTATTTTTAAATAAAGCAACCATGTGATCCCTGGTGATGTCACTGACTATATGTATGACTATATTGACTATATTTTTTCTATGATGTCACCCAGGTTTGTTGACATACAGCAGCTGGCAGGGGCCTGCCATTTGCGACAGGAGTAGTGATGGAGGAAGGCCTACATTGCTGGACAATATGATTGACATTGGATATTTATTGTGGGTATTCCTTTTTTATTTTTGTGGGAGATTTATTTAATAAGGGACTTTTTATGGTACTTGTGTTTACTTTTAGCACTTTTTATATACTTTTGAATTTTTTTTGTAAATAAGAAGCAAAGGATACTGTGTACCACCTATTCATATGGGGTGGGGTGGGGTGGTTATCTGAAGGCCCACTTATGCTAAACAATGAAAGAGGGTCCCAGCACCTGCCTGACCCACTTTTTTATGGTACTTGTGTTTACTTTTATTACTTTTTATATACTTTTGCATTTTTTTGTAAATAAGAAGCAAGGGATACAGTGTACCACCTATTCATATTGGGTGGGGTGGTTATCCAGGGCCCACTTATGCTAAACAATGAAAGAGGGTCCAGCACCTGCCAGACCCACATCAAATCCCAGAGGGCCCTTTGCACCTACACAGTCTGTCCAAATAGTGTGTCTGCACTTGGTTATAAAAGTATTAGCTGCTATTACCCACGAACACAGGGTATCCAACATGGCTGAAACTGGGTAAATTCTCTTCTTTAGATTCATTGTTGTCAAATGCTAGTACTGCCTCCATAGCCTCCATAGTCTAGCTTCATTATGAGTTTTTTAGTGCATTTTTGTAGCACCTTCTTAAGTGTTTTTACACACATTTCTGATGCATTTTCATGCTTTATGTATTTTTTAGGAGGAGGAGACTGGTTGTAAAGCACAAAACCCTGTCATAAAAGCACAAAAAAATCTTGTATACACGTTTTTCATGCCTGTTGAAGGTTATGGGGCCATAGACGCAGTTTTCTGCATCACAATAAGCACCTGTACCTTTCCAAAAATCATACCACCATATTGAACTGTTGTGAATGGGCACCATAGAGAATAATGTGATTTTCATTGCTGTGCATTAAGGTGCGACAACAGATGCAGGAGAAATTGCACTAGTATGAATGTGGCCTTACAGCTATAGAGAACAGTCTGGTATGTATGTGATTATTTAGCCTTTCCTATAAATCAGTTTTTTGGCTGCAGTTACTGAAATAAACGAAACGAAGAACAGGAACTTTTCAGATTCTCCTCCCCTTCAGCCTGTAAACATAACTAGGGCGGTTTGCTGAAATATTCCACACAGGCATTTCCCTATTCGCTCTGTCAACATGATAGCTGTTGCTGGCTCCAACTCTTATGTTCTGTGTGGATTTGTTCTCGTGTCATTTGTTTTTCAGGCTGGGTTTTTTATTTTCACTTATGTTTACTTCACAAATGAAATCAAACAGGTATGGTGCATTTTTTTTGCAATATCTTAAAGAGTGGGTGAATTGGTTTCTAAAAGCTGTAACTGACGATTTTCTTGCTGGACAGTCTGCATGCAATTATTCAAAGTCCACATACTGCACCTTATTATGCTAGGGTGTACTTTATTCACATTTCTAACCTGCTAACTCTTTTAGAAATTAATTTATTTTGTGTTGCATTATATTCTTTGATTTTTCCTATTTTAGTTTTTTATTTAAACTTTCAAAAGTATATGCATTGCTCATAGCTAGTTTTGCAGAGTGCATGGAGCTCTAAATTTAAATGCATCACCTGAATTAGCAGAGTTAAATAAGTTGCTGTCTACATGCAAGAACAGAATCATGATGTATGCTAAAATTACCTTCATTGTGTGAGCAGTGGCAACTTCTGAGGATGTATAAACAGCAAGATGTTCATGTACAGGAGATTTCAGTCTTGAGTGTCTGTTGGCATGTTATGTCACATACTAGTGTATTGGGGACTCCCCACAAAGGTTCTTAGCTTCCCCAGCTGTTGGGTATATTGGAAAGCCAAGTCCCAAATCTATTTCTTAATGTGATCTTTCTAATGCTGAAAAAATATGTAATTGGTGTTCAGATGCAGATGTTCGGTATAACCCAAGACAGGACAGTGGACCTACAGTCTCCAAGAGATAATAAGAAGTCAAAACCAACTGTCATCCACCAAAAAACAAGATATTCTCTTTGGATGGTGTTTGTCATTAAATAAGCAGTCAACCAGCTATCATCTCTGATTTTTATACATATGCAAAGCATAATTGCTTTTTACAGTGTTTTATAAAATAAGTATATTCTTGCATACAGTGTTATTCTAGTTATTGGTACTCTTAGAAGCTGCTGATAGCTGATCCACACAACTGCTGCTAACTAGTTTGTAACCTTTAATTCTTTTGTACAAATAACAAAAACAAAAGGTAGACACTGGATCAGTTTTAAATAACTCATTATCAACAAATTTGTGCAGAAATTGCATTGTTTACTGAAATGACTCCAATTTTTCAGGGTCATGAAAGAGAGCCAGACAAACCACTGATAAAGCCCTGGCAAGGATCTTGGAAACATGGAAAATAAGCCTTGTGTCAGCAATTAGTTTACCACCGCTGTCTCTTTCTCACTATAGTACCTTTTGACCACCATTTTCCATCTGTGGTCCTCTATGATCACTGAAGACTCAACTATGCTGCAACTTTGGTGACATTAGGTAGATAATTGGCAAGCAGTCCTGATTCCTGCCAAGTGCCCTGCATACACCAGGTCCAAAAATGTATACTGAGCCAGATCCAATGGGACTGCTATCTGCAGTGTTCAGACAATGGATACCTGTTGTGTTTTTTTATGACTACTCTTATACAATGTGGCTATAGCAACTAATATGGTTACAGAGGCTCACTTTCTGAAATTCACTGACAGTGAGTGTAGTAGAAGCATGTTGAAAATAAGATGCAATCATAGATATGGAGATCTGAGATGGGTGTCCCAATCACTGCATCCTAATCAGCAGCTTTTCAAATATGCCTGCACCACCCTTATTTACCTGACTATCCCAACAGTTCCTTCACCCAGGAAGGTAAATTGTGTGAAACAGACAGAGCACAATAATAAATCATAAGCTAGACTCTTTATCTGTTGATCCCAGAACATGTTCATTATTAACTAAGGCAGTAACCACAGGATGAATGATTATGAAAACTATATTGATAAGATTCTCAAGTTGTGAATTATGAAGAAGCATTTTTTTACTATCAATCTCTGACACAACATTTGTACCACAGAACAACCCTATCTCCTTTGCAGTTTGCACAATGAAAACCTGTGTAAGGAAACTCTTATGAAGTGTAACACTACAATTCTAAGGTTACTGGCAGCCCTTCCCTTTTAAGCTGCATGTTATGGTTTATAAAAACCGGTCTTGTAGCTTCTGATATAAAAAGGCAGGAATGATCCAATGGCATTTCAGTGCTCAAAACAAATTTAGAGCAACTCTTTACTGTTAAGTAATAAAAAGTAAACTGTTGCACTGACCTAGAACTGCAGAGAGGGCCAATAAATGAAACACCTTTTTGAGAAATCTAGTATTGCCCAATACTTTGTGGCCAAGTAGCACATGCTTTCGGACGCTTGGTGGCATCTGGCACTTGTGATAACAGCTGCTTTCATTTCCCCTTTGGGGAACACAAATGTTTTTGCTAGTCTCTGATGAAAGGATTTGGGAAAGCCTCTGATGTTGCAAATGCTGCAGCTAAACTGTGGTAAATTGATCTACATTGTATTAACATTTATCACTGGAAAACCAATGAGATCTTGCTTGGAGTCTTTGCAATAAGAATATGCAGAGGGCAACTGCAATATCTAATGTGAGGTGGCCAACAACATCCAGTAAGCAATCACGATTGGCTGTTATTGACGTGCTGGTTACTACATGTTGCATTTTACAGTTGTTTTTTTAAAGTCATACTGTGGCTAAAGCTACATGCTCAAGCAATATATCAGATTAGTTTAATTCCCATCAAATGAGAGCCATTAATAAAAGTATATTTATGGCAAACTACCCTTCTGTGTGATAGGGGCAGAGTGGCGCCTCAGCACCCCCAACTGATTTTCATTGATTGCAGTTAAGCAGATTGTTATGGAAGCTTGCAGAATCCTGTTTTCGCATATAGTAAGACCCCTACCTGCAAGGAAGGATCTAAAGTAAATTAGTTTGATTAAAAACTATTAAATCAATATGCATGGATATAAATTAATTAAAATTATATGTATTAATTACTAATTAATTAATCATTATATATTCATTAATGTTGACAGAATCAAACACTACAAACATTCACTTTTGTATTTCTAGTCCTAAGGTGGTAATGATCCAGAGTGACCATTAAATGATAGACAATATTTCAAATTCTTTAAATCCAAGCTCCAGAATGGGTGTGCCTTTATCTCATCCTGCTTAATGTGGTAAACAGAGAAACTGAAAGCAACCTGAACACTCACCAGAACAATGGACTATTGTATTGTATGGTTAATACACAGTATATTATTGTTAGATATATCCATCAGAAATATATCCAGGCATCTGAATGAAGGAACTGATTGTAATCAATCCTGGAAATTCCAATTACCTCCAAATGAAGAGAGCTAGCTGTGTGCACTACTGTATGTAAATAACTCATCTCTGCACCTCTGTGACCCTGTTTGACCAGATGATGTACAAGATTTCCTAAACTGGAGAGTGCAAATTCTGGTGCAGCACTGCATAGAAACCAATCGCCTTCCAGGTTTTATTGTCAAAGCTTAATTACACAAGATTAAGGTAGAAACTGGCTGGCTACCATGTACAGCTGCAGTAGAATGTGAGTACTCCAGTTTTAGTAAATCTATCCCGATGCGTCTGAATTTCACTTTAGGTCACTTCCAAGAACTACTAACGGCCAACAGACTTTTTTCTGTTGAGCTAGGACATCCAGGTTTATTTATTAAACCTAAGCAAAGAGCAATGATAATAACAGTGCAAGAACCCAAACCAAGAATTAGAAATGATCACTTAGCTTACTGTTCAACAAGTTACATTGCTAGGAGTTACAGCACTTCACACATCCTGCACTGTTTTATGAAAAAGACGGAGATGAAATCGTTGGACAATACAGGTCGGTGGGTTCTGGGATTGTACTTTAAAATTAGAGCTTATTAGCAGGGAAGCACATATTGCACTCAAAGCATATCCACCATCAGATTATTGCAATGTTAAATGGTTGTCTAAACACAACAGATAGGTCTTCAGTGCAAATGATAGGTACTGATTGGCTGCCTCTTTCTGAACAGCCAATCAGTGCCTCTGCTTTAAAATTAGCACTGTAGAAGACGACTGAGCAGAAGAGTAAACAGCAGCTGGTCAGCCTCCAAGGAATCTGCTTTAGGAGAAAGGTAAGTATGCACAGGTTCTGTCTGTTGTTCAGTTAAAATTAAGCTGCTAATCAAAAGTCATTTTTTTATTTAGGGCCTATCCTAACAGGGAGCACTAAAGCAAGCTTGCTTATTTCTAAAATAACAAGTCTATTGAGCATCCCACACAAAGTGTTTTTTTTTGTATGCATCCTTCTTCCTACAGTTTCTTTTTGTTCAGCTGTATCAGGAAATAAATGCACAAAACAATTATACTATAGTAAGTAACTCTCTGGCCAAGCCATCATTACATTTCAATGTCTGGAAAGTCCAACTCTGTATGAGGAAATCCTGAGAATAGTTCAAAGTGCAAACACATTTATGACATACCAAACAGAAGATTAGATCTAAAATCTCAGGAGAGGAAAAAACGTCTTAAAAAAAAACCTTCAGGAATGAAAAAGTACCAAATGAAGTTTTTTTCCCATGACAAAATGTTTTCATAAATATGCAGGTTTCTTCAATAAGGCACATAGAAAGAAATATTAATGGAAGAATTGCTGTAGCCCAAAAAGAATTAGCTCCGTCTTGGCCAAACAGTGAATGATAAATTCTTGTTGGTTAATGCAAGTTAATTTACTTTGCATATCATTGATGTCTTTTGCGCTGCTTTACTTATTATGTCTTATAGACATAGCAGTAACAGTGATTTACTAAACTTAAAAAGACCTGATTTATAATTGTTTATTTTGTTAAACAATGTCTTTTTCGAAGCATGGATTCCTGTACATCTGCACAGTTTAACTATTCCAAATATATGTGCAATGTAAATTGACAGAGCTCTATTGCCAAATGAACATGATAAATACTTTATTGTAATTAAAGTTCATCTTGTCAAGAAAATAGCAAGTACTATCGAGGGGCCCCAGCAGGTGAAAAAAACACGTGTAGCTTTGAAAAATGTTAATTAACGTAATTACCATACCATACCTTTAGGCTATTATCACCCCCCCCCCCCCCCCGTTACCTTGCTGAAGTCTGGCTGAAAAACTCCCATAGATAGCATTCTCTTATCCTTTCTTGTTGCTAAGACACTTCAGCCATTAGATGCTTGCCCCCAGCATCACATGAGCAAGCAGTGTCCCTCATACAAACTCCAGTGCATGTGCTGCATGCTCTTTCTACCCATGTTGCAGCAGCAGCTGAGCTTGCAGGGGAAAAAAGAGTGCACTTCTCATATGTGGCTGTCTAATGAGAGAGAGCTCAATCCTGTGATACTGGGAGTGAGCGCCCAACAGCTGGAGTGCCCTAGCAACAAGGCAGGATGCGGAATGCTAACTATGGGAGTTTTTCAGCCATACTTTTTGGGAAGGGGGTGCATTTAGCTACAAATGGCCACCAGTATTGTAATTACATCAATCAACATTATTCAGTATTGGTTTTGTATCAACCTACTGGGGCCCTTTGCCTAGGCTAATTTCTTGAAAAGGTGAGCTCAACCTTAAAGGTTTTTGTATAGAAAAGACAAACCTCCATACTCACCTCATTATTGTGATGCTGGAGTGGTCCCACGATGGCTCTAAGAACTGACCACTGATCTCTTAGTTCTCAGTTTGCTTGGAATGGAGAGCAGAGATTGTTAGTCACTGCTCTCCACTCCTCCAGAGCTCACTAGAGTACTGAGCCGGGGAGGGGGCGCTGAGAGCTAGATTGAGAATGAACTGTCAATCAGGCAGCTAAGTGGATCCCAATAACATTGTTGGGATCCTTCCAGAGCTTGGAGCAACACTGTGACATTGGCTTATAGTGGGCAATAGCTGACTCTGGGTCACAAGAGAGCAGAAGTAAGTGCACTCCTCTTAGTTATAAGAGAAGTATGACCAAAAAAAGCTTTGTCCATATTTAAATATTAAAGGGATACTAAATTCTGTTTTTAAAATAAATGCAATATGTCCATATATAAGTAGAAAGTACCTTCTATCTCCCTTTTCCTTTGTTTCATCTCTCAAATGCAAACTTTTTTTCTGCTATTCTCAAACTTCCTGTTCTAGGATGTCTTCCTTTGTCCTCCATGCACCTCTTTTGTATGTGAAAGTAGCAATCTTTTACTGTTTGCCCCCAGGATAGACTATACAGCTTCATGCAGACTCATTCAGTTCTATGAAAATTGTAGTACACAGAGAGCGGAGCATGTGACCAGAAATAATGGCACTGCTCATTCTACACTAGTATCAGTGAGGTGCATCAGTGGAGAATAGGGAGTTTGCATAGGACAAAAAAGAAGCCTGAAAACAATGGTAAGAGACTTAAAAAAATATCATGGTATGCCTGATATCTTAGAACAATTGATGGCAAAAAATTTAGTTTAGTGTACCTTTAAGCCTTAAGGTACATGACAACCATTGGGGTTAATACAAATGTCTGCTACTTCGTGCACTAAACATTTTTTTTTCTTGTTAGAAGCATCACTATGCCTTTTTTAGTTGTTCTATTTATATATTAGCATACATCTCAAAGGGATTTTCCCACATGAAATCATTTTCTTTCCTTTGCACTCGCAATACACAGTAGAACTGCTGACTGATGGCAGTTTCTCGTCTACAAAGTCTGACACTGCAAAACTCACTACAGTTCCCTTATGTTAGTATTATGTCTCAGACATTATTTTTATGTTATGCTTTAATATTATGTGCATTTCTCAGTATTTATTACACCTCTTGCATTGTAAGGTGCCAAATGAAACAAAGGTGCTATATGAATCAATAGAAAATTATCATGAAAGGAATAATATGAACGATTCTGGTATATAAAAATGATGACTATAAGTTACCACAGGCCACCCATGTTGCTTGAAAGTCTGTCAGCATACTGGAAATTGTTTGTTCACAGATAAGCCATGCTCCTAATTAACACACTATTGGGGTAGTATGACATGAAAATAATAATGTATTTGAATATATGGTGTGGGACTCTTTTAAAGGTCTCATAATATCTTTAACATCTTCTTTGATGAAAGAAGGATTTTTATTAGGAGAGTATACGCAAAGCTTATGCCTCATGATAACAATCCTTACTTTTATGCTTATACCTTTTTCAACTAGCCAATAAAAATGGAAAATCAAAAGTAAGGGGAAGTCTTTAGACTGGATCCTGTTGAACAGAAAGGAATACACATGTACTAAAATTTGGCCATTTCCTGAAGAACCAGCTGAATTGTGGGACATGTGTAGTGGGTTTAACATCATGAAGGAAGCCTGTATGAGCCAAGATCGGTGGGTATAGCTGCTTTTGAAGGCCCCTAGACATAAAGTGCATTCAACCCATACAGATTGGGGCAGCCCCACTGCAAGTGAGGATTTTTACTTTCCCCAGAAATCACCTTTAAGTCATATATCTACAAAGATCCTTATCTTTATAATAAAACTTTTTAAAATAGAGCTTCAGGTATGCAAAACTAAATGAAACCTGTTGTATAGAAGCTGTCAGTGCTGTTCTCCTTGTGTAAATACTAGTTGTCTGGCTATCATGCTAACCATTTATTTTGTATTTTTAGTCCTCGAACAGAGGCTTCTGACTTTTCTCTGATTTCTCTGATCTTACAGATCAGTTGTTCAGAAAGCACTTTAGCCAAAATACAGGTTGAGAGCCAGCTAACTAGCAATTTGAGAAGCAGATCATCATGGCAGGCCACATTTTTCTTTTGTGGCAGGTTTGCTTTACATAATGTTAATTCCACATATTATTTAGAAAAAAGAAATATGACAAAGTGATTGCTATGTTTCCTTACATCTGAGGTATCCTATTATTATTTGAATTTATACATTTATTAATGCATATTTAATAAAGCAGCACAAACGGCAACTGCAGTAACCCATAGCAAAGAGATCTTTTTTTGTTTGTCATTGGGAGGCAATTAACTACTGAGATATTGAACTATATTGCACACTGTGAATTTTGCTTCTCTGGGGAAATAAAAATCTTCCAATATTGTTTTCCCAGATTCATGAAACCTACATCCGAAATATTGCCTGTTTCATGGAAGAAGATTTTGAAAATGTCCTTCAACCCGTGGATAGGGTTGTTGTTGACAAAAGTAATGACTGTTGGGCAGTAAGGACTCAGCTGAAAGTTTTAATGAGACAGGTAATGTAAAGTGCTTTAAGGGTAGCACAGGGTATTACTATTGTTATTGTTACTAGCAAGTGTCTGTCAGAACACATATATGTTTGTTACAATGAATGCAGTTTGCTTTCTGAAATTGCATTCACATCTCTATATTTTGTGTGTTGCATGTGGAGTGCAATAAAAATACTTCAGCATGTTTTATTTTTGCTGCAGATTCCACACTTCTCATGGGTGTGGACAGCCACTCATTGTGAAACTTTATCTAATTGAAAATGAAGTGGTGTGAATGTAGCCTGAGAGGGAGAACACGCATAGC
This sequence comes from Staurois parvus, assembly GCF_062004578.1. Lineage (NCBI taxonomy): Eukaryota > Metazoa > Chordata > Amphibia > Anura > Ranidae > Staurois > Staurois parvus. The sequence goes on along the minus strand of NW_028317951.1, from coordinate 17,463,543 downwards.
AAATGTATAGATGATACAGCAAAGTGCATAATATGGAGAAATGTGGAGTAAACAGCACAGCAGTGTGTTCCAAATGAAACCATGCATAGAACTGTGTGGTTTATTTACTAAAACTGGTTCACTCAGAAACTTGTGCAGTTATGCATGGAAACCAACCATCTTCCAGGTTTTATTGCTAAAGCTTAACTGAACAAGCTGAGGTTAGAAGCTGACTGGCTACCATACACAGGTGCACCAGATTGAGTGAACCATCTTTAGTAAATCTCCCCCTGTATGTACTAGAGAGCATATCAACCATAAACCAGAAATATTAGTGTGACAATAATATTCTTAGATCAAATGTCCAGGTTCAAATCGCCAAACCTTCAGTCTGTCCATGGTGGAAAGGGACAAGGTGTAGGCATGATGAGTGACTGAGTGAGTGAGATCTAGATGAGGAGGCAGATTTCTTAATGAGTTGTCACTTACTGCCTCCTCTATATGCCTCAACACCATACATATCCAGGAACCTGTTACTCCAAATTTCTCATACATACATAGCCTGATTCAATGGTTAAACTGGTGTTATCCCTGGCTCTCCACTACCCACTTATACCTTTGACATACCCTGTACCCAGGAGTCCTGTTAAGTATTACTGATAAGTTAGGTGCACACCTCAAGTCTGTAGAACAAAGATGCCAAGAATTCCTTGCCTTTGGGTCATATACAGATGTAGTGCCTGTGATCTTTTCCATTCTCCTAGCCACCACAACAAGAACTGCTATCATCAAAGCCAAAGCATCTGTCAAATATAGGACCTGCAAGTTGTTTCCATAGCTCTTAGGCTGGATTCACCTGTTCATTTGAAACATACACTGAACTGTGTTTAGATCTTTGTGTGTAAAACAAACACAAAACCCATTAAGACACTTCTCAGCACACCAGTACATCAAATGTGCATGAACAGGCATCACGGCATGCATTAAAACATGTATATTTTAACTCAGAAGTGTGAATCCAAGCTAACAGCATGGAGGTGAACAACATGGAGGGGAAAATAGGAAAGGGCAAATAGAATGTAAAAAGAATTGCTGGCAATTAAAAAAAAAATAACAAAAAATGGATTGAGGAAGGGGGGCTCCTCCCCAAAGCACTTTGTCCCCATGTTGATTGCAGCAAGGGAATTATCAGAATCCAGAAGCCCCTTTTACAGGGAGACCCCCAGATCCCGGACCCCTCCATGTTAATGAGTATGGGTACATGGTACCACTACTCATTCACAAAAAAAGAAAAAAAGTGTAGTGTAAAAAGTGACAGAAGACAGTCTTTACCAAGTTCTTTATTATAAACAAAAATAAAAAAATATTCCCCGAAGTAGATCCAACATCAATCATGATGGCCGTCCCTGCCACCAACCCAAAAAAAGAAAAAAAACCCCGCTTTGCTGCCTCCTGGTTGTCTGACAGCTGTGCCGGCCTGACAGTTCTTAAATATCTAAGGGGCGGGGTTACCTGGTGACATCAACGTGTGCCATGATTGGCCAGGTGCATTGCTTTGGCTCGTGGGGCGCGGCGGGCGCATAGCCCGCTGAGTACCCTTACTGAGTCCACTGAACACACCAACGGCCAATGTTTGACTCGATCTTAAGTTCAACTCGAACATCAAGCCCAACTCTAGTGATGGATGATGTGTGTAGGCATTTTAATGTAAGCACTCAAAAGTGCAAAGAAATATTACTCTTCTTTCCCATAATATCACTGTGGAGTCCAACAATCCTTGATTTGATAACATAATACTTATGCAATGTATTTATTAACCTACAAAAGCATGCTTTATAATACCGATTTAATAAATAAAAAAATTATATTTATGGTTCTTTCTTTACAGATGATTGTGGGCAATTATGGACCAGATATATCAGCAATAATCAGAGGTATGTACTAAATGTAATATTGGTAATATACAAGTTCCCTAATGTATAGCCAGTAAACTGATAGAAAGATTTCTGATTCTAATTAAAGAAGTAAGATATTTGACTACCAACATAACAGAATCATATATATGTTTTTTTTACACAGAAAAGGTTTCAGAAATGGTTCCAATTGTCGCTGCTGAGAAGCAAACACAAACAAGACAACTCTTTGCTACCCACTTCACTGGAAACGGGAAACCCCAACTTCAGCAAGAAAGTAATGCTTTCAAGTCATAGTATTTAATATGGAGCATTTTTTGTTGTTGTAGAGTGATCTAAATCATATTGTATCATTACAAATAACGTCTTTATTTCCCCTGATATCAAATTCACAAAAAGTTAGATATCAGAATATACATAGAATAGTCTGCAAGACTGCTTGAGAAAGATGGGCTGTGCACCACTGAAACATTGATATTTATTAAATTACATTGGAAAACCCCTCCTATTGTAAGTCCCACTGAGTGCACCTGCTGCCTGCTTCATATTTTACATACTTTTTCATTGATTGCACCCAGGCCAATATCCTTTTAAGCATGTGCAGTGGCCCACCTCTACACTTTCTGAAATAGTCTGAAATATATTACCAACATATAGTGTGTGTGGGCAAACTCCAGCAAAAAAAAAATATATATATTCTCTAGTTATGGGTATATTGAGTACTGGTATGAGGCTTTGTTTATTTGGGAGAATCACTCTTGCTTTCTGTCCTGGGGAACATTGTCCCAGTGTGGTCAAGAGTTTAAAAAAAAAAACTAAACTGTTTGTATTTTTCTTCCAATCAGGTCTTTTGAATAGTCACTATAAGGGAGATAAAATAACTGAATGGTCTGAAAAAAAGTCCTCAACTTCAAGTAACCAAATCAAAATGGAAAATGGAGACCTGGTCATTCCAGAAAATGGCCTCTACTACATCTATGCCCAGACATACTTCCGTTACAAGGACCCAGACGAGGGAAAAAGTAAACAGCTAGTGCAATATATTTACAGAAGAACAGACTACCCCCGTCCCATAGCACTGATGAAAAATGTGAAGACAACTTGTTGGTCCAAAGAGGCACAGCATGAACTGCACTCCATTTACCAAGGAGGTGTTTTTAAACTAAATAAGAATGACCGAATTTTTGTTTCAGCAAGTAATGCAAGTATGGTAGACACAGAGGCAGCAGGAACCTTTTTTGGAGCATTCCAGGTTTTCTAACCAGCAATGGATTATGAGGAAACTGGAAAGATTATGAACATTTGAAAAGGCAATAAAAGGAAACCTGTCATCTAAGAAATACAAAAGCAACTATTGGTGACCTCCTGAAATTCTAGCAAGGGGTACTTAGTCACATTTCAGTGGACTTGTTATATAATATCTGAAGGACGCTAATGAGTATCAGAAACACTCATGGCTGAATTACCTGTGTGGCAATAAATGCTGGGTATGATCCTGACACTCATTAGATCTGAGGAAGATGACTAAGAAAACATCCCTCATTATGACAGAACAAGTCCATTTGAATGTGACTAATTAGCTACACCATGACCTGGTGACCTGGTCTAATAACCTTCAGAGACATTCTGAAACATAGTATGTTTCAAAGCAGATCAACAATGACAGCCTTTATATTCTTATGACGGGTTTCCTTTAAGTATTTGAACCAACAATATGCCTTTTAATATGTGCTGAAAAATGGAAATTGGTCATTGACAAACTTAACATTCTCCAGCCATTTACAGGCTTATTTTGCATGCACAATGTAAAATGAGCAACAGTTGATGGCAAACAAATTGAACTCCTATTATGAGATGTCTGACTGCAGCTAAAATTTCATTGGTTTCTTTGGAGAAGTGGATTCTGGACAGGCCTGTTTTTTTTTTATGCCACCCTATTGAATACATGTTCTAAAAAACAACCAACCAATCTATTCTTCCTCCTGCATTTCTATACTTCATGGTAGGCACAAACTCTTTTCCCCTATATGACTTCTCACGCTGCAGTTTATAGCATCTCATTAATTTCCATTGAAGGAAAGTTTTTTCGTCTGCCATTATGGCATTTTTGAAGGATAACTGTGAAAACTTTGTACAACCGCCAGAACATTCAAGGCTACAGAAGCCTAGACAATGGTTTTCACATATGGAAGTATACTTTTTTTTATTCATGTTTGATACCCTGATATTGGTATTATTAACGTCAACATATTGCTCATGGCAAGATAATTTGCTTTTACCCGTACCACACTAATAAATTCAGAAGCGTTAACACCTCCTTACCAAGAGAGGGAAAGGAGCGTCTCTTCAAACCTTCTGAATCCTGCTGGCTGGTCTTGCTGGACCTTTTTAACTGAAGAGAAGAATGATTTGCCTGCTACTATTCTAAAGACTAAAAAGTCAACTTCCATGCATTGAAAAACAGACATATTACATGCAGGAAAACATTCTTGAGCAATCTTACCAAGATTGAAATCAACACAAAATTTAAAGAATGTTATTAAGAGAGCTACTTATAAAAACTGGACAAAATAAATTGGGAGCAAAAGTGGAATTGTTGCTCATAGTAACCATTGACTATTGGTGTTCTGTAGTAATATATATATATATATATATATATATATATATATATATATACTATAAGTACTGCAAACACACCACCTAAGTGCTCCTTAATGACCAAAATACATTTTATTGTCATTGTCACAGAAAATCAAAAGTAAAAAGGCATTATGGGCAGTTACTCTACTTTCTCATTTAGTTTTCTCCAGTTTTTTTTAATAGTCCTTTAAATTTCACAACAAACAGCTGTAGTGCTATTTAAGAGTACCTGTATGTAGGCAAAGAGGGTTATTCAACCAAAGTAAAAGCTGCAGATCAGCCATACCTGTGTGATTATAGAATGGTCAGATTCTATAGAACAGATAACATAACTAGATGATGACATATTGGATTCATCATTAGGTGTAATCAGCATCTGAAAGATCTCAGATTTTCATCGAATCGGTGGGCTTTGGGCTCATACATCCTGTGACTAGCATGGCATGGAGCCATTTGAGTTTATACTAACCTAATTGGTTGGCACAGCCTCACAATGTAGTTCCCAGGTAAGTGATTTAATTTCACCAAATTGTTAGCAATTTATGATTGTTGATAGAAATTTGTAATGCATTGTCATAAAATAAACTGTGACTGTGGCATTTTCCATACCAACACAAAACTTTAACATTTACTTTCCTATGGAAATTACAATATTCTGCTTATAATAAGCAAATCTACTTTATATTTGTAATAGATTTATTTATTTACATTGCCTTTCCAAGCACAAATTAGCACATCACATAGTTCTTTACTCCTCAAGGAAAGAGCCGTTCACTGAATGCTTCAGAACAGAGTACTCACTTTGATGCCAATTTGTGCTGAAGTGCAGTGTTAATAAATAAAACTCATTAGAGCTCATTTAATAATATACATTTAGACTTTAGAAGTTTAGCATTAAACAGTAATTGTTCAAGAAGCTATAATGGGCAGTAACTCACAGAAGCCAATGAGAAATCAACTTTCAACATTTTTATATGTTCAAATCAACAAAAGCTGATTTTTTATTGGTTTATGTTATTGCATAAAATCTAACTTGACTTTTTGGGAGTCATGTAAATGCATGTTAGTAAATGAGCAGTATTATTTTTTTTTAATGAAGACATCTGCCTATAGTAGCATTGTAAATAATTGATCTCATATATTCCTTTGTAATAATTACAGTCATATATACAAACATAATAAACTTTGATATTTCACTCGGTTGTATCATTTTAGATCAAGATTTAAGTACACTAAATCAAGTTAAAGTTGTTAAAAATCACCTAAAAAGCTTAAGTAACACTTTCTACTATGTATACCCTAAACCACAATAGATATTTTAAGCCATTCAGGTGCCTGAGATTAACTCCATATGTTCTAAATTACTTTTGCCAACAACAGCCCAACTCCTGCCAAAAATATTTTGGTAGTTTTGTATAGATTTTGGAAGATTAAATATGTCTGTTCGGCTTTCATTGCTGTCTAAAATGCCATCTGAGAGATTTCACATCATTTCCTGTTACAGCGACAGCAGAACAAAACATGAAGGGTGCTGTTGTCACTACCAAGTAAGATGCATACAGTAATAACAACCTAGCAGAGATTCTAACACATCACTTAAATACTGAGAAACAAAATTGTTATAGTATTTGTTCCAACTAGCGAGCTTTCCCATCACTGACAGAGGACTTCAAACAGAGAAAAAACGTTTTGGCTGGAGTTAGGCTCAAATTTAAAACTACTACACAATTTTAAAAAATCTCATTCAGATCTTTTTATTATATACATTCTTCCACTATGTGGGATACAAATATTTTCATGTAACCTTACTGTCTAAAGGCAAACCACTATGTACAGTATGTAACACTTCTGAAAAATGTAATGTACGTGTATTTCAAAATGTAAAGGATCATTACGTCAATTAATTACTACTGCTCTTTCTCTAGAATACTGTCAATATTTTTTGTAAATGTAAATCATTTCTATATTTTTACTGCTACAGTGTATTTTTGATACAAAATAAAAATGGGAATATTACATTCAGGCTCTTTTTTTTCTACTTTCAAAATTGGAAGTAGACATAAGGTTTACCAAAAAAATATTTAAGGGAATGAATAATGTTTTTTTATCTTTTTTAATATAGACAAAGCAAAAAACAAATTAAAAAAAAGAATTTCCTTCTGTAATATGAACTATTGCATATGAATATATAGCTACTTAGGACTGGCATAGGTCTGCCAACTTTGTTCCATGGCCCGGTACGTGGATTTAGGATAGGATCACACCTAGGCAGGTGTGGGACTGCATGTATAAACACACTGCTGTTTAACAGATGCATGAAAATGCCATCAATTCTTAATGGCACCCCCATGCGTTGTAAATCATTTTCCAATCCACAAAAACATAGTACTATACAGTTTCCATGTGGCTGTAGTTTTAGAAAAGGTACATTGACCTTCCTACTTATCGTGCAGGTACAGCAGCCCATTCAAATGAATGGACTGCTGTGCCTGCGCAAACATAGCCACAGGGAAACCTTTTATGAACCTTGCCTTAGGTGAATATAAGGGGCATTTAGGTAGGGTTTTTCTTATTTTTTTATGGAAAAAACTAGATTGGATGATATCTATGGGGGAATCCCAGAAAGAAGATTTAAAGAAGCTCGCTGTTTAGAGAATGCAGTAGTTTAAGCTGGAATTTACTCATTACAATGATTTCCACAGTCCAAACTTTATGTAGCACTAGTTCCTTAGGGGTTTCTTAGTAATTTTGGGTCCCCTGTCAATCTGGACCTCTTTTTGAAAGCCCAACCTTTGCTGACACCACCGTGCTCTTTAGACCAAAATATATCACAACTCTGACACAAGTTACTATAAACCAATATGAAGTTTATATTGCAATTAAAGGCTACTTGGTCAAAAATAACAAAATGACACTGATATATGCAGCAAATATAATCACTCTTGTTAATTTTGAGCAAAAGTAATGACATTCACAGTAAAGCAACAATAACTGTTGGCAGGCTTGCGTTCAGAAATAATCCACTGCCTCCAATCTGAGGGGACTGCTGAATCTCCAGTAAGCAGGAACAACTATCAAGAAACAGGTAAGCTCACTGTGGGTCCTCAGAGCTAGATAACAAGTATTAGCCATGAAGGAAAGATAATTCTCATTTGAAATTGAGCACTGTCCCTTTAAGAACACTACAGTGTCTTCTGCACGCTTGTTGGGGCCCAGTTGGTATGAAGTTGAGTTGAGGTGTGGAATATAGTTCCTTAGGATGGTAAAAAAAGATAGTGAAGGAAAGAGGGAGATTTAACACTTTTCCTCTTGGTGGTACAGAATTAGGATGGGGCCCCTTTTAAAGCACTAAACATAAGGCAGGCTTGAAGTAATGAATAGCAACAATTGGCATAGGTTTCTATGGACAAAGACAACTCCCTCTGAATAACAAAGCAAAATAAGCCGTAGTAGGAATCCTGCTTTGTTAAAGAAGGGAAACTTGTTTTAATTGGCACTGCTGTATCCAGGCCTACAACTGTATGCCCTACGATCAGCTTGTATGATAAACTGTAATGCAGATGTATCCCAACAATGGCGGCTGGGCAGGGGCGGACTGACAACTCATGGGGCCCCCGGGCAATAGGGGATCATGGGGCCCCTGTGTCCTTGCACAAACTCAAAAAAGCTTATGAAAAAGGTACCAGGGCATCTCATGGGGCCCCCTACTGACCGAGTTTCCAAATGGTCAGTCCGCCCCTGCGGCCGGGAGAACTAGGCCGCAAACTGGGGAAACTATATGTAATGTTCACAACTATGTGTAGGTAGATGACTGAGGTGGAAAACTGTCAGTATTCACTTAGTGGGTACTTGGGTCTCTCTCACCTGATCAAAATAGTCCAGCAGATTTTAGTAATCTGTCTTTCCCTGCAGACAGGATCAGTCCACGGACTCTCCGGTTCAGACTTGGCATTCTGTCTGGTCTCCTGCTGTCAGATTGGCCTGCTGGTCAGTGTGGCAGACCGGGTGGTCAGTAGGCTCTTTCCGCTCTTCCTCTCTCTCTAGCCCTGGCTCCGTGGCCTAATTCAGCACTACAGCCATCAAAACACCTCCTTCTTCTTCAGTCTCTCCCCGCACTCTCCTGACCAATCTTCCAGGCTTAGATATTTATATGCTCTGCGCAAATGCTACCTTTCTTGGTAAATGTAGTCCCTGACTGCCCTGCCTACCAGCTAAATTCTGCTGTTGAGCATATAAGTTCCAAAGGGCTATTCTTTCCATGTGAATGTCATCTAATGTCCATAGTAATGTATTGCAGGTAACACCATTTCAATGGGTTACATTTCTATCAAACAAGTTGAGCCAATGTGACAAGATTTTATGGGAGGTCGGAATTACAAAATACATTTAAAATAACTATGACTGGAACACAAGTCAGAATATCTGCTATCGCTGAAACAGTGGATTTTTTATGTATTTTTTTCAAACTGGAATTTTGTAGCTGTTGATAACCCATAAAATGAACTGTATCTCCTGACCCATTCAAAAGCTATTGTGCACATACTCAAACTTTGGTCCTCTATCCCATTCAAAGTCCATTTCAGGACTTCTAAAATTACCAACTGGAGCTAAATATTAATTTCATTTCACATGACTGTAATATTTACTGATTAAACAACGTGCATAAGTACATTTTGGAGTTTAAACAGGACTTCCATGTCAATTAAAATAATAATTCATTACAAGCTGGTAAAGCAGAGGGAGACAAGTATTGTATGCAAATTGTATTTTAAATTCTATTTTTCTACTCTTTGGATCTATCACCTTTATATTCTACACCACTGGTATCCAAACTTTGGCTTGGGGGCCAGATGCGACCCTTTGCTTGCCTTTATCGAGCTCTTGGGCCACTATTCTTCCAACTGACACAGATGATGAGGCACCCTTCCTCCCAATGACACCATTAAGTGGGCACTCTTCTTCCCACTGACACCATTGATGGGGCACTATTCCTTCTGCTAAGACCAATGATAGGGTACTTTTTCTCCCACTGACTCCATCGATGGGGCACTATGCCTTCCATTGATAACAACCACGGTTCACTATTCCTCTTGCAAAAACAAACAATGGGGCACTATTCCTCCTGTTAAAACCAATGGTGGGGCAGTGTTTACTCCCACTGATGCTGGGGCATGTTCTACTTACACTTGTCACAGTCTGGCCCCCCTAAGGCCTGAAGGACAGTAAACTGGTCCTTTGTTTAAAAAGTTTGGAGACACTTGTTCTACACAAAGGCACTGCATACACATTTTAGTAGCTTGGATCATGACCTTCAAGTGTTAGACAAAATTATTGGGGTAAATTATATGATACAAGCATGTGTCCCACACAATTCAGGGGGTACTTATGCTTTGTAAAATACATAGGTGATGCTGCATGCAGTTTTTTCAGTTATACATTTCATAAAAAACAGACCCAATGGGATATTTTGAGAAACATTGACAAAACAAGCCCCCTGCACAGGGGGCTGTCCAGCTGCACTGTGTCCCTCCTGGCATTCTAATGACCCCAAAATGGACAGATGCAACAACCATTCCCACCACTGGCAGCCTGTCAAAGTCAATGATAGTCTGAGGAGGCTGGATGGGGGAGAACAGTATACAGATTGGTACCAGTGTTTATGGCCCTGTGGTTTCAGCAATGGGAGGGATGCACTGAAGATGGCTGACCCCATGTGTAAGAGGCCTTCAGAGTATTTATAATAAATATTCACATGTTAAGGGGTATTTGACATTTGTTGAACCACACTGTATTGGATACTTTGTAAATATTGGGGGGGGGGTGTTTAAGTACATAATCACAATACCTTGGAGAAGTATTGTTCCTTTTTTACTTTTGTACTTTCTGAAAGTTAGTATTTGTATAGGCTTCACCATAGCTACTTGCATTGACCTGCTCTGCTCATGTCACAGCTATGGGTCAGCAAGCCTCTGATGAGAATGCTTTGGTATGGAGGATGGAACATACTGTATTTACTGCCCTCATAAACCAGAAGCTGGGCTGTTTTGGTGTGCTGTAATGGTGCACTAATAATACAGGTACTATACACAGTATGTTCCTACCCTTTGGGCATTATATACAGCATTTTAATTAACTTATCTTGGTTTAAGTAATGCAAGGTCATTTACGTTTATATAACTATAACTGTAAATCAACACAAAAGTTCTTGATACCACACATATATAATAAAACTAGAAAAGTACAGGACTAAACTTGTGCATATTAAATATAAAATGGAATCCAAGATAATTAAACATTTACAATGCATATCACGTGCAAGTAAAAGTAAATCACAATAAATGATATACTGTATGTAACAATCGGTCACCAATTATAAATGCATTCATATATTGTGTTTGTGAGCACAATCTGTGTCGTCTTTACACGTAACCATTTGTGATCAATCTTGATAATTTGTGATCAAATGTGTCCAAAAAAGGCCTTACAATCACAAGTGAATGACCACACATATAACTTGAGGATTCAAAGGTGTCAATCCCAGTGAATAAATCTATGTGCCTTAGGAGCATCAATCAGTGTGCACATGACCATGCCAAACTGCTTACCAAAATGTAGTGGACATCTAACAAAGAATAGTCATAAGCTCTTGTGAGGCAAATACCTCCAACTCTGGTTGTACTCCGCTTCTCTCAATTGAAAGACATGTTAATAAAGAACAAAAGAATGGACAAAAGACAAACCTCATAGTGTAGTAAATGTAAAATGACTAGTTTATTAAAGTGAAAAGTGCATACTCACATTAGAACAATTGGTACTGGTCTTCAAAAAGGGAATAAGAATACAAAACAGGAAAGCAAGCTTGGACCAGCCAACCAACGGCCTCTGTGCTTGATGACATCACATAAAGTTTCAGCACTAAATTACATTGTAATTTATTTGAGGCTTTTGTATGTAAAAGTCAATTTACAAAATGTATCACATAGGTTTTTATTATTTTAAGCCGAACATAGGGGCGTGGCCAGGAACGGCATGTGAACAGATACACCTCACAGAGCTCCTGGAGATTATCCTGATTTAATCCTGTTCCCAGCACTGCGAATCCCTGAGACCGGCTCCCACCTCCTCCTCCTCACTGACGACCCGATACTTCTGCTTTCGCAGTTACTGACATGGTGGCTTGCAGAAACAAGGAGGAAGGACCCCAGCCTGAACTTCGACATGGCACCACGGTGGCCCTTCCACAGTGCAACCCGCATGGTGCAGAGAAGCAGAAAGTGGCTGTAAGTACACCTGCTAAGATGCCTAATACTTCCCTAGGGATATGCGCTTTTATGCCCCAAAACTGTTAGGTACTTCTGAACAGCTCTAGTCACCAACCCTCTCCCGGTGCTCTCTGACACCAAACTAGAAGGGGATAGTGCCGTGCAGGCCACAGGCGCCATTTTAGATCAGCTTGATTCGCTGCATACAGATACAGAGGAGGGTGAGGAGGAAGATGAGGACAGGGAACAACCTACATTATCAGAGATTCTGTGGGCTGTTAATAAATGCACAGCCTCCATTAACAATCTCAAGGACCACTTTGGTGGTCTGAAAGAGGAGGTCTCCCTGATCTGGCAGGATGTTCAGAATATATGGGAACACACCACGGCTGCTGAGAGTAGAATAAGTGACCTAGAAGATAAACTTCCACCTTTGATCAGGGATGCCCAATCCATCACCCGCCTTGCTAAAGCCACAGATTCCAGTGAAGAAGATTTGGAAAACTGCCTGGGGCCCAACAATGTGGGGCTGCCGAAGAAGGCAGAGGGCAGAGACCCCACTGAATTTGTAGAAACCTGGTTCTTGGAATTATTTGGGAAGGAGGCCTTCATGCCCTTGTATACTGTGGAGTGAGCACATAGGGTTCCCATTCGCCCTTTTCCACACCCTATGCTGGCACGTCTCCTGAATTACAGAGATAAAGAAATCATATTGAGGCCTGCATGGGAGCAACAGAATATTCAATTTAATGGAACAAATGTGTCGTTCTACCCTGACTTCTCTACTGAAGTACAAAAATGCAGAGCTCGGTTTTCTGATGTTAAAAAGCATCTTCAACAACTTTAGGCTTCCTATGTCTACAATTTCTCTCTGAGGGAGTCTGGTCACCTCTCATAAGTCTCCTTCGACTGTATTGGCTGGGAACGCATAGCCATTTTTTTCTCTTTCTTCCACAGAGAGCTGGCTTTTCAATATGCAATACTTCTCCATTTGTCTTACTACAGCGTGTTTCGTTATTTGACCGTGGCAACCCTGGTCAATAGAACTGTTACTTCCTGTTTACTACTATTTTTTAGTTCCTCTCTGGTTTATTGGAACAGTGGCCACATGCCCACTATCTGCAGTCCTTGTCGTAAACTCTCCTGGACTTGAATTTCCCCCGTGGCCTATTGTTTTAGTCTCTTGCTCCCTGTTTGTAGGCTATGGTTCTGTTAATTTGGCCTTATTACCCCAGAGCACTGCAAATGTTTCCATCTGGCACCTTGTGGGCCTGGTGGCACATCTTACAATGCTTGGCAGGATTTGAGCATATCTTCTACCTCTTAGCTGAACTCCAGGAATTCAGATGCTTTGTAAAAAGAGAAGGCACACTTTGAATTAACTCCAACAATGAGTATGACACCTCCTGGACCTATCCATCTTTTTTACATCTGACAGTTTTATAGAACTCACAGAAGACAGGTATCGCTGTAGTTCACATTTTACAAAGTGTCTGAATACCTGTAATTAGGCTTTACATTATTTCAGCTTATGACTGGCATTATTGTGAGGCTCTAAGAGGTGTCTATAAAAGACTGTCAGAAAATAGAGCCAATGAAAGTAGAGATAAAATAAAGCAAATATCAACAGGTTCCAAAAAAGTAAAGGATTGCATTGACCTTTTAATGGTAAATAGTGGCTACACAGCTATGTGATATTTATGCATGTGGCCAAAACATTTTGTGGTTAGGATCTCTTCAGGTGGGCTAGAATGGCTGTGGATGCTCAAAGCCAACAGAAGGATGGAAACAGGGTGCAGCATGTAAATTAAGCCTATGGCCATAATACAGAGAATGAAGTGTCAAAGAAAAAAGACACACCTTCAACCCTTCCTGCGCTCCTCTGCTATGCTGGATTCTTCTGCTGGCTTGCCATCTATCTCCTCCACAGCTCAGAAGCTCATTATAATCCAAAGCAAAAGTCGCACACCAATGATCTTTTTACAGACAAAACTTTAATAGTCCCACAAGCTCCCCACTAGGTCCCTATTGCTCTGATGTGTCTCATCCAATGGCTTAATCCTCTTTGATTAAGCCAATCGGGTAAAACATGTCATAAAAGTGGTCCCGCGGTGGAACCATGTGCTGCAGCTTGTCACCTGTGAAAACAACACCAGTGTGCATATTTTCCTTTGGATTATACCACTATACAGAGGTTGATATAAAGTGGCTTAGTGTCAGTTAGTGTGGCACATTGGAACAGTGCACTTGATAAGCTATAAATTTGTAAGAACCTTCCAATCATCTCTCATCAACTGCACTTCTAATGGAGGTCCCTTCTTTCTTGACTCAGGGCTTATCTACTCAGTACTCCAGATTGACTTGAGTTCACATGGATTTATACTATGGTATATTTTCAGAGGTCTTTTATGGTGACAAGGAGTTTCAGATTCACACAAGACACAACTGACTTTCTGAACAAGATCAACAACATAAAGCAATTACCATCTAATACACTTCTAGTGACTATGGATGTAGTATCCCTGTATAGTAATATCCCTCACAAGGATGGATTAGCTGCATGTCACAGATCTTTATCATCCTCACCAAACCACAAATACACTGCTGAGGATGTTACACAGCTCATTGAATTCATACTTACAAACAAATACTTTGCTTTCAATAAAGACATCTATCTTCAATGTATGAGCACTGCGATGGGAAGTAAAATGGCACCCCAATATGCAAATGTATTTATGGCTGACCTGGAGGAAAAATTCCTGAACAGCATGGAACAAAAACCATACAGATACTTTCGCTATATTGATGATATTTTCATCATATGGACAGAAGGTGAAGAAAACCTAAAACAATTTTACTCATTGATCAACACTTTTCATCCATCAGTCAAACTAAAAATGGAATACTCAAACACACAGGTCAACGTCCTAGACACCACAGTATACATCAGGGATGATACGCTTCACACCTCAATATACAGGAAACCCACTGACAGATGCAACTACCTCCACAGTTCTAGCTTCCACCCCCATCACACAAAACGTGCCATCATACACAGTCAGGCCATTAGATACCACCGAGTATGTTCTGACACAAGAGACAGAGATAAACATCTCGGGACACTAGCAGACGCCTTCCATAAGAAAGGTTACAAGGACAAAACTATCAACACCGGCATAAACACAACCTTGAAAACCCGAAGGGAAAATCTACTTCAGTACAAAGAGAAAAAAACAAACAACCGTGTACCTCTAGTAACCACATACAACCCAGCACTAGAAGGAATAAGAAAAATAATCAAAGATTTACAACCCATCATAACAGAGGATGGAACTCTGAAATAAATATTCCAGCAACCACCAATACTGGCTTTCAGACAACCCCCCAACCTCAGAAATAAACTAATCAGTAGGAAACTTCCTTCTGATTATGATGTCACAAATAATGGAAGCACACCCTGCAATAAGAAACGCTGCAAGCTGTGCAAACAAATTAATCCATCAAAAAGTGTCAGACACTCAAAAGGGACCTTCAATATCTCCAGATCATACAGCTGCACCTCCAGTAATGTTGTGTACCTTATCCAGTGCAGAAAATGCAGCAAAGGATCTTATGTTGGCGAAACAGGACAGAAGTTGCAAACAAGGATGAATTTGCACAGACATACCATCAAGGAACATAAAGAAGATGACCTCTGCACACCTGTAGGACACCATTTCACACAACCAGGCCACAATATGGAAGACCTCAATGTTTTGGTTCTGAAAGGAAAATTCAAATCTATCCAGGAAAGAAAAACATTTGAACTAAGAATGATAATTCTATTTGACACAAAAGATAACGGCCTTAACTTGGACTTGGGATTCCTCAACCATTATCCGACAGCTTTATGACTATCTATTAGCTGAAGCTTGACCCCCTCTGTGTGAGTGTAGTATCCCCCCCCTCCCCCCCCTCGCTCTTGATGTATCTTATCTGTAGCCTTTTTTTTTTTTCTCAATCCCTTCTAACATTCTGCTTAAACTTTGTGATTTGTATAGTACTGCTTGGACTTTGAAGAAGGGGACATACACCGAAAGCTTGTCCTCAAAATTGTATGTTAGTGCAAATAAAAAAAGTATCACGGACAGTACTCAATTGTTTCTGTCGCAAATGCACTAATACGGCTACAATCACCTTAAGCATTAACTTCTTTGCAATTTTTAAATGTTTTTCAATCACTTGTTGAACCAAGCACTTTTCAGATTTGACCTAAAACAAAGCTTACAGAACCTTGCAATAATATGCATGCTGCCATCACTGATCTCCTTCTGAACATGGTAGTTGACTAGCTGTTATGTGGATCAATTGGCTCCTATTTCTTCAATGCTGAACAACTCAGAGTGTGAAAACCTCAGACTTTTATTTTGACTTTAAAGCCAAAAGCAGCCAGAAAAGCCTTTGCAGAAGGAGGCTGGCAGTCATGTTTCTTTCCTGACATATGTTCTGCAGAAAATAATCCTGTATTTTCCCTAGACAAAATAGGAAAGTGCTTAAAATGGGCAAAATAACCTGAACATTTAGAAAACAATCCCCAAACACTAATATTCTTTTTTTTTTTTTTTTTTACAAAAATGCAGCTTCAGCACATTAACTTCATATGTTAAAGAGTTCGCTATGTACATCTAGCCAAGAGTCTGAAAATATCTAGGCTAACAAAATATAGAAAGCAAGAAATACCACATTTTTGCGAACTAGTTCTGGTAAATGTTTATAAGTACTAGTTCTCAGAATATCAGGTGAAACTTCCCTTGAGCAATTGATGATGGAGCAAAGTGTCGTAAGGGCGCATGCATGAGTAAGAGCAGAAGACTAATGGTGCGCTTTTTGCTTTGTGAATAAGGCAGAATATACTGAGAATTGGATCATCTATTTTATAGTATAAAGTTCTTTGCAGGATATTTCAAATGGTCTCTTTCTGGACACTATTCATTTGGTTACATACACAATTTATATGTCACATACTGATAAATGTTATTTAGGTACATTACTTACACTTTACTTACACAGTTTTGTTATTAGCGCAGTATTTGTATTTTTTTTAGGATTGTGTTGTGTCTGTGTCTGCATGGCAGAGATTTTCTTTCTCATCCTGTCCAGCTGACAGATGTTAGACAGAACATGCTTAGAGAAAAGGAGAAGCCGAACACCAAAGACACCACTCAGCTCAGTAAATCTTATTTCAGCCATAAAAGCAACACAATAATCCCTTCCTTGAGACCACCCATCTCAGACATGTCTCAAGTAAATTTTTTCTATCTTTTGCACATGTTGTATCCTTAGTTTGTGTAATCATTTAAATCTCAATATTGAATTATTCTTGGCAGTCATGACATTAGTCCTCCTTCAGACCTTCCCCATCTCTTTGACTATACCACCTAAAAGTGAAATATATCAGAGAGGGGCAGTCTCCAGATGGAGATGACTCGTGTTGCTTTTATGGCTGAATAAAAATGTCCTCAGCCAACTGACATTATCAGCGTGTTTCTTTCCCTATTTTTGTCAGTGTGACTTCATAAGTGAAAGCATCTTGTGTTTTTCACCTGCTTAAAGTGGTTCTAAAGGTTTGTTTTTTTCTTTAAAATAATAAACATGTCATACTTACCTGCTCTGTGAAATCCTGATCCTCCTCTTCTTGGGCCCCCGCTGGCGCTCTGGCTTCTCCTCCCTTCTGAGTGCCCCCAGAGCAAGCAGCTTGCTCTGGGGGAACTCATGCCTGCTCATTCCCAAGCCACCTCTGTTCATCTATAGGACACACAGAGTCTGGCTCAGTCCTGCCCCCTGCTCCCTCCTCACTGGCTGTGATTGACAGCAGTGGGATCCAATGGCCAATGAGGAGAGAGAGACTCAGGAAAACCTCTGCTCTCATGCACATCACTAGATCAAGGTCAGGCTCATGTAAGTATTAGGGAGGCTGAAGGGGAAACTGCACACTGAAGGTTTTTTACCCTCATGCATAGAATGCCTTTAGAACCATTTTAATATGTGCATTGATCATGTAGTTTCATGGTGTAATTTGTTGCCTTGTACGTACAGCTTATAGTAGAGTAAATCTTCATATTTCAGTATCAGATGTTTCTTTTTGTGTTCAAACATGAGGCATGGCACTGCACACGTTAATGCATGACTTTTGTCTGTAGTCTGAGAACTGACATTTGTGAAGCACCTGTGAAGAAACTACATATCCCACAATCGTTGGGTCTCTCGGTCTGACATTAGTGCAGTATTTAGATCTGACACACACACAAACAGGTAGAGCACTCACAGAGATCACCATGCTGGAAGATATTTGCTTTCATCACATTGTCACCCTCACATTTGTAATGCAACACAGAGGAAATGGCAAGGCATGAATTTCTACACTGCATGACCTATGACAAGGCATTGCCTGTCTCTTTTAGCAAATAGGGATAAGCTGGGTGAAATAATACATGGACATATGGGGATCAATCAGCCATGACTAAAAACTGCAGCTACAACATGTGAGCCCATCATTACTAAGTAAGGCAAACAAACAACACTACACTAATACCTAGTTAAAATAATGAAAACATTATAGTGTACACTACCTTTAATATACAGGGAGATTTGCACTGACATTATTGGAGAGGTTCTCTGAGGTGCCTACTGAGGAAACGGAAACAAAGCCACTCTAGGTAGAGTCAAAAGAAATGAACACATAAGAAATGAAAGCTTCCAATCAATATGTAATATTTTTGTATATGAAATGACCATTTTGGTTTAAAAATGATCCTACAGTTTAGTAAACTGATTCCATAGGAAATCAGTTCAGTGTAATGTCTTGCTGCTAAAGAGAGCTGAACAAGAATGTCACCAGTGCAGATATATATTGTTCACATACTTTCATTGTACAGGGCTATAGGGACAGAATATGCGCAAGAAACTAAAAATAAATATATACAAATTATATATATATATATATATATATATATATACATACAATTTAGTATATACCAGTTTATATATATATTTGAGATCATTCTTAGTTTACAGCATTTCTTCACACTTGCATAGAACTTTTGCACAGTAATATATATATATATATATATATATATATATATATATATAATTTTATTTATTATTGTTACCAATTTACAAAATGCAAAGTGAGCAAACAGAAGAAAAATCTAAATCAAATCAATATTTGGTATTACTGCCCTTTGGCTTCAAACTAGCAGCAATTCACTTGCACATTTTGTACACTAGCACAAAGACAGAGGTTTTGTAGGATTAGAGTCAGGTGTATGAATAACCAATTATACCAAGCAAGTGCTAATGATCACAGAATTGGCATAAACCAGTGGGACCCAGATACATCCATCTGTACTGTTCCGAGAAGTCTGGCTAGAAGTGGTCTTCACGGAACAATTGTGGCCAAACAGCCATACTTCCGAAGTGGAAACAAGGTTAAGTGACTCAACTATACATGAAACATAGAAACTGGGGTGCAGAAAAATGGCAGCAGATGTTCTGGACTAATGATTCAAAATTTGAAATATTTGTCTGTAGCAATAGGCAGCTTGTTGACCGAAGGGCTGAAGAGCGTGTAGACAGGTTGCCTACAATGTGTTAGTTAGGCAGATTGTTGTCCCAGGTTGGGGAAGGGGTTAAAGTGATACTAAACCTAAAATAGTTTTTTACCATAATGCATTGCTTGCATTAAGGTAAAAAATGTTTTTAAAGCGGAGTTCCACCTGAAAAAAAATAGTCAGCAGCTACAAAAACTATAGCTGCTGACTTTTAAAATACAGACACTTACCTGTCCCTCCATCCAGCAGTGTCCTCACCACCAATGGTTTCACCGGCCGTCTTCTCTCCCTGGTGCCGGCATCTTCAGTGTGGGCACCTGGCTGTGATACATTGCGGCTTCACAGCCAGGTGCCCACTGCGCATGCGGGCGAAGCGCTGCGCATTGTGAATGGCCCGTAGTCTTCTGGGACCTGTCTTGTGTCCCAAAAGACTACGGGGGGGGGAGGGAGGGAGGACAAATTCCGCTTTCAATCGCCTAGGTGATCGCAGCAGAAGTGGGAGCGGGTAACTGTCAAATTCAGGTACCCACTCCCCAAAGGTGTCAATCCTTAATGGGGAACGGGACAAAGCATTAAAGCAGAACTTCCCCTTTTGGGTGGAACTCCGCTTTAATTTACAGCATTTTTCCACACCAGCCTAAAACTTTTGCACAGTAGTGTAAATACTCTATATGTGTATATAGAGGGAGAAGGAATCATGGAAGAAGCCTCACCATGCAGCAGTGTGTCGATCTTCCTGACAAAGCTTAAAGTGGAACTTTACTCTCAATCACCATTGACTATTTATAATGCTTATGCTGCTAGTATTAATAAATAAATAGGGAAGTATATCATATTTACTTGTTTAAACTGTTTTTTAGTAATATGTTTTTAGTTACTTTCTAGTTTCCATTCCTAGGCAAATTATGTCCTATATCCCAGGAGTCTTCAGGTGGGGAGGAGGTTTTTTTTCCCAGCTAAGCACACCCTCCTGCCTGCATGCCTGAGCTAAGGGCAGATGGATTCCAGGAAGTAAATGCTACATGAATCATCTGCCCTTACTTAAGATGGCTACAGCCAGAAATGCTAGGGGTGTTTTTCTAAGTGATTTCTCAGCAAAAAAAAAAGCATTAAAACTTGGATTGATGGGTGAGTTTGCTTTGAATATTAAAAATGAATTAAATTGCGCTATTCGCTTGTGGTGCTCTGATACAGTGTAGTTCTGCTTTAATGAACTTTTGTCGTTTTTTTTATGTTCATACATATTTTTATATAAGTTTGTGTGTCTGTATATGGCAATAAATCCCCAGATGCATATTGCATGCCATTTTAGTTATATAATATAAAGCTATCAAATTGTTTTAAGCATTTGTTGTGTTTTATAATTTTTCACAGTCAGCCCATCAGGTTTGGGTCTGTTTATTAAAAGTAAATATGAAACCTTTATTATATGCTCGGGGAGGTTTACTAAAACTGGCGCACACAGAATCTGGCGCAGATGTGCATAGTAACCAATCAGCTTCTAGGTTTTGTTGTCAAAGCCTAATTGAACAAGCTAAAGCTAGAAGCTGATTGGTTACTATACACAGCTGTACCAGATTTTCTGTGCACCGGTTTTAGTAAATCTCTCTTACATTGTGTTATCTCAGTGTATAGAACTGTCTGGCGTAATAGTGAATTCTTGTTAGCACACATTGGTGTGTTTTATCATTTTTAAAGGTAATTCAGTAATTTTGTGTGTTTCTGTAAACATTTACACAACTCCAGTTAAGAACTGACTGCACAGAGGAACAATGGAATTATCCCACATACTAGTGAATTAGCACACAGATAAAGAAGTCTATTATTATGGGGATCTATTGTACAGGAATGGCAAGTGTAAAGAGAATTTTGGCTGCAGGCTGTCAACATTGCAACAGACATCCATAGGATGAAAATACACCTGAGGCAGGGAGAAGGCGGCTTACGTCAGGGAGGATAGGCAAAAAAATAAGTTCGCCTTCAGTAAAAATGCATTTATCCTTTACAGCTGCAGCCGAAACTGTCCCAGGGATACCAGAGTAAAAATGAGGTTTCACCAGGACAGGAAGGAATCCTAAGACACCTGAGTTTTCGGCCTTCTCACTTAATTTATTGGGCTTTCAATGGTGGAGCGCTTTATATCTATCTATCTATATCTATATATATATATATATATATAACAATTAAATTCAATGTCATTGATGAGTGGATGTTTATCTATGTAGTGCATTGAAGTGTCATATTATTAATCCTGGAGCTGGAATTTATCATGGGATGAGATTCTAACTTCATAATGGCAGACAGAAGCCCGCTATCTTTCTACTGAACAATCACAGAAAGCACTCCAATGATTTATAACACTATAGCATACATTTCTCATGAAATGTTAATCCATCATCTGTGACAGTCGTGTTAAACAATGAAGTTTTCTGAGGGTTTAATAGTGACCTTTCTGTTGACTGTCAAATGATTAATAAGAAGTGTAGCCATATTTCAAAAAAATATGTCGGATTTACAATTTACATCCAGCAGGGATTAACATCTTTGGGAAATAATCATTGTGCACTGATATGTAAGTTTTACAGGTTACTTTAGATTTGTGGTCTTTTTAGTGTGGAGTATTTTCATCACTGTTATGATATATACATACCATGAGGGTAAGAGAATTCCTTGAATATTTGAATTGTATGATTTAAGATATCAAGACTAATCCAAACGAATCTGATCCACATCACCAATCACTTTCATATCGGTCTTAACGCTAGAAATGACTTATGTGATTTATTTACTAAAGGCAAACAGATTATTCACTTTGCAAGGGAAGTTGAACTTTTCAAGGGCATCATCCCTAGAACTTAGTGAATGAGACAGAATTCTGCCAAACAAAAATGATTTTTTTTTCTTTTCCTTGCACATAATTGGGTATTCTTTCCTAAGTGAAGTTTCACCCCATTCACTAAACTCAGGGGTAAATTTCCATTAAATGGGCAGCTTCCCTTGCAAAGTGAACAGAATATTTGCCTTTAGTAAATCAACCCCTGTGGTTTTAAAGCTATTACTGTATATTAATATATATTGTAAAATTAAGGTTTTCTAAGAATAGCCTTAGATCATTGTGTATTTTACACATACTTTAAATAGTAGCAAACATTGTATACAATATATAATTTGTTGGCTTGAATAAAAATCTCCAAATTTGGCAAATTATGAAAAATGGGAAAAGTTGTGGAATACGTTTACTGTATAATCGGGGTATGTAACATTTAAATAATTAGATAATCGTTGCATGTTTCCTAAAATTGAAGACAAATTGTTATTTGGTATTTGAGATCAATAGTTTAACTCCCATTGCAGTGGAACGTCAGACATACATACAGTATTTTGCAGATTTAAAGCTTACCTAATGGTTGGTGTTGGCCAAATTGTACCTTTACTTTAACACTGCTGATCTTAATGTACAATTCTGTATACAGCAGATGTTTGCACTCTATTTGTTTCAAATTCAAATACTTTGATGATATAATGGCCATCACAAGCAATATAACAGATGCACTCTAGGTAATAGCATTCTCCATACAACGAGGGAGACAAATGAATACACTATTGACAGTTTGAGGCAGAACCCTAGCCCTCCTTCAAGGACACAGCGTGAGGAATGTACTGCCGATAACTGGCAGCTGTCACAGAGCAGATCAGCACTGATCATCAGTGCCCTGCAGTGCCGCCAAGCAGTGTCACTCACCAGGGACCCAGCAGTGTCACCCACCAGTGCCCAGCAGTGCCTCTCACCAGTGCCCATCAGTGACCCCCAGCAGTGCCACCCATCGGTGCTGCCCAGCAGTTGTGCCCATCAGTGCCCATCAGTGCTGTCAGTCAGTGCTGCCAGTCAGGGCTGTCAGTCAGTTCTGTCAGTCAGTGCCACCCATCAGTGCCGCCTATCAGTGTCCACCAGTGCCGCCTATCAGTGATCATCATTGCTGCATATCTTTGCAGCATCATCGGTGCCTCCTCATCAATGCCCACCAGGGCCGCCTCATCAGTACCACCTCATCAGTGCAGCCTATCAGTGCTCATCAGTACTGCCTATCAGTGCAGCCTCACCAACACACATCAGTGAAGGAGAAAAATTACCTGTTTGCAAAATGTTATGATAGAAACAAAGAAAACCATTTTTTTTTTCAATTTTTTTGCTCTTTTTTTGTTTATAGTGCAAAAAATAAAACCCCCAGTGGTGATTAAATACCACCAAAAGAAAGCTCTATGTGTTTGAAAAAATGATAAAAATGTCATATGGGTATATTGTTGCAGGACCGTGCAATTGTCATTCAAATTGTGACAGCGCTGAAAGCTGAAAATTGGCCTGGGTAAAAAGGGGGTATAAGTGCCCGGTAGGCAAGTGGTTAAACGATTCCTAAATAACAAAACAAAATTGAGTTTTAAATTCAAATTGAATCTAATTTGAAAAGAATTTGAGAATTCAAAAACAAGAATAGAATAAAATAGAAAATAACGAAAGAGAATAGAGTAGAATAGAATAGAAAAGAATATAGCAAAACAGAACAAAGAAGAATAAAAAAACAATAGAATATAGTAAAACAGAATGGAATAGAAAATAAAAGAATTGAATAAAATAGAATAGAAAATAAAGGAATGACATAGAAAAGAATAGAATAGATTAAAATAGACTAGAAAAGGATGGAATACAAATAAAAAAAACAACAGAATAGAAAATAATAGAATAGAAAAGACTGGAATAGAATAGATTAGATTAGAATACAAAATAAAGGAATAGAGGAGAAAAGAATAGAATAGAGGAAAACAGAATTGAATAGAATAGAATAGAAAATAAAAGAATACAATATAATAGAAAATTTACAGAATAGAAAGAAAAGAATAGAATAGTAAAAACAATAGAATAGAATAGAATAGAAAGGATATAACCGTCTTCTGAAATTCTAATAAATTTGAATTCAAATGCAATTTGGTACTTTTAGATATGGTAAAATCAAACCGAAATGAAAAATTTTTTTTGTTCTGCACATGTCTAATAGTCTCAACAAATGTACTAATAACCCCTGTCAGCATATTTGGCTGAATCAGTGATCTGACCAGTTTGAAATCAAGGTGCTCCCACCACTCTCCATCGTCCTTTTAGAGACATTCCTATCTGGCATACGTTGGTCCCTTTAGACTCACTGATCCTCCACTGAGCACCAATACAGAGGCACCCCAAGATGCACCCTAAGGGTAAGGGGCAGCTCCTAGAGGCTAGAACCTCAAAGACTACATCTTTCTATGCCTTGGTCGTTGTACTGCTTAGTGAATTATTTATACGGAGCTCTCCTACCCAAGATGTCCCACATTAGCAGGGGCAGGGCTGACACTTCCTCACTATCTAAAGTACATCCCACTCACCACTTTGGGGACCTCTAGTAGCGTCTACACTGCCTATTCTTCACTACAGGACTCCCAACCCTAACTATGGTGACATTTAGTGTCCAATTTTTAAAACTAAATCAGGTACTCCTGTGCCCCTACCCTACAAGTCTAACAGCCAAATGTAACAACATTTATCCCAGATGACAATCAGGCTTTGTGTCTTAGGTTCCATTCACTCAAATGTGATGGAGCATGCACGCTTTTTAGCCCCCCCAAAGCACCCCCCATGTTAAGAGCATCTGGCCTGGTATGGTTCAGGAGGGGGGGCCCTCGCTCATCCCCCCCTTTCCTGACATGCCGGGCTGCATGCTCGGATAAGGGTCTGGTATGGATTTTGGGGGGGACCCCACGCCATTTTTTTTTAATTTTGGCATGGGGGTTTCCCTTAAAATCCAAGCCGGATCCAAAAGGCTTTGTATGGATGGAGGGGGGGGACCCCATGCCATTTTTTAAATAATTTTTTAATTGCCGGCAATTTTTTTTTTTTACAATCAGCTGTCAGTGGAGAACCCCACTGACAGCTGTTAACTATAAACGGATGAAAAAACATAAATAAATGGATGAAAAAACGGATGTAAATTTGCCCATTTTTTCTTTGAAAAAATGTAATTAAACTGATGAAAAAAAATGGAATGCCCGTGTGAAAGGACCCTAACTATCAAAAGCAATTATGATAATTACTGACTCATGGAGAGAAAACAAAGAAAGAAGAAAAACAGAAATATCAACATTAGAGCTTTGTGACCATTAGGCAATAAAACAATCTAAAAAATAGTAGTTGTATAGGAGTTATATCATACATATAAAACAAATTGAGTGATTTAATAAAAAAAGATTGACATCCATTCTATTATTTAAACCGTGTGCAGACCTATGAAAATAAAAACCCAAACAAAATTTGGGGGTGCCCATTGAAATTTGCACGCTTCTGAAAAAAGGCTCAGCATGCAAGCAAAGGTGTCAAAACGGGCTCAAAAACCTCCAAAATAGGGCAACAATGCATACAATGCAAGAAAGCTCATAGAAAAGGGGAATTTCTGATTACAGTTCCCCAACCATTTTCTTGGCTTAAGGCTAGATTCACATCTGTGTGAGTGGTACTGCTACGGATCCACACGAAAATCCATGTAGCCGCACCACCCGCACAGAGGAATGCAGACCCATGGGCAGGTGCCATTAATTCTAATGGCACGCCGTCCACATTGGAAAACACAACCGTACTGGGAACCGAGGTTCCCGTGCAGGCTGCATTTTCAGAAGAAGTGCAGGGACTTCTTATCTGCGTGTCACAGTGCACGAGAGTCCATTCAAATGAATGGACTCTCGTGCCCACGCAAAACGCTGCCTGTGCGGCCATATATGTGAACCAGGTCTAAGGCTGGAATCAACTTTTTTTTTTTTCATGGTTGAACTAGATGGACTTTTGTCTTTTTTCAGCCAGACTAACTATATAACTAATTATATATTTAATCCCTTGGTCATTCCTTGGTATAATGAAACCAAAAGGGCAAAAAACACGAAAAAAATTTTTGGAGTTGGTTCCCCTTTACATTTTTGCAATTCTAAAGAAAGACTCCGAGATGTAGAAACGGTGTCGAAATGGGCTCCGAAGTCCCCAAGATGAAAAAAGTCACACAAAAAGGAGATAAAATACCACTTTCAATTTCAGGAAATGGCAGTTTCCCAGGCAATTATTTGGCTATTTAAAAATCATGCCATTTGGCGCACATGAACAAGCACACATAAGCAAGATGCGTGAGGGTGCCATTAACAAGTCACAGGTTTCTACGGAATTCTTAGTTTACAATTGTTAGGCCTCCAAAGCAATGCTTACACACATTTCAGCTAAACAGTTTGTACTGGTAAATGCTTGTATTAAGAAATGAATGTTTATAAACCAATAAAAGTGAAATCATCCATGAAACATTATAAGCAAACACAATCAAGTATGTGCACTTTGCTGCATTTACCACTAGAGGGAGCTAAATATTAACTTGAAATGGCATCTTTACTGTTACCAAGGAGCAAAACTACAAATGTGAATGAAATAATGACAATATACAGTAAATATAACAGAATATACACACAAATGGGACTTCACTGTCACCCTTTTTAATTTTTAATAAACCAATCCTATTATTTCAAAGTATATTTCAATAGGAATTAGTATATTTTAAGAAACAAATTCAATGGTGAAGTTAAGCAGTCCACCATAGGCATGGATTTGTGTATCCAGATATAAATATTATACCTGATGGATGTTCTAAAAGTAAGATCTAGTATGGTAGCATCTAAAAGACAGAGATTTGTATACTCTGTTTTTTTTTAATTTCTATCTGATGCATCACTTTATGTGTGAGAAAAACTCATTCCTCCTGTTCCTTTCTCCCTTCTCATAACCGTTGAGCATTATATTTTTCATTATACCTGCACAAAACAGGCATTATGCCACAAAAGCAAGCATCATTTGTTCTCATTAAGGGACCCTTCCCTTTTCTTCCAAGTGTGAAGATTTATGTAAGTAAGTAAGTAAGTGTTTACTGGGTAAGTGAAAAGGGTAGCTGCTGAATCGTTTAACTTTTGTGATACCTTTAGAGAATTTGGCCTCAAACTCACTCTGACATGTTTCACACTAGGGACATACATAGCATGCAAATACATCATCATAGCATTGTTTTTTTAAAGTAAATGTAGTGCCCCTCAAGATAGCCAGGGGGAGCTAGATAAGTTTTGTTTGTATGAAAGGCTGAATAGCAGCCTGGGCATGGGTTAGCCTGGGTGTGTGTCAGCCAGGTTAATTTAGGTCTGGGCTGAGGGCTCTGCAGGCCAATTCCCTGATACCTCCCCCTGATCTAGAGATTTGGAGAAGTCTCTAGAACCCAGTGGGTGGGAGGTGAGGAGGGGCTGGTCTGCACACTAAGGCTACGTTCACACTAGCGTTGTGTGCAGGTGGCAGAGAGGCGTTTGGGAAGCGTTTTTACCGCTTCCCAAACGCCTCGGACAATTCTGCACATTGCAGCACATGGTGCTGTTCTAACGGGAGCGTTAGCGTCGCGTCGAGGAAAAACGGACGCCTCTGGTCGAGTCAGGAGGCATTGAAGCCTCCTATTCTAGTCCATGGTGCCGCTCTGCAAACGCCCAGCCGGCGTTTGCGGTGCGGTTGCGACGCGGTTGTGGGGCGTTTGCAGAGCGGTAACACCATTCAAAATTCATTATAGGTGTTTGTAGGGCATTTTTAACGCTCGGCAAATGCCTAGCAACCACCACTAAACCGCGCATGCGGCATTTGCGGAGCGTTTAAAAACGCTCCGCAAACGCCGGACCAACGCTTGCCAAACGCTATAGGGGCGTTTGGCAAGCATTGGTAAAACAGTCAAGTGTGAAGAAGCCCTTTGGAGACTGTGGCCAATCCCCAAGCAGGTTGCTTAGCATGTGTAGCCTTTATGTGTGACAGAGATTGCTCAGCAGCAGGAGAGTTCAGGTGGAAGATGATGTGAGAGGCTGGGATGCAGGAGCCTGGGAGGGGGCCCTGTGGGTAGGGCATGCCTCCAGGCTGAGGCTGGAAAGGAGGATTTCTCAACCTCAGCAGAGAGGACCACGTGTGCAGCAGGGAAGGAGCCCTCCTAGCAGAAGGCCTGAAGGAAGCCACCAATCCAACACACTCACAGGAGAGGAAGAGTGAGTACTCTTACACTCCCTGGGCCAGATAAGGGGAAAGGACATTTGGGTGGGAAACCTGACTAGCCCCCATCTGGGAATGTTTGATCTAAAGAGACAGATTCTTGGTCCTTTTGCCCAGGGATTCACCCAGTACAGCTGGATGAGGAGCGGATTTATCTGGGGTCTGAGGTGGTACATCAGAAGAGGCTGGAGAGCTCTCCAGGAAGAAAACCCTTTATGCTGTATAGAGACTGTACATAGTTGCTAAGGAGTTGTCCTCAGGTGCAGTTCCCCAGGACATCCCATACACCCCTCAACCCCATCCAAGTTCAATACCCCTAATAAAACTTAAAAAACAAACTCAAGGACTGTTTACTGTCTCCATGCAAGTCTGTGGAAAATGTGTGTGCTTGACTATAGGGGGGGGGGGGGCAAAACGTCAGCAACTCCTAAGAAGTAAGTGCTACATATATCTAAACTTTTATTTTTGATTTGGATAGCATGGTAAGGAGTATTAATTCCTGACCATTGTTTTTCTTTGCTGCCTATATCCCATGTTGGGAGATTTCTCTTCATGTCCTGTCCACTAGAAACAACAGGAAGTGAATAGCCTGAAAGGGAAAGAAAGCCACTCTTGGACAGCTGACACCACAACAAACGTTACTATTGGAAGACTTGTCCTCTTCTTATGTTTCAGTGGAT
Organism: Staurois parvus; assembly: GCF_062004578.1. Lineage (NCBI taxonomy): Eukaryota > Metazoa > Chordata > Amphibia > Anura > Ranidae > Staurois > Staurois parvus. Next base: position 17,434,359 of record NW_028317951.1, on the reverse strand, counting down.
TTCCCCTCACCTTTGGTCACTAGGACATATAGAGAGGGTGCATTTTTAAAGTTAGGCAAGCAAATGAGTGGTAATAGACTGGAGACTCCAACAAGCTACAGTCAGGTCCATAAATATTGGGACATCGACACAATTCTAACATTTTTGGCTCTATCCACAACCACAATGGATTTGAAATGAAACGAACAAGATGTGCTTTAACTGCAGACTTTCAGCTTTAATTTGAGGGTATTTACATCCAAATCAGGTGAACGGTGTAGGAATCACAACAGTTTGCATATGTGCCTCCCACTTGTTAAGGGGCCAAAAGTAATGGGACAATTGGCTTCTCAGCTGTTCCATGGCCAGGTGTGTGTTATTCCCTCAGTATCCCAATTACAATGAGCAGATAAAAGGTCCATTGTGGTGGTGTATAGAGCCACAAATGTTAGAATTGTGTCGATGTCCCAATATTTATGGACCTGACTGTATCACAGGAGGATGTTGGTAAAGTTTTTTTAACTATGAAAGCATTTTTAAAACAATAAAAGCATACTATTGTAGCCTACTTTTGAGGGTGGGTTTAATAAATGGCCCTTCACAAACAGGATATTGCGCTACATCTGTAGGTATAAAAGGGACCCAGGACCTTCACTAAGTTGAATAGTGGGTTTGATAATAAAGTTGGCAATACCTCCACCTAGGACAAGGCCTCTGTGAGCAGAGGGGATTGCCTTCCTGGTAAATTAACCAGTAATCTAATAAAAGTAATTGGGAGCAGATGAACTACTGCAGCCTGCATATAACATGAACTATAAGCATATTGATGCACACCAGCATGGAAATAATACAAGCTTCAAATATGAAAATATTCATAATAATAATAATGCATACATACAATATACAGACACTTAATATCAGCAAAGAGTCTAACAGGAGTGCTGGTGGAATTGTGCACATATATATATATATATGTATATAGTTATTAATAAAAATACTTCCAAATGAATGTTGTAGCAAAGTCCAGTTACAGGGGTCCCTGAGGACGATTGCAATCAACAGTGATGGGAAGATCCTCCAACCATTGTCAAACAGGCCTGGAATGCAGCTTCTTAGCGGCAGAAGCCGTGGGGTGATACTGGAACTCAGAGTCAACCTGTTGTATCCACTTTACATCTTAGTCCATATTAGTTTTTAATCTGTAATGAAACTGGATCTATAACTATTAGAAGTTACATAGTTTGGCTGAAAAAAGACAAATGTCCATCCAATTCAACCATTCAACCATGAAGTGACCATCAGATGCTTAACCCGGCTCTAGCATATGCTGGTCATTGAGCCCTGTGTTAAAACTAGCTATAGAATCCCAGACCAGAAGTGATGGGGTCAATTACAATAACAGGAGTTTTATATAAACTCCAGTGGAATGGACAGGTTCACCTACTAACATACAGCAAGGTGATCACCACACATGCACACTGTATCACATAATTATCTATCTGGTTAAGTGCATGCGAGAAAACAACAAAGGAACAGATATATTTCTGTCACTAGCCATCAAATATATACATATATACACCCAAAGGCTATGGGCAATAATAGCAAACTATTAAACATAGAAGCACTTGCCTAATAACCTCTGCTTCTGGCCTGGATTCAGCAGCAGCTTTTCCATGGACATGGTCTCAGCTCCTCTCTCACTCTCTTCACTTCCTCCTTCTGGGATTTTCAACCCAACAACCAAGAAACATGAAGTACCATACATAAATATTTCTGTGATAAGAAACTACCTACACATGCAGACAGTAGAGGGCAGCAGACCCCTGCTCTCTCTACTTCAAAACAGATACACCTGCCCTGTCTTATGCAGTGAAAGAACCATCCAAAAATACACTTCGACAGGGTCAGATAAAACACTAGGTAAATATTGTTGAAAGTGTTTAGTAGAGTTCCACTAACATGTTATTGGAAGTGCCCAAATGACCCCAAATTGCCTCCTGCTTGATGAATTAGCCACTGAGGTCTCCTTGAATAGGTCAATGTTAAAGTTAGAATATTATTTAGAGACATCTAAAGCTAAATATCATCTTGCTGAAGTAAAAACAAATCTATTTATAGTATCTAAACACTTGGAAATATTTAAATGGAATACTAAATGGATGATATCTAACATTTGTGATATTTGTGGGTTCATTTCCATGTGCATGAGGATTTTCACTATTGAGAGTTATTGGTCTGCCTAGGGGGTACACTGCACAAAAAAATTAAAGGAACAATTTGAAAACACATCAGATCGCAATGGGGAAAAATATGCTTGCTAGCTATACTGATATGGACTGGGTAATGGACTGTAAGGATGGGAGAATGTTACCAGCACACTGAGGATCACCAGTATGGGTCTAAAAGTTTTAATGAACAATCTCATAGTTACAGTAAAGCAACATTTCGGAGTCTCGCAGGACCCCTTCATCAGGCATGTGACCACCAGAGTCATTCACACCAGTGGCCTGCTGGAGGTCATTTTGTAGGGCTCTGGCAGTGCTCATCCTGTTCCTGCTTGCACAAAGGCACAGATACGTGTCCTGCTGATGGGTTAAGGTCCTTCTGCAGCCCTGTCCAGCTCTCTTAGAGTAACTGCCTGTCTCCTGGAATCTCCTCCATGCTCTTGAGACTGTGCTGGGAGACACAGCAAACCTTCTGGCAATGGCAAGTATTGATGTGCCATCCTGGAGGATTTGGACTGCCTGTGCAACCACTGTAGGGTCCAGGTATCGCCTCATGCTACCAGTAGTCACACTGATGCTAGCCAAATGCAAAACTAGCGAAAAACAGTCCAAAAAGATGAGTAGGGAAAAAATGTCAGCGGCCTCCACGTGTAAAACCATTCATGTTTTGGGGGTTGTCTCATTGTTGCCCATCTAGTGCACCTGATGTTAATTTAATTAACACAAAAGCAGCTGAAACTGATTAACAGCCCCTTACTTAACTGACCAGATCAATATCCCAGGAGTTTAATTGACTTGATGCTATACTCCAACTAATAAGTGTTCCCCTCATTATTTGAGCAGTGTATAAAGAATTTGTGCTGTGAATATGTTAGTTATTCACACAAGCTTGACAAATCTTTCCCACAATTTTGCTAAAAGATTTAATAGATTCCTAGGATTGTCAGCACCATCTAGTGGCAATCATTTTTTTTTTTAGTTAAAGACGTTTGTCAAAGTTCTTTAAACTGAGCCAATTCTGTCGCTGTAGAGGTTTTTTTTTTGTTTTTTTTGTAATGTCCACTTTTTTTTTTACTGTTGGTTCAGAGAGTGCAGCTGAATAGGGTTCTGCTAGGCAAAATGATTCATACCCTTCCACAGGCTGTATCCAATTATTTGTAGGGCTTCTTAACAGAATTCTTCCCATTTGTTGTAGGGCCACCTGACAGATTACTACTACACATCCCAGATTGCCCAGTAATAAGCCCAATATGAATCACATGTGCCCCCCTTCCCCAATTTATAGGGAACACCTACCAATCCTGATTACAACCCACTCTTTAGAAAATTGGGACTATGTCAGATCGGATACTCTAGTAATTTTATATCACCACCCTCAATAACCTTTTTGAGTAACCCACTACATCACTCCAACTTGAGTCACAACGAACTGTTATTGTTGGATGGAAACAAAACCCACACTAGCAGAATACATTTCTGGGAGGAGGGAACAGGGGCATGGCTTTTCAGGTGCTGCGTGTCTACGGGTGCACATGGCAGCAGTTGGGAGCACGTAGGCATGGGTGTCATCTAATCAGCCGCTAGCTAAGGAGACACCCACAAATAAGCAATAGGGGGCAGCGACCTGGGGACCAGGCACAGCTGAAGAAAATAAACAAACAGAAAAAAAAAACAATTATAAAGAAGAACATAAGACACAAAAGTGAGAGCTATAGGTAAACTGCTGTACCACCGAAAAAGGTTCCAAGAAAAACCTTCCGAGATCAATATAGCAAAGAATAGGTGCAGCGCTGAGATCAATACAAATTCCAAGATATAATAAAGTGCAATAAATCCAACAAAATGCAGTTATAATCCAGCAAATATCATTAATTATATCACTCTTCAACTGTGATCATTAAAGTGAAGAAAGTGCTAATAAAGTGACAAGAAAATTGGTATTGGCAAGTTCATAAAGTGACAAAGTGTAAGATATAAGTATTACTACTCAAAGTGATTAATAGTGCTATTAAAGTGACAAAGTCCACATATATTAGTAGACGTGAAGATCCGACATAAGATCTCAGGTAAAGGTGATCCACTTCCTATCTTCTGGTGATATATCAAATAATAGAAGAATTGTGCACTCACCAGATGTGCAATATCATCACGCATTTGAGAACACAATTTCTCAGTAGGTCAGCTGGATCCTCTTAAGGACATCTATAACCTGCTATGGACTCCCCTCTGGATTATCCGTGGGTTGCAGCACCTCTCACCTCCTCCTTAAGTGGCTCTGTGGGTGGTTAGGCTCATCAAGAGCCCAAGAAAGGATGCCTTCCCCACCAGTCACTGCTCCATCCAGCAGCTCCTCCTTCCACCACCAGCTGCTCTGCCACACCGGCGTATTCTACGTGAAAGCTTCAGCACCGCGTAACACTTCGCAGCGTCAATGGCTCTGCACGCAGCTGACCTACTGAGAAATTGTGTTCTCAAATGCGTGATGATATTGCGCATCTGGTGAGTGCACAATTCTTTTATTATTTGATATATCACCAGAAGATAGGAAGTGGATTACCTTTACCTGAGATCTTATGTCGGATCTTCACGTCTACTAATATATGTGGACTTTGTCACTTTAATAGCACTATTAATCACTTTGAGTAGTAATACTTATATTTTACACTTTGTCACTTTATGAACTTGCCAATACCAATTTTCTTGTCACTTTATTAGCATTGTCTTCACTTTAATGATAACAGTTGAAGAGAGATATAATTAATGATATTTGCTGGATTATAACTTTGCATTTTGTTGGATTTATTGCACTTTATTATATCTTGGAATTTGTATTGATCTCAGCGCTGCACCTATTCTTTGCTATAATTATAAAGAAGAGCCAATCCCTAAAAATTAAGACAATATCATTTTAACGCATCCCTAAGGCTGGCATGTTTTTGTTGCTTAGAGCTTAAACATTTTGTATTGTCCCTTCTCAACCATATGTGTAGTCCTTTACATTCAATCCCTTCCAAAGTATTTGTAAAAATCAGGGCTGGGACAAGGGCAGGAGGGGCAGCTGCCCTGGGCACAGTTGGGGATTTGGAGGGTTGTGCTAGAAGGGGTGATTTGAAGGGGGATGTGTACTAGGAGGGTGAATTTGTGTTAGGAAGAGGGATTTGGGGGGGGGATGTTTCCTTGTAGGAATGATTGGAGGGATTTGTGCTATGAGGGGAAATTGGGGGTAGGATTAGTGCTAGGAGAGGGGGATTTGGAGTGGGAGAAGATTTATGCTCAGAGGGGAAATTTGAGGGGTAGAAGATTTGTGCTAGGAGGGGAGGTTTGGGGAGGGAGCAGATTTCAGCTGGGAGGGGTGATTTGTACTATAAGAGGGTACCTTTTTTGTTTAGGGAGAATTTTGTCTTGCAAAGGGAATTTTTGATTAGGAGGTAAATTTGAAGATTAGTGCTCAAATGTTTTTTGGGGGGGAGGAATTTATGCTGGCACACGATGCTCATACCTTGGGGAGGTGCCATTTGGCATCTTTGCCCTGGGTGCAAGATGACCTTGTCCCTGCAATGGTAAGAATCATCCACATTCCCCATCTATTATTGCTGATATCTGTGTTTATTTAATTTCCTCCCTTCCCCCTCATATTTATGCAGAAGAAAGCAGGAGCTAGGTTTGAGTTTATATCCTGAGTAAGGATTGGACTGGCAAGGCATTTGGACTTCTATCTCCATAATGCCCTCTAAAGTATTCACTGTTGAATCTTGTTCTAGATTGTTAACACTACTATTGAGATTGATTATTCTTTCTGCCTCCATATCCTGAAATGTTTCCAGTTGCAGGCACCTTAACACATCTAGTGGGATTTCCCATATAATTTATACATTGTTAAACATGTCTATCAGGAAACACCACTTTGGAGGCTCTGCCTAATAAAAAAAAAACAGTTGGTTGTACAAATAAATTTCACAAGATCTGGACTGCCAGGAATTACCTACCGACCTCAGAATAACTCTGTGCATCTAGATTCCTGCTCTAAGTACCTCCTACCTCCCTTCGGACCCTTAATGTCATCCCATCTCCTTTTTTTTCTCTACCTCTTTTTCTTCTTATTCTCTCAGCTATTTAGATAAGCTTTAGAAATTTACATGCTGTAATACAATTACAATTCAAGTTTTAAATTTGTTAGGACATACAAATCACTACTGTGTCACCATACACATGAGCTTCATGATATAAGAGGTCATGTGTCCACCCATTGCCAGATTTATAAGGGGGCAACTGCCATGGGCCCCCTGACAGGAGGGCCCCCCCTCTATACAAAAATAATATAAAAGAATATACCAATATAAACAATTATAAATAAAAAAAAATAGATAATATTAATACAATAATATAAAATATATCATAATAAAAAATTACTTTATTTTATTAAATGTATCTTGAGAAGTAAGATTTTTCCTGTCTTCATTGGTAAATATTTTTACTCTGGACTGGTATATGTACTGTTTTTAGGAACGAATTTCAGCAGCTTAAGCAAGCCACACATAGGAGTTGATTTATTAAAGGCAAATAGACTGTGCACTTTGCAAGTGTAGTTGCTCTGTTTTTTTCATAGTAAATGTACCGGTAAATGTGGTAAAGCATCATTTTGTAAAGAATACCTAATCAGGTGGAAGGAATAAAAAAGTTTTTACTTGCACATGATTGGAAATAAGCAGAGCTTCATCACATTCACTAAGCTCTGGGAAGATGAGTGCAACTGCACTTGCAAAGTGCACAGTCTATTTACCTTTAGTAAATCAACCCAATAAAGTTCTTACTCTCTTAAGGACGGTTGCCTGACTGCATGTGTTTGTGCACTCGTGACCTCAGAATAGTATTGTGCCATGCTTTTAAAAATGTGTAACTGTTATTGAGAAAGTTAACCAATTCTGTGTGTGAGGGGCCACCTGAATTGCCCCAGGCCCCCAAGGTCTAAATTTGGCCCTATGTCTACCCTAGTCTTGATATTGAGGCATGTCTTCTTTTATAGCTTCTACACCTTTGTACTTTCATATACAGTATACTTTCTAGGATTGCTAAAATTAACCTTGCACGTGTTTCCAACCATGACTCCAACCAATCATTGCCATTGTATTGAGTTCTGTCATCTTACCTTTTGTAAGTTTAATAAAATTTTCAATGAAAATGATTGAAACCGGAAAAGTCCCATCTTCCAAAATCTATTCTGTGATAAATACAAGCTTAATGGGAAAGGGAACTGGCAGCAAGAAATAACAATCCTGTCTTTTCTCTTTTTACGCTGCAGCATGATGCATTTATTTTACATGTCTTGGAAACAAAAGTATAAATCAGACTACACAAACTACAATCACTGTTGGCACAAGAAGATAAAAGAAAAAAACATCTTGGACCTGGGACCAATTTTATTATTTTTGGGGGTATTACAAGACTTCTTGGGAAGCTAGTAGTAGTTTGTCACTACCAGCCAGACATGTTCTGTAAACATGAAAATGTTTCACTGCTTATTCAAGAATTTCCTTTAGCTCCAAATTAGAGTTTAAAAAGCTGCTTGGATAAGAAGGGAAATGTCTTATGTATTATAGAACAAGTTCAATTAAATGTGACAGTGGTGTACCTATAGCTATAGCAGCACACTGGGCTGGGAGGGATGTTGTTGAGGCAACATAGAATCAGTGTGCATGTAAAGATAACACAGATCCTGTACTGTATCCTTAAACAATATGTTATCCCAATATTTAATAATCCTGATATGTGTCTGCTGTACCATGTACTTGTATTAAAATGTATCCTGTTCTCTTTGTATTGCTTCCTTTGTGTAAAATACTATGTAAAGCATGAAGTGTAATATCAGATAGCTAGCCAGGAGGTAAAATACCAGATGATCCCACCAGTCACACAGTTTTTCTATTTTAAACTGACCACACTAGGCATGAGAGCACTTCCATCCCAGTGTGGTCTGATTGGTTTCTATGTAGAGCTGCTCAGATTTTGCTTGCTCCAGTTTTAGTAAATAACTCCCAGACAGTCTGCACAGGAATCAACATGAACCCTCATATAGCAACATACAGCCATTCATTTTGAGAGGCTATACCCTGCACCTGTGGTTCCCTTTTGCTTTCTAGTTACACTTCACTTTTGGCTGTGTGCATGAAACATTATAGTGCATAGGAGCAGTATCAATTACATAATAATATATAAGTTTTATTGACTATTAAACCACACTATTTAGGAATTATTAAACCACACAAATTAGTTGATGCTGAGAATTTCTGGTGGGCTTCTGAGTAATTTAAACTTTAATTCCCTTTAATGCTGATCTTCTCTGGCAACTTGTATCTGGAGCACTGGTCCCTCGTGTACTGACTATATAAACAGCTTTTATGCTACCTGTCCTTGAGTTAGCCATACTTTATATAAAAATCTATTACAGTATTTTCTCAATCAGCACTGTCAGGAGCCAAACAGAGATCGCTAGGGGGCTCTATCAAAATTTTATGGGATACCATGAATTATAGTTATGCCCCAAGAATGTGACCAAGTACAGGGGGCGTATCCAAGATAGTGACCGGAGCAGCCACATAGAAGAGAGCTCCGCTGCTTTACCACCTCATCCAATGCCATCCTGCGGGTGACGGCCTCTAGTCCCACACCGGGGGCCCCACTGTCTCTTCCAGCTGCCCGAGGAGGGGATCGGTGCGGGTTTGTCCCCGTTTCGGAGCACCAGACTTCTACGGCCTAGTGAGGCCTGTGTGACCTCCTCACGGAACGGGACTTGTGCCCACGGGGGTGCCGCTGCCCTGCAACCCGGACTCTCTACAGTAGGTCTGCTGTCAGGGGAACATTTCAGATAGCCGCTTGACCCCCCTTCCGGGCTGTGGGGGCCGTGGCCTGCTAGGACCTAAAAACCAACAAGGTCTGAACATTCCATCCTTTCCCCCCCATGACCCCCTCTAGGCCCAGGGCCTTATTTCAGTTTGTTACTGCCTGGGGGGGGGGGGGAATATGAGCTCTCTATACCTCCTATGAGCCTCTGGTGATTAAAGCTATTTAGTAGGCGTTCATCCCTGCATCGGGTTGTTCCGGTCCCCTGGGGCTATTCTCACCCTTAGCCTTTACAGTTGATCAACCCCAGGAGACTCCCTGCATGCCGTCCATCAAGAAGAAAAGTAAGGGAAACACTCAGAAATCCCTTACAACATACTTGCTGAAAGCGCAGGAAGCCTGCAACTTGTCTCAAGATAGCACTGACCGAGCATCCCCACCCCGTTTCTCACAGGATAGTGAGTATACGCAACAGCTTACAAAGGGGGACTTGGAAGCCTGTCTGGAGACTATGTACACTAAGTTGGCTGCTAAATTTCAGTCAGAGCTCCATAAGAGTACAAATGTTCCTTCTCAGGAAATAGCTGCGCTGGGTTCTAGAACGGATCGCCTGGAAACAAAACATGATGAGCTCAGCTTGGCTTATGGTGAGCTCTCCAGGGATCATCATCTTCTGCAAATGGCCTTTACACAGATGCAAGCGCAGGTTGAGGATCTTGATAACCATAATCTTAGGAACAATCTGCGCGTTTATGACGTTTCGGAGACGGTGACAGATCTCTCACAGACTATAACTAAATTGTTCAAATCCCTTCTTCCAGACCAGGATGCTAGATCCTTCACATGTGACCGTATACACAGAGCTCTGCGTCCTAAGCCACCTAATGATAAACTGCATTGTTCTGTGTTCTGTGTATGAAGGATTTCCTGATTAAAGAAGAGATACTTAGAGCTGCTTGCAATACTCCTGTGATTTTTTTTGTGGGCTCAACTGATAGTTCCACATAATGGCAGTACATATACAGCTACAACTCTTCCTGAGGGGCAAGATATCCTGGCGAAGCTGGGCCTGGCAGACACTCCCATACCTCAACGTCCACCTTCTACCCCTCGGGTATCCCCTATCTGGAAAACTCCATCTCCACGACACGATAGGAAGAGAATCAGACAAGAATTGGGATGAATGGGATTTGCTCCTTTGTCCACCATGTTGATATAATATAATGTTGATATAATATTGAGACAGGCTTCCGATGCATTGTATTTACCTGTGTTTGTCAATTTTGGGTTTATCCCCTAACTATCTGGACGTGTTGCCATTTTTTGAATGGGTTATTAGACCCATAATTTAAGGCCCGCATACTGTTTCTATGGAAATTGTTGATGCGCAACCTCACCCAGTTGCGGGCATGGTCAGAGGAGTCACTGCCCTGTTGTGGAGTGGCCAATCTGCTCTCTGTGTTTTACGGCGATGGGGTATGGGCCCTGTTGGCCCTTTGACACTAGGTTTTTTCAGGTGAGGCAACTAGCTTACCTGATCCATGGTTTGTTATGTCTTCCTTAGTTTTAGGGGCTCTTTGGGCCCTGCTTCTAATGCTTTCTGTTTTTGTTTTTTTATTTATTCAGTACATGATGGTAGTCATACACAATGTTCCTTGCCACATTTATGTGGTGGGGATATCTCATAGAATAATATTGGCATATTTAACCTTACAAGTTGAAGATCTGGGTGCTCCAATATAAGACCAAACTTTTCTGATGCAGATCAAATTGAACCGATAATGTTGTCAGATACCATTTTTCTGATATTTAACCATGGCGACTCATTGCATCTCACATAATGTCCAAGGTTCTAATTCCCCAAACAAGCACAAAAAACCTCCTTTCTTCAATATAGATGTCTAGCAGCGAAGATTATCCTACTAAAAGAGACCCACTTTGCAGTGTCTATATATCCCACATTTTTTCACCTTATACTCCACTAAGAGCAGGGGAGTAGCGATTTTTTTTCACAACTTGTTTCCCTTTGAGGTACAACCATGGGCGTATTTGCCGCGAGGCAAACTAGGCACTTGCCTAGGGCGGCACTTTACAGGGGGGCGGTGCCGCGCCTCGGAAGAAGGGATGTCTTTGATGTCACTACAGCAGAGGAATACAGTGAGGAGTGGGAGTATCATGCCTCCCCTGGACACTGCCGTCATCCGGGATCATCTCTCAGCCCTGGCTTACCACCACCATCCACTGCAGAGAGCTCTGACCCTCAGAGCAGCCTATAGCCTGGCTGGGCGCACTGCATGCTGGGAGTTGTAGTCCTTCCCCCGCCGCCCCAAACTAAAATCCCGGCAGGCTGTGCGGGGGAAGGACTACAACTCCAAGCATCCAGTGCGCCCAGCCAGGCTATAGGCTGCTCTGAGGGTCGGAGCTCTCCTCAGTGGATGGCGGTGGGGAGGCAAGTCTGAGAGATGATCCCGGAGGACGGCAGAGTCCAGGGGAGACAGGGATCTCTGTCACAGAGGTGGAAGAGGCAAGGGAAATGCAGCTGCGAGGGCAATACATGCCCCCCCCTTGGTCTCCGCCCTGCCCCGCCTGGTGAGTGATCTCCATCCTACTGCTGTGTATATCATGTATACTAGGAGGGGGGTGGGGAGCTGACAGGCTGACCAGAGATTGCCAGGTGACTGACCAGAGACTGCCAGGTGACTGACCAGAGACTGACCGAGACTGACCAGAGACTGCCAGGTGACTGACCAGAGACTGACCGAGACTGACCAGAGACTGACCAAGACTGACCAAAGACCTCCAGGTGGCTGACTCATACCACTAACTGACACCTAGGCACCACTCATACCATTAACTGACACCTTCACACCACTCATACCATTAACTGACACCTTCACACTGCTCATACACTAACTGACACCTTCACACCGCTCATACCACTAACTGACACCTTCACACCGCTCATACCATTAACTGACACCTTCACACCGCTCATCCCATTAACTGACACCTTCACACCACTCATCCCATTAACTGACACCTTCACGCCGCTCATACCACTAACTGACACCTTCTCGCCGCTCATACCACTAACGACATCTTCTCGCCGCTCATACTACTAAATGACACCTTGTCTCCGCTCATACCTCTAACTGACACCTTGTCTCCGCTCATACCACTAACTGACACCTTCTCGCCGCTCATACCACTAACTGACACCTTCTCGCCGATCATACCACTAACGACACCTTCTCGCCGATCATACCACTTGTGGGGAAATATGCGCTAGGGCTATTGATTCAGGTATACCATTTTTGTATTCATTATGCTTGCATTGTGATAAGAGTTAGAGTGATTCTTTAAGTAGATGAAATTACTATGTCTTAAGTAAATGTTATAAGAAATGCCAGCATTATTTTCAAAGGGAAACAAGTTGTGCATATGTTTTGGGCCTGTCCCAGCCTTTCATTGATCTGGCGTAAAGTATCTGAGGTGGCCTCTGCTGTGGTGAATACTCCGGTGAATTTATCTGTGCAGATTTGTTTACTGGGTGCCCCGATCTCAGAGATACAGACTGATGCTATGAGGCTAATTCATACCATTTGTGTCTCAAACCTATAGGCTATAGACCTTCACTGGAAATCACCGGTGGTGCCTTTGGCCACTGTGCTACGGAGAGTGGATGTGGTGATGCTTATGGAACGTGTTCGTTAGTTGTTGCTGTGTGAGATGGGGAAACAGCTCTCATTGTTTGAACACTGTTTGTGTGGAGTAAATTAAATGTTCTGGACTGACATTCTGCAGTTTAGCCACAAGATGCCAATGTTTTCCTAACACAGCCTCAGATTGCATAGATATTTCTATATTCATGAAGAGGTGGGGTTTTGACTCAGAGTTTAGAGAACCGGAAGAGGAGAGAGTGAGGAGCCATGTTTGGAGGATGGTGAATGAAGGAGCCGGGTGAGCAGAGAATCTGATGGCATCCAGGCGTGAGAGCATCCCTCAGTAACCAGAGCTGCAGCTAAGTGAAGCTGATCGTGTCCAAGACCCCGATCCTGTTCAGAGAAAAGGAAGATTGCTGCCGGGAATGCTGATGAGAGCAGAGGAACAAAGCAATATACACTGCTATACCGCATGCTTGTTGGAGAGACATTTGTTCTGTTCAGAGTCACCAGGGGATACAAAGCAGACCCAGGTCGGTAAGATCGTGCACGCACCTCATTTCAATGTTGGCGCCTAGAGACTGAGACCAGGCCTATAATTAGTTAGTTAGGGTCTCTATTTGGGTCAGGCCACAAGTGTTATTACTGATCATTGGAAGGACTTCATAACTCAAAGCAACATTTCACATTGGAGAGCTGATAAAATCCCACAAACTCAAGCCAGACTGGCGTTTTGCTCAGAAGGAATACTCAGGCACGTGCTACAGGACCAGTTATGGGAGAGGCAATACTGTAGATTTGTGTAAGATTGTAAGCTGTTGTGCTGCACCGCAGGCTAGCCTATACCATACACCCATACACTGATTCCTGCTCATTTAGGGTAATAACGGGTAAGGTGTGGCAGCTTAGTTGTGCGCGCCAGTAGGTAAATTACTACACTTTCTACCTTCATCCATCAGAAGGCGCCATGCTGTGCAGCACAAGGGTCTCAGCCTTTGGGCTGGGTGTATTTAAATTTATTGTATGTTTCCAGCATTTGTGGTTGTGTTCATCTGCCATATCTAAGTAAAATTCTGTTGTGGCAAAAGCTAGTGTTGGGGTTGCTTTCCTCGTCCGTGACTTCACTGTATCCTGGGGAGCCAACCCCGGTACACGGCTTACAGCTGGATAGGATGCACTTATTTGATAGAAAGTGGAGGGTTGGAAGTCTCATAGACATCTATTGTTTGACTGACGGATTATCATAATATGTTTGATGTGATTCCTTTGTTGGTACTTTTATCACTCTGCATATCTTCCTGCCTACCTGATACATGTATTTGATTTTTATTTCTTATATGATGGTACTTTATTAAGATGATTATTACTTATATGCCCTTTTATTGTTTTATACTACACTTTATATTTGTATACTGTTTTTGCAGTTCATTCCTTAATAAAAAAAAAAGTTTGTAAACAAAAAAAGAATGTTTCCAAGTACTATAGCCTGGATAAATGAGAACGTTGACAGGTATACTTTCTGAGAAGCTTTGTTAATTTACTGCTCAGTACTGTTGCACTCTATACTGTATGAGTGTGTACCTCTGAAAGATTCACTTTACTTTTCATTAGTAAATGTTGTGCTATATAAATGGACTTCAGGATTGTTAGAGACTGAATACTATCAAACCTTGTTGCTTAAAGTGTTACTAAACCCCAGACCCTGCATTCAGTATATCTGGTCTCCCACAATACACACAACATGGAAATGCAATTATTTTAGTAAATATAAACTGCTAAATACCTTTTCTCATCAGCAGTTAGAGTAAAATATGGATTCCAAAAACTTTTGGACCCATATTGTTGATCCTCGGTGTGCTGGTGATATTCTCCCTTGCTGATTCTGTTCAGTTCCAGCCGACGGTCACTGCAGCACCCACTTATACACACAGCCATTTTTAATGCAGGAATGTGTGCATTTGGATTGTATACTTGCTTACTGCATATACAGCCTGATTTTACTGTTGTGGGTTTAGTAACATTTTAACTTGTGTTGTCTCTTTGGATGAAGAGGAGAAAACAATATTAAAGAGATATATCTTTGATATTAAATTCCTGATGGTTCAGTATTTTAGTTTTTTTTGCTTGCTAATTTAATAATCATGTTGCACCCTTGGCTAGATATTTTTCTGTTAAAGTAGACATACAAATGAAACCACATTTATAATTCAAACATCATATAATTGTAACCATACGATATACACGACGATGCAATCCAATTAACATTTTATTTGTAAATTTGCTTATTTAGAATGCACTGTAAGCCATGACTATAGTTGAATCTTCCTTTGATAAGGGGGGGGGGGGGAGGAGGAGATTTATTGAAGTGAAGTGAATCAGTGTTCTGTGTGAAAGAGCATTTTAAAGAGTAGGAATTGCTCCTGCACATGACTAGATATGTGAAGCAAAAACATGAGAATTTGCTTTAGCATATCAGGCTCCAAGTCTTCCTATTTTTATTCTATAAAAAATGGAAATTATGTGCCTTATTATTGAATATTCCATGTTTAAAATTTCATATTTATTTTTTAGTCCTCTAATACTAAATACTTGCATATTTTACATATTTTTTTGATGGTTGTCAAAAAGTAAATCTCGTTATTTAAATATATATAAAAAATATAAAATAATATATTTAAGCTATAAAATATAGCTTAAACATGAACATATTTATAGATATATAGCATATTTTTCAGCATGTTTCTCCTATTGACAACAAAAGGGTTTTTGACTAACTACAGATGAAAACAGTGAAAGAAACATTTATAGAGGTTTTAGAATGTTGGCACTGCAAACTATAACAGAAACATCCGATCTCTCGGTTGAATTTAGGGTACAAAGTATCAATAACCATGACAGCTTTTAGTATACAAAACTAAGGTCAAGTGAAAGATTTTTTTGGATTGTACTTTGAACATGATCATTGCTTATTACCAGGGATGAACCGAACCTACCTAGGTTAAGTTCAGGGTGGAAATAGATAAATACATAGAGGGTGGGCATGCTAAACATTGCTGAAGTTTGGGTTCAGAATCCGAGCCCTTTTAAAATCATTTGGAGGAGAATGATAAAAAAAAACACTAATGGCCATTTTCTGGACTAATACTCAAGGAATTGCCAAACAAATGGCAATGGGGTGGGGGAGGCTGGGAGCTGCCCTGGAAAACATTTATCCAGTAGGCAAGGAGCATCCATTTTAATAATCCTTAAAGTGCAACATTACAAATGCTAAATGTATTTAAATAACATGCCTGGGGGATTCTCTTAATGTGCCTGTAAAATGATGCATCTGTACAATGTATAGAGCCTGCTGCAGCAAAAATTACATTTACAAAGAAAAAAATGCAGTGTAAAGTGGAACTTCATTCTCTCACTCATCATGGACTATTTTTAATCCCCATGCTGCTAGTATTTTTTAAATAGATAGTATATTATATTTTTTTTTCTTACATTTCTTCAGTTATATCCTGGTTTCCATACCTAGGCAAATTATGTGAAACATCCAACATGCCTTCAAGAGGGGAGAGATGGTTCTCAGCTCAGCTAATGCCTGAGCTAAAGGCAGATGGATTCCAGGAAGTCAATGCTACATGATTCATCTGCCCTTACGCAAGATGGCGACTACCAGAAATACCAGGTGTAACGGAAGCGTAGGCAGGACAGAGCACACAGAGAAGATGGGGAACACACAAAGCTTTATTGCAGCAACAAAATGACAGACACTAAATGGGGAAATGGCAGGGAGGGTGATGTGTGTGCAAACCAGGGACGATTCCAGGCACGGGGGGTCTTCGGCGACAGGCAGGCATTCTCCCCCATAGGCTTGGGGCCTCAGCTGAGCTCCCTCCGTGACTGGACAGCGGATTGGAGACTTGGGCAACAGGCAGGCAACCTACCCCTGAGCAGGGGTCTCGGGCAACAGGCAGGCAATCTACCCCAGGGCAGGGGTCTCGAGCAACAGGCGGCAACCTACCACTGGGCAGGGACCTCGGGCAACAGGCAGCAATCTACCCCTGGGCAGGGGTCTCGGGCAACAGGCGGCAACCTACCACTGGGCAGAGACCTTGGGCAACAGGCGGCAATCTACCACTGGGCAGGGGCCTCGGGCAACAGGCGGCAATCTACTCCTGGGCAGGGGTCTCGAGCAACAGGCGGCAACCTACCACTGGGCAGGGGCCTCGGGCAACAGGTGGCAATCTACCCCTGGGCAGGGGTCTCGAGCAAGAGGTGGCAACCTACCACTGGGCAGGGACCTCGGGCAACAGGCGGCAATCTACCCCTGGGCAGGGGTCTCAGGCAACAGGCGGCAACCTACCACTGGGCAGGGACCTCGGGCAACAGGCGGCAACCTACCACTGAGCAGGGACCTCGGGCAACAAGCGGCAACCTACCACTGGGCAGGGACCTCGGGCAACAGGCGGCAACCTACCACTGGGCAGGGACCTCGGGCAACAGGTGGCAACCTAACACTGGGCAGGGACCTCGGGCAACAGGCGGCAATCTACCCCTGGGCAGGGGTCTCGAGCAACAGGTGGCAACCTACCACTGGGCAGGGACCTCAGGCAACAGGCGGCAACCTACCACTGGGCAGGGACCTCAGGCAACAGGCGGCAATCTACCCCCGGGCAGGGGTCTCGGGTTCAGACCCTCTCAAGCTGTCATGCTGACAGCTCGAGAGGAGAGGAGAGCCGGTAATCGGCTTTCCGCGGAGGGGACATGTACACTGCTCATCAGGGCACTGATGATCAGTGTGCCCTGATGATCAGTGTAGCCCCAGCAGTGCCACCTGTCAAAGTCCATCAGTGCCAGCTGTCAGTGTCGATCAGTGCCACATGCCAGTGCCTATCAGTGCCACATCAATGCCACATATCAGTGCATACCAGTGCACATCAATGCCACATATCAGTGCCCATCTGAGCTGCCTTTCAGTGTCATCCATCAGTGCCAGTCAGTGCCACCTATCAGTGCGGCCAATCAGTGCAACCTATCAGTGCCAGTCAGTGCCGCCTATCAGTGCCACTCAGTGCCGCCTATCAGTGTGCATCAGTGCCACCTATCAGTGCCAGTCAGTGCCGCCTAACAGTGCCAGTCAGTGCCGCCTAACAGTGCCATATATCAGTGCCATGTATCAGTGCCATGTATCAGTGCTGCCTTTCAGTGCCCATCAGTGATGCCTGTCAATGCCCATCAGTACCACCTAGCAGTGCCTCCTCATCAGTGCCCATCAGTGCCACCTATCAGTGTCCATCTGTGCAGCCTATCAGTGCCCATCATTGCAGCCTCATTAGCGCACATCAGTGAAGGAGAAAAATCACTTATTTACAAAATTTTATAACAAAAACTAAGAAAACATTTTTTTTTTTAAATTTTTAGTGTTTTTTGGTTTGTTTAAGAAAAAAAAAACCCCAAGGTGATTAAATACCACCAAAAGAAAGCTCTATCTGTCACAAAAAAATGATAAAAATGTCATATGGGTACAGTGTTGCATGACCGCGCAATTGTCATTCAAAGTGTGACAGTGCTGAAAGCTGGAAATTGGCCTGGGCAGGAAGGGGGTATAAGTGCCCTGTAGACGAGTGGTTAAAGTGATACTAAAAACACACTTTTTAATTTCCATTATTCCTTCTTTTTCTGTATATGGATGATGGCACTGAAATTAATTTAACCCATCTAAGTACCTTTTTTTTAATCCATATATAGCTTTGACATGACCCAGCTCTTTCCCAGCCTTTCTGCAGAGAAGCAGTGGCAGGGGGAGCTTCTAGTTCTCTGTTGCTGGCCACATGTTAAAAAAACAGCTTTTGGGATACAGAGTAAAAAGAGATCATTAATATCCGTAAACTGTTTCAAATTGACATACAAATACAATCTTTATTATTTTTTGGCAATAACATGGTGTGGGTGTATTTCTGTCAGTCACAGGCCCAGCCCCTCCAGCCTGTGTCTTAGAATAACAGGGAGGTGAAGCCTCCATCAATAAAGATATAATATCACACCCTCATTGTGTTTAGCTGGTAAATGGGCATGAAGGAGGAGGGAGGGAGTGGACCGTCATTTACCACTCTGTATGCGCCCACATGTGTGACTCTGTAGTCACATGGGCTGCTCAGATGTGATAGGGAGGAAATACTCAAGATAGAAAAACACTGAACACTGAGCATGTGCACTAGCTGCCAACCTTGCTCTGCAAAATCCCGCAGTCCCGCTATAAGTCGCTGATCGCCACTACTAGTATAAAAAAATATATACTGCCATTTGTAGCTGCTATGACTTTCATGTAAACCAATTAATTTACACGTATTGGGATTTTTTTTAGCAAAGACCTTTTGGCCATAATTTGATTTTTAAAATTTTTTTACTGGATGTTTTATAGCAAAAAGTCAAAAATATTGTTTTTTTCGCTCAAAATTGTCAGTCTTTTTTTGTTTATAGCGCAAAAAATAAAAACCGCACAGGTGATCAAATACCACCAAAAGAAAGCTCCATTTGTGGGAAAAAAGGACATAAATTTCATTTGGGTGCAGTGTTGCATGACCGCACAATTGTCAGTTAAAGTAATGCAGCATGGTAATGCAAAAAATGGCCTGGTCAGGAAGGGGGGATAAATCCTCTGGATGGCAAGTGGTTAAACAAGTCAGTTAAATGACAGCAGCTTCCGAGATCCATTTTTCAATACTATTGAAGATATTAGGGGTATAAACGTATAGATAAGGTTGTCGGTGTTAGTTGTGTGCTGTAATTTACTTTATCATGAGGACACAGCATTGTTTACAATCACACACTGTGAATCTGTTGACATTTGTGTTCTGCATTTGGCTCCTTCGAAATTGTCTCTCCTCTTATAAATATTACATAAAGCAGCTGCTACTGGGTGCAGAGAGTGGTGTTCACTTTTATCAGCTTTATTGTCAACAAACATTAATTCCCAGTTCAAATTGTACAGCTGTCACTGTGTGAATGGAAGTGAA
This sequence comes from Staurois parvus, assembly GCF_062004578.1. Classification (NCBI taxonomy): domain Eukaryota; kingdom Metazoa; phylum Chordata; class Amphibia; order Anura; family Ranidae; genus Staurois; species Staurois parvus. Next base: position 17,414,649 of record NW_028317951.1, on the reverse strand, counting down.
AGACAGATTGCTTCATTAGCTGCAGTTTGATATCAGTAGCGATAAATGATAAAGTACTGGGGCGAGTGTTCGGAGGTGACCATGCAACAGTTTGCTGCACTCTTTTAATACAACTGCATGCATTCTGTTTACCCCAAGTTAATAGATTTTAGAAGACCCAAGACATCTCTCTATTTTACTATTTTCTTCTGATAACTTTACTATTTTCTTCTGATAACATCAGCTATAAAATGAACAAAATCAAATTGCTTTGTGTTCTGTCTCATAGACTTTACATGGCATGAGCACAGGCTGTGTGTGTCTGTGGATCCCTGTATTCTGACAGCAAGAATCAGAATGAGATATAGAGCAGGGGAGGAAGAATGGGCGTGCTGCTAAACTCCTTTCATTAGCTTCTCCCCACCAGGCAAGCTCTAGAGACACAGTGCACTCTGCAAGGATGTGAACTGTCCACAGACACCCAGCTGTCCTGCCTGGGACTCACTGGAGTGGGAGTACCAATACTATCTATAGCAACCATCCCTATCAGGAGCATGTCACAGGAATATTAAACCTTTCATCAGGCGTTCAACCAAGTGGATGCCTCACCTCCAAATTCTCATTTTGTACACAAAATCTGCTTTGAACTTAAAGATGGGCATGGACTTAATACTGGGGGCAACCTGCAGTCATAGACAACATGGATTTATGAAATGGAACTTTACATCAGTGGAGAAAATGTGCTGTGCACCTGTTACCACTGTCACAAGCTTGCACTTTGCTTATATGTGTTTCTACAGCATTCCTTGAAGTTTGTACATCAGTACAGTAGAAATGAAGAAATGCCAGAGATGCGTCCATATCATTGACAGCCATGGAGGCAAGACTGTCTCAATACCATACACACAGCCAGGTATGGTCCATAGCCAATAAGACTTACCCTGCACAGAACAGCACCATGGATTATTACTACTATAATCACTCCTGGCCTGAAGATCCAGGGTATCTATTCCCAGTGCCAGTCCTCACAGGGATAACTGTTACTTGCATATTCCTGTTCACCATCGGGATATTTGGGAACATCATGACTATGTTGGTGGTATCCAAGTACAAAGATATGAGGACTACAACCAATCTATATTTGTCTAGTATGGCTTTTTCAGACCTGCTCATCTTTGTGTGCATGCCACTTGACCTGTACAGACTATGGCAGTATCGACCCTGGAATTTTGGAAGCCTCTTGTGTAAACTCTTCCAGTTTATCAGTGAAAGTTGCACTTACTCCACGATCCTCAATATCACTGCCCTTAGTGTGGAGAGGTATTTTGCCATCTGTTTTCCTCTGAAAGCCAAGGTGGTCATCACTAAGGGCAGGGTAAAGCTGGTCATCTTTGTGCTGTGGGCAGTGTCTTTTGTCAGTGCTGGACCCATCTTTGTCTTGGTTGGGGTTGAACATGAGAATGGTACCAATCCCCTTGAGACAAATGAATGTAAAGCTACAGAGTATGCTGTGAAGTCTGGTCTGCTCACTATCATGGTCTGGACATCCAGTGTCTTCTTCTTCCTACCAGTCTTCTGCCTCACGGTTCTTTACAGTCTTATTGGAAGAAAACTGTGGAGGAGGAAGCGGGATACTATAGGACCAAGTGCCTCCCACAGGGACAAGAATAACAAACAGACTGTAAAAATGCTGGGTAGGTGAACTGTTAGCTATTTTATATCTTGGACTGACTGTTAATTTTAAAATGCTCTGAAACTAGGGCTCTATGCAATACCTACTGCTAGAAATTCACAAAGACAGGTGGGTGGAAGAAAACAAAAACAGTTCTTGTTGTCCATGGCAACCAATCAGATTCCAAGTATATTTTTTTTCCGAGAACTTTAGAAAATGAAATAAAAGATCTGATTTGGGTGCTAGGGGCAACAAGAACAATGTTTCCTTCCTCCAATCCCATCATGTATTTTAATGTATATTGCAGTTAATAAAACAGAACAGAAGGTACCCAGATAACAAATAAGACAAGTAATTACAGGCATTCATGCAAATTGCACTGATGTGCAGTAAACTACACCAATAAATCTTACCACAACGCCAAACTGTTGAAATATACTGGACTTTTAACACTTAATTGCACAAGTAGAGTGGAGAGAGAGAGAGAGAGGGGGAGAGAGAGAGAGAGAGAGAGAGAGAGTGGAGTATATGCATAGAGCACATAATTGCCCTTTTTACCTTTGAATAAAGTAAGCACATAAGAAGGGAATGTAAAAACTTAGTGTGGAGTGATGATCTGCAATAGATGACAAGAATAGCAATGTAACAGTGTTACAAGAATACGAAAACCTGAATTGGGCTGCTGTGGATTGCTACTGGAATTGCAGTTTCCACTTTTTATTAAATAAATCAATAGATAATATCCTCAATACCAGTAAAAACGCATTTTAATTTTTTGTTATCCTAAATATAAAATAACTTGCATAAGATTTTTTCCCTCTAAACATTAGCAATAATATATTTAAAAAAAAAACAAGAAAAATGTTAATCATAAAGTACATCTGTAAATCACTTAGACACAACCTAATTAATATTAATAGACATTTTTTATTCTGATTACTATTATTATTATTAGTTGTGGTTGTTTATACCTGTACTTTCAATGATACGGAAGGCACATTATATGATTTTTAAATTATACAAATAGCAATAATTGCCCTTCTCATACATAAAATTGGATTGTAAAAGAAGATAGCTTGAGCATTTACTGTGACTTTTTACTGATCAGCTCATATAAAAAAAATAAGTAATATGCAGAAAAATAATGACCAAATAAAAACAATTTTTTCAAGGGGTGCCATGGTAACTAGTAATTGGGCTCACTACCACCCAGTAAGTTTTCATTTTTTATTACACAGGACTTACTTAGGGGTTAATTCATGAAAACCGGAGAAAATAAAATAAAGACAAGTGGAGTTGTAGCCAATAATGATCTATGAGGTTTTTACCTTTCATTTTAGGGAATTAATAAGTTGCATTTCTGATTGACTGCTATCAGAAACAATTCCCCTTGACTTGCTCTCTTTTCTCTAGTTAGAGTTTATTGACACAGCCTTAAAAATTTTACTGATGTTATTACACATGTGTTTTCTAGGAGAAAAGTCACTGCTAATGATCAGAAAAATACTTGTGTACTGATTTAAATGCATAAAGATGTGCATGCATACATAATTCGTTTTTATGATAAATTATTCTTCCCCTTTGTTTAGACTTAATTTATGCACTTGCAAATGCATATACATGTGTTTATACGCATACGTGTGTAAAGTGCATGTTCTTGGATGCAGATTTTTGGATTCTGTGTTACAGATCTGAAAGCAGCTCATGTTTGCACACTTGTGTGATTTGCTCAATTGAAATGAATGTGGCTGCATTTAGATGTGTAATAAAAAAAGCACTTATATATGCATTTTTTTATGGCCATGTATATGAAGCCACATTGCACTGAAGGCTATACCGTCCTACTATATGTTTTTGTATACTCTTGGTTTCTTTAAGTACAAAATATGTTTCCTGGCTCTGTTTGGACTCAACAAGAGAGTCCATGACCAAGAACAGGCAGGAAAATAAAAAAAACATGAGAAGTCCTTTTTGCTATACTCTTTCTAGGTCAGTATTACTGAAGCCAAAGCATGAGCACAACATCCAGGCAATACGCATTTTTGAAAGGAGAGGTCAGTAATGGTGGCTTATGCTTTCTTCTTCTCACAGGCTGTAATGATGTAATGGGAGCTACCATTGCTGACCTGCTTATGAATATCTTAATGTCTGGAAGGCTTGGTGATCTGGTGCCTTCATGATATTGACCCACAGTCAATCAAACTGGTCAGCACAATAGCCAGACAACTAGCATTTTCAGCAGTGGCAGCGTCCATGATTCTCTCATGACATTTTCCCTTTAAAAGTAAAGCTAGCCATATGGTTGAAATTCAAGCAATGTATGGCCAGCTATAGTCTGTATGTGTGCTGAGCTGGCAGAGTGCCGGTTTATGAATGATGCTTCATATGGAAGTGTACAGTACTTGGCTACTGTATACAAAACACTCAAGAAAACATGCTGCCTTCTCCATTTAAGTACATTACAGCCGCTCCAGCAACATGAATAGCTAGTACCAGCAAACCATTTCTAAGATGAAATGATGGCATGAATATCTATTAAGATAAGAGCATTTACATACACTAGTTAGATAATGAACAGTTTCACTGGGTATATCAGTCTTCAGTCTGTGTAATACAAAGCTGAGTAAGCAAAATAATTATCTCTACAGTCCAACAGCAGAGCAGTGATATCCACCTCTATGCTGCTTCCTACATTGTACCATAGGGACAAAGTATACAATGTATCCATCTGCTCTGAACACTGTAAACTTACTTTATATGCGGCAGATTTGTTTAAAAGCATTAAGTATAGAAGCATAATTGTGTTCCCTTTATTGGTGTACAAGAGGATATATAAAGGATTTGTGTTCCTTATTAATAAGCATTCCTAGCTAATGATTTCCACATCAGAATTCTGCTCATCACACATACATCAGAAATTTTGTGTGAATAACCTGAAAAAAAAAGATACAGCCAGGCTGTATCATTTGTTTCATTTGATCATTTGTTTTCGTTCAACCAGCGGGTTGAATGTAAAAAAAATACTACATTCCCCCATCCACACATTCAAGGTGGAATGAAGTATTGTTTCCACTGTGCCAGTGGGGAGCCCTCCCACCATCAGAATACACTGGTCATTGTTGATGGCTATCACTAGTGGCACTGATCATTTGCGAAAAGCCCAACAGGCTGGTGGTACAGAAGTCCATTAGTAGATCGACTTCTGTACAGCCAGCCTGCCTATACATGGATCAAAATTTGGCCAGTCCCTGCAGAACTGCCAGAATTTTGATCCATGTATGGCCGCCTTAAAGCTACATAGTTACATAGTTAGTCCGACTGAAAAAAGACAAAAGTCCATCAAGTTCAACCATTAAAAAAAAAAAAGTTAGAATCCTAAACCCAGCAAAGCATGATCCAATTTGCTCCTGCAGGGAAAAATAATCCTTCCTGATCCCCTGCTATAGACAGCTTGAATTTTAACCAGTTCCCACTAAATCTGCTGAAATTCATGGTGTGAGTGGTCCTGCAAGCACCATCTGGTAGGACAAACGTTTTAAGAACCAACTGAGCCGAGTGGAAAATTGTTCTTCAAATAGTTACAGCATCCTATCAGATGTAGTCACTGTTGAGATATTCAGGCAGTAGCTGGTGCCTCAGATGTCTGAACACAATAGCTGGCAGGTGCAGATTCCTCCATCAATGCTGTATAGTGTGCATCGGGGAACCAGTTGATTTCTCTCATTCAGCCCACGGGCTGAATAAAAGAAGTTGAGCCATGTATTGACAGCCTTATTCATCTTATTCAAGGTTTTAGCTGACTTCTCACTTTGAGAACTAAAATATAACATGCAGAGTAGTGTCTGCGTAGTATGGCGCATTATACAGCTAGCATTAAAAGTAGAAATCTCATATAAGCTATAATGTGGACATAATTTCAAAAGCCATTTTATAATTTTATTTCAGGTACTTATATAGCGCCGTCAATTTATGCAGCGCTTTACTTATATATTGTACATTCACATCAGTCCCTAACCCTTAAGGGGCATACAATCTAAGGTCCCTAACTCACATCCATACATACACATACTAGGGCCAATTTAGACAGGAGCCAATTAACCTACTAGCATGTCTTTGGAGTGTGGGAGGAAACCGGAGTACCTGGAGGAAACCCATGCAGTCACAGGGAGAACATGCAAACTCCAGGCAGGTGGTGTCATGGCTGGGATTTGAACCAACGACCCTAGTACTGCCAGGCAGAAGTGCTAACCTTTTAGCCACTGCGCTGCCCAATTTAATATTTCAATATTTTTAAATGTGTATCTTCTTTAAAATAATACCTGATGATCCTGCCATGAAAGTCCTTGTTAAGACACTTTCTGTTAAAAGGTGACCATGCTCTGTCCCTGTCTCCTAACTGTCCCGCCTATAGTGACTACAAACGGTTGTTGCAGCATAGATTACAAAGGCATGGTACACTGTTGTCACCATCAGTGAATTTGCCCTGAGACATGCCATACAGCCATCACTGGAATGCATACATGTGGACAGGAAGTTGCAGGAAATCAGCAGCACTGAGATAGAACAAGAGAAAAAAAAAAGGCCAAACGTGTATTTTATTTTTTAAAAATGGCAACTGTTTTTAATACACAGTGCTTTAACAAACTAAATGTCACTCAGTAAGACCCCTTTCACACGGTCAGTTTGTTGTGGCCTCCAGATTTCTGCAGCAAGAATCTACAGATTCTTGCTGTGGGAATGACCGGGTTATGCGATTAGCAGCCGCTGTCAGCCCACCATTAGTTTACATGGGCTGTGTGGACCTTGGATTGTACGCCCCTTGAGGGTTAGGGACTGATGAGAATGTACAATATGTATGTAAAGCACTGCATAAATTGACAGCACTATATAAGTACCTGAAATAGATAAATAGTGGCCGATGCTAATCGTATAACCCGGTCATTCCTGCAGCAAGATTTCGCAGATATTTGCTGCAGGAATCTGGAGGCCACAACAAACTGGCCGTGTGAAAAGAGCCTTAGGGTCTACATCTACTTTAATAACATGATTGCAGTTTGCCTGTATCTTACTTTAGACCTCAAAATAGTTCATTTACTGCTTCTGTAGTGAAGAATGGAAAAGGACACTAAAGATGTGTAGAGTCATAGTAAACAAAACTTTAAATTACATTACTGTAGTTTGAGCAGAGACAGATGACTTCTGACTAGTTAGGTTCTAGGCTAGCCAAACATGTGTAGATTTCTTTCATTCAGCCCATGGTGTGAAGTCTCATAGATTCCTCCATCAACAACAGAGCGTGGATTAATGAATTTCCCATGCCAGTTATTGTATTCAAGAAGCTCCAAGAAATGCGTCTGTCAGAATACCCAAACTACTCATTAATTGGGTTAAAAAATGGATATTTACATACAAAAATAATAGTAATAAATGAAAGCATTAGCTACACCTTCTGGTGCTTTGCCCATACAGAACAAAACAACAGGTTCATATAAGCAATACAAAGCAAAGTAACCTTTCCTTTGCTTTTGTGATGCTCCATTTGGCTGCTGGAAGTGAAGGAAAATAGCTGGTACTTCCTGGCATGGAAGAACAGTCTGTGCAGCTGGTTTATGCCGACATAAAACTGTTTGTCCTGCATGGGAAAATAACAAGTTTATTTTAAGTTTTAAGGATATTAGATTTCCAAAAGGGATGGGAATAAACAGGGACCTTGGGAAACATGGGGCCTCATAGTAAACTTCTGATGAGGCCCCCTGGCTAACTGCTAACAGCTGGCAGTGTCAACTGTGACAATGCATGTTGTTGATCATAAGATAAATGCAGGGTCATACCATGCACAAGTCCAATTGACATCGGTAATGGAGGCCAAGGTGTCCATGCCAGGCACTCTGTTCCACGTGCAACTCAGTAACACTGAACCCGGCTCAGCGTCACTGAGCTGACTACGATTATTTGCTCATGCATGTCTGCACTACCACCTGAGGCGGCCATCTTTGCTGTGGGGGTACTATATAAACGTATGCCTAAACCAAAGAAAGACAGCAGGAGAACTGCTAGCCTAGCCAGACTACTAGGGACCAGTGCTTTGGATACAAGTTATAGTTGTAGCAGAAATTTGTAATAATTACAACCATTATGACAAAATGAATAATGCTCTTGTAAACATTTTCTCTATAACCCTAGTACAACATTTTTAAACTATAGTCTCTTTTTTTATAGAAGAATCAAGAGCTGTCCTTTAGGATTTTAGCAGAGGAGGAACTTTGGAGTTTGTGACTGCATTAGGTATACAGGGTTAATTTCAGTTTGTGGCAGAAGTTCAGATGGCAAATGTACATTGCTAAGGCAGCTAAGCAAATGCTTCTTAGTGGACAGAGAGGGATATGTGATTAACAACATTCCTAAGGTCCAAATTCAGCCCTTCTGTAATGGAACTTTACGGTTTTGTTCTTTGTAACAGCCTCCCTAATGAGGTCCCCTCCTATTCCAGGCCTCATAGCAGCCTCAAGGGCTACTGTTATACCACCACCAGGTGAAAGGCATTATTTATATTATATATCTATCCTTATTTACCACTTGTCCTCCAGAAGATTTACCCCCTTTCCTAACCAGGCCATTTTTTGCGATACGGCACTGCATTACTTTAACTGACAAATGCGCGGTCATGCAACACTGTACATAAATATAATGTATGTCCATTTTTCCCCACAAATAGAGCTTTCTTTTGGCGATATTTGATCACCTCTGCATTTTTTATTTTTTATGCTATAAACAAAAAAACTGTCAATTTTGATAAAAAAAATTTTTTTTAACTTTTTGCTATAAAACATATCCAATAAAAAAATAAAATTTAGTCATAAATTTAGGCCAAAATTTATTCTGCTACATGTCTTTGCTAAAAAAAAATCCCAATAAGCTATATTATTTGGTTTATATGAAAGTTATAGCATCTACAAATGGCAGTACATATATTTAAATTTGTATTTATTTATTTATTTATTTATACTAGTAATGGCCTTGAGCGGGGCTGTGGGACTGCAGTGGGCATTCTGACACTTGGTTGGAACTTACTAACTGCCACTGACATCTCCAGTGACACTAATACCATGATCAGTGCTAATATAAAGCATTAGGGAGTGTTTTTTTTTTTTTAATTTAAATATTTATTAAATTTTTCATATTAATACAAAAGTCCCAAAACAGGGAAAAAAAAATTCTCAATACAAATAAACATTTATAACATTTCTATCTTTCCCTTATTAAAAAAACTCTTTTCTTTCCCATCCCACTATCTCCCCTTCCCGCCCCTCATCCCCCCTCTTCCCTCTGCAGACTCCAATCCATTCTGATCTAATAAGGCTTATCCATTTTATTGTTAACCTCTTAGTTTATATTTTCTTATATTTCTCCTTCAATCTTGCTCTTTCCCACTTTTCCCATCTCCTAGAATACACTCCCATCCTATCTTCATGCATATGGTATGATTTTTCCATTCTACCAATCTGGTTCACTCTGTTAATCCAGTCTTCCTCCTTCGGTACCTCGGCTCTTCTCCAAAACTTGGGTATCAGCCCTTTCGCTGCATTCAAGAAGTACCAAATACCTGAATCTTTATGTTTATTTACAGATGTCTCTACCTTGTGTAGGAGGCACGTCGTTGGGTCTAACCCTATGTCAATTTCGGTTATTTCCTCAATCAGTTTAACTATTATCTTCCAAAAGGCCTGAATTTTCGGACATTCCCACCATATGTGAAACACCGTGCCAATCTCTCCACATCCTCTCCAACACTTATTTGAGTTTTCCCCATTCATCTTATGCTCTACACTCGGTGTAATGTGCCATCGTGTCATACACTTGTAATTAACCTCAACCTCTCTCATACTAACATTATCGTGTATCAATCTAAACATCTTTCTCTGTCTATCTTCGTCAAACTCAACTCCCATGTCCCTTTCCCATTTTGTAATAAAAGTTGACTTTGTGTTTGTGTCTAATTCTGTGAGTATTCTATACACTTTTGAAATACCGTGTTTCCCATCACCTCGTGTCCCCAACAACCTTTCAAACATATTCCACTCCTGTTTTATTCTCAGGGGTTTCGGTAGATTTCCAATAAAACATTTCAATTGATGATACTTCCACTCATCTATTCTAATAAAAATATCTCCCTTCTTCTCTATTAAATCTTTAAGTGATCTCAGTTCCCCTTCCACCAAGACATCACTCAGTTGGGTGTCCTCCTTTCTAAACCATCTCCCTGATATCTTATTCTTTCCCGGGGGGAAATACTCAGTATTTGTGAGAGGCATTAATATAGAATTGAATTCCCATTTCATGTTTTTGTGTAAAGTGTCCCATACCCTAAAAACATTTAATGTGTACATACTTGTGCTTTCTTTAATTCCCCTAAACTGTGTTGGGACCCATATCATCTGACTCAATCTAGTGCCACTAAGATCATTTTCAATTGTTACCCAACTTTTCCCCTTATGGTTAAATGTCCAGTCATATATTCTTGCCAAAACCACTGCTTTATAATATCTCTTGACATCTGGTAGACCCATTCCCCCTTTCTCTTTAGTCCTACTCAATGTTTCATATGCTATTCTGGGTTTCTTATTCCTCCATATATATTTTGTTAACATTCTTTTCATTATCTTAAAGAAGGCCTCTGGAATTTTAATTGGTACCATTTGAAATCTATACAGTATTTTAGGCATAATTACCGTTTTGACTAGGTTTATACGTCCTATCCAGGCTGGGTTTCCTCCTTCTAATCTTTTTAAATCTTCCCTGATCTCATTTATCAAAGATATATAATTTAATCTATACAAGTTCTTAAGTGAGGCAGTAAGCTTTACTCCTAGATACTTTATCTCTTTTTCTCTCCATATAAAGGGGAATTCTTTTTGTAGTTTTTCTTTTTCATTCTTTGGTATATTAATATTCAGGATCTCTGTTTTCGTTGGATTAATTTTTAAGTTTGAAAGTTCACCGTACTCCTTCAGAATCTTCATTATATTTGGGAGAGTTATTCGAGGATTCCCCACATAGAACAATAAGTCGTCCGCAAAGGCCGCTACTCTATGTTCTGTGGATTCTATCTGTATTCCCTTTACCGATCCACTATTTCTTATTATTGACAACAGAGGTTCGAGTGACAATACATATAACAGAGGGGACAGTGGACAGCCCTGTCTTGTCCCATTAGACATTCCAATGGGTTCTGATCTCTCCCCGTTTACCGTGATGATTGCAGTAGGCTCACTATATAATTTGCTTATCCACTCTCGCATTCTATCGCCTATCCCCAGCACTTTTAAATTATCCATCATGAAGCCCCAGTCCACTCTATCGAATGCCTTCTCTGCGTCAATCGACAAGAGCACCACCGGGGCTTTCCCTTTTCTACTCTTCTGAATAAGCATCAGGGTTCTCAAGCCGTTATCTCTACCTTCTCTCCCTGGTACGAAGCCCACCTGATCTCCATGGATCCATTCAGGCATCAGATCCCTCAACCTGTTTGCTAACACCTTTGCATACAGTTTAGTGTCAGTGTTCAGTAATGAAATAGGTCTATAGCTGGAGCACTGAGATGGATCTTTTCCTTCCTTATGAATAAGTACTACATGGGCCTGTAGGGATTCTCTCCTCATTTCCGTCCCACCTCCCAGAGCATTCATATATTTCTCCAGCTTGGGTAGCAATACCTCACTGAATTTCTTATAGTACCTAACTGTATAACCATCCGGGCCTGGGCTTTTTCCCCCCCCTGTGCTTTTCAATGCTCTTTTAATTTCTTCCTGGGAGATTTCTGCATCTAGGGATTTCAACTGTACTTCACTTAGTTTTGGTAATCCCGCATTTTTTAAGTATGTCATCTTTTTTTTATTAATTTCCTCTTGGGCTTCTTTTAGAGGGCCTTGGGTACTGATATTATATAATTTCTTATAATACTCCGTAAACACTTTAATAATCTCTTTATTTGAGTGGACCAACTCCCCCTTTGAACTTTTTATCTTTTCTATGTAGTTCCTATTTTTCTTTTTATTCAAGGCTCTCATTAAATATCTTCCTGGTCTGTCTCCCCATCTATATCTTTCGTTCAAAACCCTGTTGTATACTCTTCTCTTCTCCTCCTCCATCAACCTCTCTAGCTCATCTTTTTTATCCACTAGCTTCTGTCTCGTATCTATTGTTATTTTCTTCTTATGGATCTGCTCCAGTTCCAATATTTCTTTTAAGAGCCTACTGACCCTCTCTCTTCTTTCCTTTTTTTTCCTTGCACCTGCCGCGATCAAGATTCCTCTTATAAATACCTTGTGGCTTTCCCAAACTGTAGCTATCGATACTCCCTCTGTTTCGTTCTCCTTAAAATATACCTTAATCTCTTTCTCGATTTTTTGAACTATATCCTCATCCAGAAGAAGAGCCTCGTTTAACCTCCACCCCAATCCTCCAGTCCACCTTCCTCCCCATCTCATTTTCATCACAACCGGAGCATGATCCGAGAACGTCCTTGTTTCTATGTCGATTTTAACCAGATGATCTATCAGTTGGTGGTCTATTAAGATGTAGTCTAATCTCGAGTATATCTCGTGTGCATTCGAGAAGAAGGAATAGTCTCTGTCTTTCATATGCGTTATTCTCCAGATGTCCACTAGTTGGTATTCATGCATCGCTTTTTTCAAAGCTCTCAGAGACCTACTCCCCTCTCTTTGCACAGAAGAGGTATTATCCTTTTGTGGGTCCATACAGAAATTTAGGTCTCCAGCTACTATCAAACGCCCTTTTTTAAATTCCATTAATTTTTTTAACAGACCCTTCATATATATCTCCGGATTTTTATTAGGGCAGTATATATTGGCTAAAGTGCACTCAATCCCCTGAAGTTTACCTTTTAAGAATAAAAACCTCCCCTCCGGGTCGGTTCTTCTATCCTCCAGCTCAAATCTCATATTCTTTGCCAAACCTATTGCAACCCCTTTTGCTCTTTTACTTGGAGAATCTGCATAGTACCATGTTGGATAGTATTTGGATCTCAGTTTTACATTTGCCTCTATCTCAAAGTGTGTCTCCTGTAAAAATACCACTGACGTCGCCCTATGATGTAACTCATTAAACAACCTAAATCTCTTCCCTGGGCAACTCAGCCCGTTCACATTATATGTTATAAACTGTATTTCTTCCATCGTTCCCAATTGGCTCCATCCCTCTTCCTGATTGCCTTTTCCTCTTTATCTCTTCTGTCTTGCAGAGTATTGACCCCGTACCTCCTCCCCTCCCTCCCTCCCCTTCCTCCCTCCCACCCAGCTTCCATCCCTCCCAACTTCCCTCCCCTCCCTCCCACCCCCCCCCTCTTTTTAGGCCTACTATTTGCCTACTAATCATTTGTGGAAATACAATCCACCTTTGATTTAATCTCAGGGCAAAAAAAATAAAGAACTCCACCCATGGACCACTTTTCCCCCTTCTCCAACCTCCCCCTCAACCCCTAACTCCTCCCTGAATATCTCAATAATAGTGGTTAGGAGACGGTTGGGAGAAGGCAGAAAAAGACAGGAGGGAGAGAGAGAGACAAAAAAAAAAAAAAAAAAAAAAAAAAACCCACGTTATCTCTCTCCCTCTCCCCCTCCCCCCCCCTCCCCCCGCCTCCTCTCTCCAACAGGCTGCCAGCGCTCCTTTCCTTTTATTCTAATTTCCCAGTGTTCTTCTTCCCAACCAGGGATCTCCAGTCTTTGTAGTTTAAGTCTATCACAAAAATACTGCAAATCTTCTGGGAACCTGAGATATGCTGTAGTTCCATTTCTCCACCCTATTAGGCACTCAGGGGTCCCCCATCTATATTGGACGTTCTGTTCTTTCAATCTTTCCAATAGAGGTCTAAGGATTCTCCTTCTCCACAGAGTCTCTGATGACAAATCCGCATATATCTGTATTTCTTTTCCTTCGTACATGATTACTGATTTTCCCTTAATCCTTTTCCAAATTTTATCTTTATCTAGGAAGTCACAAAATTTAACAAGTATATCTCTTGGCCTTTCCTTTCCCGAATTTCCTTGGAATTTTCCTTGTCTAAAGATTCCTTCCATTTTGATCCTTTCCATATCAGTATTGTCCATTATGGAGTTTAATATTTTACAGACCACCTCTTGCAAATTTTCTTCTTTTGAATTCTCTGGGACTCCTCGTATCCTAATGTTTCTCCTCCTATTCCTATTTTCTTGTATCTCAGTCTTATAGCGCAGTTTTTCTTGGGCTTTCCCTATATTAATTATTTCTTTTTCTAATTCAGAGATAATTTGGGATTGTTTTTTAACTTTTTCCTCCGTTTCTTCCACTCTCACCAAGAGATGTCCCAGATCATTTCGAATATTTACAATTTCTTGTTTTATTGTTTTTTCCAGACCTTTAAACATTTCTGCCATTTCCTTTTTATTTGGTATTTGTAACTCTGTCTCCATCACTGTATTAGCTGATATTTGTTGGCTACTAATGTCAAGGCCTAGTGATAGTCTAGGGCTACATTCCAGACTTAGGTCTACTTCTCCTTTTCCACTATTTCCCTGAGATCTTTCTGGAGTTATATTTCCCTGGGAGGTATATTTTTTAATGGTACCGGTCTGAGTCCCTTTAGGCCCACTTCCTTTTGCATTTTTATTTTTCATTCTTCTATGAATCTTATTCTTCTTTATAGGCTCGGGGTTATGGAGAGACAATTATTAATAAACAAATCGCACCTTATCCACTCACTTGGTTTTCACACTTTTCTTTCGTTTACCCTCTTCTCTTTTCCACTCCTTTACATTCCCCAGTCAAGGGGGGTCCCCTTTTTACTCTCATACACTTCTTCCCCTAAGCAGTTTACAACAGGGGACCATACTTATCAAGTGTCGACCAAAGTCACTCACCCTCCTCGTGTCACTCTTCCTCTCGTGACCCGGCTAGGAGCTCTCTTCCACTGTTGTTCGGCTGGGCAGTGTGTGTATTTAGAGGGCTCCCAAGTGTATCTTCCACCTTTGTCTCTCCAATCCCCAGTGTCTTTCCTTCACAGACAGGGTTCTGAACAGTGGGCCAATCAGCAGGACCCCGAACAGTAGACCACCAAGTATGCCTCCATGTAGTTGGCCAGCGGTCAGGTCTTCGGCTAATAAGCCGGCAGGCAGATCTCCGGGTAAGGACCGACCACCAGGGCTCCGGGTTCTAGGTTTAACATAGGGGGCTGCAGATCGAGAGCTAGCTAGCTGGGCACCAGATAGTCTGCCGGCAGACAAAAGTCCGGTTATTTGACCCGCAACAGGACTTCATTTAGTGAGCCCGTAAGCCGGGCAGCTGCTCTCCCTCCGCTCCGAACACCGGCCGGCTTCCTGGTCTCCCAGCACTGCTTAGCGGCTGACCACGTGGCCGCACCTCTCCTCCACGTCTCCGAGCAACCAGACACGCCCTCGCCACCAAGCACCGCATCCGAACCCCGTCTATTAGGGAATGTTTTTATTGTGTACTGTGTGCTGTTTTACGAAGCAGACCTGCTGCTTTCTATATCTCTCTGCTATGCAGAGAGATAGAAAGCAGCACATCCATGCTGACAGGAGAGAGACCTGTGTTGATTACACACAGATCATTCCCTTCTCAGCTTTGCCAATGATTACTGAGTCCTGGCTGGGAATTGCCGGCCAGGACCCAGTGATTGACATCCTCAGCTTCAGCCAATAGAAGCGCAGGTAGGGCAGCGCGTGCATGTGCACCCTCTACCTGGAACTGCAAAATCATGTATAAGCCGCCCTGTAGCAGTACATCTGCTATGAGGAGGACAGGCAAGTGGTTAATTGATTGAACGGGTTTGCTATCCCTTACACCTTTCTACACATCAGAACTCACACAGATGTTGACAGCCTCCACTCCTCAAAACTCCACTCACTTTCAAATGAATAGTGTTTGAGTTTGACTGAGATGCCTGGTGGTTGCTGTGTTGGTGAACAGGGCATAAAGTAGGCTGTGCACTTAAAATCAAGGCCCACTTATTATCAGGGCCGTCTGCACCATGCAAAAATGCCATATTATAGCTGTTAAAAAAAACTATGCAGAAAAACTGGAAAATATACTCAGCTTTCAACCAGCCTCTGTCCTTGGTGCCTAGGTGAGAGTGACATCACAATCTTTCCATCAAGATGCTGGGAATGATAAGAAATTCAAATTTCAAAAGAAGCATCTTCTTGCAAGGTCTGGGATACTCAGCCTTCCTGGGATCTTGCTGGAATGTTTGGTTGAATGGTAGATTTAAGTAAGTTTATTTACTAACATTTCTCATCAGGTTTTTAATTTTTTGTACAGCTATGATGCTGCAATTTGGCATGGCAGTGCTGATGTACTAAGTGGATCTGGATTTTTAGTGCAAGGTTCCCTTTAATTTGAAGCTGAACACTAGGGGAATAAAAATATCATCTAATTACAGTTTTAATCTATTATAATATTATTAAATATACACTATATTGCCAGAAGTATTGGATGCCTGCCTTTACATGCACATGAACTTTGATGGCATTCCAGTCTGTAGGGTTCAATATTAAGTTGTCCCACCCTTTGCAGCTATAACAGCTTCAACTCTTCTGGGAAGGCTGTCCACAAGTTTTTAGTGTGTCTATGGGAATGCTTGACCATTCTTCCAGAAGCGCATTTGCGAGGCCAGTCACTAATGTTGGACAAGAAGGCCTGACTCACAGTCTCCACTCTAATTCATCCCAAAGGTGTTCTATCGGGTTGAGATTAGGACTCTGTGAAGGACAGTCAAGTTCCTCCAACCCCAAACTCACTCATCCATGTCTTTATGGACCTTGCTTTGTGCACTGGTACGCAGTCATGTTGGAACAGGAAGGGGCCATCCCACAAAGTTGGGAGCATGAAATTGTCGAAAATGTCTTGGTATGCTGACGCCTTAAGAGTTCCCTTCACTGGAACTAAGGGGCCAAGCCCAACCTCTGAAAAACAACCCCACACCATAGTCCCGCCTCCATCCAACTTTACACTTGGCACAATGCAGTCAGGGAAGTACCATTCTCCTTCACTCCACTCCTTCCCGTCACTATGGAGAACATGTCTCCACTGCTCTAGAGCCCAGTGGCGGCGTGCTTAACACCACTGCATCTGACACTTTTGCATTGCACTTGGTGATGTAAGGCTTGAATGCAGCTGCTCGGCCATGGAAATCCATGAAGCTCTCTATGCACTGTTGTTGTGCTAATCTGAAAGTCACATGAAGTTTGGAGGTCTTTAGCTATTGACTTTATAGACAGCTGTTGGCTTCTGAGCACTGTGCACTTCAGCATGTGCTGACCCCGCTCTGTCATTTTACATGGCCTACCACTTCATGGCTGAATTGCTGTTGTCCCCAGTTGCTTCCACTTTGGTATAATACCACTAACAGCTAGTCCTTCAGACACAGCTGATCACATGTTCAGGTAAAGTGTCAATCAGAGCTGCCTTTTACCATGTGATCAGCTGTGTCCAATCACAGCTGATCACAGTGTAAAAAGGAAATGCCGGTTATCGGCAATCCTTTCCTCATGCTGACAGTGTGTGAGGAGAGGAGAGCCAGTAAATGGAATTTCTTAGAGGGGACATCTGCACTGATCATCAGTGCCCTGATGATTAGTGTAGCCCCATCAGTCGTTTGTATCAGTGCCTATCAGTGCTTACCAGTACTTTGTATCAGTGCTTTGTATCAGTGCCCATCAGTGCTTTGTATCAGTGCCTCCTCAGTGCTGGCTATCAGTGCCCATCGGTGCCAGCTATCAGTGCCCATTGGTGCTGACTATCAGTGCCCATCAGTGCTGACTGTCAGTGCCCATCAGTGCTGCCTATCAATGCCCATCAGTGCCACCTATCAGTGCCCATGAGTGCCGCCTATCAATGCCTATCAGTGCCACCTATCAGTGCCCATCAGTGCTGCATATCAGTGCAGCCTCATCAGTGCCTCCTCATCAGTGCCCTTCAGTGCAGCCTATCAGTTCACATCAGTGCAGTCTCATCAGTGCACATCAGTGAAGGAGAAAAATCACTTATCTACAAAACTTGATAACAGAAACCAAGAAAAAATTTTTTTTTCAAAATTGTTGGTCTTTTTTCATTTGTTTAGCAAAATATAAAAACCCCAGTGGTGATTAAATACTACCAAAGGAAGTTTCTATTTGTCGCAAAAAAATTATAAAAATTTAGTTTGAGTACAGTATTACATGACCACACAATTGTCATTCAAATTGCAACAGTGCTGAAAGTTGAAAATTGGCATGGGCAGGAAGGGAGTAAAAGTGCTTGGTAGGCAAGTAAGTAAATGGATCACTAAATGATTTAAAAGCAATCATTCCACTGTAAGAAAAATAATCCACAAGTGGTGTAGATTTCCAACAACTGTTAATTTATCCAGGACTGGCTGGCTCACCAAATTCAATCCAAGAGCTGTCCATTTGATGCTGAAAGAACTTGACAATCAGGCAACTCATGCAATAGTTGTGGTCAAAGTGCATGCATCTACAATCAGAAAGAGATTGCACCAATGCAACTTGCATGAGAAGTGTGTTAAGAAAAAGCTTTTGCTGTCCGAAAAGAACATTCAGTTTGCCATTGAACATATGGACAAAGACCAGACCTTCTGGAACAATGTGCTGAATGCTGATAAATTAAAGATACAGTTATTTGGTCACAGTAACTGCAGACATGGCAGTATTTCAGGAGAAGAACCTTATACCAACTGTGAAGCATGGTGTTGTAAATGTTGTTTTTAAAGGTAATCCTGGCACACAGAGGTAGCTTATCCAAAATATTATACATAGAATAGTCAAATGGCTGTCAAGACACTGTGA
The DNA here is from genome assembly GCF_062004578.1 of Staurois parvus. NCBI lineage: Eukaryota > Metazoa > Chordata > Amphibia > Anura > Ranidae > Staurois > Staurois parvus. Next base: position 17,396,139 of record NW_028317951.1, on the reverse strand, counting down.
TAGAAGGCCGTGACTATAAAAGTCCATAAATTGTATAAGTCCTTCGAGCACTGAAGGTCAAATGGCGGCAACCATCCTTAAGAGTGTAGCTAGGTCTAAAAATTGAGAGAAGAGGGAGAGAAAAGGAGGCACCAGCTAAGTGCAGTATGTTAGTAAACCATTTATCAACATAGGATTAAAAACAATCACAGGAGTTAGGAAAAACAAAGCTCATCTGTAAGTCTATGAAGGACCTCTCCTCTTCGCCCTGCAGGTACTGAAGGTTGTGATCTAGAACGCCATGTGGATGAGGCTGGATACTCAGCTCTTGCAAGGACCAGGAAACTCCACGGTGACTAGCGTGGAACGCACTGGCAGAAGTTGTCACTGGAAGAGTCGGAGGGCCAGATGTGGACCACAGAGATTCATAGACTGCACGCTCAGAGCCTCTAGTTCCTTCTACAGGCTTACATATCTAGGTATGCACCTCACAGTAAAGCAACAACTTTCGAGGTGCATGTAGGATATGTAGGACTGTAGAACGAGCTAGAGGCTCCCAGAGCATAGCCTGTGTATCTCTATTGTCCACATATGGCTCTCCAACTCTTCCAGTATTGTCACTTCCACCGGTGTGTTCCACGCTAGTCAGCGTGGAGTTTCCTGGTCCATGCATGAGCTGAGAATCCAGCCCCATCCCCATGGCATTCTAGATCACAACCGGCGGTACCTGCAGGACAGAGAGGAGGGGCCCTTAATAGACTTACAGATGAGCTTTGTTTTTCTTAACGCCTGTGAGTGTTTTTATTTCTGCACTTTGCTGGCACCTTCTTCTCTCTCCCTCTAAATGTTATGGTTTGCTGTTACTTTGCTGCATCACGGGCGGGGAAGCTTGTGGTCATCAAGTCAACTGTACAACCTGCATCTTATCAAAGCATGCTCCAATGTGAAACCAAATGTCCAAAAGATGACATTGAACTGGAACAGGGGCGGACTGACCATTTGGGAACTCGGGCACTGCCCGAGGGCCCGGGGTCAGTAGGGGGCCCAATGAGATGCCCCTGGTACCTTTTTCATAGGCTTTTTTGAGTTTGGGCAAGGACACAGGGGCCCTATGATCCCCTACTGCCCTGGAGCCCCATGAGTTGTCAGTCCACCCCTGAACTGGAAATAAGTCTTTTACCACAATAATGTTCCAAAACACACTCAAATTCACCAAGGAATGGTTAAAATAAATAGTGGGCCATAGACTGCCCTAGGTAAAGGTCTGATTTTATTTACTTTTAAATTTTGTAGGGGGATTTTGAAACGGGTAGTTCATGCAAGGAAACCCACAAATATCTTGCAACTGAAAACTTTTTGAATGGAGAAGTGGTCGAAATTTTCATTAGTAGATGTCAGAGTTATAAGAAGTAATTTTTGCTACAGGGAGCAATATCAGCCTACTTTTTCCACTGTAAACCATTTCATCTCTTGATATTTTTCTTGAATAAATGATTGAAAAGGCACATTTCTCTAGTGTTCTTATTCGAGTATATCACATTTATCTGCAGGCACGTTTTGAATAATAATCTTATGCTTGGCTGTTCAAATTTGTTTGAAAAAGTCAGCAATATCCATGGGATGTACATTTTTCAAATTACTGTGTATCAGTGACAGGATCTGCTTGGAAAGTAGGGAGATGCAAGCTGACCTTCACTTCGATGATCTACAGGAACTGGATTAAAGAGGCAGCTCTGAGTAATGTAAACAAACCCCACACTGGTGACAGAAACAAATCAAAAAGTATTAAAGTGTATGTCAGGGCAGAATAAAAAGACATACACAGTACATGTCTGAAACACATGCACATTTCCCTATGGTTTAACCCTTTAAAGACCCAGCAAGTACTTAACAATATCTGTTTATCTGCCAGACATGCAATCAGCAATAGTCATCAATATGTTTATAATTTTAATTTGTTTTCAAACTTTTGTAGCACTGCCCTCATAGGAGTTGCTGAAGATTTGGGACGCACTACAGTCCTGCACAGTCAGGCAACACACATTTTCTATAGACTTGCATTCAGAGTCAGTAATCAGTCCTTGAGCTTGGTTTTATGTTTTATTTAGGGTTGTTAGACTTGGATGGGGTAAGGGGTGTAAGGGATGCCCAGTGGAACTGCACACCAAGGATGAACTCCTTAGCAACTATATACAAGTCTTTACAAAGTAGAAACCCTTCTTAGAGAGCTCGCCAGCCTCTCTTGGTATACCACCTCAGACCCCAGATAATCCTCCTCTTATCCAGCTGCCTGAGGGAATCCCTGGGCAAGTGAATCAAGTGCCTGTCACTTCAAATGAAACAGTCCCGGGTAAGAAGCTAATCAGGTTTCCTGCCAGAGTGCTCTTTTTCCCTTAACTGGCCCAGGGGGTGCAGGACTACTCTCTCAGTCTCAATCCTGCAAACAGATTTAGGTAGGTGGCTGCCTTCAGGCCTTCCGCTGGGCTAGCTCCTTTCCTGTCTCTACAGGTGGTCCTCGCTCTGGGGGTGGTGAGGCTAAGTTATCCTCCTTTCTAGCACCCTGCCTTTCCAATGGGCCTCCTCCCAGGCTCCTGCATCTCAGCTTCCTCACATTGTCCACCCAAACTCTGCCTTGCTGAGCAGGCTTAACCACTTTTAAGGACTGTCCTGACCCCATGTCAACCCTCTTGCTTGGGGATTGGTCAGGATCCTTAAACAGTGCAGACCAGCCCCTTCTCACCACCGCCCACTGCTTCTAGAATCTTCTCCAAGGTTCTAGAGCAGGGGGAGGTATCAATGAACTGCTCTGCAGAGCCTCTCAGCCCTGACCCAAATCTGACCCAGGCTGATACTCAGCCTTCCTAACTAAAAAATAATCAGCTAGCTCCCCCTAGATAACTAGGAGGGTGCTACATTCACCCCCCACTGAAAAACAACTAATGTCCTCACTGGCTGGGGGACAAACAAAAATAGTTCCTGAGCCCAGGAATGGGCATCTCATACAGAGCAATGGAGATGGGAAGAGGGTCTAAGATCCAAGATTCTAGAATAGGGGGAGGCATCAAGGAACTGATCTGCCGATTCTCTCAGCCCTGACTCTAATTTGACCCAGCTGACTATTGTCCAGGCTGCTACTCAGCCTTCATAACTAAAAACATAATCAACTAGCAAACCCTATCTAACTAGGAGGGTGCAACACTCATTACAGCTGCTGGAATTGCTTCTCCTGCATGTAGAGCTACCACTGTAGGGGCAGCTGATTGCTAATGATTAATGCACAGTCACTACACTCCTCCAGATAGCAGCAGTATAGATAATGATGATGACCAAAGTTCTCCTTCGCTGCCACCACAGAGCTCTGTCCAGGCACACTGCCACAAAGAGCAATCTAGGAGATGTATTTTTGTGGTTTTATTGTTGAGTAACTTGGGGTGTAGGATTATAGGGAATATTCCAGGGACACTAACAGAACAAGAGGACACTCTTCACTAGGCTGCAAACAGCATACATTCCTCCCAAGACAGACTATTATGGGCCAGAGGTATGTACTCCCAAGAGGGGAACTACTTGATGCAGCTTTCAAGGACAGTCCTCTCAAGAAAAATCAGAGAAAACTAATGTAGGAGTCATTATTGTGCTCTTGGAGTATTTTGGTAGGCCAGCCACTCCTGGGAAGGTTCACCACTGTTCCAAGTTTTCTCCATTTGTGGATAATGGCTCTTACCGTGGTTCGCCGGAGTACCGAAGCCTTAGAAATGGCTTTTTCAACCCTTTCCAGACTGATACATGTCAATTACTTTGTTTCTTATCTGTTCTTGAATTTCTTTAGATCACAGCATAACGTGTTGTTTTTTGAGATCTTTTAGCATGCTTCACATTGTCAGATAGCTTCTTTTTAAGTGATTTCTTGATTCAACAGGTCTCACAGTAATCAGGCCTGGGTGTGGCAAGTAAAATTTAACTCAGCTTTTCAAAAAATGTGGTTAGTCACAGTTCATTTACAATTTAGCAAGGAGGGCAATAACTTTTTCACATAGGGCCAGGCAGGTTTGGACAGCTTTTTTCCATTAATAAATTAAATAATCATTTAAAAACAGCATTTTGTATTTACTTGGGTGATCTTTGTGTACTATTAAAATTAGTTTTTGATGATCTGACAAGTATGCTAAGAAAAAAAAAACAGGAAGGGTGCAAATACTTTTTTAAAGCACTGTATTTTCTTCACATCTAAGCTGCTAAAAGTAAAAGGAATGGCTGTTGAGTATAAACCCTAATCTAGCACATTCATTTTTATTCCCAACACAATCCCACAAATCTGATTGTTTTCTTTAGGGGAATATATTTATCATCCCAGCTTGATTTTCATCAACTCAGGGTGATTTAAAATATACAAAGAGCTCCAGCATAGCATCAAGCAAGAGGAAGCATTTGGTTATAACAATAAACCATTAAACACAAGCACCCTTTCAGGTATCAAGCATTGGGAGGCCCTGCAGCTACAAAGTTAGTAATTAGAAAAAAGCTTGTTAAATCCCATTCTTTTAAGTCTCTTTTTTGCCTGGCCCACTTTTCACACCATATTTATACAATTATGTGATTATCTGCTTTTTTTGTATTGACAGAATAAGTAAAAAAGAAAGACTGAGATAAAGGTAATTAGTGGCATAAAATAGCACTTATATAGGTCTGTTTGAAAATGTCCATGGTGTTTGCACATTTTGCAGTCATCTGAAATGAGCACCCCCAAATCATTTTCTTCTGTAGCTTTGGTCAATGCTGAACCTCCTATATTGTACTCTATGAGAGGGTTATTTTTCCCTAAACACATCATTTTTAATTTAGAAACATTGAACTGCTGAACATCTGAGTGTCCATTGCTTTGACCCACTTTAATACAACATATATTAACCACTTGCCTACCAGGCACTTATACCCCCTTCCTTACAAGGCCACTTTTCAACTTTCAGCGCTGCCGCACTTTGATTGACAATTGCGCGGTCATGCAACATTGTACCCATATGAAATTTTGATCATTTTTTTCTCACAAATAGAGCTTTCTTTTGGTGGTATTTAATCGCCACTGGGCGCTTTACTTTTTGCGCTATAAATAAAAAAAGTGCAAAAAATTCGAAAAAAAAAAATGTTCTTTGTTTCTATTATAAAATTTTTCAAACAGGTATTTGTTCTCCTTCACTGATGTGCGTTGATGAGGCAGCACTGATGGGCACTGATAGGCAGCACTAAAGGGCACTGATAGGCAGTACTAATGAGGTGGCACGGATAAGCGGCACTGATAGACAGCACTAATGAGGTGTCACGGATAGGCGGCACTAATATGCAGCACTGATAGGCGGCACTGATAGGTGACACTGATGATGGGTACTGATAGACGGCACTGACTGGCATCACTGCTGGGCACTGACTGGCGGCACTGACTGGCACAACCCCTGGGCACTGACTGGTGGCACTGACTGGCAGCACTGCTGGGCTGCACTGGTGGGTGGCACTGGTGGGCAGCACTGGTGGGTGGGCACAGGTGGGTGGGCACAGGTGGGTGGCACTGGTGGGCACAGGTGGGTGGGCACAGGTGGGTGGCACTTCTGGGCACAGGTAGGTGGCACTTCTGGGCACAGGTGTGTGACACTGCAGAGTGGCACAGGTGGGTGCACTGCTGGGCACAGGTAAGTGCACTGCTGGGCACAGGTGGGTGATCTGCTGGGCACAGGTGGGCGGAGCTAGTGGGCGCACTGCTGGGCACCGATCATCAGGGCACTGATCATCAGTGTCCTGATGATCGGTGCCGATCCCCGCTGTGACAACTGCCGGTTCTCGGCAGTACTTTCCTCACGATCTGACAGTGTGAGGAAAGTGCAGCCAAGAACCGGCACTTGCATTTCCCTGTGATCAGCGTGTCATTGGACACCGCTGATCACGTGGTAAAAGGCCGCTGGGATCGGCCTTTTACCACATCACGTGATCAGTTGTGTCCGTAGGACACAGCGATCAAGGAGATCGCCGGGTGCGCGCCCCCTGGGGCGCGCAGGAGAGCGCGTTCTGGGGGGACGTCATATGACGTCCACCCAGAACTGGCCGGCCGCAGTGAAGCCGTCATTTGGCTATCTGCGGTCGGCAACTAGTTAACCTCCCTGGAGGTATTCCCGAGTGTAGCTCAGGGTAAAGTTTCAGTACCACAAGTGGTAACCCCGAGCTACACTTGGGATTACCCTGCAGCGTTGCTCCAGGATCCCTTCTGCACTTACCTTGTCCTGCGCTCCCGCGATGTCCCTCCTGCAGTGTCCCCAACAATGTCCTTGGGCTGATGCCGGCATCTGTCTTTCGGGTTCCGTTCTCTGCAATGTCAGGACATACAGGGACGGAACTGGCAGGAAATTTGAAAATTTTAAAAGTGACATTCACTAAATTCACAAAACGCACATAGTATAACATTACTGTATCAAACCATTTCACATACATTTTGTCCCTAGTGCTTTGTCCTGTGCCCTACCTGCATTTTTACTGTTCTTTCTGCCTAGAAACTGAGAAACGTCCATGGCGTCCAAAAAGCGTCCCTTTAGGTCAAAAGCGGTTTTAGACCAGGTAGAGAACAGCGATAGTAAATTAGAACCACTTGCAGAATTGAGTGATAATGATTCATGGGGAAATTCGTCATCAGACACTGAAAACGATTTTGGGACTTTGCTCAGTGATGTGCGAACTTGGCGCTATATTTCAAATTTCAGTGTATTTGGTTTGATTACATTATGGAATTAAATTTATTATTATATTATTATTTTTTATGATTATTTATTATATTATAATTTATGATTTCGTGTTTCAAATTGTAACATACCCGGGATGTTTACTAGACTCTTGTTCAGACAGATTTCAGTGAGTTATTCCTAAAAATTACAGGCCTACAATAACAAAAACTACATTTCCATGCAAAAAAAAGTACCGCTTTGAGCACAGAAATATGGACATAATCAAACTGCTAGGGAGGCTACACTCACTGGCCTGTAGCTGCCAGATTCTTCCTTAGTACCCTTCTTATGGATAAGTACAATTTTAGGTCTCTGCCAATCATGATATGAGGAAATTCTCCAGTTAGAAGCCGGGGCGGACTGACAACTCATGGGGCCCCTGGGCAATAGGGGATTATGGGGCCCCTGTGTCCTTGCCCAAACTCAAAAAAGCCTATGAAAAAGGTACCAGGGGCATCTCATGGGGCCCCCTACTGACCCTGGGCCCTCGGGCAGTGCCCGATTTTCCAAATGGTCAGTCCGCCCCTGGTTAGAAGAGATTGGTAAAAAATAGATCAGTTATTAGTCTAGCAACCACAACTTGAGCGTTTCTAAGAACTCAGGGAGGAATACTATCTGGACCCATCGCTTATGAAGCTGTAAGTGAGCTAGTTCATCTGCTACCTCTACCTCTGGAAACCTTGGAAATGAAATATACAGTGTATTCCATATATTCTCTGTATAGGTTTTCCTTATCTTCTTATATAACTTGCTGCCTAGAACAGTGGTATAGAAATTTTCAAGTTCTTTATGAAGACCTGTGTAGTTGCTTCATTGATGTGGTTACTGGACACTGCCCCAGAGCTAGGAGTTCAAACAATATACTGTCACTTGCACCGGCTGGAGTTCTTTGTAATTGAAAGGACCAGAGCTATACCTAACAAAGTGAAGGAAGGCCCTGGACTTTTGCGATAGCAAAGGGGGCAATTTACTAAGAGATAAATACCTCATGAATTGTGGACTTAAAATAATTCCTGCAGTATTTATTTTAAAAGTAGTCAATTAGCTAAAATACATTTGTTATTTACCGAATGCATTAAATATTTATGTTTTGAGATTTTTAGCACTTAAATTTTGCATTATTTTTGAAGTTGTTTTTTCAAAAAATTTATTGCAGGCTTACATTGCACCAGAATGTACACAGCAATAATGTGAAACTATGAAAACATTGTAGTGTGCTTTCATCCCCAAAATGATCTCCCTCTGATGAAATTTTACAACTCATTTTCATTCCTGAGCTCAGAGGAGAACATTTTCACATTGATACATTGTATACTTTTCACTTTCTGGTCAGTGCAGAGTTCCTCTAATTGTTATTTTGTACATTTGTAAAATATCGCCAGCAAACACCAGCTGATAAATAATGAATGTGTGTGTTTTTCAATGAATTGACTTTAACCATTTGCCCTCCAGAGGATTTACCCCCCTTCCTGACCAGGCCATTTTTTGAGTGCTGCGTTACTTTAACTGACAATTGCGCGGTCATGCAATGCTACAGCCAAATGAAAATTATGTATTGTTTTCCAACAAATTGAGCTTTCTTTTGATGCTATTTGGTTTCCTGTGCGTTTTTTATTTTTTTTGCTATAAACAAACAAAACAAACTGACAATTTTGAGAAAAAAACAATATTTTGGACTTTTTGCTATTAACCACTTCAAGTCTGAACACTTTCACCCCCTTTGAGTCCAGGCCAATTTTTAGCTTTCAGTGCTATCACACTTTGAATGACAATTGCCTGGTCATGCAACACTGTACCCATCAGAATTTTTTTTGAGACAGATAAAACTTTATTTTGTTGGTATTTATTCACCACTGGGATTTTTATTTTTTTGCTATATAAATGAAAAAGTCCAAAAATTTTGAAAACAAAGTGTTTTTCTTATAAAATTTTGCAATTAAATAATATTTTTTCATAAATCTTGGACAAAATGTATTCATCTATCTTTTTAGTAAAAAAAAGACCCAAATTAGTTTATAACCAAAAATTTAAAAATTTCAACACATTTATTTACATTTTTATTTTAGTTATATATTATTATTTATGTCTTTTTGTTTGTTTTTTTTTCAATCATACCGTCACCCTAGCAGTACAGTGTCACCATAGTGACACTGTACTACTTGTGGGGGGTGATGAAGATTTTTTTTTCTTTTTTTACACTCATTGCTTTAATACCCATAAAGGCTGGAAAAGCAATCATTTTTCCTTCTCTTTGGCTGTATTCCTGCAGCCATTGAGAAACACTGTGAGAGCTGTGATTGGTCACAGCTTGTCACATGGTACAAGGCTGTTGTGAATAGCCTTGTACCATGTGACCTCGGTGATCATTCACAGATTTCACAAGTAGTAAGCAATGATGTCAGGAAGTGACATCTTGTTTGTCACTGTTCATGTGATCTCTGATTTGCCAATCAGGGATCACATGAGTCAGGACCTCTCACAGAGGTCCCGTACAGCGATCGGTGTTCCCAGGTAGCACACACAGGCAATGGATGTGGGGGGAATGTTTAGAAACATCCACCACATCAGTAGCGCTCCTGTCTGGCCATTTTTATCAACATGGACTGGACTAGAAGAGGTTAAACATGTCCAGTAAGCACATTTTAAAAATCAAATTTCATAAACTTATGCCAAAATGTATTCTGCTCCATGTCTTTGCTAAAAACAAAAATCCCAATACGTGTAAATTAATTGGTTTATGTGAAAGTTATAGTGTCTACAAATGGAGGAATATATAGTGGGATTTTTTTTTTAAATACTAGTAATGGCGGCGATTAGTGACTTATAGCGGGACTGCGGCAGGTATTCTGACACTAGTGGGGGGGAACTGACTAACTGTCACTGACATCCCCAGTGACACTAATACAGTGATCAGTGCTAATAAAAAGCACTGACACTGTACTAATGACACTGGGCAGGCAGGGGTTAACATCTGGAGTGATCAAAGAGTTAACTGTGTACTGTTTTACTGTGTGCGTGTTTCACTGTAAGCACATTGCTTTATATGGCTCTGCTATGCAAAGCCATACAAGGCAGTGTGCAGGAGCTGACGGGAGAGATCTGTATTGTTTGCATACAGATCTCTCCCCCGTCAGTGATCGTCGGGTGCCGGCGGGGAATCACTGGCCGGGACCCTGTGATTGCCAGCTGAGGCCACCAATGGCCAAAAGTAAAATCATATATACAGTATATACATGATTTCGTGCAGCCTTGCCGCCCTGCAGCAGTATTTCTGCTATAGGGCGGCGAGAAAGCAGTTAATGATTTATCTCATTTTTTTGCAGTATTTATCTCACTGTTTTAACAAATGTGCAGCATTTACCTCACATTTGATAATTTTCTTTGATGAATTGACTCTTTTATTATCTCATGCCATATATCTGAAAAATGAGTCAAGTGACCTTCATATCGCATGCATTAGCCTTTAGTGAATTGACCCCAACGTGTCATTCATGAGAAGGTGAACAATAATATCAGTGCAGCAAATGATTAAACCTAGTGTAACATAAAATGGATGGTAATCAATGGTAACTAAAGTGAAATCCAAACTATATTCAAGTTATATGAGAAAAAATTGTACAAGGGCTTATTAAGGGGCTGAGCAATATAGAGATAGCAGGGCTGTGACATATATTACTTGAAGCAGGAAAGACAAGGACACCAACAGGACTAACACAAATGGTTGGGGATCGAGGATCAACTGCGCAGTCTGAACATGGGATGGAAGTGTGCTTAGATGTTACAGGTGACCTGGAAGAGCACACAATTTTGGACTCACAGAAATGGCAGGAGTATATTGTAGCACTGGGGCGCTGGCCTTACAGGTAGGCAGGAGTGCTAGTAAGAGACACTTACAGTGCCACGGTGCCGGACCTACAAAGAGAGAGGAGTACAGGAGTATCTTAAAACAGTGGGATGCTGGGCTTACAGGAAAACATGGGTAATGATATGTATGAGGAAAATAGAGGGACAGGGGTTCCAGGTCTAGGATTCTAGGGCAGGGAGGATACATATTGGTAATGAAGGAGGGGAACACAGCATGTTCACATGTACAGCAAAGGTGGGGGTCATTGGAGTCCAAGGAACCACAATGTCCTCATGCACACTGGACGTTTTGATAATGCTGGTAACAATAGCTGTGTAAAGTCATGATAAAAACATGAGTTTTTCAGCTTTTTTTTAGTGTTTAGTGGCGTTTTTCCACGTTTGCGTTTTTTAGCGTCTTTTTTAACCAAAAAAAATTTTTTATTAACCAAAAAAACATTTTATTTTGGTCAACAAAACGGCCAGAAACGCAGGTTTGCCACGTTTTACCGCGTTTTTCAGCGTTAGAGCATTTTTACAGCTAAAAAACTCCTCTAGAAACCCACTAGTCCTCGGTTTTTTTCCCAGCCAAAAAACGTTGATTACAGTCTGTGTGCATGGACACATAGGATAACATGCTGGGGGGTTTACTAGCTGTAGAAAAAAACATCAAAAGCCAAAAACAGCCGCTGTAAAAACGTTCCGTGTGCATGAGGACTCACTCAACAGTGCAGGCAGCCATTGGGAACTAAGAGCTGATAAGCAGGTAAGAGTGCCTTGCAGTGCTGAAGCACAGGTATCACAGGTCAGTAAGTAGTACAGCCAGGGGCAGACTGACCATTTGGAAACTCGGGCACTGCCCGAGAGCCCGGGGTCAGTGGGGGGCCCCTTGAGATGCCCCTGGTACCTTTGTCATAGGTTTTTTTGAGTTTGGGCAAGGACACAGGGGCCCCATGATCCCCTATTGCCTGGGGGCCCCATGAGTTGTCAATCCGCCCCTGAGTACAGCCCAAGCTGGCAGGAGTGTGCAGGAACATACAGAGACACCAGGAACAGTTAGTAGGACACAGAAGTACAGTGAATAAATAGGCATTAGTAGTAATGCACAGAGACAAACAATAACTACTAGGAGCAAGCAGTAATGCATGGGGCCACATAGCAGGAAGAAAACTAGGAATACACATAGAGACACTGAGCCCTGGTTCACACTGATGCAGTGCAGAATTCACAGTGTTTTCTGTGCAAATTCCGCACCGCATCAGAATCGCACAACGTTCATGCGAAACGCTGGGGGTGTGTATGATCAGTTAACAACACCCTGAAAGCGGTCTGTAAAATGCAGTGTGATGTGCAGAATATGATCGCATAAATGTGAATACCCATGTGATCCGAATCTAGCGCGGACCAAAAAAAGGGCCCTGAACCATTTTTGTGCAGGTGCGGTGCAATTAGAGCCATGCTAAATATATGGCTCCAATCGCACCGCACACAAATCGCTTGTGATTTGCACAGGAATGCGGTGTGGCATAACAAATGTACTGATAGCGATTTGTAGAAACTCACAAGGGATCATGGAGGTGCAGAAAAGCTGAAAGGACAAACAAGGGGTACAAGTACACTGAAATGCTCAGAGGATACCAAATGTGCAAGGATACAGGTTGCAAGTAGGAAAACACAGAGAGTCACTGGGGACAGGCTGGAAGACATTGGGAACACTGGGGCTATGGAGATCACTCTGGAAGGCACTGGGGGACATTTGCAAACAGTCATTAGGAATAAAGGGGGGGGGTCATACTACAGGATCACAAGCAATCCCAGGGTCAAAAGGAGTCTCTCAGAAAGTTAGGGACACTAGGGGTCTTGGTGTCACTTGGAGTCCTCTTCACTAGGAAACACTGGGGGACAACAGAGAGCTAAGTATGGGAATGGATATTCTATGCACCACATCCCTAGCAATTACATTACTGACCTACAAAATAACAGAGAAACTTAATTTTCTTTGGTGCTTAATCTCTCAGGGACAAAAACACATCTCTGCAAAGCACTTTTTTTTAAAAACCAATAGTTTATGTACATATATTATAATACATAATAAAAACTATAAAAATATTAAGGTATTCAGTAGTCCTGGTGGCTATTGTCACTGAGGCTGAATGCAAGGATAATCATAAATTTTCCTCTCACTGGAAAAATAATGGAGGGGAAAACCTCAAATGGGGATCCTTTCCTAGAGATAACAAGGAGAGATTTATTCTCATTTCTTGTGGTCACTCGGACACAGATGACAAAAAAACCCAAACCTGGTCTTTATCTATTCCTCAGACTAAAATGTTTTTAAAAATGGCCACAGATATTTTAGGTTCAACTCTCTACAAATGATAGAAATAGATGGATATGACTAAACAGATGCAAAGCAGCAGAATAATGTATCTGATTAAACTCTTATAGAAGTGAAATACATCAAATGGAGGAGGTCAGGTGGGTGACAGTGTTGACTCATTGGGGTTGCTCACTTTGCAAGTGCAGTTTCACTCTACAAGGGAATTTTCCCTAAAGCTTAGTGAATTAGGTGAAGAATTGGTGACTTCCAATATCCAATCATATGCAAGCAAAAATGTTGCTTTCTTATTTTCCTTGTCTGTGATTGGGTATTCTTTTCAAAAAATTCACTAAGCGTTGGGGAAAATTCGGTTCCAGAGCGCAACGTCACTTGCAAAGTGAAAAATGTATATGCTTTTAGTAAATCAACCCTATTGTCAATAAGGTTTTATTACAAAGGATATCAGAATGCAGAACTGAAATTCTTTTGTGAGCAGTAATCTGCATGTTCCACTGTTATTTTACTTTCAAGTAAATTAAATGATTATGTTGGAAAAATGCCTTCCTCAGACTGTTCCTATTTTACCTTGTTCACAAGAAATCATACTTACCTGTTAAACACCATCACAGCCAGTCTCTGACATGATAAGCTACGCTCACTGTTTGAGGGTAGGCCCTCCCTTTAATTTCCTCTAGTGGGCCCCAGGTACCTCAGTTCAACACTCGCTGCTTGGGAGGGCCGTATTTGTGAATCCTACTGGTCTTAAGCCACCTACAGAAAAATGTGCTTAAGTAGTCTCAAATCATCCTTGTATACCTGTAGACTGTTGCTACTACAATTCCGGTAAGAAGAACTAAGAAAAAAGCTCATATAAATTATACAGACTGTAATGGTTGGTCAGTTGTTTGGATAACTGTTGGGAGAGTTTTATTTTTAAATTATTCACTCTGCCAGAAACATTACTTTTCTATCCTTTTGTGATTTTAATTAAAGCTTTTCAAATAGTCATTTACATATTTGTGCTTTAATTTGTATAGTTTATATATTTTTTATGTTCTTTTTCCAGCTGTCGTGGTATTTGCCTTCATCCTGTGTTGGTTGCCCTTCCACGTGGCACGCTACTTGTTTTCCAAGTCTTTTGAAGCTGGATCCTTGGAAATCGCTCTGATAAGTCAATACTGTAACTTGGTTTCCTTTGTGCTTTTCTACCTGAGTGCTGCCATTAACCCGATTTTATATAACATTATGTCAAAAAAATACCGCGTGGCTGCTTGCAGACTATTTAAACTAAAGAGGATTTCCCGTAAAGCACCTTACACCACAAATGATGAGAGTTCTCCTGCCTGGACAGAGTCTAACGTCAGCACATGACAACAAATAGATGGGCTACGTGCACAACATTAAAGCCATAGTATGCCAACAAACACATTGTAGGAGCCATGTACCACATTGTGTATTTAATGTTCGCACATAATGGAACCAAGAATTATCTCAGGTTGCTTTTGGATTGTGATGGAAATTGGGACTGATCTAATGTACCCATAGAAACCTTAATGATCATACTCTTTCTGGAGCAATTTTTTTTTTCTTCTCAACAAAATATTATTTTTTGTATTGGTTTCTCAGAAGGGTGCTTAAGAAACTAAGTTTCTCTGATGAAGTTTTGGTACATTTGCAGAGTGTTTAATAAGCTATATCTTACTTGTGCTGCTATGAACTGTCTGTAATGCATTGTACTGTTTCATGCTGTGGCTTAAGTGTCCAGAGACTAGATGTCTTATTTTTCATTACAGTATAGGGTTTTAATGTAGTGTGGCAAGAGAGAGGAAAATAAAGTCTCTTTAAAACAAAAATTGTTTCCTCACACTTTTACTGGCTATGATGTTTACATGCATATACTGTATGAATTCACCAAATAGTAATGTGTTGCAGAAGCAGGGACTAAAGTGTCTGAAGGAATTCAACAAACGTATCATGGTATTTAGAGCAAGTTGTGTTTGTTGATGGAACTGTGAGCCAGTTACCAGCTGACTGGTCTTTAGCTTGTTAAGGTGTAGTACCCTGCAGCCCAACCTATGGCCCTAGGACCATGAACGACCCTTTTGAACTTGTCATGCAACCGTTGGAACCAGACTATAGTTAGAAAAGGATCATTTATTTGTAAAGCAGTAATATCCTTAGTATCTACTGATCTCATGTAATATAATTCCAGTATCTCACAGCAGCAAGTCTCCACTCTCCAACCAAACCTCCAGCATGTGACAATCCACCCTAGCATTACATATTCTGTATTGAACATTTTGAATGGCCATTCGGTGGTATTAGTTGATCTCCCTATACATTGTAAATTGGCAGTCACTGCTATTGTGTATTATTTGGTGGTTTCCACTGAATAACTTTAAGTACATATCACCTAGCAGCGGTGATACTGCTAGTTTTATTAGTAAATATTTCCACAGGTCTATCCTACCTGAAGATATTTGAGATATTATGGGTTTTTTTGTAAATCCACAAAACTCAATCTTTGTTAACACATGCAAGCTCTAAATATGTTTTTTATTACCTCATCTGTTTTATATTTAATTTTTGTAAATTGTAATACAGCCATTTACTAGACTAGATTATTGTATCTGGCCATTATATAACCCAGTAGTCTCAACTGGTAAGCCTCAATTAATTGGTTTGCTTTAAAACACTTGTGCCTCAAATTGAACATAATCTGGCTTGAAATGGTTCTAGGGTGACAGTGCTAAGCCCCGCCACATAAATTGTGCCATTTGCCAGCAAAATGATACGAGTTGTAATTGAGGACCTTTAGGAAACAAGAATTATTCTCAGCTTACTCACTCCCAATGCAATAATAATTAATTACAAAAAAACAACACACAAAATTATGTTTGTAGAAGCTCACTTTAGACAGATTACACTTATTTTGTTGAAAACATGCCTTTAGGGCTCATTCTCACTTGTGGCAGATACTGCTACCCCTAAAGTGATCCACAGTGGTTGATTGATCGACAGCTGGGAGGTGGTTGCAGCATGGCCCCAATAATTATGGTCATGTTCAGCAACTGTACAGCTTAAGGAATGCAACAGAGGGGTTCATTTTTGCCACACCCATGAAGCAAAGAATTGTGGCTGCGCCATGAGTAAAGCCTAGTACACACAAAGTTTTTTTTGTTCAACCCACACAACTCTTTTCTTATGTCAAACAGAATTACACTCCAGTCACTATTGCCAGCTTGCACATCTGAAAACAGCTCTGTATTATACAAATTACCAGATCTAGAAGAGCATTTTTTTCAGTTAGGGCTTCTACCATTAGATCTATAAAACTATCCTGCAGAGCACTCAGATCTAGCAAGCCTTAGTTGACTGTGGAGTACTAATATATGGCAGCACAGACTTATTTGAATATTTGATTACATGAATCCATGGTCCATATAAGGCTATTTTCAGATCTCCATAATTTTCACTCAACTATTTGTAGTCTGTGTATGATATAAATACTGTATATGCTATCAGAAGGAAAAGACAGCTGGTAGATAAAACAACAGTTTATTTGATCACTAAGCATAAATTATTTTGTAGCCATAACCATTTTTATTGAAAAATGTAATAGAAATACCTTAAATTTGCCATAGTAGCTTACAGTATGTTTCTATTCATGCAGGCAGTGTATATGTATATATATATATATATATATATATATATATATATATATATATATATTCGTTCTCACCAATGTCATAAAATGAAAAAATGAAATTGAAAGGTCCTCGGATGGCTCAAACTGGCTTCCATTTCCAGGAAGATAATGACATCCCTTCATTTCCACAGATGATCACTACAACCCAATGTGGACATTTAATAAAATTTGCCGTCAAGCCAAGGAAATATATTCTGAAGCTCATTCAGCTCAATACGACATAGCAGAACTCACAAAATAACTTGTGGGTTTGTGTGAAGAAGTGAAATAATACAGAAATGTGTGACCTTTTCAAGGTCTGGACATGTCAAAGTCAGTTGAACATCATATATGGAGAATATTTGTAATGCTGTGCTGTTCTAATAATCCTTCAAGGGTTTATAAGAGAATAATAGCACTTTCAAGGTTTTTGTTCAGCTATACACTACTGTGCAAAAGTTTTAGGCAGGTGTGAAAAAATGCTGTATATTAAGAATGCTTTGAAACATAGATATGTTAATAATTTATTTTTATCAATTAGCAAAATTGAAAGTAAATGAACAAAAAAAAAATCCAAATCAAATCAATTTTTGTTGTGACCACCCTTTGCCTTCAAAACAGCATTAATTCTTTTAGGTACACTTGCACACAGTTTTTGAAGGAACTCGGCAGGTAGGTTGTTCCAAACATCTTGGAGAACTAATCACAGATCTTCTTTGGATGTAGGCTGCCTCAAATCCTTCTCTCTCTTTGTGTAATCTTAAACAGAGTTGAGGATGTTGAGATCAGAGCTCTGTTGGGGCCAAACCATCACTTCCAGGACTCCTTGGTCTTATTTACACTTAAGATAGTTCTTAGTGACATCGGATGTATGTTTGGGGCCGTTGTCGTGCTGCAGAATACATTTGGAATTCTCCACCATGCTTCACTGTAGCCTGTAGACATTCCGTTTTGTAACACTCTCCTGCCCTTCGGCAGAAACTGCCTCCTGCTACAGACAAATATTTCAAGTTTTGACTCATCAGTCAAAACACCTGTTGCCATTTTTCTGCACCTCAGTTCCTATGTTTTTAGACATAGTTGAGTTGCTTAGCCTTATTTCCACGTCAGAGGTATGGCTTTTTAGTCACAATTCTTCCATGAAGACCACTTCTGGTCAGACCTCTCCAGACAGTAGATAGTGTACCTGGATCCCACTGGTCTCCACCAATCCTGAGCTGATGGCACTGTTGAACATCTTCCAATGTCGAAGAGCAGTAAGCATGATGTGGCTTTAATCTGCTGTATTACGTTTCCTTGGCCAACCACTCTGTTTTCAGTCTTTGACATTTGCTTGTTTTTTTGTGTTTCTTCAAAGGAGCTTGAATAGCAGATCTTGAAACCCCAGTTTGCTTTGAAGTCTTTGCCTGGGAGAGACCTTGCTGATGCAGTATAACTACCTTGTGTCTTGTTGCTGTGCTCAGTCTTGCCATGGTGTATGACCGGTGACATGAAACTGTCTTCCACTTCACCTTAGTAGCAGAGTTTGTCTGTTCCTCACCCAGTTTTAAGCCTCCTACTCAGCTGTTTCTGTTTCAGTTTATGACTGTGTTTCAATCCACATATGAAATTGATGTTTATTAGCACCTGCTTCATAAAACTGGTTAATCATACACTTGACTAATCCTACAAAATCCCAGATTTTGTGCAAGTGTACTGATGATGCTGGTTTGAAGCCAAAGGGTAGTCTCACAAAATGTTGATTAGATTTAGATTTTTCTTCTGTCTGCTTACTTTGCATTTTGTAAATTGATCAAAATAAACAGTTAAAATACATATTTTTGAAAGTTTTGTTACAGCATTTCTTTACACCTGCTAAAACATTTGCACAGTACTGTATATTTGAACTTTAAATCTAAACTTTAGTCACTTTAATTCAGTTAAGCATTATTAAAATATTATTGATTATATTTTGCATACAGTACAACTAGTATTATACCCACATTTGTCTTGATATTATCTTCCTTTAATCATCTGCACAGCAGCACGTTTGGACAGGAAAGAAAAGGAGCATCACTCTGAGCCAGTCAGGCGCTGCTTAATGCACAATCTTGTCCATCAAACACTAGAAGCTTCCTGATAGGTGAAAAATAGCAGAATGTTGCCCTTATGATTGTTTTTATTCTCCTTCACTTTTCACTATCCAAGCTTTGGTTGGCTCTTAGGCTAGGTTCACATATGTGCGGGTGGTGCCACTGTGGATCTGCACAAAAATCTGTGCAGCCGAACCACCCACACAGAAGAATGTGGACCCACGGGCAGGTGCCATTAATTGTAATGGCATGCAGCCCGCACTGGAAATCGCAACTGCACTAGGAACTGAGGTTCCCATGCGGACTGCGGTTTCCAAAGAAGTGCAGGGACTTCCCCGTGTCCCGGGGCACGGGAGTCCATTCAAATGAATGGGCTCAAGTGCCCATGCAAAACACGGCCCGCAGTAATGCGGATATGTGAACCAAGGGTCAACCAGTGCATGTTGCTTGTGTGCCATGTAGTAAGGAGAGGCTGTGTTGTCAGAGGTGTCTGGATCATACAGACTGGCTGAACAGCATCACATCTCATTTGGGCTGTTTACATATGCAGTATTTATTTCAGTACATTTAGTTGTTTGCCTGAACTTCAGCTCGAATGCAAGAAATATCAATATACAATAAAGCAAATGTAATGTATGGTATAGTTTTTCATATTAAGTGCATTAATGCTAAGTAATATGTTTGTGAAATAGGGATGAGGTTCAGATATGCCACTATCACTGGTTCAAACAGAACAATTTAATATGGAAAATTTGCAGACATAATTCTTTTAACCATAATGCATTACCTGGTCTTTGAACATAGGTCAACTGGCTTAGCTGGGCCAATCATGGGATATGTTGGATTAGGATAAGCCAGTCCACTCACTATAAAAGGGTCACATCAGCCATATTGACAATGCACTGGCAAGTCTGGTAAAATAAATGTAAATCCTTATTGAGAATAGGTGGGGTGGGGATGTGGGATGGTTTTACCCTGTTCCAACCCTTGTAACCCCTCAATACTGCAGATGTTCTGTAGCCTCTTTACATGCCTGTCCCTGTCCACATGCATTACAATAATAACAGGTTACATGCGTTTTTTTCACATAGAATAGCATATTTCCTAATTGTTGCTGACTGCACTTGTTTTTTTTTGCAGGCCTTTCTTTAAACATACCATGACTATAGTGAAATATGTTTGGTAAAGGTACATCAGCTTAAAGTTTCTTTTGGGAGAGGATATGACAGGCTGATTTACAAGCAAGAGATTGTGAAGGTCACTACTTAACACAAAGTGCCCAAAACCAGTATAAACAGACTGATCATTTCTTTGTGAGTGGGCAAACATTCAAAATCAGCAGGGGATCAAATACTTATTTCCTTCACTGTATGTCCAACATCCTGCAGGTTAATGCCTGGTCCTCTTCATAGCGCTGAACTTCCAGAGCAGCAGCGGTTAATAGCTTCGAGTTTAACATTGCAGTACATTGAAGACAGTCCCAAGGGGTACCTACCCTTTTCTGTCCTCCCCTCACATTGCTTTTAAAGAATGCAACATGTTCTGTGAATGGGAGAGAGGGGATCCAGTCACTCATCTGTCTTTCCCCCAATCAAAGGATGTAATGCATTAAAAACAATCCAGGGACTTGTGTCACTGGTGGAGACAACAGAAAAGGGTCAAGCTCCCATTGGGACCTTTGTTAATGTACTGCAAAATAAGACAAGAAGCTAATTATCCCCAACATGCTGGAAGTTCAGAGTTGTGAATCGAACGGGCCCATGTCACCACTGAACCTACATGAACAACACCCTGTCCTCACTGTAATTTTTTTTTTTGGGGGGTGTATTGTTGCAATTTGCATAGACTTCAGATGGCAGAGCCCATTAGCCTTGAAAATGGCCAAAATTTAGTATCAAGATTTTCCCCCCATAGACTTCAATGCTATTCATGAACATTGAATCAGGCAGAGTTGCCTATCCCTAAATGTCAAAATCTGCATGAAAAAACCCTCAGCGCAATGGACCTCCTATGAGACAAATATTGCAGCTAGCATGTAATGTGTTCCCACATGAAAACCATAAATTAAAAAAATGCAGCGCAGTACTGTAAACTCGAATGCGGTGCTACTAATATCCAACATGTATTAACAAATAGTGAATAGTAAAACCAAAATTGTGCTAAGTTACAATAATGTGTGCTGCATCAAATATATATCAACACATACATATAAATACCCATAAAACTGCATATATACTGCAAAATGAAGAGTGTACACAAATATCAAATGACCTGTTCTAAATAGTGGGCTGTCCCTTTAACACTCCAATATCTTCACATGTGCTTGTGTGGTATATTTCCTGTGCATCGTATACCAAATATACCATCAATAAGTGTCCCACAATTATAATTTCAAAATAATTGTGAGCTGTCCCTTTAAATTCACTGTACTCCAGGTGAGTCTGTGTGATCACGCTACTGTGTACACTATCCCTAAATGTAACACTCACATGCCACCTGACACTTCCTTCATATCCATTTCTTCACTGGAAGCTGGTTGAAACATTGTTTTGGCTTCAACCAGCAACAGTACATACACCTCCTGAAGTGAGATGCTGGCCAAAGATACACAATTATGTAAATCTCTGTGCTTGAGCAGCCTTTGCGGCTCAGAATTCAAATTCTCTATATGTATTACCATTGGGTTTTGTTGTATCACTTCTTATCATACAAAGGTATGTAAAGCCAATTCCTAAAAATTATGACTTGAAATATTACAAAATTATGACTGAAAATAGCTGTGAAATTCTATGAAATGTCTATTAAGGAGGAAAATGAATCCCTTGAGTAGGAGCTAAAATAATACTTCGTGAGAAAAAACACAGAATTGTGAGATTCAGAATCTTTCAAAAGTTAACTATCCAGTAGATGGATTGGCACAGTGCCACTGCATGCCCAGGATATGCATGTGTATGTAAACCTTGCTTGCACTACATGTGTGTCATATCGAGGTGGAAGTCAGAGGGAGAGCAATAACTCGAGCACAAAAGCTCCTGGTTATCTCTACACCGATGATCTGTAAAGTCTTTCAAAGCTTCACCTATGATGATTTTTGTGTTCGGTAGTTGTTTGCAATATCACGAGTGCACACATTTTAAGACTTGTATGTCTGGTATCTATTCACTTGACAAAATCTCATCTTTTATATTTTAACTAAAAATGGGTATTATATTGTGTTAATTTATACTAAAATAATTTTATTATTTTTCCTAAAAATTTGCTTTTACAACCCTGGCCAAAAGTATGGAATCACCACTCTTGCAAAATGTTCATCCAATTGTGTAATTGTGTAGAAAAAAGAAATCACAGACATGCCTCAAAACTATTTTTATTTAACATCCCAACCTTCTGGCTTTAAGAAACACTTAAAAAAATTAAAAAGAAAGAAACAGTTGCAATTGACTACAGTTTTCTTTCTTTTTTTAAGTGTTTCTTAAAGCCAGAAGGTTGGAATGTTAAATGAAAATAGTTTTGATGCATGTCTGTGATTGGTTCTTTTTCTACACAATTAAGCAATTAAGTGAACATTTTCCAAGAGTGGAGGTTCCATACTTTTTACCAAGGCTTGTAATAAACAGTTGTGCAAATATCCACGTGGCATACAAATTTGCAACTCATCATCCTTTATTCTACAGAGCCTCTGCTTTCAGAAAATATATAATGTTCTGGAGGTTTAAGTAACTTTATTGCTAAAAATTAAGATTTTTACATGTGTGCAAAAAATGAAAAAAATTGCTCTAGAGCCGAACTTTTTAACTACTTCCCATCCAGTGATGTACCCATATGTTGCTGAACTTTTGGTGCTTATACGGAGATGATGCCTGCAGCTACAGGCATCACCCCAGTATCTTTTTTAGAGCTGGTGGTCGGCTTTCTTGTAATAGTAATCAGAGCCGCTACCTAGCTGCTAGATTGCTATTACAAGCTGTGGGAGCGGACATCCCCCCCCACACGGCTTGCTCAGGCTCTTCCATCCTACTGGGGACCAGAGTGACCAGTCGGTGCATCTGCCAGCTGGCTGGACAGAAGATCAAAGCCATGATTGGTGTTGGTCAGCTCTCCGTTAAAGTAAACCGGAAGTGATGACCTGACATCACGTCCCGTTTACTTAAAAACACTGATCTTGGTAGTTTCAATGTAGAGGAGGGATTTGGGGTCTTATAGACCCCAGATCTCTACCTAAAGAGCACATGTCATTTGCCTATTGCTGTCACAAGGGATGTTTACATTCCCTGTAACAGCAATAAAAGTGATAAAAAAAAATTAAAGCAACGGTGTAAAAATAAAAATAAATAAAATAAACGTATAATTACCATTTTTTTTAAGTGCCCCTGTCCTCCCATGCTTGCGTGCAAAGGCAAATGCATGTGTTGGTCCTGCATGCACTCATACAGAGATTGACCCACACATGTGAGGTATCACCGCGGATGTCAGATAACAGGCAGTAATTCTAGCAACAGACCTCCTCTGTAAAGTGGTAACCTGTAAAGGCTTTTAAAGTGTCGCCTAAGTATAGAAACATTTACGCCATCTGTCGCCATTGCACGGGTGTGTGCAGTTTTAAAGAGTGCCATATTTGGTATCTATTTACTCAGCGTAACAATCTTTTATATTAAAAAAAAGGGTTATGTATTTTTTTTATATTAAGTTTCAAAAAAGTGTATTTTTTCCCCAAAAACCACTGCGCAAATATTGTGACATAAGAAATTGAAAAACCCAACAATTTATTATCTATGGCCTCTGCTTTAAAAACATATATATAATGTTTGGGGGTTCTACATAATTTTCTAGCAAAAAAATACTGATTGTTACATGTGAACAAAAAGTGCCAGAAATGGCCTGAACTGCAGGTGGTTAAAGAAGCTTTAATTGTTTAATGTTGTGTTTTACTGCTAGTGACAGTACTATGGCTACATGGCTACATGGCAATCAAAAAAAAGAAGTATCTGAAAGTGTATCTTTTCTAATGACCTCTTCCACTTTAAAGATTAGTACAAGCTATAGATTCTGGGTGGGTACTCCATTATTATTTTTAAATTGGACCCGCAGCCAATCATAAACTGACTGAGCAGCAGTTATCTTCTATCCCTCATAAGACTTAATGAAATTGAAATCTGTTAGGGTAATATTGTGCTCCCTCAACTACCGTATATACTCGAGTATAAGCTGACCCGAATATAAGCCGAGGTACCTAATTTTACCACAAAAAACTGGGAAAAACTATTGACTCGAGTATAAGCCGAGGGTGGGAAATGAGGCACCCCATTATTGGTGTCAGTGGAATAGTGCCCCATCTTTGGTGTCAGTGGGAGGAATAGTGTCCCATCATTGGTGTCAGTGGGAGGAATAGTGTCCCAACATTGGTGTCAGTGGGAGGAATAGTATCCCATCATTGGTGTCAGTGGGGGGGTGGAGGAATAGTGCCCCATCGTTGGTGTCAGTGGGGGGGAGGAAATTGCCCCATCGTTGGTGTCAGTGGGGGGGAGGAATAGTATCCCATGATTGGTGTCAGTTGGGGGTGGAATAGTGCTCCATGATTGGTGTCAGTGGGGGGTGGAATAGTGCCCCATCATTGGTGTCAGTGGGGGGGGGAGGAATAGTGCCCAATCATTGGTGTCAGTGGGGGGGAGGAAAAGTGCCCCATCGTTGGTGTCAGTGGGAGGAATAATGCCCCATCATTGGTATCAGTGACACCAATGATGGGGCACTATTCCTCCCACTGACACTTGCTGACCCCTGTTCCAGTATGTGGTTGCAGCAGCACCTAAGCACGGCACACTTACCTGCATCTCCTTCACTCGATTTTCGCGGGGCCGCTCAGCTCGGCCTCCTCGCCGGTGATTGGCCGCCTGTGTGCCTTTCCTGAGCTACAGTTCTGGCGGCCAATCACCGGTGAGAAGGCGGAGCCAAGCAGCCGCGCGAACATCCAGTGGACGAACCGAATGAAGGAGCAGCCGTGCTTCCTGGACCGGATTGTCGTGGGACCGGAGCCAGGTAAGAGACAGCAGCCCCCTGCCCACCCCTGTACTTAGTTTCCCTTCTGTTCTGTCCCCCTGCTAGACATCTGCAGACGTTGACTCGAGTATAAGCCGAGGGGGCTGTTTTTCAGCACAAAAAATGTGCTAAAAAACTCGGCTTATATTCGAGTATATACGGTACATCTGTTTTGTTGCATAGTTCTGTAGGGAATAAATCATATAGACCAAGCTAAATAATCCCAGTCATTCCTAGTTTCCAGCTCTATAACAGAGATACTACATTTCCATGTATATATAAGATATACATATAGACATCACTCAATAAATTAAAATTCATCCAGTAAGTAGAGAAAACCAACTAGGAGACAACAGAGAGTAATATTAAAGTGGTTCTAAAGGCTCAAGGTTTTTTACCTTCATGCACTCAGCAGCATTTTGGTGAGTGCTTGTCTGAACATTCCTCTACTCTATAAGCCTAAGGTCTAAGGGCAGCTTTTTACACCAAAGAGTATGCAGACTGACCTATAGGACTCTTTTTTTTATGTACAAGAGGTTTTAGTACTGTTTAAGTATATACAATGGATTATGCAAGTAAATATCTGCTTTAGTAGGCTGAATTTACTACTGTCTTGTTATAGCTCTTGGGGAACCCACTGCCAACATATCCCTGTTAGGAGCTTTTCACCTTCACAATATTGTAAAAAAATCCAAACAGTACAGTGAAACTCTTATATACCTTCAGCAGTGTCAGCTCTTACAAATGCTCCCTGGATTTTTCTCAACAACATACAGTATACAGTAGTCCTATATGGGGATGAGCTTAAGGTTCGGTCTAGCTGTATGGTGGGAGCCAAACATCATGTATATAGTGGTAATATTACCACTATAATTACTGCTATTATACATGACAGCATACCTCTGTAAGTGGTTGTTAAGGACACCAGTGGGTGCAGGCATCACTGAGTCATTAATGACCAGTGACATCAGCGGACCTATTCACTTACATAGCTAAAACAAGTTAAAAAAGTTTGACCCTTCAGGTCTAGTGTTAATTTTAGGTGGGATTCCACGCTGATGAGGACGAGGACCGCTTGCCCACAACCTTGGTCTGGTGGCTGTGAGGATCTGCAAGTGGGGGCTTATCTGAATCTAGAAACCCCTGTTTAACAATAAGGAGGCACCCAGATATCCCCCACCATGGGAATGATTTATCAAAAAACTTGTCAAAAACCGTGTGTGTTTATTTACACTTCACATTTTGTAGTTTTTTTCTGAATGATTAGAGGTACTATTTACCCTTTACTCATTCAAACTTGGGGAGGTTTCTGGGTGCCCACTTATTGATAAAGTGGGCTTTCAGATTCCAAACTTTTTGGTATAGAATTCAGGGGGACCCCCCCCTTTTGTTTTTGCTTTGGTACATATTGGCAGGGAGTTGCCAGCCCCATGTGCCAGTTAACAATCACTCTCCTAGATTGTAAGCTCTAATGAGCAGTGCCCTCTGTTTCCTCTTGTACAAAATTGTATTGTAGCTGTAATGTCTACCTTCATTATGTAAAGCCCTGCACAAGCTGTTGGCGCTATATAAATCCAGTATAATAATAAAAAAATAATAACTTGCATATTAGCCCAGAAAATGGTTTTACTGGTTTTTAAGTTTCAACTCCCATTGGCGGCAATGGGGTTCTGATTTGGCACTCAAACGTCAGTAATTTTCACCGAACCTTGCTCAAATCGAACCCACGTACGTTCGACTTATCACTATTCTGATAACTGAAACTACTTCTGATCCACCAGTGTAAACTAAGTAAGGGTCTCATGCTATAAGCTGCTATAATCAGCTAGACCGGGGGGGGTTACCATTATTAACTGTTAACGTGTGATCAAAATGTTAGACACTACAGTGTTCTATGTATGTGTGCGCCTTCTCTCCAGCATTTCTATCAAAGAATCTGTTCTTTTGGAAGTAGACATGCTACTTGGTCAAAATAAAGTATGTCATCAATCCAGTTAGTTTAGGCTTCACAATTTTCTTGAACATGGTAGACGTTTTGCAAAACCTTGGAGCTGCACACCACTTTTTATATGGTGAAATCAATGTTATCGTTCAGTACAAGCACAGATATTCCACTCAGGATTCTCCCTACATCAAGTTTTTTTCTTCTACTGGGGCTTAATTATAGAGCTCCAGAGCTTTGCTGAATTGTATATGAGTGGAACCTGGAGGAGTGAGTACCTGCACGTTGGAGTTGAAGATTGCAGAGGTCTTAGAAGTGGTTTAATCTTCTGTGAGTAACACATTTATATAGTGGACTGTTAGAAACAATCCTAATTCCCAAACTAGAGGACCAGGGAAACCTTTTTTGGCCAGGCCATTGCTGGAGACCACAATGGATGGCCCTACTAATACTAGCATTGTTATAACTCTCAGGATCATTTGAACACACAAGCCTCCCCCAATATGTTAAATTATGGATACACTAGAAGGGATTTATTTAGGAACATTAACAGGAAAAGAACATCATACTGAATTAAATCATCAACACTCTTAATAAGAAGTAAAACATTTATTGGGCTTAAATATATTACATATACACTAGAAATACAGTTAAGTTTTACATACCGCAGCAACTGTATTTTTTTGCAAAATCTATACATTAAAGTAGATATGACGGCTCTAATACAATGCATACAAAGTAGTCTTACATTTACAATACCGGAAAAAAAAGTGAATTTCTTATGAAATGTTTGGAATGTTTGCCAAAGTGAGGTAAAATAAT
The DNA here is from genome assembly GCF_062004578.1 of Staurois parvus. Classification (NCBI taxonomy): domain Eukaryota; kingdom Metazoa; phylum Chordata; class Amphibia; order Anura; family Ranidae; genus Staurois; species Staurois parvus. The sequence continues at coordinate 17,368,679 of NW_028317951.1, read as the reverse complement.
TTTTTGTAATTAAAATTAGACAGTTGTGCAAGGATGTCTTTCGGACCAAGTTATATAGTTGATTTTGAAGAGACAAGAAGAGGCAAAACTCTATTGCTAATGGGTACCAGATCCTAGCAGTGAGCCACAGTATAGGTGGCTGACAAATTAATTACGTAATGCCTGTATCTGAAAGCGGTTCTGGGTGTTATAGTAAAAATTTTAGTGGGAAAAGGTATAAACAACAACAGAGAACAGGCCAGTGTTTGCCTTTGTAATTCAGCAAACATGAGGTGAAAGTTGCCCATGTTGGGCTTTTATTTACTGTGGGTCATACTAAAGAGTACTCTAACTTAATGTTATGCTGAACAAAATTATTCAAAATAGTCAAAATTAGCACAAAAAATATTTGTTAACATGATGACAGATGCCATACCATAAGCCAAAAGTATCATGGCATTCTGCTTGTGTCATGGCTTTTTCCATGCAACTGTGATAAAAACTGATTTGTGAAAAAGTATAAAAATATAATTTGTTACTTTCATTTTTTAAGTGGACACAGATATTATATAAAATAATATTTCATTGCATAACAAAAAATCTCCTAGTAACAAAAGGAGACATTTTCTAAAACTGGCCAATTTAGTTCAATTTTATTATATATTGTTTTTTATGATCATATAGTGGCTTTTTAAAAGGTGGAATAATATAACCACAACTGTGTATTCTTAGCTGAGGATTCACAATGATCATATAGTCAAAGTTATGTAACATTCAAAGCAGCACTACTACATAATATATTTTGAAAATAATAAGTGTTTAAAGTACCTAATGTCTTATACCCTCCCCATATGTTTATTATGTATTTTGTAAAAAAAAAAAAATAAGGTGCAATTATGGCTTGTTATTAACAATTTTGTTCTGAAATGAAATGTTCTAGCTGTACCCCAATGGATATCAAATTTATCATATTTATCAGACAAGGTTGATGTTGTTAAAGTGGTATGAATGTTGCCTTCAAATATAATTGACATATATTAAAAAAAAACATAACTTTCATTTAGTAATATAAATGTCTATCTTGTTTTTACCTCTTCTCCAAGCAGTAAACAGTAATAATGCTGCTTTAAATAAGACTGTAAGAAGTTGACTTTAAATATTTTTTCCAGAAAACCAAATACAATATTGTCTGTTTTCTAATATACGTAAAAATATTGATATATTTGATTTTGTCATTGAGGGTAGCAGCACTACTTAGGAATCATCTGTAAAATTATTTTTATTTTTATTTAAATCTAAGGGACAGAGTTTCCTTTTTTACATTTTTTTACTAACATACAAAAAGATCTTTTTATTAACAATGGTGAAGATTATACTCACAAAATACAGAAAAAAAATGGAATAAAAATACATTTAAATAAAAAATAAAAAATTTAAAAATGTAATTTGCCGTAACATTGGCAGTAATATTAGTTTGCAGAGCTATGTTAATGTAGTGTTTACATTTATATTACAGCATATTTCTAACATTTGCTACATCAGTATAGGCACACAGCATGATTAGTGGATCATAACACTTTCCTCAAGAGAGATGATTAGAACATTTGGTTACATGTAAACGTTTCAATCACGGATGTTTTTGGCTTTATAAGCGCTGATTTGATTTTTTTTTCTTTAGACATTAACAAAAAAAAGTCTAAGACACAGATAACACTTAAAATGCTGCTGGGTAAAAAATGATCTAACTTACAAAACTGAAAATGTAACATGCTACAAATATTAGTACATATTTAATTTTTACAATAAATAAAGATTGCACTGTAGTTGGCATTTCAAAGTACATAATGTAATATAATGTAGAAATAAACCTACAACAAAAATATTGTTGGGTTCCCCATTGCTTTGGTTATGGGAGTTACAAGCTGATATACTATGTAGAGAAATATACCAAAATATCTCAATGAATGTCAAACATTAGATTCTATCACAATGCAAAGTAAAGCAGCAAAAATATACAAAATATAGATTTATATAAAAGCTGGGTATATGGTGTGTGTCTGTTGCACCCTTTTAGAAATGAGTTGCACCTTCAGCTGAAATGTTTCCCTGAGGCACTTTTTCACTTAAATGTAAATGGAATAATTTAACTGATTAGGTTATGGCTGGAAGAAAAGTGTGCATACTAGCCATTAAAAATATGTTTAACATAATAAAGGAAACATTTATTGGTACACTTAAGAAAAACGGGATGCTGGGAAAAAAAATTAAAAGTGTCAAATGTATGTAATGGATATTGTTGAATGTTTATTTTTTATATGATAAGTTAGCTGGACTTTAAAATTACAGTGTATTGATAAGGCACGACTCTACTGAAAAACTGGCTCCATAAAATATTATTTTAGAACTTGTACTGTACACAGTATAATTTAGAGCAAAAAGAAAAAAGGAATGATAGTTGCTAGATAAATGTAATATTGGTGCTGCCATTGGATCTGAGAAGTAAATAGGTCAATAGGTAACTGCAGCAGCAGCTGTCTTATTTCTCTGAGAGCCAAAGAAAGCCAAGAGGCTCTATGATTAGTGGGTGCTGCAGCTAATTGATCACAGCAGGTCTGAGGTGGAGGACCCAGCTGTTGGGCACTGCTCACTAACTGAAGTCTGAAACCAGAATACCTCTTAAAGAATAAAAAATATATTTAATTTAGCTTACACAGACCATCCGTATACATTTCTACAGTTATATAACATGTAATATTTACCTATTGCACAATTCCCTTTGGCATTGAGTTGCTACATTAGTAAGCACAGGATTATTTTTCAGCATAAGATATAATGCACAAACTATGTGCTGAATACTTTGTAGGTTGGATATAAATGCCTTATTATGCATAATAGTTTTCTATTTAACTTTACTATAACTATGGGATACCTGGCTGAAAAAAGAACCTTTGGAACCCAAGTCACAGTCTACATAATGAAATGGCTACAGACAGGGACAGTCACGTCAAAACTACAGAACAAATTATCCCTATGTTACTTACAATTTTTATTTTTTATATTGACCACTAATTACAACTGCATAAATGACAACACATATATGCTCCATTTTGTGGGGGAATTTTATTGTAGCCTAAAGTGGTCTTCTGTTAAAGATCCTTAGGTGTTGCAATACTGTTCCTATCTTTTTCTAGCATTCCCTATGTTTGCTATGAGGAATTAAACAAAAACATTGTACAACTATGTGGGCAGCCCTGGCCTACAGTGGCAAGGGCATACAAGGTTGGTATTAGCAGAAGGTGCCTTATGCAATAGAATATTGCTAGCACATGCTAGCCTAAATGCAAAGAAAAAGGATTTTCTATTTTTAAATCTCTGATTATCCAAGAATTTAGATCTAGCAGATCAAACTATTATTTTCAGTGATTATTTAATAGATTAAATAAATCCTATAATACTGCCATATTCTATATATATGTTACTTCAAAGATGTGTGATATATTCTAGTTTCTGGTTATCTTTATTGTAGTATAAACAAATTAGTAAAATAAGAACGTTTTCATGTATATACAACCTACTATATTGCTTGCCTGAACATAATATTATGTTTGATTGGTAAATTATCAATATTAGTTATTTTACTGTCTTTTTTTTCAAGACATGTGCAGATGTTCATATCTCCATATGCCTGCTTAAGTAAACCTATACCTTAATTTTAACAGTCCTTCAACAAAAACACACATTTCAAAGTTGTCAACACAAAAGGTCAAGCAATGTCATATATACTTTTGTCCAGATATCTTGTGAACTTGTCTCCTTTCCAATCTTGAAGAGGTGACAATGCTGGAACATGGGTTTGAGATCTCAGCTAAAGGGGAAGAACAGAAATAGAAAGGTCACTAACTGTCTGATCTAATCTGAATATCTCCCTTAGGCAGAAACCATGTGTTTAATGATGTTGCACTTGTAAGAAGACTCAGCAGAATGGGAAATGTTTACAGGACTCCAAGACAAAAACAAATAGCTAAGATCTAACTCTACTTTTTTAAGGGTTAGTTCTTTTATATGGGCTGATTTACTGAAGAAATGTTATGTTTAAAGTATAACTCCACTTAAAGATGATTTGTTAAATTTAAGTAACTGGTTCACTTGAATGCTCATGACATTTTGATGAAATAAAAAAAAAAAACGTAAAAATGAAAAAAATAATTCTCAGAAGAATCAGATATACTGTAGTGTGGTTAATACATAACACATTATTTTACAATAGTTTTAAAGTTTTTGGTCATTTTTAAAGGACAGCACTGGAAAACTAAAAAATCTAAAAGTTATCACCAAGAAAATGATACTACTGTACTGTAATATATCTATTTAGCAGAAACAAATTTCAGCTATTTCCTGGGTTTGCATTTCAAAAAGGTGCATCAAAACACTGAGAATGTAGCTGAAACAGTAAAAACATGAATACAAAATGTAGAACTCAAAATGATTGGTATTTCTTAAAATCAAATATCTGAATAAATGTCTGAATTATAATGCGTAGCATTAGTTAAGTTTACACCTCAGATCTGTCTTCATTGTCTACTTCATAAAGAAGTACTGAAGTATAAAGGCAAACAAAACTGACAGGGTGGCAAAGCCTAGAACAAAGAGGATTGCAAACTGTTCATCAGTAGGCATCATGCTCTTGAATTTTGCATGTTCAAGGTGAGTTATGTCCTCCGGTAACATGAGATCACTCCGTCTCATAATGAAAGAAGCTGATGGACTATAAGATCCACAGAGTTCCTGGGTGGTATCTGCACATCGACGACATACACAAATCCGAAATCTGTAATCCATGTTGATTTGAAGGCCTGAGATTTGAAATGATGTGTCTTCACCTTTATATACCTAGAAATCACAAACATTATTTAGATTTGATTATGACAAATTATGATTTTGACAGAATTTGCCTTGATAGCACACAACTACTACGTCTGGGAATCTGATAGTAGTCATTTCAAATATCTTGAATAAGTTTGAGGAAAAAATGAATTAAGCTCTACTCCCCACAAAATTTAAATAAGGAACTCAAATTGATTATCTATCACTGGGATCAGGCCCATTCTGTTTACTAGGCCCACACTGATTATAGCCACGGTGCAGAACAATATTTATGTTAGTGCCCAAGCACTTCAGCTGCAGCTTAGGGTCTGATATGAAATTTAAGTAGTAGCAGCCAAATAACCCTGGCTCAATCAAAGTTATAGATGTCTGTTATTGCTAGCTGAAAGTTGTAACAAGTGAGGAAAAAGTAAGTGAGGGTGACCAGGAGATTAACCACTTGCCTACCGGGCACTTTCACCCCCTTCCTGCCCAGGCCAATTTTCAGCTTTCAGTGTTGTCGCACTTTGAATGACAAGTACTGCCGATAACCGGCAAGTGTATTTACATGGTGATCAGCTGTGATTGGACACAGCTGATCATGTGGTAAAAGGCTGCTGTGCTTTCACTCCTTGGACACAGCGATTACAGAGAGTGCCGGGTGCGAGCCGCTGGGGGGCACACATGTTCTGGAAGGACATTATATGATGCCCTCCCAGAACTGGATGACCACACTGTAGCCCTCATTCGGGTATAGCAGGTCAAGAAGTGGTTAATATGGCTTAAGACTAATTTAGAAACATTGTTTACATATATACTGTATATATACATAATACACACACACACACATTTTTTTTTAAACTATCCATTGTGCTATGAATCAGATGAAGGTTTGGCAAGCACAGAAAAGTAAAACTGAGACAGGCAACTTATGTTTTCTCGTTTAATTTCAAATCTCGTCAAGAAATCTGACTACAAAAAATGGCTTACTGAATTGGTTAATGGACCAGCAAAAACTGGCAGTCCATAAAAAACTTTAAGCGTTAGTCTAATTTCAGGCTTCCGGATGTGGGACCACATGCTGGGTACGCAGAAACTGCCTATGAGCATATGCAATGTCATAAAATCTGCCAACAAAATTCATTAATTTTTGGATATAGCCAATCTATTATTTCTATCCATGTACAGTATATGTGTGCTTATTTTCTTTAAACCCTGTACTGTATAGTAAAAACCATTAAAATGCTTTGCAGACAAAAAGTTATATATTGATTTTCATTTCATGGCAACATGCTGACTTTAAAAGATATGGATGTTTGGCAGGGGACCATGAGTTGCAACATGGCTTCATATCTGTTGCCTAAAAAGGAGTTAAGGGCAGTTTGGATTCAAAACAATGTAATAAAATGCAATAACATATCAATGTATAGGCCGCGATTCACTTTACACTAACATTAACTAGGATTCCTCGAGTCATAGCAGTCTATGAAGATTGTTAACCAAGACATTTTCAGATATCCCAGCTTTTCTGGAATTTGATAAAAGTTGCCACATTGCCAGTCCAGGTTTGTTTACGTGTATCCAGAATTCACAGTTTACTATTAGACCAGTAAATATTCCCCCACATGAAATGGTTGAGGGCCAATTCACACCAGTTTTAGTGCAGCTGTAAAACGCAGATAAACGGAAGGACATCTGAAAAATAATAATTTCCAATGTGTCCTATTCGCACCATAACGTTGTGTTACGCTAAAATGCAAAATGTGTGACAAAGGGCGTCAGTGCGCATTAAAACACGACTGAAATGGATGGATTTCATGCATTTTAGCGCAAGTTAAAGTGAATTGGCCCTTATACAAATGTAAGTTTTGTACCCCCTCAAGTTACACAAGTTCATACATCTATTTCGTGCTAATGTTATATGTCAGAACAAGAGTGGGATCAAAAGGGGATGCAACACAATGATCAGTGATTATTAACCATTAGATCTGTGCTTGGTATGACATTTCTGTTTTTGTTAACACATTTTCTTTTACTGATGAAAACAGCCAATTGATACATAAAAGAAAATATATAGGGCTCATGATGAAAGCTCACTTTTGCCACATTTTGTAATATAATCAAATGTAAATGATATTTCTGAAATGCTTGCCTCCTGATATTTTTATGTAATTTCTACAATTCCATGTCATGCTGAAGATACGCTTCATGTGATAGGAGACACTGAAATTACCCAGCAATTTACTTACTCTGCAGCTCAACTGATCATAATTCACATATTTTGCTTCAATCATTTTATTTTTATTACTTCTAATTTTGTAGCAAAATGTTTTTCTTTTATTTTTTTATTCCTTCATGTTATATAATCTTGAAATCTCTAATAAAAAGATTACTAAACAAAAATGTAAACAAAAAACGAACATTTTTTGTTTTACATTTTATATTTTTAAACACTGTACTGTCCTTTCTAAAGATGTACTTTGTTCTCTGTGAATAGTGCACAGAGAAAGAAATACACTAACATCTAGGGGTATATTATTTTTTTAATGTGAGCACTATGTAATATCTATTATGATGATTACATGATTGACAACCACACAACTGGCTCCTATTAAAGGATACCAAAAGCTGCCTAAGAGAACATAGTTAAAGTGCTTGTACAGGTAAAAGATTTGTTTACCTTAATGCATTCTCTCTAGCATTAGGCATTAAGAGCAGCTCCCCCCACAGCTCCCACCCCCAAAATACTCACCTGAGCTCGACCTTGGTCCAACACTTCTCCCCTCTCCTAGCTCTTACAGGGTTGGCTGAAAGCAGCAAGAGCCATTGGCACCAGCTGCTGTCAGTCAAAACCACTGCATGGGGAAGGGGGGGGGGGCAAGCCGGGCTGTGTGTTTAAATAGATGCAGACAGCTTGGCTCAGGAGCGAGCACACACAAGTGACCACCATAGGAAACAGCTTTCTATGATGGGCACTCTGAAGGAGAAAGAGCCAGGAGCGTCAGCAGGGGACCCCAGAAGAGGAGGATCGGGACTGCTCTGTGCAAAACCATTGCATAGAGCTGGTAAGTATGAAGCTTTAATGTCACTTTAACATTTTCTCAGCATGTGACACCATGCTAAGAAATGGTAAGTCACAAATTGCAGGCAGGCAGTGGCTAACAAATTATGGAGATTTACTCTCATTTAGCCTGCAGCCTGAACAAGAGAAAATCAATTCCCCCCGTCCACACTAATAGCAGATGCCTCAATACAATGATGCTGCCAAACATTAAATGCATTAAATAGGATGCAGTCACTGTTAGGCCAATCATTTTCTACCTTTGCTTGCAGGGCCACCCACAGTCCAGGAAGGCCATGTGTTTTGAAAAAAAAAAGCTAGAGGTGTGGCGTTTACTTTTCACAACTAAGTGTTTAATAGAAATAACCTGCTACAATTCCAGGAACCTTTCCTACAGACAGTATTATAGCTCCTAATTCCATACAAGTAAAATGATCCTTTTACATTTTTATTGGAGTAACTTATTCTGATAACATGCTAGCATTTCTAATAATATCTGACAAAAGTCCAACTCCATTTTGAAGATAATTTACTGCTTGTTAAGAATACACAAATATTTAAATGTCCATAGCCTGACCACAGTTCTCTCTTAAATAAAAAAGAGGCTGTAATTGAGATCATAGGTAACAGATGTTAAAATCACACTTCAAAAATATATTCATCTTTATTAAAAAAAATAAGGCAGTTACAGCATCCACTCCCCCCACCAACTCTCCTGAAGCACATTGCTCACAATAAAGTATCAAGGTCACTTTGATAATGATAGCAACTGGAGTGTTATACCATACTCACTGGGTGTCTGTCCCAGATTTCCTTCTCTTATCAATACAGTGGGTGACTAACAAACCGTCTGAATTAGCACCAGAAATTAAGTTAACAGACACAAATAAGCTCACAGAAAAATAGTTTTTGCATCCATTTCTAATGACACACATAATTCAATACCATGAATATGGTTTTATTATGAAGATAAAGTGTCATGTCCACTGGTTTCAATTAAAATACACTATAATAATTTTATCTATCAGCAGAAAAAGCTCAAGATATTTTATCATGAAATAAAATCGTATACTAGAATTCTTCAGGGAAGCACATTTATGTGTTATTGGGTTAACAGCAACTATACAGTCTGATGTATGATTTTAAAATTTCATAGTCTGACTTATGGGCCGTTTTGCAAGCAGAAAGATGCACAATGTAATTACCATCCCTCCAAGAGTCTTGGAAATTACTTTTGTGGCTAATTAAGAATGATTGGTAATTTATGTGGTATTATTATATTGGAGTAAAACCAGTTGTGTAAATAGATGAAAATGGGTAAGAACTGAGCTGCTGTAATAAACCGCAGTAGGAACTGTTCTAGTTCTGTTTTTTTTTTTTAATTTTTAAGCCAGCCATAGACAGTTGGAATCTCGGCCATTTTAGCAGGGACCAGCCAAGATTTAAACCATGTATGGACAAGCTGAATGTACCCAAGTTGATAGATCGATCAACTTGGGTACAACCAGCCTGTTGGATTTTACATGCAACTATTGCTAGAAGCTATTATAGCCAATAGCAGTAATCACTGTGTTCTCCCAGCGGGAATGGCTCTCTCCACTGGGAGAACACAATGGCTCCACAGGAGGGATTCCCCAATCAACACTGACTGTGTGGAGGAATCAAGTGATGGCCGGATATGGCTGGCTTCAAAGCTGACCACACACGTTACAGGTGCATCAAACAATCACTGTAAAATCTCTTAGAATTACCAGCAACTATTTAGTGTGAGGTTTTACCAAAACATACATTTATTTAAAATCTAATCAAGTAGAGCTTTGCTCTTTTTTCATTGTGATCTCCTTGAAATGGTTACATAACTGAGCAACAAAACAGCATGAACCAATTCTCTAGCAGTGCACTTATATCTGTTGGTGTAATTGTTTTCTTCTTACCTGTTTATATTCTGACTCCCGACCGACTTGCACTTGTAAGATATATGCAATAGGGTCTCCTCTCATAGGTGAAACAGTCTCCCATGTAATTTCACATGTGTTTCCTTCTAACTGTGTCACCCTGGGAGCTGGAAAATGCAGATTTTCTTTGTTAACAAGTTAGCAGAGAATAGATACAGTAACCATGCCTGAATATTCAATATTTCTTGCAGGCATCTTAAAGTTACAGACTTCTCTAGCCTTAGCTATAGTAAACAGATCACGTACTTTGACAACCTATGGCAAGACTCAGTTTTAAGAGCTATTCTAATTTGTATTCCTAATATTAATGTTAGCCAACTGTAAAAAAAAATAAGCCCTACTCCATTGCGCCATGGAAATAGTTGTAGAGATAGCCGGCATTTATTAAGACAACGCAGATGTATTTTATAGATATTCACAGCTAGATGATAAAACCTTAAGTAGAGAGCTTTAGTGTAATAGAAATTCTGAGAGGCTTCCATTGCACAGACTCATTCCATTAATAAAATAGCAGGGAGTGGACGCAGAAGGCCTATGGACCAAAGCACTAAGCAAACAGTACCACCACAATCAAATCACAGTTTCAGCTAAGCTGGATCTTGAATATGACAAAGGTAAAAGTAAATAACATATTACACTTAACTTCCACTGTCCCTTCCACAGCTACATCTTGAATTTCTCCCTTGGCAAGTGCCTTTAATGTCTGTGATAACAACCCTAGAGAGGTTATCTTCAAAGGCGAGATTTACTAAAACGGTTGCACACAGAATCTGGTACAGCTCTTCATAGCAACCAATCAGCTTCTAACTTCAGCTTAACTAATGCAGGCCATAGATGGGGAGAAAAACGGCCGATTTTTCGTCCGAAAATAAAACCGGCCGATTATCTTATCGTTAGTGGACGATTTTTCGGCCGTTTTTCGTGTATTTTGGACTTTCAGATTATCGGTGATGTTGGAAAATTTTCGAAAAACGCCCGACTTTATCCTCATTGATGGTCAAAAACGAACGATCGTTTTCCGAAAAAGGATCACAAAGGCCACAAAATGACATCATTTCCCGTTATAGGTTACTCATTAATCGGCCGATTTTCGTAATAATTGGTGGTCAGGTAAGTTTTTTAGACCGACCGATAGTTCGTTAATCGGCCGAAAATCTGCCGTTTTTCTCCCCATCTATGGCCTGCATAAGCATAGACAATAAAACCTAGAAACTGATTGGTTACTATGCACAGCTGCACCAGATTATGTGTGCAATAGTTTTAGTAAATCTCCCCCAAAGTGTATCTAAAGTAAAATAGTTTCTTTGTTTTGGATCATGTAAGTTAGAACTTTAGTCAGGTTTTTATTAGTTTGAGAGAGTAGTTACTTAAGCTGGTCATAGATGAGTCAGTCTTTTTCGATCAACCAGCATGTTGAATGAAAAAAAAACAATTCTCCTATCCACATACAGTATTCTCCACTGTCAGAATACAATAGCACAGTGCGGAGACTTTCCTGCTGTCTACATACACAGAGCAACACTGCTGGCTATAGCCTGCAGCACTGATCAAAAGGGAATTTTCCAGCAGGGTGGATGTACAGAAGTGGATCAATAGATTGACGTCTGTACAACCACAACACCCAAAACGTTAAATGAAATTTGCCTGGTCCCTGTTGAAGTTGCTTAATTTCAATCCATCTATGGGCAGCTTCACTCCCTGTCCCCATAAAGCAAAGTTTACAAAATTACACTTGTTTTTGGTTGTGTATTATACTTTCTAAATTAATTAAGGTTATTATTAGTGTATGTATCTAAGGTGGAAGATTAGCCTTCTCTGTTTATTCTGGAGATCATTGTCACAAGAAATGATGGTAAGGGAGATATACTGTTTAAAATGTTGAATTATCACTGAAGAGAGGGGAAATCTTCCAATAGGGACACTTCCGGTGATAACAGAGATTTACCTTACTTTGGAGAGGTCACCTTTCATTTACTGTTAGATCTCTAAACAAGAAGAGGCAGAGCAAGTTAACAGAAGTTTTAACCATTCCCTACTCTATGCAAAACTGAATAAAATCTTTTTGACTTTAAAAATAATATATTTAGTTGTCTGGTACACTAACTATCTGGTAAACTGAAAACTGGTTGAAATGTGGCTGCATACAAATGAATAATTGAAAAAAGTGAAGGGGAGCTCCCCATATCTAAAGTTGAACTCTGAGATAAGTAATTGTCTGAATACAAGAATCGTGTATTTTTACTTGAATGTTGGTTTTCCTTTGTTTATTTCTTCCAGATCTGTGTGGTGAAACTTTGCTTTTATACAGAAGTTTCCGGCAATAAGGACCTGTCACTGCTGCTCTCTCCTGCAAGGTGATTGGTCTTATATCTGCCCCCTTCTATAGTATTCTACAGGCAGTCTTTTGTGAGTGAACCTGCTGGGTCCCTCCCACAGTTCTGCTCTCTCTGCATAGGCTCTCTAGAGAACAGTGGTGATGTCAGTGCTATTTTTACAATGTATTATCTGGGTTTGAAAAGCATTTGGTGTGCAACTGGATTTAAATCCTTTGTGTCAAATGAAGAATATATTTAGGTAAACATCTAATAAAAGCATTGCTGAAGATTATTGCTATGAGAACATATATTTATTTTACTCCATTATGCTTCATAATAAGCTGTCATGAACACAAATCTAGGCAGACCAATGAAATGGGAGGCCCTGTTCTGGAATACATCAACATCGTTTACACAGCATCATTATCAAAAATCAATAGCATTGCCTTTATATATGTTTTATCTTAGGTGCTGCATGGTGGATTTATGCAACCCCATGTAATTACCTAATAGCAGCAATTTATCCAATTACTAGTACACATTTACTATTTCATACTCTGTGTGGGTGGACACTGGGAATTGGGGGATGACAGGTTTTGCATGTGAGAGTGACTGGAGCAGTATAAAAAGGGATATGCAAAAAAAGTCTTTGTTATTGAAAGTGCATCTGTCCAAATGAACATTAATAGTTACCGATGTGAAACTAGCTGAAATTACTATGTTAAGACAGCAGTATGAATATCTAATATGTCTATCTAATAATTGAAGCAGATGGATTGGATAGTAGTATTTTATATATAGATATACGAAATGCATCACAATACAACTTTCTATCATGTACTGTATGTGTGTACTCTTAGAAGCAGTTACCTTCTACACCTTCATCATGGACATTCTTAAAGGCTAAGTTCACTTTTTTTTTCTTAAATCACAGCTCCTCTATGTATTAACATACCATTAATGCACCTCAGTTGCAAAAAAAAATACAAGCTCTTTATGATTTGGAAAACAAAGCCTTACCTTAGCCCTGGCTATATTTCTTAGAAAGCTTTTTTTGCATCCTGACATGTAGTTAGGACAGAGGAGCCAGCAAGACCAGGAAGCAGATTAACGGCTCATCTTATTAGCACACACATCCTGCACTGACCTCATTAGCACGCACCCTTCACCCATCAACAATTTTATTACAGCATCCCTGGCATCTTCGCATTTGCCTGGCTACCCCAGCATCCCTTCAGACGGATCCAGGCCACATGCTAAACTCCCTGGGGCTGCATGCAGCCCACAAGAAAAACCTGATGTAGCACACTGAACTGCTATCAGAGTGTAATTGGATAAGGAAGTAACAGGAGCACATTGATAAAATTATCACTCTTACATCTTCTCCTATGAACATGTTTCCAACTGTTGACTAAAAACAACGCAAAGAATTGGAGCCCTGACTGCCTCAGTGTAATGTTCCTTCCTGCAGTATGAGTGCTGGGCACAGGATTACAGGTCACCATTAGCACAGGTTCAGTTGTTTATGCCAGTTCCATGGAAAAATTAATTTGTATATATTTAATTTAATTTTGCTATTTCTATCTGCCTGGTGTTCAGCTTTAGTCATTTATACATTATACATAATTCCAGACAAGATAAATGGGTTCACAAACATGGTCTTGCACAATACAAATAGAATATTTATCCACCACAATGCAATGCAAAATTAATTCTGGCACAGTAGGGAGTAGTAATAAATAAAGGTTACATAAGGTAGACCACTGGGCTAATTGCTTACAGCTCACGACCAAGCACAGAATAAAATTAATTAATCAAATGTCCAGTATAATGATAAAAAATGAGGCTCGTGGAATAATCTGCTATAATTTGTGTACTTTTAATACAGTTATTCTTTTGCAGACCTAAATTCCTCTCATCACCCCCCAGTCTTATACTCACTTGACCACATCTCTTTGCTGTGCTGCCCACTGGGAGCTGCATGACTAACATTGCAAAGTCTTTCAAGCAGCTGCTTCTTCTGCATAGAAAATCTATACTCATTCCTATATAGAGCCAGTCAAAGGTGGACAGCCTCTCTAATAGAATGAATGAAGATTCTTCCTCTCTTTGCAGAAGAAGCAACTACCCGGCAAGAAGTCCATGCAGCTAGATGGCTCCAAGTGTACTACACAGCAAAGATCTGGCAGGAGCAAAGACAGGCAATGTAAGACTTTGAAAGGTCCTGAAAAAGGGTGGGGTGGTTGTAAATTTAATGGATAGGAAGTACTGGAATAATGGAAATAATGAACTAGTAAATACAACTATCCTTCAGGAAAGCCAAAACACTGGCACTGCTCCGTTTAGCAGTTTTTAGACTTGCTCATAAATGTTCTTCACTAGTTACTGTATAACGCAACTCAGCTTGGCCACACATCCTATGATGCTGGTGGGTGAAACCAATTATAACCTCTATCCACTGACTGACACAAGCAGTCTGGCCAGTTGCAAATTATACGGGCATCAGTGAGCTAGAATATAGTGCCTGCAACACTGGATGCCTGCTGAACACTACTGATGCAGTTAGGGTGGTGATAACACTATGGCCTTGTTGAAGATGGACTGAGCACATACTCCACAATCAAAGTGGAACTTGAATTAACTTAAAAACAAATACTGTTACACATAAAGGTTGTATTTTTTACTGTGAAAGAGACATACTTGAGTTGATTTATTATAGATAAATAGCGTGTTCACATTGTAAAGGAATTTTCATTTAGTTTAGCGTCTGTGGCGAAAATTCACTATGCAAAGTATAGTCAATACCATGCAACTTAAAAAAAAAAAAAAAAAAAAAAAAACACAGTATTTTTGATTGCACATAGCTGGATGGAGGAAGTAAGCAAAACTTCATCTTATTCATTAAGCTATGGGAAACTTTCCTTGCAAAATGAAAATTCTCTTTCAAAGTAATAAGGCTATTTGTCTTTAGTAGAGTAACAGCACTATGTCTGCAATGAAAGCCCCTTACTTTACTGTTCACAAACAAGATGTCGGCAGGAAGGAGAAGGGTGGAGGGGAAGCGAGTATTGCAGAGTTAGGTCCACTTTTACCATTCGGTGTTTCTCAGAGATCTTTGCTGCGAGGCCTACTGGGGTAGAAGCAGGGACGGACTGACAACTCATGGGGCCCCTGGGCAATAGGGGATCATGGGGTCCCTGTGTCCTTGCCCACACTCAAAGCACACCCAAAAAAGCCTATAAAAAGGTATCAGGGGCATTTCATGGGGCCCCCTACTGACCCTGGGCCCTCGGGCAGTGCCCGAGTGCTTGAATGGTCAGTCTACCCTGGGTAGAAGCATAGCCTCTTCACCAAAATTCTTCCATCTAGGCTATGCTTCTTCCACACATGTGCACAACAGTCCCCAATAATTCCTGGAGAGCTGTTGTGACAATTATGCATAGATGATCTTCCCATAGGAATAAATTGTCCAGCAGATACTGCCCAAGGCCCTAAAACAATGGAGTAATCCTGATCTAACCAAAGAAAGGTAAAAAGATATCTAATTACCAGAAAAACTGACAACACAAAATGATTCAGTTGCAGTAATTTTCCTGCTTGCTAACCTTTAATGGTTGGTGGAACAGACTTGGTTGTGCAGAATGTATAGATGTCAGAAAATGGCCCTTCTCCAGCATCATTAACAGCTTGAATCCTAAAGTTGTAGCATGTGAACTCAGTCAGTCTCTGAACCTTATATGTGTGGCTTGGTCCTCTGTAAATGGGAAGAAACCTGCAAATATAAAAACACATATTTCTTATTAATTAAAGGTGTTATACTACAAGCTATGTAAAATGGATGAAATCTGCAGAATAAATGCTATTCTCAAGCTGTAGTTAGAATTATTTATGAATGTGTTCAAATACCTTGAACAAATATAGACTCTGTAGGGGTTATTTACTAAAACTGCCTGGGACAAAATCTGGTGCAGCTCTGCATAAAACCCAATCAGCTTCCAGGTTTTATTGTCAAAGCTTAACTGAACAAGTTGAAATTTGAAGCCGATTGGCTGCCATGCCCAGATGCACCAGTTTCTGAGTGCACCAGTTTCAGTAAATCTCCTCCTATATAGTATGTTCGACCTTGGGGTCCTAAACATGGCATAGTATTTCTCATTACCATTTATAATGTACCTGAAAATATATCTTTTTAGTAATATGAGCTCTGATTGAAGGAATTTTATTTTTAAAAGAAGCGTATAGCCAAACCCATCTTCGTATAAAGGTGCAACCTTAAAAAACTGAAGGTAAAAATTACAAAACAAAAAAGATATTTTAAAAGCTTACTTACAGCTCTTTCTTTCTATAAATTGTTTATTCGCTTGCACTGTGTCATTGAGATTGGTAGAAAATTCAACCACTCCAGGAAGAGTTAATTCCCCAACACAGCCAAAGTTCCCCCTTCCTCCTTAAACACAATAGCTCTCTTCTGGGAGTGTCTAATTACTCTCTGTGCTGGCCCGGCTAATATAGCCCTCCCCTCACTTCTCTATATAACCTTTATTCTAGCTTCTAGGGGAGAAACAAAAGGGAAATACAACAGAGTGTCATTTTAGTGACACCTTTAAGCCTGCTGGGACTGCTGAAATCACATCCAAGATGGTAGTACCCAACAGCACTCTCTGAGCTTTTGTTTCCACAAGAGGTTTTTACATGCAAGTAACATGCATAAAATGTGGTAAATGCACATAAAGCACACAGTAATCTTTTGGGAATATTATTGATATGAGAATTCTGGCGAAAGGAACTAAATTTGCCATTGTGGACCTCCTCCTGAAATTGTTAGTTGCTTGTTAGTCTGAGTCACTGATCCAAAATAAATATTCAGCCAGCGAAGTCCAAGGTTAGTGCCTGAGAAAGCACAGAAGCCATTTGCTCCTTGGAAATGAATATCTAATATTCCAAGAATAGCAGGTATTCTATTTCCCAATTACTTTTTTTCAAACTGGGTATACACTATAGATTTTCAAGCAAACATTCGTACATTCAACAGCTTGACGAATGTCATTCAAAAATAGCTTAAAGTTTCATTTGCTCTTAAAATTCAGTTTTTAATTAAATGGACTTTCCCAAATGAAAACCACATACACTGTTACAAATGTTCCATCTTTCCTCTGAGTGTTCCCATTACTGTGGTTGAAAACGAACATCAATTTGTCCCTACTAAAAGAAATCAAACAACGTTCTTAAAACAAAAAAAAATTACCAAAAATACACTAGGGTCAAGCCAGCTTTACTCATTTCATTCATTTGTATGTAGTGCCACTACAATGAGCATATTGAGCAGTGCTTCACCAAGGTGTCCGTTTATGAACCAGCGGTAATAGATCGCTGCTCAGTTCTCCGGCATTCTCGGAGAACACAGTTCTCCTGTGAATGCAGTTTATGAAGCAGTTCTCCGAACGAAGGGAGAACGGTCTCCAAACGCTGGAGAACGGTCTACAAACTCTGGAAAACGGCTGATTTTACTATAATCTCATGAGATTATAGTAAAAGACCAGTTTACTAAACAGAGGTAAATTATCTTTGCTTAGTTTGCGGTCCCTCTGATTCTCCAGCTCTGGGCTGGAGAATCTGGAGGGAGAACACAGATCTCCAGAGAAGGGCTGACATGATTTCCTGAGTGTCATAAACTGTGAATGACCAGAGAATAGCTGAGATCTGTTGAATCGCAGCTATTCTCTGTGTCATAAACGGACACCCAAGTACACTGAAGTATCCACAAGTCCCTGCTCCCTGGGCATTTGCCATTCATACACACACTTGAATGCAGAACCCTGCGGACCCCATACATGCCAAATACTGAGGATGATTACTCAGCATAAGTTTTGTTGCCACAGTCTATAGAAACTTGTTTTTATGATCTAACTAAAAGTGCAGAATTAGATTAAAAGACAATTAAACTACACTGGATAAAAAGGCAAGCGTGTATTTATTTTATTTAATGGGTACATTAAATCTTTTAAAAACTCTATTGTACAGTAGCAAGAACTAGGAAGGCTAGTGGAATTAAAACATCACAATTAAAGATAACAATGGTGTTTGCTTAGGAAATCCTGACTGTTTTAGAACTGTGTTTCAAGTCTGGCATTTTATCCCTTGCTAGATTAATAATACACAGGAGGGTTGAGTCTATGTAAACTATCAGCTTTTCCAACACAAAGGAGAAAGGCAAGGCGGTTTAGGACACTAGATTATTTACATAGATATTCACACAAAGTTAATAACTTGCTATCGTAAATTTCCTGAATGACCCAAGAAAGGAAAGAGTCTGGATTACCATAGCAGTTAGATTTCAGCAGTATTTACAGCAATCTAAAAAAAAAAATTTGCCCATAGATATTAGAGGGCAGTCAGATATGCAAGCACAAACTGACTGCCCTCAGGGTAAAGAATTCAGAGAGCTGCAAAATAATACATAAATATGTATGCTTGGATATGTGTGTGTGAAAAAAGAGCAACCAGGAAAGGTATGATTAGTGTTTTACCAGCAAATGATTTGTAATTATGTAGTCAGTTTTGTGATCCAAGAACCCCTGCAGGACAAAACAGTATAGTCTGGAGATTGCAGCTCTAGCTGTTCCAGCAGGCGCTGGACAAATCTGCCACTTGCTGACTGCACAAGGTTATTACAAAAGGTATTAGAGGAGGATGATATGAGGACAGTTTCAGGTCATTTGTTATTTGCATTTAAAAATATATTCTTAGTTATTTTCTTAGGCTAAGTTCACTCTGCGGAAGTCTCTGAAAAGCAAGCTGTGGTGGATTGCTTTTCAGAAAGGGGTTAAGCAGTGGCTTCAAGGTATTCAAGAGGCAATCTAACTGCCTCCTGAATACCTATTTTGTGCTTTTCTTCATTGCCAAACAAGTATTTTGAATGGAACTAACACACTGCAAGAAGCAGAGTTTGGCTCGCAGTTGCAGCATGGTGCCATGTATTTGAATAGGCGAGTATGAGACATCCTTCAACCTGTCAACTTGAAAAGCCTGGGGCATGTGTATGGTCCCCACCAGTTGTATATTATTAGGCAATCAGGAAGGGGAGCAGTAAAACTGAGGCTCATCCACCTGCCCTCTGGCGGCCCCTGTGACAGAGATCTTAATGAATACCAAATTGCTTTAATTGTTGTTTACACACAGTATCTGCATGAAGAAACATACATCTAATGAATTAATACTTTTTCCAGTGTACCATCAATGAATTTATTGTTTTGCATGTTCTGCTGTTCATTATCCGATGGCACAGCTTTAAGAACAGTAAATGTTACTTTTTGTGACATTGGAAAGGGGATGGTATACAGTCTTTTAGTGCAAGTTGTTATTCTATGACATTGTAGAACCAATCCAGAAAAGAAGACTCTGTGTGATACACGTAGCAGCCAGTAGACCAGGCCAAATCATTCAAACCCCTGAAAGTCTGACAGTAATATCTAAACTGTTCTTATACATGTGTTAATAGTGAATACACATGGCTGTGTA
The DNA here is from genome assembly GCF_062004578.1 of Staurois parvus. Taxonomy (NCBI): domain Eukaryota; kingdom Metazoa; phylum Chordata; class Amphibia; order Anura; family Ranidae; genus Staurois; species Staurois parvus. Next base: position 17,348,988 of record NW_028317951.1, on the reverse strand, counting down.
GTTATAACACATAGCTACTGGATATGGCTTGATCAGGGCTGTATTTACACATAACATTAGCTTACCTATCACACAATTATTTTAGTAAATCTAATGTTTGAATGTGCTAATGGAGGAAGCCATTTATCTGCTTAATGGTAATAGCAGATGTATGTATCTTAAATTGTATCTTGAATTATAGAGAGTCTTTTGACTTCCCTACAAATGTCTACAGGGAAGCTTAAGGATTTTCTAGGCACCGGCCCAATAATATAAGTATGGTAAATGCGACTATATGTTGAATTTTAGTCATGAGCATTCAGAGGTGACTGAAATCTTCAGTATATCATTACATCTCAGCTCCAGGCAGATGGAATAATCTCCAATGAATCCAGTTAATCCAAAAATTTAGCTGATTTTCAAATTCAACTACTGTAAGTACCTGAACGTAGGTTACCGCATGGTCGAAAGAGAATGAAGCTGATAGGGGGAGAGAATAAATAGAGCAGAGGGTGAGTTCCTGCTACTTTTTTTTCTTTCATATAAACACAAAATATGTACAGCCCCCTCACTAAAGAATACATTATATAAATCAAAAGCAGCTATTCTAAAAAGATAACTAGCAAATAAATCATCAACACATACAGTATACAGAGTCCACATATGAAATTGAATGTTATCCACTGCCAAATCTGTGCATAAAAACACACCATCCAGTGCCACCACCTCTGGAAAGCAGCTCACAGTGTATTTTTGACCCCTTGTACTAGGATGATCAAATTGCACTCAAAAGTATCCAAACTAGGATTCAAGATTTTCAGTTCCATCATTAACAGGATGGAAAACATTCAAAAGGATAAGAGGCCCACAATAATGAAATTCCACCAGTAAGCATTTTTTAATTGTTAAAAACAATGGGTATTTATATAGTGCAACATAGCACTTTCTACATACATATATAGCACAAAACGCACATCATTCGACTGAAGCAGAGTGGCTCAGGGCAGGGTGAAGAGTCTAAGAACCTTCAACAGCACAACGCAATATGATGACTTCATGTAAACCTTCAATACATGTTTTGTTATTAGACTTCTTCATGGGAGTAAAGATATTAGGCATCATCAAGTTTTAACAGTCACTTTGCAAACAAACACCTACATGGGAGGAAACAATTTAACGTCCACCCAAATGGGAAAGACTGTTTATATACAAAACACTTGCGATGGTTTAAGCTACCTAATATATATATTAGATAATTTTATATATATATATATAATAAATATATATATACACACACATATACTATATATATATATATATATATATATATATATATATATATATATATATATATATACACACACACATATACTGTATATATATATATATTTATCTCATAACAAGCCATACTAATGTAATGATCCAAATGTGTATTGTACTGTTTATTTCATGTTTTATTACTATATATATATATATATATATATATATATATATAAACCTAGCATGAGTTCAATGTATATCTCAGATAAAACAGATTCTGTATACCAGCCTACATAGGCGACAGGTAATCATTTTGTAGAACTCCGATATACTGGAATATTCATACTTGAGTTTGAAAATAAACCCAGTATAGTCAACAATCAGAAGATACAGAACTGTGTCCTCTCACAAACCACTTAAGTCATGTTCTGTTCCAAAATTGCAGAACATTTAACATAAAAGCCGATTAAAGATGTGTGCATTAATGTCACAGTAAGTTTACACCCACTACTTATTTTCTTGTGACAGGAGAGGTTGATATCTACTTATAGTCCACAGGGTATTTTGCGCAAATACATTTTTTTTTCTTACAATATATTATAGAACATAGAGTGCTTGCTCACATCCAAGCTGAGAAAATACATAGGAAAAAAGAGCTGAATAATTGATAAAAAGTGACAAAACAAAGTTATATAGTGGTAGACAGTTGATGTGGCAAAAGTCATCCTGTGAAGATTTCTATTCATAAAACAAAAGAGTATCCTTTGCTTTCTGAAATATGTTGCCAATGACAATTTATTCTGGCATTATTGTGCACTGTGCACTGACCGATTTCAAGTGGGCTTTAGAATATTACATTTTTATACATTTTTTTAATCTATTCTTTATTTATAGAAAGTTTTCACAATTACAATAAGCAGAAAAACATAGAAATACACAAGATACATAGTACAAATTCAGAACCAAAACCATCCACATACAAATTCAGAAAGGGTACCACCATAAGTTTAGGTCTAGAATATTCAACATAGGTACAACATAAACCCATCTTGGGCCAAAAGTAAAGCCCAACAGACTTCAAGAGATTAGATAGTTTATTTTGATAGTTTAAATTTTAGATAGTTTAAATTGCCCGCAATGAAACCCAGCACAATGCGGAGGGACAAATGGGATGGACGATAAGAGAAGTGCAAGGATAGCAAAAGAGGAAAGGGAGAGAGAAGAAAAAAAAAAGGGGGGGAGGTAGGAGGCAGGTGGGGCAGCACCACTAGCGGGAGGACTAACAAGAATACACCTATCGTCTAAAGCAATTACACCCAGCAGACAAATGGGGTTTGAGAATGTCAAGGGTTGATGAAGCAAGAAGACTGTAGCAGTGCAGGAAATTATCCACCACAATCTTTTTTCCCTTGAATTCTTTTTGAATACATGCTTTATACCAGACAGAAAACAACTTAGACCCTTCTAACAGTCCCTTTAATAGTTATATGGATACAAACGTGCTTGCCAGTGGTATTGAAATGTTCTTGTAGCATGAAATGGATTTGGATCTACCACTAGAAATACAATGGTGGGTGCAAAAGACAACTTCAGAAAGATAGTGTTCAAGGTGCAACACAAACAATGGTTCATGGTAACTTCTCCAAGGCAGAAACACTGCCCACAGTACTGCCTACAGCAATAATGCTCAGAGGGGCAGGTGCTAAGGTGAATAATGCTCAAAAGAGCAAAATGAAAAGACACTTTGGTACTGCCATATTAATGTATCCCAAAAGTTTGGACGAAATATTCTGCTTTACAGTTACTGACACAGACGTCTTACAGAGAATTACACATTCTTACCATGGAAGAAATACCATCAAATGTTATATGACAAATATGACTAAGAGACAGTGGGCACATAATTCATTTTGAGAAGTATTGAAGCCTAATGCCCCCTCATGATGCTGGCTCTGCCTTCTATGAATAAACCAGCTTGGGCACACGATTAATTTTGAAGAGGCTAATAAGATTAAAGTTCCCTCAGGATGCTGGCTTTGCCAGCCGCAAATATACAATTTGAAATATGCAACTCATGTTTTATGTAAGGTTGAGGTCTGAGGTTTTCCCCGTCTTGATAAAATACATAATGTTCTCACTGCTGCTTTTTCTGACTTCTGAACAATGTCACCTTTGTTTTAATAAGTGCCCAATGTGATCCTCAAGTGGTAAAACTTGCATGTGCCAAATGCATGGGTGGACAGCTTCCAACATGTACAGAAAGCATTCAAAGATGCAAACCAATGATACAGTCTAAAAGTAAAATGTCTTTTTAAACACAATTCAAGCTACTTGTTGAATTCCTATATATTTTAAACTGGACAACACCTTATGCAGCCTGTTGCATTCCTTTCTAAATTAAATTGAAGGTGTATTCTAAACCTTGAATCTGAGTGCTGCTTGGTTCCAAACACTAGCCTCTAGTTCACAAACGGAGGGTTGCTCCAGGTCACTTACTCAGAAAGTACTATTATATCCAGAGACAGCTATGCAGCTAGTATCCTAAAATGAGGTGAGTAATAGCGGTTTCCAAATTTCTTGGTACAGGATTCCATGTAGACACATTAAAAAAACTTATGTTTAAACAACTATGACCCTTTTCCACAAACAGTTTACTGATTAATATGCATAAATAAAGTCACAATAAAAATACTTGCATCCATTTTTCCCGAGACCGTGAAATAAATGTCTCTGTTTAAACAGCCTTGCCTAGACCAACAGTGAGATAATGGTGTCACCTTGTTAAATAACAACATCAATCTTTCTATGTTGTTTATAACTTTTGCTTCAAGCCAAAATTTCAGTCCAAAAATTGACTTCATATATTAAGGCTCATTTATGAAAATAATCCAGTATTCTCCCATGTGCTGCAAGACTGGACGAGCCGTGAGACTGTGCTGTTAATTAAAGAGAACATGTTCATTTTGGCACATTTGTTTGTAATGGGTAAGAAAGGAGAGTGAAGATCTGTATAAATACATTTAAAGCAATGATCTCTCCATGTCAGTATTCACTATTATCAAGCAGTTTTAAAGGAATTTAATCATATATGATCCTTCATGGTATTCCTAAATCATATAAGAATATTTTGACCAGATGCAAAGGCATTGAAGAGGAACAGGAATTATTTTTTTTCTTTAAAAGATGGAGTTAAGCATTAAACAGGACATAGATCAATTCTGTTTCAATCATTTTTATTGAGCTTAAAGTGGTTGTAAAGGCTCAACGTTTTTTACCTTCATGCATTCTATACATATATACATATATATATATATATATATATACACATCCAGCAGCCCCCCCCCCCCAATACTTACCTGAGCCTCATCAAGACCCAGAGATGTGCCTGAGGCTCTTCAGGGACTCTCCCTCAATCACAGCCAGTGAACCAATGTGGACAGAGAGGGTGCGGGGCCAGGCCACAGCTCTGTATGTGAATGGACACACAGAGCAGCAGCTTGGGAGTGAGCTGGTCTGGGTACCCCCATAGTAAGGTGCTTGCTCTGGGGACACTAGGCAGGAGGGGCCAGGGGTGCCAACAGGAGAACTGCGAAAAGGAGGATCGAAGCTGCTCTGTGCAAAACCATTGCACAGAGCAGATAAGTATGACATGTTTGTTATTTTAAAAAACTGTTTTTAATAATACTTTAATAAAGAAATTATACAAATCTGTTCTTTTATTTGTGACATTTCATTGGCACAACAGGAGAGTGATATAAGTACATATAACTTTTCTAAAATCAAAGTATTTAGCATTATTTGTATTTGCATATCATGTGCTCAGCCTCTGGTGAGGTGTGAAAAGAGCCTCTGGGTGTACATCAACAGATGAGAAAACATACTTGAACTATCTGCCATGATGTACCACAATGCAACCCAATGCGTATATGTCAGTCAGACTCTGAAAACAATGGAATGGCGTGTATTATGCATTTTGATGCATCAAAATACATGAATCATGATGTTATGATGCACAAATGTGAACAGGGCCATAAGGCCCATTCTTATGTTGCCATTCTGGTGCCTTAATGATAAAGCATGTTGGTTCATGGTTAACATAGGCTGTGCTAAGGCACCCCATGCAAAAGAACTGGCTGTAAAGTCAAATGAACTGCAGCTAATGCTAATGCATCTGCAGCATTTATATTGACACAGCAAACACAATGCACAGCAATCATTTCATAGAAATACAAATCCATGGAAATTAGTATTAGGGTATTCCCCCCCCCAAACAAAAACCTAAGAAACTCTTGGTATATGACAAATAACCCTGTGTATAACATGTGCAATGATTACATATTAGGCAGGGTTGAAATATGCCTATGCAAAGTAAAGTAATAATTTCCGCATCTCATCCTAGGCAATGCAATAGCAAAAAGTAATCCTTATACATTTTTCCTGAAATTGTGTAATTGTTCTAGTGAACACACCTGGGGTTTTGAAAACTCAACTGCACTGATGTGATTTACACAGTTAATGGCAGAATGTTTGAACAGCGTAATATGCAATATACAGTTTTGGCTATGCAGCCTGCTGCTGCTGGATCTCAAAAGCATATTGTTTTATATGTATTAAAATGTTCACAGCTCTGATATTATCAGGTGAAATTGGATTGTTATTTTGAATAAATGGTAAAAAAAAATTTTTATTGCGCTACCTAGCGGTACACAGAGCTGTATGTAGTTTTCGATCACACCCCACTAGCAACATATACCACATTCAAACTGCTTACAAAATTCAACACAAGCTCTCATAAATGAATTGTCATTTAATTATTGAGTGGAAACAGAGATCTGGTTGTTAGTATAATTACCAGGAATTATATCAGTTAGCTTAGCAAAACAACACATTGGTAATTTAATCAAATGTAATTTATATTATCATATTTTTATATGGTACAAGAAATAAGCAGGTCATCTTAAAACATTATACCTTCAAGTGTATCCTTATAGACTTCTAACTAAGGCCTTGTTCACACCATACGTGCAGAAAAAGTGATGGAAACTGACTGTGTAGACTTCACTTGCAGAGACATCAGTTTACATCAGTCTTCATGCATGCTTCAATCAGTTTTTTACACGTTGCAGATTCTTGCATGGGTCCGATGCCACTTTGGTGCGATTGCTCCATGGTTTTGGTCTCATCATTTCAAAAAAAAAAATTATGTGGCGGTCCCCCCACAATCCTCACCAGGCCCTTTGGGTCTGATATGGATTTTAATCACTTCAAGTCCAGATACTTTCACCAACTTCCAGCCTGGATACTTTCACCACCTTCCAGTCCAGGCCAATTTTCAGCTCACGCAACGCAATTTACTCACGCAACACTACCCATATGAAATTTTTATCGTTTTTTTAAAACAGAGCTTTATTTTGGTGGTATTTGATCACCATTGGGTTTTTATTTTTTTGCTATATTAATGAAAAAAGACCAAAAATTGTGAAAAAAAAATTTTTTGCTTAGTTTTTGCTACAACATTTTGCAAATAATTGTTCTTCATAAATTTAGGCCAAAATGTATTCTGCTACATTTCTGGGGTAAAAATAACTAAAAACAGTGTATATTATTTAGTTTGTGTGAAAGATATTGAGTCTACAAGTTACTGGGTATATATTTGAAAATTGATCAGTTGAGACCCTACAATTCTGAGAGCCGGTAAGACGTATGGCAGTAATCAGGACACTGCTATGGGGTATGGTGGTGATCAGGACGCTAGCATCTGGTATGGCAGTGATCAGAGGTTGCCTAGTGGTAATCAGGACACTGGTATGGCGTATGGGGGCTATCAGGACACTGGTACAGGGTATGGTGGTGATCAGCACGCTGGTGTGGAATTTGGTGGTGATCAGGATGCTGGTATGGGGTATGGCAGTTATCAGGTCGCTGGTATGGCATATGATTTGATCAGGGTGCTGGTATGGTGTATGGAGGTGATCAGGGTGCTGGTATGGGGTATAGCGGTGATCAGGGTGCTGGTATAGAGTATACCGGTGCTCAGGATGTTGGTATGGGGTATGGTGGTGATCAGGGCATTGGTTTGGGGTATGGCGGTGATCAGGACGCTGGTATGGCGATGATCAGGACAATGGTATGGTAGTGTCTTTGTGCACGCTGGGACAGATGACAGGAGATGGCTTCATTATTTATTGTCCCTACACTGGGGCAGTGATCAGGGACACAGGGCACTGATCAGGGACACTGTGGCAGGCTGGCACTGCAGTCTGAGTGTACAAGCAGCTTGACAGGTGGCTGTACTCACAGGATTCATCTTCACTTCTCTTTGCTCTCACACTGAGAGCAGAGAGAAGCAATCTTTAGCTTCACTTTCTAGTGTTTACTATGTGATTGCGGAGATTTGAAAAAACAATCACATGGTAAAACACCATGTGATTGCCTGGACACATTGGTAATGTGATCCGCTATGTCCAGGCGATATACCGATCGCTGGGCTCCTGGTTGTGTGCTCTGTGAGCCAGGAAGGAGCCGTTGATGTGAGCTGATGTACAAGTACATTAGCCTGCATTGGCAAAGCTTCCCTTCCACCATCTATGGATGGTGCCATAGACTATGGGCAGAGGGGAAGAGATTAAGGGCAACCCCAAAAACAAAAAAATGGCATGAGGTTGCCCCCCAAATCAGTCCCTTATCTGATCATGCAGCCTGGAAGGCCAGAAAAGGGGACAACTTTTTTTTTTTGCAACTTACGCATTCACATGGAGGGGTGGTATCTGGAGACCGCCATATTGTAAAATTCCAATAAGTTCCATGCCCACAGATCCTCACAACCACTGGGCCAGTGTTGTGGGCAGAAGGTAATTTTCCTCATCAACATGGGGACAAGATGGTCCTTTTTCTCATCAACATGGGAGCTTTTCCTTCCAAGTTGAAGGCATGTGACCTGGTATGGTTTGGGGGGGGGCGAAAAGCTTGTTCCTGATCTGCCAGGTTGCATGCTAGAATTAGGGTTTGGAATGGATTTGGAGGGGTGCTTTTCAAAGCATAGGGTCCCACTTAAAATCAATACCAAACCTGAAGAGCCTGGTGTGGATTGTGGGGGGACCTCCATGCTGTTTTTAAGAAATAAAAATGTAATTACGGGGCTCCTTTGTTTACTTTCTTCTTACAGCAAGAATGAGTTATTGGTTGTTAAGACACTGGGGGGGGGGTGCCAGCTCCTTAACAACCAGAATCTGTGAATTTAGTAGTCTCCTTCCCCTACTAAAAAGTGCAGCAGCAGCATGAAAAATGCATCAAATACACCTATGTCACACTACAAAATCGCACTGAAAACTGGAGCAAGTCACAGCTGCACTAGTGTGAACATAGCCTTAATAAAATTACGTGTCAACGAAATTGAACTAGAGGTGACCGTACAATGCCCAATCTTGGGAAATTATGTACAGTGGGGCAAAAAGGTATTTAGTCAGCCACCAATTGTGCAAGTTCTCCCACTTAAAAAGATGAGAGAGGCCTGTAATTGGCATCATAGGTAGACCTCAACTATGAGAGACAAAATGAGAAAAAAAAATCCAGACAATCACATTGGCTGATTTGGAAAGAATTTATTTGCAAATTATGGTGCAAAATAAGTATTTGGTCAATATCGAAAGTTCATCTCAATACTTTGTAATATATCCTTTGTTGGCAATGACAGAGGTCAAACGTTTCCTGTAAGTCTTCACAAGGTTGGCACACACTGTTGCTGGTATGTTGGCCCATTCCTCCATGCAGATCTCCTCTAGAGCAGTGATGTTTTGGGGCTGTCACTGGGCAACACGGACTTTCAACTCCCTCCAAAGGTTTTCTATGGGGTTAAGATCTGGAGACTGGCTAGGCCACTCCATGACCTTGAAATGCTTCTAAAGAAGCCACTCCTTTGTTGCCCGGGCGGTATGTTTAGGATCATTGTCATGTTGGAAGACCCAGCCACGTTTCATCTTCAATGCCCTTGCTGATGGAAGGAGGTTTGCACTCAAAATCTCATGATACATGGCCCCATTCATTCTGTCCTGTACATGGATCAGTTGTCCTGGTCCCTTTGTGGAGAAACAGCCCCAAAGCATGATGTTGCCACTCCCATGCTTCACAGTAGGTATGGTGTTCTTTGGATGCAACTCAGCATTCTCTCTCCTCCAAACACGACGAGTTGTGTTTCTACCAAACAGTTCTATTTTGGTTTCATCTGACCATATGACATTCTCCCAATCCTCTTCTGGATCATCCAAATGCTCTCTAGCAAACTTCAGACGGACCCGGACATGTACTGGCCTAAGCAGGGGGACACGTCTGGCACTGCAGGATCTGAGTCCCTGGCAGCGTAGTGTGTTACTGATGGTAGCCATTGTTACGTTGGTCCCAGCTCTCTGCAGGTCATTCACTAGGTCCCCCCGTGTGGTCCTGGGATTTTTGCTCACTGTTCTTGTGATCATTTTGACCCCACGGGGTGAGATCTTGTGTGGAGCCCCAGATCGAGGGAGATTATCAGTGGTCTTGTATGTCTTCCATTTTCTAATTATTGCTCCCACAGTTGATTTGTTCACACCAAGCTGCTTGCCTATTGGAGATTCAGTCTTCCCAGCCTGGTGCAGGTCTACAATTTTGTTTCTGGTGTCCTTCGACAGCTCATTGGTCTTTACCATAGTGGTGTTTGGAGTGTGACTGTTTGAGGTTGTGGACAGGTGTCTTTTATACTGATAACAAGTTCAAACAGGTGCCATTGATACAGGTAATGAGTGCAGGACAGAGGAGCCTCTTAAAGAAGAAGGTACAGGTCTGTGAGAGCCAGAAATCTTGCTTGTTTGTAGGTGACCAAATACTTATTTTCCACCATAATTTACAAATAAATTCTTTCCAAATCAGCCAATGTGATTGCGTGGATTTTTTTCTCATTTTGTCTCTCATAGTTGAGGCCTACCTATGATGCCAATTACAGGCCTCTCTCATCTTTTTAAGTGGGAGAACTTGCACAATTGGTGGCTGACTAAATACTTTTTTGCTCCACTGTATCTTGTAATCTGGTGTGAGATACTGACCATACATTGGTTTTCTGGAGAGTAATAAATACATATACATAAATGTCCTAAATTGTTAAGCAATACATGTACACACAGGCATCAATCTCTCCCTTTTCCAATAAAGAATAGTGGACAAGCATTTCATTATGAATACACTATAGTTACCTACTAGCTGAGTTGTGGATCCTGAAAGCATGTTCATGTGATAAAGGATAATACTGTACATATCTCATCACATACACATATGCTTGTGTACTGATAACATATCTAATTACATAGCAAATTGTAATGGAAAACTGATTAAATGCCCCTCAAATCATAAAAATAAGTGTATTACTTCAGAAATGTGACCCTCCTAATAAGATGAAATAAGATACTGCCTTCTCGCTATGTGAAATCTGATTGGCAGCTATTAGTTACTAATCTTTTCATGATATTGCTGCACTAAGAACTGCTGTATGAACCAGAAATTATTTTTTATCTAGTCAAAATACCCAAAGCAGCAGAAAAGTGAAGAAAGTAAACAGCATCATCTGCTGGTAATGTGTACCATTTATAAATATTTTACTAACACGCATGAAATCAGCATGTTCAGGTCTACATTAAAATTAAAGCAACAGCAACAAAGACTTTACATGAGCAAATTCACTTATTTTCCAGTTACAGAAGTCCTTCGGAAAGCTTAAAATATGTGTAACCTCCTGTGGTGCAGTGCAGAAATAAGCCCCAAACCAAAAAATGGCTGTACTTTAATATCCAGGCTCACACTAACAGTGTTTCCATTGCTTAAAAAATATGTTTTCAATGCAGCAGATCCCTGGCTGTGATGTAATGCCATGATAAGGTGCTGGGTTTAGCAACAGCAGGTAGAGCATATGTGACATGTGAAAGGGTGGTGTTGACAGTATATACGTTTGGGCGCAGTTGGCAGAAAATGGGGGCACTGAGTGGGTGGAAGGTGGACTGGACAGAGTAAATGAAATATGAAATGGACAGAGGGAGCACAGAGGATGTAAACTCTTATAGAGCTTGAAAGCACACTGTGGAGTAATTTTGAAAAAAAAGTGGCCAAGCACAAGGAACTACGTGAGGAACAGTATTTTAAAACACTATGTAATTAATGTTTTATATTCAAAACAAACTCATGTCTCCCTTCTTTAATTTGCTGAGAAATTAATTTGAAAAACACCCCATAGCATTTCTGGTCATGGCCATCTTGAGTAAGGGCAGATGATTCATGTAGAATTTACTACTTGGAACCCATCTGCACTTAGCTCTGAAATGCAGGCAGGAGGGTGTGCTTAGCTGAGAAAACCCCTCCTTCCCTCCAGAAGACTCCTGGGATGTATAACATCATTTGCCCAGTCCTAAAAAAAACAGAAAGTAACTGAAGAAATGTAGAAAAAAAAGTTTAAAGTAAATATGATACATTTTCCTATCTTTTTACTAATGCAAGCAGCAAAGGGAATACAAATAATCAATGTTGATTGAGAGAGTGAAGTTCCACTTTAAGCCCTGATTCACACTGCTGTGACTTCAGGTGCGACATGTGATTTAGAAATCGCACCTGAAGGTGCATCTAATATATTTCTATGGCATTTACTCTGTCTTAATCAATGAGATTTAAAGTAGTGCAATTTGAAAAATAATTCATGCACTACTTTTTTTCTGATTTCATTGTGACTTACATTGACTTCTTGCACATTCCTAATGGCCAGTAAAGCAGTAGATCATGGTGAAAACATTTCATGTTATTTTTAAAGCGGTAGTATACACTTCTAGCTTACTTGTACCTACAGGTAAGCTTAAAAAAAGTTTACCTGTAGGTACAAGGAAAATCTCCTATACATGCAACATTTATCTATATTGTAAAGCGCTGAGCAAACTGTTGGCGCTATATAAATCCTGTATAATAATAATAATATTTACTACTTCTGCAGCCAGTGACGTTACCAGCGCTGTGAAGAGACACATGCCATCCCTTCAGAGCACTGTGCCTTGGCGTGGGAGTGACGTAATCCCAGCTCTGCCATTCAAATGGCCAGAGTCTGCGAACCAAGAAGGAAGACCGGGTGAAGATGGAAGTCCTGTCAACAGTGACAGCGCGGCACTGGAAGGCTTTGTTATAAAGTAAGTCCCTTTATAATGTGATGCATACTAGCATATTATGATATTACCTTGCAGGGAGAATTTTTGTTGTATGTGTGTGGGGAGTTTACTACTGCTTTAAGCACAATATATTGTGAATTTCATTTGAAGATACTTTTATAATATTTTGTACATCAGCATCTCGTAAACTTTAACAAAATTTTCATTCTGCAGGAGCTTGCAAAAGATGGGGCTGTAAGGCTACTAAAGCTTAGAATGTGAGGCCACCCCTGCAAAAATTATGGAACTTTAAATAATTGAGTACTGTCCAAGATACTTTTTATATTTGCACTAACATACAATTTTGAGGACAAGCTTTCGGGGTATGTCCCTGGCTACAATCACCTCAAGCGGAACTTTAAATACAACCAAGAGTTGCTAATCCCACAACATTTATTTAAAGAGTAAAAGGGATTTCTGCAGCAATTCACACTTGCTTCAGGTTATGACGAATTCACTTTTAAATATAATAGCCACCAGCACTGAGTTTTTTATAACATGCAAACTCAGTGCATCAAAGTGAATATGTTTAAAATAAAATGGAGAAGTACAACTGTAATAATGCATTTCAACACAAAATAAAACAGATTTGTAAAAAACTGGTGAATAGTCACTATGCAAGAAGTTCTAATGGACATTTTCCAACAAAGGATTAAAAATGACTGCTATCTTGTCTAACACTTTTATTTAAATACGTTATCTGGAGCTAATGACAAGCTCATGATAAGGACCACTAAAGAGTAATTAGAACCCATTTCTACTGAGCTTCTCTCCAAACAGCATATCAATGTTACCAAGAACTACCTGAATTTGCGATATTTATCCATCAATAAAAAACAACTCAGACACATCAGTCAATGGTATGTCAATTTGTGCTGGGAATGCTGTATGGTCATGAGGACCCATGTTGGGGAATAATTACATTAGGTATCAGCAGGTAATATGAATGCCTCATCAATTTTCTATGCTTTTTTGTAAAAAGACAACCATACCAAAATTATTCTGATGTAACTGCAACCATTTGACCATGCATGAAGAGAAAGGCTGCAAAGTTAAAGCCCAATCCCAGTTTTCAAACTCCTCCCAAAATAACAAAAAAGTATAGTTAGCATTCTGTTCTGCTAGAGAGAATTAAAGATGAAGTTTAGTTATGACTATTTTTGCATAGTTACATCCAGCTTGGAGGTATAATACCTGGCTTATCCCCATTATAGCTTATCACTGTAGAAGGTACCACTACTACAGTGATCTCCACTAATTTCTGGTTCCTGTCCAGGGCAGCTGCCCTGCTGCTTAGTAAACACAGGCAGCCACTCACATGATACACTTTATACATATATTTGGATAGCAATTTGCATTCTCTCAATAATTGATTGGACAAGGTGAATAAAGTGGAGATTGTGGCATCACTGCCCCTCCTCTCCACCTTGTCCAATAAGAGAGCTGTTTGCATTCATTGACCACCTGTGTTCACTAAGCTAAAGGGCAGCCACTCAGCCTACTTACATTGGTCCTAGCTGGATGTAACTATACAAGAATATCCATACCTAAACTTCAGCTTTATACTCATAACACAACAGTAAGAGAGGCCATATATGATTAATTTTTATCATTCAACAAGCAGATTGAACAAAAAAAAAATGAGCCAATTCCCCCAACCACAAATTTGACGTGGATGGGGGAATCCTCCCACTGTGCTATTGTATCCTGCTGGCGCGGAGCCTTCCCCACCGTCAGAACACAATGATCAGTTTTGCCAACCACAGCTGGTGGCACGGATTGTTTCAGGAAAAACTCAACTGGCAGGTTGTACACAAGTCAATCAATAGATTGACTTGTGTACAACCAGTTAGCCCATACTAGTTCCAAATTTGGCCGGTCCCTGCTGAATTGGCTGAATTTTGATCCATGAATGACTGACAGGCTGGCTATGCACAAGTCGATCAATAGATTGACTTGTGTATAACAAACTAGCCCATACATAGATTGAAATTTGGTCAGTCTCTGCTAAACAGGCCAAATTTTGATCCATGTATGGCCTGCTTAAGTGAGGGGATATCTCCTCAACATACTTACAGATAGTAATGAAAACCTGGTGGCTTTTTTAAGTAAACAATGGTGCTAACCCTTCCACGATCTATCCAAAAAATAATTCTTTTAAAAAAGTTACAGCTTTAGATACACTTTAAGGTCTAATTTACCGATAAATGACAGCAATTGTTTACTATTGCTGACTGTGATCACTGTGATTGGCCACAGCAATAACATGGTAACAAGCCAATCACAGCTGCCCTTGAGAGCGTACACAAGCAGCTGATGCGGGAGGACGTAGGGCTTTGTGCTATACTTTCCCTGTGCAGTTAAATTACAGTGAAGGAAATAAGTATTTAATCCCCTGCTGATTTTGAATGTTTGCCCACTCACAAAGAAATTATCAGTCTAAAAATCGAATGGTAGGTATATTGTAACACTGAGAGAATAGCAACAAAAGATCCAAAAGAAATACATGTCTAACAAATTATGCACTGATTTGCATGTTCATCAGAGAAATAAGTATTTGATCCCCTTCACAAAACATGACTTAGTACTTGATGTCAAATCCCTTGTTGGCAATCACAGAGGTCAGACGTTTCCTGTAGTTGGCCACCAGGTTTGCACACATCTCAGGAGGGATTTTAGCCCACTTCTCTCGGCAGATTCTCTCCAGGTCATTAAGGTTTGGTGGCTGACGTTCGGCAACTCAAACTTTCAGCTCCCTCCACAGATTTTCAATCGGATTAAGGTCTGGAGACTGGCTAGGCCACTCCAGGACCTTAATGTACTTCTTCTTGAGCCACTCCTTTGTTGCCTTGGCCATGTGTTTTGAGTCATTGTCATGCTGGAACGCCCATCCACGACCCATTTTCAATGCCCTGACTGAGGGAAGAAGGTTCTCACCCAAGATTTGACGGTACATTGCCCAGTCCATTGTCCCTTTGATGCGGCGCAGTTGTCCTGTCCCCTTAGCAAAAAAATACTCCCAAAGCAGAATGTTTCCATCACTATATTTGACAGTTGGGATGGTGTTCTTGGGGTCATAGGCAGCATTTCTCCTCCTCCAAACACGGCGAGTTGAGTTGATGCCAAAGAGCTCGATTTTGGTCTCATCTGACCACAACACTTTCAACCAGTCCTCCTCTGCATCATTCAGATGTTCAGTGGCAAACTTCAGACAGGCCTGGACATGTTCTTTCTTGAACAGTGAGACCTTGCGGGTGCTGCAGGATTTCAATCCTCATCGGCGTAGTGTGTCACCAATTCTTTTCTTGGTGACTGTGGTCCCAGCTGCCTGGAGATCATTGACAAGATCCTCACATGTAGTTCTGGGATGATTCCTCACTGTTCTCATGATCATTGACACTCCACGAGGTGAGACCTTGCATGGTGCACCAGACCTAGGGAGACTGACAGTTGTTTTGTGTTTCTTCCATTTAGGAATGATTGCACCAATTGTTGTCACCTTCTCACCAAACTGCTTGACGATAGTTTGGTAGCCCAGTTCAGCCTTGTGTAGGTCTACAATCTTGTCCCTGACATCCTTGGACAGCTCTTTGGTCTTTGCTATGGTGGAGAGATGGAATCTGATTATTTGATTGCTCCTGTGGACAGGTGTCTTTTATACAGGTAACAAAATGAGATTAGCAGCACTCCCTTTAACAGACTGCTTCTAATCTCAGCTTGTTACCTGTATGAAAGACACCTGGTAGCCAGAAATCCTGCTGAATGCTAGGGGATCCCTCATGAACATGCAAATCAGTGCATAATTTGTTAGACATGCATTTCTTTTGAATTTTTTGTTGCTATTCTGTCTCTCAGTGTTGCAATACACCAACCATTCGATTTTTAGACTGATCATTTCTTTGTGAGTGGGCAAACATTCAAAATCAGCAGGGGATCAAATACTTATTTCCTTCACTGTAAGTTTTTTGGGTATGTGTATTATGCCAATTGTCGACAACTGGTTAAAGTACAACTAGAGCCTCTTGTATAACAGTCTAAACAAATACTGAATCTAGTTACTATGTGATACACAAACCTCATGAAGTAAACAAAAAACTTTTCTTTCCCTACATTGACTGAGCAAAGTCTTCTCCTACATAAAATCTGCAACTCAGGAGCAATGCAGCATCATTGCCCCACCATCACAGGAATCTGCGACTTTACTTGCTGGCTCAACAAGTATTTGTGAGTCTTTGCAAGGGGACTAAGAGAAAATGGATGCATTTATGATAAAGTGGGAGGCCACAACTCTACTTTAACCGCTTAAGGACCTACCTGCAATGTACTGTGGACAGGCGGCCTATGCAGGCGTGGTGACGTACTGGTACGTCACTGCCTGCCTCCAAGTATAGGGTGCGCACGTCCCCCCCCCAGCCAACACCCGCTGTGATTGCACACAGTGGGAGTCTGTTAGCAATTCCTGTTTTTGATTCATGCCTGGGACCTGCTGATCAGCTGTGTCCAATCACAGCCCAAAGTCCTGTGTTGACAATCAACACAGGGCTTTGTACAGAGGGAACAATCTCTCTGTTTCTTGTTCTTGCAAAGCAGGAATAAGAAACAAGGAGGTCTGTTAGTAAAAGCAGCACACATTACACATAGGCACACATTTGATCACCCTTGATCGCCCTAGATGTTAACCAAAGTATACTTTGTGAATCAGTTACAAAGTTTCTTATGTGGAGATCCTGCCAGTAACAGCACTTTCTGTTGCATGTGGACAGTACCAAGCCATTGTCTCGGCGTTAGTAGTAGCTTAGTCATCCTGCCATGTGTGCACCTCCATTTGGCCATTGACCTGCCTATTAAAATATCTGGGGGTGTGCCTTTTATCAGGTACAGTGTCAGTTCTTCTCTATAACATATAGCTGGTCCAAATTGAAGTGCTGGAATATATAGAAGCAATCTTTACCCTGTAGTAAAAGTGTAAAATAAATATTGCTTACAATAATTCTCAATATTAATCTTAAGATTTAAAATGGAAAAAATGGCTTTGCGAAAAAAATGCTATCTTTATAAGGATTTAATAGCAAGAGGATTAGAGTGAAATCTTTTATATTATAAACATTGAATTAATGTTTACAAATGAGAAAATTTAATGAAACCGAATGATTATAGACAAACATCAGCCACTACTTAAAGGGAGTAATTTGGACATACCTCTTATTTTTATCCTCAATTTGAAGGATGAAAATAACATCGTCGGACGCCTGTAACTTTGTGCTGCTTTCTCCCCATTTCAGTTTGAGGCTCTGGGGTCCAGCGGCGGCACACTCCAAACGCGGAGGGAGGGGAGGAAGTGGGTTTGTTTTTACACTGATTGTATGACTGAAAGGACCAGCACCAATCTCATTCACTGCCTGGATCCGAATTCTGCAAAATAAAAGAAAAAGAAATTGACCACTGTAGCTTATTCTAAAACTGCTTTGTAAATAAGAGAGAGAGAACAGTAAATGACCTTTTTTAAAAAATGGCTGCTAGATACATAACAATTGCTAACAAAGATCATAAACATGCTAGAGTTTTCATATCTTTGGGTGATTCAATTATATAAATGTTGTAAGAGTCACAGCCCAGTCTCCTTTAGAATGACAATCAGTGGAAGGGGTCATGTCCCTGCTTTCTATATGACTTTTTATGTAGTCTAAATGACAAAAGCTTACAGCACATCATGGGACATTCAAAGTTAGAGAATTCCTCATTACAAACCACTAAAGTAAGCAGGAATGTGGTTTATATACCAAATCTTCAGCAGCAGCTTTTTAATACTAGGTTAATCATGTTAATCATAATAAAACATTTGAAACCAAATGGAAGCAAGCCACTATAATCATACATTCAAAAACTGTCTAAAATAAGTATATTTTGGGAAGTCAACTTTTATCAGCTCCTAAAATTGTAACTACTGCATATATTTATTCAAGCAAGCTGTATTCCACTTGACATGGTTCTTTACCACTACTTTTTGGAGTAATCTAAATATTGGTAAGTATAAAGTCTAACCATGAATAGATTTCTGTCTTAAAAAAAATGAAAAGTGCACATATTTTTGCAATTAAAAATGTACATATATTATCCACTTAAGGACCACCCACTGTATTGTTCCTGGCAGCCCGGGTGCGCTGGATCATGTACATGTACGTGATCCAGCATTTCTGGGTATAGGGTGCACATGCGCGCTCCCTGCCCGATTTGTCTGTAATTCGGTACAGCACAAGACGGTCAGCAGGTCCTGGCCAATGATTTAAGGCTGGGAACTGTTAATCAGCTTAGCAAATCATAGCACAGAACCCCGTGTTTACTAACAACACAGGGATCTGTACACAGAGCAGTGATGTGGCTGTTTTTTTCTCACCACATCTATTGGTAAAAGCAGCACATATTACACATTGTTAGGCACACAGTTTACCTTTTGATTGGCCCCTAGGGGTTAACCCCTTCCCAGCCAGTGTCATTAGTGGATTGCAGGTGCAATGCAGGGCTCATGCAGACTCTTCCTCCAGCTCTCTGCCCATACAAAGGTACCAGTTTTCAGCTGCAGAACTGGAGGAAGTTGCATCAACTACGAGTGCGGTGATTACTGTCTCTGTGAACGAAAGCTATGACTGTGGAGTACTGATTTCAACATTGACAGCGGCTGTTACAATGTTACACCCTTTGGTATTTATTTCTTGGCCCTTGAGCCCCAGTGGCCAGTAATGAGTGTTTTCCTTGCTTTGCAGCATACTCAGGAACAGTGAATGAAACCATTTAATAAACTGATTCTACAACTAAATAGTGTGGTTTATTTCTTTTAACTGTATTACATTTTCCATGCTATGCATTCTTTTTTTGTGTATATTTTCTTTCTCCTTTTATAATAAATCTTGCTGAGAGGAATATCATACCAAATAAGCTGCCAGTCATTTTTTATGGGGCTTTAACTTCTAAAGGGAATAATATGGCAGGTTCCTGTGATCCCAGTCTCCATGTCTGTAACACGTCTGCAGTCTGAACATTTACTAAAGTATTTCTGCAGTCTCTGACTATTTTTTGTAGCATTACTTACACTTGACATTATGTAATGGGGATGTTAGGGGCCACACGTGCAGCCACTTATATCAAGCAAGTTTACTGCCACTGTTCTAGATCATTCAGCCTTTTAAGAGGCTATATTAGAGACAATTTCTTCAGGTTTTGAAACTCTAATGTGTAGAAATACAGTACAGCATATTGGTGTCTCTGTAACATAATATTTGCCAGGAAAAAGCTTGTTGCTTCTATCATGTCTAAATAAAATAGTAAATCAAGGAAGTGCAGAAACAGCATTACAGGCCTAGGACATTGAAGATTTAAATTATTTACACAATGTTTTAAGTAAACCATAAAATATTACTGCAAAATCCTTCTAATGATCTGAAAAAAACTAATAAACATAGACAGCTTCAACACAAAAGCTATTTCACTCATGGCAAGTTTTTCTTGAGTTTAGAAATGAGGAATATTTGGATAAGATGGATTGGTAATACAAGGATTAAAATGACTTTTAATTTATAGCCACAACTGTAACTGACAGCAACCAATCAAATTTTCATCAGTCAAATTGTACTTTCCAGGGAAATGCTATTTGAAATGTTTGAATAAGTAAATATCCATAGATTTTCTTTACATATCTTATATTCACGGGACTATGTTGCCGTTAATATATTATTACTGGGCTCCTCGACTGACACTTTAAACTAGGTCTCCCACATATGCAGCTTTCTCAGGAATGCCCCGTGTTTCCCTCTGGAATTTCTCACTAAGGCATTCTTATTTTCCCACATAACCAAACAAATGCCCATTTTACGTCATACAAGAACTGTTCTGTATGTGGTAAATTTTCCCAATTATATTTCTGTATTAACAAACGCAGCGCAAGTAAATCACTGTTTAAATATGGTATATACATAGGGTAAGTTTTGTACTGGTATGACACAAACAAAATGAATACTGGAAACTCAGAATAAAATTCTCCTGCTTTTTTTTTTTTTTTAAGTCAGCCTAGAATCTTTTAATATAGATTAAGATCTGTAAGGGTTACACCAATGATGGGGCACAATTGCTCCCCCTAACACCAATGATGGGGCACTGTTACATAGTTAGTCTGGCTGAGAAAAGACAAAAGTCCATCCAGTTCAAGCATTAAAAAAAAAAAAAAAAAAAAAAAAAAAAAAAAGGTATAATCCTATACCAACAGTTGATCTGGAGGAAGGCAAAAAAACCCCAGCAAAGCATGATGCAATTTGCTCCTGCAGGGAAAAAAATTCCTTCCTGATCCCCCGAGAGGCAATCGGATATTCCCTGGATCAACTTTATCTATGAATGTTAGTATCCAGTTATATTCTGTGTATCTAGGAAAGAATCCAGGCCTTTTTAAAGCAATCCACTGAGCTGACTAGAACCAACTCTTGAGGGAGTCTATTCCACATTTTCAAAGCTCTCACTGTGAAGAAACTTTTCAGTGTTTGGAGATTAAATTTCTTTTCCTCCAGATGTAAAGAGTGCCCCCTTGTCCTCTCTGATGACCTCAAGGTGAATAGCTCTACCCTGAGTTCACTATATGAACCACTGATGTATTTATACATGTTGATCATATCCCCCCTTAATCTCCTCTTCTCAAGAGAGAATAAATTCAGTTCCTCTAATCTTTCCTCATAGCTGAGCTCCTCCATGCCTCTTATCAGTTTGGTTGTCCTTCTCTGTATTTTCTCCCGTTCCCCAATGCTCTTTTTGTGAATTGGTGCCCAAAACTGAACTGCATATTCCAGATGAGATGTGAGTAATGACTTGTACAGGGTTAAAATATAAAATAAAATAAAGAGAGGATTTTGCTCATGTTAGAAACTGCATTAAGTTTGTGATCTACCAGAACTCCCAGATCCTTCTCCACCATTGATTCCCCCAATTGTACCCCCCTAGTATGTATGATGCATTCATATTCTTAGCCCCCAAGTGCATAACCTTACATTTATCAACATTAAACCTTATTTGCCACATAGTTGCCCAATTAAACAGTGCATTGAGGTTGGCTTGTAAGTGGAAGACATCTTGTAAGGACGTTATTCCACTGCACAGCTTGGTGTCATCTGCAAAGACTGAAATGGTATTTTTAATCCCAGACCATGTATAAATTATAAATATAATAAAAAGTAAGGGTCACAACACTGAACCTTGGGGTACACCCAGGGGCGGACTGACAACTCATGGGGCCCCCGGGCAATAGGGGATAATGGGGCCCCTGTGTCCTTGCTCAAACTCAAGAAAGCCTATGAAAAAGGTACCAGGGGCATCTCATGGGGCCCCCTACTGACCCTGGGCCCTCGGTCAGTGCCCAAGTTTCCAAATGGTCAGTCCGCCCCTGGGTACACCACTGACAACCCTAGACCATTCAGAGTATGAATCATTAACCACTACTCTCTGAATAAGATCTTTTAGCCAGTTTTCTATCCAATTACATACAGATTTTTCCAAGCCCGTAGACTTTACCTTACCATTAGCCGTGTGTGGGGAACTGTGTCAAATTCGTTTGCAAAATCCAAGTATACCACGTCCACAGCCACCCCTCTGTCCAAGGTTTTGCTCATCTCTTCATAAAAAGAAATCAGATTTGTTTGACAACTTCTGTCTTTCATGAATCAATGCTGTCTGTTGCTTAAAATATTTTTTCCAGCAAGAACTCATCTGTGTGGTATTTTATTAAACTCTCCAGTATCTTCCCAACTATAAACGTTAAACTAACAGGTCTATAATTACTTGGTAAAGATTTTGACCCCTTTTTAAATATTGGCACCACATTGGCCTTAAGCCAATCCAGTGGTACTATGCCAGTCATTAAAGAGTCCCTAAAAATTAGAAACAATGGCTTTGAAATGACAGCGCTTAATTCTTTAAGGACCCATGGGTGTATGCCATCCAGTCCAGGTGCTTTATTCACCTTTATACTGTCTAAATATTTCAGGATCATAACAATTGTGAGCCAATGTGGATCATCTGAAGCTGTGTCAATACCATGCCAATTATGGACAAGAGCTCCCCCATACTTCTTTGTATACACAAAGAAGGTATTTAATAAATTTGCCTTCTCTTTGTCCCCAGTCACCCACTCTAGATTATTTTGTAAAGGGCCTACATGCTCAGACCGCACCAATGATGGGGCACAATTGCTCCCAATGACACCAATGATGGGGCACTATTCCTCCCACTGACACCAATAATGGGGCACTATTCTTCCCACTGACACCAATAATGGGGCACTATTCTTCTCACTGACACCAATGATGGGGCACAATTACTCCCACTGATACCAATGACAGGGCATTGTTTTTCCCCATTGATGTCAGGGAATTTTCTACTCCCAATGGCCACAGCTCCAGCCCCCCTACAGTCTGAAGAACAGTAAACTGTCCCTTTTTTAGTTTAGAGACCCCTGCCAAAGGGGTAAACTAGAATTTTGAGAACACCTATTCCTGAGTTTGTGTTTCTGCATTTGAGGTTACAAAGTGCACCTAACTACAACCTGTAACATGAAAGGTCATCACAACATTTGCATCACAATTGTACCTTTTTACAAATCACTTCACTAATATTTTTCATGCACACATTGTCTAAGGCAAATATAATTTGCAAAGTTCAGTTAATGGGAAAAATGTGCGAAGTCCGCAATTTCCTGAACTTAGCGTTGAACTCTGCTTAAGTTTATGGGGGGGCAATTTTTTCCAGCTTTTCTAAAAATGTTTTTCTCAGGAGACATGTTTATGTCATGTGGCCTAAAGTGAAACATTGGGCATACACAAACCCTTTAAACAACATGCTTAAGCAAGCCATACACAGATCAAAATCTGTCCAGTTCAGCAGAGGCCAGACAAATTTCGATTCATGTGTGGTCAGGGAGACTGTACAGAAATTGATCTACCAATTGACATCTGAACAACCACCCTGTCGATTTTCCCTGCTTGATCAGCACTGCAGGCTATATCCTACAATGCTGATCAGTGTATTCTGACAGCTGGGAAGTCTTGCTACTGTCAGATTAGCTCAGCAGGGAGGATTCTTCCATCTACCTAGAGCGTGTGGGGAAGTCAAATAATGTTTTTTCGTTCATCCCGCTGACTCATCTATGTGTCTTAGGTAATACCTTTAAAACTACATGTAAAAGAAAAAAACATTAAATAATTGGCTATACCAAAGATATAAGTACCCCTTTATTCATTCCTCAAAAATGAACTGTAAATAAACATACAACCACCTTAAGAAATTCCTTTATTTAACAATACTAACAAAATGTCCCACATAGGTATGGGGAATCTGAGTCCTTTAAACCATTAGGGTGGTTGTACTATATCCTCATCTGTTTGGGGATTAGCCTGTTGTATTTGGCTGGCACTTTACAGGATATATGTTTTAAACATCCAAAAGCCTACCTGTTTTGAATTCACTTGCAGTGAATACAGGTGACACAGGCAGATTCGTATTATAATATATCAACTTAGGGGTCACCCTTTTTAGATTTCTTCCAATAGGCTGGACATCTTTACAGATACAAGAACGTCATACTAAGAACCAGGGTAAGCATTCATGTATTCTCTATAATTAAACACATATGGTGATGGATGAGTTGATTATTGAACGAAGGACACTATCATCTTAAGTGACTCTATGCAACAGAATAACCCTGGTTACCTGTAATATTGCTTTTGGTGCTGCTCAAAAGTAGAGGTCAAAGCATATCCCTGTGTCCCAGAGCATGGTGTAGGCTTGTTCTCATACCGATCCAGAGGGCTAGTAAATTTAAGGAGAGAAGGATCGCCACTACTCCCAATTAGCCAAGATAAATAAATGATAAGGAGTGATCTTAACCTACATGTCTTCACCAAACCACACATCTTCATGCATTTCACCCCGCCCACCAAGGTTTAATCACTGAGTAACACAACAGTCCTGATCCTTGTAGCTCGCTTAGGGTTAGACAAACAATGTCTATATATATATATATTTTTTTTTTTTTTCTTTAATCTATTGTGATCATAAAGAAATAATCTGTTTTAATTATATTATTGGATGCTGTGTAGCACCTTTTAAGTCCAGCCTTTATGCTTGCAGAAAGCTATCCCTATGCAGTTTAAATGATTTTCCTATCCTTTTCGCTCTGCTTCACTTTTGTGTCCATGACTGGGTAAATCAGTGTGGAACAAAGGAGATCTGCTGGTGATTGTTGGTGCTTGTAGTTGTTTTATTTTCTTCTTTAGGGTCTTGCTAGCAGCTTTTACTTTTTTAAATCACTTTTTAAATAGCTTTTTTTTCCCTTTCCTTTCTTCAGTCTGCTGACTAAGGGGAGGGGTTAATTGGTCACAGGTGCTCCAGGTCCTATATAACTTTCTCTAGCTTGCTCATTCTTAAGCTAGCCTGTATTTTGCTTGCTGGAACTTTGACAAAGTGAACCTTTGATTAAGTGGTGTTAAAAAACCGGAGTGGAAAACAGGAGTCTTCTAACCTGTAAGTGACAACTGATATTTCCTGTTAGTAATATTAATATTGTAACGGAGATAATGTGTGCTAGTGGGGTTGAAGGTTTTGTGCAGTGCACAGTGTGCTGCATGTATGCAACAATGAAGGATGGATACCGCTGCAACAGATGTGAGCGGGTTGCCCCTCTGGAAGCTTGCATTAGAGATCTGGAGGAGCAAGATGCAACACTGGGCAGAACCAATAACCTTGAAAGGGTTTTTCTGCTCTCTGAGCAGGTAGATAATGGGATTGATGTGGAGGGGCTAATCAGGATTATCAGGTAGGAAAATGTATCGCCTCAACCGAATGGTTTGTTGTCTCCCTGTTGCCAGGGTTCGGTATGTGGTGGACTGGGTTGATAAATTACTGGGAGGATCTGGGCATGACCCAGCTGTCTTGGTCCATGTTGGAACCAATGACAGAAAACATGGAACGTGGAGGCTTCTTAAGAATCAATTTAAAGAACTAGGCTGCAAGTTGAAGAGAAGGCCCTCCAAGGTGATATTCTCTGGAATATTACCTGTGCCATGTGCAACTCAGGAAAGACGGGGGAGATTAAAGAACTAAATGCATGGCTAAAGACCTGGTGTAAGAGGAAAGGATTAGGGTCTCTAGAGCGCTGGGCTGACTTTTCATTGGGGTGCAACCTATATGCTAGAGATGGTTTGCACCTAAATGGAAGGGGGTCTGCTTTTCTGGGGGAGAGGTTTATGGGATGGCTGGAGGAGTATTTAAACTAAGATTGAGTGGGGAGGGAGAATTAGATTATATTGGGCCAGACAGATCAGACAGGGGTCAATCCTTATTGGTGAGTGGAATGGGGAAAGATTGGGGGAGGGCTATGGCAGGTGATAAGAAGGTGCCCATGTTACAAACAAGCATTGGAATTGGTACTATTTATATGAAAATTAAAAATATGCAAAATACATGTGCACGAGTTAGAAGCTTTGGTGCATGAAGAGAACTATGATTTAATTGGTATTACAGAATCTTGGCTTCATTCTTCACATGACTGGGCCATTAATATCCCTGGCTATGTTCTCTTTCGGAGAGACAGGGTAAAAAGGAAAGTTGGTGGTGTCTGTCTCTATGTGAGAAGTGATCTCAGAGCGAGTGTGAAAGAGGACCTAGTTGATGGAGAGTATGATGAGGTTGAATTATTATGGGTGGAACTGCACATGGGGGTGGATACTACAAAGGTAATTATTGGAGTTTATTATAGGCCACCCAGTATTAATGAGGAGGTGGAGACTCAGCTCCTTGCACAGATCTAAAGGGCTGCGACAGTGATAATAATTAGGGATTTTAACTACCCAGAAATTGACTGACTGGGCTAATGGCACTGCAGGAACAGTTAAGGTGTAAAAAAGTATAAACCTACTACAGGACAATTTTATGATACAATTCATAGAGGCCCCAACTAGAAATGATGCTCTGCTGGACTAGGTAATCTGAATGTCCATATAAAAGAACATCTGGGTAGCAGTGACCATAACATGATTTCATTTATTGTTAGCTGTAAACAAAAAACACACACAAGAAAAATAAAAACACTCAACTTTAAGAAAGCTAATTTTCCAAGGCGGAGAGCTTCTCTCCAAAACTTAGACTGGGAGGGAATATTGGCATCGATGAACACAATACAGAAGTGGGAGTTTTTAAAAAAGACTGTATGTGAACACACTGCAAAATATATTACCATGGGCAACAAGTTTAAAAGGCTAAAAATCAAATCTATGTGGCTTACGGCCAAAGTTAAAAAAGCTATAAATAATAAGTAAAGAGATTTTATTAATTATAAAGTGAAGGAATGCTATCATCATTTAAACATTACAGAGAATATAACAGAATATGTAAAAAGGCCACAAACCTTGAAAACTAATGACAGATTGCAAAAGATAGCAGGACAAACCACAAAAAAAGCTTCAAATATATTAATAGTAAAAAGGTCCAATCCGAGCATGTAGGTCCTTTACAAAATAAAATAGAGTGGGTGACTGGGGACAAAGAGAAGGCACATTTATTAAATGCCTTCTTCAGCTGTGTATACAAAGGAGCATTGGGGATCTTTGGTCCATACTGGGCATGGTATTGACACAGCCCCAGATGATCCACATTGGCTCACAACTGATATAATTCAGAAATATTTAGACAGAATAAAGGTGAAAAAAGCTTCTGGCTTGGATAGCATACACCCACGGGTCCTTAAAGAATTGAGCTCTGTCATTTCAAAATCTTTACCAAGTAATTATAGACCTGTTAGTTTAACTTCTATAGTTGGGAAGATACTGGAGAGTTTAGTAAAAGACCACATAGATGAGTTCTTGCTGGGAAAAAATATTTTAAGCAACAGACAGCATGGATTCATGAAAGACAGAAGTTGTCAAACAAATCTGATTTCCTTTTGAGGAGGTGAACAAAACTTTGGACAGAGGGGTGGCGGTGGACGTGGTATACTTGGATTTTGCAAAAGCGTTTGACACAGTTCCCCACACACTGCTAATGTGTAAGGTAAAGTCTACAGGCTTGGAAAAAATCGGTATGTAAATGGATAGAAAACTGGCAAAAAGATAGTAATTAGAGAGTAGTGGTTAATGATTCATACTGTGAATGGTCTAGGGTTGCCAGTGGTGTACCCCAAGGTTCAGTGTTGGGATCCTTACGTTTTAATATATTTATAAATTATATAGGGTCTGGGATTAAAAATACCATTTCATCTTTGCAGATGAAACCAAATTTTGCAGTGGAATAACGTCCTTACAGGATGTCTCTAACTTACAAGCCGACCTCAATGCACTGTTTAATTGGGCAATTAAGGTTATGCACTTGGGAGGCTAAGAATATGCATGCATCATACATAGTATGGGGAGTACAACTGGGGGAATCAATGGTGGAGAAGGATCTGGGAGTTCTGGTAGATCATAAGCTTAATAATGACATGCAATGCCAAGCTGCAGTTTCTAAAGCGAGGAGAATCCTCTCTTGTATTAAAAGAGGTATAGACTCCAGAGAGAGATATCATTTTACCCCTGTACAAATCATTATTAAGACCTCATCTGGAATAAGCAGTTAAGTTTTGGGCACCAATTCACAAAAAGAACATTGGGGAACTGGAGAAAGTGCAGAGAAGGGAAATCAAACTGATAAGAGGCATAGAGGAGCTCAGCTATGAGGAAAGGTTAGAGGAATTGAATGTATTCTCTCTTGAGAAGAGGAGGTTAAGGGGGGATATGATCAACATGTATAAATACATCAGTGGTTCATATAGTGAACTCAGTGTAGTTATTCACCCTTAGGTCATCACAGAGGACACTCTTTTCTGTCTGGAGTAAAAAGAGATTTGATCTCCAAATACGGAAAGGTTTCTTCGCAGTAAGAGCTGTGAAAATGTGGAATAGACTCCCTCAAGAGTTGCTTGTGGCCAGCTCAGTGGATTTCTTTAAAAAAAAAGGCCTGGATTCTTTCCTAGATATATAGAATATAACTGGATACTAACATTTATAGGTAAAGTTGATCCAGGGAATATCCGATTGCCTCTCGGGGGATCAGGAAGGAACTTGTTCCCCTGCGGAAGCAAATTGGATCATGCTTTGCTGCGTTTTTTGGCTTCTTCTGAATCAACTGTGGGTATAGGATGGACTTTTGTCTTTCTTCAGCCAGACTAACTATGTAACTAAGATCAAGTCACATTACCCAGGAAGAAAGAAATGCTAATGCAGATGTGTGGATGCATTAGTTAATATATTCTTGCAAGTACAGAAAAATACTTGGTGGAAATCCAGTATCCCTTCACTACCTGTGTACTGAGCTGTAATATCAAACAGTGTGAGCTTTCTAAGCTGTGTTTTGTGATCTAAAAAACTATTCTTCTTCATGACAATTTTATAATGTTAATGTTGACAAAAAAACACTAAAAATATATATTTTTTAATTAACAATAGTATTTAATCAGATATGACTTTGCATGACATGGCAAATGTAAATTGGCCCACAGGAGACAAAGTGAATGTAGTACAACATATGCAAAGAGAGGAGGCATGTCAAAGTGACTGCTTGGACACCTTTGACGTGCTGTACAACTTACAGTGCTGTTTAGCTTCTTGAAAGCTGCAGTCCCCAGTGAAGCAACTGATACCAGCTCCATTACCACCCAGTTACAGTAAAGACCCTCCATGACACTCGCAAACAGCTGACAAAACCAAACTGACAAGAACTGGAAAGCAGTACACTGCAGCTTCAGAAAACCTGCCCCACTGCCAGTACCCACTAAAGATTTTCACTCTGTTGGAAAGACAGTCAGCACACACTACCACACCCGAGTCTCTTCCTTAGACCTGTGGAAACCTTACTTACACTGCTGACTCAAACATCACATCAGTTCTGCAGTGCCATCCATCATCACAAGGAATGTTTGTTTTGCACATAGTGATCACACGGTTATTAAATGCACAAGTGATTATGACTGTCAGTAATACCCAGTCATGGTACAACGTATCATGCTTAATAGCCTACACATCTACACTAAGAGACAAGTAAGGAGGGGATGAAAGCAACTGAGCACTAGAATGCACACAAATAGGGCTTCTGGCAGGGAAGGAGCTGACAGGCAGTAATAACAGAGATAAAGAATGGATTTAGTGTACACCCATTAAGCAATTTACTTTGGAGAAGCAACAATGAGTCTTTCGACATGACCAGCATTTCATTTTTTCATTGCTGATCAGACATCTTCTTTAAGGGTAAAACACCAAGCTCTCCTGGGAAAATATAAGAAATACTGTAACACTCATATACAAGTGAAAACCAGCACACGCTAACCCATGCACACATTTGCAGTCCAGGGCTTCTAAACGTTGCTCAGTTAAACTAGATTTTAAAATCATTTGACAAATATGCTACCATACTTCAGTAGTATTATTAAAATAACATTCTTCTCTTTTTCCCACTGCTGCTTCCAAACATAAACTACCATGGACCAGCTACTAACTGTTCAAACCCTGAAAACCTCTGAACTCTATGAAATGCCATAAATAAATGATGGATACTATTCCTGACCTAATAACATAAACATGACAATGAGGATTCTATTTGCAGTCTCGACAGTGCTCCTAGACCAGAAAAATATCTCACCAGTGAATTAATCATCAATGGGGTGACATGAGAATGAATTGATATAATCATTCCCAGATGATTAAGGGCTTGTGCACACCAGACTGGATTTTCATATGTTTTTTAATGCTGGAAAATAAAATCCATGGGTCAAAAGAAAACAATGCTGATCAATAAGAGCTGTTCACACCAAACCTGAAACTTGGCCTGGGCAGGAAGGGGGTGAAAGTGCCTGGTAGGCAAGTGGTTAAAAAAAAGATAGAATAAAAAAAAAAAAGAGAGTGTTATCTGTGTAGAGAACCAGAGGAAGGGTGGAGATGAGGGATTATGTTGTTGAGGATGAAGATCCGTTTTAAAGCAAATCTAAAGACCAAAACGAAAATGTAATATTGCAGTTTATCATGCCTTAGATGTGGTGACTGCATTCGTTTTCTTTTTGTGACTATTTTTGCTTTCTTTTCACCTGATAATCCTGAAATTATCAAACAGATCACTTCCTGTCCCTGAGTGGCAGCGCTCACTTCTACACTGTAACTAATAAGCAAGCCATGGTTGCCACCTGGGCAGAGCTTCAAACATATATGCCTACATAATTCCTGTATAATAATATTAATAATAATAATAATGGATGGGAAGATTAGTAGTTAACATTGCAAACATAAGATTGTTTTACTTTATGCTACTCACATATGTTTTATTGTAAGAAAAGAAACCTAATGCAGACCCTACATCTAGGGACTGTTAACCTGAAATATATTACATATTTGTTCTTGGGTTTAGTTATTCTTTGAAGCCAGTCTTCAGTTTCTGTACCATAACACCCGCCCCCCCTCCCCAATAATACACTCTAGCTCCTTGTGAGTACCCCATTTTTTCCCAATCAATATTTTTACCTTTTTTATGGTTGCCTTCAGTGCAATAGTATTGCACCCACATTTGGTAATTAATTTTACAAGCCAAACAATATTCTAAATGACCTCAGAGGACTCCAATATGGTCATCGCAATTTTCGACTTCCGGTTTGTGCTTCACCAACCAGAAGTGATGTCCCACTGGAAACCATGCCAAGCAAGTTTCATCTATGATTGATGTCTTTAGGAATGTCAATCATAGATGAAAGGTGTTGTGCATTGTGACAAATGCGGATGTCTGACCATCACCCTCTTCACCAACTTGTGACAAAAGACTAGTCTACCTCACTCCATGCTCTCATGAATAAATAACAATGCCACTCTCAGCCTCACTCTGCACAAAGTTCCTCCAGCTCATGGGACCAAAATCTAGATGGCAGCAGCCTGAGAGCGACTGTCACTGGGTTATAATTGCTAAGCAATTAACTCTTTAATCTGCCACCAATGACTTTTACTGAAAAGTCAAAAAATTCCACAAGATTAGCAATAACATTATGATTTTAAAATAAACGACCGTACACACACACTGTTACCACAGACAGGTATATTCAGAGATTTATCATATACAGTAGTGCTCTTCAACAGACGGGGATTCTTTTAGTTTGCATCAGAGCCTTAGAGAAAATTTCAACACTTTTCAAAATAGGGCTTGATAATGAAAAGGTCAAAATGGTGCAAATAAAATATTACAAAAAACAAAGATATTACAAAGTAACAAAGAGACAACAATGGCAAGTCTTCAGTTGCTTGATGGTACTCCACTTTTTTCCACATCAAGGGGGATGCTGACAGAGACCATCTGACAAATCAAGCAGTTGAGGAGTGGCCATGGGGGTGTCACTGTGTTTATGAATGTATCATGGCCCACCCTTACACACAGTTTTCTACTAATATTTATATCTTCCAATATGTACAGGTAGCATTCTGGAAACTGAAAGATTGTTCAGTATTATATTTCTTGACCAGGGATACCAAACACAAAGTATATAGGATGGGCCTGTCACCCAGAAGGAGACTATCTCCCCTTCTGTATGCTCTAGCTTAGTCATGTGTTACTTTGATTTGTTCAGCGTGATCTTCCCCATTCAAATATATACTTAATATTGATGTGTCATGTTCCTGTCTTATTTTATGAATTGTGTGTAGATTTTGTTATATTGTGAATTAGGCAGGGGTCTTCGAAAGGTTGCTTTGGCCCTGTTTGCCCTTTTACAATACCCATTAGTTCTGGGTAGACATTTTATGGCATGTTGCGTATTCTTAAAGACAGTAATTGCCCTATAAACCGCAGGTGATAGAACAGAAGGATATTGCTACTTTTACAATAGGTCAGAGGGAAGTGTTAATCTGCAAATTTTAATGGTCAGCAGAAATGTTACAGACATCCTTCAATTAGATATTTACAGCTTTGGTAAATGCCTGTGTACTGTTGTCTGCTGTCCCTAGGTTGCAATAACAGGCTCTTTGAAATGTGACTAAGTTAAGGCTATGGATTCTTTGAATTGAAGGAGGAAGAAGGAGGCAGGGGGCAGGTCACTACAGCTGTGTCTCTGGTTCAACACAGAAAAGATAGTGACAAGCAAAATGTAATGGCTCAATAAAGAACAACATGGCTGCTACACACACAGCCTGTCATGTGCCCAGTACACACGTCCATCGCAGGCATGGTTTCCTGTGTGACATTACTTCTGCTTGCGTCATTTCCAGTGGAGCACAAACCGGAAGTAACGGAAATAGGAAATTGTGCTGACCATATTGGAGTCCCTTGAGGTGATTTAGAATACTGTTTGGATTGAATAGTAAATGTGAGTGCAATTCTTTCTGCTACATTGGTTTTAATCTTAATAAAATTTACTACACTTTTTGACTTTATTATTGATATGAGCTGTTTTATGGAAACGAGTGTTTAAAGAGCAGAGCTTATGTATGGTGGAGAACATTTAAGGAGCAGAGCTTCTATATGTCCAAGGAGTGGAGGAAAAAGATCCTAAAGCGCTGTGGAAGGGCGGAGTATATTATAATGCTGTTATAGACCCGCTTATTAATTTAAGGGGCTGCTACATTTGGCGAGTGGTGAGTGTGGGTGTGTACACCAACAGTGAGCATGGAGGTGTAGTATAGTTCCAGTAATCAGGGAGAAGCACGGTGAAGGCACAGGAGAGAGACTTTATCGCATACTTTCACACATTTTTTGTGGGAATTTTAGAAATACAAACTTTGTTTTAAAGGACAAATGTTTTATCACCGTTTAAAAATATCACATTATTGATATGTTGTACTTTTATGTATGGAAGCATTTAAGATGTCATGATTTGCACACTATTTTCATTATTTAATATTTTGTAAAGATTCATGAGCGCAGAACAGTATATTTATTGTTTCATCACCGTCCATGTGAATGAGGCATTAGTCTGCAGGGGACAGTGCAAGGCATAAGGCAAGTATTGCAGTGAAATCTTTTTATTTTTTTTTTAGTTCACACACGCTAGGCAATAAAATAAAAAAAAGCTAGACCTGTGCTGCAAAAGATATTGGGCAGTTTCGCTCACTTCCTCATGAAAATTCTTTCTAGGTATGAGATTAGAGTTTGGGTCAATGTTGTGTTCTCAATTTGCTGAACAGGTGACTAAATGGCCAAGATTGGATAGTTTGTCTACATGCCAAAACTCTGGTTACTGCAGATGTACGTCATTCATTATGTGTCTGTATGACAGCCTCTTATTACTTGGTCATTGGGTGCTGGTGGCCACCTACATCCTAGCAACCAAGGATGATGTGAATAAAAAAAAAAACAGCATAAAGCTACCCCTAAAAATCCATGCCATATCATTATTCTTGATGAGGCCCTTGTCCTCATCAATGTTTTGGAATGTGTTGTTCTTTTGCTACTGAAGGTTGGGAAATGGTTCCATAACTAAGCCACCACTCCAGCTCAATTTAATGCATGAATGACATCCAAGCTAAGATAAAAATGTATAGTTCATTAAACAATAAAAATACCAGACCTGCTTATCTTGCATTTTTTACCTTTTTACCTGCATCTCAGGTATTTCCCTTGGAGTACTTTTACTTTAAATGTCCTTAAGTCTGATGTTTAGCATCATTCAACCCAATTCCTTTGCTCCCAGGTTGTCCTGGATCCACCCCAGTCTGTGACTGGACAGTGAAAGGAAAAAACTTATGGTGATTAGCCCATTTCCTAGTCACTCTGTTTTCTCTTATTAATATGCTTCCTATCAGCAACTGAACTAATTGGCTTCTTGGTCTGATACTTTCTCTCACACTTCCACCCTGCTGGACATGGACTGCAAGAAGCTGATAACAAGTCAAATTCAGGTACTTACACTGCTTGCATTTAAGAAAAAAAACATTATTATGTATTAATGGTTACTTAGCTGCAATAAATTTCATATTTTCCTAAAGTTTAGCTTTAAAAAAGACACATGTCCATTGATTTTATGAATGTTAAAACCCAAGCAGTAGCCTGAAACACTGCCAATATTTTTTTTAACCAGTTCAGCTCTCTCGACGTAGGAAGCATACCCAAAGAATGAAAGGTTAGCCACAAGCTGATGTGCCGTTTGCAACCGTTTTCCTCAGGCAGACCCTGGCTCTAAAGGAAAAGTGAACACTTTTGCAGTGCAGACCCCACAGTCAGTCCCCCCTTCCCCCCACCCGTCGAGACACCCCTCCCCCCACACACACACAATTCCCAGGCCTCTTCCACTCTTAATGGAATCCCAAAACCCCCAATGTCTCCATAAAGAGTACTTGTCACCTGCCCAGTACTATCACATCACCCCTTGTAATAGCAATAAGGATAAATAATAAAAAAAAGAGTAAGAAAACAAAATTAAATGTATTAAAAATATATATGAAAAATAAATATAACTCCTATTGCCATGCACACACCTGCAAATGTGCGCACAGGTGCACATGTATACCACGATTGCAGCACCACATGTGAGGTATTGTTGCAAAAGCTGGAGTGAAAGCAATAAGTCTAGCACCATAACTCACAGTTAACTCTAAGCTGACATCTGACCAATTAAGCGTCTGAAGAGTAGTCTCTGGAATTCATTAGGTTTATGACTATGTCACAGAAACAGTTTTCTATAGGTAGTCAGATCTCTGAATACCTACCAGGTACAGTCATCTAACATGCAGAATATTGTCCAGCCTGAATTTAGCTTCGAAATGAATATAAATTTGACAGGTTTCGGATGCCCATTTCACCTAGGAGAGGAATTGAGCTGGTTCTGCTCCCAGTACTGCTAGGGTAAGCAGTGTTTGGGCTCAAAAAGCTACACATTAACTGAGGGGGAAATATGTCCTTACTATGGCTGTTCTGTTTGTATTTTATGAGTTATGAAATATATTGAGCTTTTTACAATGCGATATCTGTTAGTTCCAAGGATTACTCACGCATGCGAGGATGACAGTTTTATTACGGTTTCCCAGACTGGAGTGTGGATTTGGCTAATAAGCATGAGAGGGCCTGTATCTGTCCTGGTCTGATAAGAAGGTTCTGGCATCAGTCAACCGTTTGTGTATAGTATAACTGAAGGAAAGGGGAGGTCACTATGCTATGGGTTCTTATGATGAATGCATAGGAGACTTATGTGAGCTCCAAGGATCAGGCCCTCCTATCACTCTTGTATTGAACTGTATCATTGCTGTATTGTCTCCCTTTATATTTTAAAGCACTAAGCAAACTGTTGGCGCTATATAAATCCTGTATCATAATAATAATAATTGTGTGCCCAGTACACAGCACCATTACACTTGCATTAAAATTCAATTTATTATCTTTTTCCTGAAAATGTGCATTTGATAAACAGTTGCGCAAATATCATGTGACATAAAAAAATTGCAACTACTAGCTTTTTATTCTACAGGGCTTCAGTTTTTGGAAATTATATAAGGTTCTGTGGGTTTTAGATAATTTTATAGCCAAAAATGCATATTCTTACACATATACAAAATGAAAAAATTGCTCTAGTGCCAAAGTGGTTACATCATAGTCTTTATCAGCCCATCATATCTACAGTCATGGCCGAAATTGTTGGCACCCTTGATATTTTTCCTGAAAATCAAGTATTTCACACAAAAAAGGTATTGCATTAACACATGTTTTGCTATACACATGTTTATTCCCTTTGTATGTATTGGAACAAATATAAAACAGAGGCAGAAAAGCAAATATGACATAATGTCACACAAAACCCCAAAAATGGGCTGGACAAAAGTATTGGCACCCTTAACTTAATATTTGGTTGCACACCCTTTGGAAAACATAACTGAAATCAGTCGCTTCCTATAACCATCAATAAGCTTCTGACACCTCTCACCCGGAATTTTGGACCACTCTTCCTTTGCAAACAGCTCCAGGTCTCTCTTATTGGAAGGACACCTTTTCCCAACAGCAATTTTAAGATCTCTCCACAGGTGTTCAATGGGATTTAGATCTGGGCTCATTGCTGGCCACTTCAGAACTCTCCAGCGCTTCTTTGCCATCCATTTCTGAGTGCTTTTTGACGTATGTTTGGGGTCATTGTCCTGCTGGAAGACCCAGGATCTTGGACGCAAACCCAGCTTTCTGACACTGGGCCCTACAGTGCGACCCAAAATCCTTTGGTAATCCTCAGATTTCATGATGCCTTGCACACAGTCAAGGCACCCAGTGCCAGAGGCAGCAAAACAACCCCAAAACATCATTGAACCTCCACCATATTTTACCGTAGGTACTGTGTTTTGTTCTTTGTAGGCCTCATTCCGTTTTCGGTAAACAGTAGAATGATGTGCTTTACCGAAAAGCTCTATCTTGGTCTCATCTGTCCACAAGACGTTTTCCCAGAAGGCTTTTGGCTTACTCAAGTACATTTTGGCAAACTGTAGTCTTGCTTTTTTATGTCTCTGTGTCAGCAGTGGGGTCCTCCTGGGTCTCCTGCCATAGCGTTTCATTTCATTTAAATGTCGACGGATAGTTCGCGCTGACACTGATGCTCCCTGAGCCTGCAGGACAGCTTGAATGTCTTTGGAACATGTTTGGGGCTGCTTATCCACCATCCGGACTATTCTGCGTTGCAATCTTTCATCAATTTTCCTCATCCGTCCACGACCAGGGAGATTAGCTACAGTGCCATGGGTTGCAAACTTCTTGATAATGTTGCGCACTGTGGACAAAGGCAAATCTAGTTCTCTGGAGATGGACTTGTAACCTTGAGATTGTTGATATTTTGCCACAATTTTGGTTCTCAGGTCCTCAGACAGTTCTCGTCTCCTCTTTCTGTTGTCCATGCTTAGTGTGGCACAGACAGACACACAATGCAAAGGTTAAGTGAACGTCTCTCCTTTTTATCTGCTTTCAGGTGTGATTTCTATATTGCCCACACCTGTTACTTGCCCCAGGTGAGTTTACAGGAGCATCACATGCTTGTAACATTCTTATTTATCCGCAGTTGTGAAAGGGTGCCAATACTTTTGTCCAGCCCATTTTTGGAGGTTTGTGTGACATTATGTCGAATTTGCTTTCTTTCCTCCCTTTTTTTGTTTTGTCCCAATACACACAAAGGGAATAAACATGTGTATAGCAAAACATGTGTTAATGCAATACGTTTCGTGAGAAATACATGATTTCCTGGAGAAATATCAAGGGTGCCAACAATTTCGGCCATGACTGTATGTTGGGGTCACATACTTGCCTCTGGATGGTTTACTGTCTTCACTAAAATTACAGAATCAATTTAAAGAGGAACTTTCCTCACCTGCTCCCTATGCTTTTTTTTCTCTTACTTTTTTTCCAATGGTATAATGCAGAATTCACAAAATAACCCAGCCAGTGATTCCAGCATTGTTCTGCTGTCATCCGCTGCTCCACTGTCATACACTGGGTCCCATACCACCATCTTAATACTGACATTACCGGATGCTGGCTGTCTCCTCCAGGTTCAGGCAGCCCATCCCCCTGATGTTAGGTCAATCCACCTCCAACTGCATGAATAGAGCCTGAAGCATATCACATATCCCAGGACGCTTTAGAGAACTAGTGTAGGCAAGAAAAGCAAATGGGAGATGGGCTAACCTAAAATATTAAACATAACTCACTGTCAGCCGCTCTTGACTTCTTAGCACCCCTAACCACATGAAACATTAGACCCCGACCACTTCAACCCTGGCAGAATGACCATACCAAAAATCTGAAGCGACGCAGTCATGCACTGGAGCGACTATGACGCAAAACCAGATCCCAACAAGCATTCACCGGATATAAATCTGCCTTCTTCACCTACTCTTCCTCCCTCCATGATGCCAAGAAAGCCTACTTTGTAACCCTCATCAATACCCTCTCCTCCAGTCCTCACCGGCTTTTCTCTACTTTTAACTCTCTACTCTCTCTGCCCCCACCTCCACCCAGTACCTCACTCACCGCCCACGAGATTGCCAATCACTTCAAAAACAAGATCGACACAATTCGTAGGGACATCACCACTGTTCAGACTTCCACCCCACCTAGCACCCCTCACACGGAAACCCCCTCAACAACCCTCTCCCTCAACCTCACCACTGTCCAGACCTCCACCCCACCTAACATCCCTCACACTGAAACCCTCTCAACACTCCACTCCTTTGACCTTGCTACCACTGAAGAGGTCACTAAGGTCTTCTCAGAAGCCCGCCTCACCACCTGCCCCTCGACCCTACAATCTCCCTTTTCCTCCATCTTACCCTCCCTCGCCCACATCTTTAATCTCTCCCTCACTACTGGCGCATTCCTCTCCCCTCTGAAGTACGCACACATCACTCCCATACTTAAAAAACCCTCCCTGGATCCCACCGACTTGAACAACCTTAGACCCATCTCCCTGCTGCCATTTAAATCCAAACTCCTTGAGCGCTTGGTCTATAATCACCTAAGCTCCCACCTCAACGACAACAACCTCCTTGATCCCCTACAGTCTGGCTTCAGTCCCCTACACTCCACTGCCCTACTCAAACTCACCAACAACCTGCTAACTGCCAAAGCTAATGGCCACTATTCAGTGCTCCTACTCCTAGACCTCTCTGCGGCTTTCAACACAGTCGACCACCCCCTCCTCCTCAAAAAACTACACTCTCTTGGCCTCAGAGACTCCGCTCTTTTGTGGCTCTCTTCCTATCTGTCACAGCGCTCCTTCAGTGTTACCTATAACGCTGCTACCTCCCCCTCACTCCCCTTCTCTGTTGGAGTCCCTCAAGGCTCTGTCCTCGGGCTCCTTCTCTTCTCCATCTACACCTCCTGCCTTGGCCAACTGATACACTCTCACGGCTTCAACTACCATCTCTATGTGCTGACGACACGCAAATCTATCTCTCTACCCCTCGCCTCACCCCTTCAGTCTCCGCCCGAATCACTAGCCTACTGAACGACATATCGGATTGGATGTCACTCCACTTCCTCAAACTGAACCTTTCCAAAACCGAGCTCCTAGTTTTCCCCCCAGCCCGCACCCCCCCCCCCCCCAACGTCTCCATCACGACCAACAATGCCACCATCAGTCCCTCCCCGCAAGCCAGAGCACTTGGTGTCATCCTAGACTCCAATTTGTCCTTCCAGCCCCAGGTTCAATCGCTGACAAACTCATGTAGACTCCACCTCCGCAACATCTCCAAAATATGTCCGTTCCTAATCCCGGAAACCACTAAGCAACTCATTCACTCCCTTATCATATCACGACTTGACTACTGTAACTCCCTACTCACCAGCCTACCTTACCACAGGCTATCCCCGCTTCAGTCGATCCTGAATACTGCAGCCAGACTCATCCACCCTAACAACCACTC
Organism: Staurois parvus; assembly: GCF_062004578.1. Taxonomy (NCBI): domain Eukaryota; kingdom Metazoa; phylum Chordata; class Amphibia; order Anura; family Ranidae; genus Staurois; species Staurois parvus. The sequence continues at coordinate 17,309,141 of NW_028317951.1, read as the reverse complement.
CGTATCCGCCACCCCTCTCTGCCAATCCCTCCACTGGCTTCCGAATTCCCAACGGATCAAATTCAAAATGCTAACACTGACATACAAAACTGTCCATAACACTGCCCCAAACTACATCACCGACCTGATATCCAAATACCACCTAAAACGTACTCTCCGCTCCTCACAAGACCTCCTTCTCACTAGTTCCCTGGTCTCCTCCTCCCATGCCCGCCTCCAGGACTTCTCCAGGGCTTCCCCCATCCTCTGGAATTCCCTACCCCAATCCATCAGACTTTCACCTACTCTCCTCTCCTTTAGGCGCACCCTGAAAACCCACCTCTTCAGGGAAGCCTACCCCGCCCTCAGCTAATTGCTGATCTCCTCCACTCTTCCTACCACTCCATCCCCCACAGCTATCCCTCCTGTACCACTATCCTCTCCTAGATTGTAAGCTCCAAGGAGCAGGGCCCTCGAACCCCCCGTGTATCGAATTGTATTGTACTGTCTCCCATTGTAATGTACAGCGCTGAGCGAACTGTTGGTGCTATATAAATACTGTGTAATAATAATAATAACTAAATAAAAATAAATGTGTTTTTTTGTTTGACAGTGCCTTGTGCATCACATGGGTGAAATTTCGCTTTAAGAATGTAGCACACTCCCAGTGTAAACAAATGTTCTCATTATACACTTCACACTACATAATAAAACAATTTTTGAAAAGGTACAAACAACAAGACTGTAATTGGACAGCCAATCAGCCCTTTTGAAATGTGTTATTTGAAAAGACCAGCAAGCACATATTGGTTTTTGTCCACTTAACAGTGTATTCAATACAAAGCACTTGTTCTTGTACACAGTTATATAAGAAAATTGCATGGCAGTTTTTGGTCTAAAGAATAATGTCACTGACATTTTCCTTGATATTAGTGACATTTATTAAAACAATATAATTAGCAATTTAGACAAAATATTCTCAGCTGCCTCTGAATGTGCACTTACGTTATTGCAATAATTTTTTTTATTATTGTAACTTTACACAACGCAGTTGTCACTTTTGTGTGTTTGTATTGGTAACAAATGCATCTGATTAACAGCCGCCTTTCTACCATTCTGACAAATTTGTTACATGGATTGTTCCTTTACAAACTTTTAAAATGTAACTCCAGCCAAACTTTTTCTTTTCTCTTCTTCTTTTTAAGCTTAACTCCAGGGAAAGCAAAAATTCTCCTTTGCAGTGGGGTTGCCCCACATTGTAAAGGTTACATGCCTGTTCAAGTCTAAGGGAACAGCATACATCATTTTATGTACTCAATCCTCAGCTCCTACAGACTCCAGAGCTTTGGGACCACTCCCCACACCCTGTTCTCCCCAATGCCCTGGCGGTCACAGGTCCTCTTATGTCATCAAGGCCAATTTAGGGTCTATAGCTCTGCATTGGACCTTAGGATGCAGGGGAACAGTTCATTGCACAAGCATAGGAAAGTGCTGGTTGCCAGGAGAGGGGAGGATCAAGGGAGGGGAGGGGAACATTAATGCATTCTATGCAGTAAGTTAAAAAAATCTTCCAGTTGCTGTTCCCTCCTTCCCTCCCTAGATACCTACCTGAGTCCTACATTAACCCAGCACTGTGCCTGGCTGAAGATCTTCTCTTCCCTCTCTCTGCTCTCTCACAAATTTCTGAGAGAAGCGGGCCATTGGTTCCTGCTACTGTCAGTCAAATCCTGTAAGAGGAAGCGGGGGAAGGACCAAATCATGCTGTGTGTGTCTATGGATACACACCGCCTACCTTGAGAGTGTGCCGCATGTATGTAATCATAGAAAGGGGCTTCCTATAGGGGCATATGGAGAAGAGGAAGAGCAGAGAGCACTGACAGGGTACCCCAGAAGTGGAGGTGTGAGGCTGTACAGAGCAGGTAAGTATCACATCTTTTTTATTTTCTTAAAAATGACTTTACAACTGTTTTCAGGTATTGTGCTTCAAATCGCTTAGGTGTGAACTAGGGCCAATTTAGACAGGAGCCAATTCACCTACCTGCATGTATTTGGAGTGTGGGAGGAAACCCACACAGGCACAACATGAAAACTCCAGGCAGGTGGTGCTGTGGCTGGGATTCGAACCAACGACCCTAGTACTGCCAGGCGGAAGTGCTAACCACTTAGCCACTGAGCTACCCACAAGAATGCACAATTGTTTTCTTTCCATTATCAAATTAGATAATCATCAGGTTACTCCACAGAAAAAAAAAAATTAGGAAGCATTTGCTTTCATAATCTGCCACCGGCTGTCTGGCTGTAATGTACTGGCTTCAACATAAATTCACCAATATTAGGTATGCAGATAAACTGCTATGACCCCACTTGCATCTTGAATCTAGAGACAGCCAGGCAGAGTGTAAACAATTGTGACCCCTTTATTTTTTTCATTAACAATTTCTTAAAACAGGGAAAATACTTAAGTGGTATTGTTAATTTCTTTCTCTTAATTTATGACTTGTTACATATTAGTCACTGCTTGGCACGCAGACAAAGCTTTAACACAACTACCTTGAGTACTAGAAAATGTTTGACACACCCCTTAGGGTATGAAGATTCTTCAATGGCCACACAAAATAAAAGTTAAAGATAAAAAAACAATACTATCTGGCTTAAACTTAGTAGGCTCTGTTTCTACACATTAACCTCTCTGTAGCTATATTTTATGGCAAACATGGAGATATACTGTAATAGAGCGCACATAATTCATAAAACAAGGAAATGGAATTGTTGTGTTGTCATTGTTCAGATAACTGAATGTTCCTTTACACGTCAGAGAGTCTGAGATTAAATATAGATCTCATGTCTGAAAGGGGCACATCAGTCAACATTGCAGCAGACATATACTTTTTCACCCCGATACTGATCTCCTATATTGCCTTGTGATCACGGCAGCAGTCGTCATGGTAATGGTTTTCATTCATTCTGGAGACAACCAGACTCCAAGGCTTAAGCTTTTTAATTTAATCTGGCCCCTTATTAAGAAATACATCTGACAGCAAATGAGGTCAAATAAAATAGAGATTGCCGATTGCTAAGCTTATTTGTTATTATTCGCTTTCTTGAATATAGAATACATAAGTGGACAAAATGTAAAGTGTATCTGCATATACACTCATTGGCCTCTTTATCAGAAACACCTGTTCAATTGCTTGGTAACACAAATTGCTAATCGGCCAATCACATGGCAGCAACTCAATGCCTTTAGGTAGCTAGACATGGTGAAGACGACTTGCTGAAGTTCAAAATGAGCATGAAAAAAGGGAAGAAAGGGGATTTAAGTGACTTTGAATGTGGCATGGTTGTTGGTGCCAGACGGGCTGATCTGAATATTTCAAAAACTGCTGATCAGAGGGATTTTCATGCACAAACATCTGTAGAGTTTACAGAGAATGGTCCGAAAAAGAGAAAATATCCAGTGAGAAGCAGTTGTGTAGATGAAAATGCCTTGTGGAAGTCAGAGGTCAGAGGATAATGGGCAGACTAGTTTGAGATGATAGCAAGGCAACAGTAACTCAAACAGTAACTCACTCGCTACAACATAGTATGCAGAATACCGTCTCTGAATACACAATACGTTGAACCTTGAAGCAGATGGGCTACAGCAGGAGAAAACTACACCAGCTGCCACTACTGTCAGCAAAGAACAGGATATGGAGTGTACAATTCACAATGGCTCACCACCAAAATTGGGCTATAGAAAATTGGAAAAGCGTTCCCTTGTCTGATAAGTCTCGACTTCAGCTGCGATATTCAGATGGTAGGATCCGACTTTGGTGTAAAGAACATGAAAGCATAAATCCATCCTTCCTTGTATGAATGGTTCAGGCTGGTGGTGGTGGTGTAATGGGGTGGGGGAAATTTTCGTGGCACACTTTGGACCCCTTAGTACCAATTAAGCTTAGTTTAAACACGACGGCCCACCTGAGTATTGTTGCTACTCATGTCCATCCCTTTATAACTACAGTGTCCCCATCTTCTGATGACTACTTCCAGAAGGATAATGCACCATGTCACAAATCTCAAATCATCTCAAACTGGTCTCCTCAACATGACAATGAGTTCACTGTACTCCAATGGCCTCCACAGTCACCAGATCTCAATGCAATAGAGCACCTTTGAGATGTATTTGAACAGAAGATTCGCATCATGAATGAGCAGCCGACAAATCTGGAGCAACTGCATGATGTTAACATGTCAATATGGACCAAAATCTCTGAGGAATATTTCCAATATCTTGCTGAATCTATGCCACGAAGAATTAAGGCAGTTCTGAAGGCAAAAGGGGGTCCAACCCGGTACTAGCAAAGTGTACCTAATAAAGTGGACAGTAAGTGTAGTTGTGCTTACCTAGCCATCCATATTCTATTATCTTTCACAGGTAAAAAACACTACACCTAAGTTGCCTGATATTTTAGAGTAGCAGAAATTTGTTGGACCACTTTTACCCTTTTGTATGTAGTTTACAAGGCTGTGGAAAGCACAAGGGCAAGCTGCTCCAGGTAACAACCAACACCAGATATACCAATGTATGATATGAACTACAAGTATACTGTTTACTGCCTATTGCAGATGTCATTCAGAACTACACTGTATTCACAAAACAATAGAAGTAGTCATACTATAATGTATATTACTCTACAAGTGTCTGTAAAAGAATAAATAGTGAGCTTTATTATTCCATTTGATATTTATTTAATCATACAATTGTCAAGTTTAATAACTCAATACGCCAATTAGAAATCATCTCTTAATTGACCTCTTCTGAATTTGTACTTGGTAATATGGGTTACTCCATTCTGAAAATAGTCACTGGGAACAAGAATGGCTTTTAGCTCATTATTAGGAAATAATAAATGCTGCAACATTTTCCAAATAAATACCCCATTCAAGTTAAAGTAGTTCTGAAGGCTGAAGGTTTTTTTCACCTTAATGCATTCTCTGCTTCTTAGCTCTTGAGCCTTCTCTCTCTCTTCTCTCATGGAAGCAGCAGCGGGAGCCATTGGCTCCTGCTGGTGTCAATCAAATCCACAGAGGAGGGAGGGGACAGGGGTAAGCCATGCTATGTGTGTTTATAAACAAACAGAGCCCAGCTGAGAATGAGCCCACATGTCTGCCCCCATAGCAAGCACTTGCTATGAGGGCAGACACTAAGAGGAGCAGGCAATGCCGGCAGGGGACCAAACGAGGAGGTTCTGGGCTGCTCTATGCAATTATAATAATGGTAAGTATAACATGTTTATTATCATGTATAGTATCATGGGCAGATGAAAGTATACAAGATGTTAACATCTGGCAAACTATGGTTCCCAGTATAAAGGATAGCTGTTCCCACCTTGGAGGTCTCTCTCAATATCCCAGCTTTACCTTACAATCACTGTGGTATCCTACTTCCTGCTGGATTTTCCATACGGTTATATAAAGAATACAACACATGCACCATGTCCTGGCACTGATCCAAATAAGGCAAGTTATCGCCAGGGTGAAGATGCAAGAGGGTAACAGAACTGAGTATTGAGAGGTGAAAAATTCTCCTTGAATATCTCATCTGATAAGTGCAAACTGCAACACAGCATTTGTTACAGCGTTTTTGTCATGTCAGTTGTGTTAAAGTGGCAATAAACTCTCTTTTTTATTTTTACCTACAGGCAAGCTTACAATAAGGCTTAGCTGTAGGTAAAAATTAATATCTCCTAAACATGCATCGTTAAGGAGATATTCTAGCGAGCAGCAGCCGGTGACATTAGGTTTTCAGGTAAGGCAGGCCATAGACGGGCCCCGTTTATTGGCCGAATTTTCGGCCGATAAATGAAAAATCGGTCGTTGTTGGCAGCAATGCTGCCAACAATGTCCACGAAAAACATTTAGTGGATTTTCCAGCATGACCGATAAAAGTAAACGAAAAGATCCACAAAAAACAGCCAACGGTATTGCCCCACTAACGGCGTGAATATCGGCCGATTTTTCATGTGGACGAAAATTCGGCTGATAAACTACCCGTCTATGGCCTGCATAAGTCTTTCATAATGTTCTAGTATGCGGTGCATACTAACACATTGGGATATTGCAGGAAGAAACTTGTTCTTCCTTTAAGAGTTAACTACAGCTTTAAAGGCTATGTTCACCTTTTCAATAAAATACAGTCAAGGAGCCCCACAGGTTACAAATGCTGTGCATTTATTAAAATATTGTGCTTTTGTTAAATGCCTTATCAATAGGCCATAAAACCTACCACAATACAGAGACTTAGTCCTCATGCACACTTGACGTTTTTACAGCTGCTGTTTTTGACATTTTTTCCTACAGCCAGTAAACCCCCCAGCATGTTATCCTATGTGTCCATGCACACAGACTGTAATCAATGTTTTTTTTGGCTGGAAAAACAACCCAGGACTAGTGGGTTTTTAGAGGAGTTTTTTAGCTGTAACCAGTGTTTGTGGGCATTTTTTTGACCCCCCCCAAGAATTGGAGGGGGGGTAAAAAACATGGGAAAACGCTGCTAATCGCAGAAAAACACCGCTAAGCACTCATGCAAAAACGCTAAAAAACCTGAAAAACTCACAATTTTAATGTGACTACATTAGTAATGGAAAATCACGTCTTAGACACCTAAACAGGTACCATGATTAGGTTTCCCTCTTACCTCCTGTTCCAGTGAAAAGTGTAAAATGTTCTGTCACAGTAACAATGATCATAAGGACACAATGAGAGGGTTCATCTCCACAGCGGAGACAGCAATACAATCCTGTTTTAATTCCTTCCCCACTCGATCCAACACTACAACAAAACACTTCAGCAAACACGAAACTCCACTTCAATAACTGAAGACAGCATGTAACACAAGACAACTGACAGGCCAACCAGTTCCAGACTTCAGTTGACCTCTGCTTGCCTAGATTTACATTGATATCATCATGGGTTGCTTTTACAGGCTACAGCTATATAATGTATTAACATAGTCTTGCTGTGTTGTTTTCATAAACAGCAAACAAGGGCTCTAAATACCCTTTTCCTAAAGAAAACAACCGCTTAAAGCGCCCATTCTGCTGGTCATGTGACCAAGAATCCTAGGCATTTCATCATGTGACCTCTGCTGAGCAGAAGAATCAGAGTTTAGACTGGGAAGTGCAACTGAAGATAAAACAAGTGCAGACATTTCATTCCATTCTATTATTACACTTAGCAAGACTGCTAACGCAGATTAAAATTAACAATTGTTGACAGCTCCACGTTAAGGCTCCATTCACAATTCACACGATTTCCAGTGCAACTTTGATGCAACTCCCTGGCACGAAGTTGTCACAAAGTCGCATCAAAGTAGTGAAGGAACCTTTTCACAGTCACTGCGACTTTAAAGAGGTAGTAAAGTTTAAAAAAAGATTTCCCCCTGCAAGGCAATGTTATGCGATGCATACTAGCACATTATGAGAAACTTACCTTAAAATGAAGCCCTCCAGAGGTACGCTGTCATCTTCTCCTGGTCTTCCTGCTGGGTTTGCAGGCTCGTACGCATGCACGCAGGAGTCACGGCCATGGAACAGAGCTCTGAAGCATGCCATTCCTGCAGCATGCATGTGCCAGTGACATCACTGGCTGCTGCTCACTGGAATATCTCCTAAACAGTGCCCATTTAACCACTTCAGGTCCAGACACTTTTACCCCCTTCCTGTCCAGGCCAATTTTTAGCTTTCAGCGCTATCACACTTTGAATGACAATTGTGCGGTCATGCAACATTGTTCCCATATTAATTTTTTAGCATTTTTTTAGACAGATAAAACTTTATTTTGGTGTTATTTATTCACCACTGGGATTTTTATTTTTGTTTTGCTATATAAATGAAAAAGTACAAAACTTTTGAAAAAAAGTGTTTTTCTTAAAAATGTTTGCAAATAAATAATCTTTCTTCATAAATCTTGGTCAAAATGCATTCAGTTATCTTTTTAGTAAAAAAAAAACCCAAAATTAGTTTATAACCAAACATTATAATTTAAAAAAAATTTTCTTTACATTATTATTTTTTAATATTATTATTTATGTTTTTTTTTTTTACATACTGTCACCCTAGCAGTACAGTGACACTGTACTACTTGTGGGGGGTGATGAAGATTTTTTTTTTTTTTTACATTGATTGCTTTTACACCCATAAAGGCTGTAAAAGCAATCATTACTCCTTCTCTCTGGCTGCATTCTTGCAGCCATTGAGAAATACTGTGTGAGCTGTGATTGGACACAGCTTTTCACATGGTACAAGGGTGTTGTGAATAGCCCTGTACCATGTGACCTCTGTGATCATTCACATATTTCACACATAGTAAACAATGATGTCAGAAGTGACATCTTGCTTACTACTCTTCATGTGATCACTGATTGGCCAATCAGTGATCACATGATCGGGACCTCACACAGAGGTCCCGTACAATGATCGGTGTTTCACGGTGTTCGTGCTGCACGCTCCTAGGACGCGCACACAAGCAGGGAGCGGGGAGGCCGTTTATAAACGGCCACCCGCCCCTGCACTGCTCCCGTCCAGCCGTTTATATACATGGGCCGGAAAGGGAAGTGGTTAAAAGATATTAATTTCACCTACAGGTAAGCTTTATTATAAGCTTACCTGTAGGTACAAATACCAGAAGTGAGTTTACTACCACTTTAAGTCACACAGATTCAAATGGGTGCCACTGAAAAAAGTGGGCTGCGACTTGTCAAGCGACTGTTTGTGTCCAAAGTCGCATGACAAGTTGCACAAATGTGAATGGAGCTGTGATGGTTCTCTAAACAGAAATGACTACGCCCATTTGAACAACTGAATACATTGTATTTGTGCAGCACCCATCTATCATGTATGGCAGGGGTCTCCAAGCTGCGGCCTGAGGGCCGCATGTGGCCCTTTACTAGCCTTTATTCGGCCCTTGGGGCACAATTCCTCCCAATGATATGAAGCAGTATTCCTCCCACTGACACCACTATCCCCCCCCCCCCCCATTAATACCAATGATGGGGCACTACTTTTCCCTCCTACTGACCACCATCCCTGAGGCCTTGTTTATTCTTTCTGATGCTGGGCTCAAAATATTTTCTACCTCCACTGGTCATGCTCTGGCCTTTTAAAGTCGGAATGACCATAAACAGGCACTTTGTTTGAAAAGTTTGGAGACCCCTGATGTTAGGCATACGCTTAATTAGTAAAAAGAAACAATACAAAATCATGATATTGTTTGCTTTGTTCTCATCCATAACAATGACCCCTAATTTTATATAATAAATAATGCTGCAAAAGAAGAGGGAAGTAAACACAGTACAATAGTTTTAAATTATGTTTATGAAGGTTTTGCTGTATATTTAACATGTGAAGTCTAGGATTCTCCTTTGCCCTGTTTTAACACAGCTCATAGACATGCATGTTATGATCAGAGACCCAAGAGGTTAAATGGTAACAGAGGTAGATGTAACGCTAGTTACACTAGTTCTAAAGAAGCTGGAGAAAAAAACTGATCCAAGATGTTTCAATGCCTATTACTCTAGTCCTCATATTGCAAGGATAATAACTGACCTACTTATTAAATTATCTTGGATTTCAGGAATAGAATTCACAGAACAGACTAACCTAATACAAAGCAAAGAAATTAACACTGGATTCCCCGACCAGTCTTATTAAAGCGGATTTAAACCCAAAAACCAAAAATGTAATATATTGCAGCTCACCAATCATTAGATGTGATGGCTGCATCAGTTTTCTCCCCCCCCCCCTCTGTTTTCACCTCGTGATCTAGCCAGTAACACTGGCTAGAAGGAGCGGATTTAAACCAAAAATGTAATATGTTGCAGCTCACCGATCATTAGATGTGCTGGCTGCATCAGTTTTCTCCCCCCCCTATTTTCACCTCGTGATCTAGCCAGTAACACTGGCTAGAAGAAGCACATGTGCACTTTTGCACATCAGCATTGTCAGTCTAGGGGTAGAGGAGATGCACTAGCAGATTTAGATACATTAACAAATTGAAGCCAAACTCCAGCTCACACTGCAGGGATAGAACAGTTTTTTTCCCTTTTGGGGATAAAGGTTTTACGTGAATAAGTAAAAGCTGATCATTGTAAGTACCCATTCCAGTGGTAAATGGTTTGTCTCAACACTCTACAACTGCAGGAGAGCTTGTTCTGTTAAAAAATACAGACTTACTGGCTTGATCGCTTGAGAGCTGCAATACAATAAATGTTTGTTCCCGCTGTCACACGGAGGGAAGATCAGGGGGGAAAAGAGGCAGGAGCCAAAGGTGACTGTAGCTTTTAAGATAAACAGTGCCTGACAACTGTAGATTTCTTGAAAAATCAACCATTTTTGTTCTGCCTAGGGCAGCACAAAATCTAAACATACCACTGCATACAAACAGAGTAGAAGTGAAATCAATATGGTCCAGTTTGAAATCCTTTTCAACCAGACTCATTTTTCATTAAATGTTTTTAATGAAAAACATTAAGTGCCATAAATAATATCTACATTCAGTGTTTTGTGCGCTTGATATTTTAATAGTATTGCTTATCTTTTTATAGAGCAAAAATGAAAAGCTACGTACTGGTAGGTTTCTTCAGGTTGCAGATCCTCAATGACATAACTTGATATGTTTCCTACTGAGATGTTATTGTCTCCCAAGTCTATGTGGTAAGAAATAATTTCTGATCCATTGCAGCATGGCTCATCCCAGCTGAGCAGTAGACATACCGAAGAACGTACTGTACATGTTTCTAGATGGGCACCTTCTGTCACATACAGGTTAGGCACTGCACAAGGGGTGGAAGCTGGTGTTCGGCAACTCACTGTATCGCTAAATGGCCCAGCTCCAGATAAATTTACAGCCTATGGGGAAAAAAATAACAGCATTAAATTAAGCAGCATAAGGTGAAGAATCTAATTACCCCTAAATAAATTCAGAGTGCACAAAGTCAATAAATTGTGTTTCATTGTGGTAGAGAACTGTACCAGACTAGACAGACATTTGTACAAACTTACCCAATTGCTTAAACAGAGTAACAAGTTTTAGCTCTCACTGGGAAAAAGCTCCTGCCATCTTTGGTTTGCAGCTTTTCTAGACATAACATTACAATCTGAATTAATACTAAGTCTTTACGTGATAACTGCAGGAACAGGAAAAGCAGTAGTAGGAGCATACTGAAAAAGTAAAAGAGTGGAGACTTGAAACTTGATGCAAAAACTAGTAACTGCACAGAGTAGGGACCAGAGATCAAGTGCAGAAGATGGATAAAGATGGGAGAGCAAGAGCAGAAGAGGAGGAGAGAAGTGACTGGATACACAGGAGGAAAGTGAAGGTTAAACTACAGTACATGGTCTTTTTTCAAGAGAGTGGGTTCAGAGAGGACTGCAGCAGAGAACAGGCCCATAGTCCAGGGAGAGCACTGACTGGAGAGTTAAGGGGTAGAGGAAATGACACCAGGAGGCAGAAGTGAAACAATGGGGGGGAAGGTAAGAGGAAAGTTCAGGGGCATGTGATGTGATGTGGGAAGTCAAGGTGAATTATTAGGGAAGGAATGTGGGAAGTGCCCACAATAGGACCTATATGAGGCAGAAAGGATAATGGAGCCAGAATCATCTCTGGGGAAGAGAGGAGAATGGAAGTCAACTGCTGGAAGCATAGAGCCCCAGAGAAGAAACCAAGGTGAGTGGAATCTATCTCAGACTTCTACAGATATAGGATAAAGAACTGTCAGAGTTGTAGGGTGAAATTCTGGAAGCTGTTGCTTTTTGTGCTGATGTATGTATGTCTAAATTCTCCACAGAAAAACAAACAAACAATGCCTGTCTAATTTTCATTTTATTGGATAGGAATTCATTGGGATGTGTGTTAAAGAAACAAATATAAAAATAACACCACAGAACACTAATCTCTGGCAGTAAAGCTATTATAAGCATTAATCTCTGTGGTAAAGAGATATTTTAAGCACAATTCCAAGCTTGTCTGAATTCTTGATTTTACCATGCTTGGCCACTTTAAGATAAAGCAGGCTTCGCACAATGATTCCTTTAGGGATCCTACCATAAACTTTTTAAGAAAGTACAACAAATGCTCAATGTGAACAGTTAAACCGGCCATACATGGGTCGAAAATCACCAGGTCCATGTATGGACACCCTGGTTGTACACAAGTCGTTCTATCAATCAACTTGTGTACAACCAGCTTGCTGTGTTTTTCCTGAATGATTAGTGCTGCCAGATACATTAGCCGCCACTAATCATTGTCTGCTTTAGCAGGCCCCCTGCTGGAAAAAACACAATAGTGCTGTGGGATGGCTTGCCCCATCACCAGTGTGTTGATGGGGCAATCAAGCAATTTTCTATTCTTCCACCCATGCTGGAAGGAAAGAAAATTGCATGATATATGGCCTCATTTAGGCTAATGTTAATTTTTCCCTGACTTACATATAGAATATACAGTTGTGTTCAAAATAATAGCAGTCAGATATCACTAACCTGATCAATCACTGTTTTTGGTAGAAATGATATTTCTACATGGCAAATAATTTACTAGCAGGTGTAGTAGAGTAATAGAAATCCAACAGTCCCAACAGTCATGACATGCATGCTGCTGATTCTGTGTAATTGAATCACTAATTGAAAGGGGCATGTTCAAAATAATAGCAGTGTGGAGTTCTATTAGTGAGGTCATTCGTTCTTTGAAAAACAGGTGGCAATTATTGCCCTTATTTAAGGAAGGAAGACAGCAAATGTTGTACATGTTGGTTACAGTGCATTTCTCTCTGAAATTCTGAGGAAAATGGGTCGTTCCAGACATTATTCAGAAGAACAGCGTACCTTGATTAAAAAGTTGATTGGAGAGGGGAAAACATATAAAGAAGTGCAGAAAATGATAGGCTGCTCAGCTAAAATGATCGCAAATGCTTTAAAATGGCAACCAAAACCTGAAAGACGTGGAAAAAAGCGAAAAACTACCATTCGAATGGATAGAAGAATAGCCAAAATGGCAAGGACTCAGCCAACAATCAGCTCCAGGAAGATCAAAGAAGGTCTAAAGTTACCTGAGAGTACTGTTACAATTAGAAGACACCTATGTGAAGCCAAGCTATCTGCAAGAAGCCCCCGCAAAGTCCCACTGTTGAAAAAAAGACATGTGCTGAAGAGATTACAATTTACTAAAGAGCACGTTGACTGACCTAAAGAGAAATGGCGCAACATTTTGTGGACTGATGAAAGTAAGATTGTTCTTTTTGGGTCTAGTGGCTGGAGACAGTTTGTCAGATGCCCCCAAACACTGAATTCAAGCCACAGTACACTGTGAAGACAGTGAAGCATGGTTGCGCAAGCATCATGATATGGGGATGTTTCTCATACTACGGTGTTGGGCCTATTTATCGCATACCAGGGATCACAGATCAGTTTGAATACATCAGAATACTTGAAGAGGTCATGCTGCCTTGTGCTGAAAAGGAAATGCCCTTGAAATGGGTGTTCCAACAAGACAACGACCCCAAACACACCAGTAAATGTGCAACATTTTGGTTCCAGACCAACAAGATTGACGTTATGGAGTGGTCAGCCCAATCCCCGGATCTTAATCCAATAGAAAACTTGTAGGGTGACATCAAAAGTGCAGTTTCTGAGGCAAAACCAAGAAATAGAGAAGAACTGTGGAATGTAGTCCAATCATCCTGGGCTGGAATATCTGTTCACAGGTGCCAGAAGTTGGTTGACTCCATGCAACACAGATGTACAGCAGTTCTCAGAAACAGTGCTTATACAACTAAATATTAATTAAGTGATTCAAAGGAAAGCAAAATCTTCAAACATTTTTCAGTTTATATAGTGAATGTTTGAGTTTGTAAAGAAGAATACAAACACTGCTATTTTTTTGAACAGTCTAATATTCACTTTTCTTCAATTTATTTAGAGGAACAACACAAATTTGATATATTTTTCTTCATGTTTTGATTTGGAATAGAATGTGTAGTGTTCCCAATGCATTTGTGTGTATGGAAATAAAAGCTATTAGAAGGATTTTGAGCTTTATTCACTGTTTTCAACACACTACTATTATTTTGAACACAACTGTATATATACACAAGAGCTCTAAAGATCCACATCTGGGAAGTTTGCTGATAACCACCATTGTGATTCTACACTACATGGGACACAATCAATGAGAGATCAAGTTCCCCATAAAACAAGCAGGCACATTTTGGTGCCTTTGTCTTTTTTACCTATGCGTTGTACTATTCCCTTTCCATGGTTACACTGATCTTCTCTTATTCAAATTTAATGCAGCAGGGTACAGAAAAAAATCTTAGGCATATGATTGTTAACATATGGTGCCTTTAAAGACACTTCTGAGCCTTACAAGGTATCTTTGATGTGAGTCATGTCTGCAAAAAGGTTACAGACACTGAACAGCTCACAGCTTAAGAAGTTTTTGGCAGTGTAAAAGTAAATAAAAAGTTAGCAGAGGTGACCCCTGTCCACAGAGGACCATTTCTCAACAAGCTTCTCAACACCTACATCTTCTTTTTAAACAATATATAAGTTAATGTAAATATATGTCTGTAATTTGCTATCTGGTGTAGCCCTGAGAAAAGTGACTATTTGATGTATTTGTCTGGAATGTTTTTAAAACATCTCTAAATCGGCACTGCACTCCTACTAATATTTATAGGTAAAGTTGGTCCAGGGAATATCCGATTGTCTCTAAGAAGATCAGGAAGGAATCTTTTTTCCCCTGCTTGAGCAAATTGGATCATGCTTTATTGTGTATATGAGGTTGTATTATCTGTGTGTGTGTTTATTTTCCCTCTGTGGGTTGACCTGGATGGTCTTGTGTCTTTTTTCAACCAGACTAACTGTGTAACAATGTAACTAAAAGTATCATGATAAAAAGCAACCTGATATTTTTTTTTACACTTTAGGAAAACTGAAACAGGTTCACTGCAGTTGCCGCATGCAAGTTCAAAAGGGAAGAGGTTAATCTAGAATGCAAAAAAAAATAGCTTCCCAATTCAGAAGAGAACTGGTGCACCCAAACCTGCACATAGCAGGGATTCTGCATGTGCTAGCTGGAGGGACTACAAGCAGCTAGAATATCCAGCCTTTCACCAAGTTCAGCAGTTGATTAAAGGTTTTGAAGACTGAAGAAAAAATAAAAAGAATTCTCTGCAAAAAAGAAAGGGAACTAAGACTCCCAGCAGGGAGCTTATGTCTGTGCGTCTTGACACTGAGCTTAAAATTGGACTTCTAGTAGATAAGTGGGCATTGGCATCCATTAGGGGCCATCCCTTGACTGTGCACTTTTTTTCTACTTCTGAAAATGGTGCTATAGCCAAGATATAAATATCTTCAATGTATCTTTCTACAGAAGAGAAACCATGCAGGCCTCATTTTGAATTGTCACAGAAAAGTCTGCTAACCAACCAGGGAGATCCTGAAGCTGGCCATAGACCCCAGAGAAGAGATAAATGCACAGGCACAGTTTGACCTCCTGGATGTTTGTTTGTTGGATGGCAGACACATGAACATAGGAGCTCTGATTGAATGGAGCAGTGAGGAGGCTGTTTGGTCAGACACTTCTGGCTCCAGTTAACTAGAGGGAGACAACAGCGATCAGACAAGGGACCAGTATTGACCAGATGGTCACCTGAACTGGCCAAAGTTGGCTGGATTAGGCATCTAATATCTCAAGACGTGCTACTAAAAAGCATTAAAAATATTGATGATACTTTTTAAATAGAAGACATTTTAACTGACCTTTGACAAAAATGAACAGCATCTATATTAAATTAATAACAAAATACTTGAACAGAGAAATTCCATTGCTGCCCACAGCAACCATTAAACTTTAGCTGTTTACTTAATACCTCAATAAGTATTACCAACCAAGTGTAAATTCTTTTTTTTTCAGCAGCTTCCATGTACAAGACCAAGACATGCATTTATCATATTTCAATCTGAACTCTGTTTTAAATTTTTAGATTCATATCAATAGGTTGCATTATATTGCATATATTTAAAAGAGTTTAAAGTTATCCAAAAGAAAACAGTATTGTTTAAATAGCATGGCGCTTTTAACAGGATACACATCAATTTAAAAAATGAGCACATTCTGAGCACAATGTAATAATTCCTTTCTCAGAAAGCATAGACTATCTGCAGCTATCTTGACTAATGCTCCTATTTTGTCAGGCCTGATCAGTTTTTTTTCTAATTGACAGTTTCTTCTGTATATTTACAATTTGGTTGCTATAGTGAAAGGTGTTAACACAGTTTCAAGAGCTGGTTCAAGGACACGCACTCTGAGGTAAATATGGGTTTCACATAGCTCTAGGCTCATCCTCAGTTGAAATCGCTCAGTGCAATGAAAACCTTACATCATTTTCTAGCCTGTCGCTGAAATTATTTCCTGTGTTCCAAATTGGTCTGGGGCAACGGCTGTCATCTTTGTTAGAAAACTCATTCTGTTTTTTATGTACTCATTACTGGAAAAATTGGTTGCATTAATCTTGTTATCACAAATAGATTAGCATATTCTACCTGAAACATATTATTGAATTGGAATTGGACCATTGTATCCTTTGCTAAAGGTTTATTAGATAAGGAAGCGTGAAGGGTAACGATTCACAGTAGCCCAGAGTAACTAAGGACAATTCGTCAATTTAGAGAATTCAAATCATAAGACTGCTTCCACTGCTAAACATGGGTTACAGGTTGTCCTTTTTTTGTTGAAATTTTGGATTTTCACTTTCAGATGCATTGAGAATAGTCACCAGATCAAATCAAAAGAGTGGATCTACCAAGCAGGGGCACAGACAGCAAAAATCCTAACTGAACCAAAACTGGAATACATTTGGCTTTAGAAAACCTTTAAAATCGTATTGCACAAAATTAACAAGATAGATGTGTCAAGCTATTTAAGAGGAGAGAGATGGGCGCCAGACTAAGTGTAGTATTATACAATCATTTATTGCACACAATGGTATGTAACTCACAAGAGATAAGTAGTTAGCAGGCATGGGTACATAGAGACGTCATCCAGAAAAGGTTCCAGAGGCAAAGAAGAGGGTATCTCCACTACAGAGTCCAGCTTAACTCTATAGGGTGCTGCCTCATGACTGTGCTATCCAAATAGCTGAATACCTCCTTAATACCTATGGGAAGGTAATATTTAACCCCATCTCTCCAGCGCCAATATATCACCTATTCAAGATATTTAAGGCATACTTGAGTTTGAATAGTAGCTGTAAGAAACCTTGATGAATGAGACTCTCTACATGAGAGCCAGCTTGAACCCTACAGTGGGTCTAGTGTGTACAGTTGTGTTCAAAATAATAGCAGTGTGTTTAAAAATGAAAGTAAAGCTCAAAATCCTTATAATAGTTTTTATTTCCATACATGCAAATGCATTTTGAACTATTCCAAATCAAAACAAGAAAAATGTTTCAAATTTGTTATTGCTTTACAGAAGGAATATTAGGCTGGTCAAAAAAATAGCAGTGTCTGCATTTTTCTTTAAAACTCAAACATTTACTATATAAACTGAAAAATGTTTGAAGATTTAACTTTCCTGTAAATAACTGAACTAATATTTAGTTGTATAACCAGTGTTTCTGAGAACTGCTACACATCTGTGTTGCATGGAGTCAACCAACTTCTTGCACCTGTGAACAGGTATTCCACCCCAGGACAATTGCACTACATTCCACAATTCCTCTGCATTTACATAGTTACATAGTTAGTCTGCCTGAAAAAAGACAAAAGTCCATTCAGCAGAGCCATTGTACAGACAGTGTACTGTGGCTTGAAGTCCGTGTTTAGGGGTCCTCTGACAATCTCTCTGTGGCCCTTAGAGCCAAAAAGAACAATCTTGCTTTCATAAACCCACAAAATGTTACGCCATTTCTCTTTAGGCCAGTCAATGAGTTCTTTGCAAATTGTAACCTCTTCAGTATGTCATTCTTTCAACAAAGGCACTGTGCAGGGGCTTCTTTCCGATAGCTTGGCTTCACATAGGCATCTTCTATGTGTTACAGTACTCACAGGTATCTTTAGACCCTGAAGCTGATCATTGTCTGAGTCTTTGCCATTTTGGCTATTCTTCAATCCATTTGAATTGTAGTTTTCCATTTTCTTCCACGTCTTTCTGGTTTTGGTTGCTATTTTAAAGTATTTGAGATCATTTTAGCTGAGAAGCCTATCAGTTTCTGCACTTCTTTATATAATTTCTCCTCTCCAATCAACTTTTTAATCAAAGTATGCTGTTCTTCTGAACATTGTCTGGAATGACCCATTTTACTCAAAGAGAAATGCACGTACAAGATTTGCTGCCTTTGTCCTTAACCACTTCCCTACTGCCCTATAGCAGATATACTGCTACAGGGTGGCAGGGGTGCGCAAAATCATGCATATATATATATATATATATGTGATTTAGCACTTCCGGGTAGGCTGCAGCCACGGATGTCAATCATCCAGTGATTACTCGCCAGCGCCCGGTGATTACCGAGGATCTCCGATGGGGAGGAGGGCTGCTTTGTTTACTAACAGTCCTACTCCCTGTTGGCTTGGGCACACTGCTCTGGATGGCTGTGCACAGCACAGCCATCCAGAGCAGTGCGCTTTCAGTGAAGCACCAACACACCGCCCCCTAGTAAAACACTCCCAGCACACAGTTAACCCTTTGATCGCCCCTCGTGTTAACCCCTTCCTGCCCAGTGCCATTAGTACAGTGTCAGTGCTTTTTATTAGCACTGATCACTGTATTGGTGTCACTGGGGACATCAGTGACACCAAGTCAGTTTCCCCCCAGTGTCAGAATGCCCGCCGCAGTCCTGCTATAAGTTGCTGATCACCGCCATTATTGGTAAAAAACATTAAAAAAATTCCAGTATCTATACCCCCATTTATAAGCACTATATCTTTCACGTAAACCAATTAATTTACATGTATTGAGATATTTTTTTTTAGCAAAGACATGTAGCAGAATACATTTTGGCCTAAATTTATGACGAAATTTGATTTTTTAAAAAATTTTTACTGGACATGTTTAATAGCAAAAAGTCAAAAATATTGTTTTTTCCTCAAAATTGTCGGACTTTTATTTTTATAGCACAAAAAATAAAAAACACACAGGCGATCAAATACCACCAAAAGAAAGCTCAATTCGTGGGAAAAATGTAAATTTCATTTGGGTGCAGCATTGCATAACCGCGCAATTGTCAGTTAAAATAACGCAGCACCGTAACGCAAAAAATGGCCTGGTCAGGAAGGGGGGTAAATCATCAGGAGTACAAGTAGTTAAATAAGGGCCACCTGTTTGACACCTCTTTTATTTACAAACCTCACTAATTGATTTCCACACTGCTATTATCTTGAACATGCCCCTTTCACTGAATGATTCAATTACACAGAATAATGACTGTTGGGTCTGTTGCTTTCTATTATTCTACTACACCTACTAGGAAATCATTTGCCATGTAGACATATCATTTATACCCAAAACAGTGATTGATTTGATTATTGATGGTGGACTGCTATTATTTTGAACACAACTGTGCATCTAAATGTATTTGCACTTGGACCCAAGTATACTCTGTAAGCATTTCTAATCTGTGTTTTCATTGGTGGAAGACCTCTGAAAATGAAAACAAAATAACAAAATACAGGGGAACAGAATCAAACCAAATTTGAACACATCCAAGATGATACAATCATATTTTCCACACAAAGTACCATTTTGGGGTTTGTCGAGTACACAAGCTACAACTGTTGGCACATAGTAAAGGCCCAGTTGAAAGAGAAGAGGAAGAGAGAAGAGGAAGAAAGAAAGAAAGGGAAAAGAGAGAAGAGAAAAAGAAGAGAAACAAGAGAGAAGAGAAAAAAGAGAAAAGAGAGAAAAGAGAAAAGAGAGAAGAGTGAAAAGAGAAAAGAAAAAACAGAAAAGAGAAAAAAAAGAGAGAAGAGAAAAAAGAGAAAAGAGAGAAATAAGAGGGGAGAGGAGAAAGAGAAGAGAGGAAAGAAGAGACATTTTACCACATTTAAAGATGATACAGTCATATTTTCCATACAAAGTATAATTTTTGCGTTTGTTGAGGACACAAGCTACAACTGCTAGCAAATAGTAGAGGCCTAGTTGAGAAGAGGAAAAGACAAAGAAGAGAGATGAGAGAAGAGAGACGAGATTAGGAAGAGGAAAAAATAAAGAAAAGAATAAAAAGGAAAAATGAAAAAAAAAAAGAAACAAAGAGACAGCCAAATCACAGAATAGAAAGCCTGGGTGAAAACCATTATTGATTTAATTGCTTGCTAAAAGGACAAAAGTTATAAAAAGGCAGATATTGACCCCACACACTCATTACAGGCATATATATAACAGAAACTGTTGGAAGTGTTTTTCAGCAACCAGGTCATCATACCTGAAGTCTACAGCAGTATTGTGTTGCTGGTAATAAATCAGATATCTGAAAACTGGTATCAGAGCCACTGTAAACTAATTCTGGGGTATCCTCATCCTTTGCCCACTGTAGTCTGTATCCAGAGATGTCCGCACCATTGCTCTCGGGACTCTGCAAAAGAAAATGCATTTTATTTATCCCATAAAAAAAACACCAGAGTATGAAGGAGTTAAAATTCAATTCCATCCTCTGCACTGGTAGCAGGAAATGTGCCTGTAGCATTACGCACATCCAATAACCATTTGTTCCCAACTGACATTTTATAAACTGAGCTCACAATATCTAAACAACGGCAAGTGCAGGCAATTAGCCATTACTGTGCTGCACATGACAGCCATACTTAGAGGTAAAAATCCTCCACTTGCCCTTCAGTCTTTAGTTAATTGTTTCAGAGATGCTGGACGTTCAAAAACTTATTTTAAAGTCAGCAATTCCAGCCCAAACAGGGGGCTTTTGAGTGATGACCTGCATATTGCAGCACTTGTTAGCTTTATCATCAATTTTCTTTATTTTCTGTTAAAAGAAAACATCTCTCATAATGGACAAGAGAAAAAAACTAGTCTAATGTTATCAAGTAACCTGTAGAGAGATAAGACATAACAAACTACCTCCATGTGCAAAAACAAAAACACTACTGCACATATAGGTTCAACCTATACGGGTTTAAATATTAGTGATCAGCGGAATCAGCTTCAGCAGTTTGCAGCCTGTAAGGGGCTAACTGTGGCAGCTCTGTGCTAAAGTCAGAGATTGGCTTCTTCGGCCTGAAACTGGCACATGCGCAGTTGCTTCAAGGGATACATATCTTCATGGGATACTAATTTTATCGCTACACTAACACCGCTCCTTCCTCTCTGGAGGGGTGACACCATGTGTTACCACACTGGGTGACACCAGCCCTAGGCACGCCTCTGATGCCTACTGCCAAACTCCAGGCAAACAACTAAATACGTGTAAGAACCATGACTGAGGCCTGGTTATTTGGTGTAAAACACTTGTCTGCTGCTTATCATTTGGCAGCACATCCTTGTGGTGAGTGAGTGCATTTTGTCCATCTGGTGGGAGGAGATTCACAGTGCAAATACTCTATCTCACTACGGTTGTGGATGTGGATGACGTAAGCTCCATTCACACTCCAAAAGCATTAGTTTTCATTGTGACTTTACATTGTGACTTTGATGCAGCATTGGATGGGTGCGACTTGAATGTGACTTTGGCTGTTGACTTTGACTGTTGCACAACTGTCGCATTGATAACATTAAGATGCATCTTTTACATTGCAGTTTATGGCACTCAAGTCACATAAAATCCTCATCAAAGTAGTGCAGGAGCCCTTCTAAAGTCAATGCAACTTTAAGTCGCATAGATTTGAATGGCTTACTTTTCATGAGCTGTGACCTGGCATGCGAATGTATGTGTCCAAAGTCGCACAAGTGAGAATGGAGCCTTACTGACACTTTAGGATTGCTATATGTTTTTTTGTGGACTTTATTTTTATTTTTTTATCACGTTTTCAATTTATTTTACTGATACTCAGTGCTTCAATTTGTGTTTATATTTCTTAACGAGGGTGTATGTGTATCTACCCTGATTGCAAGCTGCTGTATAGGATAAGCACTTCAGCACTGACTGGTTACATTTTTGGATTTATACAACTAAATACACAATTGAAATACAGTTGTGTCCAAAATTATTCAACCCCCAATGCTGTAAAGGGGTTTAGGGACTATAGTGTACATTTGGAATTGTATTCAGAATCAAATCCTACAAGGACGTTGTAACTACCCAAATGCAACTAAAATGACATCAATTGTTTATGTAATACAGTAGTAAATGGTTCTTATGTGGTTTCTTCATTGCCACAATTATTCAACCCCTTAAAGACTACCACTCTGAAGAACAGAGGTTCATACAGGTGCTTTCCATCAGGTATTGAAAACACCTGTGGATGTCACCGAGCAGCAATCAAGCATAATAAGCACCAATTAGGCAGCTTTAAAATGACTGTGATACTCAGCTCCTTCTAGACATTTACTGGTGTGGTTACAAACATGGTGAAGGCAAGAGAATGGTCCAGGAAGACAAGAGAAGAGGTGATTTCTCTTCACAGGAAGGGCAATGGCTATAAGAAGATTGCAAAGATGTTAAACATACCAAGAGACACCTTAGGAAGCATCATTCGCAAATTCAAGGCAAAGGGCACTGTTGAAACGCTACCTGGTCGTGGCAGAAAGAAGATGCTGACTTCGACTGCTGTGCGCTACCTGAAGCGTAGAGTGGAGAGAAGTCCCCGTGTGACTGCTGAGGAACTGAGAAAAGATTTGTCAGATGTGGGTACAGAAGTTTCAGCCCAGACAATAAGACGCACACTGCGTAATGAAGGCCTCCGTGCCAGAACTCCCAGGCGTACCCCCTTGCTGTCTCCAAAGAATAAGAAGAGTCGACTGCAGTATGCCAAAAGCCATGTGGACAAACCACAAAAGTTGTGGGATAGTGTTCTGTGGACTGATGAAACAAAATTAGAACTGTTTGGGCCCATGGATCAACGCTATGTTTGGAGGAGGAAGAACAAGGCCTATGATGAAAAGAACACCTTGCCTACTGTGAAGCATGGTGGAGGGTCAATCATGCTTTGGGGCTGTTTTGCTTCTGCAGGTACAGGGAAGCTTCAGCGTGTGCAAGGTACCATGAATTCTCTTCAGTACCAGGAGATATTGGATGGAAACGTGATGCAGTCCGTCACACACCTGAGGCTTGGGAGACGTTGGACCTTTCAACAGGACAATGATCCCAAGCATACCTCCAAGTCCACTAGAGCATGGTTGCAGAGGAAAGGCTGGAACATTTTGGAGTGGCCATCGCAGTCACCAGACTTAAATCCGATTGAGAACCTCTGGTGGGACTTAAAGAAAGCAGTTGCAGTGCGCAAGCCTAAGAATGTGACTGAACTGGAGGCCTTTGCCCATGAAGAATGGGCGAAGATACCCGTAGATCGCTGCAAGACACTTGTGTCAAGCTATGCTTCACGTTTAAAAGCTGTTATAACTGTAAAAGGATGCTGTACTAAGTACTAAGATTGAATGTCACTTGGGGGTTGAATAAAACTGATAATGCTGTGAGCACAGAAAAGACATTTGTGGTTATTTCATTATAACTGTTATGTTATATTTGTCTGACCTACAAGTGCCTCTTTAATGTAAATGTAAGCAAGATGACTGAATGATCAAAAGCAATGTCAAACTGGCCAAAACACTCAATTTCAGTGGGGGTTGAATAATTTTGGACACAACTGTACATACGGAAGAGCTGTTTTACCTGCCAAGGGATATGTGTTTCTTCCCTAGTCCTTAGATTTACACAGCTCACCAGGAGAGGACATGATTTTTCTTTGCTGCAGTTCAGTAACTCAGGACTCCTCCCTGCCCCAGTCTGAACTGAAGAGTGAAGGAAATTCAGCAGACTAGCAACCTCATCTCTTCATTACTCTGCTTTCTCCTCCAGTCATCATGCTTCTTGTATTGCAGCTCAACTGATTGGTTCTTTCTGCTGCTTGTCCCTCTGCTAGTCTGAGCTCTGCTATATCGGGACTGCAAGGGGCTGATACCAGGTAAAATTCAGATACTTATACTGCTTGCCTTTAAAAATAATTCTAAGGTATACAAAACTGCATTAACATATGTATTTTTATATCTGCCTTGAGTACAGATTTAGGTAAAATTAAAAGATAAAGTGTTGTGTTTAGATTTACAAACTTTAGAACCATTTCCAAACATGGCTTCAATATAAAACTGTGCTAAATGAATGGTAGATTTTGTATATTTCCGCTGTTTAAGCAGCCTACAAATATGATGAGCACATGTTCAGTCAGAGCAATGATTTAAATTCTGTCTCATCAGTGAAAGCATTGTGAAAGGAGGGCTTCAATAAGGGGCTGGATTTCTGACGACACCAACATTTTTTTTTAAAGCAGGCGCTCATCTTACCTCCCAGCTTACATGTACACATGTGTCAGAGAAGAATGTCAAAACTGGAGGCCTGCACTGTGCGGGTGGTCCTGCTGCAGTTGTGACTTCTGTAGCGTTTGAATAAGGCCCATACTGAAATTTTAAAAATATATATTAGTTCCATTCACTCATTAAAGGCTTGCTAAAACCTGTGGTTAAGAATTCATTAAGTCAGATTCTATGATACTGTATGTTAAAAGTTTAAAAGCAAAATTTTATTTTACTAGTACATTCTGTTTAATGTATACCAAAACTATCACACTGCCACTGTTTTTATCATACCGGTAAATTATTGACACAAGCTTTTGAAATTGAAGGATGAAGCACTGTGCAACTAACTTGTAAAAGGAACTCTACAAATTGAAGTGATTGTAAATGCTCTTTTTTTATTTTCGTAAACACACAGCTTTATACTTACTTACTTAATTCCACTGCACAGAGCAGCCCCAAACCTCCTCTTCATGGTTCCCTCGCCGGCACTCCTGCTCCTCCACTCCACTGAGTGTCCCCAATAAAAAAGGCTTTCTACGGGGGCACTCGTACAGGCTTACTACTGAGCTTCACTGTCTGCTTCTATTAACACAGACAATGGGACTTGGCTCTGCCCCCTGCTCCCTCCTCACTGACTTTGACTGACAGTAGCAGGTGCCAATGGCTCCCACTGCCTCAGTAAACCCTGAGAGACCAGTAAGTGAGGGAAGAGAAGAGCTGCAGACATGCATAGTGCTGGATAGAATGAGGACTCAAGTTAGTAAGAAGGAGGGGGGGGGGGGAGGTGAGGGGGGATACTGATGCCTAAACATTTTTTATTTTAATACAGGTCAAAATTAAGGTCAAAAATATTTAGACTTTAGAACCACTTTAATCTCATGAAAAGTTAAAATGTTTCTAAAACTTAAATTTTCTTTTTAAATAACAAACATGTCATAATTACCTGCTCTGTGCAAAGGTTTTGCACAGACCAGCCCTGATCATCCTCTACTGGGGTCCCCTGCCGACACTCCAGGTTTCTTCCCCTATTCTGAGGACCCCGGCCAAGCAGGCCACTTGCTAAGGGAATATTCATGTGGACTCACTTCTGAGGCCCATTGCCTGCATCCATTGTCACAGCCCCATCTCCAGGTCATTTCTCAGATTTGATTGACAGCAGCAGGAGCCAATGGCTCCCATTGCTATCAGCCTGCCCTGTGAGGAGGGAGAGAGTGAATAGAGCTGCTGCTCTCATGCACATCACTGGAGTGAGATCAGGCTCAGATAAGTATAAGGGGGGGATGAGCAAGTAACTGCACACAGTAGGTTTCTTACCTTAATAGATAGAATGCATCAAGATAAAGAAAGACCTTAAGTCCTCAGAACCACTTTAATAGCTGCAATACTGTAATATTGAATTCTGATTGGTTATTATGCTTTACAGCAATTTGCATAATGCTTTTGCTGTAAGCATGGCCTAAACGGCTTTTGACTTGGACAAAGGTTACCATTAATTATCAAAATTGTAAGCTATAGACAATATTTTGCTCTCATAATCACCTCAATATTAAATATAACAAATTCCTAATTTGTGATCTTGGAAAAAAAAACTCTTCTGGTCAACAGTAACTAGAGGTAAGAACATTTTTAATAATAATCCATCCCACTTGAGGTGCACAACTTAAAAGAGAAGTGTGGGATTTAATTTTTTCCCCAAATCACACTTACCAAGGTGGATACAGCATCAGGTCGATGCTTCATCTGTCGGCTCCAAGGGTGAGCACTCAACGATCACATGACCGCTGATCACTGATTTCTCAAAGCTGCACTGAGCAGAGAAAGTCACAGATGTCTGCTCTGACACCCCCTGAGTTCACTGGAGCACTGGGCTGTAGAAGGGGAAGGAGCGGCTGGCTCAGGTTCTCAGCGGATCCCTGAAAGGGCTGAGCCAGGTGCCACTTCAGACTCTGGGGTGGATCCTGTCTTTAAAGTCGGGATATTTCCCCAGCCTTGACAGGCTGAGTGGCGTCAGCCGACAGCGGGCTTCAGCCTGCTGTCATCTGAAAACGGGTCACAGGAGTGCAGAACTTTGACTGTACTTCTCCTTTAATAGTGTCAGAGCCATGTCTATAAAGCCCGTGTTCTGTATTGTACAGTTAAGATATTTGGATTTGTGTGGATAGATACACTCATTTTTCCAGTCACCAGAGGAGCTGAAGCTTCCACTTTAGTGGAAATCAAAATCTGTGATCAGTAGTATAACGCTGACCATAAACTAGCAGAACGTCAACATTCATGTTTGTCCACAGTGACAAGAAAACTTGAAAGAGCAGGATGGAAAATTTTTCTCAAACAAACAAATTTCTAACAGTGAATGTAGTTTTCATTCAGGAAATTATAACCATTCCAAAATCAACTGTTGAGAGTAAATATAATTTTGAAATACTTTCAAACGAAATTCATTGAATACTCTTACAAATTGTTAATTTGAAAATCTATCACCAGCTTAACTCTCAAGGACTCTTCCTTCCCAAGATCCCCACTTTTAGGTGATATCATCGGTAAAACAATTGCGTTGGGGTGCATTAGGATCCATGACAGTTATTAACATATGGTGGTGTGATAACATGTTCTCATTTGCTGTCCAACCTCACCATCTCCAGATCTAACATATTAAACAGCTCAGTCCTTGAGCTGCCTCTCCCTCTCCCAATATGCAATGCTGTTCAGAGACTGCATGAGGTCAATATCAAGTCAAATTCATTACTTGCCCTGTCTGCATTTACAACAAATATGTTTAATAGTATATTATTGAACCCAGAGTTGCAATAATTTCTCTTTTATATCGGTCTAGAGTTCTGATTTAATTTACAAATAATATGGATATAACAGAATTTTAAAATAAAAAAAAAAATCCACGTTTGAAAATGCAGAGTGAAAACATCATTAACCATTCAAATAAACAATTGTGTATAATGATGGCACTGAGAAAACATGTAAGAAATTATGCATGGTGCATGAATTTGCATAAAACAGAATCACTTACTCCTCCGTCATTCAGGGCTCGTACTCTGAAATTATAAGTGCTTCCAGGAAGCAGATCGCTTACTGTACATTCCAAATCACTTCCATGGTAGACCTCAGTGGTATGTCCTCCAGGTACACCGAGCTCTAAGCTGTACTCTGATACCTGGCACTCTGACCCCATTACAGGGGGATCTAAAGAGAAAGGTTAGTGTTTGGGTAAATCAGAATGCATAATTGAAAAACTGCATATCAAAATTTAACATGTAACACGTTTCAATCATTTTAAGAACACTTACTGGTAGACGAACCTCAGTGCAACATTGAGGCATTGTCTGTTCTTTAACATGCTAGTAAACTCTGGCATTTAACCACTTCCATACAGGGCACTTTTACCCCCTTCCTGCTCAGGCCATTTTTCAGGTTTCAGCACTCTCACACTTTGAATGACAATTGCGCGGTCATACAACACTGTACCCAAACTAAAATTTTATAATTTTCTTCACACAACTAGAGCTTTCTTTTGGTATTTAATCACTGCTGGGGTTTTTATTTTTTGCTAAATAACAAAAAAGTCAGAAGATTTTGAAAGAAAAACACATTTTTCTTTGTTTCTATTATAAAAGTTCACAAACAAATAATTGTTCTTCATAAATTTAGGCCAAGATGTATTCTGTTACATGTCTTTGGTGAAAATAACCCAAATCAGTATTTATTATTTAGTCTGTAGGAAAGTTATAGAGTTCACAAACTATGGGATATATCTGAAAATTGATCAATCCTGAAGCACTGACGGCCAGTCTAATTTCTTGAGGCCCTCAAATGTCAGAGCAGTACAGATATCCCCCAAATGACCCCTTTTTGCAAAGTAGACAGTCCGACATATTTCATAACAGGCATGACGAGTTTTTTGAAGTTGTAATTTTTTTGTCATAATTTTTCGGAAAATGAAGAAATTAAAATTTTTTTTTTTTTTTTTACGTACTGTCATCAGTGCAGTACAGCATCATCATATACCTGGCATGGCGGTGATCAGGGACACTGGTGACAGTATGAAAAAAAAAATTTATAATTTTTTTTTTTAAATGTTTTTATTTTCAATTTTTTATAAAAAATGTTTTCTCTTTTTTACATTTTTTTTCATATTTCACTATGACCAAAGTAGTATAATGTTACCATAGTAACATTGTACTACTTTGAGGAAGTAATCAGTATTTTTTTTTTCTACACAATATGCTTAAAGCATTTTGATTCATTCAGGGTTTTTTTTTGTGATTAGCTGTGATTTGGCCACAGCTAATCACATGATACAGCTGGGCTGTGATTGGCCCAGCTTGTGCATGTGATCGCTGTGACCATTCACAGCTAGACACACTTGTATACAATGGATGGCATGAAAGGAAGCCATTGATTGTATACAACTGTCATGTGACCTGCTGTGATTGGTCACATGATACTGGCATACTGCTGCACCCCCAGATGTGTGATGTGTATAACCCATGTGCATTAATACTTTTGTTCTGGTTAGTGTACCCCTGTCCCAAGAGTGGATTACCTTTCACGAGTTCATGCACTACTGTCCGTCACGGATAAACCACACGTGCCATTCATAGGCACTCTGAGTTGGTACTCTCACACGAAGGATATTCCATTATTCAGGAATGATTATATGAACTTTTTTTTAGCACCATTTACTAGTTTACATCATTATTGCACTTATTTGCACTTTGTTGACTTTACATGATTGTTTATGATTGTTAACATGCATTTATAGCGCTGCACTATTACTTCAACATATTACTTTAACATTATTCAGGAATGATTATATGAACCTTTTTTTTAGCACCATTTACCAGTTTACATCATAATGGCACTTATTTGCACTTTTTTGATTTTACATGCGTTTATGATTGATAACATGCATTTATAGCGCTGCACTATTACTTTAACATATTTATATTCT
Source organism: Staurois parvus (assembly GCF_062004578.1). NCBI lineage: Eukaryota > Metazoa > Chordata > Amphibia > Anura > Ranidae > Staurois > Staurois parvus. The sequence continues at coordinate 17,279,701 of NW_028317951.1, read as the reverse complement.
GGGACTGTTGCCAATACCCTGAGTGCTAGCTGCTACCTTCATATCTATACCTATATTTATATTTATCTTGTGTAATACCATTTTTAGTAGTCTATATAATTTTACCAGCGCTCGCTTTATCATTATTTTATGCATAAAATGTGCAACAAAAGGCATGAAAAAATGCACAAAAACACTACACTCAGGTGTGAATAGGGTCTTAAACAAAGCCCTCCAGGGGCAAGCTGTCATTGCTTCCATCTTCACCTGGTCTTCCTTCTGGGTTCGTGGGCTTTGGCCGTGAATGCACACATGAGTCATGGCCATGGCACACAGCATGAGTATGTCATCCTTCAGAGTGCATGCGCTGGTGACATCACTGGCTACAGCAACAGCAAATATCTCCTAAATGATGCATGTTTGGAGATATTCACTGTACCTACAGGTAAGCTTTATTATAGACTTACCTGTAGGTAGAACTGAAAAAGTGCAGTGTACTACTACTTTAAGTATTAGGATTGTGACAGACTATTAATTGAAGAACTAGTACACCAAAAACTGGGTTTTTAGTAAAAGCATTATACATGAGGGTCTTTCGCTACATGGTGTTACTGCTCATGAATCTAATATTAAGTTAATACTCAAGAAGAATAACAATCTTTTTTTAGAGGAATGGACAAACACAGTAGGGGGGCCTTAGATTCCAATATGTAAAGACTAACATAACTAGTTTCGGCAAAACAAATGAAGATTATTTTTTTTCTTTAAGGGGGGGGGTCATTTTCTTTTAATTATTTGCTATCCAGTTATTATATGTTAGAGAAAAGCTCCAGCGAGCTGCTGGAGGCTTAAATGGTACCAGTCACCACTGGGCATCTGTGATAATCTCCATTCTTGAACTGTTAATACAGTGTAGCCTTGCCTTTCAAGAAATGCTTGTTTTTGGCAATTTATTTGTAATCTCTTCATCTCATAGCATGATAGTCAGGTTGAGTGTCAAGCTGCTAAGATTGCCCTGCTTCAAGTCTAAACTCTGCTGCTCTGCTGATATCAGATGCTGAAAATGCATATACTGCCAGGTTACATGAAAGAAAAAGTAAATACTTTGATAACTGACAGATTTACACTTTTTAGCAGCTAGACAAAATGCCTGTTATCAGCCCTGAGCTAGCCTCAATGGGGGCCTAACATCCATACACTGAGCTGATATTTGTGCCCCAACAGGAAGAGATTCCAAGTGATGACATTGTGCAGGCATGAACACACACACTTATTGCTGAGAGAAAAACGGTCTAGTTCTCTTTAAGTGATCGATAATGCAGTATACCAGGTTTTATGTAAAATACAGTAACATTTCCCCCACAAACATCTACATCAGAAAACTAAACTAACGCAGGAGCCTCTGTTGTAACCAAATACATTTTTCCCCTGCCTGGCCTATCCTGAGTAAGCGTAGTGTTGACCAACTCTTGTACTCCCATTAATACCAAAGTCTGATCACACTAATGTCCCATAAAAAAAGGCCAAAACCAGCTACCCATCTTCAGCTCAGCACACACCTTTTAGGAGAAACTGCATGTGCTCGAGCTAGCAAACACTGCACAACTACCATCAGGACAGGTAGTGCAGACACTGACCCTCAATCATGCAAACTGCTTCTGTTTACTATTGGAAGGTACAAACATAGAAAATGATAAATCTACCATAGATGTCCTACAGGTACTTACCCCATTGTAAATGTACTTCTTTGTGCTTTGGTTTGCCCACCACTCTTGGTGCTTGACAAGGACCTGGTGCTACACATAATGTGCGAATAGGCTGACTTTCAGAACACTAAAAAAACATTGTTCAGGTAAAAACATAATTTAGACAAATCAGTCACTAAATTTGCCAGAAAAAAATGCTACTACTGCACTGTCACACTTTTATCTTTCTCCAGGTGCTGCCATTTTATTTCATCTTAATGGCGTAATTAATTGTTATGTTTTACAACTATATGGGAATGGTTGCCTGGTTAGACAAATCATATGCATGGTTTCTGGTAATGTGAAGTCTTGATCAACTTTTTGCCAACCAAAAGCATAAGGCACCATGGGAAGTCTGAAAGAGTGGACAGGATTTACTAGCACATCAAGGATTACATACAGCATGCTTTGGCCTTTTGCGGGTGTATAATACAGTGAACAAAGAAATGATCACAGCTATAGTTATCATTATAAATTAAACACAGATTAACTGCAGCTAAACAGATTTGGTTTTTATTAAATGTTTTAAAGCTGAACTCCAGAAAAACAGGTAAATACATGAAAGATGTACACAAACTGAAGCAGTTGTACCTGCCAAGGGATTTGTATTTCTGTCCATCTAGTACTGAGATTTACACAACTCTGCTACACAGCACAATCAGAGAGATGACACCACAAACTATAGAAGGAATACAGTGGTGTCTTCTTTCCACCACAGCCTGCCAACTGGACAATTAAGAAGGGGCAAAAGACTGATGAGGTCATCCCTCTGCTTGCTCATTCCTTGTCAGAACATTTGCATTTACTATACCAGTCTCGCTCCCAAATTATGACTCTCCCCTATCTGAGTGTTGAAGTATACGGGAATAAAAAAAAGGCTGATACCAAGTGAAATTCAGGTAGTTACACTGGCTGCATTAAAAAAAATACTGATTTATAAAATGACTTGCATATTGTAATGCTATTCTTTCTTACAATATCTCTAAATAAATAGTTTGTAAACAAAACAAAAATACTGATGTATGAATAAATACCTAGCGGCATTCGTGTCTCTTAAACCTACCCAAATTTCAGTTTTAAAATAAATTTTGAGGACCTGGGTGAATGAATCTGAGCATATGAAACCCCAGGTAAGCAGAGTGAAAATTGCATGTATAACAAACATTGAACCCAGAGACTTAAAAGCTATCTTTTTTTATGTGCAGTTCATGCTTATTCTTGAACCTAATCCTGTCCCTGTCTCTTCCAGGACTCCCTAGTTGTCTTGATGTGCAGCATCATTAATTAATAGGTTGGCATCAGAGGTAAACACATAGCTCAACTTTTAAAGAAAAATTCAAGATTGTATACGATTTTAGCTGCATTAATATCTGGGTTTATTTATCATGTATGACATAAAGTAGAAGGTAACCTCTGGTAATGTTTTGCTTCCATGACATGTAGAGTTTCAGCTGTGCCACTTTGTGACAAGTTTATTTAAAGTGGAACTAAAGGTTCAGGTGTTTTTTTTTTTTAATAACAAATATGTCATACTTACCTGCTCTGTGCAGTGGTTTTGCACAGAGCAGCCTCAAACCTCTTCTTCTTGGGTCCCCCGCTGGAGCTTCTGGCTCCTTCTCCCTGCCCCCCAAAAAAGTTGCTTGCTCTCGGGGCACTTGTGTGTGCTTGCTCCAGAGCGACCTCTGTGCATCTATAAGACACACAGAGCGTGACTTGACCCCGTCCTCACTCCCTCCTCACTGTCTGTGATTGGCAGCAACAGGAGCCAATGGCTCCCACTGCTGTGTCTGAGCCAATGAGGTGGGAGAGACCCGAAAGAGCTGCAGCCTTCGTCGTACACATCACTGGATAAAGATCGGGCTCAGGTATGCATTGAGGGGGGAGGGGGCTGAGGGGGAAGCTGTACACTTAAAGCAGAACTACACTGCATAGTGCTATTTAATTCACTTTTAATATTCAAAGCAAACTCCCCCATCCATCCATGTCTCCATGTGTTATTTTGCTGAGAAATTACTTGTATACACATGTAGCATTTACTTCCTAGAATCCATCTACCCTTAGTTCAGGCATGAAGGCAGGAGGGTGTGCTTAGCTGAGAAAACCCCTCCTCCCCTCCTGAAGACTCCTGGGAAGTATGGCATTTGCCTAGGCATGAACACCAGGAAGTAACTAAAAAAATGTAAAGAAAAAGTTTAAAACAAGTAAATATAATATACTTTCCTATCTATTCACTAATGATGGCAGCATAAGAATTAAAAATAGTCAATGTTGATTAAGAGAGTGAAGTTCCGCTTTAAGATTTTTTACCTTCATCCAAAAAATGCATTAAGGAGAAAAAAGCTTCAGCCGTTTATATAATAACAGGTGACAACAAATTTCCTTGGCAATAATGGCTATATCTCTTCTCTAAATGTCAATGAGAAGACTCTACACTTGGAGAACAGGTTTGGGCCACTGGCAGTTCAAATTCATACAAAACCAAACACCACATTCACACACATAGAAATATATATATATATATATATACAGTTGCAAGAAAAAGTATGTGAACCCCTTGGGATTATGTGGAGTTTTGCATGAATTGGGCATAAAATGTGCTCTGAACATCATCTAAGTCACAACAATAGTAGAGCACAGTCTGCTGAACATAATACTACACAAACATTAGATGTTGCCATGGTTTAATTGCACATAACATGTAAACATTCACAGTGCAGGTAGGAAAAAGTATGTGAACCTTTGGACTTAATAACTGATTGACCCTCCTTTGGCAGCAATAACCTCAACCAAACGTTTCCTGTAGTTGCAGATCAGACCTGCACAATGATCTGGAGTAATTTTGGACCACTCCTCTTCACAAAACTGTTTCAGTGTAGCAATATTCTTGGGATGTCTGGTGTGAATCGCTCTCTTAAGGTCATGCCACAGCATTTCAATTGGGTTGAGGTCAGGACTCTGACTGGGCCACTCCAGAAGGCGTATTCTGTGCTGTTGCAGCCATTGTTTTGTTGAATTACTTGTATGCTTTGGGTCATTGTCCTGTTGCATCACCCATCCTCTGCGGAGCTTCAGTTGGCGGACAGATGGTCGTACGTTTTCCTGCAAAATGTCTTGATAAACTCTGGAATTCATTTTCCCATCAATGACAACAATCCGTCCAGGCCCTGAGGCAGCAAAGCAGCCCCAAACCATGATGCTCCCTCCGCCATGTTTTACAGTGGGGATGAGGTTTTGATGTTGGTGTGCTGTGCCTTTTTTTCTCCACACATAGTGTTGTGTGTTCTTCCCAAACAACTCAATCTTGGTTTCATCTGTCCACAGTATATTTTGCCAGTAGTGCTGTGGAACATCCAGGTGCTCTTTTGCAAACTTCAAACGTGCTGCAATATTCTTTTTGGACAGCAATGGCTTCCTCCGTGGTGTCCTCCCATGTACTCCATTCTTGTTTAATGTTTTCCTTATTGTAGATGTGTCAACAAAAATGTTAGCATGTGCCAGAGATTTCTGTAGGTCTTTAGCTGACACTAAGGGATTCTTCTTTATCTCATGCAGCATTCTGCGCTGTGCTCTTGCAGTCATTTTTACAGGATGACCACGCCTAGGGAGAGTAGCAACAGTGCTAAACTTTCTCCATTTGTAGACAGTCTGTCTTCCCGTGGACACATGAACATCAAGGCTTTTGGAGATACTTTTGTAACCCTTTCCAGCTTCATGCAAGTCAACAATTCTTGATCGTAGGTCTTCTGAGAGCTCTTTTCTGCGAGGCATGGTTCACATCAGACAGTGCTTCTTGAAACCAGTAAACCCAAAACAGGTTTGTGTTTTTTAAGGGCAGGACAGCTGTCAGCAACACATCCAATATCATCACACTGATTGGAGTCAAGGTTGGCTGACTCCTGGCTCCAATTAGCTCTGGGAGAAGTCATTAAGCTAGGGCCTCACATACTTTTTCCTCCCTGCACTATGAATGTTTACATGTTATGTGCAATTAAACCATGGCAACATCTAATGTTTGTGTAGTATTATGTTCAGCAGACTGTGTTCTTCTATTGTTGTGACTTAGATGACGTTCAGAGCACATGTTATGCCCAATTCATGCAAAACTCCACGTAATCCCAAGGGGTTCACATACTTTTTCTTGCAACTGTATATATATATACATATATACACACACATTAGGTTTTCTTGGAAAACATAACTTAATGCAAATTTTAGAAAAATTTAAATCCCTATTAACAGGTAAAAGACTAAAGACCCAAGCCTTTCTTCTGTCATACATATAACACATTTTCATAATTACATAATTACATATAACATATATTTATGCTTTCAGAGATAAACCTACCTGACTGTGTCCCCCTGTGCTGATTGAGCACACACGGAGCTTGTATAAAGTGCCTGGCTTCAAGTCATTGCAGGTATATTCTGTTTCAGATCCACTATATGCCACCTTCCACTGCGATGCTGTAAAATTATGATATCATTATCATAGTATCACTCCATTAGCCATTAAAATAACAGGGAACAGAGGGCACTGATGTAACCATTGCATAGATTACACAATCAAAACATGAAGCTTTGCTGCAGAGAGTATGGAAGGACAAATGGATTACCAGTACCTAAGAGAATCTTGTTCATATTCAGTGATCTTTTTTCAAAATTCAATAACTGATTTGTACTGTAGTGCTATACTGCACTGTTCTAGCACAGTTCAAAATATAGGTAAAATAAAAACCAAGAAGTCTTCAGGATTATTTTGTTATTGAGATTTTTACAATGGCATTTGCTCTCAGCATACATGACTAAGGTGTCCATGTCAAGTCGGTTAATGCAGATTGGGTACCAAGAAAACTGGAAATCACTTATCTATTTAAGTAAAATGGGGAGGGTCACTTAACCACAGGCCCTGTGTGGGTTTTCCTAGGGTTGTGCTTTGCAATTTGCAAATTTAATTTGAAGCACAGGCTGTTGCTACTGAAATATGGCACTTTAAAGTTGGGAGGTTGCCATTACCCAATGAATGTGCCCTAGGACTCTTGACATGGGCTTTATGGTCAGGTCTGCCTGTCAGTATTTCAAGCAGACCTGATTGGAAGCTCAGTGCAGCTCTATGGGCAGGCGAGTGTAAACAGACTTTTGTCCGTTTTACATCCACCTACCTCCAAGTCCATCCAAGTCCAGGATCTCCTGCTGAACAAAGTGCAGAGGATTCTTATTATTTTGGAGCTTACTGAACTTAAAGTATAACTAAAGCCTAGGAAAATATCTTACTTAGGGTTTAATACTGAAGAACTATACTTTTTTTTGGGGGGGGGGGGTTGCTTTTTAAAAATCAATTGTTATACTTACCTTTCTGTGCAATTCTTTTCCAGCAGTTTTCTCTAAATTCCCCCTGTGTCCTACATGTGGATGCACATCCCCCAGTGATGACAGTGTGCCATTTTCTCTTGAGTTTTAGTCTATGGACAAAGGCTAAATGTGGTGTCAGCAAGCCAGTCTGTAGTCCAAAACAGGAGCAAGCAGCCTAGGGTGAAAATGCCACTCCTCAACAGATGTACTGTGACTGAGCCTTGTCACCCTACAACAGGAAGTGTACAATTGGCAGGATCGCCAGGTGAAAATAAAGAGACAGAAACAAGAAAAATAAAGCTAATGTAGCTGCTACATTGTACTGGACAAAGGATTGCTATTTTTCTTGGAAATACTCTTTAAACAGATCTAATATGGGAAAGGGCACACAGTGAAGGTTCATAATAAGAGTCATTTTAATTCTTGTAAAAAAAAGGGCTATTACACTAAGCGCACGATTTTCCATTTGCCATTTAAAAGTAAGAAGGCAGAAGGGTGATTGATGTAGCATTTGTCCTAACTCCACTTATGTCTTAAAACTGCCCAGCATGTTTTTGTAGCTAAATGGTCCCTAACTAGGCATATCAAGACGCAGCAAGGCACAAGTTGACAGTCCTTGTATTAATTTCAGTAAGACGATATTTGATAATGACATCCATATATCTGTTTAATAAGAGAGCTGATGGAGCACATCTTTCGCTCTCTTTAGTTTACATTTAATTTTATTTTCCTTGAAGTAAAACCTCTATAGAGAACAGACTTTAACTTCTAATGACCTTTTTCTAGGAATTCATTAGCTGTGCACTAGCAATAGTAACAGTGTAATTGGTAGAAGTGACTATCACTCAGTATTTCATCCTGACTATACTGTGTCTCATCTGTTTGTGCAGTGCTCCCTAACATCACCCTGTCCTTTCCTGTGCTTTTAGATTAATGAGTAAAAATGAATATACATTGCCCATCAAATAACTCTTTAACTTAAATGATCTCAGATAAGCCAGCACATTTTTAGATTAAAGCATTTTATTTAGTTTTAAATCAGTTATTTGAAATTAATGTGTTGAGTTTGATATTTTGTTTACAATCACCAACATTTCTAAAAAAAAAAAAAAACCCTGCAAATTATACATCTTTATTATGTACAGTTAGGTCTATATATATATTTGGACACAGGCACAATTTTAGATTTTTCAGGTATTTACCAAAACATATTCAAGCTTTAGCTATATAATGGATATGGGCTGAAATGGCACACTCTCTGGTTTAATTTGAGGGTATGTACATCAAAATTGGAGGAAGGGTTTAGGAATTACAGCTCTTAAGAGTAGCCATCACCCCTTTTTCAAGAGACCAAAAGTAATTTGACAATTGAATCAAAAGCTGTTTTATGGCCAGGTGTGGGCTACTCCTTCGTTATTTCTTCATCAATTAAGCAGGTAAAAGGTCTGGAGTTGATTCTAAGTGTGGTATTTACATTTGGAATCTATTGCTGTGAACCTACATCATGCGTTCAAAGGAGCTGTCCATGCAAGTGAAACAGGCCATTTTAAGGTTTCAGAAACAAAACAAATCCATCAGAGAGATAGCAGTAACATTAGGAGTGGCCAAATCAACAGTTTGGTACATTCTGAGGAAAGAAGAAAGCACTGGTGAGCTCAGCAACATAAAAAGGCATGGACGTCCACAGAAGACAACAGTGGTGATGATCGCAGGATCCTCTCTATGGTAAAGGAAAACCCATTCACAACATCCAGACAAGTAAAGGACACTCTCCAGGAGGTGGGCGTATCATTGTCAAAGTCTACAATCAAGAGAAGACTTCACGAGAGCAAATACAAAGGGTTCACCACAAGGTGCAAACCATTGATAAGCCTTAAGAATAGAAAAGCCAGATTAGACTTTGTTGAAAAAAACATCTAAAAAAGCCAGACCAGTTCTGGAAAAGCATTCTTTGGACGGATGAAACTAACAGTAATCTGTACCAGAATGACGGGAAGAAAAAAGTGTGGAGGAGGCTTGGAACGGCTCATCCTCCAAAGCACACAACATCATCTGTAAAACATGGTGGAGGCAGTGTGATGGCATAGGCATGCAAGACTTCCAGTGGCACTGGGTCATTGGTGTTTATTGATGATGTGACAGAAGCAGCCGGATGAATTCTGCAGTGTTTAGAGATATACTGTCAGCAAAGTTGATTGGACGGCGTTTCACAGTACAGATGGACAATGATACAAAACACACTGCAAAAGCAACCCAGGAGCTTTTGAAGGAAACAAAGTGGAATATTCTGCAATGGCCGAGTCAATCACCTGATCTCAACCCAATTGAGCATGCATTTCACTTGCTAAAGGCATAACTAAAGGCAGAAAGACCCACAAACAAAGAACAACCGAAGACAGCTGCAGTTAGAGCCTGGCAAAGAATCAGAAAGGAGGAAACCCAGTCTTTGGTAATGTCCATGGGTTCCAGACTTCAGGCAGTCATTGCCAGTAAAGGATTCTCAACAAAATATTAAAAATTAACATTTTATTTATGATTATACTATATTGTCCAATTACATTTGAGCCCCTGAAAATGGAGGGACTGTGTATAAAAATGGTTGCAGTTCCTAAAATTTGTACTTGATATTTATGTTCAACCCCTTGAATTAAAGCTGAAAGTCTGCACTTCAAATTAATTTGGATTGTTTCATTTTAATTTATTCTGGTGGTATACAGAGCCAAACGTATGAAAATTGTGCCTGTGTCTAAATATATATGTACCTAACTGTACGACGGTAAAACATAAATATAAGAGAATACGGAGTATAGTTGAATAATAATTGAGCTCTGACACTTTTCCAGAGAGTCAGCTTATTTCTGTGCTGTATAACTTCTGATTTGTATACAAGTTTTTAGGAAGGCTTTGATGTAACCTAGGCTTTTGTCCCCATTTAGTTTTTCATACAGACAACATTTAGGTATGGAGGCATACCTGGGATACAATTGTTTGCACAAATAGCAACAATGTATAGAACAGATTTCATGAATGTCAATTCTCATCTTTAAACTACTAAAAACAAATTCATAACTTTGTTACTGTGGGTAACTATACATTTTATTTCTTTCTACCATTTTGAAGATAAACTTTTTTAAAATGGTTCAGTGCAAATAATACTATTAAATGAAGATGTGAATTTACCATTAGTCACAGTAGGCCTGTAGCCCAAGGTGAATTTTCCCAGTATAGACTTAGTTATACATTTTTTTTCCATAATTAGTAGAAATTAAGCTCATTTACGTGTTGTTCCTCTATTTTAAACCAGGTTAGGATCAGTAAAACAAGTATTTTTTTTTTTTTTTTAAAGAAGTGATTCTAGCAAAAGTGTGCTGCTTTGGAGTGCCAATGGTTGTGTGCCTACTGGAAAAAAAGCACGAGGTTCCAATACATCACTGATGCCAGAGAACAGTGGTCAAGCCTTAGCAATATATCCTTTTGACTAAAGAAAGTGCAAGAAGCTGTAGTTTTAAACATCTTTGACATACTATCACTCTATCACATACTTTGCACAGTACCAGATTATATTTCAACAGTGTATAAAGCTTTTTTTCTTTGTCCTTTGTCTATTCTTGATAAATGCAATTTACCTGTACCTGAAAAATGTTACTAGAAGTATAATTGGAGTCCCTGCAGTTAAACACACCTTCAAACGTCCCTTCAGAAATCTCCAAAAGGTATTTCAGTATTTCAGAGCCACCATTGTCCTCGGGAGCATCTGAAAGAAGGATGTTGATAAGCAGTTTAGTTCTTCCTGAACATACTATTGATAGATAAATTAGTAAATAAAAAAGACAGAAAAGTTTAAACGGAAGAGGAAATTTAAAAAATGAACACTAAAAGTAAATTGTTATAAATTACATTTACAGTATCTAGCAGAAAATAGGAATATGAAACATGCTAATAGTAACAGTAAAAAGACTATGTTATATTACTTGTCCCTCCTTCTTAGATTGCAAGCCCTAATGAGCAGGGCCCTTTGATTCCTCTTGTACCAATTGATAATTGTAATGTCTGCCTGATTTTGTAAAACTGCTGTGAAAATTGTTGGCAATAAATAAATGCTGTATAATAATATTAATACTAATAAAATGGAAACCCTGCAACGTGATTGACGTAAATTTTTTTATTATTGGCGGGGGGGGGGGGAGGTGTCAATTAAGGTGTTTTTAACTGTGTGGTTGCTCTGCTAGTGGTGATATCTGCAAAACTAACTTAACGAACATCTGCATCACTGGCAGATTAGAAGTGCATTTGTCTGAATCCATATTTGTTATTTTTGGTGATTCTTTGAAATAAAGATTCACCAAAATACAGTCAAGTGGCTTGTTTCCCAGTTGGAACATAAGGGGTGTTTAGCATTTTTATATAAGATTGCATACTGGAAACTACAACAGACCAGGCTATTATTGAAGGACTGAATGGCAGATTCAGCAATTCTCAAGAACAGCTGAAACATGCAAGACGTGTAATTTTTTTCGTATTCTTCTAAGATCACCTATGAAAACAATCTGATGAAGGATTCAAGTTCATAGACTTAGAGTGTGCTTGCTGTTCTATGATTCTGCACATTGTATTAATATGTTGTATTTCCAGACACCATCTACTTGTGCTGTCCTGAATTGTGTCAGCAGAGGCAAGCAGTACTGTTTTCTATACTGGCCAAGAATCACCATATATGCAGAAATATAATTCAATTCGGATAGAGGATTTGTTACCAATATTTGTCAACAAACGCATCCCTTCAAAAGAGAATCACCAAGATCTGTCATTTTTTTAGTTTTGGGTCTATACAGCAGAAATGTTACTGTCACCAAAAAGCTTTCAAAGACATATTTGGCATTAATACTTGGTGAATCTGAGGATTTCCACTGAATTCCCACAATGCTTTTTTCACATTTGCCTCAATTTTGCTGCACATTTAGCAGCCAGCATTTCAAAAACAAACAAATGTGCAGTAAAAGTAGGCAAATACAGACAGAATGGACTCCTACTCTTCAGGGTCTACTTAGACAACTGTATAACTGTTTGCAAAAGTTTAGCACAAGTCTTAGATTAATTGCATGCCTTACAATGTAAACCTTTTTTCATAAAGCATATTTATTTTAAAGCTTCATTTTTTTGAATAGCATTGTTCAAGAAAAACTTGAAACCAGAATGTCAGTCTACTAAGAAATGACTGTGCTTGTCTTATCTATGAGCATGATAAGAGCAATGTCTGTCTGAATACCAATGAGTCTCTATTTCATTCATTTCACCAGAGACATGTTGTGCAGTTATAGACATTTATTAAAATGCCACATCCATCTTTATCACTGTGCAGTTTTATTCTTTTTGTTACAGAACTAGAGTAAAGATATTTCTAGAGCAAATACAATACAATACATTACAAAATAGTATGCTGAGCATTTAACTTTTACATTTACCTCTTTTTTTTATCGGAGCACAATTCAATACCCAGAAAATATTATCTTTTGATTGAGTAAATACTGTACATACCCCACTGAACAGTAAAGCCATGTGCAGTGACAGTGCCCTTTACTATAGGTCGAGAAGGAGGTCCCGGCCGATCTGGACTTGTCGTGCAGACCAATACTTCACTTGGACTGCTACTTCCTTCAACATTGGAGGCAATAAGCTGTAACAAAGACAGGGGATGAATATATGAAACACAACTTTCAAATATCAATCGAAAAATTGTAATGCAGATTGATAAAGTAATACAATTTTAATTAATTTAGTAACATTAGTAGTCACACACACACTTAAAGCTAAACTCAGGGATAAGCAAATAATGCCTAATACAAACGGCATGTGTACTCTTCCTTGACTCTTTGTGTGCTTTGTGTATTTCTTCCAGATTTGTGCATTACTCCAGTGTAAAATGTTCTTTCTCTGCAGGAGATTCCTGTACAAAGACCAGCCACTGCTGCTCTCTTTCCATTTGCAGGGTGACTGGTCTTGTCTCTGCAACCACCTGTGGTTTTTCGTAGGCAGCATGTAGGTAAAGATAACATCTATGAAGGTGCACAAAAAGTGGATTTATATCTTTTGTGTATGTTAAAGTAGTTCTAAAGACACAAGGTTGTTTACCTGACATAAATGACCTTGTCATATATAAAAAGCACTTAACTAGAAGTCCTGTTTGTAAGGTTTAAATGCATGTAATTGCTTTTTATTCTATGTGATATTATTATTTTGCAGTGTTTTATTATGTGCCAATTTTGTGCTAAAATATTAGAAACAGGATGTAAATAATATTTGATACTTCAGGATTCTAAGACTCCATACACACTTTTAATAATGCTGGTAGCATTAGCTGTGTAAAGTCATGTTAAAAATGTGAGTTTTTTAGCGTTTTTTGTGTTTTTGCAGTAGCGTTTAGCGGCGTTTTGCTGAGTTTTTTCGCATTTGTGGTTTTTAGCACTTTCTTTTACCCCAAAAAAATTTGTTTTGCGTCAAAAAAACTTCCAAAACACTGGTTAGCCGCAATTTACTGCGTTTTGCCGCGTTTTACAGCGTTAGAGCATTTTTTACAGCTAAAAACTCCTCTAGAAACCCACTAGTCCTGGGTTTTTTTTCCAGCCAAAAAACACCCCTGCCAAAACACGTTGATTACAGTCTATGTGTTCATGAACACATAGGATAACATGCTGGGTGGGGGGGGGGGTTTACTGGCTCTAGAAAAAAATGTCAAAAGCCAAAAACAGCAGCTGTAAAAAAGTCCAGTGTGCATGAGGACTGAGCCAGAAAATGTTCTTTAAACCATCATTTTGTAGCAGGTTTGATAAACTATAATGAGGATCAAAACAGGCTATGCCACAAATCTAATAAGCAAGTACAGAGGCATCTTATTTGTTTCCATAGGCTCCCAAGGGACATTTTTACCAAAGGACAACATTTGAACCAGTGTTTTAGGTACAATTTACTTTCACATTTTTTTGTGGGCAAAGTGGTAGACTGTGTAGTCCAATTTAAACTGAATATAAAGCACTCAGCACAGCCTACATTTGTAACAATGATCACATTGCATAGTGATGAGAAAAGCAGTGCAGCCTGTATGTCTAACTCTTAGCAGAAGTCCTCACGCACGTGTACATGGAAATGTATGATTTCTATATAGATCCCTGTGCCTCTCAAGCCAGCCAAACCTGAAAGACCCCCCTTAAAGTGGTTCTAAAGGTGTAAGGATTTTTACTTAAATGTATTCTTTGTAGTAAATTATGTGCTGCAGGATCACCCCCCCCCCCCTTTCACCAGTTCCCACCTTATAATAAACCTGAGCCCAATCTCAATCCAGCGCTGTGCCCGAGAGCAGTGACTCTCTTCTCTCCTCACAAGGTAGACTGATAGCAGCGGAAGCCATTGGCTGTCAATCAAATTTCTGTGACGAGGAAGTGTGGTGCTGGTGGTGGGGGGGGCGGGATGTTTCGAGCCATATAGGTAAGATAAGATATAGGCATAGATATGTTTACAGTCGCTTTGAAACCTAGGTAAATTTCAGTAGGCTGCAGCCTTTTTACAAGTATACCTGTAATGTAAGAGACATTTACAATCATAAATCTATTTCTCATTTAGCTAGTGCTAATACTGCTATATCAAATTGACATCTTAAAGTATATCTAAACCCAAGAAAACCTAGTACCTTGATGTGGTGGCTCCAATCAATTTCATTTTCCCATGAATTTTCCCCATTATTTTCACCTGGTGATACTGTAACACAAATCCTGTTCTTGGGTGACAACACAAACAGTAGTGTTTTTATTAAGGAGTGGTGCTCTCCCACAAATACGGGAAAGGTGCTATGACTACAGATAACCTCTCCCTCTCCTCAATTCCATAACATGGTTATGGTGGGTTGTTCTGCAGTTCTTAAAAGATAGCTGGGAAAGCGGACAACAGTGTTTGAGGTTTCAGTCCATTTCATTTGCACAGGAAATTAGGACACTGGATTTCTGGCAGAATCAACGTGTGTGTTTCTGTACTTGCTGAAAATTTTATAAAGATTTAAGTAATAAAAGAAAGCAAATTCAGCTATTACATTGAAGGGGCTACTAATCAGCAATGTATTACATGATTGTTCTTGGGTTTAGATGCATTTTAAAGTTAGCAAAGCAGTTGCACTTGAAATCTCATGTACCAACATTATTAATCTGGAAGTTGGTCTTTTCTAACACAAATCCTTGTAGCATTCTTGAGATCTGGCATGGGTTTTGGAGAGTTTTGGTCTTTCTACAGAGATCAAGCTGCCCTGGCATGTGTGAATGACAAAGTATTACCTTGTTTTTGGCACTACTTTGTGTGACAGTTTTCACACAATTAATATTGTTGTGTGAAAACTTTCTGTGTAGAGCAGGGGTGGACTGACAACTAATGGGGCCCCCGGGCAATAGGGGATCATGGGGCCCCTGTGTCCTTGCCCACACTCAAAAAAAGCCTATAAAAAAGGTACCAGGGGCATTTCATGGGGCCCCCTACTGACCCTGGGCCCTCAGAATGTGCCCGAGTACTCTAATGGTCAGTTCGCCCCTGCTGTAGAGATACAATTAAATCATACTGCCCAGAACTCCTTTATCTTTCACTGGAAACAAATAGAACTGTATAAATGTGTTAATAATGTATTCTGCAATGTTTGTATCATAAAACGTTAGCACATTTACAGCACAGAAGAAAACATACAGAATATCACCCTCTGCTGGCAAACAATAGCAGCTTACCCTAAATTTGTATTGTGTGCTTCTTTGGAGATTATTCACAGTACATGTTAATTCTTCTCCAGTGTATGCAGGTTGAAATACACTGTCCTAAAAGCATAACATACAGAGGATGCAAAATGTCACATTAGGATTTTTTCTTTTAATTGCATACGATTTTTTTCTCCTTGTGCATTTGTTGAGTCTCACAAAATCTGCAGAAGGCTGCAAACAGTGAAACACGTGACAGGGGAGCACAAAAAGCAGACAACGGGTAACAAGACAGAAGACAGCAGAACAGATGGCAAGAGAGGACAAACAGAGGTAAGGGATAGCAGGCTTGAAGAAGGCTGGCAAGCAGCAGTACAACATGACTGAGAACAGGAGAGGTTTATTAAAGGGCCTGATATAGCACTTATTCAACTCAATTGAAAACAGTGTACACATGCAAAGCAAACTTCAATGCTATACTAAACTTATGCTTTCAAGGTAGACTGACATAACTGCATTATCTAATTCTAGATGATGATGAGCCCTTGGTTATTAGTAGTGATGCAAAGGCAGAACCTGTTGTGTACTCACTATAAGGTGCCAGCCCATAGCTTCCATTGCACCTTCCACCACTCAATCCATTACAAGAGATCCAAACCCCCTGACATTCCATCCTGCCACCTCATGACTGAGTGTTCAGTATGTAAGTGGCCAATCACCAGACCTTAATGCAGGCACACAGCGGTGGGGTACGGCATGCTTAGCTTTGACTTTCAAAAATTTGCAATCAATTTTTGGAAGGCTCTGATAGCGATAAGTGCAAGGAAGACGTTTGCAGACATCTTATGGTGCATACACAGCAGCCTCTACCTTAGATTCTTTCACACCCAGTACAGAATCGATTTAAGACTAGCCTCTAGAAGACAGTCATTATGCAAAATTGCATTGACTGGTTTTTTTTATTTTATATTCCCTAACACACATCATACATACAATATATACACGTTAAAGGCTGTTGGTGAACAAGAAAACATAATGGTGCTTCACATGGTACATCATGCACCATATTATCAAATATTATTATGGCACTGGTAGCTGTACCAACAGGAACTAGTTAATATCATATTTGGCATGTGTTAAGGGAGGTGGGGTTTACTTTTTTTTCATTAGCTAGCCAGATGAATGCTTCATGAACATTTGCACCTGCAGCATGAAGATGCTGTATATTTCTGGTGCTAGGGATGTCCTGGAGCTGTGTACAGCAGCCCATAGGCATGAATGGGTAAAGATGGCTCTATGAAGCAATGCAACGCTTTTTTTGCTTAAAGTAGCGTGTGCGCACAGACGTCATGTCCTGAGTGCACACTTCTCTGCTTGGGGCATGACATCTGTGCACATTCATTACTATGTGCAAACAGCAGGGCATAGATGAATACAGCCTCCTTCACCTGCTCATGGCTATGAACTGCCGGTCAGGGCTGCTGATAAGGGGGTATCACTGGTCCTCCTCTATGGGGCCTGGGCCAGCAGGGAGGTTAAGGCATCAGGGTGAATCAGATGTGGGCATGGAGAGTGACTGGTGCAGTGTGGGGAGGGCAATTACTGGAACTGTAAACGGTGTTTATTATGCTTCAGTTGGTGAATAAATAGGAGCCTCTGTACAGTGTGCTTTCTGTTCATTTACTGTCCAGTGCAGCTGAGGCTACAGAGAAAGGGATTGATAAATGTATGTCCACAGCCTCTTTTTCTGTCTCAAAAGTGAGGCAAAAACTCAAAAGTTTAAGCCCCTGATATTTCACCAAAGCCCCCAACAGCCTTGTAAAAAAATAAATGAAAAATGTTAACAAAAATAATTAAAAAATTGTAAAAACAAAAACATTTTAAAATAATTTTATAAAAGGGCTCATTCATACGAGTTCTCTGGCCCATTCGGTGTGCATGAGCAGTTTGTTTGTGTGGCTGGAGCTGTCTGTTTCTCTATGAGGACACAGGAGCTGTACAAACACAGCTGCAGGTCTTAATCTGACAGCTGTGCAAGCGTAGGTGAGTAGCCCTGAAAACACACTGTCTGAGGGGGGCCATAAACCTGCACCCACACAATTGTCAAATTAGGACCTGCGGTTGTGTTCACATAGCTGCTGCATCCCCAAAGCATAACATAGGCTGCCTACACACAGCTCCAGCCACATGAAGAAAACAATAATTTACAATATACAGGCCACAGCACCCATGTGAATGAATCTAAAGAACTTATTCACACACAGAGCTTTATTTATTCAATACAGTTTTATCTTTTAGATTTAGCAGGAATTTTGATAGTTATGTTGTGTTTGTGTCCGATAATTATTTTAATGTATTTTTACCAAAAATATTGTTCTGATATTCTTGTGGGGGGTGTCAGGCTTTACAAGACCCTGTGATTTCCAACAGCACCCCTGGTGCTGGTACACAGCTTTAGAGCACCAAAAAAATGTATGTCTTTATACTGCATAGGACAACTGAATAGAGAACAGCATTTATTAATGCAAGACATTGAAAAATTCCCACTTCTCTAGCACAAGAGACAATCAAAACAAGAAACGTACGGTATCCTCCTGAATCTCCAACGTGTATGAAATTACTTCTTCTGGGAAACATCCCTCTGGCCTCATCCAATGCAGCGTTATCCACGTAATTCCAGCTCTAATAAATTTAGGTGTGGAGGGCATCTGAGGGATATTGCCTGATGTGTAGTACACAACCTCTTGGCTGTACTCGCTGTGAATAGACAGAGACGTCAATAAGCAAGATGTTTACTATGATGTAGTAGTGTTCCATGCTGTGTAAACTATTTATTTAATTATGTTGGTTACCACAGATTTAAGCTTAGGATGTGTAAATGTACATTTAGCAAAAGAAATCCACCTTTCCCCAAAAAAACAATCAAAGAAGCACGCACTTTCTTGACTGGCATGTCAATATTTACTTACATGTAAAAATACATTTCTACTAAATGAATCCTTTCTTGTTTTTTTGCATTTGTTACATTGAATTGATTTGCTGAAAAATATTTTTCCTTACAGAGTAAATTTAGCACATTGGAAAATGTATCTAACGTGTATGAAACCCTAACTTCATGTCATTTTAGTGTGAGAAAGCCCTCTGTAACATACAACTTTTTTTTTTTTTGTTTTTTTTTTAAAGAAAATCTTGATTCCCATATTTGCAATGGTATTGTCTTCTCACATTTAGCACAGCAAGGCAATTAAACAATCCAGTCCAAGTAACAGGGTGAACAGTTAAGAGATGAGTTCACCTTTAAAAAAAATAATAAATGCACTCTTTTTGCAGGTAAAAAAATGTGCATTCATTATTGTTTTTCTTGGGAGCCTGTAAAACATTGCACCTGTAATAAGCAGATTGCGGGTGCAATGCCAGGCTCCTTCAGATTGTCAGTACACTGTCTGCCCATACCTCTGATGTGGGTAGGCAGCTACTGAAATCCTCAATGGACCACCCAGTACCCTCACAGTTCATTGAGGACTACAAGCCATCAACCACAATGGCTGACGGAACGTGCAGGCATTCGTTCACAGAACTGTGAATGAGTGACTTGGCTGTGTGGGTGGAGTCACACACAGCTGCACTGTTTTAAAATTGTAACAGTGGGTACAGGGAGAAGGTCCCCGTTGGCTGTCACAGAGAGGGGGCGGATCAGGGGGTGAGGTGGTGGATGCTCAACCTGTTGGATGTTACACCCTAAATTGAAGTGTAACATGTAACATGTTGAGAAAGGTGACCTTACTCTTTAAACAGGACAGTTCCAACAATATGTTTTTGCCCTGCAGCTGCTTATTAGATGAGCTATATCTTTCATCATTACATGTACTTCTGTGTGGTGGGTTTTAATTTTTGCATAGAGTTCAAGCAATCAAGTGAATGAAAGGCCAATACTTTACAACTTTAAACACACTGTTTGGATCCCCTTTCTGTCCTGAAGATGAAACAGGAAATGAAAGGAGATCTACAGAAATCACATTTTGTCATGTGTCCAGTTGAAGGATTTTCCTTCACTTCTGGTTTTGGAGACAACTCAAACATTTTGGATTTCTTATCCCTTTCTGTCTAAGTGATCATGGTCACAAGGACACATACAGAAATGCGCCAGCAGCAACATGGACAGCAATGAAAACTCAACAGGGAGTCTAACCACTCTTTGCCCCTCCATCCTAACCTAAGAACTTAAGGCATATAAAACAAAAGCAAAGCCTGTGGTGGCCTTTGGTGGTAGCCAAAGCCTCAATCTGCTAGAGGCTGCAGTTAGCCACAAATAAGCACATAAACAAAACAAGCTGTCACAGAGAGAACAACCAGAGGGATGGGTGTTGTGTCCTACTTATTTTAGGGCTCTGGTGCTGAATAAAAAGATTTTATGGTAAGTACAAAAATTCCTATTTTCTCTTTCTAATCTATCTCTAGATAGTGTCTGAGGTGACCTCCTATCACCCTTCGTGACTGCAAAATGGAAGTCGGTTTCACTAAATGAGACCGTGGCAGAAAATTAAATATGCTTGGCTCTAATGACATGCAAGCAATGCAGCACTATTTGTTAGGGGTATGTTGGGAAATAAGGATAATATCCTCATTACGATGACCAGCAGACACTACCTTTGGTCACCAAAAGGGTTACTTACTTTGAAAGGATTAGCAAAGAAAGTTTCTAAATGTTCAGAAGAGGTGTTTTTTGCAAGACAGAAAGCACCAAGTTCAGGTCCCATGGCAACATTGGGGGAGTCTCACCGGAGGAGACACAAACATAACAGAGGTGTCAACCAGTGAATAAAAGACAGTGATGAGAGAAAGAAGGCTGCTAAAACTGACAGCTGACCATGTATAAAGCATAAGGCCAACTGCTGATCAAAGTTTGGTAGGAGAAAAAATTAAGCCATGCCGCTGAAAAGGAAAACACAGATGAATCCTGACTGTGCCTTGAGAGTGCTGGAAAGTGTATGTACTAGCTTGTACATATTTGCTGTTTTTTATACTACCAACAAGTCACTTCTCCTTAAAGTATAACAAAAGGAAAATTTTTTTTAAAGATTAAGATTGAGTGCTGAGGGGTTAGAACCACTGTCAGGTAGTTTTTGTTGTTATGTGAAAAAGCAATATTTTGGCGCCTAGATAGCTGAATAAATCAAACAATAGTGAATAATGCCCATACTAAGCCGGCAATGTTAACAGCTGCCCCTAAATAGTAAAAACACTTATAACAAATAAATACGTGAATAGGTAGGCGCTAAAATATGTCATAAAACAAAAATAAAATTAAGTAGCAATAACATAAAACAAATAATAATCCTTGACACAATAAGATGAAAAGTCTATATTTAGTGACAGTCCCATAAAGATGTAGTCCCACAGACCAAAAATTTCCTTGTTCACCATGTGCAGACAATAAGTGAATTCCTCACTCACCAGAAAAAATTGACCCCGGTTAAGGTGGTCAAATAGCGCTTTGTGATCATAAATACCGACGACCAGCAGCAAACTCTCCTGGATCAGGCCTCCTGGTTTCCTAATATGAGATGTGGATCCAGGGGGTCAAAGATGATTGCCCCCAGTTGAGTGATCACAAGACTCTGGGTATACAAATTGTGGATGGATTACCAATCCCAGGCTCTCCTCAAGATAAGCAGCTCAAATAAACCAAATAAATTAAATTGCTCTAAGTGTAGTATTTATTGAAAATTAGATAGATATAATATCCTATGCACTCACATGTATTGGTGCCCAGAGACCGGCACCAGTCTATGCAGCCTGTGTTTGTATTATTTCCAATGGTGATGGCCAGCATGCGTTCCAAGCCTCGCTTACGGCGGGACAGATGTGACGTCGCATGAATGCGGAAGTGATGGGATCACGCTTCTACATGCATTTCGCCTGGTGGTGTCCCCCAAAAGCACACTGGTTTCCACAGGTTTATTTTTCAAAGTTAGTGTAGAGGCAGCCAGGCACACAGCAATAGTTCACTCACTCCAGCCCAATATTCAGGCTAGGAGATGTCTTGTTTTTATTTATTGCTGAAATGTGCACCATAAAACGTGTCTCACTAGTCACTACAAAAACAACAGGAGGCTGAGGAGGAAGACATGCTAACTACCCGCTCCAGATCCAATGAATGGGTAGGGAATTTCCAGTCTAATTTTCCTGGTCATCAGTGTTACTGGGAAGGAAAGTGAGGGTAAATCCAACATTTTGAAAAGAAACCAACAGGAATAGAGTAGATCTTCCAATGGGGACACTTGTTCCAATGACAACTGTCTAAGTGGATATTTCCCTCACATTGGAAGGATATCCTCTTCAAATCCTTTTGAGTCTACAGAGCGGGAGGGGAAATCACCCTACAGAGATACAGAAAGCAAAAAAACTGTGGTTTTAATCCTCCCCTACTCTATCCAACATGAAAAAAAAGGTTGTGACTTTAGATATAATTCAACCAATCTGCCCCATTCTATGATGATCCCTTCAGACGCTTACAATGTAATAATGTTTTGAAAAAAGGGGGGAAACAGAATTCTGCAGCATGCTTACTTGAAAAATGTTCCAGCAATTCTGTTAAGTACAAGAAGTTCTAACATTTTTTGACAACCATTCACATAGTCTCTTTGCTGCAAATGTTAACTAATAAATTGAATATTTAGGATTTTTATTAAGGCTGCGCAAAAAATTATGATAATGTGCAAAGTACAATAATCCATAGCAAGCAATCTGTTTTTTTTAAATTACAGAACTAACCTTTTCCCAATATCATTGCGTGCTGCCACTCTAAATGTGTATCCCATGGCAGGGCACAGTTTTGTGAGCTTACAGTGCCTTTGGATTCCTGTGTAACATTCTCTGAACACACTATTTCTTTTTCCCTGAGGAGAAAATAATGTATTAATATATTTATCTCATGCAGACTTTTTTGTATCCAGTCTTAGTTACCTTACAGCTAGACATAAGCTAGAATAAAAGCTTCATAGGTAAAGTTTAATGACCAGTCAATGTTTCTGCCTGATATATAAATACCCAGATCAAGGCCTATTTATAAAAGCTTGAGAAAAAAATGAGTTTAACGTGTCACATTGCATATTGTTTTTATGCTAAATCTTTTTTAAGTTTTATTGCAATGGAAACTTATTATGTTGAAGGGATGAACTAGTGGAATATAGACACATAGGCACAAAAAAACCCGTCAAAATGACATAAAAAAATTGCCACTTTATAAAATGGTTCTTCTCATTAATTTCCTGAAAATAACAAACTGGTGATACAAATTAACTGTGACATTTTCAAAGGCAGAAATTCATTATACATTTACAAAAATATCAGTTTGATGAAAAATAACTCATATTACTCATATTTAAAGAAGAAATAGAAAAACTGCCCAAAACAACTTTTTAGCTAGGTGAAAAGTTCAGCCGTATTTCTTGTGACACATTTCGCAAAAGTAGTAATTATTCATGGTAGCAATTTATGGAGTAATGTTGTCTTTTAAAATAGGCCCTACATACTGCTCTGTATTTTTATGGCTTGTGAAAACATCCTGCAGAACATGAAATATTTTAAGGACACAGAATAAACTTATAGGGCAGGCTGTAGTGCAGTGGTACTTCTTATAGACCCTTTGGGCTTCTTAAAGTGGTTCTAGAGGTTGACAATTTTTTACCTTCATGCATAGTAAAAATCTTTCAGGGTGCCGCTTCCCCCGCAGCTCCCCCAATACTTACCTGAGCCCTGTCTCGAAACAGCGATGTTCACAAGAGCAGTGACTCTCCCAGGACTCTCTCTACTCATTGGCTGAGACACAGTAGCCATTGCCATTGGTTCCCACTGCTGTCAATAACAGCCAGTGAGGAGGAAGAGGGGGGGTGGGATTGTGCCACGCTCTGTGTGTCCCATAGACACACAGAAGTGTCTCAGGAGCGTGCACACACAAGTGCCCCCAGAGCAAGCAGCTTGCTCTAGGGGCACTTGGCAAGGGGGAGGAGCCAGAAGCACAAGTGGGGGACCTGAGAAGAGGGGGATCGGGGCTGCTCTGTGCAAAACCATTGCACAAAGCAGATAAGTATGACATGTTTATAATTTAAAAAAACAAGGCTTTAAACACTTGAATCTAGTTTTTTCTTATTATGTCATACAAGTGAAATACCTGTGCATTATGAAGACTAATGCACTATGAAATCATTTAAAGAAGATTTCCGATTTCTTTAATCCCTTCATGTAGCAACAGAGTAATTTTCACACTTATGATCTTTAAAAGTAGAAAGACGTCTGGCCCACAGCTCCTTACAATTACTTGGTGAAAAAAATGTGTTTATTTGGAAATAATCACACAAGATTTTGATTCTTTTGGTTCTACATGAGGTGGTATTTACATTTAAAAACATTTACTAAAATGGATGACCTAGTTAAGCAGTTTTTCACTCTTTATTTATTTTAGGGCTCTGGTGCCAACCATAATGGAAACTACTACTTTTGCTTTGTGCATTTCAAAATTTTCCATGTATGTACATTCTATACACCTGATTTAAAATAAAAAGTGTCTGCTGTTAGCAATCTGTTCAAGCTATTATTTGTTTGAGGAACATCAACAGCTTTTGGTGTCATTGATATATGTTTAAATATATTGAACACACTAGGAGCCACAGAACGTCGAACGTTATAGACTTTTTGAGACTCTGGTGGGCTGGGGGTCCCAGATCTCAGGAAATATTATAAAGCGGCTCAGATAACCCAATTGTCCCAAATATATGCCATTTCTTACTGACCAGAATGGATAGTGTTAGAGGCGCAGGCTTGTGTACCTCTCCCCATCAATCTTTTAATGTGGATCTACCCTAAGAAAAGGAGGGCTATTCTTTGTCCCACGCTGTCCCACTTATTGCATCTCTGAGATTCTACCCGCAAACAAGTGGCTCTTCACTCCCCCCATTCCCCGGTAGCACCAATATTTGGCAATCCGGAGTTTCCCCCTGGATAAATAAAGGCTTGTATCAGGTGGGACACTTCCTGGACCATAGAGGGATACACCCCACTACTTATTTCTTATAACAGTTTGCGATGCCCGCAACTGAACTCTGCACCAAATCCTCCATTTCATTTGCTCCTTACAATGGAATACTGTTGACGATACCACACGAACAGCTTTTGAAAGCAGATGTTTTTGAGGTGGGGTTCAATGGGGGGGGGGGCATCTCGAACCTGTATAAATTGTTTGTTTCCACTTCAGGTAGACTACCATATATGCTTGCCTGGGAGAGGAACATGGGTGAGGAATAGGAGAGGAGGACTAGAGAGAATGGTTCCTTAGAATGCACAAAGGCATTATGAATGCTTCCCTCGTAGAGGCAGGCTATAAGGTCCTCTCTGGCTGGTATTTGGTTCCGGATCGATTGTCAAGAATGTACCCTGGCTCCTCCTCACTTTGTTTCCGAGGATGTGGGAAAGTGGGAACAATGTTCCATGTATGGTGGATATGCCCTAAGGTTAGAAAGTACTGAGAACGAGTTAATTCCCTGATTTTCACGGTGACTATGATTAATGTTATTAAAAACCATAGAACTGTGATGCTTAATGAACCCATTGCTAGAGTTTTCAGATTCGCTCAGACCCTAATCTATTCCATTTTCCTGGCAGCCAAAATTGCGATCGCAACTGTCTGGAAGAAACCGGTAATGGACTTAATGAAATGAAAACTTTCATGGATCACGATCAATGAGAAAATGGTCAGTATCCTGCAAGATACCTCTACCAAGTTGAAGCAAGTCTGGAACCCATGGATTAGCTACCTGCAAACTACGTCCTAATATTGCTTTTTTTCTCTGTGCTGGCTTGGTGGAGCCTGTCGCGTGGGTGGACTCTATTCCTGCCTTTGTTCTTTCTTACTTCCTTTTTCTTTTTCTCCATCTCTCTATTTTTTCTTGCTCGGTTGGCACTTTGATGGCTCAACACCATATTGTAATTTAAAGACACATTGTGTAGTACTGCGTTTTTCTTGTGCCTGATACATAGGAATACAGACCTTGGGCTTTGGCACATTTAGACTGCTTCCACAGATCCAACATCTCCACCCCTTTGTTCCTGCTGTCAACCAATCCTAGTACCTCCTGCTCTGAGGTGGATTAGGACATCTGGACTTGCTACACTCTCCTGATACAGTTGTGTTCAAAATAATAGCAGTGTGTTGAAAAAGTGAATAAAGCTCAAAATCCTTCTAATAGCTTTTATTTCCATACACACAAATGCATTGGGAGCACTACACATTCTATTCCACATCAAAACATGAAGAAAAATATATCACAATTGTGTTGTTCCTCTAAAAAAATTGAAGAAAAGTGAATATTAGACTGTTTAAAAAAATAGCAGTGTTTGTACTCTTCTTTACAAACTCAAACATTCCCTCTATAAACTGAAAAATGTTTGAAGATTTTGCTTTCCTTTGAATCACTTAATTAATATTTAGTTGTATAAGCACTGTTTCTGAGAACTGCTGTACATCTGTGTTGCATGGAGTCAACCAACTTCTGGCACCTGTGAACAGGTATTCCAGCCCAGGATGATTGGACTACATTCCACAGTTCTTCTCCATTTCTTGGTTTTGCCTCAGAAACTGCATTTTTGATGTCACCCCACAAGTTTTCTATTGAATTAAAATCAGGGGAATGGGCAGGCAACTCCATAACGACAATCTTGTTGGTCTGGAACCAAGATGTTGCACGTTTACTGGTGTGTTTGGGGTCGTTGTCTTGTTGGAACACCCATTTCCTCTTCAGCATAAGGCAGCATGACCTCTTCAAGTATTCTGATGTATTCAAACTGATCCATGATCCCTGGTAAGCGATAAATAGGCCCAACACCATAGTATGAGAAACATCCCCATATCATGATGCTTGCGCAACCATGCTTCACTGTCTTCACAGTGTACTGTGGCTTGAATTCAGAGTTTGGGGACAAACTGTCTCCGGGCACTAGACCCAAAAAGAACAATCTTACTTTCATCAGTCCACAAAATGTTGCGCCATTTCTCTTTAGGTCAGTCAATGTGCTCTTTGGCAAATTGTAACCTCTTCAGCACGTCTTTTTTTCAACAGTGGGACTTTGCAGGGGCTTCTTGCAGATAGCTTGGCTTCACATAGGTGTCTTCTAATTGTAACAGTACTCACAGGTAACTTTAGACCTTCTTTGATCTTCCTGGAGCTGATTGTTGGCTGAGTCCTTGCCATTTTGGTTATTCTTCTATCCATTCGAATGGTAGTTTTTCGCTTTCTTCCACATCTTTCAGGTTTTGGTTGCCATTTTAAAGCATTTGCGATCATTTTAGCTGAGCCTCCTATCATTTTCTGCACTTCTTTATGTTTTCCCCTCTCCAATCAACTTTTTAATCAAGGTACGCTGTTCTTCTGAACAATGTCTGGAACGACCCATTTTCCTCAGAATTGCAGAGAGAAATGCACTGTAACCAGCATGTACAACATTTGCTGCATTCCTTCCTTAAATAAGGGCAATCATTGCCACCTGTTCTTCAAAGAATGAATGACCTCACTAATAGAACTCCACACTGCTATTATTTTGAACATGCCCCTTTCAATTAGTGATTCAATTACACAGAATCAGCAGCATACATGTCATGACTGTTGGGTCTGTTGGATTTCTGTTACTCTAGTACACCTGTTAGTAAATTATTTGCCATGTAGAAATATCATTTCTACCAAAAACAGTGATTGATCAGGTTAGTGATATCTGACTGCTATTATTTTGAACACAACTGTATGTCGCTGATATATATTATTTTTAGGTCATTTTTGTGTCTCGCCTGCGCTGCAAGATCCTTTTGCATGGCCACCAGAGCCCTATAGTGGTACTGTTATTTACCTGTATGTATGTATGTTAAATTTCAATAAAAATATTGAAACAGAAATATATTGAACACATGTACACTTGATGATATTTTTTTGGAAACACCACAGTATGCCTTTCCTCCTGTCATTATCTATTTCATGAACATAGATATAATAAACAGACAACTGAAATGATAATGACCTGCAATCCAAAGACTTTGATTTACCTGTAATTTTTTAAGAGTCAATTTTTTTCCTGCCATGTTTTTGTAAAGAACTATCTATCTATTAATTTGAACAGATTTAGGATTTAATAAAAAGAACTTTAAAAAGTCAAAGGAAAATTAGTCCGGCATGTGTGACTAGCATGTATTCCCTAAGTGGTGAGCCAGTAAAGTCCTCTGAGAAGCAGTATTTCCTGAGTAAAAATAAGGCCCACCATGCAAAGCAAAGAAAACAGAAAGAGCAGTGTTATTGATTGCTCTCCTCTGACCCAGCCTTACATTCATGCTTGCTTGATTCACTGGTTGGCCGTGCAGTTTCAGTGTTTACATCCTGTTTCTCTCTAATGAGCTGAGCAGATGAGAGGTTTAGGGGCCATTTCTTGATCTTTTTCGCAGCATAGAAATCTTTTTTACTTTCATTTATTTAAGGCTGAGAAGATGAGTGTGATCAGATAAAAGCAAACTAAACACTACTTAACAGGCAACAGCAATAGTATATGAATAACCAAAAGCTGAAAAAATAGTACACACACTAATATCTATATAAATACAAAATAACTATGCTTAGAATACATAGGGGTTGATTTACTAAAGCTGGAGTGTGCAAACTTTGGTGCAGCTCTGCATAGAAACCAGTCATCTTCAATTTTTTTTTTTTTGGCAAAGCTTAATTGAACAATTTTAAGTTAGAAGCTGCCTGGCTACCAAGCACAGTTGCAACAGATTTTGAACTCTCTAGTTTCAGTAAATTAACCCTATAGTGATATAAATATAGGTATGGAAACCACAATTGAATAGGTCATTAAAGGGAGACTACATAAAACCTCTGCAAATGGGGATCAGTGGTATAGAGTATATGAATGTAGTGGAGAGCACTTTACACTGACTAAGTAGTCCAGTGAATGTCGGGATCCAAGCCACTTACATAAACCCTCACCTCCCACATGGGGAGATTCAACCTACACTCTTTTGATGTTAAAGGGCACATACTGTATGACCACAGTATGCATATTAAAATTTTGAAATATAGTATTCATAACAAGCAGTGAAAATGCTTAAATGCAAGCCCTCTCTGACCACTGTAGATGTGGATACTGTGGAGTAATTCATCCTCAAAAATCACACCAGATACTCTGAAGTCTGATTTCAGTCTGTTTCTGACAGCTTACTATCTGGTGTTTGTTTATACTGGAATACTTTTAGGCTGCCAGGGAAAAGAAAGGAGGATTAGCTTCCATTTCAGTGCCTTTCTTGTGACTTTTGAAGGAGAGCGCACAGCCCACAGCGCGTGCAGATACAGAGGTTAGTGAATGGTTCTTTTTACTTGTTTACTGCTTAATTGTATGGGAATACTTTAATGTGCATAGTCTGGACACAGGTACACTATAACATCTTGTAAAAGGAAACTGGCAAGTGTTTTGTAAATTGAATGGCACCCCAATTCACTAAACCAACACACCGTTAACTCAGCTGCGCTGAAGCACACAACAATGCATGGTAATGCACTACCATGCATCAGACCGCACTGCTTTGAAAAATATTGTGCGGGTCTGATTCTACACACATTGTGGTGCATTGGTGGCCCATTCCAATGAATCGGCTGCATTAATACAACAGATGTTTATGCGTATATGTTAATTCATTGACTGCACAGGTGTAAAGGAGCCATGAATGCAAAACAGGTACCTACCAGAAGTGCTCCTCCTGTTACTGCTAATTTATTTCACACATTAAAATCCACTGAAAGCTGACATTGAAAACTAACATCAGGGATTTCCACACTGACAACTTTGTGAAGAGAGTGTTCTCTCTTCATAATTTATTATATATAACAAATGCCAAATCAAAGGAAGGTGGAGCAAATACATACAGTTAGGTCAATATATATTTGGACACAGGCGCAATTTTAGTTTTTTTCAGGAATTTACCAAAACATATTTATGTATTTTTATACATATGTTTATGTTGCTCAGCTCAGCAAACTGTTGATTTGGCCACTCCTAATGTTGCTGCTATCTCTCTGATGGATTTGTTTCGTATTTGAAGCCTTACAATGACCTGTTTCACTTGCATGGACAGCTCCTTTGAACGCATGATGTAGGTTCACAGCAATAGAGTCAAAATGCAAATACCACACTTAGAATAAACTCCAGACCTTTTACCTACTTATTGAGGAAGAAATACTGGAATAGCCCACATCTGGCCATGAAACAGCTTTTGATTCAATTATCCAATTACTTTTGGTCCCTTGAAAAAGGTGAGATGGCATACTTTAAAGAGCTGTAATTCCTAAACCCTTCCACCAATTTGGATATACATACCCTCAAATTAAACCTGAGAGTGCGCACTTTCAGCTCATATCCATTATATAACTATAGCTTGATTATGATTTGGTAAATACCTAAAAAATCTAAAATTGTGCCTGTGTCCAAATATGTATGGACCTAGCTGTAAAGCCTCAGTGTTTTCTCAGCTTTGTCCTGCTACCTTTACAAACTCCCTGCCCATACATGGATTAAAATTCAACCGATCCTTGCTGAACTGTGCAAACTATGATCCATGGATGCCAGCATAAAAGGAAACCCCAGTAAAAGATCAAATACAAACCTCATCCCACTGTAAGAGGTAACTGGCAATTTTTGAGCCATTATCAACCGGTGCCTACAAAAACAAGAGAAAAAATATTTTAAAATTGATGTATGTTGTTAAAATGAAGGTTAAATAAATAAGCTTTACAGTTTTACAGCACACAAAAAGTACCAGTTTCTAACGTTTAAATCCTGTGAGACATGGGGTTAGAACAATACAGAAAGTGGAGATGAATAGAAACAACATTTTTCATCATTCAGCTGCTTTCAACCCACCAAAGGTAAAATCTCATCTGCCATCAACAGCTGCACTTTAACATTTTACAAATAACCAATGCCCTTTGTTAAATATTCATTTTATTTATATCTATCTATATCTACAATATAAATATATATACTTTGCAAGTACTCAGACTATATTACAAAGACGTTATGCATCTGGCATCTGCTCCAGACGTGCCAGGGGCATGCTGGGAGAAGGATAAACATTACAGTACAGCGTGTGGTCAAATAGATTCCATAGATGACACAGCTGCAGGTGAATTGACCTTACCTTCCACTGTAGTGTGAGGGAGCTTTTGGTTCTGTGAGACAGCTTAGGCGGGAAAGGACATTCTGGTGCACAACTGTGAGTGGTGAAAGTGATGGGTTCTGAGCAGGATCCCTTTAATGATTTGTTTGTTGTATATACCCTAATAAAACAAACACCAGCATGAGATATAACCTTACCAAATGTAGTTTTAAACATAACTTTCTGCTTAACATTTCATAGGAAAGAATTAAAAGTAAACCATAGAACACCAAAAATGCAAGATGTCACGTACTGAAAAACATTAAGCATATAATACTACAGTAGTATTACTAATTGCAACAACAATAGCAAAACAAGTTAGCAAAATGTCTAATTCAGGGTGAACCTGCATATGTCTTTCATAGATATTTCCTAGTCTTAACAATAAGTATATTAGCATAATAAAACAAGCAAAAAAAAATCTTTAAATCTGAGGAATACAGAGTTTACTGTTTTAGAGTAAGCAATAGCAGGACCTTCAAAGAACATTCTACTTTACCATGAGCTGTGAAGGCTCATATAAGCTGTAAGCTAAGACTAGGGTCACCAATCCCATTTGGTGTGGCTTGCAACAACCATGGCAAAAATATTGTTTTTAATAACAATACACATATTGACTATATGTTTTTGTTTTTTTTCTATTTCATGTGATTTTATTTAGACATTTTTCCACATTTACATGCAGACCCAACTGTCCAGCACAGAGGATGGGACAAACTATGAAAGTCCTAGGAGTGCTTATAACATTTTTGCTCCCATGGTTTAAATCTCCTTTTTCTAGAGTAAGGTTAGAAACTGTGGGGGATACCAAGTACATGAAGAATTTACAGTTTTCTTCCAAACGGATCCTGACCACTACTTTTTGTAAACAACGTTAACTTGTATGTAAAGAAATACAGAGGTGCAGCAGCTTTTTCTTCTCCTCAACTGTTTCGTTGGTGGTATGATCAATCTCTTACAAGATTATCTGATTTTCAAAGAGGAGGATCTTACATCACCTTTGATATGCTGCGCGCGCTTTTTGATATTCCCCTTTGTGAGTACCATCGTTACCGACAGATTAGACACTTTTTTAAATCACACTTTGGCCTTATACCTTCGTCTCCGATTTCCTTTTTTGAATGTACCAGCCGTGACTGTCCTAGGGGTAGGGGTCTTATTTCTAATTTTTATCACCAATCTTTGATCTGTCTTTTTTATACACCTCCTTTATACCGACTAAAATGGGAGGAGGATAGTGGTACCACTTTTTCGGATGAGGATTGGGATTCCGTGGTGGATAACATATGTAAAAGCTGTCGATCTCTTTCTGTTCATGAGACGGCCCTTATGGTTTTAACCAGATGGTATTATACCCCATCAAGACTACATATATCGTTCCCACAAACGTCCCCTCTGTGTTTCCGGGGCTGTGGCCTTACAGGCACTTTGGTGCATATATTTTGGGATTGCCCGTCCATATCTTTGATTTGGTGCAGGATATCCGAGGTGGCTACCTCACTGGCGGGTACCCCAGTACGCTTGTCTATACAGACCTGTCTATTGGGGGCTAATATCCCAGGGGTCCCTGATGCCTTTATGAGATTGATACATACTATATGCATTGCCACTTTATGGTCTATTGCCTTACACTGGAGGTCCAATGCTGTACCCTTGGCCTCCATCCTACACAGAATTGATGCTGTAATGCTCATGGAACGCATTCACTATACTCTGCTGAATAAGATGCACTTATTTGGTAAAAAATGGGAGTCATGGAGGGATTATAGACATTTATTACATGATTAACAACATTTCCAGTGAAAAAATTACTGACATATACTGTTGACAGACGTATCATTCAACTTATCTTATCATTAACGTATCTCATGTACTTGCAATCTACTTTTTTTCTGTTTCTTCTCTTTCTTTCTATAATATACTTTTCTGAATTGTACTTTTCAAAAATGCCTTGTTTTTGCTGTAAATATTATTTGAAAATGTGCTGTTGTTTTATTGTCTACTTTTATTCAATAACATCGTTTGTAAACAAGAAATACAGAGGTTGCAATTGTTGACCTTTTTTTAAAGTGTGAAAGTTGGAGTTGTACCTCCAAACCTGGCTTCACTTCCTGAAGAGTCACTATTTGACTAAGCATGAAGCCAGTGAAGTCATACAAACCTGAAGCACCACCTATATACTTTTAGATTACCAACCCACTTAGCTTTGGAACTAAGGATAAGAATAATAGTCATGGCCCCTGCAACTTAAAAGGATGATTAGCAAATGCTGCAGCCAATTTTCTATTCTCACAGGTTCCCTATCTTTAGGAAAGTACCCCAAGCTCTGCTGTAGGGATTTCATCACTTGGATTTCTGCAGAAACACATCTTGAGTACACTGCACTTCAGAGTGTTGTTTTTCCAGCCCCAAAGCCAGAAACGTATAACTCACCTGACATGGTAATCTGTTGCCGGCCTGAGGTCTTTCAAATGACATTCTAATTCTTCTCCACTGCAAGGACAAATGACATATCAAAAGAAAGCAATAAAAAGGTGGAAGCTAATATGGGTTTCTGCCCTATACTCCAACATTATCATCAATATAACAGACAAAGTAAGGGAGTAAAACTCATCCATCTGCTTAGTCAGGACTTGAAAACATTCCTAATGCATGTAACCAGTTTATAACAAGTACACAGAATAATGCTTTTATGAGATTTAAAACCAGATATATACAGCACAGCCTTTAATGACATTTAAGAATATTTTACAATCTTTGCAATGAACACTATGCATAGCAAACAAACTGTACTTGTCAGCTAATGACCTGCAGGGGAAGTTCAAAGTGTGCACAACATGCCATATGTGGTTTTTATTACCTTTATTGATAGAAGGCATTACCAATATAATGGTTACCTAACATATGTTTCACAGTGGAAGGTATTACCTGTAAATAATCTTGTACTTTCCATCTCTACCTTTGTCCGATAATGCAACCTCGTAACTACAAGAATACAAGAAGCCATTACTGGATTTCTCTCCATTTGGGTAGCCATTGGCAGGGGACCATGTCACTAAAGCTGTTCTTGACTGGATGTTAGAAACCTGAAAGAAAGGTAAAAGATTTGTTCCTTCCATTTTCATTTGATTACATTTACAAATAGCCAGATCATGCCAACTGTCTGTGCATTGCCTTACATTTATAGGGAAACCAGAAAGAACTTTGGCTTAGCAACCATGGAGATGCTTTTTATGTTTAGAGATATTATGGATAGAAATTCTTAATTATGAACTAACATTACTGGGAAGTTATGCCTTTGGAACCACATGAGGCACAAATGTTATCACTTGCAATAGCAGACTGTGATTAGAAAATATGCAGTGATTGAAATAAAATAATAGCAGTAGGCGCAGCTAAACTAATGTTCACAATTGAAAGGTGTATAACCAGGATCTAACGCCAGCAAAAATTTTCCATTACTAAAGATGTATGAAAATCTCTCTGCTTTCTGTCAAAAGGGATTAAAAAAACGCTGTTCTCAGTAAGATACATAATTTTCCACATGCACAATATTCACATTTGTTATGTATGATGTAATCATATTGTTTCTGTTGTTTACAATGTAAGATCCCTACAGTACATATTCCATAGTCAATCTGAATGAAACCCATTCACTCTACACTAGTAATAACATAGTGTGCAGTGGAGCCCCACATAATCACAGGAGAAACATACCGTAGATAGCCTATGATGATCGTGCCCTTTGAGTAAACCAACCCATTCTACGGATACAGAACCTTCCATCATTGTGACAATAGATTTTCTGCTACAGAACAGGCCTCTTCCACTCAACCATTATTGATTGCTAGATGCTTTGTGATGACTGTACCTGCTTTGTATTACAGCCAGAAGTCCTGATTTACCTACACAATGATATCCTCTACCCTACATTTATAAAGAAATGGTAGAATGAAAATGAAAAAAGTGAGGTCCCTTCTCCCAGGTATCTGTCTCCCTGTTGACTGTGGCTCCAGTTTCTGGCAGCATTTGACCATTGCAAACTTTCCTAATACCTGGAAAAGGCCAGCAAGATGCCTGAATTGAAAAACAGCCATGCACCATAAGATGATTAGGTCCATCTAAAGTCATGCAAATTACATTCTGCCCTTTTTCTGGACTCTTGATTCAAAAATTGAAAAAATAAATAAAATAATAAGAAAGCCTTGGTTTTTCACACTCAAGAGCTGGCTGTTCATCTTAAAAACATTAATGTAGTGATTATGAAAACATGAATAATTTATAAAGAGGAAATAGGGAACTCAACTAATAAAAAGACAGCTAAACTGAAAGCTGCATCTCCATAGGAGAAATGAAAGTAAACAAATACCCACTCAAATACTTAATTAGCTTCGACCCACTGTTTGCATGCAAAATTAATCCTTGCATACCTGATTACTTCCAGACTCTTTATTGTTACAGTCCATTACATCCATTGTAGATACAAATCCTTAAAATTTATACAGGAGGTTTAAAAATATTTCTTTTGAAATGTAACCAACAATTTATAAGATGTGCATATAACATATATGAAAGAGTGTCTTTCCAACTGTGTATTCCTAAATATATCTATATATCTATATATATATTTATATATATAGATATATATATCGGGTAAAATAAGTTTTGAACATGTCACCATTTTTCTAAGTAAATATATTTATTTCTAAAGGTGCTATTGACATGAAATTTTCACCACATATCAGTAACATGCAATCCATACATACACAGAAACGAAAAACAAAAAGTTTTCGGAAATTAAGTTATGCGTAATAAAATGGAATGACAAGGGGGAAATGTTTTGAACACATGAAGAAAGAGAAGTGAAAATAGGCATGGAAAGCCAAGACACCAGCTGAAATCTATCAGTAATTAGAAAGCAATCCTGCCCCTTGTCAATGCAAATTAATATCAGCTGCTTCAGTCTCAACTGATGGCCTATAAAAAGGTGTCCTGATTACCAAGGTGTCACACAAGAAACATCTCATGATGGGTAAAAGCAAAGAGTTCTCTCAAGACCTTCGCAACCTTGTTGTTGCAAAACATACTTATGGCATTGGTTACAGAAGGATTTCTAAACCTCTGAATGTTCCAGTGAGCACTGTTGGGGCCATAATCCGGAAGTGGAAAGAACATCATTTCAATATAAACCGGCCACGGCCAGGTGCTCCTCGCAAGAATTCTGACAGAGGAGTGAAAAGAATTATCAGAAGAGTTGTCCAAGAGCCAAAAACCACTTGTGGAGAGCTTCAGACCTGGAATTAGCAGGTACAATTGTTTCAAATAAATCAATAAGTAATGCATTCAACTGCCATGACCTGTATGCACGCTCACCACACAAAACTCCACAGCTGAAAAAAAATCATGTTGAAGCTCTTTTAAAGTTTGCTGTGCAACATTTAGACAAGCCTGTGAAATACTGGGAGAATATAGTCTCGTCAGATGAGACCAAAATTGAACTCTTTGGATGCCATAATACACACCATGTTTGGAGGTCAAATAGCACTGCACATCACCCCAAAAACACCATACCAACAGTGAAGTTTGAAGGTGGGAACATCATAGTGTGGATCTGTTTTTCAGCATACGGTACTGGCAAACTTCATATCATTGAAGGAATGATGAATGGAAAAATGTACCAAGACATTCTTTTTATAAAAATCAGCTGTCATCTACCAGGGTGATGAAGATGAAACAAGAGTAGACATTTCAGCAAGAAAATAATCCCAAACGCAAAGTCAAGGAAACTCTCAATTGATTTCAAACAAAGAAAATAAATCTGCTAGAATGGCCCAGCCAATCACATGACTTGAATCCAATAGAACATCTATGAAAAGAACTAAAGAACATAGTTCATAGAAGAGGCCCATGGAACCTTCAAGATTTGAAGACTGTGTGGAAGAATCGGTCAAAATCACACCTGAGCAATGCATGCAACTAGTTCCTCCATACAGGAGGCATTTTGAAGCTGTCATTACCAACAAAGGATTTTATACGAAGTATTAAATACATTTCAGTTTAAATGTTCAATACATTTTCCCTGTGTCATTCTATTTTTTTACATATAACTTAATTTATAAACTTGTTTGGCTTGGTTTCTTTGTATGTATGGATTGCATGGGTTTTTACCGACATGTGGCGAAAATTTCATGTCAATAGCACCTATACACAGTATTTTTACAGAAAAAAATGGTGAAGTGTTTAATACTTATTTTACCCACTATATATGTGTATATATATATATATATATGTATATATATATATATATATGCTCTTTTGAAACAAAAGCTGCTCTGGAGCAGCCTATCTCAACCTTTTTACCTCAGAGGAACCCTTTAAATAATTTTAATCTCACATGAACTGTTAAAAATGATTATACCTACAATAGCTACAGTTCATGGTATGTTGGGGTAATCAGTAAATTGTAAATACAAAAATAAATAAAACAATAAAGACAGTAGAGTATTTGAAGTCCACAATGGATCAATTTACAACACTCCCTTCTCTCTATATGGCAAATAATTTTTAATATATTTAATGACATTAAAATTGTATTGTTTCCTTACACTGGCAGTCCATGGAAGAGTGACACTGACATTGGTGGTCCCCTTAGATTGGCAACCAGTGGAGAATTGTCCCCTTACACTGAAGGTCAGTGGAGAAGTGCCTGTTTGCATTGGTGGTCAGTGTAGTGCCTCCTTATACTGACTGTAAATGGGAAAGTGTCCCCTTATTTTCACTGTGGGGTTGATTTACTAAAGCTGGAGAGTGCAAAAATGTTACAGCTGTGCATGGTAGCCAATCAGCTTCTAACTTCAACTTGTTTAAGTAAGCTTTGACAAAAAAAACCTGGAAGCTGAGCTGCACCAGATTGTTCACTCTCCAGTTTTAGTTAATCAACCAATGTCAGTGCATAAGTTCCATCTTGCATCAGTGGTCAGAGTAAAAGTGACCTATACATTGGACGTCAGTGAAAAAATGCCCACCTAAAGTTTATGTAAAACCAAACAATAAACTTCCTTTGTTTATGCTTTTTTGTAAGGGCAAATAATACCTGCTGATCTTGTCAGAAATGTAGTGTCTTGAACTGTCTTTCCTGTGTTATCTCAAGGACAGTACCTAGCCCTTCTAGTTTTTATCTTGGACAAGACAATTAGTCCCTATTCAGTGGTAAGGAAGACAGTAGAAGAGGTTTATTATTAAAGCAAAGGTAAGTTCTGTTTTAACGAATTGGTCTTCTGTGTAACACATTGAAGAATATGCTGGAACTATGTAAATTACTAAAATAAATGTACAAGTAAGATAATATATTTAGTAACTGTTAGAAAATATACACATTGATTTAAAAAACCCACCGTTAACTTCTCAATTCCTGAAAGCACCTCGTGTGACTTCTTCACTTCTGGTTCATATTCTGCAACAGAAAACAGTCTTAGTCAGTAACCCAAGCCACAAATATTGTACATTACATGCATTTCTGAAATATAAAAAAATGTTGTTATATACAACTAGAGCTAGAGAAGCAAGCTATTCCAAAAACACTGTTTTTCACAACACTTTTGCATCAAGGAGCTTGCATCAAGAAATCCATGTGTGGTCATTGAGAAAAAAAGGACAAGCATCAAACTCTAGAGAAAAAGTGATACAAGTAATAGGTACAGCTTACAGTATTTCACCTCAACAACACTTTCAAAAATGTAACAGCCCCCAAGCCATACATAGATGGCTGTCATGGTGGGGAGGAGGCGATCAGTGGAGGGAACAGACCGTGCACAATATAAAGCAGAGGCTGCATAGCCTACACTTTAAAAACCCTCCCTAAAATATGGATTCCCTTACCAGTCCAGTACAAGCTATTAAATCAGGACTTGTTAAGCCAGGCAGGACATAAGGCAATTCTTGTATGATATTTTTTAAAGAAACCTTGTTACTCATCATGGAATCCCTAACTGGTGTATTTTGTGATTACAAAACTTCTTATTGTAACAGATCAAAAAAAAGGAAACAAGGCCAACCCAAAACAATTCTTTATGTGTCACCAGAACTGGAAGCAAAGGGAAATCTCCACAGTGAGGATGCAGACAGCAACACAAACATTATTATTATTATTACTCAGAATTTACATAGCAACACCAGTTTGCTCAGTGATTTGCAGACCAAAGGGAGGTAAGACAGTTACAATACAATTCAATACAAGAGGGTAAGGAGGACCCTGCTTGTGAGAGCTTACAATCTAGAGGGAGGGCCAAGTGATACAACAAGTAGTAACTTGATGAGCTGATGGAGAACGTAAAGGTACAGTTTTAGGTGGAAGTGGGATGGGTTTACAGTAGACAGAGTAGGAGATAGCAAATTGAGACAGAGAGTTCCAGAGGATAGGCTCTAGAGAAGTCATGGAGGCAAGCATGAAAGGTAGTAACAAGGGAGCTAGACAGCACGAGGTCTTGAGAGGAGCACAGATGATGGTTTGAGTGATATTTTCATACAAGTTTGGTGATGTAGCTTGGTACAGAGCTGTAAATGGCTTTTTTGTCGTTAACATTCTGAATTTCAGACACTGGGAATGGAGACAGTGAAGGGATTGGCAAGGAGGCACTGATTAGTCAGTAAGGTAAATAATAGCGTTCATAGCCTGAAGGGTGGATAGCCTGTGTAAAGGTAAGGCAATCAGGAGGGAGCTGCAATAGTAAAGGCTAGAGATAACAGGCGAGTGATAGTAGCTGTGTAGTGTCATTTGCTAAGAACAAGCACATTTTGGAAATGTTACAGAGCTTAAAGTAGAATTCCAAATATAGATAATATAGCAGCAACATGGGATCTTGTTTACTTTGTACCGCTGGAGGACAGGTAAGCACTGCAGACTTTATTTCTACTATAGAGAGTTCTCATAAAGACAGGTGTCCCATTTGGAGATTTTCCCTTACTTCCTGCTCTAAAGACAACTCTAATATTTTGAATTTCCCATAACTTTCTGTCTCAGTGACAGCGGCCACCAGGGCACACACAGCAAAAAAAACGTTATATGGGGTCTATTCCCTCACTGCTCAATCCAAAACAAGAAAAAATGCCTTTACTTACACTTTAAAGTGGGAACTGCACTAAAAAGGGGAAGTTCCGCTTGTTTGCCTCCTTCCTCCCTCCATTGCCACATTTGGCACTTTTTGAGGGGGAGCAGGTACCTGGTTTTGACAGGTACCCACTTCCACTTCCGGTCAGATGTGCTGCAGAGATCTGAGCTGGAAGTTCAGCCCCCTTCTCCTTCCCAGCAGCCTTCCGGGACACATCACTGGTCCCAGAAGACTGGGGGACCATTCACAAACTGCAGTGCGCTTTGTGCATGCGCAGTAGTAAACTGGCTGTGAAGCCGCAAAGCTTCACTATCAGGTTCCCTTATTTAAGATGCTGGTGCCTGCATAGAATCGGTTTGGGTGAGGACATCACTGGATCCCTGGACAGGTAAGTGTCCTTATATTAAAAGTCAGCATCTACAGTATTTGTAGCTGCTGTTTTATTCCAGGTTCAGCATCTTTGGCCGTCTTAATCGGCTGGTGTGGGACAACATAACTCCTGCACATGTGCATGGGGTAAATTCATCCCAGCACCTAGGCATGTTGAGATTACATACTGAGTTGCATGTGTACACCCAGAGGAATTTGCTAAAAGGCAGTGATTGCAGAAGAGACACATACAGAGTAATTGATTAAAGCATTAAAATCAGTTTTCTGGCAGTAGTTTTCTACCTGGCAAGCACTGATAATTTTGGTGTTGTGGCCCAACGCAATTCTTAAGGGTGTCTAAGACACCATATATGAGTTCCCCGTAGTGCTGTCTCTTATGCAAATAAAAACTTTCTGCTACTGTTTTTTTCTTTTTACAATAAAGTTCCACTTTAAGTTTGAAATTATGTTCACTTCGGAGAGATTTACTCTCATTTCCTTTTGTGTCTCCAAGATAGGAAGTGAAGAGAAATCTCCCCAGCAGAGTTTAGCCATTTCCTCTTTTATCTAAGATAAAAGAAAATGTTTCGGCTTTAAATACACTTTAAAGTGGTTCTAAAGGCTGAAAGTTTTTTACCTTCTTGCATCCTATGCATGAAGGTAAAAAACCTTCAGTGCGCAGCTCCCCCTCAGCCCCTACTAACTACTTGAGCCTGATTACAATCCAGAGATGTCCATGAAAGCCTTGATTCTCCCGAGTCTCACTCTCCTAATTGGTTGAGACAAAGCAGGAGCCATTGGCTTAAGTCTTATGGACATACAGGGATGGCCCGGGAGCGAACTCGAGTGTCCACAGAGCAAGCAGCTTGCTCTGGGGGCACTTGGCAGGACGGAGGGGCCTGGAGCAACGGTGGAGGACCCCAGTGAGGGAAGACCAGGGAGGTAAGTATGACATGTTTGTTATTTTAATTAAAAAAAAACAAAGCTTTAAAATCACTTTAAAGAAAGTCAGATATAAAGTACATTTAATCCAGATATGTATTAATTTAAAATTTCTGTACATAAAAATACAATCTGTATTTTAAAATAGTTCCTTATTCTATTTTGTACTAGCCTCTTTACTTCCATATACATCATTGGAAAAGGAAGAGGCAACACCATACGCAAATCAGACTTTATTATAATGCACAGGGTTTTGCATCTAGCAAATGGAGCTTGCTGATTGGTGGAAACAGCACAGAAATGTCCTAATCAGAAAGTGGCATCTTTACTATTCAGACACAGCCCCAACCAAGCTGTGTTGTTTTCAAGGCAGTGGAGGAAAGTAAGGTCTGGCATAAGTGTGCTGTCTGGCAGCAGTGTTTAAATTAACAATACGTTCAGAATTAGAAATCAGAATTAAGCCAGTTAAGGTAAGTAAGACAGATTACACATATTAAAAAAAACTGTATGTAAGACATACTGCGCAAATAAAAATAAAAACTATGTATTTCTGCACTGGAAAAAGCCAGTTATTAATTCTTCTTTTTAAGAAGCAATATATTACTTCTCCATTAGGGGTCAGTCAAGACCACAGAATAATACCAACATTCCAGATCAGGAATTATTCTAGCCAAAAAGGAAGCTATATATGTTTCATATGGCATCTACTTACAAACAAGAGATGTGAGTTTTTTTATCCTATTAGCATGAGCAATATTTGTAAATGTTTCTATTCTTGTTGTGGTGCTTTCACTTATATGAAACTAAAAAGGGGGTATTAGTATCAATAATTACAAATGTAAATATGCATTTTTTTATTTTGTTAAAGTTGTATTAAACCCAAAAGCAAACATTTATTATACTGCAGCTTGCAGTTTCTTTGATGTGATGGCTGCAATCATTTTCTTACTTTTTGAGCTGTCTTTCATCTATTTATATCTAGTGATCCAGCCAGTAAGTCTCGTTTTTCAAAAGAACATGCACTCCAGCAGAATGTATCAGTTACAGAGATGAGAAAAACCATT
This sequence comes from Staurois parvus, assembly GCF_062004578.1. Taxonomy (NCBI): domain Eukaryota; kingdom Metazoa; phylum Chordata; class Amphibia; order Anura; family Ranidae; genus Staurois; species Staurois parvus. The sequence goes on along the minus strand of NW_028317951.1, from coordinate 17,237,182 downwards.
TAACACTAGCAGGGGTGCTTACAAAAATCAGCTTTTATTTATGGAAAACCTTTGTCCCAAAAGAAAAAAAATGTATGCTGTAACTGATTATAAAGTGTGAACAGGGGCGGACTGACCATTAGAGCACTTAGACACTGCCCAAGGGCCCAGGGTCAGTAGGGGGACCCATGAAATGCCCCTGGTACCATTTTTATAGCCGTTTGGCGGCCACAAAAATGCATTAGCTTTCATTAGCATTAGTAGGTCACATGACAGTTGTATACAATGGATAGCTTCATTCATGCCATCCATTGTATACTAGTGTCTAGCTGTGAATGGTCACAGCAGGTCACATGCACATGTCATGTGATTAGCTGTGGCCAAATCACAGCCAAGCACAAAAAAAAAAAACCTGAATGAATCGATGTCATTCAGGTAAATGCTTGCTTATAGCAAAGTAATTCTTTGCTATAAGCAAATTGTGTAAAAAAAAAAAAATACTGATCACTTCCCCAAAGTAGTACAATGTTACTATGGTAACATTGTGCTACTTTGGTCATAGTAACATATGAAAATAAATCTTTAAAAAAATGTAAAAAAAGTAATAAAAAATTAAAAATAATAAAATAAAAAAAAATTAAAAAAAATGTATATATATATATTTTTTCATACTGTCACCAGTCAGTGTCCCTGTTCACTCCAATGCCAGTTATATGATGATGCTGTACTGCACTGGTGACAGTATGTAAAAAAAAAAAAAAAATAGTGAAAATAATTTTTTTAATTTTTTCATTTTCCGAAAAATTATGACAAAAAAAATACAACTTCAAATAACTCGCCATGCCTCTTATGAAGTACGTCAGACTGTCTACTTTACAAAAAGGGGTAATTTGGGGGATATCTGTACTATTCTGACATTCTTGGACCTCAAGAAATTAGATTGGCTGTCAGTAATTCAGGATTGATCAATTTTCAGATCTATCCCATAGTTTGTGAACTCTATAACTGTCCTACAAACTAAATAATACATCCTAATTTGGGTTATTTTCACCAAAGACATGTAGCAGAATACATCTCGGCCTAAATTTATGAAGAACAATTATTTATTTGCAAACTTTTATAACAGAAACAAAGAAAAACGTGGTTTTTTTTCAAAATTTTTGGTCTTTTTTTGTTAATTTAGCAAAAAATAAAAACCCCGGCGGTGATTAAATACCATCAAAAGAAATCTCTAGTTGTGTGAAGAAAATGATAAAATTTTAGTTTGGGTACAATGTTGTATGACCGCGCAATTGTCAAAGTGTGAGAGCGCTGAAACCTGAAAAATGGCCTGGGCAGGAAGGTGTAAAATTGCCTGGTATTGAATTGGTTAAGAATGGAGGCAGCATGACTTCACGTTGGTTCTGGAAATCACCAGCACCGGGCAGCCATCTTGCTGCTCACAACATTCTGCCACCTACTATCCGGCGGACCTATCAGCAATCCCACAACACTGCATGGACAGTTAACCCTTCCCTATGCTATCCAAAGCTTAAAACTTATTTTTTTGGCTGGAGTTACACTTAAAAATTGTGCCTGTTCCAACATACATACAAATACAATAACAAACCTACAGAACCTATCTTATTTGTAACCCGGGGACTGCCTTTACATGTTTGTAAGGCTCCATGCACACTGGCTTAAAATTTGCTGCTTCTACTGGAGTTTTGTGTTTTGCCTGTAGAAGCAGCTCAGTGTTATCCTATGTGTCCATGCACATTAGGACGATTAGAGGCCTATTTTAGGCTCCAAGTTTAGACGCGGGGAAAAAAAACTTCTGGATTGCGTTTTTGATTGGAGCTTTCTGACAGAAAAAATGCAAAATTCTCCTAAACTCACCTAAACTGAGTTCAAAAACACTCTAGATCAGCGTTTTTTCTGTCAAGGGAACTGGCAGTTTTTTTAAGCCCAATGTGCATGGAGCCTAAGTGTGAAAATTAGGCCTAAACAGAGGGGAATATAAATGATCATTAAAACAAATGATGTACTCATATGTGTCTTTACGCATTTAAACGCAAGTGTTTTACTGATCATTACACAGGAACTTTTCTCCTAGAAATCACATAGTTAGTCTGGCTGAAAAGTCCATCCAGTTCAACCATAAAAAAAAAAAAGTTATAATCCTACACCCACAGTTGATCCAAAGGAAGGCAAAAAACCCAAGAAAGCATGATGCAATTTGCTCCTGCAGGGGAAAAAAATCCTTCCTGATCTCCCGAGAGGCAATCGGATATTCCCTGGATCAACTTTACCTATAAATGTTAGTATCCAGTTATATTCTGTGTATCTAATAAAGAATCCAGGTCTTTTTTAACGCAATCCACTGAGCTGGCCAGAACCAACTCTTGAGGGAGTCTATTCCATATTCTCACAGCTCTTTCTGTTAAGAAACCTTTCCGTATTTAGAGATTAATTTATTTTCCTCCAGACGTAAAGAGTGCCCCCTTGTCCTCTGTGATGACCTCAGGGTGAATAACTCTACACCGAGTTCACTATATGAACCACTGATGTATTTATACATGTTCATCATATCCCCCCTTAATCTCTTCTCAAAAGAGAATAAATTCACATGTGTAAAAAAATTTGTAAAATGTTTATGGCTGTGTGAATTTTGCCTAATACCGCTTTAATACTTTTTTATTAATAATAATATTAGTAGTAGTAGTAATCAATAATAATAACAATCATAATAACAATAATAATTTATAAATAGTAGCAGATACAGCAGCTGCAATTAAATGATGAATCTAACTCATGTAGAACAGTAATACATTTTAATATGGGTTACTAGATGTAAAAGATGTAACATTCAGACTTCTGATATAGCCCACTGCGAGATATGGACAATTGTGATGTCACAGTACTGCAAGGCCTTCTTGCAGCTGGGTAGGGGGGCTTTACAGGAAACTGTTGTAAATTATTTTCTTTGGAGTGGGAGAAAATAATATGCTTAACCCCATAATTGTGATGGTTTAGCTTTTATCTTTTTTTTTTAACAAACACAAGAATATAGCATGTTTGGGTTTCAGTCTGCTAATATTTTCCATGCACCAAACCTTTTCTCAATTACTTATCCACAAACAATCCCACATGCCAGAAAGTCTTTCAAAATCAGCTGGCCAGAATCTCTGCTCTGCTCAGAAGTAAAACATCCCTTAGTATCATACAAATCACCATAGTGAGGAGCAGGACAGTTACGCATCAATATTTTGGTGACCGCTCATATTTAGACATACAGGACAGGGTGAAGAAAGTGTGTTGGCCAGTGGTGACTGTGGGAGGTGACCTGGAGGATGGAGTTAAAGTAGAACTAGAGTCAATCATATATAATATGTTGTGCAACATTAACTGCAAACTCACTATTTGCATACCCAATGATTCTTTCAAACAAGTTACTTCCTATAACAGGGTGACAACGCTATCACAACACTTCTGAATTCTGAGCATCGTTGAATAACTTTGTCACCACTGATAGACAAACTTGTCCATTAGAGGCTGATCTTCTTTGCCGGGAGAAGACTTTGGTGAGTGTGGATTGGGATTTAACCAACAGCTGGAGGTCACAGGAAACTGACATGCAAGCTTTGCAGCTCTAATTAAGATAACCGTGCAAGATAATGATACTGCAGCCCAATCATGAAATAAGAGCCGGCAAGATCTGTCTGTTTCCACTCACCGTGCCTAATTTGCAGTCTCCACCTTGCAACACAAGAGTCCTTCTATGTAGATAAAGTCGGCAACCAGGTGAGTATGAATAAACGTTCTCTTTATTTTGTCCAAGGAGTACACATGTTCCAAACAGAGTCAACACTAAGGAATGTCATCCTATCAAAGCCTTACTCATAGCTCATTCAAATAAAACTTGAACACCTTGCACTTCCTGTTATAGAGTGGCACAGCTTTGTTCCTGTGCCCCATTTTCTACTCTCTTGTCTTCTATTCCAATGGAGACTACAAGTAGCTATTTGAAGACACATTATGCAGTCATGGCCCACTGTTGTCAGGAAGCATGCCCTGAGAAATGCCAAGCAGCTATGCAGCTATTGCTAGACTTCATTCATGTACACAGGAAGTGGCTACAATGAGGCCACAAAGGATGAAAAAATTAAAATCAGGTCATTTATTCTTAAATGGCAATTTAAAGTGATTGTAAGGGTTCCGTGTTTTTTTTTTTTTAATAACAAACATGTCATACTTACCTGGCCCCGCTCCCTCCTAACTGGCTGTGATTGACAGTAGTGGGAGCCAATGGCTGTGTCTCAGCCAATGAAGAGGCAGAGACCTGCGAGAGCTTCTGCTCTCGTGCACAGCGCTTGATCGGAATCGGGCTCAGGTGAGTAAGGACGGGCTGAGGGGGGAGCTAAACGCTGAAGGTTTTTTACATTCATTCATAGAATGCATAAAGGTAAAAAACCTTCAGTATTTAGAACCACTTTAATCCTTTCTTGCCTGCCACAGTGTCCCAATAATAGTTCAGAACACCAAGGAGGAAACAAGGAACAGCAGTAATGTGACCACTGTGGTCATATGATCAGATGCTGATCCCACAGCTACCACTCTATACCCCAGACCAAGATCTGTCTTTCACAGCACATGAACACCGGCCACCCAGCAACACATATGTACAGTGTGTGGGTGTTAAAGCGCACCATTTTCATGCTTCACATATGAATTGGGCAGTCGGAAAGGGGTGAAGATACCCAGTGCTTTAGCAAAGGGGTGAAGATACCCAGTGCTATTAATTAAAATAGTTTTTACATCTACGAGGAGAAGAAAAGGAATACAAAAGAAGAAGGAGTTGGGAAAACTGGCCAATAACCTGTGCAAAGCTATGAAATACCATCATAGAATATGTGATAATCCATCTGATATGTACATTTATTAAGCCCGTAGAAGACTTGATTATTCAATGGAAGAAATTAATTCTGATCTGTAGAACCAAGTTTTTCTGAATGATGAAGGATCTTCTAATTCCATTATAGAATTTATCTTACCAAGCCGTACAGCAAGAGATGGATAACTAGGCTGTTTACAGGCCAATGTATGTGTAATGGTGTTATACACTCACTGGCCACTTTATTAGGTACACCTGTTTAATTGCTTGGTAACACAAATTGATAATCATCCAATCACATTGCAGCAACTCAATGCATTTAGGCATGTAGACATGGTGAAGGCGACTTGCTGAAGTTCAAACCGAGCATCAGAATGGGGAAGAAAGGGGATTTAAGTGAATTTGAACATGGCATGGTTGTTGGTGTCAGACAGACAGGTCTGAGTATGTAAAAAACTGCTGATCTACTGGGATTTGCAAATACAACCATCTCTAGGGTCTACAGAGAATAGTCCAAAAAAGAAAATATCCAGTGAGCGGCACTTGTGTGGATGAAAATGCCTTGTTGAGGTCAGAGGAGAATGGGCAGACTGGTTGCTGCGACACTCAGATGGTAGGGTCAGAAATTGGTGTAAACAACATGAAAGCATGGATCCATCCTGCCTTGTATCAATGGTTCAGGCTGCTGGTGGTGTAATGGTGTGGGGGATATTTTCTTGGCACTAGTAGGTGTACCTAATACAGTGGCTGGTGAGTGTATATCTTTTACTGTTCATTTTCCTTTTATGACATCAATAGACATTTTATCCAGGGCAAAAGCATTGGAGGAATAAAATATAAAGGTGTTGCCAAAAGGAACCAATCATGTTATAGGGTTACTTTGCTAGAACAATCAGGAGAAAAAAAAGCAGAAAACTGGCTGAAAACTGTGAGCAACACCTTTAATTCCCAAAAATTCATTTTAGAACTGTAGACAGTAGATTCACATGAAAATATACTTCAGTACAAGCTGCCAGGCCCAGTGGTGAGGTGTTGGTTTCAAAAGCCAAACAGTGGCATGTATTCAAACAAAATCCTTGCCATACTATCTAAATTCAAGCTGAACTCCAGGCAGATATATAAAAATATTAAAAGTATATCTAAAGCCAAAACATAACAGGAATTGAGATGACATCTCAGCATTAGAATATTTCCCCTTTGAATCATGCCCTCTATTCCAGTTTTGGTGATAATGGCCACCAGGAAAAATAGATAAGGTGAATGTCCACTATAAAAGCCAACAGGGATTCTAATACTTCCACACTATAAAAAAAAAATTAAAGAGGTTTGTCTTTAGACACACAAAAAGAAAGTTGTGCTTTGCTTTATATGTATTTTGCATAGAGCTATCATAAGCATGACATCAGCCTGTAGCCATATTTTGCACAGCAGCACCATTAACTATTCAGGCTGTGCTGCATGTCCTGACAGGGATCACATTGACTGCAGGGGAGAGAAGAGAAAGTTTATCAGTGTGCTACTGCTCATTACTGATCCCATCTGCAGGCTGGGAGACCACTGTATGCTAACAGCCTCCTAGCTGTGCTGTCTAGCAGAGATGTATGAATCACAAAAATGGCTGGGCAGAACTACAAGTCCTTTAGCAGATAAGACAGTTTACATATGGGTATTTCAACTGTGCATTTAGCTGCCTGTCATATTCTTCAAGTAGCAAGAACACTTAAAACATATAGGCCACAAACCAAATAAAACAAGGACCTATAAAAATGCACACACGTGTTAAGGGCAGCTATAAACCTATAAACTAGGACACAAGTGACATCTGTATTGGAATACTATCTACAACCTATAATCTATATAAGAATACTACAGTTACATTACAGTCTAATAGCATTGCCTCATCCGTCCAATCTATCTCTCTCTCATTTATTTTTTTTAATTATTATTTTGTATTTATGTATTAATTTTTTAATAGGAATTCTACAGTCAGCTCCTTTTTAGAACTTTGGTACATACTAAAAGTTGACCACTAGAGGGAACTATACTTCCTGTTAATATATTATATCATTTAAAACAGTGTTTTTCAACCTTTTTTGTGCAAAGGCACACTTTTTTCATGAAAAAAATCACGAGGCACACCACCATTAGAAAATGTTAAAAAAATTTACCTCTGTGCCTATATTGACTATATATAAAGTAATTCTCTTGAATAGGAATCAAACACAAAGAAATTATTTTATAATTACTTTATTATGAAATAATAAAGTATTTTATAATTGGACCCGGGGGCCGGACCAAGAGTAGATGAATGATGTGTATGTGTCATCCATAGTAAGCATAGTAATTCATCCCCCATATAGTAATTCATCCCCCATAGTAATTCATCCCCCATATAGTAATTCATCCCCCATATAGTAATTCATCCCCCATATAGTAATTCATCCCCCCTATAGTAATTCATCCCCCATAGTAATTCATCCCCCCTATAGTAATTCATCCCCCATATAGTAATTCATCCCCCATATAGTAATTCATCCCCCATAGTAATTCATCCCCCCTATAGTAATTCATCCCCCATAGTAATTCATCCCCCATAGTAATTCATCCCCCATATAGTAATTCATCCCCCATATTAATTCATCCCCCATATTAAGTCCCCAAGCCCCCCCTGTGTCAATTCACTTACCTTTGCTCCGCGCGTTCCTCTCGCCGTTCCGGTGTAGCATGAAAATCTGTCTCCTATGAGGATCTGTCCCCCTCGACGTATCTGTGCATGTGCCAGTTTCAGGCATTAGCAGCCGATCGGCGATCTCCGGCACATGCGCAGATACGTCGAGGGGGACAGATCATCCTGACAGTATCACGCTCCGCGGGCCAGATTAAAAGGTCCGCCGGGCCGTATGCGGCCCATTGCTGTTCTAATCATTGGTCTATTTGTGAGCCGAGGCCACGTTACGGATGAAATTGCAATTTTTCCCACGGCACACCAGACAATATCTCACGGCACACTAGTGTGCCGCGGCACAGTGGTTGAAAAACGCTGATTTAAAAGACCAGTGTACAGTATAGGAACCCAATCCTGAGAGAAATTTGTGGGCTACCATTGCTGTCATCTTCTTCCTAAAATACTAATTGTCTGACTGTCATACCAATGCTTTGGTCTCTGCACTTTATGATTCACTAACCAAGAGAAATCGGACTCTCCAGACTTTTTTTATTGTATCTTAAAAGTGGTATTAAACCCCATACCAAAAATGTTATATTTTGCAGCTTACCAATCATTAGATGTGGTGGCAGCATTAGTTTTCTTTTGTTAGGCTTTTATCCCCTTTGTTTTCACCTGGTGATGTGGCCAGTAACACAGCTATAAGAGTGCTCCTACTCTGAATGAAGGAGGACAGGGGCATTTTTAGACAGCTGCATTGTCAGTCTGGGGAAAGGGAAGTGTTAGATGTACTAGCTAATATAAATACACTAACAAATTGATGTCACAGAGTGGGTGGGAACTTCTGTTCCTACCACTCTTCTCAGTGAATGCGACTGAACCAGTTGCATCTTTACCGGGCTCCAAGAACGGACGAGAGAGCCCAGTAAAGGCGATGGCAGCGGGTGGGAGGGGGGTACACTCCATTTCACTGCCTGTAGAAGTGGTTTTATAGCCACTCTGATCACTTTTACATGACAAAGAATTGCTGACTTTACAAAGCAGTACTGGGATCATGTTTGTAGCCTCAATCCAGTCCAATCACATGATCTGGCTACCCTGTATCAGCCAGCATGGCTGCAGAGGAGAGAATACAGCGCAAAAAATGGATGGGCCATTGAAGCGTAGGGGTGACGTCACTGCTCCAGGCATTACCAGTTGTTATTGGAGCACCCTCTTCTCTTCCTGCAGCCAGCGATGACTGACACAGGGGACATCATGTAACCGGACTGGAGCAGATTGATAAAAGGTAAGTATACAGATCTTTCTTAAACAGATTAGTTAGAATGGGTATTAGGAGGGGGGAGGGGACAGTTTTAGGGTTAGTGAGGTGGTGCCTTGAATTCCACTTTAAAAAGTGTTACTGAACCCACAACAGTAAAATCAGTCTGTATATGCAGTAAAGCATGCCTGTTATACTCACTGTGGAACCTAAGGGGTTAATCCTTTGCATTGTGTAAAAAGGCTGTTTCATCCTTTCTTCTCTGCCCCTCCTCTTGTTAAAATGAACACCTGATACAGACTGAATCTGTAGTCACATGCACATGCTCAGTTTGGTGTGTTTTGCTAGAGAGGTTTTTTCTTTCTTGGGAGAGTGCATGAGATCAGCACAGGGCCAATCAGCACTGTTCAGAAAGAGGGTCATGGGTTTCACATCCTCCTAGAGCAGAAAGAAAACTCCTCCTACAAGCTTTAACCACTGCTCTGCTGAAGTCACAAGACTGCTCTAACTGCTGATGAGAAAAGGTATTTAGCAGTTTATATTTACTACAATAATTGCATTTCCATGTTTTATGTACTGTGGGAGACCAGATATAGTGAATGCAGGGTCCTGGGTTTAGTAACACTTTAACATCCCTGTTAATGCTAATACCCTTGCTAACTCTTAACTTGTCAACAAAATATTATTGTTAGACCTAACACAATGGACACACTCCTACTCACTCCAATGGCCACGCCTTTGCCCTTGTATTCTCCCATCACTGTACACTTTGCAACCTAACACCCATTTTCCCCTCTCTGATCACAGCTTTCCCGTTTCACACCATTCCTGTCTTAAACCCTCTATCCCTCCAACCACCAGTTAGCCATAAGAACCTTTGCTCCTTTAATCCCCCTTTCTGCTCTATTCTGCTACTGACTATGCTAAGACTTTCATTCCTTCTCTCTCACTAGGTCCTTGTCAACTCTTTTCTACCTCTAATGCTCTACTTCACCCCCTACTGCCTCCCCTTTGCTAACTCATTTACTGCCCAGGACATTGCCAGTCATTTCAGAAATTGATAGATGCAATTTGTGATGAGCTCTTCACTGTCCAGATATCTGTCTACTTATCTTAGCATATGTACCACCACATTTCAATAATTCCTCTTTTGACCGTTACTACAGCGGAGGTTGCTAAACTTTTCTCTGACAATTCTCTGACGATTCTCTAAGAATCTTTCTCTTGCACAATGTTCCCTCACAACTACTCTGGCCACGATCTTGCTCTATTCTACACTCTCCAACACCAATCTTCAATCTCTCCCTCTCTACTGGCATCTTCCCCTAGCCTCCAAACATGCTTGTAATCCCTATACTTAAATTGGTTGTAAAGGCTGAAGGTTTTTTACCTTCATGCATTTTATGCATGAAGGTAAAAACCTTCTGTGTGCTGCTTCCCCCCTCCCTCACTAATAGTTACCTGAGCCCCTTCTCAATCCAGTGATGTGCAAAGGAGCCTCAGCTGTCCTGGGTCTCTCTCTCCTCATTGGCTGAGATAGCAGCAGAAGCCACTGGCTCCCACTGCTGTCAATCACAGCAAGTGAGCCAATGTAGAGACAGGGTCTATGTGTTTTATGGATGCATAAACCAGGGCTCAAGAGGGAGCTTGCTATTGGGGGCACTGGTCAAGGGGGAGGAGCCATGAGTGCTGGCAGGGGACCCGAAAAGGAGAGGATCGGGGCTGCTCTGTGCAAAACCACTACACAGACCTGGTAAGTATGACATGTGTTATTATTTTTTTTTTCAAATGCTAAGCTAAGATCTCTTTAAAGTGGTAGTAAACGCCCATTGGATACTTGTACCTACAGGTAAGCTTAAATTAAAGCTTACCTGTAGATGCAAGGAATAGTTCCTATACATGCACTATTTAGGAGATATTATGTGTCTCTGCAGCTGGTGACGTCACCAATGCATGCGCTCTAAAGGAACAGCATACTCATGCCGTTCCTTCAGAGCTCTGTGCCACTACTAAGACTCCCACGCAGGTGTGTGCAAGTGATGTCATCACACCTCGGCCATTCAAGCAGCCAGAGCCCACGAACCTGGATGGACGACCAGGTGAAGATGGAAGCCCTGTTAGTAGTAACAGGCTTTGTATCAAGGTAAGTCTTTCATAATGTGCTAGTATGTGATGCATACTAGCACATTATGTCTTTACCTTGCAGCAAGAATTTTTTTTTTCCAGTTATGTTTACTACCGCTTTAACAAGACTTTACAAGTCCCCACTGAACCCCACCAGTATGAACAACTTAAGATCCATCTCCTTTCTCCCATTTACCTTCTAGAACAACAAGGGGTTGATTTACTAAAATTGGAGAGTATAAAATCTGGTGCAGCTCTGCATGGTAGCCAGTCAGCTTCTAACCTCAGCCCATTCAATTAAAGCGATTGTATAGGTTCATTTTTTATTTTCAAAAACATAACAAACATGTCTATACTTACCTGCTCTGTGCAATGGAATTGCACCCTACTGGTGCTCCTGGCCCCTCCTCTCCGTCCAGTGCCCCCACAGGAAGCTGCTTCCCATGGGGGCACTTGTGCGTGCTCACTCCCAAGCCCCACTTCTGCGTCCATTGACACAGATAGCTGGACTCGGCTCCCCGCTCCCTTGTCACTGGCTTTGATTGACAGTAATGGTGCGCCCCAGCAAAGCCAGCAAGACATGAAAGTGAGCAGAGAGAAGAGCTGCAGATGTGCATGGCGCTGGCTCGAATGAGGGCTCAGGCAAGCAAAGGGGGGGGGGGTGAGGGGGGGGTGCTGATGCATAAACATTTTCTATCTTAATGCAAGGAATTACTTTAAGCTTCAACAGTAAAACTAAGAAGCTGATTGGGTTCTATATAGAGCTTGCACTCTCCAGTTTTAGAAAACCAACCCCTAAGTGTACAACCATCTCAACTGCTACCTCACTAATAAAAACTTTTTTAAACCATTAAAGTCTGATTTCATCCACAACACTGCATCTGATTAAGCTGACTACCCACCCTTCCTTAAAAACCCTATTCTCTTGGTCTCCAACACTGTTTTTTACGATTCTCTTCCTACCTGAGCTTCAGTGTGACCTACAACTGTCTCCTCCTCTCTTCTCTACCCATAGTGATCTGTAGGCCCTGCCCTTGGTCTCCTTCTATTCTCTATCTACACCTTTTTCCTTGATCAATGCCTTCCAATGCCATCTCTATGCTGATGACAACCAGAATTGCCTCCCTTCTCAGCTCACCCCTTCAGTCTCGTGCATCACTAATTTACAAAATGACATATCATTATGCATTTCACACCTTTTCCTCAATCTTTCCAAAACTGAACTCAATATTTCCTCCCCCCATGCCCCTTCCTCCCCAACATTTCATCAATAGCTCAACTATCAGTGCCTTCCCTCATGCCAGGCTGCTAGGTGAAATCCTGGACCGTGACCTCTCGTTTCAGCCTCACGTCCAATAATTGTCCAAATCTTGCTGGCTTCACATCTATTACATTTCCAAAATATGCCCCTTCTTAACCAATAACACCACAAATCTACTAAACACTCCCTTGTTATCTCTCACGACTATTGTAACTTCCTCCTTATTGACCTACCTCAACACAGGCTACACTATTTTCTATCTAAAATCAATGCTACTGCCAGACCTATCCACCTCACCACCTTTCTCTGCCAATCAATGGCTTCTGCTTGAACAACAAATACAATTCTAAATACTAACAACATACAAAACCATCCACAACTCTGTCCCAAGCTACATTACATCACCTCAATCTAACAACTGAACGTTTTCTCCATCAGTTCATCCCCACATGTTATTACCTTTTTGTATCACTTGACTGCCTTGAGCTCTCACAAACAGGACCTACCTAACCTCCATGATTTGTATTCCAGCTGTATTGTTTCGCTTTATATTTTAAAGTGCTGCATAAACTGCTGGCACTATATAAATCCTGTATAACAATACCAATAAAATAAAAATCATAATAATAATGGCAGGATGAGGAAAGGTTAGAACTTCTGATAATGTTTTTGTGGCCGACCATGTCATACTGCATTGGTGGAATTCAAGTCCCTAATTTCTTGTACAAGCATCATAGGTCAGGAAATGAGGAACATTTTCCTTAATGGGGTCACAATTAAAAAAAAATATTTCAGAAATTTTTAAGGTGGGTTATCCCAAATTTAGGATAAAGAAACAAGGTTGTTTTTTTGGTTGCAAGAAGGTGGACATTGAGAAGGCAAATGCAGCTGATTTCCAAATATGATGTGTTACAAAACAAACTGATAGGTAGGTTTACAAGGCAAATAATTGGCTGGCTGTGAAGCAAACAAGAGTGGGTGTATTGGAATATATCCATCTCACACAACTGTAAATAGCATTTTTAGTTTTGAATCTTTGACACAAAGTCCAAGATGAGTGTGTGTGCGTGTGTGTGTGTGAAGCTTATCAAAGTAAGTGTTTAATTCACATTACATATCACGATCACAGATCATGTATTGTTACTTAAATGTGCATCTAGAGATGATGGGTATATCGGCACTGTGTGTGGCTTATTGGTTAGAACTTCTGCATGGTTCCTGGTTTGCATTCTGGAGTTTGCATGTACTCCCTGTGATTGTGTGGGTTTCCTCCAATACTGTATGCTCCCTGAGAGCCAATATGTATGTAAAGCACTCCATAAATTGCTGGTGCTATATAATTACCTGTAAAATCACTGAAATGTTTGCAGAAACAATTCAGAACAGTCCCTTGCACTGATACCACTGATGGCATCATACCGGCTATTGCTCTCCTCCCTCACTATCTCCTCCATTGATTACTGCACAGTTGGCACTTAAATCTTACACATCACAATACCATGTATCACACAAAGACAAGGCCAGATTTTAAAATTTGGTTGCCCCTCCAGTCTATCTTCAAGCTATGACCATAAGTCTTTGTGTTTACTGTATGTAGTTTTGACTTTTAATAAACACAGTATGTAATTATATATATATATATATATATTTGTTTTTCTTTTTGTTTGGTTTACATGAGTAAGAAAAGTGATAACACTAAAGCCACTAAATACTCCAAGGCAACAGCATATGCAGACTTTAACCCATAAATCCAGATTCTGAGAGCGAAAAGAAATGTCATTCATTCTATTATGCCATTTCACCCTACATTTGAAAATCCCCAGCCATAGGACTGGAAAGAGAATAGTTCCATAGTATATAAGGACTTACTTTAAGAAGCTGGAGGGGAGAGAAAAAATGCCTGAAGGGTTTAACCATACACAGCCATGATCAATATTAAATCACAGCGTGTCAAAGTATTCCTAACAGACCACTAGCACTCTGCAAGCTGCCAGTAAGCAGACAAGTTTCCACACGGTGTGGGCCTGTTGTAATCATTGCGCCCTTGCCAGTGACTCAAAGAAGCCGAGTTTACTGCAAAATTGGGATTCAGTATTGACAAAATCAAGTGAAAATCATGGTATGTGTGGTTTAATACCTCTTCTAGCTGCAGACATTACTGGAAAAGCATAAAATACAGTTAACAGTGATAGTCTGAGCACAATGACAACTCACTTCATTCTGCCTATGACTCTCTCCTATCCCCCTTGTTTGCCCAGCAGGTTAGGACAGTGAGAGGGCGGGTATGTGCAATTATATTGTGTGCACATGAATATGTGCATTATGTGATGTGTGACACAGCAATAATACTGGAAAGGATGGCAGGTACTGTAAAAGGGCAATTTATAGGACAACACTGACTGTACACTCACTGGCCACTTTATTAGGTACACCTTGCTAGTGCCAAGAAAATATCCCCCACATTATTACACCACTACCAGCGTAAGCCATTGATACAAGGCAGGATGGATCTATACTTTCATGTTGTTTACGCCAAATTTTGACCCTATCATCTGAATGTCGCAGCATCCACTCTGCCCATTCTCCTCAGACCTCTGACATCAACAAGGCATTTTCGTCCACACAACTGGCGCTCTCTGTAAACCCTAGAGATGGTTGTGTGTGAAAATCCCAATAGATCAGCAGATTTTTAAATACTCAGACCAGCCTGTCCAGCACCAACAACCATGTCACATTCAAAGTTACTTAAATCCCCTTTCTTCTCCATTCTGATGATCGGTTTGAACTTCAGCAAGTTGTCTTCCCCATGTTTAGATGCCTAAATGCATTGAGTTGCTGCCATGTGATTGGCTGATTAGCAATTTGTGTTACCAAGCAATTGAGCAGGTGTACATAATAAAGTGACTGCTGAGTGTATATGGACAAGATGACAGTATATACAGAAGATGACAGTAACTGTACAGTGCCATTGAATGTAGTGGCACAATGGCATTGAACAGAGATTCAATCAGTATGAAATGACACCGCAAGGGGGTAACTGTTATTGTACATTGATACTGACACATGAGGTGGCACAACATATGGTGGTCATGACTGCTTGCAAGAACACTGTGTTTGGGGAGACAAATGACTAGAAATGGGTGTATTGCCAATGGAAAGAGTGACCGCATACAAGGACAATGGCATGGGTACTTTTATCCATTTGGTATAGGGCAGTTTACAAATATATGAAATGGCTTGGACTTAAAAGCCATCATCCACATGTATAATGCAAACAAAAAACTCAATTATTGGGGTCACTTAGCGGTTTATTTTCACCCAAAAGCATAAATATATCAAATCTACAATGCATTTCTATGTGTGCAGCAAAGGAATACTTTCATAAATATTAATCTACTCTTTCACAATTGAATATGGTGTATTAGGCAGCATAAATGGAGCTCAGCTATTCTGAATTCTAACAATATTAATCCTTCTAATAACAATTACATGATTAATGCCACTTTGAGTATTGGTTTTCTTTTTCCAGGAAATGTTAGAGAACAAAAAGCAGTGAAGAATTCATTTGCACCCTTTGTACATTTACAAAATTTCATGGACTAAGTGATCTACAGTCAGAAAGGGGCATATGATACATTCTTCTTCCCTTTACACTATTTAGTTTCAAATTTTCCAGACTTCTTCTTTACAGACAGATTTTTATATGGAAACTTTTCAATGATACAGCTGAGGAATCACTTCCATTTTTGCAATAAAAATAGGCACAGTAAATAAGTTTAAAGATTATTTATTGGAGGTGATGTAGTTGGTTTTTTGATGTGATGCAATATCTCCTTGCATCAGTCAGTGTACAAGATGAACTATCTTTTTTTAAACTTTTTTTGCCACATGTACAGCACTCAGCTTGACTCTAAGCCAGATGCAAGGAAATGAGAGCAGTTGCAAGAGTTCAAAACACAAGAGCCAAGACAATGATCACACAGCACAAGAAAATTACCTCTTCCCAAATTGTGCCCTGAGCGACCCTAAGCACTTCACTGACGTAAGCAACATTGATGTACGATATGAAAAGAGTGTACAGCGCAGAGCCTGTCTGTGTACTTTGATGAGTCCATGTTTGTTATATTTACCACTAGTTCAGTTACAAATAAATTAGTAGGGCAAGTTGACCACAGTTGTGTAGTTTGTAGCAAAGTCCTCTCCTTGCCTGCTGAAGTGGCTATGATATGACCTGAAATGTCAGCATACGTCAGTGTCTCAGCACAGTTACCCCATAAAGTAACTTGTCTGAAAATTAATACTGTACTGCATTAATTGACTTTACTTTTACTAGTCTCTTTACTTTTACTAGTCTAAACCATTGAAATTCCAGACATGCTTGTTTATACATACTTGCGTCCAACCTGTTGTGCCAAAACCTACACCAAATGGTTCTTATGTAGATATAGCAGAGACATGAAAGACAAAGCTGAGTTAAAATGCACAGTACAGAGAGAGAGAAATAGAAAATAAATTATTTGAAGCAAACCCAGCAATCTAGCGAACTTAGGCTAGAGCAGAACACTGCAAGGGTGGTTTATTTGTAATTGGGTTTTAGTCTTTTTGCTACTGAGATATGTAAAGTGGACCTGATGCAAATATTTGTTTTGTCAATTGCGCCCAAGCAATACCCTAAAAAAATCTACTTTATGTCTTGAATCCCTGAAAAATTGAAGTGTATTTCCTGTACCTTGAACTTCAATGCTGTATATCAATAGCGTGACACCGACTAAAGCCCTGCTCCCCAAAGGCAAGGAGAGGGTTGTGACGAATGAGGCGTCAGACCCCAGACCTTCTCACCAAACTCGTGACTGAAGGACTAGCCAATCTAAAACCACGATGTCACGTGCGTAACAATGCCACACTCAGCTGTACCCTGCACAACGATTTTCCAGCTAATTGGACTACAATTGATGCACCAGCAGCCTGAATCGATTGTTACTGGGTCAGGTTAATTACACAATTAACCCTTCACACTGCCACCACCTCGTTTTTGTACGTACGTTTTTGTATCAGCTATAACACTATAACGGTTGATAATCGTCTATATAAAACGGTCCGCAGGAACCGACACAATTACAAAAACAAACACAGTAGCATTCTCTTTAGGGGCACGAATTCGTAAATTGCAATAAAGCGCTATAGAAACAGTTCAACACTTTCAGAAGGAAAGATTTATTACTAAAAGGACAAACGGGTGCAATAAAAATATTACAGAAAAAGATGTAACTAAGATATATATATATATATATATATATATACATATACAGAGACCAACAGCACAGCAAAGAGATAACAGAGAGAGGTGAAAGGGTTAAGGTACTTGCCAAAGTCCTGGGTTAGCAGATCCAAGTCTCAGAGCGAAAGGGCACAGGTCTCCCCAGGTGGTACTGATGTTAAAATGGGAGACGTCTTCAACTTAACTCTTCTTAGGTCTGACAGCCTATTTTGTAGTTCCCCAGCAGGGGGTGGCTCTGAAGTCAAGGACCAATACCCTGTTTAGGGCGTGGAGGTCTGGGCGGATACCTCAACTAGAGCCAAAATCTCCCCCTAACTCATATTTTGGCCCGTAACTTTCCATCTGCACAAGTGACATTCCACCCGCGGGTAGATTATTATGCAGACACATCTGAGGAATGATTAGATATGAATTATGAAATTATACACTGAACGGTTCACGAGATCTACTTTTCGGCTTTCCTATGTATTTCCTTGGAATGTTCTTTGAACTCCTGGGAAAGCTTGCCTTATCTTATACGAGGTGTTACATTTGACAGGTTCTTTGGACAGCGAGGCCCCGGCTCCCTTGGGGGTCCTATAGCTCATAGCCCCCCTGCTGGCTCTGGCCTGTGACAACTTTAACAGTCACTGTGCCTCTCAGAGAGGGAGGGGGAAAGAATGAGGGAATAACATGGATACTCTTAACAAAATGGAGGCTGCGTCCTTCACTGTGTGTACGCTGGTTACAAGAGCACTTCATTGCTGTTAGCCACTGCACACATTCCCCCAGCACTTGGAAATCCAGTGGAGATGGCTTTTAATGAGATTTGATTTTATTATACAGTAGGACTGCACACACAGCATGCCTATTATTACCTATTTCCTCCATAGTTGTTGCAAGAATTACAATAACATTTTTTTCAGAGATGGGCTTTAAAGTGTATGTTACCCCAGCATTTCATATTCCAGGTATATGTCTGTTGTACCATGTAAATGTGTTAAAAAGTATCCTGTTTTCTTTGCATTGCTTCCTTTGTGTGAAATACCTGGTGATCCTGCCAGTTCCCCTGCTTTCCCATTTCAAACTGAGCATGCAAGGCATAGAAGCACATCCTTCCCAGTGTGGTCAGTTTTCTGACTAGGTTGGGAACACAGCCTGCCTGTCCACCAATGGCCAAGACTTGTGCTGACACACACCCTCCCCCTTCCCTGCACAGCCATTAACTGGGAAAATCAGCGTGCTGCTTTTTCCTTGTCTCCTGCTAAAATTCCCTCTGCAGTCTCCACACCCACTTCTCTAAGCCCCTTATACAGCTGAGAACAGAGCTGTATAACCTGTGATCACATATTCACTTCCTGACTGCTACAGGGTGGCCTTCTACAGGGTGGCCTTTCTGTGTAAAAGCACACACATACACAAACCAGGAGGTGCAAAATGATATATATATATATATATATATATATATATATACACACACACACACACAAAATATAAAAAGTCTACACACCCCTGTTAAAATGTCAGGTTTCTGTGATGTAAAAAAAATTAGATAAATCATTTCAGAACCTTTTCCACCTTTAATGCGACCTATAAGCTGTACAACTCAATTAAAAAACAAACTGAAATCTTTTAAGGGGTGGGGGGGAGTAAACATAAAAAACTACAGTAATGTGGTTTCATAAGTGTGTACACCCTCTTATAACTGGGTATGTGGCTGTGTTCAGAATTAAGCAATCACATTCAAAATCATGTTAAAACAGGAGTCAGTACACACCTGCCATCAATTAAAGTGCCTCTGATTAACCCCAAATAAAGTTCATCTGTTCTAGTAGGTCTTTCCTGACATTTTCTTAGTCGCATCCTGCAGCAAAAGACATGGTCCGCAGAGAGCTTCCAAAGCATATCTCATTGTTTAAAGGTATCAGTCAGGAGAAGGGTACAAGGCATTAGATATACCATGGAACACAATGAAGACAGCCATCATCAAGTGGAGAAAATATGGCACAACAGTGACATTACCAAGAACTGGACGACCCTGCAAAAATGATGAAGGCTGGTTTGGAAGGCTGCCAAGAGGCCTACAGCAACATTAAAGGAGATGCAGGAATATCTGGCAAGTACTGGCTGTGTGGTACATGTGACAACAATCTTCCAAATTCTTCATATGTCTGGGCTATGGGGTAGAGTGGCAAGACGGAAGCATTTTCTTATGAAGAAAATTATCCAAGCACGGCTAAATTTTACAAAAACACATCTGAAGTCTCCCAAAAGCATGCGGGAAAATGTGTTATGGTCTGATGAAACCAAGGTTAAACTTTTTGGCCATAATTCCAAAAGATATGTTTGGTGCAAAAACAACACTGCACATCACCAAAAGAACACCATACCCACAGTGAAGCATGGTGGTGGCAGCATCATGCTTTGAGGCTGTTTTTCTTCAGCTGGAACTGGGGCCTTACTCAAGGTAGAGGGAATTATGAATAGCTCCAAATACCAGTCAATATTGGCACAAAATCCTCAGGCTTCTGCTAGAAAGCTGAACGTGAAGAGGAACTTCATCTTTCAGCATGACAAAGACCCAAAGCATACATCCAAATTAACAAAGGAATGGCTTCACCAGAAGAAGATTAAAGTTTTGGAATGGCCCAGCCAGAGCCCAGACCTGAATCCGATCGAAAATCTGTGGGATGATCTGAAGAGGGCTGTGCACAGGAGATGCCCTCGCAATCTGACAGATTTGGAGTGTTTTTGCAAGGAAGAGTGGGCAAATATTGCCAAGTCAAGATGTGCCATCCCCAAACTCATCCCCAAAAAGACTGAGTGCTATATTAAAATCAAAAGGTGCTTCAACAGAGTATTAGTTTTACCGGTGTGCACACTTATACAACCATATTATTTTAGTTTTTTAGTTTTACTTCCCTCTACCTACAAAATCTCAGTTTGTTGTTCAAATTAGTTGTACATTTTATAATTTACATTAAAGGTGGAAAAAGTTCTGAAATGATTTATCTTTGTCTCATTTTTTTAAATCACAGAAACCTGACATTTTAACAAGGGTGTGTAGACTTGTTATATCCACTGTGAATATATATATATATATATATATATATATATATATATATATATATATATACATATACTGTATATGTGATTTTGCACTTCCTGGTTTAGGAGATGTACATGCGCCCCCGGTGATTAGTCACAGCAGAAACCGATCAATGGGTGCCAAGCCGATGGATGAGCTCCAGGACCCGTTGATTAGCAAGGAGAGTGACAGGACACAGCTCTACCTATGTAAACAAGGCAGAGCTGTGTCCTGTTAGTTGTGGTCTGCTGGATTTTCTTTTCCTGCCAAGCAGAAATTAAAATCCAGCACATTGTCTAGTAAAAACAGCAAATATTATATACAAAATCACTGGTTAGGCACATAGTTAACCCTTTGATCACCCTATATGTTAACCCCTTCCCAGACAGTATCATTAATACAGTAACAGTGAATATTTTTAGCAATGATCACTGTATTAGTGTCACTGGTTCCCAGAGAGTGTCAGTTAATGTCAGACTTTCCGCCGCAATATGTCCTGCTATAAGTCGATGGTCGCCGCTATTACTAGTATAAAAAAAATCAGTATATATACCATAGTTTGTAGAAGCTATAATTTTTGCGCAAACCAATCAATATATGCTTATTGGGATTTTATTACAAGAAAAAAAAGTATTTTTTATTTGTTTATATACATAAATGCTTTGCCTTGAATTTCTATTTTAACTCTTTTGCTGCCAGAGCCGTTATTACATTTTTTTCACACATTAAAAAAAATCATTTTAGGTCTGAAGATTACACAAAACTCCCAAAACATTATATATTTTCTGAAACCAGACACCCTAGTGGTAGTTCCAATTTTTATGTAACATGATATTACCGCAAAGGTCTAGGAAACAAAACATTTCAGTAAGAAACCCACTAAAGTGAATTTTAGGGCAAACAAACGCAATAAATTACCCAAATTATTGGTAAAATATAAAAGATGAGGTTGCGCTGAGCAAACAGATACACAATATGCCAAACCTTAAATTTGTGTGCGTCTATGAAATGGCGAAACATATTAGTACCCTACATTGTTTATAGGCGATGCTTCAAAAGCCCCTATAGGTCATCAGTTTAGCAATACAGAGGAGGTCTTGTGCTAGAATTACTGCTCTCTCTCTGGCGTGCGCAGCAATATGTAAACATGTGTATCTCAATCAACGTTTTCATGTGTAGGCACCCTGACATGAGCATTTACATTCATACGTGCGTATATGTGGGGGTAGGAGGGCCTTAAGATTTTTTCTGGGGGAGGATGTTATGTGCAACTGGGTGTAACTTTCTTTTTTAACTTAACCTGCCATGGCATCCCCGGGCCTGCAGATGGGCAAGTGGAGCCCAGATACATGGCAAGATTGCGTGCGCGGGCGGGCACAGGTTCCCAGGGGCTGTGGTAGATTCCACCTGACAGGCAGGAGTCTGCCTGTCAGTTTTAGACACAATCCTGGTGGCTGAAGCCACCGGATTGTGTATAAAACCCCCTGATGTCAGTTTGTACTACATATGGATCTGGCAGCGAACGGGTTAATCTGAATGGGTTGTTTTACAAGGTGAAGATTTGCATACACTTTAGCTGACAAGACTTCAAGGCTCACAAAGTTCCTAAAGTGAAAAACAAGTTTGAAAATTGGACACAGCTGATCACAGATCACGGTAAAGGGCCAATCACAGTGGCCTTTTACCATGTGATTAACTGTGTCCAGTCACAGTTGATCACATTGTAAACAGGCTTTTCCGGTTATCGGGAGAGCGGGTAAGTGGCAATCAACACAGGGGACATCTGCACTGATAATCAGGGCACTGACTTACTTGGTACAGTGTTACATGAGTGTGGAACTGTCATTTAAATTGGGCAGGAAGGGGGTAAAAGTGCCCGATAGGCAAGTGATTAACATCTAAGAGAAAGTTAAAGATGCAATATTTGTCATTCAGAATGTAGTAGTGGCAAAGCCTCTACCTTGGCACTATGTTGAAAGCATTCAACAACTGCATTATCACATTTCACAGGCATTATCTTCTAAATAGATTAATTTGGGAATCTGTTATAAAGTTTGCCAAAGATGTTTAAAAATGTACATAAATAACTGGAGTTTCACTATAACTAAAACATTGCTGAGGAAAGGAATACCTTCAAAGTCAACTACATAATTGCAAACTTTACAGTAGATATTTACTTGTTGCACTTGCTGGAAGTAAGGATTGGCCGACTATAGTCACATGATCCTATTGCCGCACCTACTCCCAACATCTCTTTTGATATGCAAAGCTCTGTAAGAGTCTTACCAGAGATGAATCTCTTATTGAATGACTCTGCTGGTAGATGTCTGGGTAAAAATGTGAGACATTTAAAAGAGTAGGGGGATGAAGAATCTGGAATCTACAATCAGGAACTGCAGCTGCCACAGCTGCAAGGAAGATCCAACTTCTAAAAATCATGAATAATATTAGCTTACCATGTTACCACGTTAATAAAATATTTAATAACATTAAATTATGTATGGTAGTAAAGGCTACTGACAAGTATCCCCCCCACCTATGCTGCATAACCTGTATACATACCTATTTTTAATCCAAACTGCTGCGGTCACATGACCTTACAGCTCTGGGTTCCTTGTCTCAGGAGTGCCCCACAACGGCTCAGAATTTCTGGAGCATCACCCACTGGCTCCCACTGCCCCAGGGTCAGAGTTCCAGCCTCTCCCCTGCAGCTGCTGCTTACTAACACAAGGGAGCCCTAGCTGTGGGATCATGTGCCCACACCAGAGTGGTTTATAAAAAAGGTAAGTACACAGATCTTTTTTATATATATATAGGCTATACAAATAGGTGCGGGGGGGGGTAATTTAATAATACTTATCATTAGCCTTATCTTAAACTTGGATTATATATAACTTTGCTTTTTTACTAAAGGCACAAATTACCTAAATGTTATTGCTGAATTAAAGTTTTATTGAGTTAATTAAAAGGTGGAACCCAAAAAATATAAGCACAGGATCCAAATCTGATTTTCAGTGTGGGTTGCAAAGTAAATATCAGCATTCTAAAATGATACTGAGATCCATCTGTAGATTATTTACAGTGCTAAATGTCCTTTTCTTGTAACAATTCCATTTATTCACTTCCACTTCACTACCTCTTTCAGATCTCCGACACTGTGGAATTTAGCTTACAATTTATTCTCACACCATATTTTTATATCTGTGCTACAGTGAATGTATTATTCATCAATTATCCTCCTATGCCCCCAAACTAATAAGTTCAACCTGCTTTTTTCCTCTATATTAATGAAGTCAGTGAGGCAAGGAATGGTAATGTTATCGTTCTGAAGATCTCTGAGATCTGTGTGTGTATTATTTACATATACAGTATGATATAATAGAAAACCTATATACCCTCTTAATATTTCTTCCTGGCCATACATACACTATATTCCCAAACGTATTGGGGCACCCCTCCAAATCATTGGATTCAGGTGTTCCAATCACCTCCTTGGTCACAGATGTATAAAATCAAGCACCTAGGCATTCAGACTGCTTCTACAAACATTTGTGAAAGGATGGGTTGCTCTCAGGAGCTCAGTGAATTCAAGCATGGTACCGTGATAGGTTGCCACCTGTGCAATAAATCCATCCATGAAATTTCCTTGCTACTAGATATTCTACGGTCAACTGTGAGTGGTATTATAACAAAGTGGAAGCAACTAGGAATAACAGCAACTCAGCCGCAAAGTGGTAGGCCACGTAAAATGACAGAGTGGGGTCAGCGCATGCTGAAGCACAGTGTGTAGAGAGCTTCATGGAATGGGTTTCCATGGCCGAGCAGCTGCATACAAGTCTTATATCACCAAGTACAATGCAAACTGTTGGATGCAGTGGTGTAAAGCACGCTGCCACTGGACTCTAGAGCAGTGGAGACATGTTTTCTAGAGTGACGAATCACTCTAGAATGTCTGGCAATCTGCCTGACATGTCTTGGTTTGGTGGTTGCCAAGAGAACGATACTTGTTTTTAGGGGTTGGGCATGGTCTCTTAGTTCCAGTGAAGGGAACTCTTAATGCGTCAGCATACCAAGACATTTTGGAAAATTTCATGCTCCCAACTTTTTGGGAACAGTTTGACCTCAACCAGACAGGACACCTTTGGGATGAATTAGAGCGGAGACTGTGAGCCAGGCTTTCTCATCCGCCATCAGTGCCTGACCTCACAAATGCTTTTCTGGAAGAATGGTCAAACATTCCTATAGACACACTCCTAAACCTTGTGGACAGCCTTCCCAGAAGAGTTGAAGCTGTTATAGCTGCAAAGGGTGGACCAACTCAATATTGAACCCTACGGTCTAACACTGGGGTGCCATTAAAGTTCATGTGCGTGTAAAAGCAGGTGTCCCAATACTTTTGGCAATATAGTGTATATATAAACTCTGCTTTTAATATTTAGAGACCTTTAAGTACATATGGGAGTTGTTTTACTTGTCAAAGGATTTGTTTTTCTGTCCAGCCAGTCCTGAGATTAACAAAGACCTACCTCAAAGCACAACCAGTCTTAAAATGATATTAAACTAAAAGAAATCTATTTAAGTGTGTATTCTTAAAGTGTCACTAAACCCACATCATAAAAATCTATCAATACATGCTGTTCATACTCAGTCACTATGAGATTCGTTTTCTGTATTCTGCAAAAAAACCTGGTTGATTCTGCTGCTCTCTCTCTCCACCCTCTTTTCATGTCCCCAATTCAGCTAGGGATTTTGCAGCTGTAGAGGCAACTCTGCATATATTCAGTTTTTAGTGACATTCTATGCTGAGCATTTCCTCCCTATTACATCTGAGCAGGCCATATGAATATAGAGTCACACATGTGGGTCTATACACAGTGGTAAATGAAAGCCCACTTCCTCCCTCCTCCTCCAGGGAAGGGGATGGGATATTGCATGTACATCAATGGTTTCTTCACCTCCCTCTTCATTTATTTATTTATTACAGGCACTTATATAGTGCTGTCAATTTATGCAGTGCTGTATATACAGTATATATATATATATATCATTCACATCAGTCCCTAACCCCCAAGAAACATACAATCCCTAATCACAATCATATATACATATACTACGGCCAATTTAGTCAGGAGCCAAGTAACCTACCGGCATGTCTTTTGGAGTGTGAGAGGAGACTGGAGTATCCAGAGGAAACCCATGCAGGCACAGGGAGAACATGCAAACTTAAGGCAGGTGGTGCCGCAGCTGGGATTCAAACCAACGACCCTATTGGAAACCCCAGCCAGGCTTAAGTGCTAACCATTTAGTCATTGTGCTGCCCTTCCCTCTTATTCTAAGACACAGGCTGGAGGGGCATGACACAGCCTGCGACTGACAGAAATCCTCAAACACCATGTTATTTCCACAAAATAATACAAATTCTATTTCAAATATATATTTGTATGACAATTTAAAACTATTTATTTATATTATTTATTATTTTCTACTCTGCATGCCAAAGGCTGTTTTTTTTTTGTTATTTTGATCATGTGACCAGCAGCAGAGAACTAGAGTCTCCTCCTGCTTATGTTTCCCTGCAGACAGGCTAAGAAAGAGCTGGGTCATGTGACAGCTGTATATCAATTAGGAAAAAGGTACTTAGATTTTTTTGTTTTAATAAGTACAGTGCTATCATCCATGTACAGAATTAGAAGTGATAATGTAAATTAAACAGAGTGTGTTTAATATCACTTTAAGTAACTTCTATTGCTCTATTTCTCTCAGACTCTTCCAAATCTCCAATTTTTTTTCTTTTTATTGCTGCTGTGATCTAACTTTTCGTTGGAGGGTGGCTACATTTGTTCTAGGCACTGTATGTATCAAAGTAGCCATGCTCTCTTGCCTGCTCCCGAGATAAACTATGGACCATGGGATTTGTAGTGTGCATAGAACAGGGCATATGACAGCAATTAGTCAATTAGTATACCTCCAAGCAAACAGAAGTGAGAGGAAAAGGAAAGGTTACAAGGAGGCAGAAAAACACAGTAAGAAACAATTTCATTAAAAAAAGATTATAGGACCATTAATAGTGGATGTATATGGATTATATTTGGAGAATAAGAATATTATTTAATGTCACTTTAAGTCTTTTCTTTTCCTTTCTGCTATTAAAGTATATCT
Organism: Staurois parvus; assembly: GCF_062004578.1. Classification (NCBI taxonomy): domain Eukaryota; kingdom Metazoa; phylum Chordata; class Amphibia; order Anura; family Ranidae; genus Staurois; species Staurois parvus. The sequence goes on along the minus strand of NW_028317951.1, from coordinate 17,210,515 downwards.
AAAGTCAAGATTTGGGGATGGTTTAAACCCATGAAAGATTATTTTATTACTGTTTGTGTACCATTGGGGAGAAAATTATAGATTTAAAACATTATAAATGCAGTTTTCCCCTTTATAATAAATGATCACATACCCTTTGTTCTCAGCTGTATATGTGAATGGCTGTGCAGAGGGGGCATGTCAGCACAAGTCTGATCATTGTAGGACAGCAGGATTAAGCTCTCAACACAGTAAGAGAACTGACCACGCTGTATTCTCTTGCCTAGTGTGGTCAGTTTTTACCAGGACATCAGAGTGACTGGCAGAAACATAAGGGATTTCACACAAAGGAAGCAATACAAAGAGAACAGGATACTTTAGTCATTCAAGTACAGTACATAATACAGCAAGCAGCTATCAGAAATGTGAAATTTTGGGTTTACATATTCTTTTTTGTTCTAAAGTGCTTTGTTGTTTTTGAAAGGTAAAATATAATCCAACTTCTGTCCTTTGTTTGTGAGGCATATTTATGAACTGGACCACTTATGAAACACCTCACTTTGCCAGTTTTCATATACAAGCCGATAAGCTAGAAATTAAAGAAGTGGCTTTTAAAAGTTGGAAACAGAACTAACTTTTTTTTTGGAAAAAGCTGAGAGATTGTAAAGTTAGAACAAAACCAACCAATTATTGCAGAGAAAAAAACGTTTATCACAATAATTACATATTCCTCTGCTTTAGTTGTGAATAAACCTTGCACAGTTTATTGTTAAATTCCTATTTCTCCACCTAAGAAGCAGCAAATGTCCGTTAAATTGAACTTAATTTTAATGTACAGGACTACTGAATAGAAAAAGGAACTTGGATATAAATAAGCCAGTTTGTAAGACAAAAAATTATGAAGCATAAAAAACATTTTAATTATAAATAGACCCCTTTGTATTACATTGTGGGTGCCTAGTGATCTAGGATTAATGTTTGCTTACTTCAGAGCCAAATAAGTCTAGCAATTACTATCGGAGATGTCAAATGCACATGTGTTTTTATCAGTAGTTTATCTTCATTCAAATGTTGAGTGCCAACTGCACATTTAGCTGCTGGCTGGACTGATTATTTACTGTATCTACAGCTACTCTCCATTCCTATGAAGTGACATCAGCAGAGGATCTCTGCAATCCAACTCTTACTTCATACAGAGTTTAACGCTTATGTGAATCTCTTGTCTCGACGCGAAGAGCTCTGACAGGCAACGTTCGTAATCCCCCATTGCTTAATCCACCCAAGGTGTTTTTATTCGGCCCATACAGGTTTTTTGAATGCATAAATAGCAATATTAATTTCAGACTATCCATAGATAAACATGTACTACAGGTGGTTAACATTATTATCTTGCAATGTAATGGTCTGGATTTACCATAATGCATGTTCACCAAGTGTTCAGCGCTTAGGGCAACTAACTGAATACTCATTCATACATTACTGCACAAACTCCATTTCTGTCACAAATCAGAAAAAGAGGAAAGTTATTACTACTACCAAGCACCAGTGCTCATTCCAAATACGTATATGATTCAGCAATAAAAAATCTTGGCTCTTTTTTACTATGCAAACACGGGGAAGCAGTGAGCCACTAAAGACAATAGCACTTCTATAATGACCTTCATATAAGAACTAAAACTTTAGCACAGGAACCAGCTATAGCACCCCTGAAAATTTTGAAAATAACTCATCACCCAAGTGTAAGCCATCAAGGGTTTCTACCATTTTTTGGTCATGCCTCATAAGTAAAGGACTGGGGGTCCACTTTGTCTGGAGCAAATGTTAAAATGTAGAAAAAGCACAGGTAGCAATATTGCCACATTGTATAACATGTTACATAACAAAAAGGATAGTAATATGAAATACAAGCACTAAACACATTGCTTTATCCTAATAAAATGACTGCATTATTAATTTTTCTGAATTTTGGCTTTTTATTCTTTCCTATAAATGTATTTGCTAAAATAAAAATAAACTAAAAGATACATATGGAGGCCGGGTAATCAAGAAGACTGTTTTGTGTGCACTTCTGTAACCAGAGTAACAGGACTTTATCTAGTGGCTGTGCAAGGATGATTTCTACAACCCTTCAAACATTGTGACCCATTTCTAAAGGACCTGCCAACAAGTCTTCTATAATCAGCTCAACAGTTCATCTGCCCACATGCTTCCTGCATTCCTTCCTTAGCTCAGCTTTGTGTATTAGGCTCAAGATGGATAGTTTATTTATTATACTCAACACCCTTACATCTGATCGACAACACAAAAAAATGAATTAAAACCTACAATTCATCATGCCAGATAAATTGATAATATTGTAATATTGTGTACAGTGGTAATAAATAGTACACCTGTCAATTTATATTTATAGAAAGTTACATATCCGAAGCAGCTTCTTAAACTATTCCTTTCACAGCAAATAGTGGGCTATTCTGAAAGACAAGGCTCGGACACTTCCTGACAGTGCTGAAGTTTGCCTGGCTATTCCTGTGTATTTGTACTGACCAATGAGGCTGACCATCATAGTAATAAGCCACTACGGGGAATGGGTTATAAGAAACTCTGGCATTATCCAGGAACAAAGGAGTTTTATCTGCGAGAACTGCCTGGAATTCTGATGATTTCTGGGCAGGATTGGTGCTTGCAGATAAGCCCCAGCCCTCAATGGCCCATTGCTATGATTGATTGCCACCAATCTTGGGCCCTATTAGAATGTGCCATGATGGAGGGACCGCCATACTAGAAAAGTGTGAGGGGCTGCTGCTGCTGCTGGTATGTGCAGACTCCTCTATGTATGTGCATTTCATGCCTGCAGCATGTTTTTCTTTTCCATCCTCAGTGACAGTCTACATAACTCATTAAAATTCCAGCATTTAAATAGCTGCTCAAAACATTGGTCACACTATCATATAAATCTAGCACAGAAGAATCCAAGCTACAGTCTCCAGTACTTTACTACTGGACCAAGAGGTCACCCATCACTCCAAGATATCAAGTGTGAAGCATGGGAGAGGGTAAGGGTCAGGCCAGACATATAACCTTCATACAGATATCAAGAATTCCATAATGAAGCATCCCTGGATTTGTCCTACAAGGGAAAGCAAGCAGTTGGCTACAAATATGAGGTGTTATTTAGTCATCACTGATGTTATAATATCTCCAAGATCCACGTCTATACATTCAGGGGCAAGGTCTGTTCTGTTCACCTTCAGCGCTTCTCGCGTGCTCTAGATCAAGGATGGTTGCGTGCACAAGCAAGCATGTTGACGCATGTGCATTAGCATGCATCCCTAATTCCGGGTGAGGTCACAGGCCAAGAGGGTATTTAAGCTTCTTCCCTCATGGTGGCCTGTACTGTGATAAGTACTTTGTGCCTGAGATTCTTTTGTTCCTGCATTGCCTGTTGCTGATCTGAATTGCCAGACTCTGCTGGGGTTTCCTACCCCTCCCCATTGCCTACTCTGCTTGTTCCTGTTACTTTCTTGCCTGCCACCTTTTTCAACCTCTGCCTGTATACAGACTACTCTCTTGCTTGTTGCCTGCCACAATAGCTGCCTGTATACCGACTACTCTATTTCCTGCCTCAACCTTGGCCCAGACTCTGACCTTCTGTTATTCACACCTTGCCTCCACAGTGTTCCTGCGACCCCTTGGTGGGGCAATTCTAAGGTCGTGACCTGGTGTCAGGTCTCGTCTTTATCATGACCTGGTGTCAAGTCACAGCAAAGTAGTCCAGGAGTCACTAGGTTCACCGGCCCATCACTCTTTTTTGGGGTTCTCTGTTGAAGACCAGGTTGCCACAAGGACCCTGCACCTTTGGTGAACCTGAGTCACCTGACAAGGGTTTCATCAGCCACATCTGATAACAAGGTTTAATAAGTGCGTTGATTTACTGTAAAGGTCATGAGGGTTTCCCACCCTTTTTACTCTGTTCTGTGTTGCACAAGCTCCCTAATAAGCTCGGAGATGTCCATGCTGAAACCATTCAACATAACGGCTGATACTTTCTCAGGCTCGTGTTCCAGGTCCTTTATGAAAGTAAGCTTCACCACTGTGATGCCAAGATGTTACTTACCTGGTAGACAATGTTTCAAGTCAGTTTAGGAGCAATGTTTTATAATCAAAGTGCACTTTTAAATGGCTATTTCAAGCAAAATGGATTTTTCTAATTTTGCTAGATGTTGGAGTTTTAAACCAACTGAATTTCTCTAAAGTTCTCAGGGACACTGCTGGTAAGATACAATTTCTGAGTCTTCATGCTTTCTGTAGTCAACATGAGGATTTCCCACTCCCGTGTTTGATTTATTTGATGGAAGTGTTGTAGCATGAAAAGGTAGGCTGGAACACTCAAAACGCCCACATTGACAGTAATACTCAAGAATTATGGCTGGGAGATATCTCTATAGAGTATCCAAGTCATATATGTAGACAGGGGCAATAAAGACTGCTATAAGTCTTACAAGTGGATAACAAAATGTTTTGCCTTTATTTGACATTAACAGGATCCTTGGGTGTTAGTATACCCTGTGTAATAATAAACTCCTTCTGGTTTATCAGAATTCTACAATCTGAAGGGAGAACTTTAAAGAAGTGGGCACCAGTCTCATATAAAGATAAGTAAAAGAAACAACAGGATGAATTGTGACCACAGGTAAAATCTCTCAATTCAATTGCTTAATAAACAAACAGCAATAAAAAAGTAAGCAATGAGGCCCTTCCTTGTACTTCAGAATGCAGCAAAGCACCACATATGCTATATCTAAAATGCAGTAAAGCAACTAGCATGCCTTTGTGGTATGGCGATAATATCACACAGATCCAGCAATTACACCACTGCTTATACACATTAGATGCTTCCATATGTTGGCTGTGTATAAGGGGAGGCTCCTGATGTCCCAAAAGCAGGAGTCATACTCTCCCCAAACACAGAAGGAACATGAGGATTCTCTGAAGTCCAGGCTTCAAGCATTCCATCAAATACTAAACATTTACTAGAGTTTTCAAAATGTTTGTGAAGCAATGTTTTTCAAATTGTTTTCCTGTTATTGACCTATATGTAAAATATATTTGCCCATAAATATCTTTCCAAAGTTGTGACTGCTTCCTGATTTACAACCAAGTCAAATGTTTTTGGCCAGCTCCTGGTCTGCTAGGTAAATGGCATACCATTGTATGCCATTTAGTGTATTGAAGGAGAGTTTGAAAAACTCTCCTTCAATACACTAATGAGGGATATCTGCTGCTATAAGAGTAAAGCAGGATATATCTGTAGGGCATATGAGAATGATTTTTGCATGTAAAATAAACTGTCATTAAATAAAGAGACTACATGTCTGCTGTATGGCTGTCACACTGACCTGCTCAATTTAATACTTTGCATCATTGACAAGGACCAAACATGTATATAAGGTCTTCTGACCTTTTTCTGACTTTCCTGATCTACATACTGGTTTTAGGTCAGAGACTAATGGTTTGATTTACTAAAGACAAATAGACTGTTCACTGTTTAAGGGAAGTTGCACTTTGAAAGGGAATTTTCCACCACGCTTAGCGAATGAGGTATAGCTCTGCTGACTTACATCATCCAGTCATATGCAAGCAAAATGTTATTTTTTTTTACTATCGCTACACGTGATTGGGTATTCTTTGTAAATTAAATTTCACCACAATCACTAAGCTTTTTGGAAAATTCCCTTGCAAACTGCAACAGTTTATTGTCTTTGATAAATCAACCCATAACAGTGATAAATCTAATGGCGGCTCAGCATCACAGTACTGAAGATATTAGGTATTCAAACATCATTCTAGTATAGCAATGACTCCTGTAAAACTTACACTTACGGCAGCATCTTAAAGTGGAACTTCGCTTTCTCAATAAACATGGACTATTTTTAATCCTTATGCTGCGAGCAGTAGTAAATGGATAGGAAAGTATATCATATTTACTTGTTTTAAACTTTTTTTTTACATTTCTTCAGTTACTTCCTGACTTCCATGCCTAGGCAAATGATGCCATACATCCAAGCAGTCTCCAGGAGGGGAGGGAGGGTTCTTATGACTGAGCAAAGGGCAGGTGGATTCCAGGACGTAAATGCTACATGAATTTGCCCTTACTGAAGATCACCAGAAATTCCAGGGGGTGTTTTTCAAAAAGATTTCTCAGTGAAATAAAGCATCGAGACATGAATGGATGAGTGAGTTTGCTTTAAGTCTTAACAATGAAGTAAATAGCATTTTTGGTTTGTGGTGTTCAGATGCAATGCAGTTCCACTTTGAATATACATGGGGTATAGTATAAGACATTACACTGTAAAGCTGACCATACATTATACACTTTTCCTGTTCAATTTCCTTTACATTTACCTTCAGCTCTGTAGTGAAATGATTCTGCCCGAGATTGCAAACACTCAAATGTGAATGCGGCAGTGTTAATTTAGATGATGAAAACATTTAGTCAGCGGCATGTTTCCAGTGACAAAAACTAAATGAAGAAGATAGAGAAAAGGTATCTGGATGGTCATAGGGGGAGCACCAAGGGATCATAGGCTTTACAAGGATACCAGTCCAACCTGATGGCCAATGACATGTGGCATTATGGTACAGGAGAGAAGCCGGTCTGCTCAATATTTACACATGGAATGTATCCATTCCCTAATGGGATTTAAGAACTGGCTTATTAAATAACTCCCCCAACAATTGGTAGGACTGGTATCCATCATGTTTTGAGTTGTTTTTATAGGTGTGGTAAAAAAGATCACCTGAAGAAGCCGGAAAAGGCGAAACATGTAGAGATTCGCTACACCATAGCAATTCACAGCAGAATATGTATTTCCAATGCTGCAATTAAATGGTTGACTCTGTACAAATATCTATTTCAACTGTTTTAACTACTCTTTTATCTTTATATGAAATAAAAAGCTGTTTTTTTACAAAAACCTATTTTGTTGATATATGTATATGTTGGCACGTTAAAAATGCCAATCCTTTTTGGTATATTTCCTGTATTTCTAGTCTTTTTGGGGATGTGCTGATATGAGTCCTCTTCTGGTTAGCTCTCTTGTTACACACAACATGATATAGTCAAAGACTTTGGGCATGATCCAAAAAATAGTGAAAGACTGTGGACATAATGTAAAGGATGGCCAGAGATTGCAGACATAATACAAGCAATGGTCAGAGACGGTGGACATGCTGCAGTAGCCGGTCAGAGACTGTAAAAATGCTGTAGGAGCTGTTGCAGACTAGGGACATGCTTTAAGAGGCATTAATAGACTGGATATATATTACGTAAGGCTGCTAAAAACTAAAAATCATTACTATAGTAGGGTAATAGGGGAACCCAGATTAGTGCCTGCAGGGGCATCAAAGGCTGCACAAAATGTTCCAAAGGGCTACATGGGGTCCCTAGGCTGCAGATTGGGCACCAGAAATGTCATGCCTTAAATATAATTTGTATATATGTCAAGTGCTATGAGTTTGAGAATGATAGGAGATAGGAGCAAGCAGAATGATAGTCTACAAACCAAACCCAACTGATATATTATTCTCTGTTGGTCCACTTTTTAATAACTTTTTAATAACTAAAACCTACTGTCTTTTGCAAGAGAACAAAAGTGGAAAATGTCTTGGCACTGAATAGGAATAGCAAACTTTGATTCTTTCTACTGAACAGCGCTATCATGCTCATTCAGTGAAGTCACAGGATGAGCATGAAGGTCTGTGAACTGCCTATTAAAAATAAACTACGACAGTACTCCTATCTCTAGCATGACATGTTTAAATAAATGATAAATGAGGCCAACAAAAGTGGCGGTATCATCATTCATTATAATTTGCCTACTTTGGTGTCTGGGAACTCTTACAACTTAATCACCTCTATAAAAGAGTGCATCATATCACATAATTTAAGCAACAAGTTTCTCCTATGTATGTCCTACGCCTGGGTTCTATCTTCCTGTACTAACATTAAAATATCAAGAAGGGTCAAAGTGTCTGGTAAAACTGTTTTATACTGATCTGGAAACTATTTATTGTGGACAAAAAATTTATGACAGATTGCAGCAGCCAAGAAACACAAAATAAGTCTTGGCTGATGGCTGTAAAAAGGTGATTTCTACCAAATAAAATAAGTCTGAAGAGCCCTAGAGAGTTCGGGTAGCCTTGGTGAAATGATGAGGTTATAAATAGTAAATAAAATAATATATAAAGGCAGTCAAGATTTTTTTTTTTCATTTTCCTACAAATTCAAGTTTCTGACTGCTTTCTGCTTTGAATACCAAGCATTCCATCTGCCCGCCAGCTGTGCTTCTTAATCCTCTCTAATAACTGCAACTAGTGCTGCACCCTGAGAATCCAGAACTTTGAAAAACTTTGCTTCACACTTGCTGCCAGAACTGATTTTTAGACATTTGTTTCATATGAAAAGCAGTGTAAACAGTTTGCATTGACAGGTGGTAAATTTCCAGTCTCAAATCTAGAAGGGCATGACAAACTTGGCCTGCAGCAGCAAAGGCTGAAATGATCTAGAGCACCCTTTATACTGAGATACTGTATATCACAGGATGTATATAAACAGGAATGTACCTGTCAGTTAGGATATGACTGGGCTGGTTGTAGGGACATTTCTTCTTGAGCTAAATATTTATTATTGTAATATTTTTAATTGGAATGAATTACAAAAATGAAAGTCTCTCTTGCTTGCTGTCAAAATATGTCTATTAAAAATACTAGCTTTAGGATGCCCAGTGATGTGAGGATCAGACACCTTCATATTGGCTCTCCTGCACTGACTTTGTTCGCCATCAGCGGCAATCTGCTAGTTTCTACCTCTATAATGAAGTTAATTTAGGGTATACCATATGACAGTGCGGTTGGTTCACAAATCAGCGGGACAATGATAAAGTTGAAATCTAGTTACATTTATTTTTCTGAGATATAGGTTCAGTAACATTACATACCAATAATGAACAGTATCCCATGTCCTGCTGATTGCTCCTTAGTTAGTGTAGAAATATTTTTTTCATTGAGGAAAGGTCCTGTTCACAGCACTGAACTTCCAGCACCACCAGGGGTAAACTTCCTTGGCTCTAACACTGCAGTACATTGAAGAAATCCTGATAGCCACCTGCTCCTTTCTGTCTTCACCTCTACTCAGAAAAGTCCTTGTATTGTTATCATAGAATGCCACATGCTCTGTGAATGGGACAAGGGGTGGATGAATGACAGCATCCTCTTCTCCAAACACAGAATGTATTGCGTTCAGTGAATCCAATACAAGGACTTTTCTGAATGGAGTAGAAAATAGTAGGCAGCCATCAAGATTTCTAAAATGTACTGCAATATTAGAGCCAGGAAAGTTTACCCCCACACTGCTGAAGTTCAGTGCTGTGATGAGGACCTGTCTCCACTTAGGAGCAATCAGAAGGACACAGGACACACTTCATTAGAGGTAAGTAATGTTACATAAAGTAGAACTTATCTCTGCAAATACAGTTTTGCTCTATCCCTCCACCCCCTCCACATTAATGAAAACATTTCTTCTGTTAGGGCATGGGAACTTGCTGTTTAGATTTTCTGATTTATTTCTGATGGCCCTGCCCTGCCAACCTAAAGATGGGAGTGCAGGACACAGGCACAGACAGCTGAACTGCAGATGCTGAATTGGCTGGACAGGTGATTGTGTGTTTTGAATTTCGCCCAGCATAAAACATAAGGGGGATTGGGGGGTTGGATGTAGGGGGAAGTAAGTTCTGCTTCAATCTATATAGCTTCATATGCTCTAAGCTATACAGTGGTATTTAGAAATAATTAACCAAAAATAACCACACAATGTTCCAATTGTGTGTGGTTTATCCTTTTTACATGATTCTACTTTGTAGCTTACAGCATATAGACCCATTTGTTCCCTCATTGAGCAACTGCTACTCCAAGTTAGTAATCAGAGGTAATTTCAGTACCATGATCACGCTACCTAAATTCACCTATGAAGGCTAATAAAGCAGGGTGGCACCAGGGAGGGAGGCCTTTTGGTTCTTGAGCATCTACTTTCCTTTCTGCCCAGCAAAGTGAGAATTAAAGCCAACAAGCAACTTCGCATACCTCAACAAATTGGCTGTTGCAAAGACCAGCTTACCTACACCCCAGCGTTGGTGCATGGTCTCCATCTTGCCTATTTGTCACTAGACACTCTAGAACAGCGTTTTTCAACCAGGGTGCCCAGGCACCCTGGGGTGCCTTCGGGTTTCTTCAGGGGTGCCTTGGCAAAATACCTAACAACTTCCCAAAAACTGTATAAAAGCCAGCAGATGGATTAAGCCTGCCATTTAGTTACATAAAGCCACAGATTTTCATTGTGCACCATTACAACTTTCTAGCTGCCGGCAACATAACAACCAATTATGTCGTCGGTAGATAAGGAGGACATTGGGCAAATGCACAGCATCTTTGCTTGCCCCTCTGTCAGAACTGGGGTCACATTAGCTGAGTGAGAGAGAGAAACTGAGGGAGAAGAGAAGCACTGGAATACTAGTCAGTACCAGTGTGCAAAGGTATATTTGCTTTGGAAGAATAAATCACCTCTAATGTTGGGTGTCCTACATGTGTGGATGTTGCTGCATTCTGTAAAACTATATGTTTAGTTTCTCACATCTTGTATTGGGTGCCTCAAGACTGTGCAGAATTTTAAAGTGTGCCTTGACTAAAAAAGATTGAGAAACACTGTACTAGAAGAAATTACTGTACACAGCATCTCCTCATAATCTCCACAATGGGACACATAAAAGAAAAAAATAAACTTGCAAGGGGTTTAACGCTTTGTTAATCTATCAAAAACCAAGAAGTTTTGGCTATACATATACTTCATGTATTATTCTTGGAAGTTTGATAAATGTGGAGCATGGGCACTTATTAAGTGCCAGTGTACCAGAGCCCACAACAAGTTTTATTTCGGTTTTTCTGAATGGCATATTTAAATGTGCATTTATAAAAGCATGTTTGCTAGATTTTCTGAAGAAAACAGTACTGTAAGTAGTGCTGTTCCAGCCAACTAAAACTGAATCATAACTATATGTTCTTAACACTGGCGTGTCCTTGTCCAAGATTTACCATGACTTGATTCAACACATCTGGCTAATGAATGCCTTTAACATTGCATCATTACTCGGGATAATATTAAAAATTCTGAGTGTTGACAAACTTATTCAGGCCTCTAAGGAGGGGTCTTTATTTCCAATTACTTCCTGGCATTGATATCATACAGCTAGCATTTGCTTTTTCTTCATATCTACATTAATAGGGTTCAGAAAAACCCCTTTAAAATACTATTGCTATGGAAAGAAAACTCAAACATTTCATCTGGGAACAGCTATTGGGAACTAGTGCTCACTAACAACCTAAGTATTATGCAAGCTTAGAACAGACACAAAAACCATTGTCTCCAAGGAACAAATAGGAATGTGCTTGTGTACAGACAAAAATGTGGGAAGAACCATTCAAAGAAGTCGCCTAAAACATAAAAAAATTAATTTAAAGGTATAAATTCCTTAAAATCAATGTTATATTACCTTGCTTCTGGATTTGGAATCAATGAAGGAACTATTGACCAAAGGCATAACTTAAAACATACAGTACTGCAGGACAAAAAAAAACTATATACTATATTTATTATATTTAGTATAAGAATGCATTTCTCCATGTGGGAATTCTGATGTAAGCGGGACTCTGAGGGGGACCCTAATGTTAAAGGAGGCACTGATGAGAAAGATGCAGACTGGATTTATTTTTGCTTGACCTGTAATTAGTAATAGATAGTCATGGAAGGTCCCAATATAAAAAGTTATACATTTTATTAATTACATGCAGCTAAAAACACAGCCCTGCAGAAAAAGTTAACATGTTTCAGCCTAAACGGCTTTAAGTGGTTCTAAAGCTTTAAAGTGATATTAAAGGCTTGTTTTGTTTTTTTTTAATAACGTGATATTTGCCTGCTCTGTGCAGTGCTTTTGTAGAGAGCAGCCCTTATCCCCCTCTTCTTGGGTCCCCTGCCAGCGCTCCAGGCCCCTCTCTCCTGCCTAATGCCCCTATAGCAAGCAGTTTGCTATGGGGGCACCCAAGCAGGCTTGACCCAGTACCGATGCTCTTTATGTCCATTCATACACAGCATGCGGCTCAGCCCCACCCCTCCTCATTGGCTCAGTGGCTGTGATTGACAGTAGTGGGAGCTAATGGCTGCTGCCTACCACTGCTGCCGCAGCCAATAAGGAAGGAGAGACCCAGGGAAGCCGAGGCTCTCGTGCACAACGCTGGATCAGGATGAGGCTCAGGTAAGTTTTAGGGGGGACTGGGGGCACTGCTGCACATAAAAGGTTTTTTCACCTTCATGCATAGAATGCAGGAATGTTAAAAATCTTCAGCCTTTACAACCACGGTGCTTCTGCCTGCTGATCATAGAGCGGATTGGAGACCAGAATGGTGCAAATCATCTCTATAGTCTAAGAAATTGGAAGCTGCCAGCATTTCATCACTTCAGTTTTGCAGGATATAAACAGCGCCATTTGTAAATTGGGAAAGCATCTGATCACAACAATCTTGGTGAGATTAGATAATGTAAGGGCAGAGGAGATATATCCCACATTTATCAAAAAAAATATATGACAATGCCCATTGAGGTTATAGGGGGTATTTGCATTCCCTGTCATAGCATTAAAAGTGATTTAAAAAAAAAAGCGTTGACCATGTGCCAGTATGTAAACAGAGCCTGCACCATGCATGTGAGGTATCGCCGCGATTGTCAGATCAAGGGCAGTAATCCCAGCACTAGACCTCCTCTGTGAATCTAAAATGATAGCTTGTAAAGGCTTTTAAAGTGTTGCCTATGGATATTAAAAATGTATGCAATTTATCGCCATTACACGGGGCATGCACAGTTTTAAAGCATGTCATGTTTGGTATCTATTTACTCGGCATACCATCATCTTTTATACCTCACCAAATAATTGGCCAATATATTGTGTTTTTGTGCAAAAAAGTAAAAAAAAGTGTATTTTTTTCAAACAATTTGCGTTTGAAAAATCACTGCGCGAGTACTATGTGACATAAAAAATTGCAGCACCCACTATTTTATTCACTAGGGTGTCTGCTTTAAAAAAATATAATGTTTGAGGGTTCAAAGTAATTTCCTAGCAAAAAATACTGATTTTTTTCATGTGAACAAAAAGTGTCACAAAAGGCTTGGTCTTCAGGTGGTTAGAAGAGTGAGTGATGTGTGGCATAAACTTCTAATGCTGAGCATAAAATGCCCCCACCCCCCAAAACTGCTCCTTTTTGTAAAGTAGACACCCCAAACTATTTGCTGAGAGGCAAGTTGAGTCAATAGAAGAATTTTTTTTTTTAACAACATTTTTTTGAAAATAACAAAAAAAAATGTTTTTTTTTTTTACACAAAATTGTCAATTAAATTACTTATTGTTCACACATGCCATGGGTATATGTGGAAATACTCCCCAAAATACATTCTGCTACTTCTAACAAATATGTGGATACCACAGTCTAAGCAAGTACAGGACCCCAAAATCCAATAAGCACCTTCAGGCTTTTAAAAGGCTTTATTGCCTCATTACACTTCCTGACTACCTATCACATTTCCGGAGGCCCTGAAATACCAGGATAGCACCTAACCCCCCCCCCCCAAATGACCCCTTTTTGGAAAGTAGAAACCACAATGAATTTAGTAAAAAGCATGCTGAGTATTTTGCAGATCTCGTTTGTTGCCACAAGTTTTTGGAAAATGAAGAAAGAAAATAAAACATTTTTTTTTCTTTTTTTATATTTCAAAACCTTGTGAGAAAAAATGAGATCTGCAAAATACTCACTATGCCTCTTTTCAATTCCTCGGGGTGTCTACTTTCCAAAAAGAGGTAATTTGGGGGGGGAGGGGTGGTGCTATCCTGACATTTCAGGGCCTCCAAAACTGTGATAGGTAGTGAGGAAGTGAAATTAGGAAGTTGCACACCTTCATGCTTTTAAAGTGGTCATTGGATTTCAGGCTCCTGTATGTGGCTAGGCTCCCAAGCAGTTTCACACATGTAGTATCCCCATACTTGGTAGAAGCAGCGTAATGTACTTTGGGGTGTAATTCCACATATACTTATGGCTTATGTGAGCAATATATAATTTAAGTGACAACTTTGTGTAAAAAAAAAATGTTTTTGTCATTTTCCAAAAACTTGTGGAAAAAAAAATAAATCTTCCATGGACTCAGTATGCCTCTCAGCAGATAGCTTAGGGTGTCTACATTCCAAAAAGGAATCATTTGGGGGTGTTTGTACTGTCCTGGTATTTTAGCACCAGTCAGAAAGTAAAAGCTGTGTAAATTCCATTATCTATACCATAGTTTGTAGATGCTATAACTTTCACACAAAGCAATCAATGTACACTTATTGGGATTTTTTTTTACCAAAAACATGTAGCAGAATACATTTTGGCCTAAATTTATTACTAACTTTGAGTTTACTATACATTTTTTATAGCCGAAAGTAAAAAATATTGTATTTTTTCAAAATTTTCGGCCTTTTTTGTTTATAGCGCAAAAAATAAAAAGTGCACAGGTGATCAAATACCACCAAAAGAAAGCTCTATATGTGTGAAAAAAGGACATACATTTCGTTTGGGTACAGCATTGCATGACCGCACAATTACCAGTTGAAATAGTGCAGTGCCAAATAGCAAAAAAAGGCCTGGTCAGGAAGGGGGGTAAATCCTCAGGAGGACAAGTGGTTAAAAAAACAGAAAACAAAACAAGCCTTTAATATCACTTTAAGGCTTTAGAACCACTTAAGGCCATTTCGGCAGAAACATGTTTACTTTGACTGCATGGCTGTGTTTTTAGCCGTATGTAATTTAAACAAAATGAACCTTTAGAATCGCTTTAATGCATTCTCTGCATTAAAGTAAAAAACCTTCCATCTCCAGGATCCCCCCAGCCCCCCCCCCCATATACATGGCTGAGCCTGATTTCAATCCAATGCTGTGCACAGAAGCAGCAGCTCTCACGTTTTTCATCCTTACAGAGCAGATTAATAGCGTGGGAGCCATTGGTTCCTGCTGCATCAATCAAATCAAATGAAGGGGGAGCAGGGGGTAAGGGAAAGCCCCACTGTCTGTGTCTACGGACGCAGGCAGCAGGGCTAGGAACCATGATTACCCCCCTTAGCAAGCAGCTTGCTAGGAGGATTACTTGGCAGGGAGGAGGAGCCACGAGATCTGGAGAGGGACCCAGAAGAGGAGAATCGCGGTGGTCTGTGCAAAACCTTTGCAGAGAGCTGGTAAGTATAACATGTTGAAAAAAAAAAAAAAGCTTTGAATCACTTTAGTCATAGAAGTTTTTTAACCGGTTCCATGTCTTCCTATAGCAGAAATACTGCTACAGAGCAGCACGGTTGCGCAAAATCACACATATATACACACACACACACACACACACACATACATATATATATATATATATATATATATATATATATGTGTGTGTGATTTTGCAGTATCCGCGCTGCCATTCGCGGCATCAGCTGTCAATCACTGGGTCTCGGCCAGTGATTACTTGCCGGCACCCGGTCATTGCTGAGTATCTCTGACGGGGGAGAGATATGTCTCTTATACTGATAGGTTTGGAGAACCCTGTTATATCTTAAATACTCTTGTTTTTACTTTCATTATGGCTGCCTAAACAGCATATAAAATTTTTTAATATTATGTGATAGCATAGGAAGGAAAGAGAAATGCAATTATTTTGCACGGCTGGTAAAACAAAGATAGGCACAGTTATGCTTGGGCCCCCAGACCTCTACCACATGGAAGTACCTCTACACTCTGCTGTCACATATTAGTATCTGACCTATTGCATGCTAGTTCAATGTTTTGTTTCTCCTCAGCCAGTTACATTTTGGAGAAAGAATGTGTGCATCCATAAACGCTAAATTCCAAACAAAACTTTTTTTTTCTCATATATAGGGAAGGGGCTAGAACAGGGGTCGGCAAACTTTTTGACTTGAGGGCCGCAATGGGTTCATATATTGGACCCGGGGGCCGGACCAAGAGTAGATGAATGATGTGTATGTGTCATCCATAGTAAGTACAGTAATATTCCCCCATAGTAAGCATAGTAATTAATCCCCCATATAGTAATTAATCCCCCATATAGTAATTCATCCCCCCCTATAGTAATTCATCCCCCATATAGTAATTCGTCCCCCATATAGTAATTCGTCCCCCATATAGTAATTCATCCCCCATAGTAATTCATCCCCCATATAGTAATTCAACCCCCATAGTAATTCATCCCCCATAGTAATTCATCCCCCATATAGTAATTCATCCCCCATATAGTAATTCATCCCCCATAGTAATTCATCCCCCATATAGTAATTCATCCCCCATAGTAATTCATCCCCCCTATA
Source organism: Staurois parvus (assembly GCF_062004578.1). NCBI lineage: Eukaryota > Metazoa > Chordata > Amphibia > Anura > Ranidae > Staurois > Staurois parvus. The sequence continues at coordinate 17,194,046 of NW_028317951.1, read as the reverse complement.
GTAATTCATCCCCCATATAGTAATTCATCCCCCATATAGTAATTGATCCCCCATAGTAATTCATCCCCCATATAGTAATTCATCCCCCATATAGTAATTCATCCCCCATAGTAATTCATCCCCCCTATAGTAATTCATCCCCCTATGGTAATTAATCCCCCATATGGTAATTCATCCCCCCTATAGTAATTCATCCCCCATATAGTAATTCATCCCCCATATAGTAATTAAACCCCCATAGTAATTCATCCCCCATATAGTAATTCATCCCCCATAGTAATTCATCCCCCATATAGTAATTCATCCCCCCTATAGTAATTCATCCCCCCATATAGTAATTCATCCCCCCTATAGTAATTCATCCCCCATATTAATTCATCCCCCATATTAATTCATCCCCCATATTAAGTCCCCAAGTCCGCCCTGTGTCAATTCACTTACCTTTGCTCCGCGCGTTCCTCTTGTTCCCGCTTCGTTCCGGTGTAGCATGAAAATCTGTCTCCTATGACGATCTGTCCCCCTCGACGTATCTGCGCATGTGCCAGTTTCAGGCATTAGCAGCCGATCGGCGATCTCCGGCACATGCGCAGATACGTCGAGGGGGACAGATCCTCACAGGAGACAGATTTTCATGCTGCACCGGTCTTCAGGGCGGACTGTGAGAGGAGCCTAGCGGGAGCCTAGCTCCGCGGGCCGTAGTTTGCCCATTGCTGGGCTAAAAGCTCTGTTGCTGTCTCTCAATTTTATTGAGTTGTGTTGCTGTCTGCCTCCCTGTTGAGTGTCACGAGAAAGGAAAAGGTATCTCTCTGATGGGGACTGAGACTGTAACAAAAGCACATTTCTTTATTAGAGTGGGGAAGGGTTAGAACATCTGTCAGGTTTTTATTCCTTTCTGTTTTTTCGTGCACCAGTGACGCTTGCAATCTGTTTATTGTTAGCCAGGTGTCAACAAGGGAGGATGCGAGGACATACCTCTTCAGTAAGGTCGCAGACTGCAAATAAAACTTTACAAAGGTTCCTACTCTTACACATTCTGTAAAACAGTAGAAAAAAAGCTTTGGCCGCAGCTGTGTTTTAATATATTTATCCCTCAACATTAACCACTTCAATGCTGAGCACTTTCACCCCGTTCCTGCCCAGGCCAATTTTGAGCTTTCAGCACTGTCGCACTTCGAATAACGGTTGCGCAGTCATGCAACACTGTACCCATATGACATTTTTACATTTTTTTTGAGAAAGATAGAGCTTTGTTTGGTAGTATTTAATCACCACTGGGTTTTGTATTTTCTGCTAAACAAACAAAATTTTTTTTCTAAAAAAATGTATTAGTTGTTCTAAAATGTTGCAAATAGGTAATTTTTCTTCGTCACTGGTATGCACTGATGAGGCTGCACTGATGTTAACTAATGAGACTGCACTGATGGGCACTGGCGAGGCTTCACTGATGGGCATTGAAGAGGTGGCACTGATGAGGAGGCACTTACGTGGCGGCACTGATGGGCACAGACAGGCGGAACTATTGGGCACTGATAGGCAGCCATGATGGGCTCTGATAAGCTGCACTAATAGGCACTGACAAGCTGCATTGATGGGCAGTGATGGGGCTGCACTGATAGTCAGGGAATTAATGATCAGTGCCCTGATTATCAGTGTAAATGTGCCCTGTCAGTCTTTCCGGTTATTGGCTCTCTTTTCCTCACACAGTGACAGCAAGTGAGGAAAGGAATGCCAATAACCGGCAAGTTTGTTTACATGTGTTCAGCTGTGATTGGACACAGGTGATCACATGGTAAAGGGACGCTGTGATTGGACCTTTACCTCAATCTGTGATCTGCTGTGCGCACCCCAGGGGATGTGCGGGAGGCGTGTTCTGTGAGGATGTCCATGGATGCCCTCCCAGAACTACGAAGCAGCAGTATAGCCATCGTTTGCCTATGGCACAGCATTGGGGTTGGTAAAGTTAGTCCACCTTTGATAAAAGAATTGTCTATGCAGGTAAGGGTTGTCTGTAGATAAAAACAAACTGTGCAGCTATCTAAAGTTAGATAATGTCTGTACTATAGGTGTAGGCTATTTACATACCTCCCAAAGCTTGGCATGAAAACTCACAGAGGTGCCATCAGCCCACCTTTCCTTGTTGCTAGGAAATTGCTAAGACATTCCCAGTCATTACTGCTCACCCTCACCATCACAGGAGCAAGCTCTCAAACCAACATACAATGTGTGGTCTGTGATAATTGTGCGCACAGATATGGACAATGACAACCATAATTTGGATCATACTCAAATGTCATTCTCACTCAAAATCATTCTCTCCCCCTCCCTTTCTTTGAATGGAATGTGGTCTGTGTGTGTGCTGAGTTCAGGAGTGCACAGGGCACAGCTGGATACACATCATGGTTATAAACCCAATTAGCTGGTTCCATGATGTCTGACAGACCCTTGCCTTGACCGGGTCGTAAAGCTATAAACCAGTCAGTCACTGGACATGAAAGAATTCCCGAGTGGCAGCAAAACATACATCCCACTTGAAACCACTTTTTCATACAATTTCATAAATACCCTACCTTCTTAAACTTCTTTCTTTATCTCTCTGTTGTGTTATTGCTCTCTCTATTTATATATATATAGTTGTTACATATTTTCTGTAAATATTTTTATTTCACCATTTTGAACTTTTTAGGAATAAATCCTATTTTCTGAAAAGTGTTGAACTGTTTCTAAAGCTCTTTAATGCAAACTAAGAATCCCTGTCTCTGAAGAGTGCTACTGTGTGTTTTTAAACTTCTGCATACATCTGCCTGTGGTGACAGTGTGTATACAGATGCTTATTCAAACATCATAGTGTTACTGCTAAGATTTGTGAGTTTCCTCCTTCTCTGTAAAAAGGTGGTGGTGGCAGTGTGAAGGGTTAATTGCGTAATTAACCTGACCCAGTAACAACCGCTCTCAGGCGGCTGACACATAGATTGTGGTCTCGCGAGCTGGAAAATCTTTGTGCAGGGTGCAGCTGACAGTGGCATTGTTACGCAAGTGACAGCACGGTTTTAGATTGGCTAGTCCTTCGGTCACAAATTGGTGAGAAGGGCTGGGGTCTGACACCGCGCTCGTCACATGGTCCACTATCTCCTCTGTCACAGCATTACTGAGCTCAGTGGTACTGTGGCAGGAGAAGATGAATACATGCAAGGGGGTTTGAATTGACTAGGAGTGTCTTAGTAACATCCTAGCTATATGGTAGGATGGGATAATGCCACCTCTGGGAGTTTTTCAATCAAGCTTCAGGAGAAACATAAATGGCCTACACCTATAGCAAGGGTATTATTTAACATTAATCAAAGCTGCACATTTTGCTTTTATCTACAGACACCTTTACCTGCATAGGCAGTTTGTGGTAAGGGTGAACTAACCCTTCACATTCTGGGTGTTGAAGCTCCATGTTCTTTTCTATATTCACTTTTTTTTACAGGAAGCTGTTACCTTTGATACATATACTGTACATAATAATTATTAGGAGAATAAACAGCTCCTTATTAGATACAAAGCACTCCCAACCTACTACTAGGTCATTGGCATATGCTTGCATTATCTGATTGACTGTGAAAGGTCACATACAATATAATGTCACATTTCACATTATGGCATTGAGTACACATGAAAGATATATGAGACATTCACTAAATAATTCAATTCTGCTTTTACAAATTTCATAATGTTAATTGTAGCCTTTGAATTTTGCAGAACTGCACAGTTAAAATCTGAAACACGGATTTGTACATGCATCTGTAGGCATTTGACCTGGCTACCCTTCTAGGATGTGGGCATATAATCTACTGTGATCAGTGTCTTACAATATGCAAAGGTTTTGTAGGTATGTTACATTAAAAATCTGGTGAATATGGCAATAGTAGCAGTACTTAGGTGCTTAGTATTGGGCAGAGACAATGCAGATAGTTAGCATCTGAGATAAAAAATGTTTATTGAAGCTTGCATTTCAGGACAAAAGTCAAGGTACAAAAGCTTGGCATTTATCAACACAATAAGCAAATAGCAGAGATTTCCCTGCATGGAGCATAAACACAGCAAAGTCCTTAGGGTATGTTAATACAGCACAGAAATTGCTGAGCACATTAATCCTGCCACCCACTTGAATTGGCTACTGATTACAGCTCATGGGGAGCCCCACTACAGGCTCAATCTTCCAATCTACTGTATGATTCACCGATCCCCTGATTCCAGCACCCTATCCACCCTGCAATGGTGTAGCAATTACACCACCTTCAACCTTCATGTGGTGCATAAAGCCAGGGGCTGACACCTCAATTATTGGGCTGTACAGATATACCCAGCATTGCCAGAGTGCAGATCGAGCATGCATAGCCATTGCCCAGCAACAGAGAATGCTACACAGTGACAAGAGAAGCATGAGTGGGAAAGAGATGATGGACATCACCCTGCTTAGTACATGAACAAAGATCAAGTCCGGACACTTTTACCCCTTTCCTGGCCAGGCCAATTTTCAGTTTTCATTGCGATCACACTTTGAAAGACAATTGCGCGGTCATGCAACGCTGTACCCATATGAATTTTTTAGTATTTTTTTGAGACAGATAAAACTTTATTTTGGTGGTATTTACTCACCACTGGGATCTTAATTTTTTTCTGCTATATAAATTAAAAAGTCCAAAACTTTTGAAAAAAAAGTGTTTTTCTTATAAAATTTTGTAAATAAATAATATTTCATCATAAATCTTGGCCAAAATTTATTCAGTTATATTTTTAGTTAAAAAAAAAAGAACCCAAATTAGTTTATAAACAAAAATTATCATTTTTAAAAACTTTTTTTTACATTTTTATTTTATTTTTTATATTATTATTTATGTTTTTTTTTCTACATACTGTCACCCTAGCAGTAGTGTCACCATGGGGACACTGTACTACTTGTCGGGGGTGATGAAGATTTTTTTTTTTTTTTACACTGATTGCTTTTACACCCATAAAGGCTGTAAAAGCAATCATTTCTCCTTCTCTCTGGCTGCATTCTTACAGCCATTAAGAACTACTGTGTGAGCTGTGATTGGTCACAGCTTGTCACATGGTACAAGGCTGTTGTGAATAGCCTTGTACCATGTGACCTCTGTGATTATTCACAAATTTCACACGTAGTAAGCAATGATGTCAGGAAGAGATATCTTGCTTACCACTCTGCATGTGATCACTGATTGGCCAAACAGTGATCACATGATTGGGACCTCGCACAGAGGTCCCATACGACGATCGGTGTTCCACTGTGCCCAGAGGACACGGCAGGCACCGGATTGCGGTGCTGCGCGCTCCTAGGGAGCGCGCACAGTCCATAATGGCGGGCAACCCCCCCCCCTGGAGTGCCACCGTCCGGCCGTTTATATACAGCAGCAGGACGGCAAGTGGTTAATGTAGTTGTAAAGGCTCCTACTACTATCAATCATAGCCAGTGAGCCAATGAGGAGGGAGTAGGGGTGGGGCCGAGCTGCAGCAGTGTATGAATGCACACACAGAGCAGCAGCACAGAAGCGAGCCTGCTCGAGTGCCCTCATAGCAATCTGCTTTGCTGTGGGGGCACTTGGCAGGAGGGATATTTTCGGTAGAACCAGTTATTACCAGGCTTTATTAGGCATCTGAACATGGATTCTTAAGGTATTATAATGCTTCAGACTTCCCTATCTCAGATTTATTTTATATTATCTATCCATTTTGCTTGAAGTTTCTCTTGGAACTGAAGCTTATCATATACTAGAAGATTTTTGAATGAATATTCACATGAGCATTCATATGAAAATTCCCATTAGTACACTATATAACTTGACAAGCCACTGGGAAGTATTTCAACATTCCTTTTGCTTTTAAAATTCAGTTTTGGAGTGAATGTTATTTCCAAAATGAAAACCATATTCCCTGTTAGAAATGTATTAATTCGAGAAAAATGTTGCATCCTGCTCCTTCGAATATTCTCATTACTGTGGTTGAAAACAAATGTAACCCCACTAACAATTTAAAAATCGAACAAATGTTCCTGAAACAAAAATTTTCAAACAAATTTCTTCTAATGTATTGCCAGCCTGAGAGTCAGTAGTGAGAGGCCAATCAGCTACTCTGTCAATACCCTAGGCATTTTCCAGCTCCTAAGTACCAATAAGCCACGCTGTCTGTGTGTGGGATCAAGCCTGCACATGTGCCACCATAGGAATCAGATTCCTATGGTGGCACATGCAGAAGAGGAGGAGCCAGGAGCACCAGCACAGGACCCAGAAGAGGAGGATCGGGGCTGCACTATGCAAAATCATTGCACAGAGCACATAAGTATAACATGTTTATTATATTAAAAAAATAAAAAAGGAAGTCTTACAACAGCTTTAGGTTTGTCTTGGAGCCATACACTAGTAGATTTTGAAACAAATGTTCATATGGCATTTCTCATCAGTACACTCTATGACTTGCAGAATGTCACTCAAAAGTACTTTCACTTGCTTTCAACATTTGGTTTTAGAACAAATGGACTTTTCTGGTTCAAGTAAAAATTTCCAGTGTAAGGCCAGTTTTTAAACACGAAGTCTTGTTTACATACAGTTGTGTTCAACATATTAGCAGTCAGACATCACTAACCTGATCAATCACTGTTTTTGGTAGAAATAATATTTCTACATGGCAAATAATTTACTAGCAGGTGTAGTAGAGTAATAGAAATCCAACAGACCCAACAGTCATGACATGCATGCTGCTGATTCTGTGTAATTGAATCACTAATTGAAAGGGGCATGTTCAAAATAATAGCAGTGTCGAGTTCTATTAGTGAGGTCATTCATTTGAAAAACAGGTGGCAATTATTGCCCTTATTTAAGGAAGGAAGGCAGCAAATGTTGTACATGCTGGTTACAGTGCATTTCTCTCTGAAATTCTGAGGAAAATGGGTTGTTCCAGACATTGTTCAGAAGAACAGCGTACCTTGATTAAAAAGTTGATTGGAGAGGGGAAAACATATAAAGAAGTGCAGAAAATGATAGGTTGCTCAGCTAAAATGATCACAAATGCTTTAAAATGGCAACCAAAATCTGAAAGACATGGAAGAAAGCGAAAAACTACCAATTGAATGGATAGAAGAATAGCCAAAATGGCAAGGACTCAGCCAACAATCAGCTCCAGGAAGATCAAAGAAGGTGTAAAGTTACCTGTGAGTACTGTTACAATTAGAAGACGCCTATGCGAAGCCAAGCTATCTGCAAGAAGCCCCCACAAAGTCCCACTGTTGAAAAAAAGACGTGCTGAAGAGGTTACAATTTGCCAAAGAGCGTATTGACTGGCCTAAAGAGAAATGGCGCAACATTTTGTGGACTGAGGAAAGTAAGATTGTTGTTTTTGGGTCTAGTGGCTGGAGACAGTTTGTCAGACGACCCCCAAACACTGAATTCAAGCCACAGTACACTGTGAAGACAGTGAAGCATGGTTGCGCAAGCATCATGATATGGGGATGTTTCTCATATTAGGGCCTATTTATCGTATACCAGGGATCACGGATCAGTTTGAATACATCAGAATACTTGAAGAGGTCATGCTGCCTTATGCTGAAGAGGAAATGCCCTTGAAATGGGTGTTCCAACAAGACAACGACCCCAAACACACCAGTAAATGTGCAACATCTTGGTTCCAGACCAACAATATTGACGTTATGGAGTGGCCAGCCCAATCCCCAGATCTTAATCCAATAGAAAACTTGTGGGGTGACATCAAAAATGCAGTTTCTGCTGCAAAACCAAGAAATAGAGAAGAACTGTGGAATGTAGGCCAATCATCCTGGGCTGGAATACCTGTTCACAGGTGCCAGACGTTGGTTGACTCCGTGCAACACAGATGTACAGCAGTTCTCAGAAACAGTGCTTATACAACTAAATATTAATTAAGTGATTCAAAGGAAAGCAAAATCTTCAAACATTTTTCAGTTTATATAGTGAATGTTTGAGTTTGTAAAGAAGAATACAAACACTGCTATTTTTTTGAGCAGTCTAATATTCACTTTTCTTCAATTTTTTTTAGAGGAACAACACAAATTTGATGTATTTTTCTTCATGTTTTGATTTGGAATAGAATGTGTAGTGTTCCCAATGCATTTGTGTGTATGGAAATAAAAGCTATTAGAAGGATTTTGAGCTTTATTCACTATTTTCAACACACTGCTATTATTTTGAACACAACTGTACATGTTATCCATAAGGCTCTGTTATGTGATATGGCTAGGCAAACTTAGGAGACTGTGTTTAACCACTTGACCTCCAGAAGATTTACCCCCCTTTATGACCAGGCCATTTTTTGGTATACGGTGCTGCGCTATTTTAACTGACAATTGCATGGTCATGCAACACTGTACACAAATGAAATTTATATCATTTTTTTTCATACAAATAGAGCTTTCTGTTGGTGGTATTTGATCATCACTGGGTTTTTTATTTTTGTGCTATAAATGAAAAAAGACCGAAAGTTAAAAAAAAAATATATTTTTTACAAGTTGCTATAAAACATATCCAATAAAAACATTAAAAAAATTCTTAAGAAAATTAGGCCAAAATGTATTCTGGCGGTGGTTATACTGGAATTTTTATTTATTTATTGTTTTATACTACCGTATTTGCCGGCGTATAAGACGACTTTTCAACCCGTGAAAATCTTTTGAAAAGTCGGGGGTCGTCTTATACGCCGGTATGCGGCGAGCAGGTGTCAGGGCGGCACTTTTTCGAGGGGCGGCGCCGCCCCCCCTCCTCCTCCAATGGACACCAAGTACAGGGGTGGGCAGAGGGGCTGCTGTACCTTACCTGGCTCCGGTCCCGGTCCCACGACGATCCGGTCCAGGAAGCGCGGCTGCTCCTTCTTTCAGTTCGGCCGCTCGATGGTCCCGCCGCCCGCTCGGCTCCGCCTCCTCACCAGTGATTGGGCGCCAGCACTGGAAAGGCACACAGGCGACCAATCACCGGCGAGGAGGCGGAGCTGAACCGCCCCGCGAAAATCAAGCGGCCGAACTGAAAGAAGGAGCAGCCACTCCTCTCCCCCACTGACACTAACGATGGGGCACTATTCCTCCTCCACACTGACACCAACGATGAGGTACTGTTCCTCCCCCACTGACACCAACGATGGGGCACTGTTCTCCCCACTGACACCAACGATGGGGCACTATTCCTCCCCCACTGACACCAACGATGGGGCACTTTTCTCCCCACTGATACCAATGATGGGGCACTATTCCTCCCCCACTGACACCAATGATGGGGCACTATTCCTCCCCCACTGACACCAATGATGGGGCACTATTCCTCCCCCACTGACACCAACGATGGGGCACTATTCCTCCTCCCCACTGACACCAACGATGGGGCACTATTCCTCCTCCCCACTGACACCAACGATGGGGCACTATTCCTCCTCCCCACTGACACCAACGATGGGGCACTATTCCTCCTCCCCACTGACACCAACGATGGGGCACTATTCCTCCTCCCCACTGACACCAATGATGGGGCGCGTTGGAAGAGGGGTAGTCTTATACGGCGAGTATAGCTCAAACCCTATATTTTAACAGGAAAAGTAGGGGTCGTCTTATACGCCCAGTCGTCTTATACGCCGGCAAATACGGTAGTAATGGTGGCGATCAGCAACTTATAGCGGGACTGTGATAGTACGGCAGGCATTCTGACACTGGGTGGGAACTGACTAGGCCCCGATTCACATATACGTGGGCGTGCGGGCCACATTTTGCATGGGCACAAGAGCCCATTCTTTAGAATGGACTCCCGTGCCCCGTGACACGCAGGGAAGAAGTCCCTGCACTTCTTCCAAAAACGCAGCCTGCTCGGGAATTTCGGTTCCCAGTACGGTTGCATTTTCCAGTGTGGGTGGTGTGCCATTAAAATTAATGGCACAAGCCCATGGGTCTGTATGTCTCTGTGCGGATTGTGCGGCTGCACGGATTTGCAGTGCGGATCCGCTGCGGCTTCACCTGCACAGATGTGAACCTAGCCTAATTGCCACTGACATCTCCAGTGACACTAATACAGTGATCAGTGCTATGAAAAAGCACTGACACTACTAATGACACTGGGCAGGAAGGGATTAACATCTGGGGCAATCAAAGGGGTAACTGTGATTACACTGTCTACTGTGTGCTGTTTTACTAGAGAACATGCTGGCTTTTATCTCTGCAAGCCATGAAACACTGGCTGGGACCCGATGATTGACACCTACAGGAGTCAATGACAGCGGGGGTAGGATAGCGCGCACGCCCCTTACCTGAAAATGCAAAATCATGTATCTATACGTGATTTTGAGCAGAGCGGCCACCCTGTAGCAGTAAAACAGTCTGTGTATCCTATCTTTCCTCTGTTCCAGTGCTGCTGCCTCTATAGGGCCTGTGTGGATAGGCTTTTATTAGCTTCAAACAGGTTTTGCTTTTCCATGCAATTCTATGGGAATGCAAAAGGTACTCAAAGCAGGTAAAAGGCTGGTTAGAAAGTCTGATGTCAAATTGATGCCCTTCAACACAAATCCAAGCCCATCGACACAGGCCCCGTAGTGTTGAAGAAATGTGTCCCCCTGCTGCCTGCTGTAGTTCCATCCTCTGATTCTTTTGTCACTACAGCACGTGGTAGTGACAAGGGGGTCACAAGATGGAACCTTGACATGCAGCGGGGGATACAGGTATCCAACACTCCTGGAACTGATGGAGGTTGCAGCACTAGAATGGAGGGAAGGCAGCAGACACAGGTTGTCAAAGAGGTGAGAACAAATGCTCTTCTGTTGTAGAGACCAATTTTTGTCTCACCTGACAGTGTCTCTATAATCAGTGTTCCCAGACTAGTAATTGCCACAGGAAAGGAAATCATGTGGACATTATCTTTTCCAGCTGTGTGAGAGGACAAATGATGAAAATAAAACTGATCTGCTGCACCATCAGCTTGCCTAGAAATATAGAACAATTTAACAATCTATTATTTAAACTCTTTATAGTATTAAATATTTATTATTTAAGCGAGGTAGGTATTGGGGGGGGGGGGGGTTTAAACAGCTAGTGAAAGGTTTCTTACCTTAGAAACACTTTAAAGCTTAAATCAGGGGTAGGCAACCTTGGCACTCCAGCTGTAGTAAAACTACAAATTCTATCATGCCTATGCCCATCATGCCTGTGACTGTCTATGTCTCATGGGACTTGTAGTTCCACAACCGCTAGAGTGCCGAGGTTGCCTACCCCAATTTAAGCGATGTAAGGTGGTTCTAAAGGTAAACGTTTTTTTACTTTAATACATTACCTACATTAAAGTTATATTAACCGCTTACGTGCCGCCCATAGCAGCAATACTGCTACAGGGCGGCACGGGTGCGCAAAATCACCTGTATATATATGTGATTTTGCAGTTCTGGGTAGGGGGCGTGCACATGCCCTACCCGCGTCGCCATTTGTGGCCCCGGCTGTCAATCACCGGGTACCGGCCGGTGATTCCCCACTGGCACCCAGCAATCTCCGAGGATTTCCGACGGGGGAGAGACCTGTATGTAAACAATACAGATCTCTCCCTTGTCAGCTCCTGCACACTGCTGTGTGAGGCTCTGCATAGCAGAGCCATACAAAGCAGTGTGCTTACAGTGAAGCACACACTCAGCCTACATAGTAAAACAGCACAGTTAACCCTTTGATCGCCCCACATGTTAACCCATTTTGCCCAGTGCCATTAGTACAGTGTCAGTGCTTTTTATTAGCACCGATCACTGTATCGGTGTCACTGGGGAAGTCCATCACATTCAAGTCTGTTTCCCCAGTGTCAGAACGCCCGCCACAGTCCCGCTATAAGTCGCTGCTTGCCACCATTACTAGTAACAAAAAAATAAATAAATTCCAGGATATATACCACCATTTGTAAATGCGATAACTTTCACGTAAACCAATTAATTTACATGTATTGGGATTTTTTTTAGTAAAGACATGTAGCAGAATACATTTTGGCCTAAATTTATGACGAAATTTGATTTTTACATTTCTTTTTACTGCACATGTTTAATAGCACAAAGTCAAAAATCTATTTTTTTTGTTTACAGCACAAAAAATAAAAAACGCACAGGCAATCAAATACCACCAAAAGAAAGCTCTATTTGTGGGAAAAAAGACGTAAAGTTCATTTGGGTGCAGCGTTGTAAGACTGTGCAATTGTCAGTTAAAGTAACGCAGCGCCGTATCGCAAAAAATGGCCTGGTCAGGAAGAGGCGTAAATCCTCTGGAGGGCAAGTGGTTATATTCATGTTTTGGTTTTAAAACAACAAAGATGTTACTCTTACCTATGCTGTGCAATGGTTTTAATATGAGCAGCTCCAATGCTCCACTTCTTGGGTCCCCCTGCTGGAGCTCTTGGTGCTAGCCCCCCCTGAGTGCCCCGCTTAGCAAGCAGCTTGTTATGGGGGCACTTGTGTGTGCTCACTACCAAGCACTGCTCTTTGTGTCCATAAGACATAGAGCAGGGCTTGGCCCCGCCCCTGCTCCTTCCTCACTGGCTCTGATTGACAGCAGCAGCCATTGGCTTTTGCTGCTATCAATCAAATACAGTGAGAGGGAGTGGGGGGTATGGCTGAGGGCCACTGTGTGTGCCTATGGACGCATACAGCTTGCACGTGTGCCCCCAAACCTCACAGCTTACTGTGTGGGCACATGCAGACGGGGAGGAGCAGAGAGTGCCAGCGAGGCCACCAGAAGAGGGGGAAAGGGGCCTTTCTGTACAATATTCTTCCACAGAGCAAGTTTTGTTTTTTTTTTTCTTCATTTTAGGTAAAAAACGGAGACTTTAACTTCACTTTAGATCAAAATTAGCAACCACGGAGACTGGTTACCTTTGGTAGACATCATGGCTATCAAAGAATTGTGAGAAAGACCTAAGTCATTATGTTACAAGTAGTGTAAATGCATCTGGCTATCAATGCCTTCTGACATAAGGAAAAAAACTATGCTAAAATACACAGCCAAATAGCATGAATGAGTTACAGATAGGACTCCGTAGGCGGAATGGCTGTAGTTGGGTCTGCTGGTGTTTATTTGTTTATTTATTTTTCCTTCATCCAGGTTTGTGGTGTCTAAGGGTGATATTGTTCACCAGTTATGTATGGGACTCCCACGGCACCACCCTTGGCAGCTCAAGTGGCAATGAAATAACTAAAAACAAGTCTGCCAAACAGAGTTCAGCGTTGTTAGCTTACCAAAAGTCTTCAAATATTGCATCGTGTGTCATCTCACATCCATTTTCTAACCCTATTAACCCATGCGGGGTACAGAATGTACTAAAAATGTGTTACATTTCACGATCGAGCAGGGATGAAAAAATATATAGTGTGCACACAATGCCAGCAGTGTGCTCTCACCAGTCACCTCACAGCCTCCTTTCATCATGCCACAGTCTGTCCCTTAACCCCGGAGAAAATGACAGGAACAGACACATCATTGACCACACAGCTGGAGACTGCCTGCCACCAATGGAGGAGACACTGTGCTGTACGTGTGCGATATAATTATAAAGCAAATTGCTATAATAAGTGGAACAACTTCTACTGTGCCCCTCACTTGGCAACGATACCTTGGCTGTGAAGGAAAAACAGTTATATTTATGCTCTAGACTAAAGAAACCAATTGTTGCTCATCTTATGATTGAATCATTGAAAAATTAAGCTGGACTGGTTGCTATTGGTTACAGCATTTTGTACATCATTGCTGCTCTTAGCTAATAAAGTTTAGCTGTAGAACGTCATAGTATTCCTGAGCTGCATGCAACCGCTTCATCATTCTGGCAGCACAGACTTGTTAGGGTCACTAAAACATTTTAAAATATCATTCTACCTAAAAGTGCCATTTCAATTATAGGTGGATTCTGTTGGGCTGGGTTCAATAAAAACATGAACAGACACAGATCAAGAGGAACTATCAGCAGTGCATGTGGTTCATCTGGTGCTGGGAAGTTAGTTTTTTTTAAACTTGTTTTAAAGTGTTACTAAACCCAGGACCCTGCAATCACTCTATTTGGTCTCCCACAGTACACAGAACATGGAAATGCAATTATTTTAGTAAATTTAACCACTTACCGGGCACTTTTACCCTCTTCCTGCCCAGGCCAATTTTCAGCTTTCAGTGTTGTTGCAATTTGAATGACAATTGCGCGGTCATGCAACACTGTACCCATATGATATTTTTATCATTTTTTTCACACAAATAGAGCTTTCTTTTGGTGGTATTTATTTACCACTGACTTTTTTTTTTTTTGCTAAATAAAACAAAAAACACCTGAAACATTTGAAAAAAAAACCGCACTTTTCTTTGTTTCGGTTATAAAATTTTGCAAATAAATAACATTTCTTCACACATTTAGGCCAAAATGTATTCTGCTACACATTTCTTTGGCAAAAATAATAATAATTGAATTTGTATTTTTTTTTCAAATGTTTCTATTATTTTTTTATTTTGAATTACATTTTTTCTTTTTGCGATCATTGCAATACAATGTTACCATAGTAACATTGAACTACTCTGGGCAAATGATCAGAATTTTATTTTTTTTTTAACACATTATGATTGCTAATACCAATGTATTTCATTGATATTTGCAATCATTGTTACTGAATGAAACCGATTCATTCAGTCTATTGTTACGATTAGCTGTGATTGGGCAAAGCTGATCACATGATACAGGTGGGCTGTGATTGGCCCTGTCTGTATCATGTGACTGCCTTGACGAGTCACAGCTAACAACAAAATGATGACAGGAAGCCATCCATTGTATACAATTGACATGTGATCTGCTGTGATTGGTCACAGCGGTCACGTTACACTGGCAATGGGCCGGTGTAGTGATATGTCACTGGCTGTGTCCCATGGACACAGCCGGTGACAGACTGCACCACTGCGCGGCCCCGCGGCCGTGTGAACGTCTTGTTTTGACAGGACGTCATATGACGCCCAGTCACAACGAGGAGTGTCCTGCCCAGCCGTCAATTTCCTACAAGATGGGCAGGAAGGTAATAAACTGCTAAATACCTTTTCTCAGCAGTAGTTAGAACAGTCTTGTGACTTCTCTCAGTGTCCAGTACAGCACTGGTTAAAGTTTGTAGGAGGAGTTTTCTTTCTGCTCTAGGAGGATGCAAAACCCCTGGCCTTCTGTCTGAACAGTGCTGATTGGCCCTATGCTGATCACATGCACTCTCCCAAGAAAAAAAAACCTCTCTAGCAATACACACTAAACTGAGCATGTGCAGAGTGTCTCCACATGGTATGTCTTATCAGGGCATAAGAGGGAGACACTGGAAGAAGGGGAGGATCAGAAAAGTCAAGATCAAACAGCATTTTTAAATAATGCAGAGGATTAACCCCTTAGGTTCCACAGTGAGTATAACAAGCATGCTTTACTGCGTATGCAGACTGATTTTTACTGTTGTGGGTTTAGTAACACTTTAAGGCTTTTTATAAACTAGGATATACTGCAAAATAGAAAGGGACACGTAGCTCACCCCTCTTTAGCAGTACATACTTAGGCCTGGCCATAGATGGAGGGCTGAAGGAAAAAAAAACAAAACAAAGGATTCTTCCTCCATACACTTGAGGATGAATTTCAATCCATCTATGGCAAGTCTAACCCTTAACCATTACATCTGGTTGCTGGGACATGGGAAAGAAAGACACAGGTAGGTTTCAAACTTGTCAGAGCTGAAAGAGGTGTATGGGTGCTCCTTCCCCACTTCCATGTGACAGCACCGGGCCAACAAAGAGGCATTAAGTGCTGTCACGATGTGAGTCAAATGCTAATCTATAATTCACCAGTGTAAATGTAGCATTGAACAGAATTCCAGTCTGCAATAATCTATATTTCTATACTTCCCCATGAATGCTATGCAGTTTTCTTCCCTTTTAACATGTATCTTTCTAACCTATAAAAAAAAAAGATAACAAAAGAGGTCAAATGTTCATCCTTGGGCTTTTCCCCCTGCCTACTGGCCTACAAGAAGAATCAGGAGGAGCCATCATCGGCCACTCAGCAGTGATTGACATTTATTAGACATCCTGCTAAACAAAACCAATACACGCACCTTGCTTTGCCTGAATGTGCCCTGTGGAAGACAGTAAACCAGATGGTGTGTGCGTTCAGTCTAGATCACACTGCATAGCATAAAACACTAGTCTGAGCAACTCTTCTAAGCTCCTTACTGCTCCTGTATAAATAATAAATATTGTCTGACTCTGCAGTGGCATATTCCCATCCAGATGAAACTGGCTCTATGAAAGCACTGTGTACCACGTAGAACACCACAGCAGTAAGTGAAAGCGCCTGAAGCCCTAGAGCAGGGGTGTCAAACTGGTGGCCCTCCATCTGTTGCGAAACTACATGTCCCATCATGCCTCTGCCTTTGGGAGTCATGCTTGTAACTGTCAATCTTGCAATGCCTCATGGGACTTGTAGTTTGGCAACAGCTGGAGGGCCACCAGTTTGACAACTGTGCCCTAGAGGATAATGGGTGTCTACAGACAGGAAGTATATCTTCTTGAAATGCCCAAATAAAATTTGAAGGCATACTGTTATATTGTAAAGTGCTGAGCAAACTGTTGGCGCTATATAAATCCTGTATGATAATAATAATACCGTGGGGAGTGCAGGGGGAGAAAATTAAACAGCAACAGCTCACTAATAGGGACAAGATGGTGCTCCCTATTAACTATCAGCAAGCAGACTGACAATACTATGGAATGCAGTACAGCCTGATTGGCCTCTAGTGCTCTCACTTCCTTTCCTAGTCCACTGTGAATTTTATTGTACAGAAGAATAAAATACTAACTACAGTACAATTAAAGAAACATAACTGGATTTAAAAAAAAAATATTTATTATCTGCAGGGAATGCATTTAAATTAAAAAATGCCTTTACGACCTGTTGAAGTAAAAAAATGCCTCCCTACCTGTCCTAGACCTTTTTGCCCCTTATCACTTACCTGAGTCCATTACTTATGCAGGTCTATGCCTGGCTGCAGGTCTTCTCTCTCCTCTCCTTGCTCTCCCTACCCTACACTGAGAACAGCAGGAGCCATTTGCTTCTGTTGCTGTCAGGCAAACCCTGGGAGGAGGTAGTGTGGGGCGTGGCCAAGCCATGACTATACAGGGCGCTAAAGAAAAGGAAAGGGGGCGCTCTGTACAAAATTGTTGCAAATAAGTAGGACATCTTTTTTATTTTAACTTACAAAAAAAATAGCCTTTACAACAACTTTAAAGCGTGGCTAGATTGCAGCTCAAAAAACAGTTTTGACATCTGAGTTTTAAATGTGAAAGGCAAACACTTTTAGCACATTCAAATATTTTCATAATTAAGTAGATAAAGCAGAAAAGGCCATATTTTACTATGGTGGTGCAACTGGGTGGCAAAGTAACAATTAATGTGGAGACTATATTGATTTACTACATTGAATCACATTCTACATACCAACACTGTAAAAGAGTAAATTAAAAAAGCATCTCATAAAAAGAGTTGCTATAGTAAGACCGTCAGTGATTTATTTCAGTGTAATGTGACTCCGAGTCAGTGAAATAATTTATTGCTGTTAGCCGACAGTACAGATACTTTAATGCCCATTAAGAATGAAAGTCTTTGTCCCATGCAGTGAAATTCCAGACCCCATGAACAAAATACCCATCAAAAAGGAACAAAGGCATCTACTGTAACAACTGCACAGGTGTGTGATCTTCCTTGCCGCTCACAGACTCTGTACTGCTGCTAACAAATCATTGTGGCCCCTAGAAATGACTTACTGAGCTGCTTGTCAGGGTCTCCTAAGAAAACAATAATCAAATGACTGACACATTCCCACGTTTGTCACACTTGCACTATTTTTGTCCCACCTAAAAGCTACAGTGTCACTGAAAAGATAAAACCAAAAATAACGGATATCATTAGGGCTTGTTCATGTAATGTGTTGGGCGGTCTTGTCCAATGCAATTCCAATGTATAGACAAGGCAAAAGGCCTGGTTCCACCTTGGCATTTCACACCACTGTACTGCTCCTGTTATACAGTATGTTTTTTTCAGCACAGCCTAGTGCAATGCAATCCAGCAGCTAGCATCGCACTGCAGAAAATACAACTGAATGAAATGTTACTGTGTGATATTTAAATAAAGTTCTAACGAAAGAAGCATAGAGTGCAATGCGCTGTTTGCAGTACATCACATCACACACCAGCAGCAGTACAGTAGTGAACGCTGCTGGTGTAAATCTGTCCTGGGGGGTTATATATCAACAATTTCTTTAGATGGATTTGAATTAAAAACTTTAAAATATAAATTGTGCACCTCCCTGAAAAATGGCAGTGCACTTCCTGACATAAGACTAAGCCTAGACACTCCTGTCCTGCAGCTATATACAGGGTGATTGAAAAGTAACTCCCTATTTTAAACGATTTATACATTTTTTATATGAAGTAACTTTTTTCTCAATTCTTTAATGTATGTTCCTTAATCTATGATAATTAAATCTGTATTGTTGTTTTTCTTTTCAGATTGATTATTTTGTTTTAAAATTCGAAGCCCCATAAAGATGTCCAGACGTTTAACTGTACAAGAGCGTGCCCATTTAGCGGCACGCTACAAAGTTTGGAAATCAGTTGTTCAAGTGCAAAGATGGCGGAGGACCATCAAAGGAAAACATGCTCAGATCCATGCAAAGACCATCAAGAACTGTCATGCAAAACTCAAGGCGACAGGTTCTGTAATGCATGCTCAAAGAAGCAGTCACCCTTCCAATGCCAGTGTCCCGGAGGTAGTGAGAACAATTCAAGAAATGTTCACTCAGAACCCAAAAAAGTCCATTCGACAAGCAGCAAGGGAAAGTGGCCTCTCTTTTCACTGTGTATGAACTGTGCTCAAGAAGAATTTTAAATAAAACTCCATGTTTTGTGTGTTCTTCTCATATTCATTTTTTGTAAAAATAATGATTAAAAATAAATTATAAGATTTTACATATATATATATATATATATATATATATATATATATATATATATTTTTTTTTTTTTTGGAGCTTTCTGACAGAAAAAACGCAAAATTCTCCTAAACTCACCTAAACACTCTAGATCAGCGTTTTTTCTGTCAAGGGAACTGGCGTTTTTTTTAAGCCCAATGTGCATGGAGCCTAAGTGTGTAAATTAGGTCTAAACAGAGGGGAATATAAATGATCATAAAAACAAATTATGTACTCATATATGTCTTTACGCATTTAAACGCAAGTGTTTTACTGATTATTGCACAGGAACTTTGCTCCTAGAAATCACATAGTTACATAGTTAGTCTGGCTGAAAAAAAGACAAAAGTCCATCCAGTTCAACCATAACAAAAAAAGTAATAATCCTACACCCACAGTTTATACAGAGGAAGGCAAAAACCCAGCAAAGCATGATGCAATTTGCTCCTGCAGGGGAAAAAAATCCTTCCTGATCCCCTGAGAGGATATTCCCTGGATCAACTTTACCTATAAATGTTACTATCCACATACAATGGATAGTAACTTTGTAAATGGATTGTAACATTGCCTTTAAACGTCTGTAAATAAATTGCACCACAAAGCTCTTCTCCTGAACAAGCAACTGATGGCGTGTTTTTTCCCCTGTAAACACCCCTGCCTTTAAACGTCTGTGTATAAATTTGTGCACAAATGTTACTATCCAGTTATAGTCTGTGTATGCAAGAAAGAATCCAGGCCTTTTTTAAAGCGATCCACTGAGCTGGCCAGAACCAACTCTTGAGGGAGTCTATTCTACATTTTCACTGCTCTTACTGTAAAGAAACCTTTCCGTATTTAGAGATTACATTTCTTTTCCTCCAGACATAAAGAGTGCCCCCTTGTCCTCTGTGATAACCTCAGGGTGAATAGCTCTACACCGAGTTCACTATATGAACCACTGATGTATTTATACATGTTGATCATATCCCCCCTTAATCTCCACTTCTCAAGAGAGAATAAATTCAGTTCCTCTAATCTTTCCTCATAGCTGATCTCCTCCATGTCTCTTATCAGTTTGGTTGCCCTTCTCTGCACTTTCTCCAGTTCCCCAATGTTCTTTTTGTGAATTGGTGCCCAAAACTGAACTGCATATTCCAGATGAGGTATAACTAATAATTTGTACCGGCGTAATATGATATCTATCTCTCTGGAGTCTATACCTCCTTTAACAAAGAGAGGATTTTGCTCACTTTAGAAACCGCAGCTTGACATTGCAAGCCATTATTAAGCTTGTGATCTACCAGAACCCCCAGATCCTTCTCTACCATTCTACCCCCCCCCCAGTTGTACCCCCCCCCCCCCAGTATGTATGATGCATGCATATTCTTAGTCCCCAAGTGCATCTCCTTACATTTTACAATAGCTAAAAGATGCATTTTGAAGTGTTACTAAACCCCAAGGACTCATGCACACAGTCTAAAGCTGTGTTTTGCAAACAGGTTTAGGTGCACCAAGTGTTCGGACATTCATTCATTTCACTGGCCAAAATAAATTCATTTATTCTGGCCATTGTAGTGAATTAATGCTCAACCACTAAGCATGCCTAGTGTTTAGGCGTGTTTACACACGTTTTGTGTTCAATCTAATGTTATTGAAAAGAAAATTTAAAATTTAGCGAACAAAGTGTCAAAACACAGATATAAGCCCCAACAATCTGGGGCAAATACAAAATGAAAGAAAGACAACAAAAACAATAGCACCAAAAACAAACAAAGAAATTGGTGGATTGGTTTACAAATATTTTGGCACATCTAGCATTTTTGCACCACAAAGCTCCTCTCCTGAACAAGAAACTGATGGCGTTTTTTCCCCCCTGTAAACACTCCTGCCTTTAAACGTCTGTAAATGCCTACGTGTAATGGACACATAAGTTAACATAGAATGGTGTTTAAAGGCAGAAAGAAAAATGTCAAACACCTCTAAAAGACATATTTTTAATGCCCTGTGTACATGAGGCCTAAATTTAAAAAAAAACAAAAACACACAGTGCTGTAGACTTTATCGATTACCTAAATTAAAGGTTCTTTTTTACTTAAATGTTTTGGCTGCTCTCCAATCTGTAGAAAGTGCCCCCTTTCAGGTTACTGTCTTTAGGTGGCTCTATAATCTAACAGGGACCCATGGGGCCACTTTTACATGTGCACTCCCAGCCAGCTCAGTAGAGGAGTCATCTTATGTCCAAAGAAGCTCATGGCACCAGTGGCAAGCCACTCCTATGCTGCTCCCTCTAGAAGCTCATTGACAGAGGCTGGAGACTGCAGTGTTTCCACTGTACTGCTCATGTGAAAGGTTCTAGTATCTTGAAAATTTTTGTACACAACATTTGAAGGCATGATAAAAAAAAAATTTTCTAGGTAATGTTGCCGTGTTTGATATTACAGAGTGTTTAATACTACTTTAAGACTATAGTATTACACCAATGCTGATTGCTCTGAGAACTACAAAATCAACCCTTTATAAGTAAATTAAGCAGCTTTAAAATTAGGTCCATAACCTATATAAAAATCAGTAATTAACAATGAGAATCCATGGTTACATGTTCATCAATGGCAAAGTAAGCATTCTGGAAAGAAAAAAAGACTTACAAATAGGCTTTTTTTCTTCTGTCTCTTTTTCCGGTGTACTCAAGAAATGTTCTATATTTTTAGCACAATTATTACACTATTTCACAGGAAAAAGAATGCTATGTACATTTTTTCCAGGGCATGAATACCAGGTCAAAGAGTCCATTCCCTTCCTGTACAGTCACTTACACCCAAGCAAAGACAAAGTTATAATCTTCCTAAATTATTCTGGCTCTGCTCCATCTACAGAAGAAACTGTACACAGGCTGATAGAGCAACGAAGTCTACTCAGCTTGGCTCCTATTTACCGACTACCAGTGTATCTCATCATTTCTCAAACTAATATAGAACAACCAATGTTTTCATTCTACATTTTATGTGATACATACATATTTTTATATTTCCTTTTTCAAGTAGGTCAAGTATAGGAATGTATTTCTGCATGCGACAACATGCACGTTCAGGTACTTGCCAAGAAACGCCGGCAAGAGATGATCAAACTAGAACTAACATACAGGCTGGATTTAAAGAGAATTAAAATCATTTGCATGTATGTACAGGCACCACACCTACACAATGATACGACTGCCATCATGGATAGATAAACAAACTTATGCACAAGGCCAAAAAATAATGTAGGAGTAGCTCAGTTCCTCGGGGCACAGACTGACTATAATAATAATGTTTGAGACTCACGAGTCATCCCTCTGTAAGCTTTGAAAGTGTTGCCCATAGCAGTCAATCAGATTTCAGCTGTCATTTTCCTACTGCAGGCTGTCAAATGAAAGCAAGTGCCTGACTAGCTATGGACAACACAGTACTAACATCAAAAGTATAGTCAGGGATGGCTTGAGAAGTTGATTCAGTAAGCATTCATTGAGCTGTAAAGCATACCGTCTATACAAAGTCTTGATTATGTTAGTACCCTGTAAAAATGATTGATATATAAAGTGTATATAGAATATGTTTCTCAATATTCACACTGTTTATGGGTAGGTTTCTTCTTTGGCCTCATGCATGCTAGTGTCAAGAATGGACTGTTCACGTCCGCAATGTGAACATTCCTAAATTGATCAGATTGCATCCTATGGTCTTCTATGTAGGTTTGTATACAAGAGGTTTAGAAGCGTTTACAAACTCAACCTTTGGATGCATTTACCAAATCAAGAAAAATTTGCATTCACAGTCCATTTAGTGTTGGTTCGCAGAGTTAAATGTAGCTGAATGGGATGCAAATGCACCCAAACCTGCTTTAAGGGCCCATTCACCCAGGAATACGGTGCAGGAAAGTTCCTTGCAAGTTTCCCACACTGCACATGGACACGCCACCCTAGGGAAACACGCATGTGTGCCAGCTATTTTTAATGGCTCTCCAAACGCATCCTGCAAACACAGATTGCAGCCATAAGGCGGTTTGGTTCACCGCAATCTGAAAAAGTAATTCTTGCACTACTTTTTCAGTGTTCCAGTATGTTTGGCAGCTCATTGAAATAAATGGGTTTTCAAAACCGCGAATGTTCAGGAACGTGCACGTTTCTGTGTAAACTGACCCTAAAGCACAACTTCTAATCTAAAAAAAAAGTGATGTAGGAAACATAAAACTTGTTTATTTTTCCCAGATGACTTCAGAAAAGCCAAACACTGGAGTACCAGTGTTCATGAGGCCTTTCTGATTTCAGAAAACCATGGATCCTTTAAGCATATTAAGCAATAATACATGGGCAACACAACAAACATTGCATTAGAATCAAAGTTATATTGGCCAGTGCATTCAATGTCATTCATTTCAACAACTACCAATCACCTCATCTGAACTTGTTTTGACAAGCCTGGAGATGTTAAAGCTAAGCCACACTGCAGTGTCATTTTGTCCATAGACATGCATTACAAAAACACCATTCGTGGCTATATGTGCATAAATGCCAGCAGTTGCATTTACATAAAAATGCAGAAGGTTTTTAAAAATACGCCACTATGCGTTTGAGTGTAAACGTGAGTGCTGGAGTTACACACATATAGCTGCATGCAGCATTTTTGAAATGCATGTACATGGGCAAAATATGCTGTAGCTGTGACTCCCATGTGCCACAACAGGCGTAATTTACTTTGTATGACCAAACAACTTAAATATGCCCTTATAGCACTGCATGTCTTTGTATTTGTTATTAAAGATAAATTACGGTGAGCATTTTTATTTTATTATTTTATATAGATGTATTGCTTTATATTTATCTGACTGGGTAGGATAATCAAAGCCCTGCTGCATTCAATTATTGAATAACCAGCCTTGTGTGAATTAGCCCTTATATGTTTTTAACTGCGCTCAGCAAAATAATCAAAAGTAGGCGCACACTTCAGGAGCTCTATTTTGTAGATTTAATAAACCCTAATTGACACCCCTGCTTCTGCTTGGCCTGTTCCATACACAACTAGACATGGACAGGACTCTGGTGTACTGGAAAAGCCCATATCTATCAACCACATGCAAAAAGCAAAATGAAAGTAGCATATGCAATAATCCAAATTAACAAGCCATAACTCAATATACTGCAGTAACAAAACAACACATCTGATAGTTCACTAAGGTTACTGCTTTCATGTATTCTCACTTGTTTTATTGAATAAATATGTATACCCTTTGTCTAAAAGTTGCAAAGCAAAGGATATTTTTCAATGAAAGGAATAAATGAGACAAACATACAAACCTTGTTGTGTTTCTTGCTCATTTGACTTTGGACTGCTTCTTGCTCTGCGGTCAGTTTTTTTAAGTCCTGTTACACTGTTTACACTTCCGCAGCTGGCTCCATTGTGAGCTTTGCCATTGCCATTGTATACAGTCGTACAGTTCCCTATATGGTTTTTGTACAAAGTGGATGGAGGACTGTTCAAACGGTTTTGTCTGTCGATCTGTTTGAGCTTTTTGTGCTGAGGCTTGCAGTACTGGTCTTCTCGTGTGATATAACTGGACATCCCAAACAGTGGTATGATTTCTGAATACAAGGAAAATAATTTGTTATATCATATATAGATAACAAACAACAACTGCAATAAAAAAGACACCAAGTGTAATGTAGAACTCTTTCTGAATCATTTTATTTTTTTTAATTGAAAGGTTAAAACTTCTTTAAAGTTTTAATTGCTGTCAGTATGGATGTGGAAGGTAGCGCTGGACCTTGCCTGGAATGATTGTCTATGGCTACTTTAATTATAGAGGTAGCAAAATTGGAAACTGGAGTGCCACACCACTGGTAGGAGATCCAGATACAACGTTATTACAGTAGAAGTCAGAGGGACAACCCAAAGACTATCCAACGTGTCTTGAGGGTCCAACAACACCCCCTTCATCAGGGCTTGATTGAACACAATGTGAATGAACTAGAAGTGATCCGGATCTTTAAAGTTATTTCTTCCAATATGATTACATGTAAAGGCCTTGGGAGCAGCTGCTGATTTCGCTGCAAACTTATGGAGGTATCCTGAATCGATTTAAATCCACTCATATTTCACTAGTCATTAATTTCTATTCCGGGGGTCAGCAACCAGTAGATCATGCTCTACCAGTAGATCTTGGGCAGGTGTCTGGTAGATCACGAATTGAGCTTGCTGACCCATCATCCCAGAGCAAACAAAAGTGCAATGCAGAGGGACTACTTGTAAAGTTGGAGCTGTAGTAGGCAGCAAGAGCCACATAAGCTGATGACTCCTCTGTAGTGCTGGCTCCTGTCCCATAAGGAGTGATACCAACTGCACTCCACCTTTTAACCCAGCTAGTGCTCTCCAGAGTGGTGCCAGCAGCAGGAAAGAAAAGATCTTCAGGTCAGTATGAATTAATACACTGGGCTGCTTTCACACTGCTGTGCTGCGGTTTATCCACACCGTGGGTGCAGGGCAGTTTACCTGCAACTTTACTGTGGGTTTGCTGGACTTAGCCATAGACTACTATTATATCCTGCGTGTTTGGCGCACTTTGAAAGTGCTCCAAAACTCCATACAGTTGTAGGGTGATTGCAGAGTGGCCCCATTTACTTGAATGGGTTGTGATTGCCGAGCAATGCACGAGATTGCGACATAGTAGAGGTCTAAATCAGGTGTGAGGAGGCGACACCGTGCCCAGTGATCTTTGACTTCTCCTATGTTGTTCAGGTAGACCTCTACCTTTTTAAGGTTGCCTACCCCTGCTCTAGTCTCTTGGACTTGCTGCTTGCTTTGTCCTGCCTTTCCCCTATTTCTATTGTAACATGCTATGCTCCACTGAATAGTTTACACAGGTACGCGTTTCTTATTCGCTGCGAATGCTGCCAGTGGTTTCCAGGGCATCAATGGACTGAACTTACTCTTAGCTGCTCAGATCAATGCTGTGTATTCAGATGCTACAGCAATGACAGGGAAGTTCTCTTCTCTGTGCATCTGCTCACACTAGCTACACTGACTCCCAACATTCAGCATACAGGCAGCAGTCTGTGAGACAGGCCAGCGTGTACAGCAAGTAAAAATATCCCTCCTATTACCTATGACAAATTCTGGGTGATTTGGAAACCCTTTAATGACATTACAGTGATTTAAAAGATAAGTTCACCTTCGGTAACATGTTACACATACCACCAGTTTCTAGGGTGGAACTCGTAGCATGTTCCCACTCCTGCAGCTGCATGGCAATCTGAGCCCTGTGTGTAACAGCAGTACGGGGAGAAGTTCCCCATACCAACTGTCACTTTTTTAAAAGAATGCGGCCATGCGGAGCTTCGCCCACAAAGGTTCTATTAATGAATCAACTACAAGTACAGACATTCTTTGCAGATGTCAGCTTGTAGTTCTTAATGTAATAACATGGCACCTTTGAGGGCTCTGGTAGATGGTTGATTCTTCCTGTCAGTGTGTGAAACTGCCTGCATGTACAATGTACAAGCAGTCAACCTACATTGACAGTCTGCAGGAGTCCTGCGTGGCACCAGCGAACTGAAACAATACAATGCCAAAAACACTCCCATTACTTAGACCATAGAACGCCAGAAAATGAGATGTCATATAGGGTGTATAAGGGTCCAGGAGTCAGCACATACCACTGGTGCCTGTAACAGATGTAACTGGAAAGAGTGTCAGAGCGTCCTGCTTAGTATCTGCATCAGGTGACACTCGGGTTGGCAAGAGGTGAGGGACAGTGAGCCCGGGCAGGACAAGCCACTTATCACCAATATAAATAGTGCCGTTTGTATGAGCCATGGTCTCTTTCCAGTTGCATGTGTTACAGACACCAGTGAGGGGGGTATGTGCTGACTCCTGGACTCTTGTACACCCTATATGACATCCCATTTTCTGGTGTTCTGTGGTCTAAGTAATGCAAGTGTTTTTGGCATTGTGCTGTGAGGATTTTGGGCTATATGGTTCCATCTGATGAAGTAGATGAAGTGTATTATGGGAGTTTGGTTTTCCCTCTTCCTTATGGCTTCCTGATGATTTGTTTGTAGTTTCTCTTTTCTTTTCTTCCTGCAGTTCATACGGGAAAGGCATTTATGTGTAAGCCATCTCCTATGTGTAAATCTCAGTGTGGATTCTGTCTGAGGAAGCTGACATGCGAAACAAGTGGATTCTACATGCTGATAGAACACTGTAACAATTTTTGTATGAAGGAAGAAACATGTTGTAACTGGATTTAATATAATGTCTTTTAACACGTGGATTGCAGTTTTATCCAATTTTATAAAATATATTTTGACTTTATACACTGTTGTTACTTGTATTTTCCTATTATTGGCACATTGTAGAGTTCTACTTTTGTTTAGGGATCTCCCCAATTTTGCAATGGATGTGGGAACCCCATTTTTTTTAAGTACAATATTTTGGGATGATGCCTTTATGGGGTGTGTTTTTGCATATGCTCATCTCACATTGTTAGGCTAATCTGTGTATAACTTTTTTAAATTAATGTTTCCACCCTTTGGCCACTTTAGTTAATAGAAAGTTGTTCTATACATACATTTTCATGACAGAATTAACTTTAAAATCAAGCCATTTACCTTGCTCTCCATAGATTGCATGGGGAAGATGATGCGGATAGAACTGGGGAGGTATATCCCCCGGCCCCGTGACTGGCGGATAAAACGGAGTATGTGAGTTGTGTAGGAAATGCGGATGGTGTGCAAGGTATGGAGGTAAATGATGAGTTGGAGAGATGGCGGATGGATAGCTGGGAGGGTAACAGTCTGGGGATTGTGGTGTAACCACTACACGTCGAACTCCTGTGCTGTCTTCTATAACCTACAGAAGAAAATAATCAAGACAAATTCACACAAAGAAAAACACAAATCAAATTTATTTTATTTATGTGCAAAATGTAGTAAAAATGAGTAGCTATAATCACCCACAGCAAGCAATCAAAAATAATCTCTCGCCTGATTTAGTTTTAGTAATCTGATTGATTGCCATAAGCTATCACAGGCTAATGTTGACACTAAGTGGTGCATTCATACAAAAATGCAAACTGATTCCCCTATTGAAAGTGCATGCAAACAAAAATTTTATTAGGCTATTTCCTGTTGTAAATCAATGAAAAAAATGCATCCAGCAGAGGAAATAGCCCAATAACATTTATTTTTGGCCAATTTGTGCACAACAAACATACATGCACTTTCAGTGAGTGAATTGCTATGATTTTTTTCAATACAGCCCTAATTGTTAACCATTTATGTAATTTTTCAGTTTGATCATATAGTTTGAACATATATTATATAGGGATATAGCATACTGTATATAGTTTTCTTTTTAAAATGAAAAAAGAGCACTATTAGTTACTATGACTACAGACAGTTATAGCCCAGGTATGCAAGTTAGGTAGTTTGCTTATAGGAAGTAAACAACATGAATAAATGCATTTTTTCTACCAAGGTATTGACCTAATTTTGCTGAAAATATTAAAGTATGCTTTAAGGTGCCAGCATAGCAGTTTAGGAATTACATACTAACACTTGTTCTTTCAGATCCACTACAACTTTCAACAGTGATAATACAGTTGTGACCAAAATTATTCAACCCCCACTGAAATTGAGTGTTTTGGCCAGTTTGACATTGCTTTTGATCATTCAGTCATCTTGCTTACATTTACATTAAAGAGGCACTTGTAGGTCAGACAAATATAACATAACAGTTATAATGAAATAACCACAAATGTCTTTTCTGTGCTCACAGCATTATCAGTTTTATTCAACCCCCAAGTGACATTCAATCTTAGTACTTAGTACAGCATCCTTTTACAGTTATAACAGCTTTTAAACGTGAAGCATAGCTTGACACAAGTGTCTTGCAGCGATCTACGGGTATCTTCGCCCATTCTTCATGGGCAAAGGCCTCCAGTTCAGTCACATTCTTAGGCTTGCGCACTGCAACTGCTTTCTTTAAGTCCCACCAGAGGTTCTCAATCGGATTTAAGTCTGGTGACTGCGATGGCCACTCCAAAATGTTCCAGCCTTTCCTCTGCAACCATGCTCTAGTGGACTTGGAGGTATGCTTGGGATCATTGTCCTGTTGAAAGGTCCAACGTCTCCCAAGCCTCAGGTGTGTGACGGACTGCATCACGTTTCCATCCAATATCTCCTGGTACTGAAGAGAATTCATGGTACCTTGCACACGCTGAAGCTTCCCTGTACCTGCAGAAGCAAAACAGCCCCAAAGCATGATTGACCCTCCACCATGCTTCACAGTAGGCAAGGTGTTCTTTTCATCATAGGCCTTGTTCTTCCTCCTCCAAACATAGCGTTGATCCATGGGCCCAAACAGTTCTAATTTTGTTTCATCAGTCCACAGAACACTATCCCACAACTTTTGTGGTTTGTCCACATGGCTTTTGGCATACTGCAGTCGACTCTTCTTATTCTTTGGAGACAGCAAGGGGGTACGCCTGGGAGTTCTGGCACGGAGGCCTTCATTACGCAGTGTGCGTCTTATTGTCTGGGCTGAAACTTCTGTACCCACATCTGACAAATCTTTTCTCAGTTCCTCAGCAGTCACACGGGGACTTCTCTCCACTCTACGCTTCAGGTAGCGCACAGCAGTCGAAGTCAGCATCTTCTTTCTGCCACGACCAGGTAGCGTTTCAACAGTGCCCTTTGCCTTGAATTTGCGAATGATGCTTCCTAAGGTGTCTCTTGGTATGTTTAACATCTTTGCAATCTTCTTATAGCCATTGCCCTTCCTGTGAAGAGAAATCACCTCTTCTCTTGTCTTCCTGGACCATTCTCTTGCCTTCACCATGTTTGTAACCACACCAGTAAATGTCTAGAAGGAGCTGAGTATCACAGTCATTTTAAAGCTGCCTAATTGGTGCTTATTATGCTTGATTGCTGCTCGGTGACATCCACAGGTGTTTTCAATACCTGATGGAAAGCACCTGTATGAACCTCTGTTCTTCAGAGTGGTAGTCTTTAAGGGGTTGAATAATTGTGGCAATGAAGAAACCACATAAGAACCATTTACTACTGTATTACATAAACAATTGATGTCATTTTAGTTGCATTTGGGTAGTTACAACGTCCTTGTAGGATTTGATTCTGAATACAATTCCAAATGTACACTATAGTCCCTAAACCCCTTTACAGCATTGGGGGTTGAATAATTTTGGTCACAACTGTAGATTTCTCTGTTACTGTGTTCTAACCTCCCACCTGCAGAGGAGGTGTTATTTCATGACACTTACAAACACCTAGCCACCCACAGTAATGTCAGGATACATAGTCAGGGAAAACAAGCCTATCGGAGCCTTTCCACAGCAGTCATCAGATGTAGCCATCATCAGTCTGTCTAATATTAGGACTGGAGTGACCAAGTACATTGCTTAACTGCCTACAAGTGAGGTCACCAACCTGGCTGTTCTGTCTGCTTGGGCTATGTAAATCTCAGGTCTTACAGAACAAAATAATATGCAATTCAACTGAGTATTTACCTCTTGGTCTAGAGTTTAACTTTAAAAACAACCGATGCTAATAAAATACAGTACTGAGTTTCAATACCAAGAACTGCTTCAGTGTAACAAAAAAACTCTATGGTATTTACTGTGCATCATGTCACTTCTGAAGTTTGACATTATTACTAATGGTAGGTGTTTGTACCTGTGAGATGTAACCAGGAGGCACATGTATTGGAGGGATGGACCCATTTGGAGACATCATTGGAACTTCTGCAGGACCTAAGGCAAAAAAAAAAAAGTATTACCGTTTTTATATATATATATATATATATATATATATATACACGCTTTAACCCAAACATAGGATATAAATACAGTAAATGCAGAACATGCTGTATATCGAATATAAAGTGATGGTAAAATAGCAACATTCATCTTTACTGAAACTAAGTACACAAAGACACTAGTAAAGACTTAGGCCCCTTGCAAAATTCGCACCTGGGAGGCGCCGGGTGAAGTGCAGCCTCCAGCCCCACTGCCTGCAGCCTGTCAAAGTCTATAGCACGAGTCTACTACACTGCAGCTGACAGGGCTGAATGCTGTAATGAGTGGCACTCGCTTTTAGAGCCCAAATCATTCAGGGACGAATGCCTGGAAGGCAGATGTTCTGCAATACAAGCATGTGTGCTTGAACACATAGGGCCCCAAAACACAATTACCACTCGGTACAATGTTCAGCCCTGTTCAGCTGCAGTGTGACTTGACATTGCACGGGTAACTTCCAGGCGCACTAACACACCATGATCACACACACAGGGGCTAGACACTGAGGGTGCAAGGGGCCTTAGGTGCAGGAGAAATCATCTGGGAAGTATAAACAACCATTATACTTCCCAGATCACTTTTTCTTGAGTTTAGATGTTACTGACTTAAAGTAGGTTTAGCTGCATTTACTGTAATAGCAATTAAATGCACTTAGAGTGTCTAATCAGAACCTGGACACAGAATTCTACTTTCTCAAGTCAACTAAACTGACTGCACCTTAACGCACGTAAACCATCAGTGTGAATGGCACCACTGAAAAATCATTACATGCATTTACTGGATATGCTTTTAGAATTTAAATAAAAATAGTGCAGCGCTAGAGGTAATAACATGCGTTTCTCTGATTTATTTATTGTGAACTTGTTAAGTATTTTAGATATTTATGGTTTAAACGCACCCTTAGTCCTTGTGCATTTCTTATAGGAGTTATTCGTTTTATTACCTCTAGCGCTGCACTATTTTTATATATTTATTTGAAGGCATATATGTTTTTTCCTTTTAGTGTATTAGCTGCTTTTATGATCTAGCGCTCGCTTAACACTTTATACTATTTTATGCTTTTAGAATTTTCTGCAGAATACATATAAGCGCTGGTTTGCCAGTGTCTGTGTGAATGATGTCTTAGACTCTATAAAATTCTATAAAAGTAAATCACAGTAATGCAGTATATTTTGGAACAATGTATTCCAGACAGTAGAGAAACATATACAATTTATACGCTGAGACATTTAAGACTGATTAGCCAAGGCCATTCTCAGCAGCTTTACTAAGGAAGAAACACGTTGCATGGATGAACAAGTTCTCAGCCATGATGTTTACAGAGCTTTAAAGCCTTCTCCTGAATTCCAGATACTAGTGAGATGAATGCAAAAAACAGGAAAGGTTTGGAGATAATTCTGTAGGAATCATTACACAGTTCAGGATGTCAGGAAGTCATTGATCAAAACCACTGAAGAGGTGCTAATCAGCACTACCTCATAGTATTTGATTTACATTTTGTAAGGCTGCTTCACACCACAATTACACAGAAACACGGAGTGATTCAGTGACATGTGATTTATCAGCCCATTCCTTTGAATGGGTTGAAATCGCACTGGATCACATCAAAAGTAGTGTATGCACTACTTTTAAAAGCTCACTGCAACCAGATCACATGGTACTGTGGTACCATGCATTCCAGTGAAGGCAAATTCACTGCGTTTGCGATCTGCTTTAGGGATGTCATTAGGAATCTATATCTGCAGATTGCACACTAAGTGCATTTGGCATGCGGTGTGGGAAACCCATGTTCCGTGCACATATCCTGCATTGTGTTCCAGAGTGAATGGGAAAAAGGGAAAAATTTGACTTCCAGGCTTCACCCATATCTGCTTTACAGGTAGCCTGAAGTTTATATCTCTTTGAATGTAATGTTGTCAAATATATTTGTATATGAATGATTAGTAGCAATAACAGATCTTTGATCAATATTTGGGGGGGATCCTCTGATCTTGTAAATTTCTAATCCTCTCCAATAAATAGATTGCCGTATGAATATAAAAGGAGTTTCCTAAATCCCTAAAACAAATGCAAATCGGCAAATCAAGCTAAATGTAAGCGTATTGGTATCACGTACTGGGCACACGAAAAGCTGTCTGGCGCGCCATGTTGTTCGAGAATCATAGGTTGGCTATGACGGTTTTGTAGAACAGTTACACACTGCAGCCCCAAATAGCTAGGACTGTACCTCCATAGCCTTAACCTAGTCACATTTCAAAGAGCCTGTTATCTCAACTTAGGGACAGTAGACTTCAGCACACAGGCCTGGCAGGATGTCTGTTAATTTCTGCTGGCCATAAAAATCTACAGAATAACACTTCTCTCTGACCTATCATATAGCAATCACAAAATCCTTCAGTTCTATCATGCATGGTGTGTAGGCAATAAAACCCATTAGGGATACATTGCATGCAGTAAAATATCATAACCAAAGCTAATGGGAATCATAAAGCAGTCAGGCTTATGGTGACCTTTCGTAGGTCCCCGGTCCAACTAAAAATTTCAAAAACTACAATTCATAAAATCAGACAGGACCAAGACACATCAATATTAAGTATATATTTGAATAGGGAATATCATACCAAACAAATCGAGAACATACATGACTAAGCTATAGTATACAGAAAGCGAGATAGCAGTCAAATACCTCCTAGGTGACAGGGCTATCCGAGATAGCCTGTGTTTAGTATCCCTGGACACAAAATAAAATGCTGAACAATAATCTACCAGAATGCATCCAGTGCATATTGGAAGATATTATTAATATAAAACGGTATGTAAGGGAGGGCCATGATATAGTTATAAACACAGTAACCTTCCCGTGGCCACCCCTCAGCTGCTTAATTGGTCAGATGGTCTCTGACAACACCCCCTTGATATCAGAGAAAAAGGAGACTGCTCCTGAAGTTGACAGCTCTCATTTTAACATCAAACCAAGGAACTGTCAAGTCATATGAGAGCCAGTGTACCATCTTGCTTGTTTGGACTTTGCAAGTATTTGCCTTTTTCACCTCTTTGTCTTGCTGTTGCTTGTTCTGTTTGTTACTTTGTAATATCTTTGTTTTTGTAAATATTTTACTTGCACCATTTTACCCTTTTCGCTATTAAATAATATTTTGAAAAGTGTTAAACAATTTCTAAATGTGCTAAGGCAAATTAAAAGAATATCCGTCTCTTGAAGCTTGCTACTGTAGTATAATCTCTGAATATACCTGTCTGTGGTGTACACACACTGTCACTACACACAATTTTTGTCATTACTGTTATTGTGAAGGGTTGATGGGCCTAAAGCTACCTGGTGGCAGTTTGGAGTTTAAAGGGTTAATTTCTTAGTTAACCACTTGCCCTCCAGAGGATTTACCCCCCTTCCTGACCAGGCCATTTTTAGTGATACGGCACGGCGGTATTTTAATTGAAAATTGTGAGGTCATGTAACACTGTACCCAAATTAAATTTATGTCCCTTTTTTCCCACAAATAAAGCTTTCTTTTGGTGGTATTTGATCGCCTAAGTGTTTTTTATTTTTTGAGCTATAAACAAAAAAAGACTGACAATTTTGAAAAAAAAAACACAATATTTTGGACTTTTTGCTGTAAACCATCCAGTAAAAAAATTTAAAAAATCAAATTTCATCATAAATTTAGGCCAAAATGTATTCTGCTATATGTCTTTGCTAAGAAAAAATCCCAATACATGTAAATTAATTGGTTTACATGAATGTTATAGCATCTACAAATGGCAGTTTATATACTGGAATTTTTTTTATACTAGTAATGGTGGCGATCAGTGACTTATAGTGGGACTGCGGTGGGTATTCTGACACTGGGCAGGAACTGACTAACTACCACTGACATCCCAAGTGACACTAATACAGTGATCAGTGCTAATAAAAAGCACTGACACTGTACTAATGACACTGGGCAGGAAGGGGTTAACATCTTGGGTGATCAAAGGGTTAACTGTGTGTGTTTTACTCTTTGCTTTGTGCTGTGCTTTACTGTGTAAGCACGCTGCTTTGTATTGCTCTGCTATATAGAGTAATACAAAGTAGAATGCTGGAGCTGACAGAGGAGAGATCTGTATTGTTTAGATACAGACCTCTCCCCATCAGCGATATTCGGCGATTGCCGGGTGCCAGCGGGGAATCACCAGCCAGGCCCCCTACCCACAAATACAAAATCTGTGATTTTGCGCAGCCCTGCTGCCCTGTAGCAGTAGTTCTGCTATAGGGCAGTCAAGGAGCGGTTAACTTAACCCAGTGACAATCGCTTTCAGTCTGTTGACACCTAAATTGTGGTTCCACAAGCTGGAAAAATCTCTGTGCAGGGTGCGGCTGAGAGTGTCATTGTTGCATGAGTGACAGCGTGGTGTGAGGTGGACCAGTCTTTTGTCACGAGTTGGGGAGAAGGGCAGTGGTCGGACACAAGTGTTCATCACAGTAAGCAGTGATGCAAATTTTTATAAAGACCCAGGACAACCCAGCAGATCAGTATCAAAAAAATTGAAAAATGGGCAAATAATCTCATTCATATAGGAGGCACTCAATTTTACAGTAATCTTGGATTTCAGCAGCATGCAAGGTCTCAGACTCAGCCACACGCTGTTACCATTATAGATGGGCCTAACTATCCCTGTTGGACTTCATTTATTTGACACTATGACGCTTGCAACAGTAAAAGTAATACTCTGGCAAGAAGGGGAGAGGCAGAGCCATCCAGTGAGGTGACCTCTGATCTGGTGTCCCTACAGTAAGGTGAACTTAGGTGATTCAGCTCATAACAAGTCAAACAAAAATGGAGATTTATAAATAGCCTTTAGAGCAAGGTACACATTGAAGGGCTTTGGACACAGCAAACAAAACAAAATGTATTTCCGAGCACATTTACCAGCTGGCCAGCAAAAAATTAAAACAAATTACACTGTCTATCAATATGCATTCTTAACTTTAATACAACAAAAACTTAGCTATCGGTTCTAGATATAGACTCTGCAATACTATTCCTATACCGGTTTCTTGTTTATCAGTGTTTTTCCTATAGAGATAACACAGATAAAAAATAAACAGGTATTGTAGCATTACCATTGCTTCATACTTGACAGTTGAACTTTACCTCCAGCATGAGTTTTTAATATCATGAGCCTTCACAAGGGCAGATAGTGGAGAAAGCATGCAGCAGAAATTAAGCTCTACAGAAGCTAAACATATTCTGAAAAAGAACATGTGCAACAAGGGCTCTTCCCACCATGCTCAGTAAGACAGCATTCTTGGTGACACCAAATTAAACATATTCTTGGTGACACTAATTCTGGACAACACATCACATTCTGCTGCCTCTCTAACAGGCACTTCAGTCAGTCACAGGTAGCAATCGACCTCACTGACCCCTAAATGTCATCATGTGTGTTTATTGCATCCTTCACCTGCACCCTCACTTGTGCCAGACCTACTTTCATACTGTATCTCATGCTGGAACCCTGGCAATGGGGCCTACTGAACCAATAAGCTAACAGATGATAGCCTGCTGGATATCAAAAAGTCCCTGCAACCTACCCATTTGCAGAACACATCATAGCAGGCAACTAAAGATTAGCATATAACGGTTCCATTTCAGTCCAGATTATTCTGTTATGATTATCTGCATATGTTTTTACATGAATGAAAAAATAATTATAACATACTCTTACTAATTCAAAATAGTCCTAAGGATCGATTTTTATTGGCAGTTCCGTTAAGAACAACCTGCCTAATTCATGCAAGATTTGTGCCAATGATGGTAAAATTACCAAAATGTGCTGAAAATTCAGGTAGTTCTTACTACTGCCACTGTTTAAACCCATTGCTATGACAGTGACAGATTCCTAAAGAATTACTGGCAGTTCTCACATTAAGAAACTGGCGGTAATCAATTTAGCTCTGATCTGGCATACTGAACTGTACCAGACCACAGGAAAATTGTGCCTGGGATCACCTCTTCCAAGTGATCCTGTGCATAATACACTTAAGCATTTCTGGGAAAGGTTCAGAACATTCACACTACACAAACAAACTGGACCAAGGGGTGGCATGGCTAAAACTGCTAGTGTGTCCTCCTAACTTTCTACAATGGAGAAATACTTCCAATGCCATACTAGAGAGAGAAAAACTAACTTATCAGCATAGAGCTGTCCAAGAAAATGTCAAAAAGTATAGTCTGTTTGGTTATCATCCTACTTGTTGGACTCTCCTTCCCTATAAATACAGTACTTAGTTGACTTGTCTTATCCTCTGCTACACTAATTTTTGATGATCCTGGATGTTTTCTGGTGCTGAATATACATCTTTGTATCTTTATCTGCCCTTTAGGGGTTCTCCTGTGTAGACATTTGTTTCACGAAAATTTTTTCCTGGGTTTTAAAGTTTTTATACAAAATACACAAATCTGTTTGCATATAATATGTAGTACTGGGAGTAAGGTAAGGTATGACAGAGGCAGGTACACAGTAGCAAACTCATCTTGGCACAAGAGCAATGCACAAGGATTCATCATAAATGAGTTGAAGATTTATAAATGCACAAAGCCAGCCTCGACATGGCATACAGTTGCAAGAAAAAGTATGTGAACACTTTGGGATTACGTGGAGTTTTGCATGAATTGGGCATAAAATGTGCTCTGAACGTCATCTAAGTCACAACAATAGAAGAACACAGTCTGCTGAACATAATACTACACAAACATTAGATGTTGCCATGATTTAATTGCACATAACATGTAAATATTCACAGTGCAGGGAGGAAAAAGTATGTGAGGCCCTAGCTTAATGACTTCTCCCAGAGCTAATTGGAGCCAGGAGTGAGCCAACCTTGACTCCAATCAGTGTGATGATATTGGATGTGTTGCTGACAGCTGTCCTACCCTTAAGAAACACACACCTGTTTTGGGTTTACTGGTTTCAAGAAGCACTGTCTGATGTGAACCATGCCTCACAGAAAAGTGCTCTCAGAAGACCTACGATCAAGAATTGTTGACTTGCATGAAGCTGGAAAGGGTTACAAAAGTATCTCCAAAAGCCCTGATGTTCATGTGTCCACGGTAAGACAGACTGTCTACAAATGGAGAAAGTTTAGCACTGTTGCTACTCTCCCTAGGCGCGGTCATCCTGTAAAAATGACTGCAAGAGCACAGCGCAGAATGCTGCATGAGGTAAAGAAGAATCCCAGAGTGTCAGCTAAAGACCTACAGAAATCTCTGGCACATGCTAACATTTTTGCTGACACATCTACAATAAGGAAAACATTAAACAAGAATGGAGTACATGGGAGGACACCACGGAGGAAGCCATTGCCGTTGAAAAAGAATATTGCAGCACGTTTGAAGTTTGCAAAAGAGCACCTGGATGTTCCACAGCACTACTGGCAAAATATACTGTGGACAGATGAAACCAAGATTGAGTTGTTTGGGAAGAACACACAACACTATGTGTGGAGAAAAAAAGGCCCAGCACACCAACATCAAAACCTCATCCCCACTGTGAAACATGGCGGAGGGAGCATCATGGTTTGGGGCTGCTTTGCTGCCTCAGGGCCTGGACGGATTGTTGTCATTGATGGGAAAATGAATTCCAGAGTTTATCAAATCATTTTGCAGGAAAACGTACGACCATCTGTCCGCCAACTGAAGCTCCGCAGAGGATGGGTGATGCAACAGGACAATGACCCAAAGCATACAAGTCATTCAACAAAACAATGGCTGCAACAGCACAGAATACGCCTTCTGGAGTGGCCCAGTCAGAGTCCTGACCTCAACCCGATTGAAATGCTGTGGCATGACCTTAAGAGAGCGATTCACACCAGACATCCCAAGAATATTGCTACACTGAAACAGTTTTGTGAAGAGGAGTGGTCCAAAATGACTCCAGATCTTTGTGCAGGTCTGATCTGCAACTACAGGAAACGTTTGGTTGAGGTTATTGCTGCCAAAGGAGGGTTAACCAGTTATTAAGTCCAAAGGTTCACATACTTTTTCCTCCCTGCACTGTGAATGTTTACATGTTATGTGCAATGAAACCATGGCAACATCTAATGTTTGTGTAGTATTATGTTCAGCAGACTGTGTTCTTCTATTGTTGTGACTTAGATGACGTTCAGAGCACATTTTATGCCCAATTCATGCAAAACTCCACGTAATCCCAAGGGGTTCACATACTTTTTCTTGCAACTGTAAGAGGCTTTCCAGGAGAAGGGCATATTGTCCAAAACACTTCCACTTGAGCTAGAG
Source organism: Staurois parvus (assembly GCF_062004578.1). NCBI lineage: Eukaryota > Metazoa > Chordata > Amphibia > Anura > Ranidae > Staurois > Staurois parvus. Next base: position 17,154,888 of record NW_028317951.1, on the reverse strand, counting down.
CAGAAAGGAGGGAAAGGGACAAAGCATAAACATCCAGAAAAAAAACAGGACACCAGAAAAGGGGAGGTGGAAAATGAAGAGTAGCCACCTGTAGTCTACAATGGCCTGTAGTTAGAGAAAAAGGGAGCAGAGAGACTTGGAGAGAAGGAAATTTGCCTGGGGGGAAGAGAGGGGAAGAGGGAAGGTTTCCAGTACGATCCAGTCTGCTGTACAAACCACTCAGGCTACCTGAGAAGTAATATAGATAGCAAAGAGCGGTAAAGGCCGAATTGATCGCTAAAAGTAATCTACGAGTCCCAAATCTTCAGGAACGTAGCAAGGGTATCCGTTAGGATGAAAGTGAGTTTCTCGGGAAACATGGTCCCAATAAGCCGCTGTTTGACCTCAGCGAAGTTCAGAAATGGTTGGTGCCAGGTTCTGGCCAGTGTCTACCAAGCTGCCAGAAAGACAAACCCGTAGATGAGAAAAAGGAGAGAAGCGCCTCTAAGTGCAATAAGTCTTTTAATTCAAGTCTAAATGTAGAAACACTCACATGTGTGAAGTAATCATAAGCTTAAAAACCGTGCTTAACAATAGTTAACGGTGGGGTGGTAACCCGGGTGAAGAGCCGTCATCTTACTGCGATGTGGGGAGGTCAGCTCTCAGCTGGAACAGAGTGGTGGCTGGAGGGGAACAGCGGTGAGGCCGGCCGGCATGCACGTGTTCCCTCAGAGCCGGATGGAACGCACGCTGGAACGTAGCGGCGGCGTGGCCATGATGACGTCAGATCCCAGGGTGCACTGCGACGCGTTTCGGAGCATGCACTGGCCGTGGAAGGCGGAAGTGCACTCCTTTTTCAAGCTTAAGATGACGGCTCTTCACCCGGGTTACCACCCCACCGTTAACTATTGTTAACCACGGTTTTTAAGCTGATGATTACTTCACACATGTGAGTGTTTCTACATTTAGACTTGAATTAAAAGACTTATTGCACTTAGAGGCGCTTCTCTCCTTTTCTCATCTACAGAAGTTGCTACAGCCTATTTGGAAGCCTTGCCCTCAGTGCCACACGGAATCCTACGCTCTTCATACAGTAGCCACTAATACCACCATCACCCATACTACCATTTCCCAGGACTTTGCAGTGTTTGCGCTGTTACAACCCTTCCTCATTTTTTCAGAAAGGCAAACCCCACTAGCTTCCTCTGGCTGTGTGACATTTGAAGTTTATGGATATACTTTGTATACTGCATTGTGTACTCTTACCCCAACTCCTTTATGTTGTTCTACTTTGGTGTATCAAGATGCTTATGTCGACTGCTGATCTGTAGAAGAATTGACATGCAGCTAGTTTGTATGTTTTATTTAGATGTTGATTCTTTTTTTGTTTGTTTGCTTTTTAAACCATGCTAAAAAAATGTAATAAGTACTATCTGATTATAAAACAAAAACTGCCAGTGTGAGTGCAAGAGTATGTAAAGTACAGCACAGGGTAAGGACTGTTTTCAAACTTATTTCCATAAGTATGTGCAAGTATATATTTAGGAGCCAGGGAGTCAATTCTGCCTAGAGCATAGCTCCAGACATCTATATATTTGCCTGATAAGAAGTGAACGGGGAAAGGGCTCTTGAGCACACAAGAGAGACTGTCCTAAAAGAAAGACAGATGATAGGCTCTGCTTAGACTTGGTAAAGCATTGTGCATACTGCCTACTTTTGTTGCATTTCACTGAGCTTCTTTCTCAAGCTAAACTTCTCACACATAACTAACAGGGAAGCTTTTAGACCAAGAGAAAATGTATTTCCCTTTCTCCAGTCAGAGTAAAGAGCACAAGAGGAGCCATTCAATGCATGATAGTGTGCCTCACAGAGATTGCAATATGTTCTCAGTTGGCAAACACAGCTCTGTTTGGACAGTTTGTCCAGCCATCCACTCAGCAAACATCAGGATTCCCATTAGAGCACAGAAAGAAGCAGCAGACTGTGTGCATTCACACATCATGGCAGGATTCAGACACAAATCTCCTTGTCTCCAACTCGCTCTTATTGTGCATTCTTCTCCTTTTCTCCAGGCACTGGCATCATTCTAAAAACTGCGCAAAGACAGCTATGTATTTGAGGTTTCGGGGCAATAATTGTCACTATTGACATACGCATCATGCAATTTTTTTCTTAAAAGGTGACTTGAACAATTCCACATAAATTGGGCAGTTTGGGTGAATCTTTTCAGGTGAGGTAGAATTATGATATTTCTGAACATCACTTGCTGAATTACAGTAGATGCAAACTATAAATGAATTACTTTTAGATGTTGATTTACTAAATAGGCTGTTTACTTTGCAAAGGGAAGTTGCACTTTGTAAGGGGATTATCCCCAGAGCTTAGTGAAAGCAGTGTACTGTTACTTTGCAAAAAATACCCAACCATGTCAAAGGAATAAAAAAAACTGTGTTTTTGCTTAAACACGATTGGAAGATGGCAGTTAACAGAGCTTCACCTCATTTACTAAGCTCTGGGGAAAAGTCTCTTGCAAACTGCAACTTCCCTTGCAAAGTGAGCACTTTATTTGTTTCTAGTAAATCAGCCCCTTAGTTTGCTAAAGCTCAGTGTAGCATAAACAACTGTCTTTACAAAATAGTTTTAAACTTTATTTTTCCTGCCATGTTGTACTATATATCAGTGCTCCTGATCTCCTGCAGCCATTTCCCATCCACATGCATGCACTCCAGCTGTTAGAAATCACAGGCCACATACAGCCTACCTGACAGGACCTCCAACTAAAGCAATAATTTCACAAAAAATACACTAAGTCATGATTATCGGATACAAACATAACAAAACTTACAATATTTTTACTAAATCTAAAAGATTAAAATGTGTTGAATTACAAAAGAAAGCTTTGTGTGTAAATGAGGTATTGGGGCTCATTCACATCTGCGCTGTGGCCTGTAAAGTGTGGTTCAGTAGTTTGTTTATGAGGCTGGAGCCACCTGCAGCTGTGTGCAGACAGCATTAGTTATGCTATGGAGAAAGAGCTGTATGAACACAACTGCAGGTCCTAATATGACAGACATGTGGGTACAGATGTATGACCCCAAACACAAACCGTGTGCATTCAGGGCCACTCACCCATGCCTACACACCTGTCAAATTAGGACCTGTGGTTGTGTTCGCACAGATGCTATGTTCCTATAGAGTAGCAGACAGCTCCAGCCGCACAAACCATCACAAGGCACAGTACATGTGTGAATGGGACCTTAGGGTGTGCTGTGAGGGTGAGCCAGGTGCCAGTCAGACATGATTTGGTCACCAGTTCATAAAAGATCAAACTGCCTACAGCTTGCAAAAAAAAAATCCCTCACACCTGCTAACATGCATGCTTATGGAAATGGGGGAGAGTGTAAAAGCACTCTACAGACATCCCTGGGGTTAGTCTTTCTCTCAATAAAAATAGCGATTCACTAGGAAAAGTCAAGTGTAGACACTCAAATCCCCCTTAGATGGCTACCTGGGGTCCACACACCTACAGTATGGTCCTTTCCTTTGTAAAATATATGTAGGCACTTACCTGGAGGATGACCCACAAAATAGCATCATTAACAAGAGTCCCACCTGACTACCACCTGTTAACATTCTTAGATTCAAACAAAACAGTTTTGCAGAAATACAACTTTTACTTTGAGCTTTAAAATTGAAGTTAAAATGATTTTAAAGACCATTAAAATAGAAACCTGTTATACTTGCCTGCTATGCGCAGTGATTTTGCACAAAGCAGCCCCAATCCTCCTCTTCTCAGGTCAGCTGCCAGCACTCCTAGCTCCCCCACCACCACTGAGTACCCCCAGAGCAAGCAGCTTGCGATGGGGGCACCCAAGCAGGCTTGCTACCGAGCTGCTGTTCTGTGTGTCCATTCACACGCAGAGCAGTGTCTCGGCCCCATTTCCTCTCTCTCTTCATTGGCTCATTGGCTGTGATTGATAGCAGTGGGAGCCAATGGCTCCCATTGCTGTCTCAGCCAATGAGGAGGAAGAGTCTGCGGAGAGCCAAGGCTCTTGTGCACATTGCTGGATTGAGAAGGGGCTCAGGTAAGTATTAGAGAGGCTTGGGGCACTGCTGCACACAGAGGGGTTTTTACAACCACTTTAACTGCTGCCCTTATTCTGACAACTATTGTTATGTTTTAGTTCCATTGGTAAAAAAGTAAAGTGAGCTAGAAGATTCCCTTTAGCTGTCTGAATGTCCACACTTAAGGTAAGGTGTATTCATAAACATAGTAAGGGCTACAACTGTATATAAGCTAGATTTCAACCCAGAAAAGGGTCACATAAATAGTAACATGGAAAATAAACCACAGCATCCTCAAAAGAGCAGAAATAGAGCAAGGAAAAAAGTTGACAGACACTGGGGTTGATTTATTAAAATTGGAGAGTACAAAATTTGGTGCCGCTCTGCATAATAACCAATTATTCTTTGACAGTAAAACCTGGAAGCTGATTGAACAAGCTGAAGTTAGAAGTTGATTGGCTACCATGCACCGCTGCACCAGATTTTGCACTCTCTAGTTTTAGTAAATTAACCTCAATATCTTTCTAATGGGTATAGAACCTCCTATGGTTGAAATCAAGCCCAGGATCCAAAACCATTAAGATGTATTTGCTGCCTTCAGAAATCTGGCAACGCTATTCTTATTACATCATGTTTCAAGTAGGACACGGCCCATGAACATGTAAATATTACACATTTTGCAGCCCACCCAAGAAAAGCCTAGGAAAGCGGGTCTTGGCAACAAAACTCTCCAGCTGTGCTTGATCCTGGAAGTCCCAGCTGGCTTGCGTAGTTAATGTTGGGAGTAGTTGTAGTATTACAATGGGTGGAAAGCAAAAACAAGGCTAACTAGGGCAAGTGACATGAAAGTGAAGCAGTTTTTTTCATCTTTGTGGTAGTAATGCTCTTGTGGCTTTCCATCCCTTGGTAATACCTAGCACACCTGGTGGGTTTTAACAGCAGTCTTAATTTTCTGGAAGAAAATAGCAGCTTTCAATATCTATGCTATTGGAAATTAGTCAAACTCCCTAAGCTCAAGATGCTGGTAGCAAAAGTTAAAGGACACAAAAGTCCACCGATCAAGCTTCATATCAGGCAAATATGTTAGAAATCACTCCTCTGCTTTTAAAAAGGTCAGAAGAAAAACCATCTGTATTGTGCACCATATCTAATTATTAGGCGCTCTCACTCTCAGAAGTAAGTTGCTTGTACCTAGGAACCACAAGAAATGTTAACAGATAGCAGCAGTCAGAAAAAAATCCGTATAGCAAAGTAGGCTACCAAAAAAGCTAGACTTTTTGAACAGAGTTGAAGAAAAGATGTCCAGACTCTCAAGACCTTGTCAAAAAAACGGAGGTATGCAGTGTAGAGGAGCGCTTAAACAGAGAAGTGGTAACTGGCATAATTCATTCACATAAAGCATATATATATATAATACGACTGTATATTTTTAAAAATCTTTTAAGTACCTTATTCCTGCAACGTTGCTGTGAGGTAACACAATCTCTCCCTGTTCTTTGGCATCTGCAGGGAAAGATCCTTGGGAGGGGTTTCTATTACTACACCATGAGTCTGCCTGGCCAGCCCTGAGTGGTACTGTACCAGTCACATGACTAAAAATCCCTGTTTCAGAGCAATTCAAATTAAATTATAAATATCAAAAACTGTTTTATAGCTCCCTATAAATCTTTATTGAACATCTAATGTGTATTTCTGTGCATTAATATGGTGTAGGCAGAGTCAAAGATGATTGACACTAGCTTTCATTTTGTTCAGACAGCATCTGCATCCAAGGGTCTTTGTTTACTTTACAGGTATGAGAAAATACATTTGATATATTAAATACTGATTTCTAGTAAAACTAAGCTTTTTTGTGAGTTTTTTTTAGAGAATGCAGTCAATCAGCATATTATATCCCACCCCCATAGTGTTTAGCAAAAGGAGGGCATGGAGGAGGGGCATGTTATTTACCACTGTGTATACGTTCACATATGTGACTCTATAGTCATGTGAGCTGCACAGATAAAAAAAAGGAGGAAATTAATAGCTTAGAAGGGAACTGAAATTGAGCATGCTCAGTAGAGGACACTAGGTGGTCTACACTCTCAGGTTGCAATGTGGACAGAGAGAAAATGGGAGGGACAGCTGAAGGCAGGATCAACCAGGTATATTTCATTCTACACAAAGTGAATCCTTTAGTGGTTTTGTGAGCATGTACACTCTTTTATATAGCATGTAATCAAAGTTTTCATAGTCTGGGTTTAATGACACTTTAAATAGGGATTTACAATTTTTCTATTGGCCAGTGTCCTAATCTCCTGTAGGAAACAATATAATCCAACTGTTTCTGAATTCCTATGTCCCTCAATGGATAAGCAAGAAAGTAACTTTAGTTTTGCTATAAATGAACATTGTCAGGAGAGATTAATGGAGGCTGCCATTACTGAATTTACTGATCCGTATTCTTCAAAAATAATCCATACACACCCACTACTTAATAGCCCTATAATCCATTTTTTCATTAAATGTTTTCTTATCGTGTTATTTTGCCTCCTTGTAAGGTCCTCCACAAACAACCTGACCCCGCTTTCTCCCCTTCACTTGCATTTGTTAGAAATGAGCAGTGCACATTAGTTGCAGTCAGTGGACTGCTCTATGCACACTACAAACCTCATGGTCCATAACCTATACTCCACAGTCCATCATGGAAGAGAGCAAGAGAAGGTGGCTACGTTCCAACATACAGTGGGACCTTGGAGAATACATGTAGCTGCCCTATGAAAGTAAGTCATATCAAAACAGCAACAAAAAAAGAAATCTGGTACTTTTTTGAATTAAGAATATATACGTAGAAAATTTAGAATAGAATATTTTTCTTAAACCAGAGTCTAAGATCACTTTAAACTGAACATGTGCTTTGCACATACAGGGCAAAGCAATGGGTTCACCCAGTATATATATATATATATATATATATATATATATACAGTTGCAAGAAAAAGTATGTGAACCCCTTGGGATTACATGGAGTTTTGCATGAATTGGGCATAAAATGTGCTCTGAATGTCATCTAAGTCACAACAATAGAAGAACACAATCTGCTGAACATAATACTACACAAACATTAGATGTTGCCATGGTTTAATTGCACATAACATGTAAACATTCACAGTGCAGGGAGGAAAAAGTATGTGAACCTTTGGACTTAATAACTGGTTGACCCTCCTTTGGCAGCAATAACCTCAACCAAACGTTTCCTGTAGTTGCAGATCAGACCTGCACAAAGATCTGGAGTAATTTTGGACCACTCCTCTTCACAAAACTGTTTCAGTGTAGCAATATTCTTGGGATGTCTGGTGTGAATCGCTCTCTTAAGGTCATGCCACAGCATTTCAATCGGGTTGAGGTCAGGACTCTGACTGGGCCACTCCAGAAGGCATATTCTGTGCTGTTGCAGCCATTGTTTTGTTGAATTACTTGTATGCTTTGGGTCATTGTCCTGTTGCATCACCCATCCTCTGCGGAGCTTCAGTTGGCGGACAGATGGTCGTACGTTTTCCTGCAAAATGTCTTGATAAACTCTGGAATTCATTTTCCCATCAATGACAACAATCCGTCCAGGCCCTGAGGCAGCAAAGCAGCCGCAAACCATGATGCTCCCTCCACCATGTTTTACAGTGGGGATGAGGTTTTGATGTTGCTGTGCTGCGCCTTTTTTTCTCCACACATAGTGTTGTGTGTTCTTCCCAAACAACTCAATCTTGGTTTCATCTGTCCACAGTATATTCTGCCAGTAGTGCTGTGGAACATCCAGGTGCTCTTTTGCAAACTTCAAACGTGCTGCAATATTCTTTTTGGACAGCAATGGCTTCCTCCGTGGTGTCCTCCGAATGTACTCCATTCTTGTTTAATGTTTTCCTTATTGTAGATGTGTCAACAAAAATGTTAGCATGTGCCAGAGATTTCTGTAGGTCTTTAGCTGACACTCTGGGATTCTTCTTTACCTCATGCAGCATTCTGCGCTGTGCTCTTGCAGTCATTTTTACAGGACGACCAAGCCTAGGGAGAGTAGCAACAGTGCTAAACTTTCTCCATTTGTAGACAGTCTGTCTTATTGTGGACACATGAACATCAAGGCTTTTGGAGATACTTTTGTAACCCTTTCCAGCTTCATGCAAGTCAACAATTCTTGATCGTAGGTCTTCTGAGAGCTCTTTTCTGCGAGACATGGTTCACATCAGACAGTGCTTCTTGAAACCAGTAAACCCAAAACCGGTGTGTGTTTTTTAAGGGCAGGACAGCTGTCAGCAACATATCCAATATCATCACACTGATTGGAGTCAAGGTTGGCTCACTCCTGGCTCCAATTAGCTTTGGGAGAAGTCATTAAACTAGGGCTTCACATACTTTTTCCTCCCTGCACTGTGAATGTTTACATGTTATGTGCAATTAAACCATGGCAACATCTAATGTTTGTGTAGTATTATGTTCAGCAGACTGTGTTCTTCTATTGTTGTGACTTAGATGACGTTCAGAGCACATTTTATGCCCAATTCATGCAAAACTCCACGTAATCCCAAGGGGTTCACATACTTTTTCTTGCAACTGTATATATATATATATCACCTTTTCTTCGCTCTTCTACTGTTCTGTCAACTTCTGGGTAGTATTGGACATATCTGCATATTCGATACGTGGAAGGTTCAGCAAATCTGGTTTAAGTCAATAGGGGGTGAATTCTGCTGTTAAATTATGTCCATTTTTTATGACTAATAGACAAACTATTGCCAAAAAGGCCAGGGGAAGCTGGGAACTGCCACATTGGACATTAGGCAAAAAAGAAAAATGTTTTAAAAATACTGTAATGTGGCTGGAAAAACACCAATCATTTGAATTACATGTATGAGAGATGCATTTAAGCCATATGTGGAGTTGCAGAACAGTATGATTCTCAAAGACAATGTCAGCGAAACTGTATTCTGGCATTGTATATTTTGGATGTGTAATTGATTTTTTTAACTTTTACATTTAGCTTTGCCTAACTACAGCAGCACTCCAATCTGATTTATTTCAGCTTGAAAAAAATTTCTTTTTAGGTAGTTTTGCCCGTGACACCTGATTTTTTTATCCAACAGTAACAGGCCTGAATTAAATAGAAGCCACAACAAATATAAAAGCTAGAAGAAATTTGTTTCTTTAACTGACTCCTGCCCGCCCGCCATATAAGGAAATGACAGGCGCAAGGCAGCTCTCTCGTTCTGGGAGGACGTCATATGACGTTCTCCCACCCTAGCCGTGTGTGCGCACCCCCGGGGGCGCAAAGTGCGGCGATCACTGGTGCGCTGTGTCCCTGGGACACAGCGGATCACCGCTCAATGGAAAGAGACGAAGACGTCGGCTCTGTCTTTTGCTCAGCTTTGTCCAATCACAGCTGATCGCATGTAAAGAAGGAAATGCTAGTTATCAGCATTTCTCTCCTCACAAGCTGTCACGCTGACAGCTCGAGAGGAGAGGAGAGCTGGTAATCGGCATTCCTCAGATGGGACATGTACACAGATCATCAGAGCACTGATGATCAGTGTAGCCCCAGCAGTGCTACCTGTCAGTGCCCATCAATGCCACATATCAGTGCCCATCTGAACTGCCTTTCAGTGCCACCTATCAGTGCCAGTCAGTGCCACCTATCAATGCCAGTCAGTGCTGCCTATCAGTGCCGCCAATCAGTGCCACCTATCAGTGCCAGTCAGTGCCTCCTATCAGTGCCAGTCAGTGCCGCCTATCACTTCCCACCAGTGCTGCCTATCAGTGCTGCCTAACAGTGCCAGTCAGTTTTTTTTTACATTTTAAGTTGTTTTTGTTTTTTTTAGCAAAAAATAAAAAACCCAGAGGTGATTAAATACCAACAATAGAAAGCACTATCTGTCTAAAAAAAAGATAAAAATTCCATATGGGTACAGTGTTGCATGACCGCGCAATTGTCATTCAAAGTGTAACAGCGCTGAAAGGTGAAAATTGGCCTGGGCAGGAAGGAGGTATAAGTACCCTGTAGGTGAGTGGTTAAAGAAAAAATCAAATAAGCTAAAGCTATCAACTTTGTACAAACTGGCTAGTGGCACGGCAGTTTTGTTTGGGAGCTTCATTTTTCACAAGCTGCATTACCTTAAAGTTTCCCAAAATGTACAAAAACACTTCAAAACCACAACCTCACATTCTTTGTACCCTCTTCCATATTCCCAATCATTTCCAAACTATTTAAAATATAGTTTCCGGGTATGTGTTAGGTAATAATTGCCTAGTCTCTTTGTAGACTCTATGTAGAGATTTATAAAAAATAGAATTTTACTAACATGGGTATGTGCCGAGTTACATGCCACTTATACAAGGTCATTATTTATGGTTGGAATGTTTGTTCGGTATGTCTGCACCGACTGCCAGATATAAAAACAGCTTATGGTAACAACTAATTTGAAAAAAGTCTCAGCAGTTCAATACTATAATTATCTTTACATAAATTAATCAGTGTAGAAACTGGTTCGCTGTCTGATCCTAAAACCCTGCTGTACATCACCTATACAAAAATAATACAGTATAACATACACGTTATATTGTACAAGCTACGGTATATTATGATTGGATTTTTGACCAAGTAATTTTTTTACACAAGCATTCATTATGTTGAAAGATCTAAAAGTCTCGTTGTGCCAAACACATTTTTCCCTTGGAGCGTCTGTGCCGCTCATGACATCATAAACATATGGCTCTACTTAAAAAATCTATATGACCCAACAAAGTCAAGGTCAATTACAAAACACAAAACGCATGGAGGTTCATGGCTTCTTCTATGTTCCAGTGCTAATATTTGTCAGTCTTGCATGTCAAAGTACTGTAGATGTAAACCCTGACTGGATGGCATTAAGTTTGCTTCCATGTTTTTTTTTATTATGACATATTTTTCATGCTTTCCAGCATCTCGATGCTGGAGATCTCCTGCAGCCCTTTTCAGCCTTTTCCTGTTGACATTTATGCACTCCAGCACTGGTTACACATCATTGCTATTGACCGGCTTCCTGACTGCGACAATGGTGGTCATGCCTGCACAAAGCGTGTCGGCCCAGGCACATATAATGTCCATAAGCACATGTAACAGGCTCGCAATGCAGAATACAATGGAGAGACAGTTTTCACTCTCCACAGGAAGTTCTAGACCAAGGATCTTGATGGGAGAAACACCAAGTTTTTTGAAAGCTTCATGCTTAAAAACATTGTAAATAAACACATTAACCTGTTACCGCAAGCTTCATCAAAACCCTCTCTCCCCTCAACAGTATTACAAAAAACATTTTTGTTAAGATCAATAGCAATAAATGTGCAGCGCTAAAATGAATATATAAAATAAATACCAAGGATGTATAAAGTGCTAAGTATCTAAATGACAATGCTGGTATTGATTTATATATCAAATGCTTAAAGATGCCCAAGGTGCTCATCAACTTGAAAATATGATATTAAACTAGATGATATATAAATAATAATAAATGTCCAAATAAAAAATCCAGTAAGTAGCAGTAATCCAGATAAGTGAATCTTGTTATCCCAGTGGTGAACAGATAATCTGGTGACGTGCGGGGTATAGTAAAAATGCACACTCACCAGATGCGCATTTTTAAGTGTGCAGTATGTAATAATCAGCCAGAGGTTCCCTCTATGGTGGAATAGAATACAGCCTGGAATAGAAACCTTCCTCTGTAGTTTTGGGTGGTTAGAGGTCAGCCAGAGGTCCCCTTAAAGGTAAGCTGCAATATGGCCTGATGCGGCTCTCCCTCCTCTGGGTACTGGGATGGTCACCTGGGTTCCTGAGAAAGTGATGCCAAAAGGTTGTTACTATATGCGTTAGTCACATGCAGTCAAAGAAATCATTGTTGGCAGCTTCCATTTCATTGGTCACTCGCTCTCCTCTCCTTCCTGCCTCACTCAGCTGACGTGCTTCAACTCGTGCTTTATACGTTCTTGGTATTTATATTTATTTTATATATTCATTTTAGCGCTGCACATTTCTTCCTATTGGTCATTTAGAAGGTTTACGGTTTCCTTTTTAGTGTACTAGCTGCTTTTATTATTAAGAGTCCCATTTTTAACTATTATTTTAAAGATGTTGGGCAACAGATTAAAAAAGAAAGTGGAGTTCTGCTTTAAAGTTTTTCTGATTGGGTTTGCATATACTTTAGCATATACATTAGTGTCATACTGAACTTTTAGAAAGGCAACGCATAGCGTGCAGGAACCCATAGAGAGATCTTTTTGTTGTAACTCCTCTAAATTGATGACAGCTGGAGAGCACCTCTTTTTACTATGCTGATATGAGGGAATAGCAGTGGTTGTCTGAAGCAACAACAATGTTAGTGCCCTAAGACTACATCTTACATCCAGACATTCAATATAGGAATTCACACTTGCTGGCCATGAATGTCCATTAGAGTACATACAAATAATTAGAAAATACAGTTGAAAATAATCTAATCACCTCTAAAATTGGTACACAAGGCCTAGGAAATGCAGTGGGGGTAATACTATTAGATGGTATGCATTAACATAAGCACTTAACAGTAATATGATTAGAGAAGTCGCTGTTTCCATATGTGGGGGCTGGTTTAAAAAGACTGGAGCAAAAAAAAGTCTGTTAAACACACCATGTTGGGTTGTTCTAGGAATTCACCACCTAGGGGCACCTTGGAAGTAGTCCAGCTATATAAACTCACATATGACACCTAACTTTGGATGGCAATAACTCAGGGGTGCTCAACCCGTGGCCCTCAGAGCCCTCTGATGTGGCCCTTGACCTCAAACTAGGGAAGCACATGCCCAGGGTAGGCAACCAATTAAGCGCAATCTGGGCTTATTGATCCACCATCCAAGAGCATCAGTGCGCAGCGAGTCAGCGCTGGCAGTGGATGGAGCAGCATAAGCTGATGCTTCCTCTATAGAGCCGACTCATGTCCCAGGTGCAGTAATACCAAGTACACTCCACCTATAATCCTTTCTAGCAGGCTGGAGAGCGATGCCAACAGCAGATGCACGAAAAAAAGGTCAGCGTATTACACAACATATACAATGGGCATAATTGCTTTTGCAATGGGCATTAGCACCTATAAAAGCGTTAACAACTATTAGGCTGCTTATACACTGATCCGTGGGTGCAACGCAGTGCCCCTGCAGCTTTCCTGTGGGTTTGGCTGGCCATACACTATACAATTTTCTGTCCAATTTCTGCCCAATTTCCTTTAGATTTACCTTCAACTCAGTAGTGCAAGGGCCTGCCTAACTGGATACAATTGAAAGTGTTGTTAGGTTTGACCTCCTATTATATGGATTTTGGTAAATCTAAATCAAAAATCTCAAGAAAATTGTATAATGTATGGCCAGCCTTAGCTACACTCAGTCACAGACTTCTATTATATATTGTGGGTGTGGTGCACTTTCTGAAAGCGTACCAAATCTCCTGAATGAAGGAGTTTTGGTGTGCTTTCAGAAAGTGCACCACACCTACAAGGTGCAATAGAAGTCCATGGCAAAGCACAGCTAACCCACAGGAAAGCCCAACGACCAGTTACAAAATCACTTAAGTGGACCCCAGCAATAACTCCTTCAGGCCTTTGGCCATAATGGACTTACAGCAGCAAACCCTTACAGAAGGACCGCATCTTCTTCATCTTCCCTGCCAGTGACAACCTCTATTCCGACTTCTACCAACATATGACAACTCCAAAGCATTTTGAGAAAGTATTAATGAGCAAGTGCTTTGCTCCACAAATTTGTGTCATATCTTAACTCTGCACCTCTATGTTCTGCCCTTGAGCATAGAGGGAAGCAGCTTCATAAGGATGACCTCAGGCTCAGTCCTTAAGAAGGTCCTGTACACAACATACTCTAATATGGAGACCCTGCTACTAACTGGGGAACATAAAATACTAACTGTTCCCTCACTACCAAGACCCCTATCACCTGCAACTGTCACCGCTTCCTCTGTCAGATGGCTGCTTCTCCTTCGTATACTCTTGACACACACATTTGTTCATAACCTCAGGAGTTAGCCAGGAGGGTTAAGCAAAGCTTCACACCCAGTTCCCAGTTCTTTGTGCCACACTGTGACTACACATTGCTGTAACACAATAATGTCTTCTTTCCCAGTAAGGACACAGACAATTTTCCATTTACTGATTAGTTATGTACATTACACTTGAGGTAGAATATCACAGTGCAGAACATTGTCCTTTACTCAATTATCTGTGCTTAAACTGGTTGTGCTGTCCCTTGTGGTGCTGCCCATACCTTTACGTTAAACTAGTCCATGAACAGAGTCCACACACATGGTTGGTCCAAGAAATAGGTCTCATTGGACGGGAATGTGGTCACAGAAGTAGATCACATAATACATCAGTCCTCACTATGCAGCTCCCACACCAGACTCTCTTGACAAGGTCGGTTTCTCTGTATGTAAGCCTTTAAAGCAATTCTAAAGGTTCATTTTACATTTTTTTGTAAAATAACAAACATGTCTATACTTACCTACTGTGTGCAGTGTTTTTGCACACAGCAGCCTGTGTCCTCCTCTTCTTGGGTCCCCCTCAGGCTCTCCTGGCTCCACATGTTTGTCGGGTGCCCCCACAGCCCTCCATTCACGCATGGAGCAGTGGCTTGGCCCTGCCACCTCTTCTTATTGGCTGACTGGCTGTGATTGACAGCAGCGGGAAACAATAGCTCCCGCTTGCTGTCTCAGCCAATGGGGAGGCAGAGACCAGGGGCAGCAGAGGCTGTCATTCACATTGCTGGATTGCAATGAGGCTCAGGTAAGTATTGAAGGAGCTGGGGGAGCTGCTGCACACAGAAGGTTGTTTACCTTCATGCATAGAATGCATGAAGGTAAAAAACCTTCAGCCTTTACAACCACTTTAAAGTGTTACTAAACCCACAACAGTAAAATCAGTCTGTATCTGCAGTAAAGCATGCTTGTTATACTCTCAAAGGAAGCTAAGGGGTTAATCCTCTGTATTGTTTAAAAAGGTTGTTTGATCCTGACTTCTCTGATCCTCCACTTCTTTCACTGTCCCCCTGTTATCTTATATAAGATATATTGTGTGGAGTCACTCTGCACATGCACAGTTTGGTGTGTATTGCTAGAAAGGTTTTTTTTCTTTTTTTTTTTTTTAGGGGGGGGGAGAGTGCATGTGGCCAGCACAGGGCCAATCAGAATTGTCCATACAGAGGTCAGTGGTTCTAAATCCTCCTAGAGCAGAATGAAAACTCCTCCTACAAGCTTTAACATGTGCTCTTCTGGACACTGATAGAAGTCACAAGACTGCTCTAACTGCTGATGAGAAAGGTATTTAGCAGTTTGTATTTACTAAAATAATTGCATTTCCATGTTGTGTGTACTGTGGGAGACCAGATATAGTGAATCTGTTAACCTTTTTTGATACTCCAAACAGCTTGCAGTCAAAAAACTAAATAAAGGTAAATCAAGTTCCATAGTCACATATTGTATGCTGGGTCTGGGAGACTCACACACACACCTGCAGTAGGGTGCTTTCACCCAATGTATAAAATGACCGCTTATCCAGTGGGAGCACCAGCTCAACCCATTCAATGTAAACATGCAGGACGAGACCAAGCTCTTTGTACGCTCTGTGAAAATCAGAGGTAGTTGAACTGTTCCTGCAGATTACGAAAGGGCTGTGAAACACTTAAATACTCCTACAATGCTTGGTGATAGACCTCTTGCTGCTCAGCTTCCACAGTCCGCAGTAAAGACTCAGGCCAGTAGAGAAACTCTATCCCATAACAAGCTGTGACAAACCAGTTGAGATACGACTGCATCCGGACACATTGGACTCTCTTGACGAGGGGCGGACTAACAACTCATGGGGCCCCCGGGCAATAGGGGATCATGGGGCCCCTGTGTCCTTGCCCACACTCAAACCACACCCAAAAAAGCCTATAAAAGGTACCAGGGACATCTCATGGGGCCCCCTACTGACCCTGGACCCTCGGGTAGTGCCCGAGTTCCCCAATGGTCAGTCCACCCCTGCTCTTGACATAGTCAGTTCCTCTGTATAGATGTCCTAAAGAACCAGAAGTGACACATATGCATGGGAAACCATGTGACAAAATACATTAAACTGGTTGTAAAGGCTTAAGGTTTTTTATTCTATGCATGAAAGTAAAAACCCTGTGTTCAGCAGTGCCCCCAGCCCCCCCCTCCCCAAAACTTACCTGAGCCCCATCTTAATCCAGCATTATGCACGAGAGCATCTGCTCTCCCAGTTCTCTCACTCATTAGCCATTGGCTCCCACTACTGTCAATCACAGCTACTAAGCCAATGAGAAGAGAGCGGGGGTGGGGTTGAGCAGTTCTCCATGTCTGAATAGACACAAAGAGCAGCAGCAGCTCAGGAGTGAGCCTGCTCGGTTGCCCTCATAGCAAGCTGCTTGCTATGGGGCACTAGGCAGGTGGAACCCCATAAGAGGAGGATCGTTGCACAGAGCAGATGAGTATAAAATGTTTGTTATTTGAAGAAAAAAAATGAACCATTAATGTCACTTTAACTCCTTGTATGCATTAGCCTAACCTTAAAGCAAAAGAACACAATATAACATAGGCACCTATCTACAAGCAGACAAGTTTCATATGTCAAAGGATACATGGAGTTTGATTGATTCCTCTGGCAACAGTGCTCTTTTTGTTCCAGCTGTCATAAAATATATCACAGCTGTGTGTAACAATTAGCAGGTTTTTGCCATTCAGCCAGTATTACTCTACTAACCTTTCCAGATGGACAGTTTACACTGTGAATCATGTGACTATGCATGGTCATATAATATGTCAGAAATCTCCCCCATACAGGTAACAAACCATTATTTCCAATTTGAACAAGTCACTTTGACCACAAATATAACATAGCTAAATACACAAATAAATACAATAGCAGTTAAAGGGCACATCATGCTGCCATTTACATCTGGCAAGTATTTCCTGTGTAAAATGTATCAACAACTAAAACCTACTATGAAGATTTGACAGTGATTATTGCTAAGCCTACAGTGCCTTGAAAAAGTATTCATACCCCTTGAAATCTTTCACATTTTGTCATGTTACAACCAAAAATGTAAATGTATTTTATTGAGATTTTATGTGATAGACCAACACAAAGTGGTATATAATTGTGAAGTGGAAGGAAAATGCTAAATGGTTTTCAACATTTTTTTACAAATAAATATCTGAAAAGTGTGGCATGGCGTCTATCTTTTTCAAGGCATTCTAGGTTCACATATATGCGGCTCACACAATTCCCAACCTGCAGGCAAAATGAGCTGCTCTTCCGCAGATGCGCAGGGGTGCCATTGATTCCTAATTGCACCCACAGGCATCAGAAATCAGAGGGTGTTTTGGGGTGTGCACAATCGGCTGCAGTTTTTCGGCTGCAGGGTTGGGGGCTTTTTTCCCCTGCAGGTACAGCAGCCCATTGATCAGGCTGTTGTATCAGCGCAAAGAACTGCAAAAAATGTGAACCTAGGCCGATTTTAAATTCAGCTTTACAATAACTCTTCCATTTTGTTAGAAATATAGAGCAGTATTTCAAGAAGTAAACAAGTGTTTATGGGATAAAGATGAAGCGAGCGCTCTAAAATCAGCCGCTGGAACACTCTAAGGAATCACTGGACCTTGTAACAAGAATAATGTATATATAGTGCAGCGCTATGATACTAATATAAAAAAATAATATATAAATATATGTGAATAAAAGTTCATATAGTCTTTTACACAATAAAAGTGATCATGAACAAAACACATGTGAAGGTTTCCTCATCATCTAGGTGGCTGGAATCAAATAGAAGAAATGCGCACTCACCGACCGCGCATTTCAAATGCGCATGTGTACAATATTATCCAGATGATCGGTCAGGTAAGTAGATCAGTAAGGCACATTGGTCATCCCCTTCAAGTAACGACATCAACCTTGGGTGCAGCGATATACCTCCAGGTCCAGAGAGCCCTCTTGCCCCAAGTGATAAGGTAGATAGAGATCCCTCTCCCGGCAAAGGTAAAGGTGGAAGACCACCGGACCTCCTCGTGGTCCCAGTGGTCAGGAAGTCACACTAGCTACTGGCTCCTCCTGAGGCCTTTCGTGCTAGGGCACTTCATCAGAGGGTGGACGCCAAGTGTTTGTTGCAAAGAGCATTGTATGTTCTTATGAGGTACCACGTCGCCACACAACACAATGATATCGTTGATGTCACTGTATGTAAAGTAAAAACGTTTTTTTTCAGTTTTGGATAAAGTAGGGAAGGCTTAGACCTGTGAAGGTCAACTTCACAATCCAGAGGGCCAGAGCGTGTTTTTGTGCGCTGAGGTTCATAGCATTTGGTCCTGATGCATTTTTTACAACATACCACAATTCAAACTGAAAAGGAGATTGTTGTCATAACTGGTATCAGTTCCTTTGCTCCCTCTTAAGACTTGGAGCTTACACAAAGCTGAAAACTCTTTCACTATCCCCATGTAATAGTGATGGCACCTTGGTGGCCACAGTCATGTGGAAAAAAGGCAAGTGAGTCACATGTTCCCCAATACAGGAAAGCACACAGTATGTTCCTTTGCTTCCCCAAATAAGTGGCAAAGAGCTAACAGAAGGTAAGTATAAACCGCTGTATGGGCCTGGCATTAAAGTGAACCTGTCTCTTTTGTTTTGCATTTCTAAAACACAGGTTCACTTTAACTACTTTCTGACATTTCTAACATACATGTTAAAGTCAGCATTTTTGCTAGAAAATTACTTAGATCCCCAAACATTATATATTTTCTGAAAGCAGAGGCCCTGAAGAAAAAACTAGCGGTTGTTCCGATTTCTATGTCAGATTATATTTTTGCAGCTGTTTATCAAATGCAAATTCTCAGGAAAAAATATGCTTAAATGCATTTTAGTGCACACAAACACATTATAATACCTCCGTCCTAGATTGTAAGCTCCAAGGAGCAGGGCCCTCGAACCCCTCGTGTATTGTATTGTATTGTAACTGTGCTGTCTCGTGTACTGTCTCCCATTATAATGTACAGCGCTGAGCAAACTGTTGGCGCTATACAAATACTGTATAATAATAGTAATAATAATACTCACTTTTTTGAAAAATATAAAAGATTATGTTGTGGTGAGTAAATAAAAATATTAAACATGTCAAGATTTAAAATTTCACAAGCCCTTGGAATGGCAACAAACTACGGTACCTAAGAACCTTCATAGGCAACACTTTAAAAGCCTTTACAGGTTACCAGTTTAAAGTTAAACATGAAGCATAAGAATTATTGCTCTGTCTGGTGTACATGGCAATACCTCATGTGTGTGGTGCAATCACTGTTTACATACGTATGCAGCACTTTAGTTTTTTTTTATTATTATTATGTCTACACTGTTTCTTTAATTATTTTAAATTTAACTTAATTGCAATCACAAGGGATGAACAACATCCCTTGTGATAGCCGGGGCAGTGACGGGTAATCTTTACTGAGAAATTAGGGGTCTATAAGACCCCTGATCCCTCCTCTGACCTTCAAAATCACCTGACCAAACCAAGTTCATGTCTGGCTGCTAATAGCTAATGAACAAACAACTGAAACCACAAGTGACAAAATCCACATCACTTCTGGGATCATTTGTCAGAGAGGAAGGGAAGAAACAGAATTTCATCCCTGTCCTCTGTCTGCCGCTGCCCCATGTATGGCGGGTGGTGGCAGGGGGGCCTTCCAAACCCTGTAAAAGCGATTGGCCAGTTGTAGAACTTGGGTCACTTTTAAAGCATAGCCCACCTTCTGCTGAAAACTTTTATACCAGGATACCAGCCCCAGCTGTGGGTAATAAAGGAGAAGGGAATAGTGAAGTTCAAGTTTCCTCCCCTTTTCAACAAGTCCCCTAAAGATATTGATGTAAATAAACAGAACTTCAGGAACTTGACTAATCCACTGGAGGCTAGCACAGTTTTCCGATATTTTCCTGTCCTATCCTTATGCAGGAAAAAAAATATATTTATCTGTTTTATCATACACATACTTTAGAAGAATTTAGCATCGTCATTAGATTAAATAAAGTAGCATCATTGTTTTTAATGTGATATGCTCGGAGTCCTAAGAACTTTGGATCTATTATATGTTTCTTGGATAAAAAAAATGAAAAGAAATTCGACATATTAAACATCATACTATGCTTACAAGAGGAAACCTGAGGACAGACTGGGTATTAACATGCCAATCTTTCAAGGTCGAAGAGTAGCAGAGACAACACAATCTCAGGAATTCAGGGTTACCGGCCAAACCACAGACAGACATTGTGTCTGAAAGATGGCATTCACCTGAATGTCTTTCCAGTGCACTAACAGCATTTCCAAACAGCAAGGGACAAGCTTGTATTAGCATTTTCACATTCACCTTTAGTAAAAGGCCATTTGTTTAGCATGCATAGGTGACCTGTGCCAGACTTATACTGAGTGTCCTATATTTATATTTATGGATTCAGGATAATTTAAATGTACCTTCTATCCACAGCACTCTTTCCTGGTATATTGATGACATCACACCATTATAAACCAGTCGAGGCCAATTCTGACAACCATGCACATTACAATCTTACCATACATTCTTTATACAATTAACTTACATCAATGTAAATCCAATCAGGCAGACCCTTGAACCACATATTGTACTTGTTAGTAGAACGTAAAATCAGATTGTAACCTGAGCTTAAAGTGATATTAAAGGTAAAAATGTTTTTTTGTTTGTTTGTATAGCAAACATGTCATACTTACCTGCTCTGTGCAGTGGTTTTACACAAAGGAGCCCCAATCCTCCTCTTTTCGGGTCCCCTACCAGTGCACCTGTCCCCTCCCTCCTGCTGACCATCCCCAGAGCAATCAGCTTGCTATGGGGGCACCTGAGCAGGCTCGCTCCCAAGCTGCTCATCCCTGCCCCCTCTCTCTCTCTCTTCATTGGCTCACTGGCTGTCATTGACAGTAGTGGGAGCCAAAAGGCGCCTGCTGCTGTCTCAGTCAATGAGGAGGGAGAGTCCCCGGAGAGCCAAGGCTCTTGCGCACATCGCTGAATTGTGATGGGTCTCAGGTAAGTATAAGGGCGCTGGGGGGCTGCTGCACACAGGAGGTTTTTTACCTTCATGCATAGCATGCATGAAGGTAAAAAACCTTCAGCCTTTACAACTACTTTGAGGCTAGGTTCAAACCTATACAGTTTGCGTTTGATCCATTTCTGCAGTGTGTTTTTGGACATGCGTTTTTATGCTTTTTTTTTCGTGTTGCTAGGCAGATTTAAAATGCAAAACGTATCAAAATGCAGCAAAAATGCACTACATGCTTTTCTGAAGCATTTTTATTGAAGTCTATGGAACAAAAAAGCAACTTTTTGCATTTAAAAAATCACTGACCCTTTCCAAAAAATGTACCGGGTGAAAATGTGGAGATGTGAACCTTTCCGATAGGAAATTATGTTAAAAGGACTGTAGTGCGTTTCTTCAAAACGCTGCAGAAAACACTTAGGTGTGAACCTAGGGTGAAAGAGAAGTATAACCAAAGCTTTCTCAGCCATACGTTTTTTGGGGGGTTTAAATGGGAATACCGCACTGCAACTGTGGGCCTACAGTTTGGCTTGCAGTAGAGGCACAGCCCCATTCACTTAAGCAGTTTGCATTCAACGGAGGTTACTGCCCACTAGATACAAATGCAGGGATCATTTTTGCTGCGCCATAAGGCAAAGCATCACAGCCACAGCATATGTACAACCCTGTCTGTTTGCCTTTGCAGCTTAAGGGTGGCAATTGGGGGGCATTAAAAAAAAACTATTTTTACTGCGCCCCCATTTGCAAATGTAACTAAGCCTAAAGCTGATTGAGCAACATCACTGAAACAAACAAGTATGTACCTCTGGAGGCAGAGAATGGCAGCTGTTAAGTCTAGCAAAGGTTTTTATATCTAGTTTTGAGATTCAGTAAGCTCTGTCACACAGCATAGCTTTGTCAGATTTTTCTCAGCTGCAGTCAAGGAACAGTTTGAGTTCTTGTTCCTCCCCTAGTCTGTGACATGACATTGAAAGAGAAAACAGACGGACAATCTCTGTTCTCTCCTTCTATCGGCATGCAACTTGTTAGCACATGAGCACTGCAGCAAAATTAACTGACTTCTTATGCTGCCTCTCTCTTTCTCAGTCTAAGCTCTGCTTTACAAGGGATTGCAAGAGGACCCAGCTTTCACTATATATCTTGTCTCTCACAGTACACACCACATAGAAATGCAATTATTGTAGTAAATATAAACTGCTAAATACCTTTTCTCATTTTCTCATCAGCAGTATATAGCAGTCTTGTGACTTCTATCAGTGTCCAGCTGAGCACTGGTTAAACCTTGTAGAAGGAGTTTTCATTCTTCACTGATTGCAGGACCCCTGACCCTCTGTCTGGACAGTGCTGATTGACTCTGTGCTGATCACATGCACCCTCCCAAAGATAAAAAAAACTCTCTAGCAATGCACACTAAACTGTGCATGTGCTGCTTGCCTCCAAGGCTCTGTTATATCAGCAGATAGATTGGGGACAGTAAAAGAAGGGGTGGATCAGAGAAGACATGATCAAACAACTATTTTACACAATGCAGAGGATTAACCCCTTAGGATGCAAAGTGAGTACAACAAGCATGTTTTACTACATATAAAGACTGATTTTACTGTTGTGGGTTTAGCAACTCTTTAATGATTCCTGATGAAAACAGTGCTGCATTAATGTGTCTTTTATATCTGTCTGGAGGTCAGCTTTAAAGCCCCTTTCTTGTTATGCTTTTCTTCAACATACACTAAAGCAGACTGCTTTGTGGGGTGCACTTCAGCAGCATTCGTTTAAAATGGAACAACATAAAGTGCAGTAGGTGCCACCAGACCTACATGGCAACGCACCACAATGCAAACACCTTGCACTACAGTGCATTGCTTTTATACAAAACGTACAGCTTCCATCTTTGTTCCATTGCCATGCGTTCACAGCCAATAACATACAGGCTCCTGGACCATAGACTGCAAGCTGCCTTTTTAAAAGGCAAGGCATGTACATGCAGATGCTGATGAGACTGGAAACACAGTCCTATGTATTTAAATCAAACACTACCGCTACACCTGTAAGTAGCATTTTTTCCTTTGCAGTTTTTCACTGTATCAGCAAATATGCTAGTTAGAATGGTCATGTTTGCTAAATCCAAGAATATAAAAAATGAATGCACAGCAAAACCCACTCAATCCAATATAGTAAATGAACTACAGTCACGGACTGTGGCCAGCTAAGACTGCACTAACACTTTATGACTTTTTAATAAATCCAGGGGTATGACGTAATCATGCAAATCATGTGATGTGTGACATGATGGCTTGAATGGTCCACAGGAGATTGGTTATACTGCGTTGAGGTCCTGCAATCAAACTCAGCATTTTACTGGTTTGGAACTTGCAGGGCCCTTTTCAAATACTATACATTGTGAGTATAACATGTGTAAGTAATGAAGTACACCAGACACTGGGATGATGTAACATACTTTTGGCAGTTACACAAAGGGAATATAGCACTAACCCTAAAGGTATTTTTAATATTGAAAGTGTAAACCCCCATGATCCATAGCAACCAATCAGATGTAACTGTTAATCAATGCAGAGCAGAACAATTACGTTACGATTATTATTATTATACAGGACTTGTATAGTGCTAACAGTTTGCGCAGAACTTTACAATATAAGGGAGACAGTACAATTACAATATATTTCAGTACAGAAGGAATGTGAGGGCCCTGCTCGTGGAGCTTGCAATCTAAAGGATTAAACGTTATTGTTTGCAGTTTACTACATGTTGGCAGCCAAGGCTTCTATTCAATGGAAAGGTTAAACACTTTGGCCAAATTTTGATACTTCGCAATAAGGGGGGGGGGGGGGGGAGCTTTTTTCAAAAATCACACCAAGACAATAAAGTGTTCTAGGACCTTTACATATTATTATAAGCATGGCAGAACAAGTTGGAACTTCCTTTTATTGACACAGTCTCCCCTTTTTCTGACCTCTTTAAATCATCTTACTATGACAGTCAGACTGAGTATTTGTTGGCAGAAAGCTGTGACATTTTTTTAGATTACAGCTAGCTTCCTGTAGGAGAAGGCAAACCAAAGGTGAAAGCACCATGGTAAGTATTCAATGAATGTCTCTTATTCTTCTGCTGGCACAGACTGAAAGCATTTACTTAGCTGAAATCTGACTTTTATCGCTCCTCTGCTATCCCTAGGCATCACCAATGGCCTTTTATTCATCTGGAATTTCACTGCTTTAGCTGTGCATAGTTGTATTTATCTATATTGATCTATTTATCTGCATTGTTCACAGCCAATGCTGCAACAGGAGCAAATGCGTAATGTCTATGTTATTTCAGGCAACAGCTATTAAAGAGTTTTGGGCACCAATTTTTTATTTCCACCATATATAAAGTATTTCAGGACTTGTGTTGTTCACAAAGCTTGCAGCAGTGGTTTCTCGTGTGATCACTTTTTCTTTGCTGCTGTTCTGCGATCAGTTGGATATAATGCAGGTATTTTTAAGGGGTTTTCTGCTTTTAGTGAAACATGGGAAAACCTGTTCAACCGGAGGTTTCAAAGAAGCTGTGGGCTGCCAGGGCTTTCATGCTTACAAGTAAGATGGACAAAGCTCTCTTTCTAGTCCACAACACAAATTTGCATTATTTATTTATTTATTTATTTCAGGTACTTATATAGCGCCGTCAATTTATGCAGCGTTTTACACATATATATATTGTACATTCACATCAGTCCCTAACCCTCAAGGGGCGTATAATCTAGGGTCCCTAACTTACATTCATACATACACATACTAGGGCCAATTTAGACAGGAGCCAATTAGCCTACCAACATGTTTTTGGAGTGTGGCAGGAAACCGGAGTACCCAGAGAAACCCCATCCAGGCACAGGGAGAACATGCAAACTCCAGGCACGTGGTGCTGTGGCTGGGATTCGAACCAATGACCCTAGTACTGCCAAGTGGAAGGGTTAATCATTTAGCCACTGTGCTGCCCATTATTCTGTTGAACATTGATCAGACTTCAGAAACTAACATCAGCTGACCTGAACTAACTCCACAGATTGGCCAAATCTGGTCTTGTTGGGAGGATGGTTCATTATAACATCTACCAGAGAGCTGAAACATTTAGGACACGATATCTGCCCCTGGTAACATAAAACAGCCTTCAACTTGGGTTCCATGCAACCCTAGGATTCATCATGTGGTTAAAAGAAAAGTATGGGTTTTGGTATTTTTTTTAATTCCTACTTAGCAAGGTGGAGGACACCACTATTTTTTGTGTTTCTTTTTTGTTTTTATTTTATTTATGTTTATTTGTTTAAATTCAGGATTATTACTGAAAATAGTTTGTTCTATAGAGCAATGGGGTGTTACACTGGGTGTGCTATCTGCTTCTTTCCTCTCCTGTTCTGCAGGGGATGTTTCAGGATGGAAAATGGGGGAAGGGGCTGGTAAATATGTAATTTACCAGCCCCTTTCTTTACTGAATGGACACAGTGGAGGCGACGGCGACGGCTCTGTGACCAAGCCCCTGATGGGCAGAGAGAAATGTGTCAGAGGGCGTGGCTAGCGCGGTGCTGAGGTCACATCACACATAAAACACACTGGACTCCCGAGGCTGGTCTTGAGCGGCATCCACTCCCCTTTTCTCTTCCCAAACACTGGAACGGACTAAGGACGCTGCTCCCTTCTTTCGCACGCTGGTGGAGTGATCCTTTCTGCTTATCTGGCTTTGGAGTGGTGCCATTAAGCTTTACACATATTTTTATTTATATTTGCATTTATTTTGATATTTTTATTATTTATTTATTTATTTTTGTTGTTGTAATCTTATTATTGTTATCTGCAGATATATATTTTTTATTATTTTATTTACATTTTTATTTTATTTACATTTTTATGTACACTATATTGCCAAAAGTATTGGGATGCCTGCCTTTCCTGGCACGCGAACTTTAATGGCATCCCAGTCTTAGCCCATGGGGTTCAATATTGACTTGGCCCACCCTTTGCAGCTATAACAGCTTCAACTCTTCTGGGAAGGCCGTCCACAAGGTTTAGGAGTGTGTCTATGGGAATGTTTGACCATTCTTCCAGAAGCACATTTGTGAGGTCAGGCACTGGTGTCGGATGAGAAGGCCTGGGTTGCACTCTCCACTCTAATTCATCCCAAATGTGTTCTTTTGGGTTGAGGTCAGGACTCTGTGCAGGCCAGTCAAGTTTCTCCACCCCAAACTCACTCATCTATCTCTTTATGGACCTTTCTTTGTGCACTGGTGCGCAGTCATGTGGGAACAGGAAGGGACCATCCCCAAACTGTTACCACAAAGTTGGGAGCATGAAATAGTTCAAAATGTCTTGGCATGTTGATACCTTAAGAGTTCCCTTCACTGATACTAAGGGGCTGAGCCCGACCCCTGAAAAACAACCCTACACCATAATCCCCCCTTTAAACTTTACATTTGCCATAGTACAGTCAGGCAAGTACCGTTCTCCTGGCAACCACCAAACCCAGACATGTCCATCAGATTGCCAGGCAGAGAAGAGTGATTTGTCACTCCAGAGAACACATCTCCACTGCTCTAGAGTACAGTGGCAGCATGCGTTACACCACTGCATCCGAAACTTTGCATTGCACTTGGTGATGAAAGGCTTGGATGCAGCTGCTTGGCCATGAAAACCCATTCCATGAAGCTCTCTATGCACTGTTGTTGTGATAATGTGAAGGCCACACAAAGTTTCGAAGTCTATAGCTATTGACTGCAGACAGTTGGTGACTTCTGCGCACTGTGCTCTTCAGCATGCGTTGACCCCGCTCTGTTATTTTACGTGGCCTACCACTTCGTGGCCTAGTTGCTGTTGTTCCAAGTTGCTTCCACTTTGTTATAATACCACTAACAGTTGACCATGGAATATTTAGTAGCAAGGAAATTTCATGGATGGACTTATTGCACAGGTGGCAACCTAGCACGGTACTACGCTTGGATTCACTGAGCTCCTGAGAGCAACCCATCCTTTCACAAATTATTATTATTATTATTATACAGTGTTTATATAGCACCAAAGGGTTTGCTCAGTGCTGTACATTAGCGAAGGGGACAGAACATGAGACAATACCGTACAATACAATACACGAGGGGTTCGAGGGCCCTGCTCTTTTGAGCTTACAATCTAGGAGGGAGGGGGTAGAGGTACAGGAGGAAGTGGCTGTGGGGGATGGAGTGGTAGGAGGAGTGGAGGAGATCGGTTGTTAGGTGAGGGTGGGGTAGGCTTCCCTGAAGAGAGGGGTTTTCAGGGTGCGCCTGAAGGTGAGGAGGGTAGGTGACAGTCTGATGGATTGGGGTAGGGAGTTCCAGAGGATGGGGGAAGTCCTGGAGAAGTCCTGCAGTCGGGCATGGGAGGAGGAGACCAGGGAGCTAGAGAGTAGGAGGTCTTGTGAGGAGCGAAGGGCACGGGTAGGGTGGTATTTGGGTATCAGGTCAGTGAGGTAGTTTGGGGCAGCGTTGTGAATGGCTTTGTATGTGAGAGTTAGTAATTTGAATTTAATGCGTTTGGGCAATCGGGAGCCAGTGAAGGGATTGGCAGACGGGAGTGGCAGATGTAGATACAGTCTGCATGCCTAGGTGCTTGATTTTATACACCTGTGGTAATTGGAACACCTGAATCCAATGATTTGGAGGGGGTGTCCCAATACTTTTGGCAATATAGTGTATAGTTATTATTTTGTTGGTAATATTATCTGATTATTGTTATGTGCAGATTATTATATATTTTTAATTTTATTTGAATTTTTTTTACTTTATTTCTATTTACATTTTGTATTTATTTTTGTTGTTATAGTTCAGCTATTGTTATCTGCAGCCTGAGTGTCATCCACTGGGAGGGGAGACAGAGCCTGTCCAATCCAGGACAAGCAGCTGGTGCTTCTGCTGGCTGATCATAGAGGAGAACAAAGACCAACACCACTCAGCATACATCACTTTTCCGGATGGAAACGGAGCCATTTTTTAAAATGGAAAGCATTTGATCACACTGATATTGGTGTGATCAAATGCTTTTCAGGGTAGAGGAGGGATCCGGGTTCTTATTGACCCCAGATCTCTCCATAAAGAGTACCTATCACTGCTTATTGCTGTCACAAGGAATGTTTACATTCCTTTTGACAGCAATAAAAGCAATTAAAAATAATTAAAGCAACAGTGTCAAAATAAATAAATTATTTTAATTTTTTTTTAAATGTTAAAGCAACCCTGTCTCCTCGTGCTCGAGCGCAGCAACGAATGCATGCGTCAGTCCCTTATGCATGCAAACAGCAATTGTCACACACACGTGAGGTATCCCCATTCACGTCAGGTTGTGGGCAGCAATTCTAGCACCAGACCTCCTGTGTAAATCTAAAGTGGTAACCTGTAAAAACATCACCTATGGATAACAAAATTTACGCAGTTTGTTGGCATTGCATGGGCGTGCACAATTTTAAAGCACGATCTGTTAAGTATCTATTTACTTGGTGTAACATTATCTTTTATATTTTACAAAAAATTGGATTACCGTATATACTCGAGTATAAGCCGAGTTTTTCAGCACATTTTTTGTGCTGAAAAACGGCCACCTCGGCTTATACTCGAGTCAACGTCTGCAGGGGGCTGCTGTCTCTTACCTGGCTCCGGTCCCACGACGATCCAGTCCACGAAGCGCGGCTGCTCCTTCATTCGGTTCGTCCACTGGATGTTCGCGCGGCTGCTCGGCTCCGCCTTCTCACCGGTGATTGGCCGCCAGAACTGTAGCTCAGGAAAGACACACAGGCGGCCAATCACCAGCGAGGAGGCAGAGCTGAGCGGCCCTGCGAAAATCGAGTGAAGGAGATGCAGGTAAGTGTGCCGTGCTTAGGTGCTGCTGCAACCACATATGCTGGCTGCAGCAGCACCATACTGGAACAGGGGTCAGCAAGTGTCAGTGGGAGGAATAGTGCCCCATCATTGGTGTCACTGATACCAATGATGGGGCATTATTCCTCCCACTGACACCAACGATGGGGCACTTTTCCTCCCCCCCACTGACACCAACGATTGGGCACTATTCCTCCCCCCCCACTGACACCAATGATGGGGCACTATTCCACCCCCCACTGACACCAATCATGGAGCACTATTCCACCCCCCACTGACACCAATCATGGGATACTATTCCTCCCCCCCACTGACACCAACGATGGGGCACTTTTCCTCCCCCCCACTGACACCAACGATGGGGCACTATTCCTCCACCCCCCCACTGACACCAATGATGGGATACTATTCCTCCCACTGACACCAATGTTGGGACACTATTCCTCCCACTGACACCAATGATGGGACACTATTCCTCCCACTGACACCAAAGATGGGGCACTATTCCACTAACACCAATAATGGGGTGCTATTCCCCCCACTGATACTAATGATGGGTTGCTATTCCCCCCACTGATACTAATGATGGGGCACTATTCCTGTCACTGATACCAATGTTGGGGCACTATTCCTCCCACTGACACCAATGATGGGGCACTATTCCTCCCACTGATACCAATGATGGGGCACTATTCCTCCCACTGACACCAATGATGGGGCACTATTCCTCCCACAGATACCAATGATGGAGCACTATTCCTCCCACTGATACCAATGATGGGGCACTATTCCTCCCACTGATACCAATGATGGGGCACTATTCCTCCCACTGACACCAATAATGGGGCACTATTCCTCCCACTGACACCAATGATGAGGCACGATTCTTCCCACTGGTGTTCCCACCCTCGGCTTATACTCGAGTCAATAGCTTTTCCCAGTTTTTTGTGGTAAAATTAGGTACCTCGGCTTATATTCGGGTTGGCTTATACTCGAGTATAATAGGGTGCTATTCCCCCCACTGATACTAATGATGGGGTGCTATTGCCCCCACTGATACTAATGATGGGGCACTATTCCTGCCACTGATACCAATGATGGGGCACTATTCCTCCCACTGACACCAATGATGGGGCACTATTCCTCCCACTGATACCAATTATGGGGCACTATTCCTCCCACTGACACCAATGATGGGGCACTATTCCTCCCACTGACACCAATGATGAGGCACGATTCTTCCCACTGGTGTTCCCACCCTCGGCTTATACTCGAGTCAATAGCTTTTCCCAGTTTTTTGTGGTAAAATTAGGTACCTCGGCTTATATTCGGGTTGGCTTATACTCGAGTATATACGGTACGTTTTGTGTTTTTTTTGCAAATTACAGAAAAAATGTATTTAAAAAAAACTGTGTTTGGAAAAACAGCTATGCAAATACCGTGTGAAATAAAAAATTGCAAAACCCACCAATTAATTCTTTAGGGCTTCTGCATTAAAAAAAATGTTTGGGAGTTATAAGAAAATTTCTAGCAAAAATTAAAAAACATTAAAAGTTTAAGTCACCATACAGCTGCTTTCATTTTTAAAAGCCCTAAACATGCCTAAAAGCACCTCTGCCTAAAAAAAAAACATAAACCCTTTGTATTTTCCATTCTGGGAACTTTTTTTTTTTTTCATCTGGACAAATAGATTGTCATGAGGGACAAGAAGATTGGGACCTTGAGTAAGTCCCTTGGGCAAGTAGTTTTTTAAAATATTTCCACACCTCTGTTGAGGTAAAAAAGCTGAGAAAGGCTGACTTAAAGGGCACTGCCAAAGGTCTATAAACTATTCCTTAGAGTGTAACAGTCTTTCAAGTAATGCAAGATGTGTCACAAAAGCTATTGTTTAGTATGGCCAAAAATATGGGTTCAGTATTGCTTTTAGTTTAGTTTAGTGTTGCCTGCAATTAGTCTATTTTTTTCTTATATTGCTGATAAACATAGGTTTTTCCTGCACAGCTGTGGTGTGCACATCTGCCAATTACAAAAAAGATCATGTTCTTCAGGCATAGAGTAAAACAGAAAAGCACCTAGTTTACAATTATGGGAGGTTCCCCAACAAACACAACAATGGTGGTGATACATTTTATCCCTTCAGTTCACTGCTGCCCTGCAGATGTTTTGGAGACCATTTTCTTGTATAAATAAATATTACTTCTCAATGAAAACAGATACAAACAAGAAAAAGGCAAAAAAATAACAGAATTATAGCGTAGCTTTGACCAGTAATTATCAAAAGCCAACAAAATACACATATAATTCATACACACAAATTGACTTACTGCATGACTGTAAAGCTATACCAGACAGATGTGGCTAAAGAAATTCTAGAAGAGAAAGAAGGGTCCCCAATAAACATTTGTGTAAGGATCCATCCCCCCCTGCACTAGTTACTGCTGCCAGGCAGATGTTTTGGTTTCCCATCTTTGGAGTCCGTTTTCAAGGTCTCTTCACTAAACAAACTCCAGACAAAACTCAGTTCCTGATGCCACTTAAAAACAGCTATTTCCAAAACCTTAAATCCCTTAGTTTTTATTAAGTTTATCAAGAACATATTTGGAGCACATGATCTTTTCCATCCATGTTTATTAGATTTCTTTCAATGGAAATGCATATATGGTAGGGATGTTATTGTGAGCTTATGTATAATTATGCAGTGACAGAAAAGGAAGCACAAATACCAATTCATGTGATCAGCTTTGTCCGTAAGACAAATCTGACTCATGGATTCATTGTCTAAACATCACTATTACCCCAAGATGCAGAAAACCTTTTTTTTAACAATAAGTAATTATAATAAGCAAACTCTATATCAGGAGTTCATACCTCAAACCACAGACGTTATACAAAGAGAATCCTTGTGAGCCATTGTTTCATAGATTATTACACTGTAGCTCAGCTGATCATCTACAGTTAGGTCCATATATATTTGGATACAGGCACAATTTAAATTTTTTTTCAGGTATTTACCAAAACATATTCAAGCTATAGTTATATAATGGATATGGGCTGAAAGTGCACACTCTCAGGTTTCCTGCGATCATCCACCACAATTG
Source organism: Staurois parvus (assembly GCF_062004578.1). Taxonomy (NCBI): domain Eukaryota; kingdom Metazoa; phylum Chordata; class Amphibia; order Anura; family Ranidae; genus Staurois; species Staurois parvus. The sequence goes on along the minus strand of NW_028317951.1, from coordinate 17,122,714 downwards.
TCTTCTGTGGACAGCCATGCCTTTTTATGTTGCTGAGCTCACCAGTGTGTTCTTCTTTCCCCAGAATGTACCAAACTGTGGATTTGGCCACTCCTAATGTTGGTGCTATCTCTCGGATGGATTAGTTTAGTTTTTGAAGCCTAATGCAGGCCATAGATAGATATTTATTGGCCGAATTTTCGTCCGACCGAAAAATCGGCCGATATTCACACCGTTAGTGGGGCAATGCCGTCGGCCGTTTTTCACAGATCTTCTCATTTCTTTTTATTGGTCATGCTGGAAAATCTACGAAAAATGGACGTTTTTCGTAAGCTTTGGTGGCAGCATCCATGGCAGCAACGATCGTGTTTTCCTTTATCGGCCGATAATTCAGTCGATAAACAGCCTGTCTATGGCCTGCATTACAATGGTCTGTTTCACTTGCATGGACAGCTCCTTTGAACGTATGATGTAGGTTCACAGCAATAGATTCCAAATGCAAATACCACACTTAAAATAAACTCCAGACCTTTTACCTTCCTAATTGATGAAGAAATAATGAAGGAGTAGCCCACACATGGCCATGAAACAGCTATTGATTCAATTGTCCAATTACTTTTTGTCCCTTGAAAAAGGGGGGTGGCTACTCTTAAGAGCTGTAATTCCTAAACCTTTCCACCAATTTGGATGTACATATGCTCAAATTAAACCTCAGAGTGTGCACTTTCAGCCCATATCCATTATATAACTATAGATTGAATACGTTTTGGTAAATACCTGAAAAAAACTAAATTTTTTCTTGTGTCCAAATATATATGGACCTAACTGTATATATATAAGGCTTTTGTTTCTAAGAAACATATAGGAAGTTTGTGCAGATTTTCTTTATTACAGTCCGGATTTAAAAGGAAAAATCTAAAATATGGCATAAGAAAATTAAGTATGCCTCTAACCAGCTAGCCAACTTGTTGTGAGTAACGGCTCAGCCACAGGGAGCCTAAAAGCAGGAACCTTTGGCTGTGCTCTGTTTTCACACCAAGACCAAAGATATATATACTATGGGGTTAATTTACTAAAAGTAATAGGACTGTGCATTTTGCAAAGTGCAGTTGCACTCTGCAAGTGCAGTTGCTCCAGAGCTTAGTAAATGAGGTAAAGATTCCCTTTGCCAAGAATACCCAATCACATGCAAGGAAAGTAAAAAAAAACAGCATTCTAGCACATGATTGGATGGTGAAAGTCAGCAGGGCTTCTACTCATTTACTAAGCTTTGGAGGAACTGCACTTGCACAGTGCAATTGCACTTTGAAAAGTGCAGTCTAATTGCCTTTAGTAAATCAACCCAAAAGTTGCCAAAAGTATTGGGACACTCCTTCAAATCATTGGATTCAGATGTTCCAATCACCTCGATGGCCACATGTGTATAAAATCAAGCACCTAGGCATGCAGACTGCTTCTACAAACATTTGTGAAAGAATGGGTTACTCCCAGGAGCTCAGTGAATTCAAGTATGGTACCGTGATAGGCAACAAGTCCATCCTTGAAATTTCCCTGCTACTAAATATTCCACAATCAACTGATAGTGGTATTATAGCAAAGTGGAAGCAACTGGGAACAACAGCAACTGACAAAGCAGAGTCAGTGCATGCTGAAGCGCACAGTGCACAGAAGTCACCAACTGTCTGCAGAGTCAATAGCTAAAGACCTCCAAACTTTGTGTGGCCTTCAGATTAGCACAACAACACTACATAGAGAGCTTCATGGAATGGGTGTTCATGGCCGAGCAGCTGCATCCAAGCCTTACATCACCAAGAGCAATGCAAAGAGTCGGATGCAGTGGTGTAAAGCACACCACCACTGGACTCTAGAGCAGTGGAAACGTGTTCTCTGGAGTGTCGAATCACACTTCTCTGTCTGGCAATCTGATGGACGTTTCTGGGTTTGGCAGTTGCCAGGAGAATGGTACTTGCCTGACTGCACTGTGCCAAATGTAAAGTTTGGTGGAGGGAGGATTATAGTATGGGGTTGTTTTTCAGGTGTTGGGCTTGGCCCCTTAGTTCCAGTGAAGGGAACTCTTAAGCCATCAGCATACCAAGACATTTTGGACAATTTCATGCTCCCAACTTTGTGGGAACAGTTTGGGGAAGGCCCCTTCTTGTTCCAACATGACTGCGCACCAGTGCACAAAACAAGATCCATAAACAAATGAATGAGCGAGTTTGGGGTGGAGGAACTTGACTGGCCGAACATCAGTGCTTGGCCTCACAAATGATTAATCAAGCATTTCCATAGAAAGACTCCTAAACCTTTTGGACAGCCTTCCCAGAAGAGTTGAAGCTGTTTTGGCTGCAAAGGGTGGGCCAACTCAATATTGAACCCTACAGACTAAGACTGGGATGCCATTAAAGTTAATGTGCATGTAAAGGCAGGTGTCCCAATACTGTTGGCAATATAATATATATTTATTATATTGCCAACAGTATTATATATATATATATATGGCTTTTTTTCAACTGGAACTTGGTGAAACTCAGTTCCACCACCTCTGGCTCAGGCCCTCTGCTCCCTGCTCACCACTACTATTTGAAAACACAGAAGTCCTGTTTCTGTGTTTACAAGTGACAGTTTGTCTCCCAATGGCTCCCACAGATCTGATCTTCTGAGCGAGTCCCACTGAGTGCAGGACAAGGAAAAGGGAGATGCACCTGGGACACCGTGCGAATGCAGACACTCCCACTGGATGATCTCCCTGCAAGTGGGAGAGGAGGAGCCACCTAAAGTGTACAGGGATGTACTAGAGAAGAGGTGTCACGTTAACATATACATTTGTAAAAGATATTTCTGTATTAAATTGGCCAAAACTAACTCCAAAAGAGATAAGGTTGAATTTACTTATACCAAGTTTTGACCATCCTGCTAGGACTCAGGCTCTTTATAGACGATCACAAGACAAATCAACCATTCCAAATGCATGCCAAACGGTTCTGTACTACGTGTATGAAATGTGTTTAGCCACATGAAAGAGTTCACATTATGTTGTTCCTTGCTTAATGGAAAGTAACTTGCATCAATACATACACATGCATTGGCAGATGCTCCTCCATGCTAGGAAGAAATCAACATATCCTGAGACCTGTCTTTTTTATCTAGATGCCAGGTGCTTGCTGCGGGTACAAGCATTAACCACTACTAATCCCTTAGGGCAGGCAAATATGTAGGCTATTTGAACAGACTGAGCCATTTAATGGCACCTTCTAAGTTTCAGTTTCCGACATCACTCAGCAAAGCCAGCAGCATGAGACCAGTGAAGCCACTTCTCTCATACCTCAGACACCAATTGTCTTTGTTTAGGTTTTTTTTTTTTGTTAAGGAGCTTGGGTACCATTTTTCCAGATACCTGCTCCTGTTTCCTCAATTCTTGCCTAGGTGAGAATGATGTGCACTTGGCCCATCCCCACCACCTGCACACATTATGTCCCAGGAGGCTGCAGGACCAATCTCACTGCATTGTTGTGCCTTACATCAACAATATCACAGCTCGCACCTGATTCCAAATGATAGCAACAGATAGCCAAACCCTGTCAAAGAATTGTCTTGGGGAAAGACAGCACTGGATGCCATTGACTATCAAGTATCTGTATTTGTAGTTGCTGACTTAAAGAGTTACCAAACCCAGGACCCTACATTCATTTTATCTGGTCTCCCAGAGTACACACAACATGGAAATGCAATTATTTTAGTTAATATAAACTGTTAAATACCTTTGCTCATCAGCAGTTAGAGCAGTCTTGTGACTTCTATTAGTGTTCAGCAGAGCACTGGTTAAAGCTTGTAGGAGGAGTTTTCTTTCTGGTCTAGGAGGATGCAGAACCCCTGGCCTCTCTCTGGACACCGCTGATTGGCCCAGTGCTGATCACATGCACTCTCCCAAGAAAAACAAACAAAACTCTCTAGCAATACACACCAAACTGAGCATGTGCACAGTGTCTTCACATGATATGTCTTATCAGGAGATAAGAGGGGGGCACTGGAAGAAGGGGAGGATCAGAGAAGCCAGGATCAAACAGCCTTTTTACACAGTGCAGAGGATTAACCCTTTAGGTTCCACAGTGAGTATAACAAGCATGCTTTACTGCATATATAGACTGATTTTACTGTTGTGGGTTTACTAACACTTTAACTTTCCACAACATAGGTGAACACAAAATGTTCTATGAAGGGTACATTATTTTAGCTAAAATATCTGACTAAAATATTTACATGATCATCTGTGAACAAATGTGCATGAGTTTCCTTGCTTGTATACCACACTGTACACTATTTTAATATATTGAGCTAATACTGGGATTACGCTGTTCTATCTTGATAGAAAACGTATTTACTTATAAAGGAAGTATATTAGTTTAGACTGCAGAAATCCAGACCAGAAATCCGATGTACTGTAATGTCTGTGTTACCAGCCAATGTCAAGATCAAGTTAACTGGTTCAGATCCGGATACTAGTTGTCCACTGAAAACCAATGGCCCCCATTTTTGTGTGTGTATAACTTCAAAGACATTCTTTTTTAGCTCCAAGCACAGTTCATCTTAAAAACATTCTAGGTCTGCCCTCTAAGGCAATATTAACAACGCTACTGGATAATGACTTTTGCAGCCTGCGACCACGTGTTACCATAAAAGAGAATGAATAATGCAGCTCTGTCCAAGCAAGGTTTTGCTAAAAATTTCTTGAATACACATCAACCACTGGCAGAACTGCTTACACTTGCTTTTTCGTGGCATGCTTCAAACTGATTACCAAATAACTTTGCCAAGAACCAGGAACAAGTTTTTCTGACTTCTCTAAAGGGCAAGCTGTGAGCTAAATGAGGTGTTGCAAGTGAGTGCAAAACTTTTATGAATTTGGAAGTTTCCTGAATCTAAAAAATGAAGCATAAGAGGTGAGTATAGTGTTGGCATTTTTTTCAGGGCAAGAGGTCAGTGCATAATGACAGTGATAAAAACAAGACAACAAGATTCTTTTATTGACCATTTTTTAATGAGTGTGACAACACCAGAGTAGAATAGAACTAGCTCTTTTTACAAGGTATCTTGGAAAAAGTGGAAATGCTACAGATAAAGTCAATTGACAATGCTTTTTATGGACTCTTTCAAGGTGCAGAAGCAACCCAGGAGCATCAGGCCCATCAGCCTCTTGCACTGTCCAAGAAGGATGTTGGTGATGCTCATGATTAAACAACACAAAATTCTGTATTTCACCACCAAAAATAATTTTTAGAATACTTTTTGGTGGTGAAATACAGGCTAAATAAATGGTACAGCTGTGCATGCAATGTCACAGAGCCAAAATACTATTCGAGAGCCTTAGAATTCTACCAACAATGGGTTTCATATGGTGGATGCAGAGAGATAATATAGGAATAAGGGAGAAAAATGTTCTTTCTGGAAATTTCAGCTGGCATGCTTTGGGGAGCACACAAATCTGTTCTTAGGGGTTACTGCGTAGTGTTGACAACAGAAAAATGCAAATGATACCAGATTTTCATGCTGAACTTAAACTTAAAGAAATAGGATCCCAGATGCAAGTGACTCCCTCTGTGACCTTGCTTAGAGAATATATCTTTAAACTTTGTGCTAACCTGAAGGACCTGGCCTTCTAGCCCTCTGTGTTCAACCGAAGCTGAGCTCTAAGAGAAATTTGAATTACCAAAACTAGCATTCTGTGGTTAATTATGGACCAGCCATTATGTTCAAACATTGACAAATTCACTAATATTCTCTCAACTGACTCCTATAGAGCCACCATGTTTGTCGGGCCCCTCTAAATAAGGGTTAATATCCGACATTGATAAAATACTGAAAGTGATACTTTTACAGGAGTCTTATAAATGGAAAAATGGAAAAGGATTCTGAGGAAGATTTACCTTGGGACACATGGCAAACAGTCTGTTCACAGATGAGTAAAACCTCAATTTGACATTTTAAAAAGAGAATAATTATAAAATTATTTTCTACTGGTCTCACTACCTGCAGAGCTTTCATACTATATATCAGTCAGCTAGTGGCAGGTGTTGGCATTGTAATAAGGATTTAGGTTCCCTACAACATATCTAGTGGCATTGTACGAGCATTAAACCTTTTTGGAACTCTGTCCACTCCTTGGTCCATCATATCTTTGATACATGGATCCCCTTTAACATCAAAATTTACCTTCTGGGCCTATCTCCACCAATTTTTTTGTAAACACACCAAACAACTATTATCTTATGCTGTATCCGTACTGCAGCTGGATGCCTGATAACCCTCAAATGAAAAAAAACACCACCACCTATTTTCACAGAACTATTTGCTAGAATCAGGGAAGTTAAAGACACTGCACACTTATATGATACCCTTGAGTTGTTTAACAAGGTCTGGAAGCTGTGGATAAGGATCTTCCATATTGACTGTAATAACAGAGTTGTGTACACCCTGCGCACAAGGCAGGAATATATAGATGTAGCATTAAACTACCCACGGCAGCTAAGGTGTCCAGGTCACCCCCTCGACCAACATTTCAACAGTACTAGCATACTGCTAGACAGGTAATTCGGTTTGTTTGGAGGATGGCTGGCAAGTGTGAGCTGGAAATTTTCCTTTTTGTTGTTTGACATGCGTCGCCCGTCCACGTGCTCCTTGCTGTGAAGGCCATTTATAGACTGGGGCAGTGGCTGTTTTTTGTGCTGTTGAATTGTTGGTCGAGGGGGCGCACTGGACACCTTAGCTGCCATTGTGCTACATGCTGGGTGTCCAGTGCACTCCGGTACCTGTACCTTTAAGGAGGGGTGGGCTCCCTCAGGTCCACCTACCCTTGGTCTATCCATTAAATACATGTGCCTCTACTATTGGGGCTCTTAAAATTTGTACAGTTAGGAACTACAAAATACTGGGGTGCCGTGACGAGGCTCTGTAGCTTACGAATGTATTTGCAAATCTGTGCTAACTAAATCCCTGTTTTTAACGCATACTGCTAGACAGGTAATTCGGTTTGTTTGCAGGCTGGCTGGCAAGTGTGAGCTGGGAATTTTCCTTTTTGTTGTTTTTACTGCCCCATGGCTGCAAGTGTTAAAGGAGCCTAAGAATTAGCAATATCAACCCTGTACAATTGTCTAAAACAACAAAACAAGAAGCCACAAAACAAAAATGATGCATAATAATGATGCAACTGGTAAATTAAAATTCTTAAGATGGGAAAATGTAAACAGGACATTCCAATATGAAAAAAACAAGAAAGAATCAGAAACCCAGATCCGTTACTTGGCTGCTGATATTCTGTTAATTAACTTTTACATAATACTTAAAGTTCATGAATAAGACACGGCAGTGCCAAAAACACAGCTACTCTTAAAATAAGAAAACATCAATGTATCAGTCGTGAATATTTAGTGTTCTTTGAATTGTAAGCAAGCTTTATATACTTTAGGTACCAAAAAATGGATACCTAGTATACTGGTATGGTAATTAAACATGAACTGAAACGTCAAGGCAGGTACTCATGTACTTTCACAAAAAAGTACATACCTCGGCTAAAATCCAAATGTGATCAAAGAGTGACACATAAAACCATTTTCTTGATACCACAAAACCTGCCGACAATCAACATTTCTGAAATGTGCTCCCTGCTGTTTTTTGCCAATCACACACCCACATCCTAATTATTATTATTGTTTACATCATTATGTATGACATCACTAACAGACCTGTTGCCATACTCACTAAACAAACTGAAGAGGCCTGTTGAGAATATGGTCTCTGTACAGGAGAACCTGGCTGATCTACTGGGGTAGAGGAACCTTTCTCTTTATGGATTGCCTTGTTTTCTCATGGGACTCCATCTTCAGTGTAGTTATAATTGGTGGTCTTGTCCTTTTGGGCCCAGTCTACAGAAATATTTTTTGCCATAGCCCATAACCACACATTTATTTTTTTGTTATTTATTTATATCATACATGCAGAGTTTAAAAATACTTTTAACAAATTAAAAAAATTAAAAAAGCAATAATAGTTTGTGGAACAGAATCCATTTATTATAACACTATCCTGCCTTAAAGTAGAGCTTCCATGCCTGGAATACACAGCTGCCATGTACTGCTAACCATAACAATGAATGTGGAAAGTGAAAGACAATCGGCTCAGTCACTATTAAAGCAAAATATCATAAACGATCTGTGACATATAAACTTTATGTACATGAATCACATGCAAATCAATGTGCTCACAAATCTGTGAATTCTTAGTTGCTGTCCAGCACCATTAGGCATTTTCACTCCACCCCCCTAAGATATGACATAAATAATGATGCATCGCAACTAAAACATGCCTGTCATGTTTGTAGTTTTTTTCTGCCGGTTTGGAGTGGCCTTGTTGCAATGTTCTTTGTATTTTTCCCATTTGGGGACACGGGGCAAGATGGCCAAGGATGACCTCATTTCTGGGTTGGTCGGGTCACTTGTGACATCATTTCCTGTCTGGCCTTGATTGCTGTGCAGCTCAGTGCATTTGTTTGTGAGTGTCCCATTTTTAATTTTATTAAATTGTTTTAAAATGTATGGAGAGCACTATTGTTTTCTTTCCTTTTTGCATATATCACACAGAGAGGAGGAGATCGAACAGAAACTCCACTCCAAGTGTTGGTGCCCTTCACTGTTACTGGGAGCCAGGAGCCAGTTGGAGTATAGCCCTAGAGGGCAAAAGTGTGTTTGATCTTGATTATTAAGGTCCAAGCCAGGAGGAGAGTGCATATAGTTCACTGAGTGATGCATGTGACACATTGGTGATCCATTGAAGAGAAGACTGTGATAACTGGAATTCACTGATAGTTGGCCACATATACATAAAGTATTTAGGGATTTTTTTTGTTTGTTTCATTATTTGGGACTTCATCATTATTTGTGTCATAATATTGAATGTTTTGTGAAACTACCTGCATAAACCCGTGCATGCGTAAAGCTGGTGTCCAGTGTTGCACATCCATACATATGTGTGGGTTTAAGCCACTCATTAGTGGGCAATTAGGGAACTCCGCCCTCCAGAGAGGTCCAGTTATCCTTGTGGGATGCCCCCAGCTTGCTTTTGGTGATGCATGGCAGGGTGATCCAAGGTGAAGCCCTTTCTCCAACAGTCATGTGTTGTTGTTCTCTGACATTGTCAGCAGCCAACAGGAGGAGTTAAGGAGTGGATATGAAGACTTAGCTATTGACGTTTTAAAAATTTGCATATTGATGACAGAGCAGTTTAGTCAGCTTAGACTACAGATTTCAAGGAAAGCAGGAGGGTGTTTGGAACAGCTGATAATGAGAGCAGAAAATGAGAAAGTACCACTATGTGGACACAGGGTCCTTCAAAAACCTTGAGGCCTCATACAGCCTACCAAACAAGGCCCCTATCCCTTGTTCCCTTGTCCTGCTTGGTGTGACTGTAGTGTCAGTGCAAAATAGTACATATAAAAGTGCAATGATTGTTATGAAATGTGCCGCAGTAAGAAGTGGCAGTGTAGAGCTGTGAATGGTATTTAGCAGTAGGAAAGTGCAGTGCAGTCAGTTATCAGTATGTAGTGGGAAAGTGGTCAGTGAGCTGTATATAGTGGCAGGGTAAGACAGTATGTAGTGGGAAAGTGGTCAGTGAGCTGTATATAGTGGCAGGGTAAGACAGTATGTAGTGGTAGGGCAGTCAGCGAGTAGTATGCAGTGGTAGGGCAGTCAGTGAACAGTATGTAGTGACAAGGTAGTCAATGAGCAATATGTGGTGGCAGGGTAAGGAGGCATGCAGTGGCAGGCCAGTTAGTGAGCAGTATGTAGTGGCAGGGTAGAAAAGAGTAGTGCGCAATATAGAGTGGCAAGGCAGTCAGTGAGCAGTATGTAGTGGCAAGGTGGGCTCGTATCTGGTGGCAGGGCAGTCAATGAGCAGTATGTAGTGGCAGGGAAATCAGTGTACAGCATATAGTGGCAGGGTGGTCAGTGAGCAGCATGTAGTGGCAGGGAGGTCAGTGAGCAGTATGTAGTGGCAAGGTTGTCAGTGAGCAGTATTTAGTGACAGGGCGGCCAGTGAGCAGTATGTAGTGGCAGGGCGGTCAGTGAGCAGTATGTAGTGGCAGGGTTGTCAGTGAGCAGTATTTAGTGACAGGGCGGCAGGGAGGTCAGTGAGCAGTATGTAGTGGCAGGGTTGTCAGTGAGCAGTATTTAGTGACAGGGCGGCCAGTGAGCAGTATGTAGTGGCAGGGCGGTCAGTGAGCAGTATGTAGTTAAAGGGCAGTCAGTTAGCAGTATATAGTGGCAGGGTGGTCAATGAGCAGTATGTAGTGGTAGAGCAGTCAGTGAGCAGTGTGCATTGGCAGAGTTTTCAGTGAGTAGTATGTAGTGGCAGGAGAGTCAGTGAGCAGTATGTAGTGGCAGGGCAGTAGGTCAGGCACTTACAACATGGCTGGAGGTGGAAGACATCCGTCTTTGCTCCTCCTTCTTCCCCACCTTCAGCTGCTAGGTCAGCTAGAATTAAGCATCCACCTCTGGAAGAAGGGGAGGAAGTGGCCACATTCCTGGCCCCGCCACACCACCTCCAACTGTTAAGTTCTCCTTCGCTTCTGGCTACTAAGCACAGAGCATGGGGAGGACAATCTATCCAAGGAGAGAGGAGAGCCACAGACAGCCCCTGGCAGACCCCCTTGCTGGCTCTATGGGGCCCTGAGTCCAGTACAGGAGGAATGCCTGTACCCCTCTATCAATGACTGTGTGTACATACTTTAGGAACAGAGAAGCTCACTTTAAAATTATTTGGTCAAGAAGCATTTGACGGGGTAGTAGTAGTAGTACATGTAAGGGTGGCTTTATCAAGGATTAACACCTCATTTGTGTATGTATATTTTTTTTCAGTTTAAAAATATGAAAAAATAAACCCAAACATGTACCTTCTCTTATTTGCTCCCTTTTGGTCGGATAAACATACAGTTAAAAGTGGTCAGTTATATCTGTTTTTTAAGTGCAAAAAAATACCTGTTTGATTTTGCCAGAAATCCTGTGAGCTGATAATTTGTGCTCTCTGCCTCTGCACAAGGAGGGATTATGGAGGTGAAGGTGGGGGGATGAGGTGAGATGATGTTGGCATGCCAAAGAGAAGGGTAAGAGCAAAATATATTTCTGGCATATCAACAGTTTTTATTTTCTGTACTTGCAGCTTTTTTAAACGGATAAGGGTTCATTTACAAGCATTTTTAAATACAGTATGAAAGCATATGCAAGAAAGATAAATGTATTTCAATGAGCGTAGTTTACATGTTTTACGGGGATGCATTTACAGTGCATTTGAATGCACCCAGTAGAAAAAAAACATAAATAATGCCTAAACACACACCACAAATGTGACACAAAAACACAGGCAACACAAATGCAAATAAATGCGCATGCGGATCTGCACTCTGAACGTTAGTGTAAATGAGCCTCAAAACATGGAAAAATATGCATGCATTCCAGAGATATACAATCTTCTTTTTTAAATTTGGTTTGACATATGATTTTAGAGCCCATTTACACCAGAATGTGGTGTGGGAAACTAGCATTCCTTGCGTTTCCAGAACTGCAGGTGATTACATTGCCCTTGCGATCTGCATGCAGGAGCCAATGTATTGTCAACAGCACCCCAAATGAAGTGTCTTTGTGAGCACCAAATCACATGGTACCGCAGTACCATGTGGTTTGGTTCAGTGCGTTTTTAAAAGTAGTGCAAGCACTACTTTTTCTGCGGTCCAATGCATTTTGCCATCCCTTCAAATGAGTGGGTTGCCAAAGCACCCTGCACAGGAATCGCATGGGAACACACAGGTTTGAACACCTGCGTTTCTGTGTGATCCCGGTGTGACCCTGCTCTAAGTGCATTTAGAAAATCCAAGCATTGCATTTATAAATGCAACACTGTACTCCTGAAAGTAAAAAAAGTTAAAAGAATGTACAGTATACAGTATGTAATAATTTTCAACTATTATCCAAATTTAACAACAAAAATATTTGGGAAAGGTTTTGTAGAACAGAAACTCACATAGACTAACACATTACATTTTATAACTATAACATATCATATTACTATTCTAAAACCAATGTGCATAAGATCATAAAATACAAAACAAAAAACGTATAGTTTTTTTCAACACTTTTTAAACAGCCTTAGCAAAGATAAAAATGAATGGGTCTTTTAGAAAGGTCTTTTAAGGTTCAGGCTTAAGGGATAAAAGGAATGCCTTTAGGAGAAGCCCCATCTCTATTTCACACTCTCATTCAGACTCCTGCATTCCTAGCAAGGTCAAATAGCTTTGAATAAGGAAACAAAAATTCTGGTGATAAAAGCCATTATGCTATGGTGAGACCTACTGAGTGACCAAGGCTGCAGACTTCCAACAGTCTGTGAATTAAAAACATTTATATCAACTGTGATTTAGTGACTCGCCTCTCCAGTACATGAAACATTATAGAATATGAGGATTATTATATTCACACATTATTATATTATTATATTTATTGACACAGAGTCAAGATACAGCATGTCAAATACAATAATTTAAAAAAGTGATACAGAGTGTAATTTTTCCCTTTAGTTTTCACAAAGAGAGACCCCACCTAGACTCCAGCTAGGCCAGCTTTGGGCCCCATTCACATCTGCATACCTATCTGTACACCTGTGTGAAGGGCTGTCTTTGCCCGCACAGGATGCACAGTTGTTCCGTATATCCATGTCCCGTGCATGTCTATTGGGATGCAGTGGCTGCACGAACACAATATCACAACTGTGTGGGAGCGTCTCCCTGAAACGCACACTGTCTGTGTTCAAGGACGCGCATCTGCAAGGCTGTCATACTGGGATCAGCTGCTGTGTCTGTTTCCCAAAAGACATTAATAGAACTGCCTGAATGTGGATGCACAGAACACCTGTGCATCCTAGGCAGGCAAAGATGGCCCTTCACACAGGTTTACGGATAGGTACACCAATATGAATGAGGCCTCTGAATGCGCAGCTGCTGGTGTGCGGTTGAGGACATAGTGCCAATGAGCCAATCTTTTTAATTCTTCCCCAGAACTTTATTGAAACATCACGAATGACATGTCGATACATTTCTAGTCAATGCAGTAGCGTTGTGATGCAGTGGTTTCCTTCGCAATACACTAATTTTTTTCAGTGAAGTCCACAGCAACACTGTGGTGTGAACTGTCCTAAAGCTAGGTTAGCACCTCTGCATGTTGCGCATTTTTCCACCATGGTTTGCGGTATGTTTTGCGTTTTTTTACATGCGTTTTTGCCAATAGGAAAGTATTGACTTTGATGTGACTTTGATGCAACATGCATGCGACTTTGGATGGGTGTAACTTTGATGTGACTTTGTTGCTACTTGAGTTCCTGAGAGTGTAAAGTCGCACCCATTCAAAGTCGCATCAAAGTCACACTACATGAACAAAACTGTCATTATTTTCTATCAGAAAAACCGCAACACTAGCTTTTTTGGTGTGGTTCCAATGAAGTCTATTGCACAAAAAACACAATCTACTGCAGGAAAAAAAAATCCCTGACCCTTTCAAAAAAACGCACCAGCTCAAAATGCACCAATGTGAACTAGATCCATAGGAGATCATGTTAAATGGATTGTAGTGCATTTCTGCAAACTGGAAAAAGCACTTAAATACACATATGTGTGAACCTAGGGTAATAAAAGACAAGACATTAAAGTGTAGTTCCACTCACCCTGTCAAAAAATAAAAGTCAGCAGCTACAAAAACTGTAGCTGCTGACTTTTAGAAAACAGCCACTTACCTGTCCGTCGGTCCCGCAGTGTGTCCCCTGCAGCCCGTTTCACCTGCCGTCCTGTATTCCAAGAGGCCGGCATCTTCAGTGTGGGCTCCCAGCTGTGACAGCTTGTGGCTTCACAGCCGGGTACCCACTGCGCATGCGTGAGTAGAGCTGCGCATCATGAATGGTCCTGTAGTCTTCTGGGACCTGTCACGTGTCCCAAAAGACTACAGGGAGGGAGGGAGGGCACCTTTCGCTTCCTATCGCCTAGGCAAATTCGGGTACCTGCTCCCCCCCGCCCCCAAAGGTGCCAATCCTTAATGGGGAGCGGGGGAGCAGTCCTTAAAGCGGAACTTCCACTTTTGGGTGGAGCTCCGCTTTAAGGCTTGTCTTGAGGTGGTACTGCAGAGAACAGGGTCCCCATCGCCTGGTGTGAACGCCTTTGTTTTTCCTAGGTATCCAACATCCCATTCCTAAATGTTTTCTAGCAACCCACCTATTCATACATCAATAGTTATTATCTTCTTATTTTACCTCCCTTTCTTAGTATACAGGATGTATCATTTTCTCATCCTGCTTTACTCCTCATCTACTCACAGTGTCTTTGCTATGTGCATTCCCTTACCTCTCACTGTAATGTTTTCCACATTGTTCAACTCAATATCCCACACAGTCCTACTCCTTTTACGCATTCTCTATTTACTATCTACCCCTGCATTTGAACTCCCTCTGCCTAATATAATCTGTTCCATCGCCGTTTCTTCTTCCTATATCGTCTTTCCGTGTGTATTACAAGGCACAGTTTGCTTTGACAGTTGAACGTTTCTCTTTTCACACATTTCTCACTCTTGCTACTTTCCATTTGATATGTCTTTTATTATTTTGGAAATGCTGTCATTATTATGCCCTGCATTTTCATCTCTTACCCCTAATTTCATTTCTGTACTTGTCACATAAGACATCCAATGACTAAATTTGCTTTCCTGTGAGTACAAACCTAAATATTACCGAGCTGGTTCGCTGACAGATTCTTTCTGGATCACTATGAAACAAATGTGAACTTATGAGCGGCACACAGCATTCTCCTACTAGGCTGAATCTTATTGACTGCACGTAATTGCAAAGTGACTGAATGGAACAGAGAGTTCCTTGGTGACTCATAGATAGAAGGTCATTAGTGATGTCAGCGCAGTCTGCTGGGCTTTCAGCAGGAGGGCAGCAATGAAGGAGACATTACCAGACAGTGGCAAGCCACAAGGATTGTGGCCTGTGCAGACTAGGAAGGGAGCTCTGACCTGGATGTCACAGGTCAAACAAACAAAAGCAACATCAAGCACATGAATGTAACCAAGGTCTCATATAGACCAAAGACTTCAACTACATAAATAAATCCAATTCACACCCCAGAAAAACCAGAACAAAACAATGCATAAACATGACTGCTGGGCTTTTTTTTGTTTATGTAGCACAGCATTCGGTAGGGCTGGAATTCTGCTGCAGAGGTTTCTAAAAAATATTTACAGTGATATTAAACCCTCCTTTTTATGCACTTTCAGCAGCTGATTTGTTTAACACAGGCTTCCAATTGTATAAGAGCAGTGTGAACAACAAGCTTTGACAAATCATTTGCAGAGCGTTCAGCAAACTTTGTTGAAGCTTTTAAAGTACCAATCAACTCCAAGTTGTAAATTTTGAACACTAATGGGATCCTAATAAACCCTAATGGTAGTGCCATGCCAGTCCTCTTGCTTCAACCCTATCTCACTATCCCCGCACAAATATTTATTTAGCTTAGATCCTCGGCTGTAAAATGCTCATATTTGAATTCCCAGCTCCAACACTAATCGCTGCCTTTACAAGGACTCTTCATGCTGAACTGTTCAATAGCTCACATAGAACATAGAGGAAGGAGTGAAACCTCATGAAACTTGGGACAGACCCAGTGCCCTCCAAAAAAGAATTAAAAGAATTAATCCTTTCAAAAATCACTGGTAAATAAAAGTATGACTCTCTGTCCTAGCATATGTGCTGTATTCTTGGTCCTAGCATACGTGTTTTATTCTTGGTCCTAGCATACAGGTTTGATTATTGGTCCTAGCATAAGGGTTTGAGTCTTGGACCTAGCATACGGATTTGAGTCTTGGACCTAGCATATGGGTTTGAGTCTTGGTCTTAGCACATGGATTTGATTCTTGGTCCTAGCATATGAGTTTGATTCTTGGTCCTAGCATGTGAGTTTGATTCTTGGTCCTACAATACAAGTTTGACCCTTGGTCCTAGCATACAAGTTTTATATTTGGTCCTAGCATACAAGTTTGACTATTAGTCTTAGCATACAAGTTTGATTCTTGGTCCTAACATACAAGTTTGACTCTGGGTTCCAGGATAAGAGTTTGATTCTTGATCCTAGAAAAACAGTTTGATTATTGGTCCTAGCCAGGGGCGGACTGACCATTTGGAAACTCGGGCACTGCCTGAGGGCCCGGGGTCAGTAGGGGGCCCCATGAGATGCCCCTGATACCTTTTTCATAGGCTTGAGTTTGGGCAAGGACACAGGGGCCCCATGATCCCCTATTGCCTGGGGGCCCCATGAGTTGTCAGTCTGCCTCTAGCATACCAGTTTGACTCTGGTCCCAGCATACCAGTTTGTTTCTTGGTCCCAGCACACCAGTTTGACTCGTGGTCCCAGCACACCAGTTTGACTCTTGGTCCCAGCACACCAGTTTGACTCTTGGTCCCAGCACACCAGTTTGACTCTTGGTCCCAGCACACCAGTTTGACTCTTGGTCCCAGCACACCAGTTTGACTCTTGGTCCCAGCATATCAGGTTAATTCTTGGTCCTAGCATGCAAGTTTGATTCTTGGTCCTAGCATCTGAGTTTGATTCTAGGTCCTAGCATACAAGTTTGATTCTTGGTCCTAGCATACGAGTTTGATTCTTGGTCCTAGCATACAAGTTTGATTCTGGGTCCTAGAGCATAAACTATTTATAATCTATACAGATACTTAAGACAGTTCAGCGTACTTAAACTCAAGTTAATTTATCCCATCTTTTCCAACTCAGAAAGGCGATTTCTTTGTTATGAACTTATCATTAGCATGAGCCTGATTTCATTTTTTCTCATAGCTGTGCTGGTGATTCATCGTTTAACCGTCTCTTCTGCAGTACACTGAAGCAGCTCTGTTCTGCTCCTGTTGTGGGAAGCCACGTCAGCAGGAAACCCTGCTGCTTGCCAGGTCACATTCATAACTGTCTGGAGCAGTCGACAAGCAGCACAGTCCAGTACTTTTGGTTTTTCACAAGTATACAGAGCTCAAAGCCTGGAAAATAGGGAAGACTATGAGTCTGAACTCCCACACGTTTTGAAACCTCAAACATTTAAGGTTCATTAAATTTAATATGTATGTTGCCTAATTTAAACGCCTCACTAATAACAGTCACCAAAAATAAAATTTAAGTTTAAAGGGGTTGTAACAAACTTAATAAACATTTTTAACTTGAAACTTTTGTGACGATTACTATGATTAAAGTAGAAGTATGACCACCCATAAAAAATACGTGTGTTAGAGCACCTAAAGCTGAACTCCAGCCTTACTGTCAGTCTTGCACAGTTGTACAGGCTCTTTTCCTGTTTTCGAATAGTTTCTCTGATTTCACTGTACACTGAGAGCTTCTTACAATGTGCATTAGAAGCTGCAGCAAGTCGGATAGAGCCCACCTCATTTGGACATACAGATACTGACAGGTATTTTACTGTGTTTTTACAGAAGACTGTTCTACCAACCCTATGCTCTAAACCAGCCATCACTAAATGGTGGAAGCAGTCCGGACCTAGCCACTGTTTCATGCGGACCCTGTCACGCCATTTAGGAGCCACTTCTTTCCCCCCATCTTCTGAGCCAACAGCAGGAGACAGAACATTTCTGGAGTGAGTGTGGAATAACAGCACAGTATTGAACAGAGTGCATGAGTGGGAGCTGTCATAACATTTCTGGATTGGATGTGGGAAGCACAGCACAGCAATGAATAGACTGCGGGACGCACCAACGCAGCTCCTGCGCTCTATTCAATGCTGTGCTGTACTTCCCGAATCCGATCCAGCAATGTTATGACAGCTCCCGCTCCCACTTTCTGTTTAATACTGTGCTGTTATTCCACACTCACTCCAGAAATGTTCTGTCTCCTGTTGTCTGCTCTGCTGACAGGGGGGGCAGTGCTGTGGAGGTGGAGATGTAAAGGGGGGGCAGTGTTGTGATAGGGGATGTGAAGGGACAGAGGACAGTACTGTGGGGGAGAGATGGGAAAAGGGCAGAGGACAGTGTGGGGTGAGGGTAATGATCTGAGGTGGGTTAAGGACTGCTGAAAATAATAGAAGTGTGTGATGTGAAGGGGTTCAGTAGACTACTGTAAAGGGGTGGGCTTGATGTGCAATGGGCCTGAGAACACTACTGTGAAGGTGAAATGCATGTGAAGTGGCGGACTGTGACATATAGGGGGGTACTGAGGACACTGAAATATTGGGATTGTGATATACAGTAGATGGCTGGAAAATAAAATGCGGTTCGGACCTTTGTTGGAAGAAACCTTTACTGGTCAGACCTCCATGAATTTTAATTCAATGCCCCTGCACTAAACAGACAACACTAATGCCCTTATATCTTGCAGTTAAGATAAAACAAAAATATAATGTTGCACCTTCCTGTAATCATATGTACAGTGCACCAACACTCATCATCAAATATGCAATTAATTAATTTTCAACAATAAACAAACTTTTCCTTAAAACCAAAAACACATGTCATGTAATGTCCACAGTTCATAAATTGTGCTTATTATTTATCTTCCTTCAAAAAATGTGCTGCTTTATTACCTTCCGTGTATCCACCACCGTTCATTCCTGCGCTCACCACCACTTTTTGATCTGTTCTCTTATATGTCAAAATAGCTTATTTTCCCTTGTTGGGGGTCCTTTAATCACCTCCTCTGCTTCTTATAGGCTCTCCTCAGTTGTCACTTTCCATCTGAAGATCACTCACTGGTAAACCTTTTTCGGGTATCTAGCACTTTAAAAGATTCGCTCCCCGTCCTAGCACTCCAGCCTCACCTTCTCTCATCCACTTGCCAAGCCAGGCTTCCTCCCAGAACACAACGACGGCGAAGGAACACACACCACAACCAACTTACGACCTGGAGGTGCACAACAACCTGAAAAAGGTTTACCAGTGAGTGATCTTCGGATCACTCCTGGGTGCAGAGGGCGCTAGTTTTTCATGGTGTATGGCTCTCTGTGCCCATGTGAATGACCTCTTAAGGAAGTCTGCTAGACAACCATGTCTATAACTACCTTAAAGCAAAGCATTCCCTGCCCGCACACACCCATCTGTCTTCACAAGCACCTTTGAAGCGCTGCACTTTCTATATACTGTACCTTTGAAATCCAACTGCTGGCCCATAGGGCTCAATAGCCAATAGTTAGGTGCTGCCAGCAAAAGGAGAAATACTATTCATTGCTTATTGTTCCTAAGTTGGTGTATGTACAGAGGTTGGATAAAAAAATGGAATCACTACATGATTTGAAGGTATGAGAGTGATGACATGTTTTGTGTTGAAAGCAGAAGTGATGTAACACTTTTTTGCTTCTGCTGAGTGATGAGACACCTAGCTAATAGATGGGAAACCTCACTTTCGTCATTTACTGCATGAGCTGCTAGTAATACGGAGTCATATCAGAGCTTACTGAGGTTCAAAGAGGGCAAATTGTTGGTGTCCGCTTAGCTGGTGCCTATTTAACTGAAGTTGCCAATCTATTTGCCATATTGCGAGGTACAGTATCAAAGGTTATGATGGCATATACAGTTTCCAGGAAAACTTTGTCTGATAAGCATATGCGCGGTAGAAAGGTCAACTGACCAAAAGAGACAAAAAGGACATTGCCCAGGATTGTGACCCGGAATAAGAAAATAACTGCTGCAAAAGTGACTGCAGAGCTCAATCTTTGTCTTCACGGGACTATGATACTGTATCTTGCAATGTGGCAAATAAATTGGCAACTTCAGTCACAGAGGTGCCAGTTAAGCGGGCACCAACAATTTGCCCTCTTTGAAGCTCAGTAAGCTCTGACAAGACTCTGTATTACTAGAAGCATGCAGTGAATGATGAAAGTGAGGTTTCCCATCTGTTAATTGGTGTCTCATCTCTAAGCAGAAGCAAAAAAGTGTTATATTCAAACCTGCAGATCATGTAGTGTTTCCATTTTTCTTGTTTAACCCCTGTATGTGAAAGCATCCTGGGTTTAGGAGGTCCTACAGTTCCTGGGAAGATATCTGCAGGCACCTAAGGACTCCAGTTTTTTATTCATGTTGTAAGTTTACATTGCTTTTATGGAAATAATACAAGGTAAAGAGCAAAGTGTAAATAAAGTGAGATCTTAATTGCTATGGGTTACTGTACTTCACCTTTGCTCTTTAGCTGACATATGACCCTGCGGCTGGCAACAACAAACAGGGAAGGATAATGAAATACTCGCTAGTACAAATCGCTCTCTTATTGGCTTGCTAGCTAGAGTGAGACACCACTATCACCATCTCACTGGCGAATTACACTTTACCCCATTTTCTTTAGCAGAGTGACACCTTTCTCATCTGGCCAGCAACAGAGTAGACAGGTAAGTATTTTACTGCACTCTTAAAGATTCTTTGTCTTACATATTGTTGCCAGCTACAGGACCGAAAATGTGCTGTCACCCTTAAGCTGCGTGTAGACGGTTAGTTTTTTTTTTTTTTGTTCAGCCAAAAACAGATTCCTCCATACACACAAGTTAGGGGGATGGAAGAATTCTCCACTGCCTGGGACACAGCATACTGACAGTGGCTCCTGCTGCAACTGCTGATCAAGAAAAGATTTCCAGCATGTTAGGTCGACAGAAGTCAATCAGATGAATGGCTCCAGTTGAATAGGGAGGGCCACACACAAATCAAAATTTGTATTCCCATTTGTCCATGCCCAGCTTACACTTACTTGTCTAAGCTCTTTCACATTCAGTTGGCTATTATGGTGTTCTCAGAATCCCTGCCAGGACTTCCAAAGGTACTTTCAGAATCCCTGCCAGGTGTTTCAGAGTCTGTAGTAGAGACATGGGGTGTATCCTCTAACCAGGTTGGGTATTTAAGTACCAGCCTTTTGAAGTATTTAGTGCTGTGTCTTATCACCACTTACCCTTCTGCAAACAACTATAATGCTGGCAGTAATTGGGTCATTGGTTTGAATCCCAACCATGGCACCACCTGCCTGGAGTTTGCATATTCTTCCTATGTCTCCGTGGGTTTCCTCCAGGTACTCCGGTTTCCTCCCACACACCAAAGACATGCTGGTAGGTTGATTGGATCCTGTCTAAATTGGCCCTAGTATGTGTATGTATGAATGTGAGTTAGGGCCTTTAGACTGTATGCCCCTTGAGAGTTAGGGACTGATGTGAATGTACAATATATACACTGCTAAAAAAAATTAAAGGAACACTTTTTATTCAGAGTATAGCATCAAATCAGTTAAACTCCTGTGATATTGATCTGGTTAATTAAGTAGCAGGGGGGTTGTTAATCAGTTTCAGCTGCTTTGGTATTAATGAAATTAACAACAGGTGCACTAGATGGGCAACAATGAGATGGCTTCCAAAACAGGAATGGTTTTACAGGTGGAGGCCATTGACATTTTTTCCCTACTCATCTTTTCTGACTGTTTTTCGCTAGTTTTGCATTTGCCTATAGTCATTGTCACTACTGGTAACATGAGGCTATACCTAGACCCTAGATTCCAACTCCTCCAGGATGGCACATCAATACTTGCCAATGCCAGAAGGTCTCAAGAGTATGGAGGAGATTCCAGGAGGCAGGCAGTTACTCTAGGAGAGCTGGACAGGGCCATAGAAGGTCCTTAACCCATCAGCAGGAATTGTATCTGCTTCTTAATGCAAGGAGGAACATGATGAGCACTGCCAGAGCCCTACAAAATGACTTCCAGCAGGCCACTGATGTGAATGTCTCTAACCAAACAGTCAGAAACAGACTTCATGAGGGTGGCCTGAGGGCCCGACGTCCTCTAGTCTGCCCTTTGCTCACTGCCCAGCACCATAGAGCCGATTGACATTTCCCATTCAACACCAGAATTGGCAGGTCCACCACTGGCATCCTGTGCTTTTCACAGATGAGATCAGGTTCACCCTGTGCACATGTGATAGACGTGAAAAGGTCTGGAGAAGCTGTGGAGAATGGTATGCTGCTTGTAACATTGTTCAGCATGATCGTTTTTGGTGGTGGGTCAGTAATGGTCTGGGGAAGCACACCCATGGAGGGATGCACAGACATCTGCAGACTAGACAATGGCACCCTGACTGTCGTTAGGTATTGGGATGAAATCCTTGGACCCATTGTCAACCCCTACATTTGTGCAGTGGGTCCTGGGTTCCTCTTGGTGCACGACAATGCCCAGCCTCATGTGGCAAGAGTATGCAGGCAGTTCCTGGAGGATGAAGGAATTGATACCATTGAGTGGTCCCCATATTAGGAGTATGCCCCGGCGTTGCATGTATGCAAGCTTGTGGAAGCCATACAAACTACTGAGTACCATTTTAAGTTGCTGCAATGAAATTTCAGCAAACTGGACCAGCCTGCTGCATAATTTTTTCACTTTGATTTTTGGGGTGTCTTTGAATTCAGTCCTCTGTAGGTTGATCGTTTTCATTTCTATTAAATGATTGGGCATCCCTATGTTCCTAACACATTACCCAGTCCATATCAGTATAGATATCCAGCATGATATTTTTCCCTATTGAGATCCTATTTGTTTTCAAAGTGTTCCTTTAATTTTTTTGAGTAGTGTATATGTAAAGCACTTTGTAAACTGATGGCGTTATAATTACCTGTAGTAATAATAATAATAATGCCTGCCTGTGAGACTGCCTGACGGTTTCTGACATGGATCAACCTGACCACTCTCACTTGAAGCTACCCTAGATCTCTGCCTGGTCATGTCTAAACTCTTGCTTGCTGCCTGTATAGACCTCTGCTTGAACCAGACTACTCTCTTGCCTGTCTTGACCCAACTACTCTCTTGTCTGCAGCCAGTAAGCAGACTCTGTTTGCAGTGAAGTAAAATATGAGCACTAGGGTCTCTGACCCATCTTTATCTTTAGCAGCGCTAGTGAAAACCAACAGTCGCTTAGACCCCACACCTCGGGTGAGCCATTATCACCTGCCAGGGGGCACCATAACAACTGAAAGCAGCTGAGAGTCAGAACTTTAGTGCACCATATTTCCTGCTGGAAAGTAAGCTTTGCTGCTTATAAAGTCACAGCCCTGCAACAAGTCTATGCAACTTTTGGGCTGACTCAAAACATCTTAGCGTTTTGCCCAATTACATAGTCTATTCCTGACATCCTCTGTACATCAACGTAGCAAATTTAACACACATCATTGGAAAACAAAATTTAATAGATTTGTAGGTGGCATAACCCTGGTTAACTCCAAAGCAGGGGCCCAGATTCTTTCTTTGCACAGGAATCCTATGCATTCTACAATATGTCTACCAAAGCATGATGCAAACAACATTTACACGTGCATAAAGAACATCTGCTCCCACTTTCAAGCTCATACATTAGTAAAAACACCTAATATACTTTAAAGACAATAACTTTTTCATTTTTTTTTAGCTCTACTCAATAGAATCTACCTTGTTGTAATGATAATTTAATAGCCAGTTACTGTACCTTACACATGTACACACACGCTCCAATAATACATATCCGCTTGTAGCACAGGATGTGATTAATTATCCTGTGACAGAATTGTGTGGGGTCCTCAGAAGTTTATATTGGGGAGGCTTGCCTCATTATTAAGTCATTGCTTCTCAAAACAAAATTATAACAGCAACAACAACAAAAACAATAATAATAAACTCCAGACAGAGTTGTCTTAGACTCTGACCACCTATTTCATTTGTAAGAAAGACCAATGATTCATACAAAGAATTGAAAACATATTGAACTTTCCTCATAAAAATACATAAAAAAAAAAGATTTTCCCTGATTCAAACACATCTGGAATAGATATTATTGCACCACTTTGAACTCTTTGACTTCCTACAAAGCTTCAAACTGCCCATGCACACTTTAGACTGAGAGTATGTAAAACAAATGTGACATAATGTATCTTCCCTGAAATGTTCCAATATGTGACTTATGGGGTGCAGGAAAATGAGCAGGGGAAAAATGATCATGGAAGACATCTAGAAGGGATATGCTACAATACTGAAGAAGATAGTTTTTGTTGTGCAAAGAATCATTTTAAAAAGTTTTTTTCTGTGTACATTAGTAAATATAAGAAAATATTAGCTCTTACAATGAGTAACACATATCTCCTCTTATTCGTTCAAATTCCTTTCTTGCAAAACGGTCACTCATTTGAGTCTGATATACTGTATAACTCTGTATAAGTGTTACTAAACCCCGGACCCTGCATTCACTAAATCTGGTCTCCACAGTACACACAACATGGAAATGCAATTATTTTAGTAATTATAAACTGCTAAATACCTTTTCTCATCAGCAGTATATAGCAGTCTTGTGACTTCAGCAAAGCACTGGTTAAAGCTTGTAGGAGGAGTTTTCTTTCTGCTCTAGGAGGTTGTGAAACCTCTGACCTTCTATCTGGACAGCGCTGATTGGCCCTGTGATGATCATATGCACCCTCCCAAGAAAAAATAACCTCTCTAGCAATACACACCAAAGTGAGCATGTGCATGTGACCATGGGTTCAGTCTGTATCAGGTGGACATTTCAGCAAGAGGAGGGGCAGAGAAGAACGGATCAAACAGCCTTTTTACACAATGCAGAGGATTAACCCCTTAGGTTTCACAGTGAGTATAACAAGTATGCATAACTGCATATACAGACTGATTTTACTGTTGTGGGTTTAGTAACACTTAAAATGTACTATTTAAAGCTGAAAACCAGTATTACATTTTGTCTTGCAACATTGTACATTCTCCTGTACTAAAATTGGTTTCTGATTTCACCGGTTACTGTGAAAATGCAGTGTGCATTAGACGTCAGGTAGACCTTGCCTACTGCAAAAGGATTTCTGAATGGCACCAGTGTTAAGCTGGTAAATTCCTGTGTTCAGTAAGCAGCACTGTAGTAGCAGCACATAAAATAGTAATTTGCAGCTTCCAGGAGGATTGGTCAGATATGGTATATGCATAGTTACATTGGTACAAGCTGTACAAATATTGATACTTGAATTTTATCTTTAAGCCTTTTTATTAATGTGCATCTAAATCCAAAACCTTTTCTTTCTTTGTTGTGGATAAATTTGGAAAGGGTTAGAACACCTGGCAAGTGTTCTATTGCTGTCTGTGTCCCTATTGGAGATTCACCTCTTCTATTTGATCTGCAGTGCCCTGCTGATAACTGTAGTGCTTGGGCAGTGGGAATCTACTGGGGTGAGAACAAGTTACTAAGAATAGTTGTGATGGTGGCCCAGTCAAACTTCTGTTACAAAGCATGTGCTTTTTTAGAGCTTTTACTCTTTATATAGGCACCACTGGGTAATGCAGAACATATCACTATCTGAATCTATGGTCTTCCAAATCATCACCATCTGATGTTGCAGACTAATACACTGCTCAAAAAAATTAAAGAAACACTTTTTAATCAGAGTATAGCATCAAATCAATTAAGCTCCTGGGATATTGAACTGGTCAGTTAACTAGCAGAGGGGGTTGTTAATCAGTTTCATCTGCTTTGGTGTTAATTAAATTAACAACATGTGCACTAGATGGGCAACAATGAGATGACCTGCAAAACAAGAATGGTTTTACAGGTGGAGGCCATTGTCATTTTTTCCCTACTCATCTTTTCTGACTGTTTTTCACTAGTTTTGCATTTGCCTAGGGTCAGTGTCACTACTGGTAGCATGAGGCAATACCTGGACCCTACAGAGGTTGCACAGGCGTCCAACTCCTCCAGGATGGCACATCAATACGTGCCATTGCTAGAAGGTTTGCTGTGTCTCCCAGCACAGTCTCAAGCACATGGAGGAGATTCCAGGAGATAGGCAGTTACTCTAGGAGAGCTGGACAGGTCCGTAGAAGGTCCTTAAACCATCAGCAGGATCGGTATCTGCTCCTTTGTGCAAGAAGGAACAGGATGAGCACTGCCAGAGCCCTACTAAATGACCTCCAGCAGGGCACTGGTCCAAACAATCAGAAACAGACTTCATGAGGGTGGCTTGAGGGCCCGACATCCTCTATTAGGCTTTGTGCGCTCTGCCCACCACCATAGAACTCGATTGGCATTTGCCATTGAACACCAGAATTGGCAGGTCCACCACTGGCGCCCTGTGCTTTTCATAGATGATAGATAGCGTTATGATGATAGATAGCGTTATGATGATAGATAGCGTTATGCTGCATGTAACATCGTTTAGCATGACTGTTTTGGTGGTGGGTCAGTGATGGTCTGGGGAGGCATATCCATGGAGGGAATCACAGACCTCCACAGGCTAGACAATGGCACCCTGACTGCCATTAGGTATCGGGATGAAATCCTTGGACACATTGTCAGACACTACGTTGGTGCAGTGGGTCCTGGTTTCCTCCAAGTGCACGACAATGCATAGTCTCATGGGCTAGCCTGCCGCATAATTTTTTCACTTTGATTTTCAGGGTGTCCTTGAATTCAGTCCTCTGTAGGTTGATTATTTTCATTTCCATCAAATGATGGAGCATACTTACGTTCCTAACACATTACCCAGTCCATATCAGTATAGATATCCAGCATGATATTTTTCCCCATTCAGATCCGATGTGTTATCAAAGTGTTCCTTTAATTTTTTGAGTAGTGTATATCTGAAATACTTGCAATACCAAGCCTGTAAAGTTCTTTTTAACTCCATCCACCATACAGCATTCAATATCATAACTTTTTGTGTACTGTCACTTCTAAGCTGAAAATACAGTATATACAAAGAACAATTAGGTTTCTTCTCTTTGCTGCTCTATTTGTTGTAACCATGACCTTATAGAACATGGTATTTAATGCCTCTAAATTGAAGGACCACTAAAAGATGTATTTAAGTCACTGAACATAGTAAGCTACACTATAGCTTCTAAACTTTTGCTAAAATGTCTACTTATAAAGCTCTGGTTTGTCTTGTTGGGATGGATAAATAAACAGTAATAACAGTAAATGACAGTGAATAATGGCAATGCCATGACAATGAATAAAGGAATAAATTTGGACCTCTGTTAAACTAAAGAATCTTTCATTAGGATAACAAAGAGCGATGTGCAAAGTGCGGTATTCCATAACAAAAAATGAATTACCAACTGTTCTAATCCAATGAAAACAAAAACGTGCTTGCACTTTCACTGGTTGATCTTGCAGTGCCCATGTATGCACATAAAAGATGGAGAGTACCACATGCCATTTATATTTGCACCTAAGACATGGTAATAGTGAGACTACTACAATCACCAACCGCTGGATGCTTAAAATGGCACTAAACAACATCCTTACTCTCCAAAAAATTAACTATACAAATCCACTATGGAATGGCCCTGTATTATTGTTTGCATGAAATAGTTTCTTCCTGCATTTTTCTGCCTCCATGTAATGTCCTTCAGGAGGTCTCAAACTTTTCCCCCTCACTTCTGTTTTGTTTGAAATGAGAAGTGCATGTTAGTTGTGGTCATGTGCACTGCTTTATGCACACTACAATTCCCATAGTTCCATCTCAGCACTGCGCAAGAGAGGATGACTATGTTCCTACATAGAGTGGGACCATAGGTAACAAATCTAGCCACTATCTAGCAAGAAGTCATATCAAAACAGAAAAAAAGCAATTTGGAGTTTTGGAGGAGGCTGGCCGCAACAGAATGTACATTTCTGAGTTAGGAATACATATTTGACAATTTTTAAACCAGAATGTAGTGTAGCTTTAAGTCCACCGCTCTGTCAGAGGGCTGTAGAAGGCTACAAAGCTTACTACCATGTTTATTTTAAAAATGGGACTAGAAAGGGTTTTTTATTTTGTAATTTGAAATGTTACAACTGTTCAGTATGCAAACCAGCAACATTTTCACAGACAAGTGGCTGTCCCTAAAAATCACTGATAGCAAGCAGGCACAAACTCCATCTATAAAAATTCTGCTTTAAGATTATGCAATTTGATGCAGGCTCAGTGCTGTGATGGAACTGTATGATTGCTGGCATTATAAATGGTCTGATTAAATATAGTCTGCTTAGATGACTAAGGGCACATATAACTGAATTTACTGGTTGGCCTTGCATACCCTTGTCAGACACAGTGGGTTGGAACACACACAGCAACAGGACTACTGAATTTTGTACCTAAATAAACCCATTTATTTATTCCCTGTAAGTGGAAGAAATATAAACCAAGTGTACTTTTTACTCTGAAAGGCTGACTGAATCATGCTCCCAGGCCCCAGAAACCACAGTGAGGGATTTAGAGGTTTCAGTGTCACATATGAACGGGCTAGTGTGAGAAAAGCTTTGCAGCTCCAGCCTAACACAGACGTCAGTTTTCCTTACCTTGAATGCACTGCAGTGTTCCATCCTCCGCTCGTATTGTGAAGGTTTCTCCTGGGTTAACCTGAACTAGAATGACCTGTCAAAATAAGATAAAAGTGATTCAGAACAATATAACATCTGGTGTCTTTTCTGGGGAACTCATGACTTCATACACTAACACCCCCCATTTAGTTTAGTTGTCCGCACAAAACAGTCTACAAAATGCAAATGGCACAAACCCCAATTACATTCTCATTAGTAAACTGCTGCATGGCCAAGTGCTCTTTCCTCGTTGGCAGAAAAGTAAATATGTATTTTCCTAGAAAGTAAGATTTATGTGCTGGGTGTTTCCAATGACAAGGAAGTGGTGTAGCATTACTGTCATTCAAACCATTCCCAGGAATTATCAGCTGCAGTGTTCTTTCTGTCTTCATTTGGTAATGTCCCACATGGTGCTGCCAAAACAGGTATGGATTGGGAGTCAGTGATGTATGCTGGGAAAATGTTTGCAGTGCCAAGCAAGATGCTCAGAAATCATACTACAGCTGTAATAAAAAGTCTGTGAAAAGCTGCCAAAGACTTAGGAAGGCCTGTTCATAAAGGCACAATCCAACCACACTCAGAGTGCTGCTTATATTTGTGAGTTCATATGCGAATGGAGAAGGGAGGGACAGAAAGAGGTATAGATTGGTGCCAGTTCATTAGGGAGGGGACAAATGTGTTTAGGACAGGTTCCACCCTCCAACAGAGGCCAGCTAGCTTATAGGCTCCCATATACATGAGCTTCTTACCCAAAAAATGAAAACTATTAAAAGTGAAATAATGTAATACTATAAATATATTATAGCATATTATTATTATAATTAATACAATAAATATAAATAGCTATTATATAGCTATTTACATAGCACCATCAATTTATACTGTACATGTACCTTAGTCCCTGCCCCCAAGAAGCTTACAATCTAAGGTACCTATCTCACTAGCATAAATACACATACTACAGTCAGTTTTAGACAGGTGCCAGTTAACAAATCATTGGGGAAGATTTACTAAAACAAGTACACACACAATCTGGTGCAGCTGTGCATGGTAACCAATCAGCTCCTCACTTTAGCTTGTTCAATTAGGCTTTGACAAAAAAACCTAGAAGCTGATTGGTTACTATGCACAGCTGCACCAGATTTTGTGTGCACCAGTTTTACTAAATCTTCTCTATAAGGTCCTTGGAGTGTTGGAGGAAACCAGAGTACCCAAAGGAAACCTACACAAGTACAGGGAGAACATTATTATTATACAGGATTTATATAGCACCAACAGTTTGCTCAGCGTTTTACAAAATAAAGGGAGACAATACAGCAACAATACAGTTCAATACAAGAGGGTTAAGAGAGCCCTGCTCCTTAGAGCTTACAATCTAAGAGGAAGGGGCTGGTGGTACAAAAGGTAACAACTGTGGGGAATGGACTGGTAGAAGGAATAGGAGATTCCATTATTAGTTGAAGGCAGGATAGGCTTCTCTGAAGAGATAGGTTTTCAGAGATCACCTAAAAGTGGGCAGAGTAGGCGATAGTCTGATAGAATGGGGTAGAGAGTTCCAGAGGAACAGTCGCATTTGATTTTTATGTTTGTCTATGCTTTGTATATGCAACTTCAAAACATTTAATAGAAAGAAATTTGCCAAAGAAACCCCCAAACAAAATAGAATGAAACGCAAACCAAGTGTTGTGTTGTTATTTGTATGCAATTAAACATTACCAGTATAGAATAGAAGCGGTATTGCGTTCCAAACCAAAGACAAAAAATTAGAGACTGTAATGTCGACGACTGTTCTGGTTCACTAAACGCAAAGGAAGAAAAATAAAGGTAGAGAGAAGGACAAGAAACAGTGAATGAAAAGAGGTAGTAACAGGGGAAAGGAAGAAGAAAGGAGGAGGGAAGGGTGGCATGATGCAAGGGGTCCCCAGATATCACATAAGTGCTTCATAAAGGGAAAATAAGCTCTATACAGAGAGTGGGATGGTGATATGCGAATCCCAAATCTTGACAAATTTCCCATGGCTATTAGTGAGCATACTAGTTAATTGCTCATTAACGAAAAAGCCGTCAATTCTGGTTTCAATATGTAAACTATTTTTTTTCATCCTCTGGCTAGCCGTAAGAACAAAATGTATCAGTTTAAACAGTTTTTTAGTAATATTTAGAGGTTTGAAATGGAAAAGCACCAACCAAGGATCTTTAGGAATTTGAACCCCAAAAAGCTTATGTAGTAACGTAAATACATAAAACGACCAAGCATTGGGTAGGTCCACCATATACGGAGAACATCACCTGTAGTCTGGCAACTTCTGAAGCAAAGACCTGTATGACCAGGGAACATATGGGCATGTCTGGATGGTACCAGGTACCACCTGGTTAGAACTTTATATGCCAAATTGAGGGTGGAGATATTAATGTTGGCAAGTGCCAGTAGTTGTTTAGGTACTATGCCAGTCTTTTTCTGATTTGTTAACATACATTTGCTACATATGTTTGCATACTAGTTGAAAGTAAGAGATTTAGGTGAAAATAAAGGTGTATAAGGTGGGAATTCCCAGAATTTTGGGGAGATTTCCTCTTATTTCTTGTTGCATCTCCAGGAGAGGAAGGGAAATTCCCAAGCAGGACATGAACAGTAAAAATAACTCAATAAAACTTTATTTCTTCTCTACTCTATCTAAAACTTAGTTTTGTCTATAAATACAATTTAAGCTAAATAGGTGATCTAGTGAAGTTTTTAATTTAGGGCTCACTATGAAATTTAGCATATTTTAGATTTCGGTTGTTTTGCAAATGTGCACAATTTTAAGTCTTGTTGTAATTATATGCTTATCAACTTGTTCTAGTTACATCTTATACATTCACCAGGAATTTTACTGTATTTGTTTTCAGAAAACAAGTAATATAGGGCATACAAAAAGGATGGATATTCTCTTTTAATTCTATAAGGTCATGACATTCAGAGAACATATAGTTCATGTAGATAACTGGTGGGATATCCAAGTCATACTTGCAGGGAAAGCCAAAGAAGTTTTGATCATGCTTGTTTCAGTTCACCACAAAGTATTCCCAATCACCATAGCAATGGGTTCTAGTCACATCATACATGTCTCCATTATACTGAACTGTTCTCCTTAATACATTTGCCAGCTGGAAAAAGACTCAAACAGACATTGACATAAAGTCAGGAAACATCTATTCCCAAGCCACGTTACCACTGTAAAGGGGTGTAGCATATCCAATATACTTGAACATCCAACAAGGAAACATATAGCCAGGCATATACTGTATATAGAAAACACATTACTGTAAATATGAAATTTATACATTTTATGATGTATAATGATGCCCAAACAAAGACCTTTATAACAGGAAGAGTAACCCAGTCTTTCACATTGATCTGTATTCTTTTTAAATTAACCAAAAGTATAACTCCTATAAACAGGATCACTTATTAAATAAAATTAACTCACCAATTTAAATGTTTCTCAGAACAGTTACATTCAAGGATTGTCATGAATAACTGTCACGCCAACAAATGGCTAAAGTCATAGCTGATCACATGTGCAACACCATGGCAACTGCAGACCAAACAGAGACAGAGATGGCAACTTTCTTGGCTGCAAAGGACAGGAGGGTTTGTTTCCACTTTAATGGATGGCTGCCCAGCAAATATACTGCCTGGGCAGCAAGCAGTTATACCAGAATCATGACTGCAGCTGCTCACTTTTACAACGCTCGAAAGCTCCCCTTCCCGCAGCTACTCTTTGCTGTTCCCGACTCTCCCGTTCCATCAGGAAGCACAGAACTGCTGTAGGCAATTGGGTTAGCTGCCCACAGAGGAGATGGAAGAAATCTGCTCCCCCAGCAGTAAGCAACATGGAAATTGTCATTTCCAGTTTCAGCACTATCATTCTCTGGTTGGTACAGCCAGGGAAGCACCTGATCAAACACAATCTGTGTTTGATCAGACACTTCTTTGAAAGGTAGGAGAGACATCAGGGATGTAATAGACCTCTGATGTCTCAGTAAAGTGTATCTGTCACTGCCCAAAGCTATCACAAGGGGCTTGTTCACCTTTTTGTGAGAGCAATAAAATTACATGGAAAAACATTTAAAAAGTGTAAAAAGTAAATAAAATTATTACAGATATTTAAAAAAAAATGTAAAAGCACCCCTGTCTGCCATGCTGGCATGCAAATGTAAATGCACAAATAAGTCTGGCTCGCAAATGTAAACACTGACTGTGCTACACAAGTGAGGTATTGCCACAAACGCCAGAGTGACAACAATAATTCTAGCACTGTAGTGCAGCATCCTATTTTATATTTGATGAAAAAAATGGGTATTATATTATGTTTGTGTGCACTAAATTGCATTTAAGTATATTTTTTCAAAAAATTTGCATTTGAAAAACATTTGTGCAAATATCACGTGACATAAAAATGGCAACCAGCCATCATTTTATTCTCCAAGGCCTCTGCTTTCAGAAAATATATAATGTTTGGCAGTTATAAGTAATTCTCTAGCACAAATAATGCAGACTTTAACATGAATATGAAAAATAAAAAAATTGCCCGGTAAGCAAGCTGTTAAAGTTGAAAGAGAAAGAAGCTTGTGGCCAAGAGAGTGCTAATAAGTGCACTTGACTGCTGCAGTACACCTATTAGTGCTTTTCTGGCCATTAGGTTAGGTGAAAATTCAACATCTATGTACAATACTTTTCCCTGTCAACCAGTGATACTCGTAGAGACATTTGTGTTCCCTACTTTTTCAGCATTACCTGTGCTCCTGACTAGGTTGCGTGGCTGCTGCAGTGTAAGTCATTGACTTGGTTGTGCTGTCTGAAAGAGGTGTCTGAATTCCAAAAGTAACAGCAAAGAACTATAAGTATAAATAGTTCCAAAATGTTTTATAGTTCAACCATATATTTAGCTGTTTGCTTGGAATTCAGCTTTAGATGGTTAAAATAGTGTTTGACAATAGAATACTAGAAACCATCATCAGTATGCCACTCTTACAATGCAACTTCAAATACAATGCTAATATCATAGGCATTCCAACAAGTCATACTTACCTGCTCTGTGCAATGGTTTTGCACAAAGCAGCCCCAATCCTCCTCTTACCACGTCCCCCACCGGAGCTCCTGGCTCCTTCACCCTGCTGAGTGCTCCCAGAGCAAGCTGCAAACTTAGTACAGCAGATGAAAGTCCTATAAGGTTGACTTCCCTCCACAACTGGAAGGATGTCAGGTGGCACCATTAGCTCAAACTTGGCAAAAACTATAGTCAGTAGTAGTCTGGTCAGAAAATTTTATTACTAAAAAGTAGGGATGCATCGGTGCTGATGCTGAGTATTTTCACGAGTACTTGTACTCATGAAAATGTTCCCGATACCCATGAGGGTGCTGACCAATCAGAAGCCGTCTAGCCTGTACTGTCATCCCTGCAAGGAGAGGAGAGAAAGCTACAGGGATTTCAAATCCTTAGACCTGTGAAGTGGGTTTTCATTGTGTGACAGCATGGGATAAGTGCAGGGAGGTTTCCCGCACTACTCCTGTGTGAACTCAGGATATGACAAGCCTGGGTTCACACAGGAGCGGTGGGGAAACCACATATGATTTGGACAGGAATCACACTGCATTTCTGTTAAAATTGCATGCTATTCTTTGCAGTGTGATTTGTGCCCATTTATTTTGTAAGGACACAAAACTCACCACAAAGTATCGGCACTTGGCATCAGCAAATACTTGACCAAAAGTATCCATACTCGTACTCACAGATTAAAAAAAGGGCATTGGTGCATCACTACTAAAAAGCCATTCCTCTGATGTGGAAACAAAGCCAAGTGACTTGCCTATGCAAGAAAAAAGAGCTGGTGCAGGAGGTGCGCTGTAGTGATGAGTCACAATTTGTTTAGCTGTAACAGAGTGCAGATTGTTGTACAAAGACCTGGAGTGATACAAGGATACGTGTCAGAAGGCAAAAGTGAAGCATGGTGGAGGTTTCTTGCAGGTTTGAGGATACCATTTTTGAATTTGATTGGGAAGGTCTCCTCAAGGCAAATACTTATCCACGCAGTACAACCAGAGAGCTTCTGATTAGTCCCAAATTCAATTTACAGCAGGACAATGACCCCAAACATACAGCCAGAGTCATTAGGAGCTATCATCAGAGAATAAAGACCAATGAGCCCTGGAAGAAGTGGTATTGCCCCTATAGGGCCCTGATCTCAACATTATTGATTCTGTCAGGGAATACATTAAGAGACAAAAGCAACTAAAACAGCCTAAATCCACAGAAGAACTATTAGTTCACCTAGTTCAGGGGTGTCAAACTGGCGACCCTCCAGCTGTTGCAAAAATACAAGTCCCATCATGCCTCTGTCTTTGGGAGTCATGCATGTAACTGTCCATCTTGTAATGCCTCATGGGACTTGTGATTTGGCAACAGCTGGAGGGCCACCAGTTTGACACCTGTGTCTTGGATGTTTGGAACAGCCTACCTCTGAGTTCCTTAAAAAAACTGTGTGCAAGTATACCTAGGTGAACTGATGCTTTTTTAAA
Source organism: Staurois parvus (assembly GCF_062004578.1). Classification (NCBI taxonomy): domain Eukaryota; kingdom Metazoa; phylum Chordata; class Amphibia; order Anura; family Ranidae; genus Staurois; species Staurois parvus. The sequence goes on along the minus strand of NW_028317951.1, from coordinate 17,087,743 downwards.
TACAAAAGGTGGACACAGCAAATATTGATTTAGTCTAGTTTTTATTCTATTTATGTGCTTTGTAGGTTTTTAATTGATGAATATAAACATTTCTTTGCATTATTTGTTTGTTACAGGTACTTATATAGCACTGTCAATTTACACAGCGCTTTACAATATATACACTATATTGCCAAAAGTATTGGGACACCCCTCCAAATCCTTGGATTCAGATGTGCCAATCACCTCCATGTCCACAATGTTCCAATCAAGCACCTAGGCATGCAGACTGCTTCTGCAAAAATTTGCGAAAGAATGGGTTACTCTCAGGAGCTCAGTGAATTCAAGCATGGTACCATGATAGGTTGCCTTCTGTGCAATAAGTTCATCTGTGAAATTTTCTTGCTACTAAATATTCTATGGTCAACTGTTAGTGTAACAAAGTAGAAGCAACTGGGAACAACAGCAACTCAGCCACAAAGTGGTAGACCACGTAAAATAACAGAGCAGGATCAGCACATGCTGAAGTGCACAGTGCTCAGAAGTCACCTACTGTCTGCACAGTCAATAGCTAAAGACCTCCAAACTTCGTGTGGCCTTCAAATTAGCACAACAACAGTGCATAAAGAGCTTCGTGGAATGGGTTTCTATAGCCAAGCAGCTGCATCCAAGTCTTACATCACCAAGTGCAATGCAAAGCGCTTGATACAGTGGTGTAAAGCACGCTGCCACTGGACTCTAGAGCAGTGGAGACATGTTCTCTGAAGTGATGAATCGTGTTTCTCTGTCTGGTGATTCAGTGGAGGTGTCTGGGTTTGGTGGGTGCCAGGAGAACAGTACTTGCCTGACTGTTCCAAGTGTAAAGTTTGGTGGAGGGGGATTATGGTGTGGGGTTGTTTTTCAGGGGTTGGACTTGGACCCTTCGTTCCAGTAATGGGAACTCTTAAGGTGTCAGCATACCAAGACATTTTGGACAATTTCATGCTCCCAACTTTGTGGGAACAGTTTGGGGATGGCCCATTCCTGTTCCAACATGACTGCACACCAGTGCATAAAGCAAGGTCCATAAAGACATGGATGAGCGAGTTTGGGGTGGAGGAACTTGACTGGCCTGCACAGTCCTGACCTCAACCAGATAGGACACCTTTGAGATGAATTAGAGTGGAAACTGCGAGCCATACGTTCTTGTCTGACATCAATGCCTGACCTCATAAATGCGTTTCTGGAAGAATGGTCAAACCTTCCCATAGACACACTCCAAAGCCTTGTGGATAGCCTTCTTAGAAGAGTTGAAGCTGTTATAGCTGTAAAGGGTGGGCCAACTCCATATTGAACCCTACAGACTGGGATGACATTAAAGTTCATGTGCTTGTAAAGGAAGGCATCCCAATACGTTTGGCAATATAGTGTATATCATACATTCGCATCAGAACCTAAATTACACTATAAGGTCCCTAACTCACATTCATACATACATAGATTTTGAACTCATCTTTAAACATCCTTTAACATTTTTTCACAAGTGCCTAGAACTATTCAATGGTATTGTACATCTAGCATAAAAGGCCTACTTTTCTTTACTAGTTATAACACTCTTCCTAGGCTGGTGAAATACCTCACAATGTGAGCCAACTAAATCCAATACTTCTGTTTTTGACAGGGCTACATACCTCACCCTCAGTCAGCTCTTCCTGTTGGTTAGGGGAGGACCAGATGATCATGTTGTAGTCTAATGGTGAACAAATTACTGATTATTTTATATTAGTAAATATAAAGGCTAAAAAGGGATTTACTGTCGGCTCACACTGCATCCAACTTTGAAATTGTGCAACTTCACTTGAGGTTGCACAATTTCAAAGCCGCATGTCAATGCGACTTCAGGTGCAACTTGGCTAACATCTGTGTGACTTGCACATGCACAGAAGTATATGCAAGTCGCACCTGAAATCACAAAAAATAGTGCAGGAACCTTTTTTTCAATTGGTGCAGTGAACGGTTCCAATGCGGACAGCAGGGTGTGACTTGTCATGCGATTTGAAACTGTCAACCGGGGTGAACCAGGGCTTAATCAACCTGTTTTGTTGCATTGTAGAGCTTGTTAGTCAGTGACAGCCAACAGTGCATGTACAAGCTAGAATGAGTGTCCTACAGGCCTAAAGGGGACCTCTGGCTGGACGGATTCCTTTATTATCCCGGAATACCTGCTGTGCTGTATACCATCCAGAGGGAGGATATTTCATACCTAGCCTACCTCATATCCTTAAAGGGGACCTCTGATTGTATATTTACATGTGTATTTACAATACGCATCTGGTGAGTACGTATTTTTACCACATCTTCGAGCACACCACTGAATATTGGAATTTTTCACAACTGCGATTGACACCTTAGCACGGATTGTCACTTTATGAACTATTTATTCTATTTACTTATATCTGGTCTTAATAACGGCCAATATTTATAATTTAGCATTTAGCGCTGCACTTTGATTTTACATGCTTATTGAGGTTTTATTTGGTTACCTTTTAGTGCAATAGCAACTTTGAGTGCTCACTGATTTATATATTTTAGACACAAACGCGTTATGCAAACGCGGCTAAACAGACGTTTTTTAACCTATGTTTTCTAGCAGTCAGTTTCCATCGTTCAGAAGTGTCCAGTGTACATGGGGTCTTAGTCTCTTTACTGATTACTTATCTACCAAAGACAGGGAGTGGAAGTGCTTCTGGAAGAAAGTTTCCAATAAGGGAATAAGTAATTTTCTAAAGATGCTATTCAGATAAACTGCAATAAGAGAAAGAACAAATAGGTATACTTGGTTTTATCCTTTACATTTCGAGTATCAGCAGTTATCACTACATAACAATGGGCGAGTTATATTCAAAATTTAAAAAAACAATAAAAATAAACATAATAGTATAAGATGCACATGTCTACATTACTTTCCTTCATTTCAGTAAAAGAACCATAAATCTTAAGATAGGATTTGCCTTTGGAAGTGACAGGGTGATCCAAGCAATCCAAAGAACTGGTAAATAGAAAATAGTTTATCCGGGGTGTTCTCTATAATATTAGTAACTAACAGGGTGCACTGATGCAACAGTTATATCCTGATGTCAAAGTGTAGGTGATGAACCACCTGATTTATGGGCCTTTTCCAGAAGTGAGGAAGAGTAATTTAGACCTGTAAGTTTTATATTCTATATTAATTGTATCCCTAATTTGAACAGATTGATTGTGCTTGGGCCTATTCACACTTGTCCCTTTGATGCAACCCATCTCATGTACTTTGCTGCATGAAAGGGCATGTCAAGTGGAAATCCCATTTATACTTATGTGACCGGATAAGATTTATGCACTGCAGTTCAGTGTGAAAGGATACATTATGGACCCAATCACACCTACACATGGGTATTACCATATGTGCTTATAAGGCAGTTATACAGTGAAAGCTGCCGATTCTCTATATGTGTTTGTGAATTAAAGAACAATAAGAAGTGTTCTTCTATCAAATGGTAAATACTCAATTAGGAGTAAACCATGCTCTCTTGCACCAAAGTATAAAATATGTTCATTTTTTAGACTTATTTTATCTTTAATAAAAGAGCCCTATTACTTCTACTTGGTTATGATACTCTAGCAGTTGTTAGGACATTCTTCAAAATGCAGAATGCAGAGGTATTCTATAATCCTAATAAGTCCTAAATGCTATCTGCCAAAAGTAAAAATATTCTTGATATCATCATCCCAAGTCATGGAAGTCAAAGTCTTGTTGATATCATCTTCTGGAGATGCATTAACCAGATTGCTGAGCTCATCTCTAGCACACAGATTACTGTAGGTAATTGTCTCATTTGATAATGAGATGACAAGAAACATTGGAGTTATAGTGCTACTATTTTTCTCACAAAGCATGAGTCACTGAAAGTGAGACTGTGAGGTTCATCGCTTTTCTCTCCAGCAAGGAAACATACAAAGACTTTTCTGTGCAGAGAATACAGGCATGCTACTATAGCAATACACTGAAATGGACAATGGTGTGGTATATAGTGCAGATTCATACACTAATTTATTAAATTTTACCATTCATCTGGTTAAGTCTGTGAAGGTTCTCATTTATTCAGGTTATAATATATCTTGTGGTAGTTAGTCATAATCAATGTTCAAGAGGTGGTTGTCCAAGCCTCTTCTTCATTTCTAATGAGTGTCATGAAAATACCCCAGCATTTCTATCCAAACAGGCAGCACCGGCACCTTGATCCAGTTACCATGGGAAGGCAGATGTTATTATCTAAGCACATTTTGGGAGGTGTGCAAATTGTGGAACCACCCTGTTGTAGTTATATAATTGCATCATTTGGTGTCAGGAAAGCTTCATATAGAAGGTTTAACATTTCTGAAGTCCAGTATAATGTGACTAACTACTACTAAATACTGTACTTTCTTCTGTTTCGAAGAACACAACAATGAAAGAGGATTAATTGGTTGTTATGGACTCTATTGTGACCCTTTCCTTAGTGTAAAATTGCAGCTAAAGACTAACTAGTCCTAAAAATGCTCCCTCCTCCCTCCTATACTAACTAACCTGTGTAAAAAAGATGTATATACTTACCTATTTGCAGCCTGCTCTACTTCAGACATGATCCAGCTCCCTTGTGTCAGCCAATGGTCGCTAAAGAGAAGAGGAGGGACCACTGGCTGCACCATTGGAGTCTATCTTTCACAGCCATTGTCCATTGTCGGGTGCTCTCTCCATTTCCCTGCAGCTATTGCTGACTGACACAGGGGATCACATGACCATACCAAAGTAGGCTGAAAATAGGTAAGCACTGCATATACAGTACATCTATTTCACACAGGTTAGATAGCATAGGTGTTGGGGGGGGGGGGGGGGATGGGTTGCATTTTTAGTCTAGTTAAGCTAGTGTAAGAATGTAAATAAAAAACTTGATAACATTTACAATGAACTCATAATCACACGTCACCACACTCTCTACAGCCCCGTACACATGGGCCGAATATCGGGCGGTATCAGCCGATTCAACAGAAATCAGCCAACATGCGGCCCATGTGTACAGCAGCTGGTCCGACAGAAGCCAGACATTCATCTGGCTTCTGTCAACGAGGCATGACTGAAAAAGGGTTGCCAATCGTCTTCTGATCTGCGCGCAGGGGGGTGAACACAATAGCACAGTGGAGGAGATCGATGTACTAACACTGCTTGCGTTAACACACCAATCTGTCAGGTATTTTTTTTTTTTTCATTTAGCCTGCTGGGTTGACAAAAAATGATAGTGTGTACAGGGCATAAGGTTTCATTTAGATGTGCATCCCCCCCACAGACTGAAAGACAGCAATTGGTGGTGTGTGTACATGGCATCGTCACAATCTTTCACTGCATGGCCGTGGCACAGTTCACCTGATATATAGTGATCAGTGGGCAGCCAGCAAGCAATAGGGAAGCGCTGCTGCAAATGTCCCACAACCGTGTGCAATGCGTGCAGTTGCAGTGCGTTTGTCAGTGCAAATAAGGTTAAAACAGGTGGTGAGGAGGCATATCGCTTCCTCACCGTCTATCAGTACCCTCTGAAGTGTGATCTAAATGTGGATCATGCTACTCTAAAGCTGGGTACAGACGGATCAACATTTGGCTGATCCAGCAAGGACCCACCAGATTTCAATCTGTGTGGCAATTCCTGTTCGACAGGAGTTGATCGTTAGACTTCTTTTGAACAGAAGAATACAATGTCTCGACAAGGGGCAATGAACAAAAGAAAATGAACTGCCTATGCCCAGGTTTAAGCTTCATCATGTTTGAAGGCTGCATTTTGTTCTGACATCTGCTTCCTATCCAAGCTGGATCTAGGCAGCCTATCAGGGTGAATGTAGAAGCAATGGCTGCAAGGCCACATGTCAAAGTTTGACAGACATGCACCGAACATGCAGAAAAGGCAAGGAGTAAATATGACCAGTTTTGTTATTGAGTGCAGAGTACGGAGAGCACTGGGTCTAGTACATTTAAAAAATAAAAAATGGCACTAAAAGCATCAGACTTTCTAGGTCAACAGCACCAGCGGTGACATTTTGTCTCTATAATACGCAGAGGAGGACAGGACACATCTCTCTCCCTTTCTTGGCAAGACTATTAAAATACCTCTGCAAACTCAGGAAAAAACACATCTGCCACTTCAAATAACATCCACTAAGTGACCCCTGCCAGTTTTATTTTTAAATATTGCACTTTCTTCCATAAATGAAATCCCATAAGAATATATTTTAATAATAATTTTAATTAGCAATCTTGCATCACACTACAAATGAACTTGAGCTCATACAAACAGAAGAATGAATCTCCAGTTCCTTGCTCATTTGACATTTGTAAATGCTAAATCACACATTGTGTAGGCAATCTGGCCATTGTTATTAGAGGCAATTGTAAGACAAACCCAGTGCTCATTAGTAGTTGGTGCTCAGAGCCAGTGACAGTTCCTTTTTCACAAATTTTTATATTGCCGGTAAGATAAAGCTTCGGCTTCTAACTGCTTATATAAGCATAAAAACTAATAAAAAGGGCAATGGGTCTTTTTCAAGTCACTTATTCTATCAGGTACAGTTTTGCATTAAAGTGGTTCTAAAGGCTGAAAGTTTTTTATCTTCATGCATTTATGCATGAAGGTAGAAAACCTCCAGTATGAAGCTACCCCCTCAACCCCTCCTCCTAATGCCTACCTGAGCCTGATCGCGATCTAGCGCTATGCACGAGAGCCTCAGCTCTCCTGGGTCTCTCTCTCCTCATTGGCTGAGACACAACAGCAGAAGCCATTGGATCCTGCTGCTGTCAATCACAGCCAGTGAAGAAGGAGCGCGCAGCAGGACCAAGCCATGCTCTGTAAGTCTTATGACATACAGGACCAGCTAAGAAGCAAGCACACACAAGTACCCCAGAGCAAACTACTTGCTCTGAGGGCAGGAAGGAGGGACCAAGAGCATTGGCAGAGGACCTGAGAAGAGGAGGATCGGGGTTGCTATATGCAAAGCCATTACACGGAGCAGATAAGTATGACAGGTTTGTTATTTTAATTTTTAAAAAATGAGGCTTTACAACCACTTTAAAGAACACACCATTGAAGAAACCTGATAAAATCAACTGACCTGAAGTTTCACCTGTACCAGGTGGAATAAAAGTCACTCTGAATGGTCTTGCTGGTGGTACCGCTACTTTTTTTTTTTTTTTTTTGCAATAGACTAAAAAAGTTTAAACAAAAAAACACTTAACATTCAATAAAAGAAAAAGTGGAAAGTTAAAAAAAAGTTTTAAACTTCATTAGGCAACAATGAGTGCTTATCAGCTGTTGCTCCTACTTTGGACCTCTACTCTTTGTTCCAGGTCACTCTGTACTTGTTGATGGCAGACGTACAAGGAGAAAGGCTTGGTAAGCTATAAGTATTCAGTGGATGTTGTCTGATAATGCTGCCTGCCCTGCTATATAAACCATGTTCTCAAATAACTACACTATCCACTGTCACTAGTTCATGTACCCCAAGAAAATATAATAAAATGGTTTTTATCTCTACACACCTCAATTCCTTAATATATAGCTCAACACACCTCACACCTTACTATATATTATTAATCGAGTGACCTTAAAGTGATTGTAGACCCTCACCTTGCAAAATAACCCATTCAATTTAAAATAGAAATGAAAGGCAAAACATTGGTGTATAGATATAAAAACATTATAAACACCTTTTTTTATACCTGTTTTTACCTTATGTTCTCAGCTGCATAAGAGCTGGGGGAGGAGAAACAGCATCACACTGATCTTCCCAATGAAAGACTGTGTGGGGGGGAGGCGTGTCAGAACAAGCTTGATAATTGGAGGAGAGCAGTCTGAGTTCCCAGCACAGCTAGAGAACTGACCACTGTGTGTTCTCCTGCATAGCGTGGTCAGATTTTAAAAGGAAAGCAGGGGAACTGGCAAGCACACCAGGTATTTCACACAAAGGAAGCAATACAAAGAGAACAAGATACATCGTTATATAAGTACATTGTACGGTAGGCACCAGTGTGCTGCGCTAATGCGTGTGTTATGCCGGCTGCTGCGACACAATGCCATTCAGAATGGCACCCAAAACACCTTCCCAGTGCACAGGCTCACAGAATTTTCAGTAGTGCAACACAATGCATTGCAGTGTGTTATTGCAAGTTGTGGTGTGATGCTGAAAAGGTTAAAAGGTTTGCCCCTTCATTTACAGATCACGTTTTTGTTCATAGAAGCTGTTTTACCAGCTCTATGAATGGAGCAGCTGGGTGGAAAGGGTGGGTATAGTCAGACGTTCTTGATGAATACTTGTCACAGCCCTTTAGCTCTCTTATCCTGCACCACAGCAGAAGATTGCAGTGGGGAGGGGGGTTGTGAGGCACGAGAGAAGGAAGATTTCGAGGAAAAGAGCAGCACAAGTGACACATCTCACTGCAGGTAAGTAATGTCCCTTGTGCTGATTTTTTAGCAGCATTAACACACATTCTATATGTTTATTGCACTGCAGGGGACTACATTGGTGTGAATTGGCCCCCAATGAGGTTAGAATGTCATTTCAATACAGTAAACATCTCCCAGGAATAAGGCTAAACATCTTAATGCAAAATGTGAGCCGGGGCCTCAAAAAGTGCAACACCTACAGTGGGAATATCTCTATTGGTGCAATGAGGGGAAAGTGAGCAAACGATTCCTAAACTAAACCTCACACAAATCAAAAGTCAAAACACAGGGATTACCTTCCATGATAACCACATGTCAAAAAAATCAGTAAATCCAGAGATATGGGCAGCCAATGGTTTTGCAGATTTTTACTTTTCCTGTAAAAACAGTGCATGGCTTGCTTCTTCCACTGCTTCAGTTCCTTTAAAGCCCCTCTCCATAACAAAGGTGAGGTGGGGGAGAGCAGCAGCAAATGTTATCCTGGGGCTGGGCTTTGATGTGTATGTAAATCCTAACAATAAGTTAAATACACAATTTGAATAAGTGCAAAAAAGGAGCACTCCTAGTTATCTTAGACTACAGAATGATTAACCTTTATGTTGTAATAATCTAAGAGTAGGAGCGGTTGGGTAGTTTAGCAAAAGACAAGGGCTAGAACCACTCAGTTGACGAAAATGCTGTGTTCTCAGCCCTCAACTTAAAGGAGAACTAAAGCCCTGCTTTCAAAAACTGCAATGTCTCCTCTACGGTAAAATAAACCTACCTGTTAGCTTACAGTGTTCTTTGAAATGCACACTGAACTGTGCAAGCACAGTTCAGTTTACATTCTGGCCCAGCACCTGTGTGCCAGGATAACTGCACTCCTGCGCAGGAGTGATGTAATCCCACACCAGTCAATGAAGGTGGCCACAGCACGGCACCTGGAATGGAACCAAGTAGAAAATGCCAGCGCCATGAGTCCACATCTTTCTTGCAGGATGAACTTCATAGGTCTATAGTCTCTTACTGCTCATGCAGCTCCCTGGGAGATGTCAGCTGATAGGCTCAGGGTGAGGGGGACAAGATGCTGTCTCCAATTCCTAGGGTGTCCCCACATGCCCCGCTGTGGCATAACCTGAACTTTCCAGAACAACTGGGTCACCCTGTCCCACTTTGGTGGGCCGCTTAAATGTCACCCATGTTTCTCACATTTTCATAAATAGTCTGTTTGTATCTTGTAGCCTCCCTAGCGGTCTGATTATGTCCATATTTCTGTGCTCAAAGCGGTACATTTTTTTGCATGGAAATATGTTGTTTTTTTATTGTAGGCCTGTAATTCTTAGGAATAACTCACTGAAATCTGTCAGAACAAGAGTCTAGCAAACATTCCGGGTATGTTAAAATTTGAAACACGAAATCATAAATTATAATTTAATAAATAATCATAAAAAATAATATAATAATAAATTTAATTCAATAATATAATCAAACCAAAAACACTGAAATTTGAAATAGAGCGCCAGTTCGCACATCATTGAGCAAAGTCGCAAAATCGTTTTCAGTGTCTGATGACGAATTTCCCCATGAATCAGTATCACCCAATTCTGCAAGTGGTTCTGATTTACTATCGCTGTTCTCTAGCTGGTCTAAAACTGCTTTTGACCTAAAGGGACGCTTTTTGGACGCCATGGACTTTTCTCAGTTTCCAGGCAGAAAGGACAGTAAAAATGCAGGCAGGGCACAGGACAAAGCACTAGGGACAAAATGTATGTGAAATGGTTTGAGACAGTAATGTTTTACTATGTGATTTTAGTGAATTTAGTGAATGTCACTTTTAAAATGTTCAAATTTCCCTGCCAGTTCCTTCCCTGTACATCCTGACGTCGCAGGGAACGGAACCCGGAAGACAGATGCCGGCATCGGCCGGAGGACATTGCCAGGGACACTGCAGGGGGGGACATTGCAGGAGCGCAGGTAAGTGAAGAAGAGATCCCGGAGCAGCACTGCAGGGTATTCCCGAGTGTAGCCCAGGGTTACCGCTTGTGGTGCTGAAACGTTACCCTGAGCTACACTCGGGAATACCTCCAGGGAGGTTAAAGAACTGAAGCCTGCCATGGGGTGGAAAATAAATTATTTTTTTAAATATCTGCTGTTTCACCACACTTTACGGGCACAGTTTGGGGCTTTGACCTTGGAGCTCTCAGAATCTCCACTGGAGGTACTGCTGATGGACCCTGATATAACTAAATTGGTTACTACTATATATTCCTGTCTTCAGTCAGCTTGGGCCAACCCCTTCCAGCTTGCTCACCATAAATGGTTGGTGTTGGTCCCTTGGCTATCTGAGGAGGGATGGGAGGAAATACGGAGATTTGCTTTCAGGATATTATTAGTACTGCTAACAGATTTATTCAGTTTAAGTTTATCTATCATCTTCACTATACTCCTACTAGGTTGGGCCGTATGAGATTTGGATCTGCGGCTGTTTGTCCTCGTTGTGGCCTTGGGAATGCAGATCTTCTACATATGTTTTGGGTTTGCCTTATTCTGTATACATATTGGCAAGATATGTTCTCTTTTTTTGACACCAGCCTTCATTTGCCAGTTCCCCATAACCCGGAAGCTGGATTGCTGGGCATTTTGAATGACTTTGTAACTCAGACACATGCTTGTATTTTGATTCGCATGCTCTTATTTTATGCTTGGAAATTGATTTTGCTGACTTGGAAAAATACAGCTGCACCTTCAATACAACACTTTCACCATCTGGTCAATATGGATCTACCTAAATGTAAGCTGATCTATAAGGGTCGGGCCTGGCCCAAAAAGTTTACAAAAATTTGGCAGCCCTGGCTTGATATTTTAGATTCCTTTTGGGGGGACGCCCTGCTGTCTCAATCGTAGTAACCTGTTTATAGGTATTACCATAACTCATGGTCCACTGGTGCCGTGGATACAGGCCTGTTGGCTCTCCTGGTTATTATGGGGGAGGAAGTGGCATTGGTATGTGTGGCTGCAATAAGTGCGAGTTATCTGTAAATAGATACTATTGTTAATGATGTTTTATGAGATATATGGGCCATGTGTAGCCCAAACAGTTTACACCATCTGGATGTCTCCTACTGCTCCATCCATGGAGTTGCTGTGTATATAACCAATGTTCTTCACTCCTGTTTTGTACTTTGAGTTGAACATCCTGAAATTTAAAAAAAATGAAAATGCCAGTGCCAGCGACGTAAGTCGGAGAACTGACGGATAGGTAAGTATGGCAGAGTTTAGCTTCACTTTGCATTTCTGACAGATTCATGGGTATTTTTCTGTACTTGCAAAAAAGTGAAAATATGGGGAAATGTGCTTGTATTGCAGTGTTGTACTGCATATATCTTTTATTTTGCCTGGGCATATGTGATGGTTAGCATCACTGGGGTGAGAGGGAGCATGGCTAAGTTTGACACTTCAGCTGCATCTTTAGATGTCAAACTTTGATATGTGATTGTGTCTTTGCAGCTGCTGTGTGTGCATCCACTTCTGTGAGCTGCCTGCATGCTGCTCTGAGGTGGAGGCCCTTGAATCTGCCAGCAGCTCTGCACAGAGCATGGGCCTAATTGCCTAATCTGAATAAGCCCTAAAGCAGAAAATTCACTCAACTGACACAAATCTTAGAGATGTGACTGGAAACTGGGGTCAGCTGCTAAATTTTGACTAACAATGAATATTGTGCCTTCAGCTGCATTCACACTTGATCTGAGCTACTTTGATTATTTTTACTATATTTACTTTTTATCATTTGTACAGTCTTTTTGAGCATTTTTGCTGGAGTGTTTGTGTTTTTATTATTTTTCACCAATGGATAGTTATTTACTAGGGGAAAATGTGTGATACAGGTGTTTTTGCATTCCTTTCTTATCGAAGTCTATTGGGGCCAAAATTGCTTGAATCTCAGAAGTTTATGTCCTTTTTCGCACCAAAAGCTACAAAGTTTCAAGCAACAGCACTCTCAGGTATGAACATGCATAACTGAAAGCCATGAGATTCTGGAGGTTGAGCGTTTTGGAGCTTTGAGCTACAAACACTCAGGTGTGAATGAGGCCTTCCTCTGGAGTGCATTTATTTTATAATCCATAAGCCTGCATATTTCAGTTTACAAAAAGTCTCTGTATCTCATTTAAAAGTGCTAGCTCCAGTACAGCTGAGATGCCTGAATCTCAATATCTGTTTCTTTTTTTCCTTCATGTGTCATTGAATGATTTATTGGCATGAAACTGCCCTGTGCATTACATAATGTAGGCTTCTTATTACAATGAAATATATATCTGTGTGCGTATTCTCATTCCTCAACCTATGGAGTATTTTTTCTTTCTTGGATAAGAAACAGATGATTTAGAGACAGACAATTTCATTTTATACTTCCAATATAAATAGTTCTTAGGTCGGGAGGAAATAGCTCTTACAGTGAGACATCTGAACATTCATCAAAGCAAACTCACTCAAACTGTCACCATCCAGCACTTCAATGATTATACTATTGCCCAGCACAGCTCCCTGGTACTATGATCTATGGAGTTTCATCTTTAAATGTGTATTTATCCAAAATTTCATTTCATATAAACTCCAACCAAGTCATTTTTTTCTATTTTTTTCAATTAATACCAAGTACGTACATTGTGAATTCCTCCAAGCAGCTGTTGTCAGACCTTTCCAGCAGCTGTCTCAACTTGCAGAGCATTGTTCTCCAGTCATATTTACTCTCTTCTGATTGTTGTTGCAGTATAAAGATACAGTGGATATAAAAAGTCTACACACCCCTGTTAAAATGTCAGGTTTCTTTGATGTACAAAAATGAGACAAAGATAAATAATTTCAGAACTTTTTCCACCTAATGTAACCTATAAATACTGTACAACTCAGTTGAACAACAAACTGAAATCTTTAGGTGGAGGGAAGTAAAAATAAAAAACTAAAATAATATGGTTGCGTAAGTGTGCACACCCTTAAACTAATACTTTGTTGAAGCACCTTTTGATTTGATTCCAGCACTCAGTCTTTTGTGTATGAGTCTATCAGCATGGCACATCTTGACTTGGCAATATTTGCCCACTGTTCCTTGCAAAAACACTCCAAATCTGTCAGATGCAAGGTTATCTTCTGTGCACAGCCCTCTTCAGATCACCCCACAGATTTTCGATCAGATTCTTTTCTGGGCTCTGGCTGGGCTATTCCAAAACTTTAATCTTCTTCTGGTGAAGCCATTCCTTTGTTGATTTGGATGTATGCTTTGGGTATTTGTCATGTTGAAAAATGTTCAGCTTTCTAGCAGAAGCCTGAAGGTTGTGTGCCAATATTGACTGATATTTGGAACTGTTCATAATTCCCTCTACCTTGACTAAGGCAACAGTTCTAGCTGAATAAAAACAGCCCCAAAGCATGATGCTCCACCACCATGCTTCACTGTGGGTATGGTGTTCTTTTGCTGATGTGCAGTGATGTGTTTGCGCCAAACATATCTTTTGGAATTATGGCCAAAAAGTTCAACCTTGGTTTCATCAGACTAGAACACATTTTCCCACATGCATTTGGGAGACTTCAGATGTGTTTTTGCAAAATTTAGCCGAGCTTGGATGTTGTTCTTCGTAAGAAAAAGCTTCCATCCTGCCACTCTACCCCATAGCCCGGACATATGAAGAATATGGGAGATTGTTGTCACATGTACCACACAGCCAGTACTTGCCAGATATTCCTGCAGCTCCTTTAATGTTGCTGTAGGCCTCTTGGCAGCCTCCCAGACCAGTTTTCTTCTCAACTTTTCATCAATTTTGGAGAGACGTCCAGTTCTTGGTAATGTCACTGTTGCGCCATATTTTCTCCACTTGATGACTGTCTTCAATGTGTTCCATAGTATATCTAATTCCTTGGAAATGCTTTTGTACCCTTCTCCTGACTGATACCTTTTAACAATGAGATCCCCCTGATGCTTTGGAAGCTCTCTGCGGACCATGTCTTTTGCTGTAGGATGCGACTAAGAAAATGTCAGGAAAGACCTACTAGAACAGCTGAACTTTATTTGGGGTTAATCAGAGGCACTTTAAATGATGGCAGGTGTGTACTGACTCCTATTTAACATGATTTTGAATGTGATTACTTAATTCTGAACACAGCTACATCCCCGGTTATAAGAGGGTGTGCACACTTATGCAACCACATTATTTTAGTTTTTTATGTTTACCCCCCCCCCCCCCCCAAAAAGATTTCAGTTTGTTTTTCAATTGAGTTGTATATTTTATAGGTCACATTAAAAGGTGGAAAACGTTCTAAAATGATTTATCTTTGTCTAATTTTTTTTACATAACAGATACCTGACATTTTAACACGGGTGTGTAGACTTTTGATATCCACTGTACCTCACTTCTACAGTTGGGCAGTAACCAATACTGTGAAATCTATGCTGTAAGGATGACACGATGGGTGCTGCAGGTAACAAAACCTGACTGGCACATTAGTCTACATTGTTATGTGACACGTAAAATAACCTCAAGGAGCAATGCTCTAAAATCGTTGCCTGCTGTACCATGTACTTGTATGAAAAAGTATCCAGTTCTATTTGCATGGCTTCCTTTGTGTGAAATCCGTGGTGTTCCTGCCAGTTCCTCTGCTTTCCTATTAAAAACTGACGACAATAACCAGTAGAACACCCCATGGTCAGTTTTCTAGCTATGCTGGCAATCCCGCTGGCTCTCCTGCAGTGATCAGATTTGTCCTGATATCCCCACCTTTCCACCCCCACCCCCACACAGTCATTCACTGGGAAGATTAGTGTACTGATGTTTCCCCTCCCTCATCTCTTATGCAGCTGAGGGAATGTCATCACTTTTAAAAAAAGAGAAAAAAGTGTTTATAATGTTTTTTTATATATATACACAAATGTTTTGTATTTCTTTCCTACTTTACACTGAATGGGTTGTTTTACAAGGTGAGGGTTTACATATACTTTAAATAAACCAGGGTTTTGTTATGTGAACTTGATAAGTACCTTTAAATCATCCACCCATCCTCCATTTATAGATCTCGTTTCATTCATAGAAACTGTATTGGCTTCTAAGAATGATGAAGCAGGGCGGAAAGGGTGGGCATAGTTGGGTACTCTTGATGAGTGCCTGTCACAGCTCCCTTAGCTCTATTAACCCCCCCCCCCCCCTTGTCACACCAGAAGAAGATTACAATGGTAGGATTGCAGTGTCAGAGGACGAAGATTTCTGCTAAAAAAGGACACAGCAGCACAAGGGATGCATCACATTGAAGTAATATCCCTTCTGCTATTTGTTTATTTATTTAGTTATTTAAGTAAACTTAAGCTATAAGGCCAGGGCCAAGTTTATCCTTCCTGTCTCCCTAGGCCAATTGTCCTAACCTAGTACCATACTAGCAAGATTAGACATAGTAGCCAAGGAAAGGCATACTGATGCCAGAGGCAGAGAGGCTGAAAGAGACTGCTCTGTGTCATTACAAAGAGTAGGGCAAACTGTGACCCTATTCTGAAAGCACTTTGGTTTGGTCCTACTTATCCTAAAGTGGGTGAACAGTAAGTGCACAGTACACTATTGCAACAACGGACATGTTCAAATTGGGCAAAGGACAAAAGCAACAGTCCTCTGCCAGAATATTCAGGCAGGTAGGGAGATAGTTTGCAAAATAACGAAGGTTGTGTGCCACTCTGACAACCTGGCCAGCTTAGGCCACAGCCTATTTTGGCTAGGCAGAAATCTAGCCCTGAAGTGCTGTCACTCCACTTTGTCAGCAGTTTGATTTTAGGTGTATGGAACTATGCTAGGCGAACTGTAAGTACATGGTAAAAACACAGAATACGCCAACATGCAAAAACAGTGCTGGGCAGAAACTATTAATGAGGGCTCGGCCTAGTTGTGCTGGTGGGCAGGGTGGCAGACTGTAATATTATATTATACACTGAAATGTGCTTTTGATAGTCCACCACATGATGTGAGGATGGTGATTAACTGCCCCTGGCAGTCCTTCCACACTAGGCTGTAGCCTATGTTGGCTATGCAGTAATCTGGTCCTGCTTAAGACATCAGCTTGCATTTCTTCAGAAGTTCTACAAAAATTTTTTTCTAGACAAAAAAAAAATCCCACAAGCAGACCAAAACGACATATTTAAGTCATAAAATTGCTAAGGAATATTGAAAGAAAAATACATTTTTTTAAATATAAGTGAAATGTCTCCATTGAAGCTGGAGAGCCAAAGTAAACAAACGCATGTTAAACGCTGTACTCCCTCTAGTCTCTGATCTGCAGCATCTTCCAATAGCTCTTTCTAAATGATAGAGTCCTCTGTGACATCTGTTATATATTATACAATTCTATTAAAGGCTTTTACATTTCATACTGTATTTAATTCATCTACAAGAGAAGGGGAGAGAAACTTGAAGAGGAAAACAAAAATCACATTTTAAATTATGACCATTGCAATGAAGTTTACAACGTAAACCATTTAAATGAATACCTTCGCATTATTAGTAGTATGGGATCAAACAATCACAAAATAATGATTCAATATTGTGGCTAGGAAAAAGGGCAATTTAACAAATGAAAAAAAAAAATCCCACATTTTCTTATATGGAAAATTTAGCAGAATCCAGAATAAATAAAAAAAGAATGTTCAGCAAGATACACCAATGAATTATTAACAAAAGTAGGGTAAAACAAGTCTGAATAGAAATGTTCATAAACCAGGGGCTATGTAGAGGGGTTGCAGGGGTCACGACTGCGACCCAGCCCCATTTTCTAGGGAACTTGTGCGGACACCCTGTACTCCTGGAAAGGAGAGGTGGTGGGGTCGGTGGCAAGCAGAGGAACCGATCCCTCCATATAACTGCTGAATGCCTGCTTCTCCTCCTCTCCCTCCTGCAGACATTCAGTGGCTGCAGAAGGCAAACGGAGGGCATCGGTTGCTCTACATACCGCCCTCACTGCCTCCCTATCCCTGTCCTGCTGCCCCGGGCCCCTGTGTACTCCCCTGGCCTTCCCTCGCCCCCTCCCACAGCACTGATGGGTTTCCCACCTTCTGCTGGCTGCTGCAGGAGATACTGTCAATTTGAGAAGCGGGGAAGGGGCTAGTAAATATGTCATTTACTGGCCCTTTTTTTGTCTTAATGAATAGTCAGTGAATGCTTTTTTTTTTTATTATTCATAGCTGAGGCATAGTAAACTTTCTGTACAGAGCTATTCCTGTTCATTCATTCTGTGCTGCTGAGACTGCAGAGATGGAGTTTGAAGGCTGTATCCTCAGTCTCCATTCTTTGTTTCAAAGGTGAAATATCAGAGGTCTCTATAGACCCCTGCATTTTTCACTAAGGCCCTCAAATGGGGGTTCTAAAAAAAAATTATTAAAAATAAAATTGTAAAATAAATAAATAAAATGGTAAAAAAAAGAATTACAAAGTAAAATAAAAAAAATCTTCTGACACCAGTGGCAGAACTACAGGGGTTGCAAAAGTCACACTAGCGACTGGTGTTTTGCCAACGTGGGGGGGACCCCAAGACAGCAGAAAGGGGGCCTGCTGCGGGACTGTAATAAAGGATCCCACGATGGGATTGAAGGGCCCTGGGATCAGTGGGAAAGGACCCCAGCTTGGGGCCAGAGGGGCCCTTAATGGTATCTTGCACCAGGGTCCTGAAGTTCTAGTTATGCCTCTGTCATAAACAATAGCATATGAGCACCAAAAACTAGGCTATATGTATACAGCCTACACCACATCAAAAAATACCATCAATGTTGAAGAGTAATATCTCTATGACAATGTCTATAGGGGAACAGCAGTTTCTTTTGATGCCACACTCTATGTAGTGTAAAACGCATAGTGCATTACACAAGAATTATGCAGCAGAATGGGAGTTTGTTGGTGTTAAAGCTTAACCACTTCCAGTCTGGACACTATTACTCCCTTCCTGACCAGGGCAATTTTCAGCTTTCAGCGCTATCACATTTTGAATGACAATTGCACGGTCATGCAACACTGTACCCATATGAATTTTTTACCATTTTTTTGAGACAGATAAAACTTTATTTTGGTGGTATTTATTCACCGCTGGGATTTTTATTTTTTTGCTATGTAAATGAAAATGTCCAAAAATTTTGAAAAATTAGAAAAATTCTGCAAATAAATAATATTTCATCATAAATCTTGGCCAAAATTTATTCCGATATCTTTTTAGTAAACAAAAATAAGCCAAATTAGTTTATAACCAAAATATATAATTTTCAAACATTTTTTTTAATATTATTATTTATTTATTTTTTTACATACTGTCACCCTAGCAGTACAGTGTCACCATAGTGACACTGTACTACTTTTGGGGGGTGATGAAGATTTTTTTTTTTCTTTTACACTGATTGCTTTTACACCCATTCTTGCAGCCATTGAGAAATACTGAGTGAGCTGTGATTGGTCACAGCTTGTCACATGGTACAAGGCTGTTGTGAATAGCCTTGTACCATGTGACTTCTGTGATCATTCACAGATTTCAAATGTAGTAAGCAATGATGTCAGAAGTGACATCTTGCTTACTACTTTGCATGTGATCACTGATTGGCCAATCAGTGATCACATGATAGGGACCTCGTACAGAGGTCTGTCTGACGATCGGTGTTTCACTGTGTCCGGAGGACACAGCGGGCACCAGATTGCGGTGCTGCGCGCTTGGGGAGCGTGCACAAGCAGGGTGCGGGGAGGCCGTTTACAAACAGCCACCCGACCCTGCAGTGCCACCGTCCGGCCCTTTATATACAACAGCCGGTCGGGAAGTGGTTAATTTTCAGGTTTAAATTAGTGTTTGCTTTATGGGTTCAGTGCAAAATTTCAGGAGTGGAGTATTTGGGGTATTATGTTTGAATGCCTTTTGTTTTCCTCCTGTCATTGCTCTGTAATTTCCATTTCAAGTTTTTTTAACCTCTGGGTCTGTTTTTTTAGGGTGTCTTTGTTCCTTTGGAGGTTTCCCTGGAGCCACCCTGAA
This sequence comes from Staurois parvus, assembly GCF_062004578.1. Lineage (NCBI taxonomy): Eukaryota > Metazoa > Chordata > Amphibia > Anura > Ranidae > Staurois > Staurois parvus. Next base: position 17,068,277 of record NW_028317951.1, on the reverse strand, counting down.
GTTGCCCATACACAGTATGAATTTCAGTGATTTCCTAATGAATTTCGCTTAGTGTGTGGCTTTGTCCGCTCCCTCCCGCCCAACATTCTTCAGCTGAAGAATCAAGGGAACTGGATGAAAAATTGTCAACTGAATAGTGTCTGCATCCAATCATTGTGATGCACTTCAGCATAGGTATTTCAGAAATGTGTTCCTTTAGTGTGTTGTGGTGCCTTTTACAATAAATGGCACTGCAATGCACTAACAAGTGAATGGTGTTCTACCATTCAAGTCCATGTTACCGCAATGCAAAGGTTTGAAGCTTTTATACACACGAGTTGTTGTTAGGAGCACCTTCTTAAATTGACAGGACTAATCTGTGTACCAGATGAGCAACATATAGCACATAGCCTGTCTATGGGAGTCAGAATTATTGTTGGTTGGTAGATGATCAAATACTAATTTTACTGCATGAACTGCAACTCAATTTATAACATTTGTATCATGTGTTTTTTCTGGATTTTTGGTTGACATTCTGTCTCTATCATTTAAAATACACATACTATAAAAATTATAGACCCTTGTAAATGGGCAAACTTACAAAATCTGCAGGGAATCAAAAAATTATTTTCCCCACTGTATATTGATTGCTTGCACACAGATTCATGTTACTCTAAAAAGCTCTCTACGGTCCTTGGGGCTCTGCACCCATATTACCGAGCCCTTAAAGTGTATAGAATTCCTAACAATGAAACGTTTTATTTGCTTTTCTTCGGTCTGATATATATATATACCATTGAAAGTGTTTTGATACATCCGTTTTACAAGTGCAACAAAATATCTGTTGACCATATCAGGAATTCAGAGCTGTCCTGTGTCCGGTGCTTAGGTCCTGTGTTATCCCAAGAAGCATACTTAGCCCTCCTAGTTCTTATCTTGGGGCTATAGAAAGATTAGCCTTTATTTTGTGGAGATAGGGGAGTGGGTGGGACTGAGTACTCAGCCCACAAAAATTCTGTGTTGACAGCCCAGCAACTTAGGAGCTGAGTGCATTTCTGGCTGATTAACTGATTTTTTTCTGCAGTGACATAGTTTTTAAAAGGATAAAACCTAAGAAATTATTCATGTATTGCAGAGATTTACTGCATTTTTTAAATTATTATTATTATTTTTGTCCTGACATACACCTTAATATTGTAATTTTTTGGTGAGTACATAGAAAAAATAAATTGAAGCAATGCTGTTTTGGCTGACATGTGTAAACTTCCCTCTTCTAGCAATGTTAATATTATGTAAAGTGAAATCAACATTACCAACCTGCTGTGACCCATCTCCATTTACAATATGTGGCATCATGGCTACGTCGCCATTCAGTAAGGGTGGCAGTTCCACTGGGATTTGGTCGGTCATCATCATTGTGACGTACATTCATGGAGAACTTTCTCTCAGCTGCCTTCCTAAAAATACCAGAAGAGAAGAATAATAAATATACACTAATACATTACAGCACCTGACATACAGATTATCTTTCTTACAGCTTAATATATTAATATTGGCAGTGGTCAGAAAAACAGGGCACTGCAAACATCGCAACAGTACCTTATAATAGCAAAGTTTCCAATATATCTGGGTTTAAGACATACAAAAAAAAAAATAGCGAGGGTGACTTTCTCCAACGGGGCCAAATCTGAAAGAGGTCCTTTCTCACTTAATCAAAAGGAGGAATAGCATTTGTTCTACTTTATTTGGTACAAGCCCAGCAAGACACACTGCTAAATATAATAAAACAGTGTGCAGGAACACAAATCATTCAGCTGAAACTTAGCTTTCACTAGTATGAAGCTGTCATAAAAAACGATGGACCAAAAAATGGCATTGTAAAATATATCATACATACATTAGTGTGTAGGATGATTTAAACATTCTCTCTTTCAGGGCTAGAAGTGCCTGTAGATGTGTTGCTCAAGGTCCTGGATGCCAGTGCCTCTGATACTCACCTAGATACTGCAGCACTATTGCAGCTCCGAAGGGACACATTGGTTATGTAGTGGATGAGAGTAGTATTGTAAAGTGGAACTCCAGGAATTTTAGTACTTTTAAAAATCTGCTGGCTTATAATGGATAGGTCCAAGGAGGTGTAAGCCACCTCAATCACCTATATCTTTTATGTATTATTTACATATTTACCAAGTATTGGGGGTATAGCTATCCCCATACTTCTAGTATTCCAACACTGGACCTTTCGGTCTCTTGATACAGCAGCTAAAGAATAATTTTCAGTCATTCTGCCTGCTCCTCTTCTTCTCTTGCCCAATAACATAAGGCTTTGTATTATGTCAACCCACTCATAAAATATAACCTATTCTGTGGATGGACATTTGGGGGGGTAAGGGGGGACAGACAGTGCAATTGCTGTTTAGTAGATCGCTGGGAGGAATAGTGAAAATGTAAGGCCACAAGGTTTCATACACTTATTTGGACTTAAACTCTTTTAAACCAGCATATTTTTTACAATGCAGCAATTTCTTGCAGTTCTGCTTTAAAGTGGTTCTAAAGGCAGAAAGTTTTTTGTCTTAATGCATTAACGTAAAAACCTTCTAGGTGCAGCTCCCCCCTCAGCCCCTTTTATACGTACCTGAGCCCCATCTCGATCCACTGATGTGTATGAGAACCATGACTGTCCTGGGTCTCTCTCTCCCCAATGATTCACACAGCAGTGGAGTGAGGGGGGTGGGGCCAAGCCATATTCTGTGTGTAAATGGACAATGTTCATTCACAGTGGCGTAGTTGGGGAGTGAGCCTGCTCAAATGCCCCCACAGCAAGAGGCTTGCTATTGTCACTTTATAGGAGGAAGGAGCCAGAACCACTGGCGGGGGGACCCAAAAAGAAGAGGATCGGAGCTCTTGTTTGCAAATCCATACCACATAGGGTGTAAGTATAATAGATATGCTTTTTTAATTACAACCTTTAAAATCACTTTAAATGTAATTTACAATGCTGTTTTATGTTGTTTTTTATTTAGTTGATTTCTTACTGGTTGATACAGGATACTGGTTGATAACTTGATACAATACATACTCCGCAATAGTGCATTTTCAAATTGTTTCTGGCCATGAACACTGAACGCATCAGGAGTTCTACAATCATGAGTTCTAAAATAAATAAACAGTTCAATGACCTGTAAATGCAATCACGTGTCAGGGTATGAGATAGGTATGGCTAATGGCAGTAAAATACATAAAGTCCATTCTATCAACGTAGCCTTTTATACAATGACCACAGATGAGCAACAGTTGTTAAAAGGAGTAAGAATAAATGTTTATGAAATGAAAACTCTATGCCAGGCCTGTTAGGATGAAAGACAAGGCTAAGCCATGGCTAGCAAGGTAGCAATGCCTGCTCTTGCGGAAACTATTCTGAGACATGACCCAAACTGAGAAGAATGTACACAGCTGCTTGATCTAGCAACGAATAGTCTGGAAACTGTCGCTTTGTCTTTGCAGCAGAGTGAAACGACACGTTACATTGTAAGCATTGCACTGCAAGGGAAAATGATGGATGGGTTGCTGCTTTGAAATAAGGAAAATCAAATATGTCTAATGCATCGTGGACAGCAGTGAAGGCTTAAAACAGGAAGGATGCTCCGATTTACAGATGAACTAATCCTCAATGTCCACAGCTGCTTCTCCTAAACATTCCACATACACTGCTTATAAACTGATTGTAAACTAAACATATGTATTAGGATGTAGTTAGTGACTATGGACAGGTCTTGTTGCTACAGTGTGGGTGGGAGTCACAAGAGAAGCAAATATTGCTTTTGATTCTTTTGATTAGTCTAAATTTAGCAAAGTAGTACCGTTCAGATACAAAATGTATACATTGCTCATACAATTATTTTGTGAAATAGAAGATATACTTCTTTTAACTTATATTGTATATATTACTTTACTACAGTTGACATTATTTTGAACAGAGCATGCATCTGTATAAAGCTATTAGAGATCCACTTCCACTGGGCTAAATGCTCACAAAAAATATCATTAACAGTCACTCCCTCACATATCCTGCAATCTGATCTGTGGCTGGCCATAAACATGAAGACATACTGTTTATGCCATACTCTAGATGGGCTCAAGTGCCAACTGATTTATGTCAGATTTAAGCACGCACAAGGATGACCGGTTAGTCAAACCTTGACATCTTCTGCTCCAGAAGAGTCTCCAGAACACACTGGGTAAAAGAACTGTGGTTATATGGGAGTCGTATACATTATTATTATTATTATACAGGATTTATATAGAGCCAACAGTTTGCTCAGTGCTTTACAATATAACGGGAGACAATACAGCCACGATACAGTTCAATACAAGAGGGTTAGGAGGGCCCTGCTCCTTGGAGCTTACAATCTAAGAGTATATATCTTCTGTTTCATATTCAAGCATGTTTTCTCGCAAGTGCCCTAATATGTCCTATTTTTTAACAGATTTGTTCAAAGAGCAGTGGTTATATGAGACTTGTATGTATCTTCTACTTTTTGATATTTGGACACGTCTTTCTTGCAAGTGTTATTACACCTGAACCAATGTGCAATTTCATGAGAGGTTATGATTATCCAGGATCACACGCTGAATGTTCACAGGAATGACTGCTATGGGCTGGGAACCACACAGCAATGCACGGCTGTCTTGTCCTGGGGTCCTGACTCCTTGCCGCTTCTCTTTAGTCCGGCGGCCATGTCTTCTTTCCCAGAGTGTCGGCGGTCTGCCCCTGTGTGACATCACTCCGCACTATGTGGCTTGGTGACACCGCTCACTGATGCACAGGGGGGTGGATCCCAGCAGTATTCCTCGTTGAGGCACTGTGGGTTTGGCATCTGGGTGCCATTTTCCTTCCCTGTCTGCCCACTTGGATATTGTTAGTCACTGCCAGATGATTGGATGGACCTCTTATGAGGTTCCTATATATTTGGGGTTTGCCCTTTACATTTTGACACTTCTTGCTTTTGGGGGCTAGTGTGGATTTTCTTAGACTGTGGTAAGGCGTTCTTTCATGGTGAGCTTCTGTGGATTTTTATACCCATTAAGAATTTTCTCCCCTTCCTCTTGGGAATCAGGGCCTTGGATTTACTTAATCTCCTTAATTTTTGTAGATTTGATGATACATATACTTATTGATTTTTTATTGATATTACTTTTAAAGGTCCATGTGGTCTGACCAAATATATATTTCTGAAGATCTATACCCATACATCCTCTGATTTATCTGTATACATGTGAATGACTTTTGGGAAATATCTGGATGCTCACAAGCACAATTGTGGGTTTTTTTTTCCAGAGGTTACGTAATGGCTTTTTTCCAAAGTGTGAATTTCTCTTTTTGAGATGTTCTTTACTATCTAAGCCCTTTTTTGCAGTGATCTGGGTGGCCCTTGTGGTCTGTTCTGAGGGGTTCCTAGGAATCTGAGACCCAACGATGCTCTAGCTGGGAGGTGGCGACAAATTGAAGCCTTGCTTTTAAGTTTGGTTGAAGATTTATTCATATGTCTTTTTATTTCTCTATATTGTGAGTATACTTATATACTTGGAACTATGCAAATATCTATCCTGGACATATGTTGTGTTCTAAACAAATGTATTTTCAATCTCACGGATCATATCGCCTTTGTGTTTTTCTTTCCCTGAGGAAAGAGTGAAATCACTCTAAAATGCGTTGGATCTTTACAAATTGTCTCTGTAACCAAACAATATTTTGTGATGGTGATGTCTGGTTGTAATATTACCTTTTGGAAAAGGTTTGTTATGCCATAATTTTTTATATGTGTGAAAATTTGACAGAATATAAAGATTTCATATATTATTAATTCATATATTCATGACTTCACAGTCCCATTTAACTTAGGGGGTCTTTCCTGTATCGTTATTCTATATTTTGGGAATGGTGGCTGTTTATCAGGAACTTTTCTTTTTTTTCTTTATTATTGAATTATATTTTTACTTATCTTTCAGGAAAACTGCACAGGAAACATATCTACCATCTATAAATCTAATTAGGGTGAACTAGGATTTATTTATTCTTGATTAATTTATGTCTCCTTATATTAGACAAGAATAAAATATAGATGTTATGCAAGGATTATACTAAACACTGCTTTAATTTAAAATGCAGTGAAGTACAGCTTATAAATGTTTACTAGTTATTAAAAACATCTGCTGGACCAACAAGTTGCAAGGAAGAAGGAAAAATAAAATGGAGATGTCATACCTGTTTTATTGTAGTGTTCATTCTCAAAGAATAATGTTAGGTGACACAATCAGGCATACAAAACAGTGCAAAAAACAATGAAAGTGCAAATGTTGTAACCTATAACAGTCAACCAGCAACCATTTCTTTAAGCTTATGTATAGTCAAAACGCATTTGTTTTTTAGTTTTGAATAGAGTGGGAATGATCAGAACCTCTGTAAAAATTATACTGGTGTCTGTACCCCCTCTAGGTAGGTTTAACTTCTCTGTTTTTCCTGAAAACCATTGCCTCTGGTACAGAATGCAATAGAAAATCCCAAATTTTACAGTTGTCACCAGAACAGGAATACAGACTGTCCAAGAGGCAAATTCATTTTTTAGATATTTCCTCTACCTTCCTGTTGTGTCTTTGGGGGAGGGAGTGAAGGTCAACCTCCCCATTTAGATAGAGACAGCAAAATATAACCTGACAGGGCATTTATCTTGTCCCTACACTGTCCAAAACTTAACAAAAACATTTTTTCCTATATATGCTTTAACTGATTGGAATGCAGTAAGATCAAATCCAGCAGTTTGTAACAAATGCCCTTATCATGCATTGTATTTTCTATTGGGAGAAATCACAGATTCATTATATAGTAGACTTTAAGCAGCTAGAACTCAACATTTCTCCATTCCTAGGCCGTGTGTAAAATACAACGTACTTCCAGATATGTATGACAGAACACCTTGCTCTGCATGTACACAATGCAGAAAATCCCCAGTCATGTTGATGGGGGCATTCATATTCCTGTGTAAGTTTCAAATCTTGAGCAGCATGGCAATGAATTGGGGCAGTGGGGAGCAGAGATTACTTAGGGTCCCTCCTGTAAAGGATGTCTGATACTTTTCCCAATGTGGGCACGGTCCAGTACAAATTAATACATGGCAATGGAAAACAATGATCTGACAGTGAAAATTGTAGTGTGGGCAGTGTCTGGAAGCTTGGTCTACTTATCCATGCAGTGCTCCTGAAGACCCAAGATCAATATAACAAAAAATTAACCAATGTAGTCACCAGTTCTGCCCATCCCATACACATCTCTCTACTGGCTGAGCAATCAAGATAATTATGACTTATGTCTTATTTTGACTGCTCACACAAATACTGCTGGCCAGTAACTCTCCTGATCCAGCAATTATTTTGTCTACACAAATTCACACAGGAAAGCTCTATTTTGAGTCCATTCAAGGTTTCTTATTTTAACCAGCCCTGTTAGAAGGGGAGATTCTCTGACTCCCGAAACATGTTGGCGGCTTTTTAGTACAAATTCATAAATTAATTTGGACTCCTATCTTTTGGTCCAGTGCTTCTTCCATTTGCGAATGTTTTTTTTCTGGTAACCTGTTAGCATACCCACTAGAAGATAGCCTTGTCTGTGTGAGCAGCTTAACCTGAGTAAGTGAGCTCTAAATGTTTTTGCTGTCTTTCTACTTTGTATGAACTAACATCAATGTCCTAGCTCCTCTTGGATACTTTCTTTCTTCAGTGGTGTTGCTATTACTAACAGCAGAGGTGAAGGCTGGGACAGGCTGAGCTGGCAAAAAGGAAGCTATTTCAGAGCTTTCCAATTTTGAGGCTGACAATAAAAAAGTCTGCATGTGCACACACATAAGTGACACTTCCATATATTTTCTTTGCCACAGATTTGCATTAAGTACTGCCCTATACAGTGGGGAAAAAAAGTATTTAGTCAGCCACCAATTGTGCAAGTTCTCCCACTTAAAAAGATGAGAGAGGCCTGTAATTGGCATCATAGGTAGAGCTCAACTATGAGAGACAAAATGAGAAAAAAAATCCAGACAATCACATTGGCTGACTTGGAAAGAATTTATTTGCAAATTATGGTGGAGAAGAAGTATTTGGTCACCTACAAACAAGCAAGATTTCTGGCTCTCACAGATCTGTACCTTCCTCTTTAAGAGGCTCCTCTGTCCTGCACCCATTACCTGTATCAATGGCACCTGTTTGAACTTGTTATCATATAAAAGACACCTGTCCACAACCTCAAACAGTCACACTCCAAACTCCACTATGGTGAAGACCAACGAGCTGTCAAAGGACACCAGAAACAAAATTGTAGACCTGCACCAGGCTGGGAAGACTGAATCTGCAATAGGCAAGCAGCTTGGTGTGAACAAATCAACTGTGGGAGCAATAATTAGAAAATGGAAGACATACAAGACCACTGATAATCTCCCTCGATCTGGGGCTCCACGCAAGATCTCACCCCGTGGGGTCAAAATGATCACAATAACGGTGAGCAAAAATCCCAGGACCACACGGGGGGACCTAGTGAATGATCTGCAGAGAGCTGGGACCAACGTAACAAAGGCTACTATCAGTAACACACTACGCCGCCAGGGATCCTGCAGTGCCAGACGTGTCCCCCTGCTTAAGCCAGTACATGTCCGGGCCCGTCTGAAGTTTGCTAGAGAGCATTTGGATGATCCAGAAGAGGATTGGGAGAATGTCATATGGTCAGATGAAACCAAAATAGAACTGTTTGGTAGAAACACAACTCATCGTGTTTGGAGGAGAGAGAATGCTGAGTTGCATCCAAAGAACACCATACCTACTGTGAAGCTTGGGGGTGGCAACATGCTTTGGGGCTGTTTCTCCGCAAAGGGACCAGGATGACTGATCCATGTACAGGACAGAATGAATGGGGCCATGTATCGTGAGATTTTGAGTGCAAACCTCCTTCCATCAGCAAGGGCATTGAAGATGAAATGTGGCTGGGTCTTCCAACATGACAATGATCTCAAACATACCGCCCGGGCAACGAATTAGTGGCTTTGTAAGAAGCATTTCAAGGTCCTGGAGTGGCCTAGCCAGTCTCCAGATCTCAACCCCATAGAAAACCTTTGGAGGGAGTTGAAAGTCTGTGTTGCCCAGCGACAGACCCAAAACATCACTGCTCTAGAGGAGATCTGCATGGAGGAATGGGCCAACATACCAGCAACAGTGTGTGACAACCTTGTGAAGACTTACAGGAAACGTTTGACCACTGTCATTGCCAACAAAGGATATATAACAAAGTATTGAGATTAACTTTTCATATTGACCAAATACTTATTTTCCACCATAATTTGCAAATAAATTCTTTCCAAATCAGCCAATGTGATTGTCTGGATTTTTTTTCTCATTTTCTCTCTTATAGTTGAGGTCTACCTATGATGCCAATTACAGGCCTCTCTCATCTTTTTATGTGGGAAAACTTGCACAATTGGTGGCTGACTAAATACTTTTTTGCCCCACTGTATATATTATTTACTCTTTTTGGCTTTTGGCTTTGATTGTGATTGTGTCAATTGTTTAATAATTTGTCAGTGCGCAGAGTAAAATCTTGTCATTTATATAAGAGGAAACCTCAGTCAGAATGAATGGAGAATTAAAAAAGAAACTAGCACTGTGTAAGATTAGGTAAGCTTTTGGGGCCTGTGTTGATGGTCTTTTGTTTGTGCCAGACAGGTTTTACATTCCCATACAAGTCAATGGGAATACAAAACCCATTTAAAGCAGGTAAAATGCAGCTAAGATAGAGGCCAACGGCAGGCCAAATACACCACTCAATAAATTCTAAATAATCTCCAAAGCATCTAAACTGTATTCATTGACACAAGCCAAAGTCTGTTGACTAAGGCCCTAATTTAATTCTTTATTTGTTGGAAGATATGATCATTAATGAAAAAAGTATGGTTAAATGCCTTTTTTAATATGTTTTAAAGCCCAGTTTAGAACAGAAAACATCATTTTGTGATGTCGGAAACCATAGCTCTCAAATGTCCCTGTTTTAAAGGGACTATCTGTCTTTTGGGACCAAATCCATCTGTCCTACTTTCCTCCTTTTGTGAAGTATATAGAGTGTTTAGACCACTGGAACAAAATATAATACTTAGCTACCAACAGTGTTATACTCCATTAAACTTTTCGTCCAATCACTTAAAGAAGAATTCCAGGTAAAATTATTATTTTCCCATGCATTGGGAAAGTGCCTGCACTGCATGTGTTAAATGCTTGTTTTTGCCTAGGGCATCGCAAAGCAAAGATATACTTACTTAATGCGTTGATCCTCCAAGCACAAGATCAGTCACCCCCCGCTCCTGTTCCCCTCACACTAGTGGTCTTGTGAATGGGTTGTTCCTGATGTCATCACACCCATAGACAAGCTCCAGACGTGAGGACGGCAGGAACAGTACACTGTGGGACTTGGGGGAGCGTGGTTTTCCAGAGAATTGGAGGAATGGGTAAGTACAGCTTTTCGCTGAGCCCCTGGACAAAACGAGCACTTAACCCATGTAGTACCAGCACAGCCCCAATGCATGGGAAAATAAAAGTTTTGACTGGAGTCCTACTTTAATTACTGCATATTTTAATTTTAAAAGCCACTTTAAATATTAGTGGGGAAAAAAAGTATGAATTTAACCAATCTTTTTTTTTTTTGCATCAATTCTTTGGGGGCGTACCAAGAGTGTGTCCTTTTCTTACATACATTGTACTATAATATATCTCTTTTTATTATATCACAAAGTTAGGAGATATGGTAAATGGATCTCTCACTTGTTTGCTTTAGTATATTTTTCATCCAGAATATAATGCATGATAACAAGAGGTCAATTCTGCTTGTAAAGCCTGGATTAGACATCTAACACAATTATGTGAAGCCCAGTGGCATTTCAGCTAATATGACATTCTTTTGTATTATGAAGAATGATAGTGTCCAGTATCCTTTTAAAAGACCTATGTCCATCACGATGTGTCACAAACAATACGAAGAAAAAAATGACTGAGCAGCGAGAGTAATCGAAAAGAAATACAGAGGAACACATGGAAAATGCTTTTGCTGTAAAAGAATATTCTCTGCAATGTGATGTTGTAGCAAATGTGAAACGTGTAGCAAACAGAGCCAGTTATGCACACATCAAATTCCCAACAATGGCCACTTTGAATGGACAGTTTTCAGTCCATTTTCTACCTATTTTATTGTTCATTTTCCACGTGATGCAAAGAACATAAGAAGAACCAGCTGATAGCATGGTAAATAATGTTTTTTGAATCACTCAGATCTATGTGAATCTAATTTATCCTGAGGGTATTCAAATTAAGTAAAAATATTTGGCCTGTATTTTCATATATAAAACAGTCCTCCTGTACAGTAATCTTGTTGAAAAATACCTTGTGCTACATCATCAGAGGCCTTAAAAGAGAAGTAAGGCCAAAGTGGCCTCATCAGCGTGGCCCCAAAACCCTCTTCCCCTCATGACATGGTAAATCCTAAGCCTCTGAATCCCCCAGTAAGACTTCTATTCCTGTCACCAGAGGCCACAGATGTTGCAGGGTATACATCAGGAGAATGTTGTGGGTTAGGAGATGCATGAAGTGAAGTACAAGCAGAAAGAGGAGTGTGGGCCTTTTGCTGAAAATTCATCTAATTGAAGAGCTGCCCCACTGAGTTCTCTGGTGTAGCATCATGTGTTTTCTCATGCATGTGGTATCCATATGGCTGGTAAATCTACTGCACCACTAGGATGGCTGCTCTCTCCAGTCCCATGCAAGTTTCCACTAACCCTAGACAAAATCTTTCCTTAGTCACTCTGCCTCTCCAAATGATGGCACCCACAAACCGTCTGCCATGTTATCTTCCAAGCCTTCCTCATTGCTGGAGCTGTCACAAGTTAGCCTGCAGTTTCTTGTTTGTGTATTCTTACCTCCTTGCTGCAGTGCTGTTCCTGATCCCTTTCACATGTGTGTTTGTCTGTGCTCACATGGGTGTCATCTGCTGTTCTCTGGGTTTTATTTTCCTCCCTTCCATCGCTTCCTGCTTGTTTGCCTGCCTATATAAGACATGCTCAGTCTAGGCCTCTTTGCCTGAGCAACTTTTTGTCTGAGCTCCTGTGTGTTGCTATCTCCTGTATCCTGCATTTGACTACTCGTGTACTGACCCCGGCTTCATTCTCTGACTGTGCTTGTTTTCCGCCTGTCCTGACCTCGGCTAGTCTATTGGATTTCTGTTTGACTCCTCCCATTGTACTCTGCTCCTGCGAGCGGTCTCCACATCCTCAGCTGGGCGTACCTGGGGGCTGCAACCTGGTCCCAGCTTGCTGCAAGTCCATTCCCACCATCAGGGGCTCTGGTGAAGAAGCAGGTTGGAGCTTAGACTCCGCGCCCTGGGGAACCCCAAGTTGACTATCTACAAGGGCTCACTACCACAGGTGCTGACAGGAGCCCATTTCACAGTAAGCTTCAGCTACTGGAATATCACTGCCTCTTTCTGCTTCCTGTCTGATGTCCCCAGACATTTGTGTGGCTGAACCATCCTCTCCCTCTTCCTCAATCTCAATATCTGAAAGAAGGAATGCTTGTGCATGACTAAGATTATGTTCCTGCAGCACGTCAGCGATCATGCAATCAAATAATTCCACCGACTCCTCATAGCCAGTTTGTGGGGCTCTGGCGGGATTAGCAGAAGAGGAAAAAGATGAACCTGGTGCACTAGCTACTGCACCTAGGGGAAGGAAGGAAAGGAAGGTTATGTGTTCCTGTTGTGGCTGAAAACCATGGTCATGCTTTATAGAAAAAGGCAGATTTGCCTGGTCTCTAGATGGTCCGGCACGACTACCGCTTTGTTCTGCAGAACTTGCTTGCCCCCCATCCCCACTAACTCTACATGAAAGAACCTCTGCTTCTTACGTTCGGAAAGCTTGACATTTTTTTTTTACTGTAAAGGAAATGGCATAAATTTAATGCCAGCTATGGCAAAAGGGCGGTAATATGTGGTGCACAAGTGTTTTACAATATGCTGCAAAGGGCAGCTTTGTGCATGTCAGCAGCAAGTGTACATTGCACACCCTGAAATATAAAAAAAAGCCCTATTAACTAAAAATAAAATATACTTATTTGATATTTGAAATTTTAAATATAGCTCCAAGTCCGCACATCACTGAGCAAAGTCACAAAATCGTTTTCAGTGTCTGATGACGAATTTCCCCACGAATCATTATCACTCAATTCTGCAAGTGGTTCTGATTTACTATTGCTGTTCTCTAGCTGGTCTAAAACCCATTTTTGACCTAAAGAGATGCTTTTTGGTTGCCATGGACTTTTCTCAGTTTCCAGGCAGAAAGAACAGTAAAAATGCAGGCAGGGCACAGGACAAAGCACTAGGGACAAAATGTATGTGAAATGGTTTGATACAGTAATGTTTTACTATGTGATTTTAGTGAATGTCACTTTTTGTCATTTTCAAATTTCTCGCCGTTCCGTCCCCCGTATGTCCCAACGTTCGCAGGGGACGGAACCCAGATGACAGATGTCGGCATCTGCCGGATTACATTGCCGGGGACACTGCAGGAGGGACATCACAGGAGCGCAGGACAAGGTAAGTGATCGAGGGATAGCAGAGCAGCGCCGCATGGTAAGCCCGAGTGTAGCTCGGGGTTATCGCTTGTGGTACTGAAACTTTACCCGAGCTACACTCGGGAATACCTCCAGGGAGGTTAATACACGTTAAGTCATGCATCAACGTTTATTAATATGTGCATCAACAAGTGTTAATACACTAAGACCAATCAGGCAGAAAGGGCTGTTAGGTCTGTGTACACAGATGGAGTACACAAGAATATCAAAGCATAATAGTGCAGCACTATGCAAGATATATCATATAAATGAATTTACATCCAATGTGACACTGAATATTCACATGTAATAAAATGAAATATGCATAAAAATAGTGCAAAAATCAATATAGACCCCCACAAATTATAGGGGAAACACATACGTGTCCTCACACACCGTGCAATAACCAAAAGTGAATGATAAAGAAGTCCAAAACAAAAAATCTTTTCTAATGCAATATGCCAGAATCTTCTGTGATAAGATAGGTGATGATCCTCCTCCGTGGATAATACATTTCCCTCAGTGTTATGTGGGTCCAATCACCTCTGTTTTGGACCACAAAGCTTCATAAGAGGTCAAAACAGCTTAATCCACATATGGCCACACAAGTCAAATCTCTCTTCAGTATTTACTCTTCCATCAGACATCTTCCACAACTAGCAATCACAAGAACAGCATAAAATAGAAAGGAAGACTAACAGTGCTTTCCATATGCAATTTATTACAATAAAAAGGAGTTAAAAACACACGTAAAAGATACTCTAGCTAACCACCAGTTCCCAGATATAAAATGTTCTGGCATCATCAACAGATTCTACTTCTATGCACTTTGCAAAGTGCATGAGAGTCTCGGCTCTCCAGGGACTCTCCCTCATTGGCTGAGATAGCAGTGGCAGCCATTGACAGGCAGACCAATGAGAAGAGAGAGGGGGCAGGGTGGAGCCGTTGCTCTGTGTGTGAATGGACACGCAGAGCAGCAGCTTGGGATTGAGCCTGCTTGGGTGGCCCTATAGCAAGCTACTTGCTCTGGGGGCGCTAGGAGGGAGCGAGGGGCCAGAAGTGCCAACGGGGGACCCAAGAAGAGGAGGATCAAGGCTGCTCTGTGCAAAACCATTGCACAGAGCAGGTAAGTATGAATTTTTTTCAAATTGCATTTAATACCACTTTAACGTGCATATATGTATAAAAGTACTGTGTGTGTTGTTGTCTGTATTGTTCTGCAGCACATAGATGTAAACTAGCCAGATAAGAATGAAAGATGTTCTACTTAAAGTGTTACTAAACCCACAACAGTAAAAACAGTCTGTATATGCAGTGAACCATGCTTGTTATACTCACTGTGGAAACTAAGGGGGTTATTCCTCTGCATTGTGCAAAAAAAATGTTGTTGGATCCTGACTTCTCTGATCCTCCCCTTATTCCAGTGTTCCCCTCTTATCTCCTGATAAGACATATCACGTAAAGTCACTCTGCACATGCTCAGTTTGGTGTGTATTGCTAGAGAGGTTTTTTTTTTCCCTTGGGAGTGTGCATGTGATCAACACAGGGCCAATCAGCGCTGTCCAGACAGAGGTCAGGAGTTCTGCATCCTCCTAGAGCAAAATGAAAACTCCTCCTACAAGCTTTAACATGTGTTCGGCTGGTAGAAGTCACAAGACTGCTCTAACTGCTGAACAGAAAAGGTATTTCAGTTTATATTCACTAAAATAATTGCATTTCCAGGTTCTGTGTACTGTGAGAGACCAGATATAGTGAATGCGCCCCCAGCACAAAGACCTCGGTGTCACTGAAAGCACCAGGTCCTGTTCTAATGATCGGGACCCAGGACCCCTGATTCCGGGTCACATGATTGCTGTGATAGCCTCCGATTGGCTATCACAGTGATCAGTCACTGTACAGCCTGGTACCCTTGTTTTTTTTCTCTCTGAATGGAGAAGAGAGATACATTGTATCTCTCTAACTCTTGGCATAGAGGGGAAAACAAAAAATGTTTGTTAAAAAAAAAGATAAATAAATATTAAAAAATAAAAGAGAAAATAAAGAAAAAATACCTAGATCAAGGTTTGATCTAGTTCAGTGCCAGAGTAAGCGTTTGGGTCAGGCTCAAAAGGTCAAGGTTGAAAGGTCAGGAGTTAAAAATAATTTGGTATCAGTGTCAGTTAGTGTCAGTGTGTTTTACGTAAAAAAGACAAAAACAAAATGTACACTATTGTTTCTGGGCTGTACTACAGGTATAAACAACAAATAACATACACATATTAGGGATCGCTGCAATCGTCAAGAGCTGGAGAATTTATTTTGGGTTGTTCTTTGGTGGTAGATAGTAGATTATGGTAGTAACAAGAAACACACAGCTAAATTTAAAAAATGATTTTTTTTTTTTTACTATTTTGGGACAGTTTTTCTTTGATGATAAAAAAAAATCAGGAGATATCCATTGCCATTTACCACCAAAGGAAAGCCCAATTTGTCCTGAAAAAAACAAGGTATAATTCACGTGGATGTACAAAGTAGTTGTGATAATATGTACAGTTTTACTAACATATGTCAACGTTGCAAAATTGTGCTTAGGCATTTAGATTTGTTTTACCCTTAGCCGTGAAGGGGTTAAAGTACATACACCACACCCCTAGATCTATAAAAGCCTTCAGATCCATGAGCAAGGTTATTGGAAGAGAAAGTAATCAGGAGGTATGTTAAAATGCTACTGTATATGAAATCATTTATTTCCACGCAGAAGAATGAACAACTAAAAGAATCAGTTGTAATAAAATGAAGATTACATAGGAGTTATAAAACAGAAAACAGAAAATACATAGAAAGCAAAATACTTTCCATTTTGGTAATCCAACTGAACTAATATTAAATACAGTCAGAGTCTGACATAAATGACCGCTTCCATGCAGCAGCTGGGACAAAACCACATCCTGACTGTCAGGATGTGGGTGGCCACACTCTGCTACTGAATACATATAATGCTAAATCACTGGAACCAGTATCCCCAATAATACAAGCTAGCTCTACAGCATGATAATTAGCTAACTTTATGTAAGAAGAGTAATACAACACCAGACACTACATAACACATCTTTTCTAGATGTGTGCTATCAATAGACAAAACTAAATTAAGAGGTGTTGATAACTTGTATCCTCAAGCAGAATTAAACCCTTCTATCAGTTACAGCCAAGAGAGCTGCCATCTTAGCCTCTGTTTGATCTGGAGTTGCCATGATGCCGCCACTTGATGCTTTGAAGGTTGGTTGAGAACACAAGCAACTGACAGTTCTCATTCACGGCATTACTTGAATCTAAGGAAATTTGAAGGAGCGGGATGGAAATTTTTTTCTCTAATGAATGAAATTCTGTAAACGTGGTTTATATTTGGGAAAATGATACATATTTTAATGAAACCTGTATAATGTCTATGATTCAGTTCAAATTGTAGGTCTGGATGAAATTGTAAGGCCTTTCAAATTAAACTAGTTGACTCAATGATGGCAAGAATATTTCTTCTCATGAACAATTTGTTTTGAATTTCCAACCAATGTGTATAACCAGCTTTAACAACTTGCCGCCTCCCCACAGTACTTTTACTAGAATTGGGTGGCAGCTGCAGGGACCAGTACATCGCGGCACACATGCACCCTTGGTGTACACAGCGGAGAGATCCTGTGATCGTGGTGTTCAGTGGACATAGTGGATCATGGCACTTGGTACCCAGCCGTTGTGAGTGGCTGGGGTATCGTTTGATTGCTATGACCAATTGACCAATCATATCGATCACATGATTACAATGTAAGCAAACTACCATGAATTGCTTTCATTCATGACATTTTGCTTACTATTGTGATGCTGTGAATGGTACATGGTACCTGGGCCAATCAAAGCACCCTGTACCATGTGGTCACTTGTGACCAATCACAGCCAGGGGCGGACTGACCATTTGGAAACTCGGGCACTGCCCGAGTGCCCGGGGTCAGTAGGGGGCCCTACGAGATGCCCCTGGTACCTTTTTCATAGGCTTTTTTGAGTTTGGGCAAGGACACAGGGGCCCCATGATCCCCTATTGCCTGGGGGCCCCATGAGTTGTCAGTCCGCCGCTGATCACAGCATCAAAATAGTAAACATTAAGTCATAAATTAAGCCATTCATAATAGTGATCATCACTATTATAAGCAATAATGACATACTCTGATGAGAGAATGTAAAAAATAGTAAAAAAGGAAAAAAAATTGCAAAATTGAAAACAAAATTTTATAACAAAAATATGAAAAAACTTGTTTTTTATTTATTTACATTTTTTGTGTATTTTTCATTTATATAGCAAAAACAAAAATAAATAAAAACAGTGGTGATCAAATACCACAAAAATAAAGCTCTGTGTGAAAAAAATTATATAAATTTAATTTGAGCATAGTGATGCATGACCACACAATTGCCAGTTAAAGTAGTGCACCGTTGAATAGCAAAAAATGCCCTGGTCATAAAGGGGGTAAAGTGGTTAACTAGCTTACTAGGTTATCTGTTCAGTCCTCAATTTTATTTTGAGTGTGACATCTTGGAGCTATAACAGAATGAAGTTCTGTTCTTTTCCATTCACAAAGAAACTTTTGCTTTTCTACGCTGTAATCATATAAAGATGATTTTGATTGGTTGCTGTGAGCAACAGAATATGTACCTTTCAGACATTTATTAATGAGGTTGACTGTAGCTTTGCCTTTATGACTTTTTCAACATGAACTGTAAAATACTGTATTTATACATGACAGTGAAAATGTCGATGCATGGGATTTTTTTTATCACATAAAAAATTTAAATAATACAGTAAACAGAAAAGAGCCAAATAACAAATCTTCATAAGTAGAGTGAATGCCGTGGAAGCCGAGGAGTGCAATATGAATTTCAGGGATGAAATGGTTAAACATAGACATCGTGTCTTTGTGTTTGGAAAAGCTTTCCTCACATGTGGATTTTACACAGTTCTACATCTGTTCACAGCGGAAGTAACATTGGCATGAAAATATTTCGAAGCATGCAGCAAATCAATTGACCATTGTAAGCACATAATTCATTGCTATCTGATACAACTGCTATGTGCTTAGCATTTGCATGATTTAGAAAAAGAAAAACAAGAACATGCAAATGGCTAAAACATAGAAATTCATTTGTGTTGATTTTCAGCATGTGTTACTTGTGCTCAATGCTCTTTGACTGGTCAAGTTCCTGTATCCATATGATGTTAAATACTGGGGCAACCTGCAGTGATGGGAATTGCTGTGCCCTGGACTTGTCATCATTTGCATTCCTACCTGTCCTGAAACAATGATATACATTGTAAACTTGTTCTGATTGTGAATTAGGAATGTCAAAGCTCGAATGATGTGAGATTTGGAGATTTTTTGTGGCTCTGAGACTCAGGACAAGAAACTTTAAATATACATTTCAGGGCCACACTCTTCAGTCTAAATGTCTGTTTGTGTTTCTCAATGGACAAGACCTCACTAGGCTACAAGTTCCATTAGTGCATCTCCAGGTTGGATCCCAAATGACAATCCATCTCTCTTTCTTTCTGATGGTCTCATTGGAGGAGTGAGGAACAATGCTGAATCCCAACCCAAGGTTCTCCTCTTCTTGCTGCTTCTTCGCAGATCTTAGCCAACTCAGAGCCCTTTGTCAAACCCTTTCCCTTGTCATTCCCTTTACACAGGTCATCCCTAGTATGCGAAAGGAGTTATTGAGCCCACACAACTGCCTTTTGTTAAGCCATATACACTCACCTTATTAGGTACACTTTGCTAGTGGCAAGAAAATATCCCCCACACCATTACACCACCAGCAGCAGCCTGAACTGTTGATACAAGGCAGGATGGATTCATGCTTTCAAGTTGTTTATTAAACTCTGACCCTACCATCTGAATGTCGCAGCTGAAATTGAATGCCCATTCTTCTCTGACTTCTGACAACAAGGCATTTTCATTAATATTATTACTATTATACAGTATTTATAAAGCGCCAACAGTTCGCTCAGCGCTGTACATTACAATGGGAGACAATACAGTCGACAATACAATAACAATACAATGCGATACACGAGGGGTTTGAGGGCCCTGCTCCTTGGAGCTTGCAATCTAGGAGGGAGGGGATAGTGGTACAGGAGGAAAAGCTGTGGGGGATGGAGTGGTAGGAAGAGTGGAGGAGGTTGGCAATTAGCAGGGGGTGGGGTAGGTTCCCTGAAGAGGTGGGTTTTCAGGGTGCGCTTAAAGGAGAGGAGAGTAGGTGATAGCCTGATGGATTGGGGTAGGGAGTTCCAGAGGATGGGTGATGCCCTGGAGAAATCTTGGAGGCAGGCATGGGAGGAGGAGACCAGGGAACTAGCGAGAAGGAGGTCTTGTGAGGAGCGGAGAGTGCGTTTTGGGTGGTATTTGGATATTAGGTCGGTGATGTAGTTTGGGGCAGTATGATGGACAGCTTTGTATGTCAGTGTTATGATTTTGAATTTGATCCGTTGGGCAATCGGAAACCAGTGGAGGGATTGGCAGAGGGGGGTGGTGGAAACGGAGCGGTTGGTGAGGTGGATGAGTCTGGCTGCCGTATTCAGGATCGACTGAAGCGGGGATAGCCTGTGGCGAGGCAGGCCAGTGAGGAGGGAGTTGCAGTAATCAAGTCGTGATATGATGAGGGAGTGGATGAGCTGCTTAGTGGTTTCTGGGGTTAGGAACGTGCGTATTTTGGCGATGTTGCGGAGGTGGAGTCTGCATGAGTTTGTTAGTGATTGGACTTGGGGCTGGAAGGATAGATTGGAGTCCAGAATGACACCAAGTACTCTGGCCTGCGAGGCGGGCCTGATGGTGGCATTGTTGGACATGATGGAGAAGTCAGTAGGGGGTGGTGTGCGGGCTGGGGGGAAGATTAGGAGCTCGGTTTTGGAGAGGTTCAGTTTAAGGAAGTGGAGCGACATCCAATCTGATATGTCGTTCAGTAGGCTTGTGATTCGGACGGAGACTGAGGGGGTGAGGCGAGGGGTCGAGAGATAGATTTGCGTGTCGTCAATATAGAGGTGGTATTGAAGCCGTGAGAGTGTATGAGTTGGCCAAGGGAGGAGGTGTAGATGGAGAATAGAAGGGGCCCTAGGACAGAGCCTTGAGGGACCCCAACAGAGAGGGGGAGTGAGGGAGAGGAGGTAGCGTTATAGGTAACACTGAAGGAGCATTGTGATAGGTAGGACGAGAGCCAGGAGAGAGCGGAGTCTTTGAGGCCAAGGGAGTGTAGTTTTTTGAGGAGGAGGGGGAGGTCGAAAGCCGCAGAGAGGTCGAGGAGAAGGAACACTGAATAGTGGCCGTTAGCTTTGGCGGTTAGCAGGTCGTTGGAGAGTTTGAGTAAGGCAGTTTTGGTGGAGTGAAGGGGACGGAAGCCAGACTGTAGGGGATCGAGGAGGTTGTTGTCGTTGAGGTGGGAGCTTAGGCGATTGTAGACTAAGCGCTCAAAGAGTTTGGTCGTGAATGGCAGCAGGGAGATGGGTCTAAGGTTGTTCGGGTCAGAGGTGTCCAGGGAGGGCTTTTTAAGTATAGGAGTGATGTGCATGTGCTTCAGAGGGGAGGGGAATGCACCGGAAGAGAGGGAGAGATTAAAGATGTGGGTGAGGGAGCGTAGGATTGATGAGGAGAGAGGTTGTAGGAGTTGTGAGGGGACAGGGTCGAGGGGGCAGGTGGTGAGGCAGGCTTCAGAGAAGACCTTGGTGACCTCCTCAATGGTAGTAGGGTCGAAGGAGTGGAGTGTTGAGGGGGTTTCAGTGTGAGGGATGCTAGGTGGGGTGGAGGTCTGAACAGTGGTGAGGCCAAGGGTGATGAGGGGGTTGCTGCGTGAGAGGAGATGGGTGTGGAGGAAGTTTGAGCAGCAGCGATTGTGTCAATCTTGTTTTTGAAGTGATTGGCAATCTCGAGGGCGGTGAGTGAGGTGCTAGGTGGAGGTGGGGGCAGAGAGAGTAGAGAGTTGAAGGAGGAGAAGAGCCGGCGAAGATTGGAGGAGAGGGTCTTGATGAGGGTCAGGAAGTAGGCTTGTTTGGCAGCATGGAGGGAGGAGGTGTAGGTGTGGAAGGCAGATTTATAGCGGGTGAACGCTAGTTGGGATCTGGTTTTGCGCCATATTCGCTCCAGCGCACGACTGCATCGTTTGAGAGTTTTGGTGTGATCAGTCTGCCAGGGCTGGAGCGGTCGGGGTCTGATGTTTAGTGTGGTTAAAGGCGCTAGCGAGTCAAGAGTGGTTGACAGCGAGGTGTTATAGGCAGTTGTGGCCAGATCGGGGCAGGACAGGGGAAGGATGCTTTCATAAAGTTGATCAGCTGCAGAGTGGAGGGGGGCAGGGTTCAGGTTGCGGAGCTTTCGGCTGGTAGTAGTATGACATTTGGGGGGGTAGGCGTTTGAGGACGAGGAGACAGAGAAGGTAATAAGGTTGTGGTCAGAGAGAGGGAAGGGGGTGTTTGTGAGGTTGTGGGGAGTGCAGAGATGGGAGAAGACAAGGTCCAGGATGTTCCCGTCGGAGTGGGTGGTGGATTGTATGCACTGTGTGAGTGCAAAAGAGGAAGTTAAGTAGAGGAATTGGGATGTGGTCGGGTTGGTGATGTTGACGGGGATGTTGAAATCTCCAAGGATGATGGTGGGTAGCTCGGAGGAGAGAAAGAAGGGTAGCCAGGCGGAGAAGTCATCAAGGAAGCGGGATACAGGTCCAGGAGGCTGGTAGATTACAGCAATCCTCAGGGGGGTTGGGGAGAATAGTCGGATGCAGTGGGCCTTGAAGGAGGAGAAGGATAGAGAGGGGGGTTTGGGAGGACTTGGAAGGTGCTCTGTGGTGACAGGAGCAGACCAACCCCACCACCTTTACGACCGTTGGGTCTGGGTGAGTGGGTCCAGATGAGACCTCCATAGGAGAGTGCTGCAGGGGAGGTAGAGTCAGTGGCTTGGATCCAGGTTTCCGTGATCGCTAGGAGGTTGAGGGAGCGGGAAACAAAGAGGTCGTGGATGGCGGTGAGCTTGTTGCCACCGATCGGGCGTTCAGGAGTGCATATGAAAACGGGGGGGAGGTTTTAGGGAGCAGGGGGATAGATACTAGGTTGAGGGGGTTGCAGCAGGGAGTGGAAGTGGGAGGGTGCCGTGTGGGTGAGCGAGGTGGTGGAGGGCCGGGGTTTGGGGGAATGTCCCCCGCGGTTAGGAGAAGAAGGGTAAGAAAGGTGGGAGCGGGATGTGCAGGAGCATGTAAGTCTACCAGTGGGGATGTTCGGGTCGGTGGGAGAGTGGAGTATTAGGAGGAGGTGGTGGGTGCTGTAGATGTCTATGACTGTTTTCATCAACACAACTGCCTATTATCTCTTTTTCAGATCATTCTCTGTAAATCCTAGAAATTATTGTGATCCCAGTAGATCAGCAGTTTGTGAAATACTCAGACCAGCCCGTCTGGCACCAACAACCATGCCATGTTCAAAGTCACTTAAATCCCCTATCTTCCCCATTCTGATGCTCGGTTTAAACTTCAGCAAGTCATCTTCACCACATCTAGGTACCTAAATGCACTGAGTTGCTGCCATTTGATTGGCTGATCAGCAATTTGTGTTAATAAGAAATTGAACAGGTGTACCTAATAAAGTGGCCGGTGAGTGTACATTCTACGTGCTTGAATGCTCCTTTTCAATGTCATGAATATCAGGTTCTTTCACAAACCAAGTTGTAGTCTTTTACTATAAAAAGTGGCAAAAAAACAAGCCCACTTTCTGTTTAGGCCATTCTCTCCACATGGAGAACCAGAAACTCTCTGTCCTTATCTTGACTCTTTAGCAGAAAAACACTTGAAAGTCAGTCCACCACTGGAGTATGGGGCAGTATGATTTGCTGCAGTGTGGATGTGGCCCCACTGCAAGCTTGAAGTTTTAGGTTTTCTGGAAATGATGAATTATGTCTGATTTAGATGGTATTTTGCCAAAAGCAGAATGTCCTGGAAAATTGTATCCAGGGATTGATTATAGTTGTCTGTACTGTACTTACTTTGCTTAACCTTGATATGCATGCTTGTCTGCCTGGTGATTGTTTTGCCTACCTCACAGCCAGGACATCATGACATTGCAGAAATGTGAATCATAAAAATCCTCAGAGACAACCTTTTCTCAGGTGTCCTTATGGTTAATATATTTAATAGGAATTTGTTGCCTTGAAACAATGGTAACATGCAAACAAACACGTTTGACATATTTATGTTGGGTTGCTAAGCAAACAAAACTTTGTACTATCCTGGAAACCAGTCTATCCTGGTCTATAATGATCAATTAACCAGTTGCCCTCCGCCCTAAAGCAGAAATACTGCTAAAAGGTGGCAGGGCTGCGCAAAATCACATATATATATATACGTGATTTGAAATTCCAGGTCAAGATCAAGAAATAGAACACTTTCCATGGATTTGGGCACATTGTGTGATATGGGGGGTGCTTAGCTTAGTGGTAGATTCTTTTTTTAGTGAGTCCATGGCAGTCGGCTATTGGGTTTAAGGGCCTGGCAGCTTGTTTTCATTAAAAGGAACAAAAATGAAAGCTCATACACAAGGATCACCCACACTGGGGTTCTACAAATGACAAAATTATCAAGCCACCTGGCTCTCTCTGGTCAGCAGTACCAACTTGCAGTTTCTCACCACACAGGCCTACTTCTGGCCTCAACAGGATTCTCCAGCCCCCCTGGGTTTGCGCACTCTTCTTGAGACTTTTGGACTTACTCCAGCATCCTTGGACTTGCTAGCCGCCTTAGCTTTCCCAGTCTCCCAGACCCTCTATTGGTCACCCAGGCCCATGCAGCCATCCCGACCTTCCCCGTCCTTTGGGCAAGACGTTCTCCTAACCAGTGACACAGTCTCAGAGACAACCGGGTCTCCCAACAAGGCTCTGAATCCAAATGGCAACAACTGCTATTCCACCTCCACTGAGCTATGCCAAGATCTGCCATCCAACACTTTAGACCACCTGTGCACTCACACAGGCTGTAGGCAATTAACAAACCCTGGAGACAGTACTGAAGGCGAGAGACAGTACTGAAGGCGACATCCCACCCAATGCACTTTTGAGTCTTCAAGCTTCCAGCCCCAATACGAACTTCCAAAATCCAAGGAAAACTTACAACATGGTTTTCTCTGCTCACAAATTTCTGTTCAAGCTTCTCAAACTGACTCTTTGAGAGTCCTGTGTTCATTTTAAACCAATTTTCATAGTGTTAGGGACTCTGCGTGTCACAATTGTGTACATTGTTGTAAATTCTAATCCAAAATCTGCGGACCTTGTTGCATTGCTACTACTGGCCACAACCTCTGAAGCAAAATGGTGAAGACTGTGAAAGCAAATTAGAAATCCTGGTGGGTACCACCTCATCAAGGTATTGTATACTGTATGGGTCTGATATCTTAACTGTTGTTAAAAATTACATAAAATCAATGAAGTAGTAACTTACAAATCTGTACATTTAATGCAATAACAAAAATATGTAACATCAAGCATGTAAAAAAATGTGAAAGTTCCCACAAAATTACAAAAAAAGTTGAACCCTAGGAATTCAGACACTTTTCAAAATGTGCTGGCTTACTATAAGTTAAGTCCTACAAGGTAATAGGAGTACAGCTCTCAGTATACTCCCTGCACATTGGCAGGACAGATGCTGAATGTGTTCTCATAATACAAAGCACTCTGTGATTGGGCAGGCAGATCATCTGCATACAACTGCTGCAGGAGCTGAGACCAGGAGCTCCTGCCACTCAATAAACGTGTGAATTGTAAATAAAAGAAATAGTCCACAAGGTGGCATGCACTTTGCCAGAGTTAATCCATAGTAATCTGGTACATTTTAGAAAGTGGCTCCTGCAGTTCAGCTTTAAGGTTTAACACTGCAAAATATGTGCTCACCAAAATACACTACACTTTACCTTTAAAGTAACCCTGCCACTGCATGGTTAAAACAGAAAAAGGCATACCTCTAAAAAGAAAGGGGTATTATACTTACTTTTGCAGGTGCCTGATTTTTTTTTAATGCCACCATGATGCTGCTTCTCAGAGTGCACGAATACCTGCGTCCCCTTCACACACTCTGGTTTTCTCCCTGTTGCTCACATGTCACTACAGGACTGGTAGGACTGTGTGTGCCTGGGGGAACAAGTGTTTGACCCATCCAACCAGTCAAATACTTGCAGCAGCCAGGGAGCAACATCATGGCTATGTTTCAATATTTGGGCCACCAGAAAGGAAAGGATAGTGCCAATTCTTAGGATCAGTGAAAGGGCTTAGTAAAAAAAAGAAGTGCTAGGAATAACTATAGCATAAATTTGTTTCCAGAAACTTGCTGGAAGAAACCAAGGGTTACTTAGCCTTTTATTTACTTCAAAATAGTTGATAGAGTTAAAAAATAAACTCGGTAAATAAACATGACCAAACACAACTTAAAGCAGAGCTCCACCCAAATTCCCCCACCTCCCCGTTAAGGATTGGCACCTTTGCGGAGCAAGGAGGAGGGTACCTGAATTTGACAGGTACCCGTTGCAATTGCCTAGCCAATCAGAAGTTCTCCTCCCCCCTCCCTTCCTGTAGTCTTTTGGGACACGTGACAGGTCCCAGAAGACTACGGGCCCATTCACAAAGTGCAGCGCTACTCGCGCATGCGCACTGGGCACCTGGCTATGAAGCCTCAAGGTGTCACAGCTGGGTGCCCACAGTGAAGATGCTGGCGCCGGGGACACAGGGTGGCCAGTGAACCCGGCCGATGTGTGGACACCACGGGATAGAGGGAAAGGTGAGTGGCTGTTTTTTAAAAGTCAGAAGCAACAGCTTTTGTAGCTGTTGACTTTTATTTTTTTTATTTTGACTGGACTTCCACTTTAACAGCCACATTTTCTACTTAAACCATAAATTATTAGAAACTGTTGCCTAAGTCCATTCTGTCTTTTTTGAAGTTGATTGCAACTAAAGCCGCCTGAAACGTTATATGTGTAAGGCTAGCATAAGTCAGCTTCACAGTTGATGTATACAGTACAAGCAAAAGTGCAATATGTACATTAAAAAGCTGATAACTAGGTATTCCTATAAATACATTTGTGTAAGGCAACTCTTGTTGGAGCTTTAGCAGATCTTTATGAGAGTCAGACTGCCACACAGAAGAAATCCCTCTGGCGACTTTGTCTCCTCTATCCTATTTCCTCCTTTACTCTCCACCCAATGGACTGTTTCCAGAACCCACAAGGTCAACCACTTCCATGACCTTGAATTCAGTACCAAAAATACACTGACCAGCTAGAGCTCATTTTGCTGCAGCCAGACCTTTATATCATCTAGCATATGTTATCCAGAATTGTCTTTTATTTGAACTGACATTTAGAAAGGTGGAATACCATGTGAAAATGCTCTGTGTAGGTAGATGATGCATCTTTCATGTGCTACATGACTTCCCGCTAATGTAACTATAATAATGTTTCCAAATTTAAAAAATGCAAGTATAATGAGATCCAGCATCCTTGCATATCCTTTTTCCAATGCTCCATGGCTTCCATCAACTTTGTGAACCATACAGATTTTCAGAAAATTAGCACATTAAAAGCATAACTATTGTCCACATAAAACAGTTTATGGCTATATATATATATACACATATACACACACACACTGTATATACACACATTTTCACAAACGTATTTGCAATTTTCATATACTAATCAACCACACAATAGTACTATAACACACTCATCAATGATGCCATGTAATAACTAGTGGCTGCTTAATTTCAGCACGTTGGCTTTGTGGTTAGCACTTCTACCTTATACCTCTAGGGTCCTTGGTTCAAATTGCAACCAGGACATGACCTGCATTGAGTTTGCATGCTCTCCCTGTGCCTGTGTGTGTTTCCTCTGGGTACTCCGGTTTCCTCCAACACTCCAAAGACATACTGGTAGGTTAACTGGCTCCTGTCTAATTTGGCCCTAGTATGTGTGAGATAGGGACTTTAGATTGTGATATGGATATGCAAAAATGCTACATAAATTGTTAGTGCAATATAAATGTCAGAAACCAGTATTAGTTATTGTGCTTGCATTAAATTGCATGGTCAATATCAACTTTGGATTCATACTTGCAAGCTTACATAAGAAAGAAAAAAGAGACAACTATACCTCCCTGACACAAAAGTTTGCTGCCTTAAGCCACGGTTTTATATAACTCTAAGCCATTCAGTCCCATTTCATGATCTATTGCAAAAGTGTGCATATTCAACCACAGTCCATCAGTGGGTGTTTAAAGAGATTGCAGGATGTATAAAGGGAAGACAAAGTATAACTAAAGGCAGAACTTTTTTGTAGTTTTGGATAGAGCGGAGATGGATTTGAACACCTGCCACGTTTTGCCTGATCCCCGTTAGGGAGATTCATCCTCTCAATTAGTCCTATTTACAATTATTACTGAAAGTAAAAGAAGATTCCAAATTTTGGGTTGTCCCTAGAACAAGAATCATGGGCATATCTTCCAATGGGGATACTGGTTCTAGTGACCCTGGTCACATCCAGGGATTCCCTCAATTTAGAGACATTTTCTCTCACCTTCTGTTTTGGCTAAGAGGCAGGAAGCAAAGGGAAATCTTCCCAACAAGACACAGATGGCAAAAATAAATCTTACAGAGGTTATAACCCTCCCTTACTCTATCCAAAATGAAAAAAATTATTTTGCCTACAGTTCTACTTTAGGATGTTTTCACATACCTACAGCAGCCTCCTAAACTTTCCCATCATGGCTGACGGCTGAACCTTTTTGAGAGGCAAAGCTCCAACACTTTTGTGAAGAACCAAGCTTGCAAATAAGCCTCATGCTCACACATGGGCAGAAGGCAAGAAAAGGAGAAGAGTGGGCAAGCTTCAGCAATATAGGGAAGAGCTGAAGATTTTTCTGTAAAAAAAAAAAAAACCTAACCAGAGTTTGGATTTTCCCTATGTCAGAATCTCTGTAACTAAGAAACAAGACACTCGATCATAGGTTTACTTTCATGGACTCCATGACTGTATTGATGTCACCATAAGGAAGTGTACTAATGCTAGTTATGATGCCATCCATTCTCTTATCAAAGGTCACAAGACAACTCAGCAGCTTGTCTCCCCTAGAATTCTACTACTAAAGACATTTTGCATTCTACATTTTTATAGCATGGCAACTCTGCTGGCCTGTAGGCCAGATATGCTCTCTGAGATTCTCTGAAGAGTCCATAGATTATGCTGATTGATATACACTCAACAGCCTCTTTATTAGGTACACCTGTTCAATTGCTTGATAACACAAATTGCTAATCAGCCAATCATATTGCAGCAACTCAATGCCTTTAGGTAGCTAGACATGGTGAAGACGACTTGCTGAAATTAAAACTGAGCATCAGAATGGGGGAAAGGGGAATTAAGTGACTTTGAAAGTAGCATTGTTGTTGATGCCAGACGGGCTGGTCTGAGTATTTAAAAAACTGCTGATCTACTGGGATTTTCACGCACAGCCAACTCTAGGGTTTACAGAGAATGGTCCCATAAAAAGAAAATATCCAGTGAGTGGCAGTTGTGTGGATGAATATGCCTTGGCAGACTGGTTTGAGATGATAGAATGGCAACAGTAACTCATGTCATTATGGACCAAAATCTCTGAGGAATGTTTCTATCTCCTTGTTGAATCTATGCCATGAAGAATTAATCCAATTCTGAAGGTAAAAGAGGGCCAACCCCGCACTAGGAAGGTGTACCTAATAAAGTGGCCTTTGAGTGCAGCTATCTACATAGGAGATTAAACTATTCCAAAAAATGTATCTATATTTAGCCCGTGCAAAAGATGGTCATTTATGGTTATCTGTCATCGTGAATCAATGTAGGCAAAAAATTTGCAGTGATGTTTTTGATTAATCCCTTTGCTGGACTGGGTGCAATTTGTTTTCTCGACTCAGGAGATGTTACAATGCAAGTGTTTTCCATGAGAAGAGAATGACAGCTTAACGATCAAAAATATTTATACATATTGTAAATTTTTTCTGTGATAACAAGCATTTCTGCTGCCACCAGCTACTAATTATCACAGAGGAGTTGACCCTTAAGTTCAGTGTTTGCCAGCAGTGCTCAAACTGGTAGCACTGCATGAAATCATCAAGCCGTGTATGGCCATCCTTCAGGAACACTTCTGTTCTTGGAAATACCAAATTTACACCTCTAGATAGCCACTTTCTGTAGTTCCTGTTATAGGCAAGATTTCATAAAGTGTACCTAATGTCAAAACATTTTTCTATTGTGTTGGATAGCAAAGGGAAAGTTCAAATTCTTGTTGCTATCTGTGTCCCTGTTGTGGAGATTTATCCTTTTTCTGTCCAAGAGACAGAAAGTGATGACCAATGTAAAACTTTATAATTGTTGCCAGAGCAGGAGGTTTGGGTAAATCATGCAATAGGGACATCTGTTTGGACAGCAAAGGTGCATTAATTATTTATTACAGGTACTTATATAGCGCCATCAGTTTATGCAGCGCTTTACATATTTATTATACATTCACATCAGTCCCTGCCCTCAAGGAGCATACAATCCAAGGTCCCTAGCTCACATTCATGCATACATATACTAGGGCCAATTTACAGTAGACAGGAGCCAAACAACCTACCAGCATGTCTTTGGGGTGTGGGAGAAAACTGGAGTACCCAGAAAAAACTCATGCAGGCACAGGGAGAACATACAAATTCTAGGCTGGGAGTGTTGTGGTTGGGATCTAAACTGACAACTAGTGCTGTTAGGTGCTAACCACTGTGCTGTCCTACATTTACATTTGTGGCAACTTTGCTTCATCTCTGAAAAGTGATTTGCAGGAGATAGCTTTACAGAGGGTGACTGCAAGGCAGATTGGAGGTGATGAGTCGCCACCTCAGCACCTGTTTTAGCCCTTAAAAATCCATACCATTCTGCTGCATTTGTATGATTACTTGAATGAGTCATGTTTGACAGTGGTACTGCCCAAACAAGACAGTAGGTCTAATTTTTGCCACAGTAAGTGTACAACCCCCAGAGAGTGGAAAAAACGAGGCACAACTGCCTATTTTTCTTTACAGTCCCTCCGGCCATAAGTGTGAGTGAACCCTAACTGTCTACAAAAGGATTTCCTCTCACTTTGGGGAGACATCTCAAGAAGGGAAGGAAAAAAAATGTCCCCAGTTGGACACTAATAGTAAAAAATACCCTGGCAGTAGTTTTGACTATTCTCTACTCAATCCAAAAGTTAAAAAAAAAAATGTTTGTCTTTAGATACACTTAATACATAATCCTAAGCGAGTAGTCAAGACATTGATTTGAAAGATGCAACTTTGACAGCTATACCCATATGCCACAGATCACTCTGTTTTCGCAGGCAGGCAATAAAGAAAAGTGATTTAACTGGGTACTTGATATGCATTCCTCTGCCCTTTGTAGTTCTGAATAAATCAGGTTATCTACTTCCTCCTCAGCTTACCCACAAGCCATTGTTACAAATGCCATCACCTCCTATGCACCTGCATATCAAGCTCTCTATTGTCTGCCTCCTTATACAGTGGGCTTTGCATTCATTTTGATAGTATCTTCATCTCAGTATGGCACATATCTATCCATCCCCTTTCAGATGCACTGAGAAGGTTTTGATTGCCTCTTTGGTATAGATTGATAAGACATGCAAATTGCAAGGAGTATTTCCACAGTGTATACTATGCAACCTTTTCACTGTACCACAAAATGCTGATTATCGCTCTGAACTCAAAGAACACACACTGGTTTCAGTAAACGATACCTCTCAGTGGAACCAACAAAAACCATTCTTATTAGATTAGATAAACTGCTACATTTTGCAGACCTTTTCTATAAAACGTTTTCTGTAAACTAGCAGTTCAGACAAATAAAAAGCAAAAACCTGATCACACAACATGTTAAATTAGAAGTAAAATAAAAAGGAAAAGTGCTAAACAAACAAGGTTCAGTAGGAATAGAGAAAGTCATGACTGAGCTGCCCCTTTCACCAAACTCCTGAACACACAAAAAGAGTAAACTACCTGTGCAGCAATAAAAACAAACATTGATGGAAAAAAAAATACAACAATAAAACTGGAGATAAGCTGTCTTATATGGTACTGTACAGGGTAGCAAGTGTTTAAAAAGAGTCTAGGATATAGATATGGAATATACCAGTGCCAACATGTTTTAAAAGGTGCAGGCTGGGCTGTCACACTCACCTTGTTTCATTATCTAGTGCAGAGGGTTTTAAATTTTTTTATGATTACAGACCCCCAATGGGTTGCCCAATATGTCCCCGTATCACTTTTGCCAGACTGTAAAAATTATCATCATTATCCCAATTATTTTGAGTAATGGTATGACTTCAAAAGTTATCAATACCCTGTTTCCCCGAAAATAAGACCTAGTGTGTTTTTTTGAGCCCAAAAAAAATATAAGACAGTGTCTTATTTTCTGGGAAACACGGTAGCTTGATTTTAATTTACACCTGGATAAATAGGAATCAGCTAAGGGAAGGCACTGTAAACTGTCACAGGACAGCAGGACACCAGCCCAGTCAGTTGGTGCGTGTAACAAAGGGGGATGCTGGAGATATTAGTAACCTATCATAGCCAATTTTAGATAATACCACTCAACAAATGTAAGTACTGGGTGGGAAATTCCAAGGCTGCAGTTGATTGGTCTAGCGGCTTGCTATCATGTGACGCACAGGCAAAATACCGGCCAGTTCAAAAGAAACCAGCCAACATTCGGCCATCTGTCCAGCATCCAATCAGTGCTGCCAGCCACCACTGACCACACTGACCGGAGTGTTCAGAAAGGGAGGGGGATCGTTAGTACAGTGAGCTCCTCCCAAGCTCTTGATTTTTTTTTTTGTTCAACCTGCTGGGTTTAACAAAGAAAACTGATATTGTGCACACAGCTTGCAGCAAAACTTCAATCAAACTCTCAAACAGCATTGACTATTTTAATCCACATGCTGCTAGCATTAGTACGTAGTAAGGTATATTTCCTTGTTTTACACTTTAGTTTAACACTTTTTTTCTTCAGTTACTTCCTGGTTTCCAGGCCTAGGCAAAAGATGTCATGCATCCCTGGAGTCTTAAAGGATAAGTTCACCTTTTGGACAAAAACAATAAATGCACTTTTTTTGCAGGTAAAAAAAGGTGCATTTATTATTTTTGTCCAAAGGAGCCTGAAAAGCATTGCACCAGTGATCAGTGAATCAATGATGCCATGCAGGTCTCCTGCAGACCTGTCAGAATATCTGCTTGCCATATGGGATGTACGAGCAAGCAGATATTCTCACAGGAAGCTTCAATGAACTACCACAGCGTTCCACAGTTCACTGAAAACTACAAGCCCACAGCCACTAAGGCTGTTGGGACTTGTAGGCACTCATTCACAGAAAGCTGTGAATGAATGATGCAGCCGTGTGGGCAGAGAGGTTTTAAAATCTGACAAATAGTACAGGGAACCTTCTCCCCGTACTGTCAGAGGGAGGGGAGCGGCTAGCGCGACTGCGGCTATGGGAACATGTTACATGTTCCACCATAAAATGGGTAGAACATGTAACATGTTCCAAGGGTGAACTATCCTTTAAGGAAGGGAGTAGCAGCACACCCTCCTGTTTACATGCATGAGCTAAAAGCAGATGGATTCCAGGAAGTAAATGCTACATGAATCACCAGCCCTTACTGAAAAAGGCCATGGCCAAAAATGCTAGGGGTTGTTATTCAAAGTGATTTCTCTGCAAAATAAAACATGGAGACATGAATGGACTAGTGAGTTTGCTTTGAATATTAAAAATGAATTCAATAGAGGTTTTGGTTTGTGGTGCTCAGATGCAGTATAGTTCTGCTTTAACTCATCCTTACTGAGAATAGAACAGTTGAAAAAAAAATATACACTCACCGGCCACTTTATTAGGTACACTTGCCTGGCAACACAAATTGCTAATCAGCCAGTCACATGGCAGAAACTCAACGCATTTAGGCATCTAGGTGTCGTGAAAACGACTTGTAGAAGTTCAAAACGAGCATCAGAATGTGGAAAAAATGGAATGTAAGCAACTTTGAATGTGGCATGGTTGCTGGTGCCAGACAAGCTGGTATGAGTATTTAAAAAACTGCTAATCTACTGGATTTTTATGCACAACCATCTGTAGGGTTTGCAGAGAATGGTCCGAAAGAGATAAAATATACAGTGCGGCAGTTGTGTGGACGAAAATGCCTTGTTGATGTCAGGGATCAGAGGAGAATAGGAAGATGGTTCAAGATAATAGAAAGGCAACAGTAACTCAAAAAAACACTCATTACAACCAGTATATGCAGAATACCATCTCTGAACGTACAACACGTCGAACCTTGAAGCAAATGGGCTATAGTAGCAGAAGACCACACTGGGTACCACTCCTGTCAGCTAAGAAAAGGAAACAGAGGCTACAATTCACACAGGCACACCAAAATTGGACAATAGAAATTTCAAAAAACGTTGGTCTGATGAGTCTCAATTTCAGCTGCGAAATTCAGATGGTAGGGTCAGAAATTAACGTAAACAACATGAAAACATGGATCCATCCTGCCTTGTATCAACAGTTCAGGCTGGTGGTGGATGTGTAATGATGTATGGGATATTTTCTTGGCACACTTTGAGCCCCTTAGTACCATGGCCTACCTGAATATTGTCGCTGACCATGTCCATCCCTTTATGACTACAGTGTACCCATCTTCTGATGGCTACTTCCAGCAGGATATTGCACCATGTCACAAAGCTCAAATCATCTCAGACTGATTTCTTGAACATGTCTTCACTGTACCTCCACGGTCACCAGAGCTCAATCTAATAGAGCACCTTTGGGATGTGGTAGAATGGGAGATACGCATCATGAATGTGCAGCCGACAAATCTGCAGCAACTGTGTGATGCTATTATGTCCATATGGACCAAAATTTCTGAGGAATGTTTCCAACACCTTGTTGAATCTATGCCACAAAGAATTAAGGGTGTCCTACCCGGTACTAGCAAGGTGTTCATAATAAAGTGGTCGGTGAGTGTATATGCTGTATATTTACATAAAACGGCAAATCATAGACACACCAGCTAGCTACAACTAGTGTTTTTGTGCAATGAAAACATTAAATGGAAGTACAGTCACTGACAATGTTACCCACATGCCATCTGACACATAAAATCAATTTCTCCACTTTAATTTCAAGTTTGTTTGTTTTTTTAAATACTCAGAGATCCAGTCTTGTACCCTTAATACAAAAACAAAAACCTGATTTAAGCCCCCTTCACACATTTGCATTTTAATGTGCATGTTAAGTTGTGCTAGACCTCAAGTACACAGGACGTTTTAAAAACGCTCCTCCTCATGGAAGCAGCATTTTGGCAGAAAAAATGCCTGTCGCTTGTTTACAAGCATATAGGCGCGATTACAAGCGCCAAGTGCTTGGGCGTTAATTCATTTCCTTGGCCAGAATAATAATTTATTATAAATACATACTAGGACCAATTTAGACAGGATCTAATTAACCTACCAGCATGTCTTTGGTGTGTGGGAGGAAACCCACGCAGGCACAGGAAGAACATGCAAACTCCAGGCAGGTGGTGCCATGGCTGGGATTTGAACCACCGACCCTAGTACTGCTAGGCAGAAGTGCTAACCATTTAGCCACTGTGCTTTATATGAAGATTTATTATAGATTACATTTTTTACCAATAGTGCACATCAGCTGTATAAACCTTTTTGTTTTTTCATATGAAGAAATAAGTATTTGTTTTCCATCTGTAGAGCACATTTCTAACAGAGTTATTTCATAACTCATTTAACAAAAAACTCATTTAAATATTGGGCAGACAAGGTGAATTTGTGTTTCATAATACATACCACAATGCCACAGATTGACAATTCAATGCAAGCTGTGTTTTGTCTTATGCAAGATACTTTGTAGTATAATGTTTTCCACAATTGGTAGCTAAAGACATTATTATGTTTTTTAAGAGAAAACATCGTAAAACGGTATTTCTAAACCACATTCACAATTGGTGTGTACATTCAGTGCGTGTCATTATTTCTTCCATTAGAAACCCAGCATAATGATGTTTATCTTCACTGTTTATTGACTTGTGATATTGGCAACCCAGATTAATACCAGCTCTGACATTTTTATTAAATCCTTCTGACAGTGTTTAGTATATTCATTTTTATTTTCCTGTAATTAGGCTCTTTGTGCGTTTGTGACTTTTATTGTTGTCTACGCCTCCTTAATAAATCCCACGACTATCAATTACAGCTGTTGTAAAACAATACTAGTCTGGGAGAGACCATCCATGAAATGGACAGACAATAATTCAACAAACAAAGGCCAGAAGATAGTTACATCAGTGAAAGGCAAATTAAAAAGATACAAATAAATGACAAAGAATGATTATTGATTAATCTGATATGGCTATAGGGAATATAGGATTTAGATATATGCATGTTGTATTTTTCCATGAAATCAAAAATTATAATGATAGTCTGAAGATTTTCTTGCAACTAGAGCCCTAATGTATTTTGGTCTTTAATATTTATAATATTATTTCAAATATGGACATGGAACCTGTTAACCAAAATATCTGTAAATCTGTACAATATATGTCAACTATACTGCACCAAGAAGACAAACCACAACATTAATGGTACATTATATAGACAGATATGGTACAAAAACATTATATGAAAAAACTGAAAAGTTTAGCTCCACACTCACCAGCCTCTTTATTAGGTACACCTGTTTAATTGCTTGGTAACGCAAACTGCTAATCAACTGATCACATGGCAGCAACTCAATGCATTTAGGTATCTAGACGTGGTGAAGATGACTTGCTAAAGCGTCAGAATGGGAAAGAAAGGGGATTTAAGTGAGTTTGAATGTGGCATGCTTGTTGGTGCAGACGGGCTGGTCTGAGTATTTAAAAAACTGCTGATCTAGAGGGGTTTTCACGCACAACCATCTCTAGGGTTTACAAAGAATGGTCCAAAAAAGAGAAAATATCCAATGAGCGGCAGTTGTGTGCCTTGCTGATGTTAGAGGAAAATGGGCAGACTGGTTCGAGATGATAGAAAGTCAACAGTAACTCATGTCAATATGGACCAAAATCTCTGTGGAATGTTTCCAACACCTTGTTGAATCTATGCCATGAAGAATTAAGGCAGTTCAGAAAGCAAAAGGAGGTCCAACCTGGGACCTAATAAAGTGGCCGGTGAGTGTATATTTTCCACTTTGCTATTAGCCCTTTTAACCTCAGTACACAATTGCTGCAACAGAAACCACTTGCAGGACAATGCAAAAGATACCTTAGATAACAAATTAATATAATTATATTAATTTTATTATATTATTACTAAACAAGCCATTTTGCAGTTTAAAGCCCATCTCTGGGCAAATATTGTGCCCACCCTTTCTCTCCCATCATTTACATAAAAAAAACCTCCAACACCTATTTATTCTTACCTAAACTTTCCTAATCATCATTGACTTTTGTTAATCCTTATGCTGCTTGCATTAGTAAAGTGATAGAAAGGTATATCATATTTATTTCTTTTAACCTTTTTTTACTTTACATTTCTTCCGTTGCTTCCTGGTTTCTGGCCTGGGCCAAACTGAAGTCATCCATCTTCGTGGGCATTTTTTTTCTTTCATCTGGAGGACAGGTTTTCTCTGTGTCTAAGCAAACCCTCCTGCCTGTATGTCTGCACTAAGGGGAGATGGATTCCAGGAAATAAATGCTACATCAATTATCCACCCTTACTCAAGTTGCCCACAGCTAGTAATGGTAGGGGATGTTTTTCAAAGTGATTTCCCAACAAAATAAAGCATGGAGACATAGATGGATGGGTGAGTTTGATTTGAATATTAAACATAAATTAAACAGCATTTTCAGTTTGTGCTGCTCAGATACAGTTTTGTTCCACTTGAATCTTCTGGGATGACGACTATGGATCCAGAGCTGCAGTTTTTGCCAAATGGTCCTCTTGTGATGACCTCTCATGACCACATGTGCAGGTGAGTAAAAGGGGCTTTTAGGTAGTTTTTTTCTTTACTCTTAACCCAATGGGGGGGGGGGTCCCATTTCTGGAGATCAGCTGTAAAATCTAACATGACCACTCCCTTTCAGTCTGCAGTTGCTTACATTTTCTAAAACTGTCAAGAAATTCAAATATCACTTCCTTGCAATAAGCAACTTGGACACACGTAGAATGCAACATTTTGAATTCAAAGAAAAACTTTCAGGGCCAAAAATGAAAGACTTAAATGCAAAACATATTTTATTGAATTCCAGTGATCTATTACTAATAAGTAATCTTTCATGGGAGAATACAAAAGCCATTACTGCTGACCTGTCTCTCTGAAACTGCTAGATGCTTGGCTAAACCCTTCAATAAATTGTAATATGATTTGGAATAAGCATGCATATAACTGACTTTTTGATGATTTTCCTGATCTACTTTCTCATTTCAGGTTATTGATTCAAAGTACTAAAGCTAGTGGCTTAGCAAAACAGCCAAGCAGCTAGTATTTCCAGAAGATAATCAGTGATGACAGGTCCCAAATTTCTCCAATTGAAATTAACTAGGAATGGTTTAATACTAGAAATGAGTATAACATTATGCATTTTCCACTTAATTTTTCCATAACAATACTGCAGTTCAGTCAAATAAGACTGTAAAACTCAACATCAATGACTCCAGGTATACTCTCTTAAATTTCAATATACATTTTATCTCTTACACAACAGATGTAGTCTTTCCAATTACCAAAATTACACATCCACAAATATTTTCTAAAATTGAGCAACTGAACATCCTTTTGGATGTTTTAACAATTCTTTTAAGTAGGTAATGGCTTGGTGCAAAAAGTGGGAGGACGTGGTGTATGCCACATAAAAAAAAATAAATAACAATTATAAATGCAAATTTATTACCTTAAACTAATTTGGCAAATCAAAGGATTATGCTGAAGCTAAGCAGTGGGCCTCCAGATTGCCAGGGCCACAGAATGTCAGCAAGTGCTCTGTGTTGAGCAGGTTTAAATCAAGTGGGGAAAGGGGGTGGAATATCTACTGCATTTTGCTTCCCACTGTGCACCCCCAGCCCCCTGAGAGCCTTCAGCTAGCTGCAGATCCCCCAACCTGCCATAGTGGTCTATAGTGGCTTTCAACCTCCAGGCACACAAACAATACCCCTAGGACCCCTGAGAACCTCCACAGTGCCCCTAGCCTCCCAGAGTGATCCCCAGACTCCCACTGTGCCACTAACCATCAACAGTGCCCCACATCCTACTGCAGAGCCTCCAGACTTCTACTGGGCCCCCAACCTTCAACTCTGTCCCACAGTGCCCCTCAGCCCCTGCAGTGCCCTCACAAAGTTCCCAACTCTCTCCAAAGACCCTATCCGTAATTGGACCCAGCCCCCTCCAGATCCCCTATTTCCCATAGGGTCACTAAGTCTGCTGCACAGTTTGCTAAACACCTCCAGAACCCCATTTTCCTCCACAGCTACCCATTTGGAGCTCTAGCACACTTCAAACCCTACATATATTAATAATCCCACTGATACCAATGTCAAGGCATTTTTTCCTACTTCTGACAACTTATACCAGTGTTCTTTCTTCTACTAAACACCAAACACCATATTTTTACTTTTATTGAATAAGTATAAATCTATTCTTTTTAGTGGTGGGGCACTGAAGGTTTTGGAAGAATTTACTAGGTCCTGAAGTAGAGGGATATGTGTCAGGTTAGCATGTAACTTGTGCCTGTGCAGTAACTGTGTAAATGTTGTCATTATAGTTTACTGGTCAGGAGCAGAATGTCATCACTAACAGGCCTGCATACAATATATGAGGCATTGGCCTGGACTGAAGGGTATATATTCATGTGAATATTGCTTCACATATTTTGAATTTTACAAATATTGGTATAGGTGTTTGTAAATGCAATATCATTGATATATTTGGGCTGAGTTTTGCTTAAAATTGTGATGTAAGTGTCAGATTTACACACTGTCATGCATTGTCTCAGTCTCACAGGATCCAGGACACTGTACAGTGTGGCAGTGGGTGGTAAGTGCTGCAACACTGTTTTCCAGGACCCTGATAGGCTGGAAGTCAATTGGTAGATCAACCTCTGTACAACCAGGGTGCGCATACATGAATGAAAATTCAGCCGGGACCCCGGCCGAACTTTGATCCATGTATGATCCGCTTTACTCAGAATAACACAGATATGGGGTTTATTTTGCCCCCCCAAAAGATAAAGAGACAAAAGATAGAGATTATTTGTCGTCCACTGATGCCAATGATGAAGCCTATTTTACGCTCACTTTTTTTCCAGTGTACCCCTAGGCCATATTTTGTCTAAAACTTAGCAAATGGGAAAAGGCGTGACACATGCTGTGAAGCGACCTTCACTTTATTGTACACACCCACTTTTTGCGTCACCTACACATGTCTGACAGGCAACTTGTTACAGGCATCCCATTTTACTTCTATGACCATTCAAGTTGTTCTTCCTAATTATTTTCAAATGTTGGCAACTGTGCATTATCAGTACAAATCATGCA
This sequence comes from Staurois parvus, assembly GCF_062004578.1. Taxonomy (NCBI): domain Eukaryota; kingdom Metazoa; phylum Chordata; class Amphibia; order Anura; family Ranidae; genus Staurois; species Staurois parvus. The sequence continues at coordinate 17,027,959 of NW_028317951.1, read as the reverse complement.
CTGTATGTTGGGCTAGCAGAAAGGAGAGGAGATACTCCCTGATTCAGATTTCAGAGTCAGACCCACTGTCAGTGACAGATTCAGATCTTAGAGTCAGACCCACTGTCAGTGACAGATTCAGATCTTAGAGTCGGACCCACTGTCAGTGACAGATATTAAGAGTCAGACCCACTGTCAGTGACAGTTGTTGCTCATTATATAAACAATTTGCTTCCTGTTTAGAAATGCAATCACAGCCCCTGGAAAAGAAGAAAGTCCTTCATTTTCAGCTTCCTTTGCAGCTCTGAGGTGCAAAGGATGGCACTGCTGAAAAAATACAAAATTGTGAAATGTTTTACACTCGTTTGTTGAAAGAAGCTGAACGAATGATGGAGTTGTATTTAATTCCGTATTTTATTTAGGTAAATCCATTACATTGTCAGAGCAGTAGTCTTTTTTTTCAGCTCATAATATATTTTCTCATTCAGAATATGTGCAAAGGCATTACAATAAACCACATTCACTAGCACTGCATCCATCTATTACTAGGGCCACCACGGCACACTTTGTGTAGTATACTTTTAACCCACTGTAAGGGCCTCTGTCAATGGGCTGTGTGAATGCCGATATCATAAGTTGGACATCAGTTTGAAATGCTTATGAGATCATTCAGAATTGATGGACAGCTGCATTTGACCTGTAGCTGATCAAATTCTGGCCAGCATTTGACCAGCTTCAAATGGGTTTTGCATTCCCATAAACTTGCATGGGAATGCAAAACCCACTAGAAATAAACAAAACCCCATCAACACTGACCTTAAAGGGACACTTGATTGAGTTTGCATCCCAGGCTAAAAGATCTCAGGCAGAACTTGTCACTCATTTTAGAAACTAAGATCTCACTTACAGTGTGTTCATGCTGGACTAGATTTTTACTAGATGGAATTTTTAAGCTCACACGTGTACAACATTCTACTACATGGAATTATGCAATCACACATGTGATGTACTTTATAATAAATGCCAAGAATTCCACAGCATATTTTACATAAAGAATATTTACCCTAGCAATGCGCAGGTTATGCTTTAACATGTCACTGCAAAAATGCTATCTCAGCAGCACAAGACAGCTGTTTGTCTATTTGAAGCTTCAATGAAATCTCCAGCCTTTATTAATTTTTGACAGAATACTTCATTCATCAATTAACAACGTCAGTACAAAAATTGCCATACCTGTCCACAAGCTTCTTCAGCCGTGTATATCTTGTGAATCTTTTCACAAAAATAAATTGCAGAATAAAGTGGAAAATCCAAATGTTTCCAGACACAGGCCAGCATTTTCGAAGCACTCAAAAAAAAAAGGCAAATCTGGAACGGCTGCCACATTCAGCTTTGTGGATTCAGTCACATTCAGTTGACATCTGCACTGCTGCCTACATAGAATGTACTACACCTAAAGTCCAGGGATGGATCCAGGTATAAAAATGTTATCACTGGATATCTCTGACTTTGCAATGGCCCTGGTCTTTAGCACTGATCAAACTGGCCATAAATGTCCTTTTATTCATAAAACCTAAGTCCAGGAATTAGAAAAAAGTCTACCTTTGCAGTGGCTCCCCCCTATGCTCATATGTGTAGGGATGCCGAAATAAGGAGTAAAGACGTACGTTGTTCCACGCTCTAGGAGGCTTTGCCCAGCAGTGCAACCAGTCCCCTGAATCCTCCACTCTAAGGCACTTCCAGCATCAATCATCCACTTGCTCCAACCACGTACACAGAACCGTGAATAAGGGGGTACAACCAGTCTTCCTGTGCGGGGCCCATGCCTGCAGGGGGTCCCAGGCAGATGGGTTAATTGAATGTGGGTAGGAAGGGTTAACCGGGCAATTACTGGAACCAATCCCCCGTATGGCTCTCTCTGCAGCAGCTGAAAGTTGGGTTCTTCTTCTCTCCCCACCCCCCGCCCCAGAGCTGGCTTTCAGCTGCTGCAGAGAGGAACATACAGGGGATCAGTTCCAGTAATTTACCAGCCTCTTCTATTCCTGAATTAACACAATGAGTGATCGGTACCGATCACTCTATGTTCATTCATAACTGAAGCATAGTAAACTGTGCTTTTTTTGTGGACATAGGTTGGCCTGGTTAGGTTGGCTGTATGGGGCCCTGTGGCTTGGGGGGGGCCCTGTCAGGTTGGCTGTAAGGGGCCCTGTGGTTTCTAACAGCAGCCCTGCATGTACAATAGAGGGTTATGGCCCTGCATTGTACATAATGATGCCATAGGATCACCCACAAACTCAAACTTCGGGGAGAAGGGGTAGCACAAGAACTGTCTGGGGCAGGGGATAGGGTACGTAACAATGCCTGTACCTGTAGCCCCTGGGGTAGATATTTTTTATTCCTGGAGTTGCCCTTTAAACATAATATAAATTACATGAAGAAATAAAACACCATTCTCTGTTCCCAAAGCCAGTTCTCCTGATGGATATGTAAAGCATTGCTGTGGTCCCCCAAAGATATAGTTTTAAATGATGGCAGCTATGCTTAATAAATACAAATCTAAATTCATAAAATTAAACAAATGTTAATGTAAAAAGCACAAAACATATCAATGATGAGCACTGTATTAAGCCAATTAATTCACATTTGTTTTGTAGCTCTGTAATGATGCTGCAATTATTTATACCTCAGACTGTTACATAAAATAAATTAATCCTCAACATGATGCAACTCCGGAACCACAGACACCTGACTAAGAGGAATGCTATGTAGGTTGCTGCAATTGCTACATCAACATTTATTTCTGTAGACCTATAATATACAGAGCAGAAGAAACTAAGTGAATGAGGACACATGATATTTACTAAAAGAGGTACTGTATGTTTTGTTTCAGAGCAGCAATCCTTCTTTAGTCATAAAGTTCAGGGCATATTTACAGCCAAACTCTAGGAATTAAAAAAAAAATCTATCCTTGCAGTGGTGCCCCAAGAACGCAAGGGTTAAATGTTCATTATGTCTAGGAGTGCTGAAACTGAAGTGAACACCTACTGTATTCCAAAGTCCATCAGTCTCTCCAGCAGTGCAACGGTCTCTAAAATGCTCCAGGCTGAGTTTGCACGGTCACCCCCACCAATGACAATGCACTGTTAATAACCCTGCATTGTACGTAATGATGCTGAGGGATCAACCACAGACCAGACCTTCAGGAAGAAGAGGGCAGCGCTGGAACGGGGTTTAGGGTAACAATGCCTGTTCTTGTACCCTCTATAAAAAAGAACATTTAACCCCTGTAGCAAAGGGGGTTGGGGCTCACAGCAGGGAGATATTTAGTTTTTTTTCTAAAGCTGGCCGTACACTGTGAAACCTTTGACCAGTTCCTGAGGAACCAGCTGAAACTGTCTGGATAGATGGGCCTGCTGTCCTCATTCCGCTCAGCAAATATCGACAGATAAATCGCTATTTGTTGAAGGAACAAGCTGAAAATGTTGAATAGAACAGAGGATGCATCAAATCAAATGCAGCAGCTGTTCAACTGTTTTGACAGCCCTGCCAGCCGTCAAAATACAATAGCCGCAGTGGGAGATTTGTTCATCCGTGCTGTATAGCATGGATGGAGGAATCAACCCACAATATGAATGAAAAAAATCTTGTAGTTAGGCTTTAAATACACTGATATATGTTAATGAAAGCAAAAGTCCAACATCATCGGGAATAATGGGGAATGTTTACATCCCCTGGCAGAATGAATTGCTCTATGTGTGTTGCTGTGTTTTCCTGTTCCTGAGAACACACAGAAAGCAAGGAGAATCTCCCAAAAAAATTTCTAAAAAAATGACACACACAGGGGACACAATGACATAAATGACACAAACAGGGAATATAACACCAACTCTGCTACAAATTATTGTCTATTGTTTATGTCACCACTGGAGAGACTCTTGCGTAAGTACTAACCATTCTCCACTACTAAAAAGAAGGTCTGGGCTGAATTTGGGTTAAGAAAGTACTGGGAGGGGGCAGAAATATTTTTTTTTTCATTCTGTAAACAGAATTAAAGATATCTGGATAAGAAGTTAAAAAAAATAAATATGCTGACTTGGAAGTCCAAAAATGACCTCAGATACATTAAGTTATGCATATTAATAAAGTTAGACTGAATGATTTATAATGACTTGATCTTATGCTAAAAGGGCCACAAGATGGTTGTGCTTTACTGCTCCTTCTAACAATGTAAGTCTATGGGGTTGATTTACTAAGGGTAAATAGGTTTTCCTTTGTGTACTGAATGTGGTATAACTTCACAAGCAAAAAATACCCAATCGTGCTCAAGGAATAAAAAAATAAAACAGCAATTGTGCTTGCACATGATTGGATGATGGAAGTCAGCAGAGCTTCAGTTTATTCACTAAGCTGAGGGAAAATTCTCTTGCAAAGTGAACAGCCTATTTGCCTTTAGTAACTCAAATCTTATGTGTCTGCCAACCCACTGAAGTCAACACTTACTCTATGTGGATGCTATCTAACCTCAGCAGTTGTTGAGCAAAAAAAAACTACAATGGCAATTTGTTACAGAGCTCCATCTAATGTTTTTTTTTACATCTGATACATCACCAAAAATATGGAAGAGAAACATGCATGTATGGTGAAAACCACATCAAAATTATGTTTCAGGTAAACACTGCAATAATATACTCAAAATATGTGCTCACTGAAAACATGCTTTACCCTTAGCACAGTTAGCACTATTTAACACTTCTCTTTGCTGAAGTTCCATAGGGGCCACAACGGAGACTGATTCATAAGGCATGGCAGTAATCAAAACATGCTTTCTGGCTTTGACCTATGGCTTGTGACCTACAATCTGAAACTGCTGCTTGTCTGGACCAATGTTTGTAACCTAATTCTGACCTTTAGTGGCTTTATTGCTGAGCTGACAGTCCCAATGTTCATAAATCCCTGGATTGCTAGTTTAACTTAACCTAATTCTTTGTTGCTGTCAATGACCAACAATGGGGGTGCTACAACTTAATTCTTTCCACAGCCAACTTCCACTAATGGGGCAAACCTAAAGTCGCCCCCTTTTAATCCATCACAAAGAAAAGTGCAAACCTTCTTCGGCTCATCTTTAGATCAGCTTAAAGAGAAATCTCACACAGGATGGTCTAATTCTATGAAAAGATCAATGTCTGTCTGCCATTGCCCCCATAAGAATCCTGTATGCATAAAGATCAAAAGAAACACTCCGGCCTTACCTTCAGTTTTGTGCAGATGTACAGCCACCTCTTCAGTATTAAAATTGCTTACTCTGGTTTCAATGCACAGTGTGAACTTCTCACAATGTACATTAGGCTCTGCAGAAAGTCGGATAGAGCCCCTGTCTCATTTCTGTGCTGGAGGACATCTAACATCATGGGGAAAGGAGCAGGTTGTAAGAGATGAATCCTACACACTTTGGGGATGTTTTTGAATGTATCTCTTATGTTCAAAATATTTAGGTGGTTAAAAAATGAATGGAACAATTGCATAAATAAGACACAATGGCCAATTTAATAAGGCAGAAAACAAATCAATGACTGTATGCATTTTATATTAATCCAGCACAATCACATACACATATCGTGTATGACAATTAAATTAGACTGTTGTCCCAATTCTTAATAGCACCAGAGACATTTTTCTGGGCAGATATACTTAAAGCACATGAATAGTAGATCATATTTTTTAAGGAAATATCTTGGACTCAGTCTGTTTAGGATGGCAATGTGCCATGCAGGATGCATTTGCAACAGCACACACTGTTATGTTGGTCTGGGCTGGAAACCAAAATAACCGAGGTGTATGGTCAGTGGCTGGAAGAAAGTTTTAAGCTTTGACTGCATGTAAGTGGTATTTGCCATATTACGAACATTGGCAGGGAGCTCATACTCAGATGTATACACTTATGAAACAGACACATGCATCTTCAGTGCAATCAGGGGACAAAACAGAAATAGCATCAAACTTAAGCATTTTGTGTACTTCCCTGATTACATTAAAATTCTAATCAAAGTATACTTTAAGATTGGGAAGGTAAGAAAAATAAACTGTATATTGAAATGGGAACTGCCAGAACTACATACAAGGTAGGGTAAAGGATGTCCTACAGGGCTGACCTTCACTGTAAAAATCATGTCATACATACAATATTGTGAAAGCCCCTACAGTTGTAGATCTATATTATATAATGGGCACCTCAAAATTAGAGACATTCATTGCACAAATAGGGACCTAAGGTGTAACTAAAGCCATTCGTTCCTGCTAGAAAATGACTCAAATTAAGCTGTAGACAACCAGTTCTATGATGCACAGGACTAAATCTATAAGATCTGGATTTGCAGTGCCAGAATTCTGATTGTGTACAGATAAAAGAAATGGTCAGAAGATGACCATCTAACATGGGCAGCTAAGGTCTTCATATAATAGAATACCTAATTGGTATGCACAAGAAATGTGCACGTGTAAAGTTGGCCATATACAGTTAGCTTTTTTTTTCGTTCTGCCACTTACACATACCTTCATCCACACAAACAAGGTGGATAGAGGGATCCCCCACTGTATTCAGGGGTGTGGATATTTTTGAAAAAAAAAAAAAACTACTTGTCCAGGGACTAAATCGGTGTCCCAATCTACTTGTCCATGACAATCTACTTTTCCTGATCAAAAAATAAATACATTTCAACCAAAGCCGTATTTAAATCTGAGGTGCTTTAAGGAATATCCGGGGCTTTTAAAAACAAAAGAGGTTTTATGGCGACTGAAACGTTTAATATTTTTATCATTGTGCTGTTTATCTCCTCCTCACTTCCCTACCTGTCTGCAGCGCTGCATGCAAGACTAGCAGGTAGGGGAACGACCTTGCAGTGTAATCAGCACCGATTGGATGCTCATCTGGAAATGGGAGAGTCAGGCTTATCTTTTATGCGTTTCGCTGCCAGAGCCGTTTTTGCGTTTTTTGCACACGGTTAAAAAAATAATTTAAGGCCTGAAGATTACATAAAACCCCCAAACATGATATATTTTCTGAAATCAGAGACTCTAGAGAATAAAATAGTGGTAGTTCCAATTTTTTATGTCACACGACATTATCACAAAGGTCTAGGAAATGCAAAATTTTAGTAAAAAATATACTTAAGTTAATGTTAGGGCACAAAAAAGCATTAAATCACCAAATTTTTTGGTAAAATATAAAAGATGAAGTTGCACCAAAAAAATAGATACCCAGCATATCTCCTAGATTGTAAACTCGAAAGAGCAGGGCCCTCGAACCCCTCGTGTATTGTATTGTTACTGTATTGTCTCATGTTCTGTCCCCCCACTATAATGTACAGCGCTGAGCAAACCTTTTGGCGCTATATAAACACTGTATAATAATAATAATAATAATATCAAACATTTATTCTGCGTGCGCTTGTGAAATGGCAACAAACTTTAGTACCCTATATTTTCTATAGGCGATGCTTTTAAAGCCTCTTAAAGGTAATCAGTTTAGCGTTACAGAGTTATAGTGCTAGAATTATTGCTCTCATTCTGGCGTGCGCGGCAATATGTAACATGTATCGCAATTACCGTTTTCATTCGTAGGAGCCCAGCGGGGGGGGAGGGGGGTATGTGCTTGGGTGTGCTTGGGTGTAACTTTAACTTTTTACAAATAAAAAAAAACATTTTTTTACTTAACTTTTTTTTTATCACATAGGGGACAAAAAGTCCCCTATGTGATAATTTTTTGGGTGACAGGTTCTCTTTATTGAGACATTCAGGGTCTTAAAGACCCTGGATGTCTCCCCTGCACATCGCACTGCATTACATTCTTTCCCTCTGTCAACGGGGACCCAGAAGTGACATCACATCCGGGTCAAGACAAGAAGGGGAGGGGAGCGGATAAGTCCGCTCTCCCCCTTCCACTATACCTGCTGAACCAGTTCCAGGCCCGCGGATGGGCAAGCGGAGACATAGTGGGTAGGAGAGCGGAGGCTGGCACCATAGTAGGCTATGTGGAGGCAATCGGGTGGCAGTGCAGCTGCCTGAATGCTTCCACCTGACAGATGATAGGTTAAAAAAAACACCTGCCTGGCGCCTGGAACTACATGTCCCGGGAATCGGGCGATATAAATTTAACAATTCTGTATTCTTACAGAGACATTTGTTGTTCAACGGAAAATTATCCAACATGTCCCATCACTGGAAGTTGCTTAAACAACTAACAAAGTGGGGGGAGCCTACACACTTTACAAAATTCGGCCAAATTTCAATCAGCATATGGCCTGCTCAGTGCTTACTCCACTAAATGTGTGGCCAGCCTGGAATACTTGATGATGCCTTTATCAGCTTTTCTCTCCAGAAGCATGCAGCCATCTTTGGTCAGGCATTACTCAGGGTCAGCATCTGCATTGTAGACTACTTTTCGGTGATAAAATGCACAGCTTTTTTGAAGAACAATGCTGTTGCTGTATACTATGACATGTCAGAACTGTCTTCCTGCACAGTTTTAATGCTGCTAAAAGGTCCACTTTAAGACATAGGGGTTGATTTACTAAACTGGTTTACTCAGAATCTGGTGCAGCTGTGCATGGTAGCCAATCAGCTTCTAACTTCAGCTTGTTCAATTAGGCTTTGACAATAAAACCTGGAAGCTGATTGGTTTCTATACAGAGCTGCACCAGATTTCGCACGCTCCAGTTTTAGAAAATCTCCCCCGTAGTTTTGACTGGAGGAGCTGTTTTCTCCTCGTACATGGCCTAATTTTGGTCAGATCAAATAAACCCTAAAGGGAGTGAAGGCTTGAGGTTGTGGGGTGGAGCGGTGTCTGTGAATATGTAACCTGAGGAGCATAATGTTTTGTACTGCATGCAGACAAAGGTTCAGTTAAACATATAATAAATCTAATACAAACTGCAGATGTGCAATTCTCAGCATTATATTTAGACTTCACAGACATGATTGCTGTGATGTCACAATGTCGCCATTTTTATCAAATGACTAAACAAACAATGCCTTCTAACATACAGTATATACTCTGCTGTAGAACGGTCGCATCTCAAATAGTGCTACACGGGAGTGCTGAGCAATACATAAATAGAGAATGTATCCTGGTGGAGAAAAGTCTATGAAAATAAACATGTCCCTAGAAAGCTTTGAACTTGCTGCAGATGTTCACTCATTGTAATGGTACAGTACTTGGCTCAACGTCTCTACCATTTATGCTTCATCATGAAAATCCTGTGGGTGTAAGTAAAGAACAAAACCGCACAAGGAGCTCGCTGACTTTTGATATATAAATAAATGAATGTATATATACAGACCGACAGTCATACCAGGTGAAGGGACCACCCTCATAAAATGGCACATATAAAGAAAAAAAAAGGTCCGCCATTAACTAACCATGCTATAAGGGCTCTTTACACCGGTTCAGTTGAGCTGCATTGATCTGCACATTTTCCTATGTACCCTGTGCACCCCACAATACTGCCACGAGATGCCGTGTAGTGACATCTCAGTTCTACAACAGTGCATAGAAATGAAATGTTGACATTTCAATAAGGTTAAAAAAAGAAAAAGTAATCAATGTCAATGCCCCCCACCACTCGTACACATCAGACACCATCCCCAAGCTAAAATGGCTCATTTTAGAGTACAGACTGGGATAAACAAGTCATAACTTATGTCGAGCAGCAGGTTTTATGTGATACTTGCTTTCAAGTATAACTAAAAGCAAAACTTTTTTTTTTAGTTTTGGAAAGAGTGGAGAGGGATTAGAACGCTTGTCGGTTTTTACTGCTGTCTGTGACCCCGTTGGTGAGATTCACTCTCTCTATTTGTCCTGTTTACCATTAGCATTGAAACTGAAAGGAAATCATACATTTTGGATTGTCCCCAGAAAAGTAATAGAGGGGAAATCTTCCAATGGGGGCACTAGTTCTGATGACCTGGTGGTCTCCAAGGAATTTCCATTAAATAGCAGGAATTCCCTCTCACTCCCTGTTTTTGGCTATAGGACAGGAAATGATGGGAAATCACTGCAATAGAACAGAGATAGCGAAAAACAATATGACAAGGGTTATAACCCTCCCATGCTCTATCGAAAATGAAAAAAAAAACAGTTTCTGATATGTCTCTGGGAAATGCATAATGTTCTGTAAATCCTATGTCATGGATGCACCCTGTATTACCCTCTTCATGCTGGCCGAACACAAATGTGCGGCCTCCAGGCATCTGGGCCTAGACGCCGAGGGGTAGCACATTTGCGTTCTATTAAAAGAGAGCATATGTGCTGAGAGCGCGCGCCCTGCGCGCTCCCAGCACACATGCCCGGTACTCACGGAAAGGTCCCGATCTCCTCTTTCGATCGGGACCTTTCCCAATCATGTGACCACCGTGACGGCGTGTCACATGGCCCTAAACCCCGCCCCGCCTCCTGGCTTCTGAAACCCTTAAAGGGCCGGGAGGCGCCGGTGTGAAGGGGTTAAATATTTATTTTGAAACAAAGTTGTTGATTTTTTTCTTTTGTTTGCTTTTTATCAACAGCATAGCAATACACACACAAGTCATCAACGCAAAAACTCATAAATAAAAAAAAATGTAAATAGACCCAAGACCAATATAATTTTCCGGTAACTCCAAGGTTATTGTTGCCTATTCTCTTCCCATAATTCCAAAGAGACTCACAGCTTCGTAAAGCAAAAACTGCTCTTTAAAAAAAGTTAGCTTAATGCTTGGCCACCAACAGCATATATTATCCTTTTGTTTGCTCTCTAGCTGTTCTGTTTAGCCAAACTAGATACCCAGATACTTCCCGGTATGGAGGGGCAAATGAGTCACTTGCCCTCCTTTCATTCACTCAATGCTCTCAAATGAGGTCAGGAAAAGAGTCATCAGTTCTATGTTGGCTCTCACGAGAGTGACTTGGGCCATTCCTCTCCTCTAGCAGCTGAACAGACACATAGAGAAAGAAACAAAAGAAAAATGAGAGAAAAGAAGAGGCACACAAAGAGTATAGGATGTTGTGGGACATCAAATCCTCCTAAGATGTATGACATCATTTGCCTAGGCCTAGAAACCAGGAAGTAACTGAAAAAATTTTAAAAAAAGTTTAAAACAAGTACATATGATATTCTTTCCTATCTATTTACTAATACTACCAGCATAAGGATTATAATGTTAATTGAGAATGAGAAGTTCTGCTTTAAGGACAATATATACTAGATCGTCACTCTTTCAATCAACATTGACTATTTTGAATCCTTATGCCGCTAGCATTAGTAAATAGATAGAAAAGTATATAATATTTACTTGTTTTAAACTTTTGTCCCTACATTTCTTTAGTTTCTTCCTAGTTACTATGCCTAGGTAAATTATGTCATACATCATAGGGATCTTCACGAGGGGAAGAGTGGCTTTCTCAGCTAAGCAATCCCTCCTGCCTGTAGGCCTGACCAAGGGCAGATGGATTCCAGGAAGTAGTTGCTACATAATTCATCTGCCCTTACTCAAGATGGCCATGGTCAGAAATGCTAGGGGCGCTTTTCAAAGTGGTTTCTCAGCAAAATAAAGCATGAAGACATACGTGGTTGGTCAAATTTGCTTTGAATATTAAAAATGACTTAAATAGTGCTTTTGATTTGTGGTGCTTAAATACAGTGTAGTTCCACTTTAAATATTTTTTGTTCCCACAGTTCATCTTTAAAGATGAAGGGGGACCAAGAAGATATTTAACACATGCAGATTTTAAGACCTTTATTTTGCAAGGATTTACAGTCCCATGTTCCATTCGTTGGCCCCATATTTTCCAAAGCCAGCTGTTTTTGTTGGATCTCAAAACAGGCATTTTTAAATAGAAAGTATTGTTTATTTGACAATCTGTGTATCCTAAAATCTGCGTAAATGAGTCCCCATTTATACCAGCCAAATATGTTCATCTCTGGCATGTCATACTTGTCTGAAAAACTGCAGAAGAACTGGATGACACACAGAGAACTCACATATTGAAAAAATACCACAAATACATCCTAATAGCTACAGTGCCACATACACAATATTACTAATCTGAGATTTTTTTTTTAGTCAAAATCAATTAAAAGATCACCGAAGATAACTTAACTTTAAATTTGTAGCAATTTGTTCCCAACTGACTGAGACTGCCAGGTATGCACAGTGCAGTTCACATCAGCCTCAGGGAAGATGTAGTACATCCAAAAAATGAAAAAAAAAACAAAAAACCCTCTCTTTTATGTTTAGCCATGCTTACATAATACCTGAATCAAACACTTGTAGATAGAGAACCATGAAAGGAATTCAAAGGATAAAAGCCTTGGGGTCACTTAAAAATATGGTATTTATCTAGATAAACTGCATGAGCACATCATTTTGTTTTAGATGCTGTAGTGTAAACGAGTTTTAAGCTTTTTAGAATTAGGTGACCTATGAGGCTAGCACAGGCGACATTCCTCCACTCCAATTCATATTTAAACAACATAAGGAACATTAAGTACGAAAATGATGGCAAAGTTAATTACGTCTCTTCCATAGACGGTGGTGATGTGACAGAGGGAGGAGGAAAGGAGTGGATTCCAGAGAGAAGTGGGACTCTTCTCCTGCCCCAGGCACACCGGAGTTAGTTTAGGTGAAATGAAATCAAGGAATGTGCAGAATAACTTCAGAAATATGCGTGACGGGATTTGTATAACCACTGCCTGCTATATAGACTAGATTTTATCCACACATATTGGAATATTTACTACAAACATGTCATAGATAATACAACATGCTAACACTAATTACAGCAGATGCATGCACATAGGAGGACAGAGCAATATCTCCTAAAGTCATTGTAAAGTCAAATTTGGTTTTTAAAGGATAAGTTTACCTTTTGTAACATGGTACATGTTACACCCATATTCGGTCCCCACTCCCCCGAAAAAAACATGGCCGTGCGGGGCTCCGCACACCCAGCTGCATCACTAATTTTCACCATTCTGGTAATGAGAGACTTAGAGGCTGTCTGTTTGTAGTTCTCAATGAACTACCATGGCGCTGTGAAGCGCCGTGGTAGTTCTTTCATTCTTCCTGTCAGTATATCTGTTTGCTCGTACACAGGGGCGGACTGACCATTTGGAAACTCGGGCACTGCCCGAGGGCCCGGGGTCAGTAGGGGGCCCCATGAGATGCCCCTGGTACCTTTTTCATAGGCTTTTTTGAGTTTGGGCAAGGACACAGGGGCCCCATGATCCCCTATTGCCCGGGGGGCCCCATGAGTTGTCAGTCCACCCCTACTCGTACATCCCATATAGGCAAGCAGATATACTGATAGATCTGCAGCATACCTGCATTCCACCAGCGACCTGCTGATCTCTGCTGTAATGGTTGCCAGGCTCCTGCAGACAAAACTAATACATGCACATATACCTGAAAAAAAATGTGCATTGAATATTTTGTACTAAAATGTGACCTTATCCTTTAACCGCTTGCCACTCGCCCACTCACATTGTACTGCGGGGGGGGGGGGGGTTCAAACAGTCACTTACCGGTATGTTGGCAGCTGCACCCCTCCAAACCCGATACCTGTTGGAATCCACAGTAGGATTTTGTCAGCAGGTTTCAGCCAATAATTCATGGCTGAGACCTGCTGATCGGTTGAGTCTCTGTGCATAAACCAATCAATATACACTTATTGGGACTTTTTTTTATCAAAGACACGTAGCAGACTACATTTTGGCCTAAATTTATGAAGAAATTCGATTTTTTTTTTTTTACTATTTTATTGGATATGTGTTATAGCAGATAGTAAAAAATATTGTTTAGTTTTTTTGAATTATGTTTTATAGCAGGTTGTAAAAATATTGAACTTTTTTTTTTGATCGGTCTTTTTTCGTTTATTTAATAAATAATGAAAAACTCATTGGTGATGAAATACCACTAAAAAAAAAGCTATATTTGTGTGAAAAAAATTATATAAAATTTCATTTGGGTACAGTTTTGCATAACCGCGCAATTACCAGTTAAAGTAGCGCAGTGCTAAATAGAAAAAAATCACCTGGTCATGAAGGGGATAAAACTTTCCACAGCTCAAGTTGTTAAATAAGTATAAGGTGTGTGTGTAGGGGAGATACACATCCTAAAACATAATTTTACGTTACTGCAGGGAATACATTAAAGCTTTACGCATAACAAGTGTCCCAATCCTGACTATGGGACCCGGGGCTCACAGTGAAACCCCAGTCTCGGTGCTGAGAGCACACAGTGTGCGGAGCCCTACAGCACAAAAGGAGGTACCCAAATATGCGGCCCCACAGGAAAAAGCCCAGTGCAGTGGGGTCACATATTTGTGTGACGTCGGAGTCAAGGAGTTAAACAGCATAGGCACTTATTTTTAATGTTTTACATAGCTATACCTGCAAAAGGGGCCAGCATGAAATGATCTATCAGGATTTAAGTTTCTGTCTAAGGTTCCACTTTAACCACTTGGCAACCGTGCTATAGCCGAATGACAGCTACAGCATGGTTGTCCAGCCCTGGGAGGGCATCATATGATGTGGTAAAAGGCCAATCACTGCAGCCTTTTACTATGTGATCAGCTGTGTCCAATGACACAGCAGATCATCGGGTAAATACAGTTGCCAGTTATCGGTAAGTACTGCCGATAACTGGCAATTGTCAGGGAACAGATCAGCACTGATCATCAGGACACTGATGATCAGTGCCCAGCAGTGCCGCCCACCAGTGTCCAGCAGTGCCACCCACCTGTGCCCAGCAGTGCCACTCACCTGTGCCCAGCAGTGACCCCCATCAGTGCCGCCAGTCAGTGCCGAATATTAGTGCCCATCAGTGCTGCCCATCAATGCCACCTTTCAGTGCCCATCATTGCTGCATATCAGTGCAGCAGCATCAGTGGCGCCTCATCGGTGCCACCTAGCAGTGCCATCTATCAGTGTCCATCAGTGCTGCCTATCCGTGCCACCTCTTCAGTGCCTATCAGTGCTGCCTATCAGTGCAACCTCATCAATGCACTTCAGTGAAGGAGAAAAATTACCTGTTTCCAAATTTTATAATAGAAACAAAGGAAAACTTTTTTTTTTCAATTTTTTTGCTATTTTTTTGTTTATAGCGCAAAAGATAAAACACCAGCGATGATTAAATACCACCAAAATAAAGCTCTATTTGTGTGAAAAAAATTATAAAAATTTCATATGAGTACAGTGTTGCATGACCGCGCAATGGTCACTCAAAGTGCGACAGCGCATTGAAAGCTGAAAATTGGCCTGGGCACGAAGGGGGTACAAGTGCCTGGTAGAAAAGTAGTTAAGGTAAACTTTTTTTAAAGGTTCACAACCACTTTAGCCCCTTGGCGCCGGTGCCCCCAGGCCCATCAAGGGGTTTGTGATGCCGGGAGGTGAGGGTTAGGGTCATGTGATTGGCTGTCACATGATCAGAAAGCTCCCGACCACAAGTAGAGATCGGGACCTTTTCGTGAGGCGCCGGTAAATGTGCGTGCTCTTGGTACATATTTTGTTTACATTGGGTACACAAACATGTGGCCCCTCAGCGCCAAGGCACAGCCGCCGAGACGCTGCATAATTACGCACACTCAGCATCAAGGAACTAAAGTAAAATTGAAAGCTACTGTATAACAAGCTAAGTCCTCAATACAGTTCAAGTCTGAAAGTTAAAGTGTATCCATGGTCCAAATGAAAAATCATATATTCACTACCACACTGTATTTCAATTGATTCTAGCTTGCTCCTATTAATCTGAACAATCTGGAAAGCTGTGAACTTACTTTGTGAAGATCCCCACACATTTGCTTCCCTGATTTCTGTGACACATATTCACTATGTCCTATAAATAGGCACTGTTGTGTCACACATTTCACAGAGCCTGCCTTCTGAACTACAGAGGTGCTGAGAGGAGGAGTTTCAGGGGGTGGAGTCAGTACAGGAATCACCGTTTGCAGGCAACGAGGCACCATGGGATACGTTATACTTCGAATTTGCAAGTAAACAGAAAAGGAGAAGCTGCAATGCATGGAGGGCATCCAGGAAGTTGTGGAAAGATGATCCGCAGACAGACAGAACTCACAACACAAAGGAGATTTTTCAAGTAAGCTTATACTATTAGAAAGTTAAATATATCTATTGTCTTTATCTTATTATAGTGCTGACGTTATATAATGAAAGTGAAAATGCTGTGACCATAGAAATCCTTTAATAAAAAACAGTCTCTCAATTTAGGAGCAGTGCAGCATTGTTGCCACACCATCAAGGGACCCTGCATTAGGTGGACTTCACTGGCAGGTTCAGCTGTTGTTTGATAGAAGTCTAAGGTGCACTTAAACTGATGTGCCACAGTGTGTATATATATATATATATATATATATATATATATACACACAGTGGGGCAAAAGAGTATTTAGTCAGCCACCAATTGTGCAAGTCCCCCACTTAAAAAGATGAGAGAGGCCTGTAATTGGCATCATAGGTAGACCTCAACTATGAGAGACAAAATGAGAAATAAAATCCAGACAATCACATGGCTGATTTGGAAAGAATTTATTTGCAAATTATGGTGGAAAATAAGTATTTGGTCAATATCAAAAGTTCATCTCAATACTTTGTTATATATCCTTTGTTGGCAATGACAGAGGTCAAACGTTTCCTGTAAGTCTTCACAAGGTTGGCACACACTGTTGCTGGTATGTTGGCCCATTCCTCCATGCAGATCTCCTCTAGAGCAGTGATGTTTTGGGGCTGTCACTAGGCAACAGGGACTTTCAACTCCCTCCAAAGGTTTTCTATGGGGTTGAGATCTGGAGACTGGCTAGGCCACTCCAGGACCTTGAAATGCTTCTTACAACGCCACTCCTTCGTTGCCCGGGCGGTATATTTGGGATCATTGTCATGTTGGAAGACCCAGCCACGTTTCATCTTCAATGCCCTTGCTGATGGAAGGAGGCTTGCACTCAAAATCTCACGATACATGGCCCCATTCATTCTGTCCTGTACATGGATCAGTCGTCCTGGTCCCTTTGCGGAGAAACAGCCCCAAAGCATAATGTTGCCACCCCCATGCTTCACAGTAGGTATGGTGTTCTTTGGATGCAACTCAGCATTCTCTCTCCTCCAAACACGATAAGTTGTGTTTCTACCAAACAGTTCTATTTTGGTTTCATCTGACCATATGGCATTCTCCCAATCCTCTTCTGGATCATCCAAATGCTCTCTAGCAAACTTCAGACGGGCCCGGACATGTACTGGCTTAAGCAGGGGGACACGTCTGGCACTGCAGGATCTGAGTCACTGGTGGCGTAGTGTGTTACTTATGGTAGCTTTTGTTACGTTGGTCCCAGCTCTCTGTAGGTCATTCACTAGGTCCCCCCATGTGGTCCTGAGATTTTTGCTCACCGTTCTTGTGATCATTTTGACCCCACGGGATGAGATCTTGCGTGGAGCCCCAGATCGAGGGAGATTATCAGTGGTCTTGTAGGTCTTCCATTTTCTAATTATTGCTCCCACAGTTGATTTGTTCACACCAAGCTGCTTGCCTATTGCAGATTCAGTCTTCCCAGCCTGGTGCAGGTCTACAATTTTCTTTCTGGTGTCCTTCGACAGCTCTTTGGTCTTCACAATAGTGGAGTTTGGAGTGTGACTGTTTGAGGTTGTGGACAGGTGTCTTTTATACTGATAACAAGTTCAAACAGGTGCCATTGATACAGGTAATGGGTGCAGGACAGAAGAGCCTCTTAAAGAGGAAGGTACAGGTCTGTGAGAGCCAGAAATCTTGCTTGTTTGTAGGTGACCAAATACTTATTTTCCACCATAATTTGCAAATAAATTCTTTCCAAATCAGCCAATGTGATTGTCTGGATTTGTTTTCTCATTTTGTCTCTCATAGTTGAGGTCTACCTATGATGCCAATTACAGGCCTCTCTCATCTTTTTAAGTGGGAGAACTTGCACAATTGGTGGCTGACTAAAAACTTTTTTGCCCCACTGTATATTTAAATTTTTTTTTAATGGGAGACTATAGTTCTACTTTAAATAACCCTATACATTTGTTGTAAATGATAAGATGTATTCTCTCTCTTTGATGCAATACTTTTGGATGGATCTACTAATTGAGTTGAGAATCTTAATACAATAAAATATGTGAGTCCTCATTTTAAATTATTCAATCATGTGAAAAGCAAACTCCTGTTCACAAATTTCATCTTTGCAGGGGTATGAGGTGACTGCACCTCTGGATAGTGCACCCCAACCTTTTTTATTTACCTAATCCAGACTCCCTCTTAGCTCCTTACACCTCTGCAGCTAGCAAAAAGACAAACTATGTCAACATCCAGGGGCAGTGGTGACATTACTCCGCCTGTCCTGTGCAGTGCTTGGGACTAGCAATCGGCTGCTAGGTCTAGGACCCATCACAGGGGAGCAGATCACCCGTTCTTCCATGGCTAGGTGTTCTCACCAGCTGGAGAGGAGCAAAGGCCTTTGAGATAGCACAGGAATGGTGAGTATACAAAGATTGGAGGGGTCCTTTCCAGGGGCACTGTCACCTTGCCCTGCATTGGCAAGGTTACAGTGGTTCTGAAAAGGGCCCCTCTAAAGGGACAGCATCCTTTTAATAATTTATGAGTCAGTGACCCTGAACAAGAATGCAGATCAGGAAATCAGAAAACAAGATATATTTGCTTTGGGACTGAGGGTCAGCATGACATTTTCAGAAAGACAGCTCAGTAATGGTAGCTCCCAACCCTCCTCCCCCTTCCCAGGTTTCTCTAAAGTTGACATCATAGATCAAAAACCATCATGAATATTGATTTTAAGGCTTTCTATCTTTAGATAAAAGGCAGATAGACATTCAGTTTACAACCCAATAATTGTCGGCAGTTGTCACTTTAACAAAAAAAATCTGAACAGCCTATCTGATGCAGCACACAGCTGTCTGGCAGTAGACCAATTGTCAGAACAATGTAGGCCAGTAACAAGGGGCTGACTTACCAGGGCCCTCACTAATCAAGGGCTTCCGTACCCGGTTCCCCACTAATCAGGAGTTGCCCTTCGCAGTTCCCCACTTATCAGGGTCTGCCTTATTTGCTCTCCCAATAATTAGGGGCTGCCTTAGCTGGGCCCCCAATAATCAGGAGCTGCCTTACCTGGGCTAAACTATTCAGTGACTGCTTTACTTGGGCCTCCACGAATCAGGAACTGTCTTACCTGTGTCCCCATCAATCAGGGGCTGCCTTACCTGGGCCTCTACTAATCTGGAACTGGTTTACCCCAGCCCCACTAATCTGGAACTGCCTTACCTGGGCCTCTACTAATCTGGAACTGGTTTACCCCGGCCCCACTAATCTGGAACTGCCTTACCTGGGCCCCCACTAATCAATGTTTTCAGCATGAGAACAGCGGCTACTAAAATGTTTAGAGCCACAAAGTCCAGAGAAATGCCTAGGCATTCCTGAGGCCTTTGTGGCTTCCGTCTGAATATGTCCTGTTCCTCATATAGGAATTGCATGTATTATTTTAGCATCTGGATGCTTGAACTGAAATTGTACATGGCCTTTGTTTGTGAATTGTGGATTTAAAGGAGACCTTAGCTCAGAGAAATACAGACACTGCTGTGGCTGACTACCTTCTGAAAATGGTAGCCATGCTAATCATTCAGTAGAAATCAGCATTTAGAGTTGAAACTCTTGATATACTTCCTTGTTCTGCATGAGTGACTTTAAAGTATCAAAGCCATTCTGTCACCATGACAGCCAGGAAATTTAAATTTGAAGAAGGATATGGCAGCAATGTCAGCTTTCTTATTTCATTCAGCATGGGTTTCCTTTACAAATGGACTACCATTGTTAGGGCTCATTTACACTAGTGGTGCTCTCTGAAAAGCAATCCACAGATGATCACTCTTCAGAGGGTGTTTGGTAGGTGGTGAGGAGGCTTTTTGTTGCTTCCTCGCTGCCTGTTTAACCCCTAAAAACCTGCACCACTGCAAGCGGTTGCAATGTGGCCCCATTCAGCTGCTGAGCACAGCAGTGGTGATACCTTTTTTCATACCATGATGCAGAGATTAAGCATCATAGTTGCAGTATTTGTAACCCCCCACCTTCCCTGCCCTTGCAGTTTAAAGGGGAGCTATTGGGGGTGTTTTTACTGAATCCCAACTGCAAGTGTAAACAAGGCCGTGTTTGTTATTCAAAACTAGGTGAACAGAAAGCATGCATAGGTACAGTGATGCTAGGAAGATATGCCCATTTTCCCTAGAAAGGGGGCTATATACACTACATAGGTGGAATGGCATATTTTCATGCAAGGCCTGCTTTAAATAACATAGTCGAAAGATCAAACAATAGCACAAAAAACAAAGAGGTGCTGCAGATCCCCCGCCCAAAGACAAACCAAACTTCAGATAACTTTATCTGTTTTATATAAAGTTGTAGGAGTTAAAACTGCTGCCAGGCTGTTATTAGTGTTTGTGACCCCATTATGAATTCCTGTCCTTGTAACAGTAGGACGAGAAATAAGGGGAATCTCCAACATTGCCACAGGAATACATCTTGCAGGAATCTGAAAGAGTTCCTAACAATTCAACAAGCTATTAGAACTCTTTTAATACTATCTGTTTGAGCTGTACACATTTTCCATCACTTCCTCCCTCTCTGAGCTCCATTGCCAACAGAGATATAGACAGCAATACAAATCAGCCCCCCCTTGCATTCTATTTAAATATGTAGGAGTGAAAAATTAAAGTGGCAAAAATCCTAACTATATTCTTGAAAATATTACCTTCACTTCCGTCGGCCTATCCTGCTTTACCTGTAAAAAATATATGTGTGTACTTACCTATTTTTAATCCGGTCTGGTCCGGTCATGTGATCATGAGCCTTAAGCTCCCCTATGCTGCTGCAGGGGAGAGGAAGGAGCACTGAAAACGGCTGGGCTATGGGAGCCTATGGGCAACATCATAAATAATAAATAAATAAATCATGGCTCCTGAAATTCAGAGCCCTTGTTGAGCACTCCCTTACACAGAGAAGCTGAAGCTGTAAAATCACATAACCAGACCGAAGTGGACTAAAAATTAGTAAGTACAAAGATTGTCATACAGGGTAGGCATGATAGGTAGGAGGGAACATTTTTAAGAATAGGTATAGTTAAGACTTTTCTTCCACTTAAAATGATGACAATGATCAGATAGTATAATGCTACATCATATAAAAATTGAATTTTGGATAATAAATGACCTCCAGCTTTCACTTGTATGTGTTTGGAATCTGTGGATATAGATAAAATATCCAGCTTCTGCTATTATGAAAGCTATTGACCCGGAATAATAAGCATAGTTTCTTTACATTAATAGATAACAGATATATTACTGGAGATCTTAAACCCGCACACATTATGTCAGACAAGAAGACCTATGGGGGTTTATTTACTAAAGCTGGAGAGTCCAAAATCAGACTCCCTTCTGCATAAAAACCAATCAGCTTCTAACCTCAGCTTGTTCAATGAAGCTTTGGCAATGAAACCTGGAAGCTGATTGGTTTCTATGCAAAAGTGAGTCTGATTTTGGACTCTCCAGCTTTAGTAAATAAACCCCATGCTGTCTGAATTGATTTAATTTATTTTATTAGATTTCCTTTTTATATGGATTACACCCCCATGAAGGAGCATCTTGTTCCCAGACTTGCTAAATTCTTTCAGTGGACTAATGACAGCAATTTGGAAACAAACATTTCCCTATGAATTTTTACATGGCCCTGCTTAGGTCTGCTGCTCTCATAAAATGTTGTAAATAGGGATGCACCGATACCGTTTTTTTTTTTTTACCGGCAAGTACGAGTACCAATACTTTCAGTCAAGTACTAGCCACACCAAGTACAGATACCTACTTAGTATTTGACTGAAAGTAGCTTTTAAAGGCACCCTTTAAAATAATGGACAGTCTTGAGGCAACCCATTCTAAAATGTGAAAACTATT
Organism: Staurois parvus; assembly: GCF_062004578.1. Taxonomy (NCBI): domain Eukaryota; kingdom Metazoa; phylum Chordata; class Amphibia; order Anura; family Ranidae; genus Staurois; species Staurois parvus. The sequence continues at coordinate 17,005,979 of NW_028317951.1, read as the reverse complement.
CTAACAGTTTTCTATAACTCAGCAACATCCACGCATGTAGGACACCCAACATTAGAGGTGATTTATTCTTTCAAAGCAAATGCACTTTTGCACACTGGTAATGACTCGTATTCCAATGTTTCTCTTCTCCCTCAGTTTTCAGTTTTTCTCCATCACTGAGCTAATGTGACCCCAGCACTGATGGAGAGGGACAGGGGAGGGTCAAACTAGGATGCTGTGCAGGCAACTGACATCCTCCTTATCAACTGATGATGTCATTGGTTGTCAGAACGCCGGTGGCTAGAAAATTGTGATGGTGCACAATGAAAACCTGTGACTTTGTGTAATGAAAAGGCAGGCTTATTCCACCTGCTGTTTTTTTTTTAGACATTTTGCCAAGGCACCCCTGCAGAAACCTCAAGGCACCCTGGTTGAGAAAGGCTGCCGTAGATAGTTAGGGTTTTCTTTGTGACAGAATACAACATCTATGCCACTAGAATATATTAAAGATGTCACATAAAAACATTTATTGTTAAAAATGGCACTGGGATGCCTTCTACAACAAACAGTTATTTAATATAATTGGAGAAAATCCTTTTTATTGGAAAGACGAATTAATAACCCTTTGTGCAGTTATCATAAACTTCTGCAAGGCTCTACCCCTGGCAGCCCTAAATTCCAGTATCACAATAAACCTCAGCAGTAATCTATAACTTAGGCACATAAAGATGACACAGAAGCATCTGGCTCTACACATATTAAAGCGGCAAGTTATTGGCAATTCTGGAGCTCGAGGAAAGCTTTATGTTCCCGATGAAACACGATGCAAAAATTAAAGAATTTGTTCCACAATTAATCTTTGAAAACTAAGTACAATATTGAACTGCTTGCAGTTAACTTCCACAAGCACTTCCCTTTCTCTTTTGTTGATTTACGGCTAAGAGTCATGTAATTAACACACAGGGATGTTAGCGCTTTCATGTGACACTGTTCTTCTGCACTTGACTGGTTCCACATGAAGGCACAGTAGGGTGACAGAGCAGACAAAGACCTAAGGGTTATGTTTTATCACCCTGCAAGTGGCCCCTATTAACTCTTCAGCTGAATCATCTAATAACAGAAGTGTTAACACTATAGTCCAGCACCAACAAAGAAATCAGGTTTAAATGGCTAATAAGCCTAATTTACAACTAGGCTTCTAAATAAAGAGCAATATATAGCCTTTCAGCTGCCCTTACATCAAATATGTCCATTGGAGTGGCATGTTGTGTATCCATATATACCAGCTGAAATTTACAAGACTCTGTACAAGAGTATAGCAATCAATCCTGTCCAGTACTATATAATGATTGGCAGAGGATGTTGGGACATGTTTTGGTAGCTGTTGTCTATTTTAAAAGACTACATTTACCTTTTGAATAGAATTGACTATGCTGTCAAGAGGCCCTAGTAGTTTAAAAAAAACAGTGTGCAGTTTAGAAACATTTTGCTGAGTTTAAATGCAATACCTGTAGGCAATTAGCGGCATTACTGGTCAAAATAATCCCTTAGTTTAAAGCGGAACCCGAAAAATGAAGTACCACTCTTCCTCCTCCATGCCCACAGATGGATCTAATCTCAGCTAGTCCCTGCTGAACTGGCCGAGATGAGATCCATCTATGGCAAGCTTAACCACTTCCATACAGGACACTTTTACCCCCTTCCTACCCAGGCCAATTTTCAGGTTTCAGCGCTCTCACATTTTGAATGACAATTGCGCGGTCATACAACATTGTACCCAAACTAAAATTTTATCATTTTCTTCACACAACTAGAGCTTTCTTTTGGTGGTATTTAATCGTCGCTGGGGTTTTTATTTTTTTGCTAAATTAACAAAAAAAGACCAAAAATTTGGAAACAAAACACATTTTTCTTTCTGTTATAAAAGTTTGCAAATAAATAATTGTTCTTCATAAATTTAGGCCAAAATGTATTCTGCTACATGTCTTTGATGAAAATAACACAAATTAGTATTTATTATTTAGTCTATAGGAAAGTTATAGAGTTCACAAACTATGGGATATACACTCAGGTCCATAAATATTGGGACATCGACACAATTCTAACATTTTTGGCTCTATACACCACCACAATGGATTTGAAATGAAACAAACAAGATATGCTTTAACTGCAGACTGTCAGCTTTAATTTGAGGGTATTTACATACAAATCAGGTGAACGGTGTAGGAATTACAACAGTTTGCATATGTGCCTCCCGCTTGTTAAGGGACCAAAAGTAATGGGACAATTGGCTTCTCAGCTGTTCCATGGCCAGGTGTGTGTTATTCCCTCATTATCCCTATTACAATGAGCAGATAAAAGTTCCAAAGTTAATTTCAAGTGTGCTATTTGCATTTGGAATCTGTTGCTGTCAACTCTCAAGATGAGATCCAAAGAGCTGTCACTATCAGTGAAGCAAGCCATCATTAGGCTGAAAAAACAAAACAAACCCATCAGAGAGATAGCAAAAACATTAGGCGTGGCCAAAACAACTGTTTGGAACATTCTTAAAAAGAAGGACCGCACCGGTGAGCTCAGCAACACCAAAAGACCTGGAAGACCATGGAAAACAACTGTGGTGGATGACCGAAGAATTCTTTCCCTGGTGAAGAAAACACCTTTCACAACAGTTGGCCAGATCAAGAACACTCTCCAGGAGGTAGGTGTATGTGTGTCAAAGTCAACAATCAAGAAAAGACTTCACCAGAGTGAATACAGAGGGTTCACCACAAGATGTAAACCATTGGTGAGCCTCAAAAACAGGAAGGCCAGATTAGAGTTTGCCAAACGATATCTAAAAAAGCCTTCACAGTTCTGGAACAACATCCTATGGACAGATGAGACCAAGATCAACTTGTACCAGAGTGATGGGAAGAGAAGAGTATGGAGAAGGAAAGGAACTGCTCATGATCCTAAGCATACCACCTCATCAGTGAAGCATGGTGGTAGTAGTGTCATGGCGTGGGCATGTATGGCTGCCAATGGAACTGGGTCTCTTGTATTTACTGATGATGTGACTGCTGACAAAAGCAGCAGGATGAATTCTGAAGTGTTTCGGGCAATATTATCTGCTCATATTTAGCCAAATGTTTCAGAACTCATTGGACGCCGCTTCACAGTGCAGATGGACAATGACCCAAAGCATACTGCAAAAGCAACCAAAGAGGTTTTTAAGGGAAAGAAGTGGAATGTTATGCAATGGCCAAGTCAATCACCTGACCTGAATCCAATTGAGCATGCATTTCACTTGCTGAAGACAAAACTGAAGGGGAAATGCCCCAAGAACAAGCAGGAACTGAAGACAGTTGCAGTGGAGGCCTGGCAGAGCATCACCAGGGATGAAACCCAGTGTCTGGTGATGTCTATGCATTCCAGACTTGAGGCTGTAATTGACTGCAAAGGATTTGCAACCAAGTATTAAAAAGTGAAAGTTTGATTTATGATTATTATTCTGTCCCATTACTTTTGGTCCCTTAACAAGTGGGAGGCACATATGCAAACTGTTGTAATTCCTACACCGCTCACCTGATTTGGATGTAAATACCCTCAAATTAAAGCTGACGGTCTGCAGTTAAAGCACATCTTGTTCGTTTCATTTCAAATCCATTGTGGTTGTGTATAGAGCCAAAAATGTTAGAATTGTGTCGATGTCCCAATATTTATGGACCTGACTGTATCTGAAAATTGATCAATCCTGAAGTACTGACAGCCAATCTAATTTCTTGAGGTCCAAGAATGTCAGAACAGTACAGATATCCCCCAAATGACCCCTTTTAGCAAAGTAGACAGTCCGACGTACTTCATAAGAGGCTTGGCGAGTTATTTGAAGTTGTAATTTTTCTGTCATAATTTTTCGGAAATAATAAAAATGATTTTCACTATTTTTTTTTACATACTGTCACCAGTGCAGTACAGCATCATCATATAACTGGCATGGCGGTGATCAGGGACACTGACTGGTGACAGTACAAAAAAAAAATTGATATTTTTTTTTTATTATTATTTTTAATTTTTTATTACATTTTTTTCTCTTTTTTTAAGATTTTCTTTTCATATTTCACTATGACCAAAGTAGTATAATGTTACCATAGTAACATTGTACTACTTTGGGGAAGTGATCTATATATTTTTTTTAACACAATTTGCTTATTGCAAAGAATTACTTTGCTATAAGCAAGCATTTACCTGAATGAAATCGATTCATTCAGGATTTTTTTTTTCTTAACTGTGATTTGGCCACAGCTAATCACATGACACAGCTGGGCTGTGATTGGCCCAGCTTGTGCATGTGATCGCTGTGACCATTCACAGCTAGCCACACTTGTATACAGTGGATGGCATGACAGGAAGCCATCCATTGTATACAACTGTCATGTGACCTGCTGTGATTGGTCACAGCAGATCACATGGTACCGGCAATGAGGGCGGTATTCAGATCTGTCATCGGCCGTGTCTGAGGTACACGGCCGGTGACAGATCACGCCGCTGCACGGCTCTGTGGGCATGTAAACTGCACATGTCTACCCGGAGGGTGTTGCCGGCCGCCATCTGGCCATAGGCCGGGCGGGAAGCGGTTAACACACCTCCTTTATTAGATTGCCTCCACTCTGGATGAAGGAGCAACAGAGATATCTTTGGACAGCAGCATTTTTAATCTGGAGGAAGGGAAGTGTTAGATGTACTAGCACATTTAGATACACTAACAAACTGAAGCCAAACTCCAGCTAACACTTTATAAGCACTTACAGCAAACTGTTTTTTTTTCCCTTTTGGGATAAAGGTTTTACATAAATAAATTAAAGCTGTTCATTGTAATCATCCCTGTCAGTGGTAAATGGTTTGTCTCAACCCTCTAACTGCTACATTTTCAGGAAAGAGTTTTATGTTGAGAAACAACAGACTTACTGGCCAGATCACAAGGTGACAAAGGAAAGAAAGCCTAAATATAAAACTAATACAGCCATCATGTCTAAGAATTGGTAAACTGCAATATAATAAATGTTTGCTTTTGTTTTTTTTTATGGCTTTAACTATACAGTACTGTGCTTCTCTAGATATACACTCACTGGCCACTTTGTCAGATACACCTGTTCAATTGCTTGGTAACACAAATTGCTAATCAGCCAATCACATGACAGCAACTCAATGCATTCAGGGATCTAGACAAGGACATGGCATGGTTGCTGGTGCCAGACAAGCTGGTCTGAGCTGTTCAAACACTGCTAATCCACTTGGATTTTCATGCACAACCATCTCAAGGGTTTACAGAGAATGGTCGGAAAAAAATATATCCAGTGAGCGGTAGTTGTGTGGATGAAAATACCTTGTTGATGTCAGAGGTCAGAGGAGAATGGGCAGACTGGTTTGAGATGATAGAAAGGCAACAATAACTCAAATAACCACTCGATACAACCAATGAATGCAGAATACCATCTCTGGACACACAACACGTTGAACCTTGAAGCAGATGGGCTACAGCAGCAAAATATTACACCAGTTGCCACTCCTGCCAGCAAAGAACAGAAAACAGAGGCTACAATTCGCACAGGCTCACGAAAATTTGGCAATAGAAGACTGGAAAAATGTTGCCTGGTCTGATGAGTCTCAATTTCCCTAGAGATGGTTGTGTGTGAAAATCCCAGTAGATCAGCAGTTTTTTTAAATACTCAGACCAGCCTATCTGGCACCAACAACCATGCCTCATGCAAAGTCACTTAAATCCCCTTTCTTCCTCATTCTGATGCTCGGTTTGAACTTCAGCAAGTCGTCTTCACCACGTCTAGATGCCTAAATGCATTGAGTTGCTGCCATGTGATTGGCTATATAGCAATTTGTGTTACCAAACAATTGAACAGGTGTACCTAATAAAGTGGCCAATGAGTGTACTTTTCCATTTTTTTATTTTATTTGTATCATATGACCAAGTGCCTTGGCTTGTAGATTGTTACATAGTTAGTCTGGCTGGAAAAAGACAAAAGTCCATCCAGTTCAACCATTAAAAAAAAAAAGTTATAATCCTATACCCACAGTTGATCCAGAGGAAGGCAAAAAAAAACCCAGCAAACCATGACTCAATTTGCTCCTGCAGGGAAAAAAATTCCTTCCTGATCCCCCAAGATGCAATCAGATATTCCCTGGATCAACTTTATCTATAAATGTTAGTATCCAGTTATATTCTGTGTATCCAAGAAAGAATCCAGGCCTTTTTAAAGCGATCCACTGAGCTGGCCAGAACCAACTCTTGAGGGAGTCTATTCTACATTTTCACAGCTCTCACTGTGAACCAGTGGATATGTGGCCAACACTAGAAAAGTACATCAAACCTTTCATTACTATTATTTCTGTGAACAAAGGGAGACAAGCATGGCTTATTGTTGCATAACAGGTTAAAGATTTCAGAGTCAAAACTAATTCAGGACTATAAGTATGTCACAATCTATATTTGATATTTATATTTGGAAACGTATGTAACTATAGAACTGTGACAAAAACAAAGTGGAGCTGGAAACTATTTATGAGCATAGCAATACTGATGATAATGTTTACAAATGTAGATTCACAAATTTAGCTTGTTATCCGCTGCATCAACCATTATGAAAACACCGTAATAAAATAACAGCGCTGATTTTAGAGACAACCACATTTCACTGTAATTGTTTCTAGACTGCCTAAAATCTTCCAAATAATCACCATCATTGTTGTAATAATAAAGACGATGACAAAGTTGCTGGTTGTTTAACATTTCCAACACAAAACCAACCTGACTACATCCCATTTGACCTAGTGTCATTTAAAGTGATTGTAAAGACATGGTTCTTATATTTTTAAAATGTCATACTTAACAGTTCTGTGTAGTGGTTCTGCACAAGCAACCCCAATTCTCCTTTTCTCGGGTCCCCGGCGGCACTCCTGGCTCCTCCTCCACACCAAGTGCCCCCATAGCAAGCCCCTTGCTATAGGTCACTTGTGCAAGCTTGCTCCCAAGCCGCCCATGTGTCCCAAAGGCACACAGAGCACAGCTCGGCCCCAGCTCCTTCCTCACTGGAAGTGACTGAAAGCAGCAGGAGCCAATGGTTCCCACTACTGTGTCTAAGCCAATGAGGAGGGAGAGAGCTGAGAGAGCCTCTGCTCTCATGCACATAGCTAGATCAAGATCAGGCTCAGGTAAATATTAGGGGGGACCGGTGGGGGGATGCATGAAAGTAAAAACCATCAGCCTTTAGAAACACTTTAAATAATGTTATTATTATTTTAAAATGTTATTAATGCTTACACATAGGCATAAATTAGTCTCCAAACAGCAGAGGTCCTCATACCTATATGTCTTTCGGCATAGTGTCCTGTTGTAGAGCAATTTGTATACTATACTAAATAAAACGGAAAAGCAAGAGATAGGTGGAAGAAGCAACACCTAAGCTAATGTGGACCTGCACATTGTAAAGTTGCTTTAACAATAAATTTGTAGTCTATAACTCCTCAAATATAAATACCTATTTACACATATAATACATTTGGTGCCTACCATGGTGTCTTCACACTAGTTGGACTCCTGTAAACCTTCAGTGGTGCTCTCTGAATTAATTCTTCCTCTTCTGGAAAGCCTATTCTCTCTTTCTGCAGCTGGATGACAGCAGTTCCTCTCCTCTCTATTCCCTCTTTCTGCAGCTGGATGACACCAGTTCCTCTCCTCTCTATTCCCTCTTTCTGCAGCTGGATGACACCAGTTCCTCTCCTCTCTATTCCCTCTTTCTGCAGCTGGATGACACCAGTTCCTCTCCTCTCTATTCCCTCTTTCTGAAGCTGGATGACACCAGTCTGTTACAGGAGCAGTGGTGTCCTGAAGGGTGCTTGTTCACTCATGAATCTCTAATCCAATGTGCCACATGGCACAGTCTCCCTTCACTCATCTCCTCCACTGCATGTATGCGCAGTTTTTCAGATGCACTTTACAAGCAGGGAACTGTAGCCCTAATGCCACTTGTTACATGAAAATAAGTGCATGTACACCAACGTGTAGAGTGCCGGTGCACATAAACAGGAGGTTGCAGGAGAAACATGCACAGAGGTAGGTTTATAATAAATAGGTTTTATTTCTACTTTAAGCACAATAATCTGGCTTGCTTTATAAACAATTAGCGCTACAAATATGGATGGATGCCTATCGCTTAGCATGACGAATGATCTCCACTTTATACACAGTTCCCCTGAGCCTCCAACAGTGAAAGTAAATTTCTCTCCAAGCTTTGGTGTTTCCTTCCCAACCTTCAATCAGTAGGACCTTCTGACCTTACCTGTAATGTTGTTTATCAGAAATAAGAAGGCTGTTAGCTCTAACCTTTCAAAATAATTCTAATTAATTGAAAAAAAGAGACACTGAAAAAATAATAGGGGATTTGAACTGTTTGGGCCACCAAGACTGCATATTTTTTCCTAATTACTGTAAATACTTAAACTTCATCTGAACTCTGCCCCCCTCCCCCCCCAACACAGGCATTTTTGGTCCCCTTTCCTCTTTTCCGAGAATTATTTTAGTGTATCTAACTCTGTTTGACATCAGAGGGGCCTGTGTTACATTTGACCAGGAGTGCAGGCTAAGCTCTCCACCACCATAGGAGTTAAACTCTGAAGTTGTGTCTGGCTTTTCTAAAAGTGTATTTAGAACATCTGGCCTTGGCTACAACTAAACATAGCAACAAAGGCATCTCCTTTGCAACAAATAACATACTAAGCAGCCAGGAAATCGAACAATCCCAGGATAAGATTACTAGGAATATCAAAAAGAAAATGTTGCTACATAGTTTTAATAAATGCACGTTTTTTGATTAATGAAGGGAAATGAGATTTTTCAGTGTGAAACAAAGTAATTTGCAAATGACATGACTTATTGTCTGTTTTGTTAGCACCTGTATATGATTGCTGTCCACGTGACTATATAATGCAGCCATTCTCAACCTTTTTACCCCAAAGGGACTCATAAATAATATTCAGGTCTTGAGGAACCCCTTCTAAAATTATTTATTGGGGGGTCAGTAGGAAGAAGACCATTTACAACGGTGGTCAGAATGCCACCCTTAGGCTGGCCATACACGAGTTGATTTTTGAACGCATGACCAAACGAATATTCGTATGGAAATTCTCATCAGTACATTCAATGACCAGTACAAGTACAAAAGTTCCTTTAAAAAAAGGTTCTTTTAACATGCAAATTGGGAGCGAATGGACATCCCGAATGGAAGCCACATTCACTGTTAAACAAGCAGATTTTCATCCCGCTCGTTTGACTTTTGTCATTTGTCACTGTAGTCAAAAATGAATGTCAATATGACCCCAACTAACCATTTGAAAATTAAACATTTTTAAAATGAACATTTAAAAAAAATTCTACTACTGTATGGCCAGCTTTACAGATAGCTCAAAGAGAATCCTCCCCCTTATCAAAAAAGTTACAACAAAGTTACCTTCAGAAATGTTTAATAATGGATATCTACAAATATAGATACTTATATATAATTGTAGGTTTTTTATTCTTTGCATAATTTTTCTTTTCCTTTCCATTCTTCCCATGGCAACCATTTCACTAAGGGTAGATGAATCCATTTCTGTTTACTTTCTAAAACTCTGTCTCCTGGAACATGTGACAGTGCACATAAACTGAGGGAGAAGGCAATGGTGAAGTAAATTTTGCAGGATGCATTGTGAGGCCAGGACATCACCAGTGTCTCTCTCAACCAGGAAGTGGAAAAATAGTATTTGCAGATAAAAGGTAAAAAAAAAAAACATTTTAAATAATTAATGTAAGAGAATTCCATGCATATCTACATGCTGTGATTTTAAAGGTTTGATTCACCTTTACCAAAAAAATGCCTATACAGGGAAGGGGCATCTGTAGTTAAAAACAAACTTAGCGTACTTGGAAAAATCCATTCTTACTATTATAGGCATTCTACCTTAACATACGTGTTTTTAAGGGCCCATTCATATGGGCATCTTGCGTTCCAATCAGCAGGGGATCTGTCCACTGATCCCCCGCTGATTAGAGCAGAGTGGGTAGATGACAGGTCCATGTCTGGTCAGTTTATGCAGAGCAGAAACAGACAGATCCTACTCTGCTCTATAGGTAGCTGGGACTAAATGGTATCTGCTGTCCGTTTGAACCCGGCTGCCTCCAATCTGGTCCACCCAAACGGAAGAGGACACAGTCCTTCTTTTTTAGCAAGCCTGACTGAACCCAGAGGTAGGACACAAGCCTGTTTACACCTGCAAGTCCATAGGAATCTACGGATCATTCAACCAGGTCTGCCAGAAAAACTGACAGGAGTACCTGTTCGGATCACCATGTGAAAGGACCCAAAGTCTGACCATCATTCTACTATGATTTGTTCTTTATTGGGTGTTACAGTGAACTGTCATGCTGCAAACATATCACATATATCACCAATATACTAATTAGCACAAGCAAGTTTTGACTGTATCGCAATGACCAAACAGAAATACAGTACTTTTAAAAATAGTTAGACAGATACGTAGTTTATATGGTTGAAAAAAGCCACGGGTCCATCTGATTAAAGAAACTGTGGGTCATAAAGAGTAACTGGATGACTGACAGCCCAGTAAGCTTTATATATACACTGTATAATTCTAACAGACTTTGCAATTTATTTGAAATGTGATTGTGTGTACAAATATTCTTAAAAGTTAAAGTAAATAAAAATGAATGATTCTTTTAGGATTATAAGTTGTAATGATTTACCATTTGGATCCCATTTATTATCTGGGGTTGCAGTATACTAAAATGAAAACTAATGGTCAGCTATCATTATTACTCATAAATTCTAATTTTTATTTTCATTTAAAATTAGCAAGCAGCTGTTCTCACATCATGTACCCAAATAGCAATAGGACATGTGTCAGCTATATTCTGGTATAAATCAGAAAATATTGCTTCTCATTCATAAAGCAGATGGGATGCTAGAATTTCTCACTGTGCTCAATAATTCTTAATTACATGGCACAACAAAAATCTATACCATTTATCACTGACAACATTAATGGTGATCATTTTATATAAAGTTCAAACCAAAGTAATTAACCAGCATTGCACTGAGCCTTTTAACAGGGCAAAGAGGAACAACCAAAAGTGACATAATACACTTATCGATTTTAATTCTCATAAAAGCTAACCCTGGTCTCTTATGTCTGAAATAAAAATTCACACAGTTGACTACGAATCTAATTGATTTAGATACACCAGAAGTTTACATTTTAAAAGCAAAGAAAACCTCATCTATAATTAATTGTCGAAAATGTTGAGATAACTATGCAATATGAGGTAGGTAGACACCGTTTGGTTTTCTGCCTTATGCTGGCCTTTTGATTATAACTGTAAAATTCAGACTACTACAAGACTATTGTAACTTTGTTACAACTAAACAATCCTCAGACTGGATGTAAACTGTAGAATCCAACGTAAGATGATTTACAGTGGTTATAGGTACCCAATAGCTGTCCCACTTATCAGAAAATGTTAAATATGGCAGTATGTTATGATGTCTGTATTATTTGTGGGAAATCTTAGACCTAAACTGTCAGGTTTACCTTACTTGCCATGAACAGATATCTTTTGTGATCAAGGAGTGGTTTTACAGTGCATGTTACAAGTTGCCGACATACCTAAATAGTGAAGTAACATTAGCTGCCAATTGTGTCTTGTATAGACCATGTAAAATTGGCTTCATATTGACTTCAGTGGCATAAGGTATAAATTACCATTCCTTAACTTTCCCCACATGCATGATATGTCAAGATATCCACCCAAGTTTTCTGGAATATATTAGCCAGGGGGTAGCTCTTCAGAAAATGAGAGGCCGTGCAACAGTCCAGAATTGTCTGACAAAAAAAACAAATATCCTATTTTGTAGAGGAATGTATATACAAGCATGAAGAATGTGTCAATAAATGTTTAAAGTATATCTATAGCCCAAATGTTTTATTGCTGTTTGTGTCCCATAAATTCACTCTATTTGTGTTGTTGGCTATTGTCATTGGGACAGAGAGTGATTGAAATTGCAAATTTTATTATTATCACTAGAACAGTAAAGGAGAAGAAATCTTTCAATGGAAGCACCTGTCCCAATGGAAACCTGCTCAAAAGGGATTCCCTTCACTTTGGAGAGATTTCCTGTCATTTCCAGTTTTGTTTCTAGGACAGGAAGTGAAGGGAAATCTACAAAAAACACACAGCCAAAATCTGACTTAATTCACATCTTATCTATCCAAAATTAAAAAAAAATGCTTATTGATCAGCTTTAACTGCTGTATAGAGTAAGCTGCACGACCAGTCAATTTCATATTATCAAGGCGATTCTATGGATAGGGCATGTCATAAGATAAAAATACCACATTGTTAATAATTGAGATGGAGATGGTTACATGTAGAAATTTACAAAAAGGATTGATTTCTTAGAAATGTTTAGCTACTCATTGCAAATACCCACCATTAAAGTGATACTCAACATGCACTGTTTAACCCCTTGGTGCCGGGACCTCACAGCCCCCTAGGGGGCGGAGATTAGGGTCATGTGACTGCCGTGATTGGTTGTCACAGCGGTCACATGATCTGAAAGCTTCTGACCGCAAGTAGCGATCGGGATCTTTCCATGACGCGCTGGTAAATGTGCTGGGGACGCGCAGGGCACACACTCTGAGCACATCCTTTGTTTGCATTGGGTATGCAAATATGCAGCCCCTTGCTGCCAAGGCTGAGAGGCTGCATATTTGTGTGTGCTCAGCAACAACAGGTTAATTTACATTATCCCTTCTCTTTCATAAATGGATGAAGGCACTGTAATTACTTTAATAAAAACAAAAATCATCTAAGTACCCCTTTTCCTAATCAATATACAGCTGTCACATGACCCAGCTCTTTCCTGGCCTGTCTGCAAGGAACTGTAGCAGTAGGAGCTTCTAGCTCTATGCTGCTGGTCACATGTTCAAAATATCTAAAAAACAGCCTTTGGGATACAGAGCAAAAATAAATAATTAATATCAATAAACTGTTTTAAATAATCATACAAATATAGAGTTGAAATAATTTTTTTGGCAATAGCATGGTATGGGTGGATTACTTCAAATCACAGGCTGTGTCACACCCCTCCAGCTTGTGTTTTAGAATAACAGGGAGGTGAAGCCTCCATCAATCAAGATGTAATATTCCAACCCCATTGTGTTTAGCTGGTTAGTGGGCATAGAGGAGGAGGGAACAAGGGGCTGTCATTTACCACAGTGTATACGCCCACATTATTATTATTATTATACAGTATTTATAAAGCGCCAATAGTTCGCTCAGCGCTGTACATTACAAAGGGGGACAGAACATGTGACAGAACAATACCAATACAATGCAAAACATGAGGGGATTGAGGGCCCTGCTCTTTCGAGCTTACAATCTAGGATGTGTGACTATAGTTACATGAGCTGCTCAGATGAGACAGGGTGGAAATGCTCAGCATAGAAACTCACTAAAAACTGACCATGTGCAAGGCTGCCATACACTATTTTGCAAACCCCCCAACTGCACTGGGGATTTGAACAAAAGGGGCGATAGAACAGCAAGATCAACCAGGTTTTTTTGCAGAATACAGAAAACAAATTCCATAGTGAATGGGTGAGTATGAACAGCATTTTACATAGTTAGTTATATAGTTAGTTTGGCTGAAATAATACAAAAGTCCATTCAGTTCAACCATTAAAAAAAAAAAAAGTTATAATCCTATACTTACAGTTGATCCAGAGGAAGGCAAAAAAACCCCAGCAAAGCATGATCCAATTTGCTCCTGCAGGGGAAAAAATTCATTCCTGATCCTCTGAGAGGCAATCGGATATTCCCTGGATCAACTTTACCTATAAATGTTACTATCCAGTTATATTCTGTGTATCTAAGAAAGAATCCAGGCCTTTTTTAAAGCAATCCACTTAGCTGGCCAGAACCAACTCTTGAAGGAGTCTATTAAACATTTTCACAGCTCTCACTGTGAAGAAACCTTTCCGTGTTTAGAGATTAAATTTCTTTTCCTCCAGACATAAAGCGTGCCCCCTAGTAATACAGCATTTATTACTATGTGGATTTAGTGACACTTTAAGGTTCAATTTTCTGACCTGCACCATGACAACTAAAAATGACAACTGCAAGTTACCGAAAAAATGCTTTTTTTCATGTAAAAATTTTGTAAGTACAATAAAATCACAAAGATTTTTTCATTTTTTGAATCGTTTTCAGTATACCAAATATCATCTGACCATCTGGAGCTAGTCATGGCAGGACGCCAAAGTTTTGCAATTTTTTTTTCTCTCTCAACTAAACGACAGATTCATAACTTCCACGTAGCTAATGAAAAGCCAGGAGGCAGCAAAACATCATGCTGAGGAAGATTTAGAGAAACTTTATTAACTGTATACACAATCAACGTGGCAGAAATTGAGGCATGACAATAAATGTGAAGCATGTACATTTACGGTTACACTGATCCATGTAAAGACTGTATCACACATACTGGAAGACTATGCTACGCAGACTGTGCGGTGCCAATCTAACACATTCCAGTCAAATGTGTTAATAATTTAGGCAATTAGGAAATAGAGATGAGTGAACTTCCTGTATTCTGTTTGGTGATTTCATTTGACCAGCTGGCCCACTACCATACTAACATGTTCATTTCTTGAATGTTGGGATACATGCAAATGTATAAGTCTGGTAAATAAAGCGAGCAAACAAACCTTTAGGCCTTGTTCACACAGGACCATGACTGGGCCATTTCTTTATGCACCTCTAGCAGACAGGTGCTGCATGCAGGCAGCCTATTCAAGTCTATGAGAAGGTAGCGGTTACATGGCCATTCTATACGTTCGGGCTGCTCACCCGCCCCAGCATGCCTGTTACATGAAATCGAGCGGCAGCAACAGCTGCATCCTCATAGACCTTAATGGGCTGCCTGCATACAGCACCTGGCAGCTGGAGAACACAAAGAAGCAGCCAGTTCATAGTGTACCGGCCTCAGCATCCATGTGAACGAGGCCTTATTGTCACATGAACTGACTGGCAGCAAAACAAGGGAAAGTATTGTCACTGGATCAGGAAGACACAGACAGTAGCAAGAACCTGAAAAAGGTTCAAGAAAGGTTCTAACCCTTCCCATTTTACAAAAAAAAAAAAAATGTTTTGTTGCAATTATTGTCACCCTGGAGAGATTCTGTGACAGAATGTAAAGGGAAATATCCCTAAGTTGGAATACAGGCCACAATTGGCCATTCTTCGAGTGGCCTTGGCTGCACCTTCCTCTGTACCAAAACTGAAATAGGAGGGAATATTTATTTTGATTTACTTAAAATTTTGAAAATACATTTCTCATTGTTACAGATTACCATAGGTAAAAACTGGACGTATAGGTAGGATAGGTGATCATGTGACCATTACAATTGGCTGTCATAGTGGTTACATGATTGTGAGCTGTTTCCGCCAGCTGCCAATCATTAGTATGGACCAAGAGCTGTCTTTGAAAGCTCGGCCTCTGTGCTGGGAGTGTGCCCAGGGATGCATACAGTATGTGTGGTGTGTGGGTGTTAAAACCCAGCCTTTTGCTGATGCACATATGTGTCATGTGAGCGACAACAGGTTAATGCATTTATAATGCATACCTTTAAATACCTAAATTACTGTATTGCATGGCATATAACTAATTCCTAAGGCACATAAGCAGCATCTCTGTGTAACTGCTAACTTATTATTATTACTATACAGGATTTATATAGCGCCAACAGTTTGCTCAGCGCTTTACAACATAACGGGAGACAATACAGCATTAATACAGTTCAATACAAGAGGGATAGGAGGGCCTGATCCTTGGAGCTTACAATCTAGGAGACTTACAAATAAACATTAATTTTCATAAAGAATAATTTAGTGTTATCTACTTACATTTCTTGAATAAAATTTCATTTAGGTTATTACTTACTTTACTCATTTTATAATATTCTAAAACACTGGGAGGGTTAATGTCCTTTTTTTCTAGGGAACCAGTAAAATGTAATTTTATCTTTTGCTCTCCCAGTGCTCTCTTCTTCCCTCTGACACTCTGGGTTGAAAGTATGTGATGATGCCAGATTGCAACCGATGGATGGAGCCACGATAAGAACAACAGGGTCATACTGAGAGCAGAAAGCTGGTAGGAGCAAGGGGTAAGTTGTATAAAACTGCTTATTTATGGTACGCTAGACAAAACAAGAATTTAATACTTGCAGTGCAGGGGTCATTTTGAGATTTTCCAGGAGCTTTGATATTGTTATCGTATTAAAGTGTTTCTAAAGGCTTTTTTTTACCTTATTGCATTCTCTGCGTTACCCACTTGCCTACCGGGCACTTTTACCCCTTTCCTGCCCAGGCCAATTTTCAGCTTTCAGAGCTGTCACACAGTCATGCAACACTGCACCCAAACAAAATGTTTATCTTTTTTTTTAAGACATATAAAGCTTTCTTTGGCAGTATTTAATCACCACTGGGTTTTTTATTTTTTGCCAAACTAAAAAAAGACTGAAAATTTTGAATAAAAAAAAAAGATTTTGCTTCGTTTCTGTTATAAAATGTTGTAAATAAGTAATTTTTCACCTTCACTGATGTGCGTTAATGAGGCTGCACTGATGGGCACTGATAGGCATTGACAGGCATCACTGATGGGCACTGAAAGGCAGCACTCATATATGGCACTGATAGGCAGCACTGATTGGAACTGTTAGGCGGTACTGATTGGAACTGTTAGGCGGTACTGATTGGAACTGTTAGGCAGCACTGACAGGCACTGTTAGGCGGCACTGACGGGCACTGATAGGCAGCACTGACTGGCACTGATAGGCAGCTCTGATGGGCACTGATATGTGGCATTGATGTGCACTGGTATGTGGCATTGATGGGCACTGACAGGTGGCACTGATGTCCCCTCTGAGGAATGCCGCTTACCGGCTCTCCTCACATTCATATCAGCATGAGGAGAGGACTGCGGATAACTGGCATTTCCTTGTTTACATACGATCAACTGTGATTGGACACAGCTGATCACATGACAGAGCCTGTGTCATTGGCTCTTTACTGTGATCAGTGATCTGCTGTGTCCCAGGGACACAGTGCACCACCAATCCCCCCGGGGGGGGGGTGTCACTTGCGCAGTTAAAGTGGGAGGACGCCATATGGCCTTCTATTTCCTCTTTTTGCATCTGGTCATCCTGTCAAAATCAGGCCACCCAAGCAACTTCCTGTCCTAGCATGACATCACAAACTAAATCTTAGTCTATGAAGAAGAAACTATGGCACCATTCACTTGTGTAACCCAGTTCACTGACCATCCTAGACTGCCCACTGATGAGTGAGCCTATGATGTACAATCTGGCCACATGGGCTGTGAATCCATGCCTCATGCATGAAACAACAGTGGGATAGAAGCCAGACAGCACAATGATTTTACAGCCATCACAATCATATTTGCAAGATTATTTATGCAAAAGAAAAGATAATTCAGTTTTGAAAAAATGACTTTATATTTTCTTTATACATCCATGTTGTTACTGCTGCCAGATCTTTTCTTTTTTTCATTAAGAATACCTGCCAACTGCCATTTTAGGTTCCAAAGATACTAACTAAAATTGCATGCTTGTACTGTGTGTGTGTCAGTCAGTAAATGCTGAGGATTTTGGCCAGACTGGGAGGCGATTCCAATTCTGATAGCCACCTTCAAATATAACCGAACATTTCCAGCAAACTCATCAGGAGCAGTGAAATTTCTCAGGAATTAACCTTGGTTCACCTGAGATTACCCTGGCATTGGGGGTATCTACACTGCAAATAATTAGGCATACTTAGGCAATAATGTGTGCTGGTTTATATACAGTACATTATAAGGAGAAAAGATCATAGTAAAGCTGGATTGTGCATGCTAATTCCACCTTTATAATGGACAGTTAGCAACCCTAACTCTTTGCTTCCTTTCTCCCCCTAGCTATTATTTTCTGCTTTTTTTTAATTATTAATTTTTATGTATATTGTTACTTTTTCCAGTGGAATATAACAAAAAAAAATTTAAAAAATGAACACCTTCTGTCATTTTCAAATAATATTTAATAATATAAAAGTGTATATAGACCATGCTGTCATAAAATGTGAATCAAAATTACTAAACAATTTGCCACATGCATGTGAAAATGCAAAAAATAAATAAAATAAATGATCAATACCAGAAAATACAAATAATATCTGATGAATCAGTAAGTCACATTCAAATAATAGTTGCTTGAAAACCAAAAAATAGGTGAACAGGTGCTGGTGCCAATAGTAACAGAAAAAACAGGTGACCGTTTCCAGGTGCTCCAGGTGACCCCACATGGATTTGCACTTACCAGAATGGATGGACCTTCTATTGTTAGGTAGGTCTTACTGCGCATTTCTGGTCGGACCCACTGAGTGTCTTGTCACCAACTTGACCATTCATATGTATCAGGAATGTGATTCCTTCCCATGCAGTACACCGCCACTCAAAAAACAGTATCAGGGAAAAGGCTCATTGCGCAAAGCAGCCAACTTTATTCAATCATAAAAAGCCTAACAATAACACCACACTCACACTATGTGCCTAAGGACCGGCACCAGATACATATAGCGCTTGTGGTTAAGATGGCTGCTGCTGCCCCAAGGCCGGAAGCTGGCTTGCGCTCCAAGGATGGGATGTGATGTATCGGTTGGGGAACTCTGCTTCAACTAGTCTCTGAGCTTCTGGAAGACGTCCAATTACAGAAAAAACTAGATAAAATCTAATGTATAAATTCCATAAAATGTAAATAAAATAATTTTTGCATAACAATATTGCCAAAAGAAAGCCTAGGTCTTCCAGAAAAGCATGTCTTCAGAAAGGGTATACATGTACGAGAGCCGAAGTGGTTAAACATTACATTCAGTTGTTTTCCTATAGACTAACTTTTAAGAAAAACCAAAGTAAAATAAAAGATAACAGAAAAAGGATATTCATATTGGTCAATCCTTTTTAAATACACAATAATTACAATAATTAAATAATTGATTCATACATTAGCATACACATTTTTTTCTTCACAAAGTATCTTTAAAAGAAATACATTTACATGTACATTGATGTATTAAAATCATACTCCAAATATTTTTTAAACAACGTCTTTATAACCTGCAATGCTCATGAGAAAACCTCATTAGCAATTCTTGTAAACAGCTGATATGAAAATAAAAGCGCAAACTTGATCTTTAAAGGTAACTTTAAACAAATAATGACAAAGTTTTGCTAACTACAAGGTAACAAAGTTTTACAAGGTTGGCTTGAACTACTGCTATGAAAGAGCTCACAGATCGTTGGCTGAACTACACTGGCCCTCATCAGCTGGTCACATAGTTTGAACATACTAAGCCATTTCCTGCCTACCATATAAAGACATTTAACAGACTCAGATGCCTCCGTAACCTTTGTGGGAAGTTATTAAGTTTACAATGTGTTATCAGCACACAATGGTAAACAGTTCTATAAACGCAAAGGGCTTGCTGCCAGCCCTCTCTCAGACCACATTTTTGTTAACCCCGGAATCCTCCAGAAATGAACGACTGATAGAACAGAAAATTCATATGTGGATACGGTACAGAATTTGCTTACATCAGCTTCTTCCATACTCAAAAAGCCACTACTGCAAATAAATAAAGATCAAAAGAAAGTGGATTGCCCATGCCGGCAAGAGAAGTCATCGGCCCTGTGTAAGCTATGAATAGGACTGAATTGGTGCTTACAGGAAGCTTCTTCTTCTGCAGCAAACAGATCAATCAAGGAAGCAAAAGAGAGGCTAATGTAATGCTGGCCTTACCCCTGTAAAACACTGGTTGTCTAACCAGTTGATACCTTCATAGACTCAATTAACATCAAGCAACTTTCCATCTGTGTACCATGTCAATGTCTTGATTTTCATAGAACAAACTTTCTACTTCTGAATTAACATTGACAAGTGCATGTGCATAAGACTAGTTACAAATCAGGAGCAAATTCAACAATTAGAAATGTGTTCACTCCAATTAGATTCTACAATAAATTTCTATCCATGACTTTTAAATTTTTTGCTTGCCCTGGTCGCAACCAATTGCTGAATCGTACAGCAAATTTTCTGAAAATTAAGAGTTTCTGATGAAATTCTACAACTTTAAGACCAGTTTTATTGCATGAGCGAACCACGGGTTCACTTTAATTAACACACTGTTTTTAGCTGTTCCCACACTGTGATATTGTTTAAGATATTTAGCTTATTTTTATTAGGGACTCAACTGGCAACATATACCTAAATGAAAGTCAGTAAATCTTGCGATAATACCCTCCTTAGATGCCCAAAGACTCCTGGGATCGATGACATAGATATCCCAGGAGTCAATGGGCTGGGCTGATGATGCAGTCGCATAGCCGGCTGTGACCGGTAACAAAGGGAAATCTATTCACAAAAAGGTACTTTCTTTAGAACTTGCACGATTTAACTATCCAAACATTACAGCACAATGGGTGGATATTACAATGAGGCTAATTATTAAAAAGGAGTGGAACTTTGCTTTAGGTGGCTCAGAAAGACATTAGTTGTTTATTATGGCTCTATCCAAAGATACCCATTTTTAACATTTATTGTGTAGTTTAATGCATCTCAATTTTATTGTATTCATCCATTTTGGATTGGGGGTTATTGCAAAGAAATTAGCTGCAGTGTCTTCAAAGGCCAAACTTGTTTAGTAGAATCTATTTTAATGTCATAACACCTTTTGGGTTGGGAATTCTTAAGTTAACTTCAGTCAAAATGTGTTTGATAGAAAAAAGAAAGGTTAGAACCTCCCTCAGGATTTTAATGCTGAAAATGTGAATAGGATACTGAATTAAGGACTACATGTAGTTCAAGCATACAGAATGAAGTTTTTCATTTTAGGACTGCAATAGCTTAGGTTAAGCCGTTTTCAAGCACAGGATGGTTTACCTTGGGCGCCACAGATAGAGAGCAGAGGAGGTGAGTAAACAAAAGCAACAAGCCAATAGTTCTATAATTTAAAAATCTATTCCATCACAGAGACCCAAAGTTCCAAATTCAGTGTACTTTGGGGGTTACCAACACACCATATTCATAAAGGCTTACAATTTTGCATTGGGTGGATGAAAATGGACTCTGAGGTGGCCAATGGCTGAGATGATAAATAATGTTTGCTGAAGTAAGATGTCTGTTTGTGAACGGATTTCAACAGCTAGCACTGTTCCAGAAGAAATGCATTGACTTGTGTACTTTGGATCTCTATGATGAAATAAATGTTTTGGAACTTCATAACTATTAGTGTGGTTTAATTCACTTCCTTGGAATTTCATTGCTGTCTGTGTCCCCAAGAAAAAAATTTGCATTCATATCCGTTCCAGGTAACGGGTGTCTAATAAAACAAAAAGAGAAGGCAAATTTCCTATATGAGACAGACAGGTTTTAAAATCTGACAGAAAAATCTCTTCAATAGGGATACAGACAGCAATAAAAAAATCAGACAGAAGTTTTCTGTTCTCCTTTCTATCCAAAACCAAAAACAGTGTTTTGGCTGTTGTAAGGCTTCAAATTAAATAAGAGAAAAGAAGTCGCTTGAGCTGGAAAAATATCACCCACCGTTTAAACAAATTCAGGCCAGATATATAACGCTCATATACTGTAAGCATCTAAACTTTTTCATTTCTTACGTATCTCTCAAACACACTTTATTTTTTGAAGATAACAGTCCATATTTCAGGTTTATTGATCTTTACTAATTTTATAGTAACAATAAAAAATAAAATAAAAAAATGGTTTCTTGCAAGCAAGGTTCAGATTAAAAATGCATTTTGTAGCAGGCACATGTGGGAGTAATGGGACCTGGTCCCCTAACTGAAACTGCCTATAATGTTGCCCCTGTAAAGACACTTATTTCTCCCGTCACCTATGCTGTTGAAGAGGATGCCCCAGTTGGGGTTTTTTTCTGGACTATCAATCCCATGTGTCCCCTGCTGTACTGCTTGGTTCCTCCTGCCAACCCCTACATCAGTGCACAACACAATAGCTATACAGGGGTCAACGGGACGAACCATCCACTTTAAGCCATATGTTAAAGTTTAAATTGCACAGCTTTACCATGATAATGTCATTTGAAAAGGTATTTTTGATATGTTCAAATCTGAAGTTTAGATTAAATGAACACCTGGTGATCCTGCCATGAAAGACCTTCCTTGGACACTTTCTTTTATAGGGTGACAATCTCCCGGTTGCTGCCTTGTCACCCTGTCACAAACTTCTAATAGAGACAACACAAAGGCATGATCCCCTGATGCTACATTGAGAACCACCCCCTGAGAAATGCCATGCAATCATTGTTGGGGTACATGCATCTAAACAAGGAGTAACTGCAATAAGGCTGCAGGAGTTCTGCAGCAATGGGATCCAACAAAAGATGAAAAAAGGTGATAAACAATTTGAAAAATAATTGGTAATTGTTTCTAATGCACAGGGCTTTAGCAAACTAAATTTCATTTAGTTAGGGTTTATTTCTATTTTAGGTTTACCTCTGGCCAGTATGCGGACATGCCAATGTTTACACATTAAAGTGTTACTAAACCCACAAGAGTAAAATCAGTCTGTATATGCAGTAGAGCAAGTTTGTTATACTTACTGTGGAACCTAAGGGGTTAATCCTCTGTATTGTGTAAACAGGATGTTTTACTCTAAACCTCCCTTTCTTCCACAGTTCCCAATCTATCTGCTGATAGAACAGAGCCTTGGGGGGATGCTGCACATGCTCAGTTTGGTGTGTATTACTAGAGAGTTTTTTTTCTTGGGAGAGTACACATGATCAGCACAGGGCCAATCAGCACTGTCCAGACAGAGGGTCAAGGGTCCTGCAGCATCATAGGACAATCAGGGGAGAATAAAAGCTCCTCCTACATGCTTTAACCAATGTTCTACTGGACACTGATAGAAGTCACAATTCTGCTGTAACTGTTGAGAAAGGGTTTTTAGCAGTTGCTATTTACTAAAATAATTGCATTTCCTCATTCTGTGTACTGTTTCAGAGCAGATATAGTGAATGCAGGGTCATGGGTTTAGTAACACTTTAAAAAGTAGTAAATGAGCTTTAAAAAAATCTCACACTGAAGATGTAGGCACTATGGAGTAATTTTTCCTCAATTTGGCAGATAAAACTTATTTGCACTTTCTCTTTGTAGCTCAGCTCCTTGCCATCCTTCTAATTTCTAATGGAAACAAAAAACCAGTGCAAAGGAGGGAATAGAGAAAAATGCACTGCTTCTACTGTGAACTTTGAGGATGAATTGCTCCACAGTGGCTGTAACTAATGATGTCAGTGTGAGCTTATTTTTAAAGTGTATGTGCTAAACATATGTCCAAAGTACTTTAACTACTACTTTGACTACTTTAAGTCAAACCAGGGTGGAATTTGGATGGGCTTGGTCATTGTTGTATACAGATGTTGGGCCTGGAATGTTAGTGCATGTAATCTATAAACATTTGTCTTCTTTTTATTTCTAAATGAAATCACTATGACCAGTAACTTCTGAGTGTAAGTAATGTTATTCATTCACTTAGGATACAGCTGCAAAAATATTACTGATATATTATCCCTAAGGATATTTATTCACAATGATATTATAGACAGGAAGATATAAATTTTTCTTTTCTGGTCTTCTAGGGTTTTTGAACTTTCAGCTTTTTGGCACACTTAAATGTGTTGCTGTGACTTCCATAACACATTTAAGTAAAAGATCACTCCCTTCAATAAGCAACTCTGTCACTGAAAGAAAAACCCTGAATAAAAGGTCTCTCGCTAACAATTGATTAAATACCTAAATCTGAACTCTGCTTACCTCCCCTCCACTGATGTGACAGCTCCCTCACTGGTGTCACCATCTTTTGAAATGGTCTTCCTCTGAGTTTGGGATCTTTGGGCATCTTGATTGGCCATGCCAGAACAACACAACTTCCACGCATGTGCAGGAATTCATTCATCCCAACAGTTGCTGAAATCTGCAGCTCGGTGTACATTGTCAAGAAGATAGTGAAGACAGGTAAGAATCTTTCATTGTGGAAGATACATAAGAATGTCTCTTCTGCAATAAAAAGCCTGCTTGTTTGCTACATTATCAATTCAAACTCCATTCTAATCAAGAGAAGTTGCCACCCGATGGCCCTTCAGAAACCAACATTTCTGCAACTGTCTTAGTTTTCTGATGCATTTAGTGGCTTCTCAGACCATCCCCTATGTCACTACAGCAACACACAAGAGTACAGAATGGGTAAAACACCTTTCATTTTTTTCATCTATGTCCAATTGGGTAGATTTCACTTCACTTTTACCTTGCTTTAAATCCCAGATACAGTGGTCACCAGGACAAATAGAAACAGAAGTCTCTAGTGGATACAGCAAGCTATAAACTCCTGAGAGAGGTTCTAACTACTCAATATTTTTTCCTAATCTTAAAAATAAAACTTTTGGCTTTAGATAAACTTATAATTGTAGTTTGAATTACAAAGCAATTGCTTATGCTATCCAGAGAACTGAAATTTATTAAAGTTATGTACAAATATATATATGTAAAGCACTGTGTAAATTGACAGAGCTATATAAGTATCTGTAATGAATAAATAAATAAATAAGTTATCACTAAATTTATCTAAGCCTGAGATGTAAGTAATCAAATGCACAAGATTCCAGAAGTCCCACGTTTGCTTCTGGGTGGGTCTTGAATCTAATGTCACATAATTCCAAGTAATGTCATTCTTCTTTCTACATGAAAGACAATACTTACATCTTCCGGTAGCCAGTGTTTCCAGAACACCAGAGTACTGGAAACAAAGTGGTTCCATTAATATAGTGGTTTGAACAACTACAGACACTAAAGTTACACACAGATTAAAGAAAATAATCCCTTAGCAGTGAGACTATGCTCCCTGCACACATTACACAGCTTAACTGTCAAACTGATAACTGACTGCAGTGTTCTCCTATTAGATGTATTCCCCCTATGGTGCTGTCTTACATAGAACACTCACACTTGGCCCATCGCCATGTTCTCACTACTGAAGGCATTATGAAAAGTGTGCTTTAAATAAAAAAACTTTTTTATTTTCAGTCTTATCTAGTACCTAAAGAGAGTCTTTCATGTGTCCATTAAGGACAATGTGACAAAGTCTCTTGAAAGCCCACCACCGTCCCACTTATACCTATGTTCCCCATGCTCCATTGCTTTGTATTTCTAATTCTGTGTAAATCCTGTGTTGGAACTTACACAGGGTCGATAATGGCATCCCCTCACTTCCATAATAATATTTGGACCTGGACCTATGTTTTCTTTTTATGAAGCTTTCAGATAACTTTCTGTACTTGAACTGCCAATTGTTCAGCAAGGTTTACAATTTTTATGGTTTTCAGCAGTGCTGTTGCACAATCAAACTACTCTTTTCTAATATTTGATTAAGAATTCGAAAAATATATTTACCTACGTAAACACTTATGGTAGAAAGCCATAACCTTTTAGGCCCCTTTCACAAGGGCGATCCGATCAAGTCCGCCTGTCAGTTTTTCAGGTGGACCTGATCGGATGGTCCATGAATACCTATGGACCAGCAGATGTAAACGGACTTGTGTCCATTTACATGCGCCTACATCCAATTCGATCCAGTCCGCTAAAAAAAAAAGAGGGGGATCCATTCCACTCTGTCTATGCGGATCAGAGGGCATCCGCATGTAAATGTACACCCGGTCTGTTTACAACCAACTGCCCATACAGCAGAGCAGGCTGCATCCGTGTCTGCTCTGCTGAAACTGAGTGGACACTGACCTGTCATCCACCTAATCTGCTCAGCAGGGGATCAGTGGACAGACACCCTGCTAAGCAAAGCAAATTCTGCTCCATGTTAAAGGGGCCTTACAGTAACGAAAAAAATATGGAACTATTTAAAAAGGAAGTACAATTATAGTGGGCAGCATTAAATAAGTAGTAACCAGTGCCTTCCTATTTAGTCATGTAATATTCGACATGGGCATAATTCACAGCAAAGGCAAATAAAACGAATGTTTTTTGGAAATGTCTAAATCACAAGACCAAAACCCACAGTCATCCAAGCAGAAAATAACTGCACCAGCAAAAAATAGAAATACAGTACAACACATTATAACAATGACTGTGGCCTTCGCTTAAAACAGTGAAGCAGCCCACACGTGTTCATTATCTGATTGTTGATCTTGCTGACTGAGCTCCCACACTACACGTCATCTAGTGTTTTTGGAGAACACACAAACCAATGACCTTATATGCAGTTGAATAATATTTTTCAGAAATAATGCAGCTGAGATGGCATGATTATTCAAATGAATGTAGAAATGTCAAAGCCTCCTGCGTGACTGATAACTAGAGACCAGAATTATATACTTCTCAATATGCAAATTCAGAAAATGTTCATACAAAGGTATCAAATGACCATAAAGCATAAGTTCAGATCAATACTAGACAAAGGCTGTCCCAAGATGACTTTCAAGCAATAAAGACAAAATTCAGATTGGGAATTGCCTGCATATCTATGGACACATTGAGATTCCTGAAGACACGTCCTAGTTTATACGTTTCTTAGGTGGTAGTAAGGGTTCTAATTAACTTTCAACAGCAATGACTACAGTTTACTTGAGATAAAGCAAGGGGTGTATGCTCAGTGTAAAAATATGAATATATGACCAAAACAATTATATATATTTATGGAAGGACTGGAAAGGGAGAACCTTTGACTGTCAGATCTCCTAACCATCTTCTCAAGCCGAATATCTTTCAAATGAAGAGGACCAGAAAACTAACTTGTATTTTCTCAATATGTTATTGAACCCATTTGTATTTTGCTTTGTTTTATGCAATAACAGAATAAGTATCCCTGTCCCAGCATAACAAGTTATTAAGGCCACCAGAGCAAGGTCCTACTGACATAAATACATTTTTAATGCACTGTACTAGTAATTTAGCATAGTATTTATTTATTATATAAATCCAGCAAATATTCAATACAGATTTGGGAGAACAGAATCTTAAAAATGATGGTATCCCTCTAGGCAACACCAATATTGCACTCACCGTCTTTGGCTACCCAGAACTAGCATAGGATCCATCTCCTCCATATTCAAATAACAAATATTCAAGTTGCATTCTGTTGTACTATTGATTTTTCTTAGTAATCTGTATTATAACAGCAATATGACTTGTGATGCATGATCTCTCTTGTCAGTCAGACCTCCCACTGACATGTTTCATCCTTAATTGATCCCACATCAAGAGGAGGAGCTATGTTTTGCTGAAGGGATCATGCATCAGAATCCAATCTGCCATTACAATAAAGTTTATTTAGCAGAAAAGAAAATACTGCAAAGTGCCACCTGAATAAAGATTTAGGTGGCCATACTCTTCAATTACAGGTGGCCATACTCTTAAATTCTGATTATGATTAAGTCGGAAGTGACGAAACGCGTCAGCGTGTGGCTGTGCGGCGGCCGGAAGTGACGCTAACCGAAACCGGAAGTGACACAGAAGCGTCGGAGATCGAGGGCCAGCGGTGTGAGAGCACTGACTCGGCTTTCTTCACTCTAGGCTAATTTAAGCTAACATCTTTGGGCTTTTTATTCATTTATATCTTGTAAGTGACAGTCTATTGGGGCAATAAAGAGACTTTTAGTTGGTACTGCACCATTGGGGCTTTCTCATTTTTTTCTCTTACATTGTCATTTGAGTATGGAGTATTAGGAGGAGAAAGGAGTCCTTGCTCTTCACTTCTTAAATTTGAATACTGGAGTTCAAAAGTACCTGTCTTGGGATTCTGTTTTTTCAAGAAAAAAGGAGATTAAAATACCATAGTGATCTGATTTATCTTTTGAAAATGGTCTGTTAAAAGCCTAGTTTGCCAACCATGAGTGGGAAGCAACACTTGCTGTTGAGTGCACACTCAAGGGGGGCACTTCACACACATATATTTATTCACTTGTTTTGGCACAAGATTTTTTGACGTGGTGATCTTCTTTTGGACTGATTTATTTGGACCTTTTTTTGGATTATACACAATTATTTTTAATTATAATATAAACATTTTTTTGTGTTGAATATTTGTATTCACTTCTATACACTTTTACTGTTCTTTTGCACAGAATATTGATTATGCGCCACTTGAATACTTGTTAAAGTGTTTTTTTATACTCTTAAATTACCCAATCCAAAAATTTGATTGCTTTTTAAAAAGACCCTCTTAGGTTTTTCAAAGCATATTCAGACTTATCCAGTAGGGCAACCAATCATAATTCATCATTTTTTTGTATAGACTGATGAAACATAAAATCTGGTTGATTGTATCAAGTTACTGCATTTTCTACAACCACTGCTCCAGGTATTTTAATTTTTTCATATCATTAAGCCAATTCTAATTTAGATAGCAATCTTTCTTGATTTAAAGAACACTAATTGGCTTAGTGAGTAGTTGACAACAGAACATTATGAGGTCATTTATTGAACAACCCAAGTAGTAATGACATGTATGAGCAATCATTTTTATTTCAGACCCTCATGTGTGTTTCCATGTTTAGCCATAAAGTTGACAAGTGCTCCCTTGGATGGCAAACAGTGAGATGTGTCTGCCCTTATTCTACTATATAAATAACTCTCTAGCATAACATTCTTTATATTGATATTGTAAGTTCTCCGGGGAACAGCCCACAATAACTGTTCAAGTCTGGATTGTCTTTTAATAACTGTATCAGTTTCCTATAAATACCATATAGAATGCTACTATTTCTATTGCCTTTATATGAATAAAGTGAGGTAATAATAATATATAAATGTTTTATATATTAACCCCGGAAGAGATCATCTGATGAATCAAAGCAAAATGGGACAGATGTCACTTTTGTGGCGTTCATATCCATTCAGTGTGTTTAGGCCTATTTAAAAATTGAAGCTTCCTGGACCTATATTAGATCCATGGGAAAATTGCACTCATTTACATAAGACTACTTTAGATCTGTCATGTTTGAAGTGGTTCTAGCGGTTCAAGGTTTTTCACCTTAATCTGCATTAAGGTAAAAAAAACCCTTCTAAGTGCAGCTCCCCCCCCCCTCAAGTTTTATCCCATACTTACCTGAGCCTGATTTCGAGCACTGTACATGAGAGCTTGGCTCTTTCCCTCTTCATAGGCTCAAAGCCAAAAGTGGCAGCCAATGGTTCCTGCTGCTGTCAATTAGCCAGTGAGAAGGGAGTGTGTGTGTGGGGGGGAGGGGGGGAGCGGGGTCAAGGCACGCTCTGTATGGTAATGGACTGTGTGTCAATAGGCTTGCCATGGAGGCTTACAGTAGGGTGCAGGTGCCAGGAGCCCCGTTGGGGGACCCAAGAAGAAGATGATTGGGTCTGCTCTGTGCAAAGGTAAGTATGATATGTTTCTTATTAAACAAATGGGTTTATAATCACTATAAGATGCACTTTACGATGTTGTTTCTGGACCTAGACAGACTCAGAGGTAAGCAGATTAAGCAGGCACACATCCATTTACATCTGCCTTGTGAAAAATGTACATAGAGCTTCGATCAGGTCTAACTGAACAAATTACTGATTTTTACTCTGGTTTGCCTTTAGACCTCTTTCATACAGACTGTCCTTGTGAAAAAGGCCTAAAGGGAAAGCAGAGTAAAATAAGTTTTAGTTTAACACTAGTAATAGTATGTTGCACCCTCCTAGCGTATGATGGTAGGTAAATTTAGTTTTTTTTAGTCCTTCTGGACTTCGCAAGAAGTTGATTGTAAAACATCACCTGAAGGGATCTGGTCTGGAGAGGTGCCGTCTCACTCACTGGAGCGTGTCCGGAGGAGGCTGGAAGGTGGCAGCTGTTCCAGGGACATGTGAGTAAACACTCTAAACTGATCTCTGTGACTGTGTAGTGTTCTGGAAACTGCACAGGATATCAACAGTTGTGCATCAGTGCAAAGTAACCAGATGCCTAATAGACTCCCCAGCACTGCCAGCCCTTCCCAGGTGTCTCAATACAGAAAACCCCCTCATCTTCGAGCAGTAAAACAACACAAATGACAACCGCTAGACTAATTCTATAGAGCCAGAGTGATGGACTGACGTGTAGGTAACTGGCAGGCAGCCTCTGTACTGTCAGGGAAGATCCAGCTGTTAACTGCGGCCCCTGAAGGGGTAGTGCTACAAGTATTTTGCTGGCAATTGTATAAGAAGCATTCCAGCATCAGCAACTGTATGAAAATATCTGAAATATTAAAGTGATATTAAAGGCAATTAACTGCTTCCCGTCTGCCCTACAGCAGAAATACTGCTACAGAGCGGCACAGGTGCACAAAATCACGTATATACAGTGGGGATCGAAAGTTTGGGCACCCCAGCTAAAAATTTGTATTAATGTGCATAAAGAAGCCAAGGAAAAATGGAAAAATCTCCAAAAGGCATCAAATTACAGATTAGACATTCTTATAATATGTCAACAAAAGTTAGATTTTATTTTCATCATTTACACTTTCAAAATAACAGAAAACAAAAAAATGGCGTCTGCAAAAGTTTGGGCACCCTGCAGAGTTAATATCTTGTACTGCCCCCTTTGGCAAGTATCACAGCTTGTAAATGCTTTTTGTAGCCAGCCAAGAGTCTTTCAATTCTTGTTTGAGGTATCTTTGCCCATTCTTCCTTACAAAAGTCTTCCAGTTTTTTGAGATTTCTGGGCTGTCTGTCACGCACTGCTCTTTTAAGGTCTATCCATAGATTTTCAATGATGTTGAGGTCAGGAGATTGTGAAGGCCATGGCAAAACCTTCAGTTTACGCCTCTTGATGTAATCCCCTGTGGATTTCGAGGTGTGTTTAGGATCATTATCCATTTGTAGAAGCCATCTTCTCTTTATCTTCAGCTTTTTCACAGATGGCATCAAGTTACCATCCACAATTTGCTGAAATTTTATTGAATCCATTTTTCCTTCTACTCGTGAGATGTTCCCTGTGCCACTGGCTGCAACACAACCCCAAAGCATGATTGATCCAACCCCATGCTTAACAGTTGGACAGAGGTTCTTTTCATTAAATTCTGTGCCCCTTCTTCTCCAAACGTACCTTTGCTCATTCCGGCCAAAAAGTTCAATTTTAACCTCATCGGTCCACAGAACTTGTTTCCAAAATGCATCAGGCTTGTCTATATGTTCATTTGCAAAGTTCTAACGATGATTTTTGTGGTGAGGATGTAGAAGAGGTTTTCTTCTGATGACTCTTCCATGAAGACCATATTTGTACAAGTATCTCTTTATAGTGGAATAGTGTACCACAACTCCAGTGTCTGCCAGATCTTTCTGGAGGGATCGTGCAGTCAAAAATTGTTTTTCTCACAATCCTGCGAGCTGTTCTGTCTGATATTTTTGTTGGTCTTCCAGATCTTGCTTTACCTTCCACTGTTCCTGATGACTGCCATTTCTTAATTGCATTCCGAACAGAGGATATTGACATCTGAAAATGCTTTGCTCTCTTCCTATAGCCTTCTCCAGCTTTGTGAGCGTCAGCTATTTTCAGTTTCAGTTTTCTAGACAACTGCTAAGAAGAACCAATGGTGCTGATTGTTGGGGCAAGGTCAGATGAGTCTGGGCATTTAAAACCTTTGAGATTGACATCACCTTCCCAGATGATGATTGAGAACAATCCATGACACTGGCAGGTCTCAGCTTGGCAAAGGGGGCAGTGCATGTTATAAATTCTGCAGGGTGCCCAAACTTTTGCAGACGCCATTTTTTTGTTTTCTGTTATTTTGAAAGTGTAAATGATGGAAATGAAATCTAACTTTTGTTGACATATTATAAGAATGTCTAATCTGTAATTTGATGCCTTTTGGAGATTTTTCCATCTTTCCTTGGCTTCTTTATGCACATTAATACAAATTTTTAGCTGGGGTGCCCAAACTTTCGATCTCCACTGTACATATATACATGATTTTGCATTTCCAGGTAGGGGGCGCACGCAAGCACCCTACCCACGCCTCCATTCACTGCCGCGGCTGTCAATCACTGGGACCTGGCCAGTAATTACCTGCCGGCGCCCGGTGATTACCAAAGATCTCCGATGGGAAGGAGGACTGTTTTTTTTAATAACAGTCCTCCTCCCTGTCAGCTCGGGCACACTGCTCAGCACAGCCATCCAGAGCAGTGTAATTACAGTGAAGCACACTGACACGGCCCCCTAGTAAAACACTCCCTGCACACAGTTAACCCTTTGATCGCCTCTGTTAACCCCTTCCTGTCCAGTGCCATTAGCACATTGTCAGTGCTTTTTTTTTTAGCACTGATCAATGTATTGGTGTCACTGGGGATGTCAGTGACACCAAGTCAGTTCCCCCCAGTGTCAGAATATCCGCCACAGTCCTGCTATAAGTCACTGATCACCGTCATTACTAGTAGAAATAAAAAAAGTTTTCAAAATTCCAGTATATATACACCATTTGTAAACGCTATAACTTTAACGTAAAGAAATTAATTTACATGTATTGAGATTTTTTTTTAGCAAAGACATGTAGCAGAATACATTTTGGTGTACATTTATGATGAAATTAGATTTTTTTAATTATATTACTGGACATGTTTAATAGAAAAAAGTCAAAAATATTTTTTTTCTCAAAATTGTCACTTTTTTTATAGCGCAAAAAATAAAAACCGCACAGGTGATAAAAAAACACAGAAAGAAAGCTAAATTTGTGGGAAAAAAGAGGATGTAAATTTAATTTGGGTGCAACATTGCATGACCACACAATTGTCTGTTATGTAACGCAGCACTGTAACACAAAAAATGGCCTGGTCAGGAAGGGTGTAAATCCTCTGGAGGGCAAGTGGTTAAAAAAAAAAAATAACAAACATGTTATACTTACCTGCTCTGTGCAGTGGTTTTGCACATAGCAGCCCCAATCCTCCCCTTCTAGGATCCCCACCGGCACTCCAGGGCCCTCCATCCTGTCGAGTGCCCCCACAGCAAGCAGCTTGCTCCAGAGCTAATGCTCTGTATGTCCATTCCTACCATTTATAGAACGCATTAAGATAAAAAAACCTTGAGCCTTTACAACCACATAAAGATCAAACAGGAAACATTAAATAATCTATGCGCTACCAATGCCAACCAGCAAATGTTGCAGCTGTGGCTGTGCTCAACCTCAGTATATGTATAATATCCTGCACCCACAACTCTAGAGAATCAGTAGATGTGCAATTTATGAATCATATACAATACAGATTCCACAGTCTTTGTCTGCTGCATCACCAATATTATGCAATTTGTTGGTGGCTTTCAGAAATGAATTAGCGCTGGCAATGTAAATAGTATTTACATTAGGCTTTCTAGCCATCCAATTTTTCAAGGGACCACACTTAGGATCAACTCCAGACCTTTTGCCTGCTTAATTGATGAAGAAATAACGAAGGAGTAGCCCACACCTGGCCATGAAACAGCTTTTGATTCAATTGTCCCAATTACTTTTGGTCCCATGAAAAAGGGGGGATGGCTACTCTTAAGAACTGTAATTCCTAAACCCTTTCTCCAATTTTGATGTACATACCCTCAAATTAAAACTGAGAGTGTGCACTTTCAGCCCATATCCATTATATAATGTTAGCTTGAATATGTTTTGGTAAATACATGAACAAATGTAAAATTGTCCCCATATCCAAACATATATGGACCTAACTGTACAAGCCAAGTGTTTGGCTCCCAGTTGCAATGAAGTCCCACTGAAGCCCCACTGACTTGACAGGGCAAATCTGACAGGCAGTGCAACCTGTCAACTTGACAAGCAGTGCTAAATTTTCAGTGGCATGTGAACTGCCCCTTAAAGCTGTATTGTAGGTTTCAGGGTTGGGGGGGATGCAGCTTAACTCTTGAACTGTTGTCTTGGTGCAAGAGACGTAAGAGGGACTGGTAAACTTGAACAAGTCACATGTTATGCAGACAGGCTGTTCCCCTGTGGATATATCAAGCTTTAATTTTTAATTTTGATTGCAGTGTATGTTTAACACTTTGTATTTAGTGTAATACAATGTCTGCACATTCAATGGAATTAAAAAGTATGAACTCAGCTAAAAGGTTTCCTATAATATGGAATGTGTACCTGTAGGGTATTTCTGTCTTATTCAGAAGGGGACTTCTGCCTGATAAACTCCACATAACAGCTGATATGCACTAAGTAACATATTATATTAAATATTATAACTGCTAGCAAAACTGTGCTAGTTCATTAAATAGTAAATATAGCAAATTTAGGGAAACTATTGTGTATTTATTATTTCTGTAAGCTGAAATATAAAAAATTAGGTATAAATACTATGAAAAACTCAACTTGTATTTGATGCTTACAATGAATGAAAATATAATACAAGTAAAATGATGACAACATATACAGTTAAGTGAGATATAAAGTGCACAGAAGACTTTATTAGGTTCACACATTCATATTTTAGTGCACATGCCAGAACGCAAAATAATGGCTTTATCATAGGAACAAATGTCATCCAAAGAGGCCATTCACATCTAAGCGATGGTTTAGACTGCATTTTGAAAAATGAGGCAATATCAATTGTTCTGTGCATTGTCATGCCCTGTGAGGCCCATAGAGGTCTATGGCAGCACAAAGAAACACACATAGAGTGCATTTTAGTGCTTTTCTATGTGTTGTCAGCCCCTGGCAATAGATCCTTTCTAAGGTCACAACAATGATGTCAGTGAGGATGTCAATTCTCAATGGCTAACGCAAAAGCGCATCACAGATGAAAAAATGTATATTAAAGTGGTTGTATGCAAATACATATACCGAGAGAAGTGACTAGGCTCAGGTGATACACAAAGATGAAACAAATTTTCCTACATAAGTTGTTCCATTTAAAGTGCAGAATTTACATAGCATCCCTCAGCTCTGAAAAGCAGAGGGCTGAGAAACAAGTTACACTCAGTGATGACAGCTCTGAGAGCCGAATGGAGGGGAGGGAAGGGACCCCCCCCCTTCACACAGCTCACAGGAACAAAGCCGAAGCTGTCATTCTGCTGGAGGTCCTTCCCCATCACCATTTTTCTCTTGGTGTCAGGACACCTTGTCAGAAGTCACTTATGCTGAAAGCAGAGGAAAAAGGCAGCATGCAGAAATCACACCTAGTGCTATGGAATGAAACAAGTGTACACTATAGAGAGATATGCTCTGTCAACATACTACAACAGGCATTATAAAATGTTCTAAAAAACAGGCAAACGTGAGCATGGATAGATTTAAACCTGGCCTTAAAGAATTGGCTCTTACAATTCTGCTTTCTAACAGTTTTTACTAAATTAATCACACAGTACAAGAGGTGGAGCAAGGAGAAAAGAATATGACAATCTGGGTGTGCCTAGGGTGGTAGGTGAGAATAGGTAATATAGTCATTTTTGTATGTAGTACAATTTGAGCTCCTTTCACCAAGTGGTAAAAAGCTCAAAACAGATGAAACAAAAAGAGTTATAAGAGGATTTCTGATTAGTTGATGTACATATAACACATATGCTCATTTCTTCATACAAAATATATCCTAACATCGATTACCATAAAAATAACTATCCATAAACGTGGTGATCCTGCCAGTAACATGTTTCCTGTCCTAGGGTGACAATGATCACTCATCATACTGTAGCTATGGAGGAGCATTGTTGTCATAGGACAGGACTACAGGGCACCCTCTCTTCTCCTCATCTCCATAATATAGGGGGAGATGTCCTTTCCCTCTTGTATTGAACTGTATTGTTGCTGTATTGTCTCCCGTTATATTGTAAAGAGCTGAGGAAACTGTTGCTGCTATATAAATCCTGTATAATAATAATAATAATATTCTGTACTCCCAGGGGTAACCTGAGTTCACAAGACCGCACTGAATTCATGTCAGTTTCAACAAGTAGATTTTTTCCTATTAATGAACAGATAAAACAAAATGCTAATCTAACAAACCTAAATGCAGCAAACTACATACACATTAAATGGATATTTTCATATACTAATTTGTATACAGCTGATGTAGTCCACACTATTTTAGGAACCACTGAACCATTCAAAACATTCCTAGTCCCCAAAGGCACTTGCAGTCAAACAACCAACCACAGCCCCCCATATACACACATTAGGGCTAATTTAGATGGAGATCAATTAACCTACCAACATGCTTTTGCCTGATTAGGGGAAATTAGAGCATTAGGAGGATACCTGCCAACACAATGAGAAGATACAAACTCCAATGGGTTAAGCAGACCATACATGATTAGATTTTCCTTCCAACATTCATACAGAAAATATGAAATATAATTTAAAAGTACATTTTTTCTTCCCATCCTTGAGCCAACTAACTTCATTCAAAAGACCCTAAAATTTCATCCAAACCTGCTATTTTTATGGAATCCCAGACGTATTAAAAAGGTTTCATTAGATTACTGTATGTATGATTTTTCTGGAATGAAAACAATTAATTTGACCCCACTAAACATTAGACAGACATTACAAAAACAACATTTTCTGAACTAAATCATATGACGTCCTCCCAGAATGCGCTCTCCTGCGCACCCCTGGGGGCGCGCACCCAGCGATCTCCGTGATTGCTGTGTCCTATGGACACAGCTGATCACGTGATGTGGTAAAAGGCCAATCACAGCAGCCTTATACCATGTGATCAGCCATGTCCAATGACACGCTGATCACCAGGAAATGCAATTGCCGGTTCTCGGCTGCACTTTCCTCATGCTGTCAGAGCGTGAGGAAAGTACTGCAGAGAACCGGCAGTTGTCAGAGCAGGGATTGGCACCGATCATCAGGAGACTGATGATCAGTGCCCTGATGATCGGTGCCTAGCAGTGCCACCCACCAGTTCCGCCCACCTGTGCCCAGCAGTGTACCCACCTGTGTCCAGCAGTGCACCCACCTGTGTCCAGCAGTGCACCCACCTGTGTCCAGCAGTGCACCCACCTGTGCCCAGCAGTGCCACCCAGCAGTGCTGCCAGTCAATGCCACCAGTCCGTGCCCAGTGGTTGCACCAGTCAGTGGCCAGCAGTGCCACCAGTCAGTGCCTAGCAATGCCACCAGTCAGTGCCACTTATCAGTGCTGTCTATCAGTGCCACCTATCCGTGACACCTCATTAGTGCCGCCCATCAGTGCTGCCTATCCGTGCCACCTCATTAGTGCTACCTATCAGTGCTGCCTATTAGTGCCCATCAGTGCTGCCTCATCAACGCACATCAGTGAAGGAGAAAAATTACCTGTTTGAAAATTTTTATAACAGAAAAAAAGAAACTTTTTTTTTCACATTTTTTGCAATTTTTTGTTTATAGCGCAAAAAGTAAAGCGCCCAGCGTGATTAAATACCACCAAAAGAAAGCTCTATTTGTGAGAAAAAAATTATAAAAATTTCATATGGGTACAATCTTGCATGACCACGCAATTGTCAATCAAAGTGCGACAGCGCTGAAAGCTGAAAATTGGCCTGGGCAGGAAGGGGGTATAAGTGCCTGGTAGACAAGTGGTAAAAGTATGTTTAACACAGTAAAAAAAGTGGCAGCTAGTTAAGTACACTGGCAATTTAGTTAGCATCATTTGGCGCGATTTAGTGATCACATAATCATACATTTAATTGGTCACTCCATAAAATAATCTACTGGTGTACTGCTAGCTTTAGGCTCCATGCACACTAGCATTTTTCTAAGCTCCTAGAAACTGTTATCATTTATTTTCTGTTGTCCTGTGTGTCTATGCATACTACTTTAACTGTGGTTCACATATATGCGGCCGTGCGGGCTGCGTTTTGATTGGGCACAAGAGCCCATTCATTTGAATGGACTCCTGTGCCCTGTGACACGCAGAGAAGTCCCTGCACTACTTCTGAAAATGCAGGGGAATCTCGGTTCCCAGTATGGTTGCGTTTTCCAGTGCGGGCAGCAGGCCATTATAACTAATGGCAATCGCCTGCGGGTCCGCATTCCTCTGTGCGGGTGGTGCGGCTGCATGGATTTTCGTGTGGATCCGCAGCGGCACCACCTGCACAGATATGAACCTAGCCTTATGCTATTAGCATTTTTTGAGCTTTAGCATCTATCAGCAGAAAAAAATGTTTTTGTAGGGTCTTTTTGGAAAGTTTCCCCAGCAGAAAAAAATGCTAAATGCTACTAAAATGTTCATAACAGCTTTTTTTCTAGCTTTTTTTTTTATACATATACTGTAAAAACACTAATAAAATGCTATCGCTTCTAAACACTACTAAAAAAGCTGTTACCAGAGGTTTTTATCCAGCGTTTTTGAGCTAAACAAAAAATGCTAGTGTGCATGGAGCATCAGTGTCCTTGGTAAAAATCCTGCACAAGATCCCAGAACTGCTAAGCAAGGGCGCTAACCTCATAACCTCCATGCCTTGAATTTGAGGATAGATTGTTGTTTTTACAATGTTTCCCCCTGAAAACAAAGCAACAAGTATCCACAGGGTACATTTCAAATGGTAACAAAATGAACTGTTTTTTGTTTGCATAGTTTGGGTGTATCGCAATGTGTCTCTTTATGGAAACTTTAACATTCTGATAATACACAGACGAGCTCTAATCAGAGAGTCGAAGTCAAATGAGGACATCGTGGGAGAAAATGCAGAAAAACAAATGCAGAGAGATGGATTCTAAATAATATTAATGATTTAGACATTCTTGGCTATACAATAGCATATAAGAGCCAGAAAACAATTCATGCATTGCTCTGACGTTAGTTGGTGTACACCAAACTACAAAAACACTATATATTCCCATCCTGAGTGAATATAAACCATTACTACAACTCCCATCATTGGCTTTTTTCTTCACTTCCTGTCCAAGAGATGTGGCAGAAATTTAAATGACATCCCCCCAAAATGGGGGATGGCATTTGACAGCTGGCACCAAAAATAGAACACAGCAAGGTAGCTATCCTTTTAAGAATGGAAGCTTCCAGACTTTCCATTGCCTGTTGTCCTTCTGAAACTGCCAGTTGCCTAGCTTCCATGCTTATCCAGTGGTTTTAATACTTTTTGAGTCAATAGCCCAGAAGAGATATGTAGATCATGAGTCAGTGTGAGGTCCAGAATCCATATCTGTGTTCTTGTTCCAGGTCAGCGAAAATGATAAAACCACTTTCTCACCACTGATTTAATGCAGCCTTTCTCAACATGGAGGAACCCATGAAATAACTTTCCCTTGTTGCTAATTACCATATCTATAGGTCAGGGTATAATGGCATGAACAGTAATTAGGGATATAAAACTAAATAAAACAATAAGGAATATGGCATACTTAAAGTGCATGTAAATGCATGACGGTAAGAAACCTTGTGTGTAGCACCCCCCCCCCCATCCTTACCTAAACCCCCTCCGATCCATTGATGTTCACAACAGCCTCGACTGTATAGGGACTTGCCCTCCTTATTGGCTGAGACAACAGCTTGAGCAAATCGGGAGCCCAATCACAGCTAGTGAGCCAATGAATAGGGGGGGGGGGGGAGTCGTGGCTCTATGTGTCTTATGGACACATAGAGCGGCTCAGGAGCATGTAGCGGTGCACCCAGGGCAAGCAGCTTTCCCTGGGGGAACTGCTCAATGGGGAGGAGCCAGAGCACCGGTGGAGGACCCTGAAAAGTAGAGGATCGGGGCTGCTGTGTGCAAAACTACAGCCCAGAGCTGGTAAGTAAATCTCCACCCTGTAAAACAACCCATTCATTTTAAAATAGAAATGAAAAGCAGAACATTTGTGTATAGATAAAAAAAATATTATAAACACCTTTTCTTCCTTTTTTGTATAAATGATTACATTTTCTCTGTTCTCAGCTACATAAGAGTTGGAGGAGGAGAAACAGCAGTACACTGATTTTCCCAAGGAAAGTCTGTGCAGGGGGAGGTGTGTCAGGACAAGTCTGATCATTGGAATAGAGCAGGCTGAGTTCCCAGCACAGCTGGAGAACTGACCAGGCTGTGCTCTCATGCCTAGTGTAGTCAGTTTAAATAGGAAAGCAGGGGGACTGGCAGGAACAGCAGGAATTTTACACAAAGGACACAATACAAATAGTATATTTTTTCATACAAGTATATGGTACAACAGGCACATATCAGGAATAAGAAACTTTGGGTTTACATTTTCTTTAAAGTATTTAAAACCCAGGGCTGTTGTATTCAACACAATTATTTTTAGTAAAAATATTATAATGAAACAAAGGAAAAAAATTATAATTGCAGTAAAAGAAATACAGATAGTGATAATTGTAGTGTTCCCTTACATTGGTGGTGTGTGAAAAAGTGCCCCTTTGCATCGGTGGCCAGTGGACCAATTTTCATTGGTGATCATTGGGAGAGGGGTCCCCTTTAGCTTATAGCCAGTGGGAGAAGGACAACTTTTCATTGGTGACCATTGGGAGAGAGATCCCCTTACATTAGTGGTCTGTGGAAAAAGAACCACTTTTCATTGGTGATCACTGGGAGAGGGGTCCCCTGACATTGTTTGGCACTGGGAGAAGGACCAACTTTCATTGGTGGTCTGTGGAGAAGGCACACGTTTTATTGGTTATCATCGGGGTGGAGGTCCCTTGCACTGATGGTCAGAAGGAAGAATGCTTCTTACCTTAAGGGTCCGTGGGAAAAATACCCCCTGCTCTGGTTAAAAAGAGTGCAACTACACTTGCAAAATGCACAGTCTATTTGCCTTTAGTAAACGCACCCCATTGAATGTAAAGCTGTCTATAGATGGATTAAATTCAGCTAATTCAGAAGCGACTGGCTGAATCTCAATCAATATGGCTGTTCCCACTCAACAGAAGTCGGTTGTTAGATCAACTTCTATCGAACAGGACTGGTGGAAAACGTTTGTCAATTAGCCAGCTGCAGCCACTGATCAGTGTATTCTAATGGCAGAGGAATCCCTCTGTATGAATAAAATGGCACAGTGGGGAGGATTCTTTGATACGCCATGCATGTGTGGATGGAGGGATCAGATTTTTTTGTCAATCAGCCCTCTGACTGATAGAAAAAAATTAGGCATCTATGGCCTCATCGCGGCCTGGGCTTGCTGACCTACCATCATTCCAGAGCATCAAACAGAGGACAATGTAGAGGGACTACTTGTAAAGTTGGAGCTGTAGTAGGGAGCAAGAGCTGCATAAGCCGATACCTCCTCTGTAGTGCTGGCTCCTGTCCCATGCGGAGTGATACCAACTGCACTCTATCTCTTATCCCGGCCAGCAGTCTCCAGAGTGGTGCCAGCAGCAGGAAAGAAGAGATCTTCAAGTCAGTGTGAAGAAATACACTGGGCATAATAGTATAGGGTCCCTTTCACACTCATGTGCTGCGGTTCACCCACACCGTGGGTGCAATGCAGTGTACCTGCAGCTTTCCTGCATGTTTGCTGCGCTCAGCCATAGACTTATTTTACGTCCTATGGGTTTGGCGCATTTTCTGAAAGTGCACTGAAATTCTATACAGTTTCAGGGTGATTACAGAGTGGCCCCATTTACCTGAATGGGTCATAATTGGCAGGCGGTAGCGCCCACCAAACGCAACAGGTGTTTTTATTTTTGCTGTGTTATGTGTACATCTTTGACTGCTGCTTCAGCAGCTAAAGGGGGTAGGGGCTGGGGGCAGTTACTTTTTACCTACAGGTAAGCTGTTTATGAGATATTGGGTTTTATTTGGGCAGCACAGTGACTAAATGATTAGCACTTCTGCCTGGCAGTACTATGGTCCCATATATCCCAATCACAGCACCACCTGCCTGGAGTTTGCATGTTCTCCCTGTGCCTGCGTGGGTTTCCTCCGAGTACTCCGGTTTCCTCCCACACTCCAAAGACATGCTGGTAGGTGCATTGGATCCTGTCTAAATTGTCCCTAGTATGTGTATGTATGAATGTGAGTTAGGGACCTTAGATTGTACACCCCTTGAGGGTTAGGGACCGATGTGAATGTACAATATATATGTAAAGCGCTGCGTAAATTGACGGCGCTATATAAGTACATGAAATAAATAAATTTTAAGTTGGCGCATGCGCTCTGAAGGAATGGCATACTTGTGCTGTTCCTTTAGAGTACTGTGCCGTGTTCTGAGACTCCGGAGCGCGGTAGTGATGTCATCAAGGCTCAGCCAGCCAGATGGCCGGAGCTTGTGAACCCGTAAGGAAGACCAGGTCCAGGTAAAGATGGAAGCCTCTACAGCAGTCACAGCGCGCCGCTGGAGGGCTTTGTTTTAAGGTAAGTTTGCATAATGTGCTAGTATGCAATGCATACTAGTACATTATGCCTTTACATTGCAAGGGACTTTTTTTTTTTTTCCTAATGTGGTTTACTACCACTTTAAGGAGATCACCCTCTCTGTTTGTCCTGTTTGCTTCTGGTGACCCATAATTTGAGTGATCAACAAAACAGGAATAGAGGGGTAATCTTTCAGTGGGGAGACTAGTTCTGGTGACCAGAGATTTCCTCCCACTTTCTGTTGCTATGGAAAAGGAAGCGAATGGAGATCTCCTCTATGGGACCCAGATGCCAAAACAAAAGACAGAGGTTATAACCCTACCT
The DNA here is from genome assembly GCF_062004578.1 of Staurois parvus. NCBI lineage: Eukaryota > Metazoa > Chordata > Amphibia > Anura > Ranidae > Staurois > Staurois parvus. Next base: position 16,963,250 of record NW_028317951.1, on the reverse strand, counting down.
TACTCTATCCTTAATATAGCAATGTCTCTATCTCATATCGGGGAATATATAGACATGAACTGAACTTGATGACCAGTGTTCAGCACTACCAGTCTAAACAACAGTGTCATACACACCCAATAATAACAGAGGATGTAATTCATTGTCCTGAAAACCACAAACCCAGAGAAAAAGAAAAGTGATTCAATAAACTGCTGTCAGAACCAAAAATAGAGAATTATTTTGGAAACTAAGTGAAGAAGGAACACATACAATAACAGCTTCTGTCTCAAAAACAAACTCAAAGTAGCTTCATGGAAGGACTCTATTTTTCAGATCTAAATTTAATCAAAGATGGTAAAAATGAATTACATGTACTGAAAACATATTCTACACATAAACAAACTCATTACTGCACATTGCCAACAACAATTATAAATAACCAACTATAAATGTAAGCAACCGTTAATTTAATCAATATTCCTTCAATTTGGTTGGTCCAGACAATGCAATTTTGTAATTGGTTTTTATCCATTGCAAATTTCTCTGTTCTTTAGAACACATTTTTTCACAGTTATGAATTTTATTGTAGTTTATGAAACTGGAAGAAATGTTGATGTAGCATCACAAAAAATTTCATGTTAAGTAATGTGCACGCATCACACTTTCAGGTATTAATTACCACACCCGAAGATCCCCCATACATCAGAGCCATCAACCCCCCCCCCCCCCCCATCTGCTTTTCTCTCCAGACTATGCTAAGATGCTGCCAAAGAAATGAAGCAGGTACGTAAACCCTGGTACTTGTGCAAATCTTGACTGTGTTCACAGATCCGTGACACAAATCTGCCCCTTGTGCAGCCTCGTTTTGTTTTGCTACAAAGTTACAGTGTTGCAGTCTGATCACTGTGGGAGAAGAGACTAAGAAAATGCTTTCTTCTGTCTGCAGCAAACCAATGACAGATCTTCAGTCTAGGCAAAGTCACAAGACTTGAGCTCAAAAGCAAACGTTCAATGACAAAAGCACCTTTATTTTAAATAACTGAATTGTTGTATAATGAGACATGTCTGGAATGTATCCATGTAGACCTGCAATGTTATTAAAGACCCAAAATAATATGCATGTTGTTTGATCTCCTAAATCATACAGCCATTTCATTTGGTGGGGTTTAGTTACTAAAGCCGGAGAGTGCAAAATCCAGCTCACTTCTGCATAGAAACCAATCAGCTTCCAGGTTTTAATTGATTAAACTCAGGTTAGAAGCAAAGTTTGATTGGTTTCTGTGCAGAAGTGAGTCAGATTTTGCACTCTCTTTAGTAAATAAACTCCAGTGTGTCTACCTGATTTAGGATAATTGATAATCACTCAGAGTGGGTTATATGAGCCTATCAGAACTAATATATTGTAAATAATGCTCAGTGAAGTTGTACTTTGAGGGCCCATTTAGATTTATGCATATGCACATGGATGCATTTTTTTGTAGCATTAGGCAAGTGCATTTTCTTTCGAAATGCATTTTCAATGTTTTTTAATAATGAATTTAGAAGGGGTAGATTTAACAGCCATTGGCCAAGGCTTGTTAATGTTTATGTTGTACCACATCAAAATGCATGTTATATTCATTTTGATACGCTCCCATTGATTTCTATGGGCCTTCCACTGCACTAAACTGCAGAAAAAGGGAAATGCAGCACTAAGATGGGAACAGACACTATATTTATTATAAGAAAATTAGATGCATGTATTTTAACATATTACAATGCATGCATTAAACCACAACAGTGTAAACAGGCCCTGCATGTAGCTCTTCATCACTTTACTGTTAGTACCAGCATACATACAAAACATAAGTTCCGAGGAGCAGGGCCCTCCTATCCCTCTTGAATTGTACTGTTGCTGTATTGTCTCCCGTTATATTGTAAAGCGCTCAGCAAACTATTGGTGCTATATAAATCCTGTATAATAATAAGTGCTTGATAAGTCCCACTTTGCACATAAGTTTATCCTGAATAGTACTCAGATGGTAAACATTGTGCTAAGGGTAAATTACAAAATATATTGTCTATTTGGTTTGCTCATACTAGCTTTCCTAAAACTGAATTTACTATTGGCATAGACTCCAGCATACCCATATAAACATATCTAAATACTGTAACAAAATACTGCCTGTGAGCTGGCATGTTCTGAATACCTACCAGCTACAATAATTTATAAACAATAAATCTACTTCTTAAATCAATTTAACATATTCTCTAAAAACATGTAACAAAATATACAACTCCAAAAACATGCTGGTAGGTGAATTGGCTCCTGTCCTTGTATCATGCAGCGGTAAATGACCGCTGCTCAGTTCTCTGGCATTCTCAGAGGATACAGTTCTCCTCTGAATGCCTGTTCATGAAGCGGTGTAGATCGCTTCTAATGAGGAGAGAAGTGATCTACAAACACTTTGAACGCTAGAAAATGGCTGCTGTAACTGTAATCTCGCGAGATTACAGTAAGAGATCGGTGAAACAATGTTTACTAAGCAGTGGTAAATTACCGCTACTTCGTATGAGGTTCCCCTGATTCTCCACCTCTGGGCTGGAGAATCTGGAGGGAGAATTTTCACACAGATTGCACATTCACGCTAGGTTCAGATCTGTGCGGGTGGTGCCGCTGTGAATCCGCAAGAAAATCCGTGCAGCCGCATCACCCGCACAAAGAAATGTGGATCCACGGGCGTGTGCCATTAGTTCTAACAGCACACTGCCTGCACTGGAAAAAGCAAACGTACTGGGAACCAAGGTTCCCGTGCGGGCTGCATTTTCCAAAGAAGTGCAGGGACTTCTTCCCTGCGTGTCACAGGCACGGGAGTCCATTCAAATGAATGGGCTCTCATGCCAATGCAAAACGCAGCCCGCACGGCCGTATATGTGTAAACCTGGGGTCATACACTGGTCCTCTGTGTGCTGAGATGATCAGAAGAACATGTTCTCCGCTGATCATCTCTGTTTCCTAAACCACTAATGATCCGAGATCAGCAACGATCCTCAGGATTGCCACTGATCTGTTTCATAAAAGGACACCTTAATTGGCCCTAGTATGTGTATGTATGAATGTTAGTGAGGGACCTTAGATTATATGCCCCTTGAGGGTTGGGGACTATGTAAAGCGCAGCATAAATTGACGGCGCTATATAAGTACCTGTAATAAATAAATAATAATTTAATGACTCTATACAGACCAGGCATTCTACAGCTAAAAACAGAAAAAAGAATGAGTTGACACAATGCACATAGTGTGAGCTAAGGAACAAATGTGCATACTATAGACAAAGCATGCTTCAAAAAATGTGCAACTAAAACGTTTTGACTAAAGCAATGTTACATTTTGTTTGAGTGTATAATAAAACAAAATCATAGTGACAAATGACACATAAACAGGATATTTTGCTACTATAGGAAGTGCCTTCAGCTGCATCACATAGAAAAAGCAAACATCTTTAGGCTTGCTGAAGCTACACCATTTGATTGTATGAATGACTCTGTAATTTGAAATAACTGTGGGACTGTTTGTCAGCTACATCAAAGGTGGTAGACAAATACGCCATTTACCCTGCATTCCAGCCTCTAGGCGGCGGACCACGGTTGTGTACCTATCGTCTCCTATTTCCACGTCTTGAAATGAGTTTTTCTCTGCTCACATAACTCCTGTCTCTAGAGGAAGATCCCACAATGCATTTATCACCAGGTATTAATGTGCAAAAAGTGTGAATCTGCACAAAGATAACATACAAATGTATGAAAAAAAAGTGTTTAGTAGAGTATTAGATCATGTAATGTATGTATATACAAATTTGTTTATGGATAACATACACAGTTAGATGTTATATATGTCAATACGAAACACTGCAGCGCGCTTGCCCTTCGGATAACTCCAATTTAAAAGTGATCACAGTGGTCCACATGTGTCAATATTCAGAGATTCCTTCTGAAACTATGCCTGTGTTGCCCAACTAAACTCTTCTTTTATTCTTAATACTAGACTAGCAATCAAAGGGAACATCTGCTATGGACAACAGTCAGAGAAAGTTCATTCTTCAGATGCTTTTGTTTAAAGTAGATGTCTACTCACATAGTACTTTGGTTATAAGAAAAATGTATCACATACAAACATACTGCTTTTATGTATCCTAATCTTCCCCTAATCCAGGATGGTTCTTAGATATTCCAGCTGTTGTGGAACCACAGGTCACAGCTTGCAATTTCAGCAGACCAAAATCCACGGGTGTGTCAATAAATCTCTATGCCGGCATTTACCAGTATTTTCATCCATCGATTGACTAGGCTACCATATTTCAGTTTTGGAAGGAACACTAAGTAGTGAGGATGGTGAGCAATCACAGACAGTAATGGTTCTACAGCTGGCTGCATGCAGCTCTTACAGTAAAATAGTAACTTTTTACACAATGTTTCTTTAAAGCCTTAATAGACTTGTGAAAAAGTTCGGCAAAGCTTTCCTGAGAAAAGCTACTTGGGATGATTCACAGCGAAATGGCAGCAGCATGCCTCAATTTCTCCAACGTGCCCCCTGGATCCAGACATTTGCAGTGTCTTTCCAGATAGCTGGAGGCTTCAGATTCTTTGGGGTTTTGTTCTAGGAGGAGCTATGGCTTCACCTGAGTGACATCTGCATGAGCTGTGTGCCAGACAGTACATGCTGCACAAGAGGCTTCCTTCAGTCTCTTCCCTGGGTCTGCCTTAGGGCACACATTTCTGGTGATTGCAAGGAAAACTCTCCTGTTTGTTTTCCCACACATCCCCTCAGAGGTTAATTGGAACTATTGACAGGGAAATGGCTACAAAGGTCACCCTGGCTACTGTATTACCTAATGTATTGCATTGCAAGCTGATAGAAAGGCTTGCAAATTACAATGGACAATGTGATATGACAGCTTACCACCCTCTATAACTAGTAGTAGTTAGTCACATTAATCTGGACTTGTTCTGCGATGATGCTTGGAAGAAGTTCACCACTCATCCAAGTAGATCCCTGAATTCAAATATGTGTCAGGCACTTACCACAGCATTTGTCCTGACAAATTGCACACTGAGAGGATTAAGGTGCAGATGTTGTGTAAATGTTGGGGATTGTTCCTGATACTCATTAGAACCTAGTTATTTGGAAGAGTGGTATAACATCTTCAACACTGTCTTAGAAGTTTCTCACCTATCAAAGTCCTGGTATAGATAGTAGTCACAAGCAACTGGGCTTTTTCTGTAAAGTTGAAGACGTTTTGCACTCATCCAAACAGAGGTGAGACAGTTATTTGCATGAGCAGTGAAATGTCTTCATTGTTGTCTTTGAAGGTTCTCCTTTGTCCAAGTCTAAGTATACCAAGTCTTGGGGTAAATGAGAACCTTCAAAGTTTTAACTGGTCATTTCCAAGGAGTGCTTAGAACGTACCCCCGCATCTGTCATGACAAATTCCATGGTGATTAGATTAAGGTGGCCAGGTTACCGGGTGGCTATAAATGTTGGAGAAAGTTCCTGATACTCATTAGAACTTAGGAAGTTACTTAGATAAGCTGCAAAAAATCTTCAACTTTATCTTTGAAAGTTCTTATTAATTCAAGTCTTGGTACAGTAGTCACATTCAACTGGGCTTTTTCTATGTACTGAAGTTTTGCGCTCATCCAATATGACCTGAGGAAGCTACTTGGATAAGCAACAAACCGTCTTCAACATAGTCTTTAAAGGTTCTCACGTGCCCCAGTCTTGGTATATAGTCACATTCAACTGGGATTTTTCTGTAAACTAAAAAAATTTCACACTCATCCTACCTGGCCTGAAGAAGCTACCTGGGTAAGCAAAAAAACATATTCAACAAAGTCTTTGAAGTTTCTCATATGTCCAAGTCTTGGTATAAACAGTAGTCACATTCAACTGGGATTTTTCTGTAAACTAAAGAAGTTTCACACTCATCCTACCTGACCTGAGGAAGCTACTTGGGTAAGCAACAAACCATCTTCAAGATAGTCTTTGAAGGTTCTCATATGTCCAAGTCTTGGTATAAACAGTTGTAACATTCAACTGGGATTTTTCTGTAAACTAAAAAAAGTTTCACACTCATCCTACCTGACCTGAGGAAGCTACTTGGGTAAGCAACAAACCATCTTCAAGATAGTCTTTGAAGGTTCTCCTGTGTCCAAGTCTTGGTATAAACAGTTGTAACATTCAACTGGGATTTTTCTGTAAACTAAAGAAGTTTCACATTCATCCAAACTGACCTGAGGAAGCTACTTGGGTAAGCAAAAACATCTTCAACATTGTCTTTGAAGGTTCTCATATGTCCAACTCTTGGTATGAACTCAACTGGTCTTTTTCTGTAAACTGAAGTTGCGCACTCATCCAACTCGAGCTGAGTAAGCGTATTGGATAAGCAGCAAACCATCTTCAACATTATCTTTGTAGGTTCTCAGGTGCCCAAGTCTTGGAATAAACGGTATTAACAATCAGCTGGGCTTTTTCTGTAAAGTTGAAGACATCTCGCACTCATCCAAGCTCAAAAAGCAATTTGGTTGAGTGGCTCAACATCTTCAATAAGTGTGGTTAAATGTGACCAAATATAACTACCTACACCATGGCCTGGATAAAGGGAATCCTTCGCAGACACTTAGCAGCCACTGTTTACAAACAATCAGGACCAATGTTGAGCTGACACATGCTCAGAACAAGTTGTCCCCTCGGGGTCCAGCTATGATCAGATCATCCTGCTGGGCAGTGCTGGGACTTCTGAGGACTGCAATCCCAGGGCTAACAAGTGGCAGTAAATGCAGTGAAATGCTCAGCCCGGGGTGTGCGCCGAGCACAGGGAGACTTGGCAGGGAGCAGACAATCAGTGATCCACAGCCAAATGGAAGGCTGCAGAAAGATGCACGGATCTAGCAGACGGAGAGCCTTCCTGGAATGCTAGGGTATGATGGAGGCAGCCTCCCTCCTCGTACAGCTCACAGCACACAGGCGATCAGCACCACTTCCATGGCACCCATCAGACACATCCAGCCAACCCAACATCTGGGACACAGCGAGGTGACAACCCGGCCAGGAATTTCCTCTGTGCCCTGGGAGAATGGGGAGGGGGTGTCACTGAGGCAGACCATCCACAGAGAGTGGGGGGATCCCAGATGCTGAGCCCACACATCCACTCAAAGTTTTCACTCTGGCATAGGACCCCCCATCCCCCCAGTGCCAGGCGGTGCCAGGAGAGTCAGCCTAGCGGCTCCGAGCACTGCTCAGCTGGAACTTTTCTTTTATTGATGCCTGCCTACTCCTGTCTCCTCATCCAGACAAGCAGACACAGGGGGCACGCAGCACTCCGGGGACACAGAAGCGCGCAGGAGGGGTTCCGTTACCTTATGTATCGCTGAAATGGGGGGGTTTGGATAGCAGGTCGCTCGACGTGTGCAGCTACTCCAGTAAATCCCTGCCAGCATGAAACCTATGAGAGGCAATGGAACGGGCCTCCCGAGCTCTGCCTGCTCAAGGCACGGCCTCCAAGGCGACGCCACGCCTCCTGCGCGCCATTGGCTGAGCGGCTGGGCATAGGAGCACAAGCCGCTGCAGCCGAAGCCCCGCCCCTAGTGGACGAGCGATGATACCGAAGAGCCGAGGTGAATCAGGCTAATACAGGCGAGCTAAGGCCCCGCCCCAGTGGACGAGCTTTAGTACTGGAGATCCAAAAGCACCGCCCCTTTCGACGAAAGATGCTACAGGAGCTCTATAGGCTCCGCCCCTCTGTACGAGAGGCTATATGGGAGACTCAAAGCCCCGCCTCTTAAGAATGAGAGATGCTACAGGGGAGCCAAGGCCCCGCCCTTTTGTAAGAGAGGCGATTCAAGACATTCGAAGGCCCTCCCCCTGTGAATGAGAGATGGTACAGAAGAGTCGAAGCTCCACCCCCTGTGGAGGAGAGATGGTACGGAAGAGCCGAAGCTCCACCCCCTGTCGAGGAGTGATGCTACAAGAGCGGTGCTCTGCAGGGGTATGTCCTCAAAGTGCAGATCATGGCAAAGATTTCTTTCAATTTCTTACCTAGATGTTACTTTGTACTCTGTGGAAAGGGTCAGGGCTGTAGATGTTTTCTTTTTCTTAGGGGAGGTTCAGCACTCTCCATTTCTATGACTGTCCATACATGGTTTTTCTCTGTTGGGCCAGGAGACAGCAAAAAAAAAAAAGCATGTGCCTCCATCAATGACCGTCTTTATTATTGATTGGACCCTGGGCAAACATTTTTCGGGGGCCCCCTAGCCTCCACCCTACCCCCCTGCCCCCCACTCTGAGACTAAATAGCAGCTAGACTCAAAATCAGTTTACTGCAGCAGATCAAGCAGCAATTGGTTGCCAGAGATTACAGCAAATCATTACTACTCACTGATTCCTAGAGGTTACAGCATGCATTACGGCTCACTGATCAGTTGCTAGAGCTTACAATACATCATTATCTGATTGGTTGTTAGAGGTTACTGCATATCATTACTGCTCACTGATTAATTGCTAGAGAGTACTGCACATCCTTACCGCTCACCCATTGGTTATTAGAGGTTACTGCACATAATTACCACTCACTGATTGGTTGCTAGAGGTTACTGCACATCATTACTGCAAACTGATTAATTACTAGAGGGTTCTGCACATCCTTACCGCTCACCCATTGGTTATTAGAGGTTACTGCACATCATTACCACTCACTGGTTGCTAGAGGTTACTGCACATATTTACTGCAAACTGATTGGTTGCTAGAGGTTACTGCACATCATTACAGCTCACTGATTGGTTGCTAGAGGTTACAGCACACAATCTTCTCCCTTCCTGCACACCACAGACTGCGGAGGGGACAAAACCCACCAATAGACAGAAAATTCTAAAACTTGTTATTAGCAATGAGCATAGTAGAGAATACACAACTATGAAGGTTGACTGAGTGCAGGTAGGAACAGAGCCCAATGTGAAGAGCATCTCCGAGGATGGGCTTCTAGGGTACTTAAAGAGTGCAGGGTTTAAGGGGGCACTACGTACAGACTGCAGGGTTGAGCGGTGCACTTTGTACGAAGTGCAGGGTTGAGGGGTGTGCTGTGTACAGAGTTCAGGGTTGCGCTGTGTATGGACTTCAAGGTTGCGCTGCGCATGTAGTGCAGGATTGAGGGGTGTGCTATATATGCAGTGCAGGGTTGAGGGGTGCATTGTGTATGAAGTGCAGGATTGAGGGGTGCGCTATATATGAAGTGCAGGGTTGAGGGGTGCGCTATATATGAAGTGCAGGGTTGAGGGGTGCGCTATGTATGGAGTGCAGGTTTGAGGGGCGCTCTATGTATGGAGTGCAGGGTTGAGGGGTAAGCTGTATATGGAGTTCAAGGTTACACTGTGTATGGAGTGCAGGATTGAGGAGTGCGCAGTGTACGGAGTGCAGGATTGAGGGGTGCCCTGTGTATGGAGTAAAGGGTTGAGGGGTGCGCCATGTACAGAGTGCAGGGTTGAGGGGTGCACTGTATACGGAGTGCAGGGCTGAGGGGTGCACTATGTACGGAGTGCGGGGTGCACTGTGTACGGAGTTCGGGTTACAATGTGTATGAAGTGCAGGGTTGAGGGGTGCACTGTGTAGGGAGTGCAGGATTGACAGGCGCACTGTGTACAGAGTGCAGGGTTGAGGGGTGTGCTGTGTACCTTCAAAGTCTCTTCCACCCCCCCAAGTACAAAGCTCTCTTCCTAACAGATTTCATTTCAGAGCTTACCCACCGAAAACACACACGGACAGAGACACACACACACTCAGAAACACACATACACACACACACACACACACACACACACACACACACACACACACACACACACATATACACACAGACATAGACACAAATAGACACACACACACTCAGACACATACACACACTCACTCAGACACACACACATACACTCAGAAACACATATACACACTCACCAAGACACATACACACACTCAGACACACACACAGATACACAAACACACTCAGACACACACAGATAAACAGAAACACATATACACACTCACCAAGACACATACACACACTCAGACACACACACAGATACACAAACACACTCAGACACACACAGATAAACACACACACACACATGCTCAGACACATAGACACACAAACAAAATATTCACAGTGGGGCTGCAGAGGAATACTTACAGTATGTCCATGTAGGCTGCCAGTGAGGATTAGCTTCTGCCTGTGTGGAGTCCCTACCCCTCCCTTCTCTGCTCTCCTAGGGAGTTTGATGTGTAGAGCAGGAAGGGTTCTGAGCGGGCACAGGGAGAGCTCCTCACAAGTTGTCATGTGTAAATACAGAAGTGAGCAGTGCAGGAGGTGGCGGAAGGCTGAAAAATAAATGGCGGGCAGCGTGGGCTCAAGGGGCAGCTGCTTTGGGCCCCACAACAATGACTGGGCCCTAGGCAGCTGCCCCTTTTGCCCCACGTTAAAGTTGGCCCTGCCTCCATCCACACAAAGGGGGTGAATGGAGGAAGAATCCCCCTGAAGGGACACTGCTGAACAGGATAAATTTTGATTAGTATAGCCATGCACGCTCCCAGCACATTTACTGGGACCTCATGGAAAGGTCCTGATTGCTACTTGCCGTCCGTAGCTTTCCAATCATGTGACCACTGTGACAGCCAATCATGGTGGTCACATAACCCTTAGCGCCTCCCACAACCCTCTCTGCACCCAAGGGTAGCAGCCTCATGCTGGCACCCGTTCTGGGTACTCTCCATCCCAATATACATACCCTATAGTTTATTCCACCTATCCCAGAGGACCAGAGGAATCCGAACCATACACATACCCCATACCCCTGATCACCCCCCCCACACAAACACACACACACACACACACACACACACACACACACACACACACACATATCACCAACCTGATTGCACACACCCACATACCACCAACCTGCTCCCCCCCCATATACAGCCAACCTGAACATACCTCCCCCCACATACCACCAACCTGCTCACCCCCCCCCCCGTATACTGCCAGCCTAAATATACCTCCCCCCACATACCACCAAATTGATCTCACTCCCCCCACATACCGCCAACCTGATCGCACCCCCTCCCCATACCGCCAACTTGATCGCACTCCCCCTCACACACCGACAACCTGATAGCACCCACCCCTTACCACCAACCTGATCGGACCCCCCCACATACCACCAACTTGATAACCCCCCCCCCCCACATACCACCTACCTGATCACAACTCCACCCCGCATACTGCCAACCTGTCCACACTCCCCCCCTAATCACACCCCAGGATCCCTCCATTCTGATCATACCCCTCATCCTGATCACCCACCCCTCCAAATACCCCTCTCCCTATCACACACACCTTGGGTTTACCAATCCCCCCAGGTCTCACCAGTCCTGCAGCTCTTCTAGTGTCTGGCATTCTGAGCCAGGATGATTAGCCATGTATCAGATCTACCTGATTACAACCCCCCCCCCCCCTCACATACTGCCAACACCTGACCACACTCCCCCCGATCACACTCCCGGATGCCTCCATTCTGATCATACCTCCCATCCTGATCACCCACCCCTCCAGATACCCCTCTCCCATCACACACACCTTGGGTTTACCAATCCCCCCAGGTCTCACCAGTCCTGCAGCTCTTCTAGTGTCTGGCATTCTGAGCCAGGATGATTAGCCATGTATCAGATCTACCTGATCACAACCCCCCCATCTCCCCACATACTGCCAACCTGACCACACTCCCCCCGATCACACTCCCGGATGCCTCCATTCTGATCATACCTCCCATCCTGATCACCCACCCCTCCAAATACCCCTCTCCCCATCACACACACCTTGGGTTTACCAATCCCCCCAGGTCTCACCAGTCCTGCAGCTCCTCTAGTGTCTGGCATTCTGAGCCAGGATGATTAGCCATGTATCAGGCTGTCAGGAGAAGATCTCTACCAGGATCACAGGTGGCAGCTGCAACAAAATGCCAGGAACCTCCTCCTCCACCCCGCATGTCCAGGTGCACATTGCCATACCTGAGCTTGCCTGACAGCAGGACCCTGCCCCTCCCTGCATGCGCCTGGGATCCACCCACCACTCTGTCCTCTGCATCTTCAGATCCATTCTGACAGCGGGGTAAGCTCACCGCCTCGCTGAGTCTCAGTGAGCTCTCCTGCTCTCCCAGAAGCTTACTAAACAGCAGGCAAACTAAACCTTCCATGCTGCGCACTCTCTCCTACCAGGTGCAGCATGGAAGGTTTAGTTTGCCTGCTGGGGGGACAAGTATTTTAAAAATCTGAATCCCTAGCAGGCGGCTGGGGCTCTGGGTTTTACTGCACTTCTGCCGGGGGGGGGCAGAGCCCCCCCCTTGAAAAATGCCACCCAAGGCAAATGCCTTGTTTGCCTCACGGTAAACATGCCATTGTTTCTTAACCAGTGAGGAGAGAGAGACCCAGGACAGCCAAGGCTCTCATGCACATCCCTAGATTAAGAGGGTACTCAGGTCAGTGTTATCGGGGGCTGGGGGGGAGCAGCACACAGAAGGTTTTTTAGCTTCATGCATACAATGCATGAAGGTAAAAAATCTTCAGCCTTTACAACCACTTTAATGCATTCTCCACATTAAAGGATAAGTTCATCTTTTGAAAAAAAATACATGTACATTTTTTGCAGGTACAAAATGTGCTTTTTACATTTTTTTTTTCTAAGGTGCCCACAGAGGATTGCACTCGCAAAGCATTGGCAGGGGTCACCACTGGAGAGACAGATCACAGGGATCACCACTAGCAGGACAGAGGACAGGGGTCACACCACAGGGTAGGCAGTGGACAGGGATCACCACTAGAGAGTGAAAGGACAGGGATAACTACTGGAGAGGCAAATGACAGAGATCATTACTAGAGAATGAGAAGACAGGGATCATTGCTGGAGAGGCAAGGGACAGAGATCACTACTAGAGAGGATAGGGAACACTGCTGGAGAGGCAAAGGACAGAGATCACCACTAAAGAGAAAGAGGACAGGGATCACCACTGGAGAGAGAGAGAACAGGAATCAAAGCTGGAGGGGCAGAGGACAGGGATCACCATTGGCAGGGGTTACCACTGGAGAGAAAGATGACAGGGACCACTGTTGGAGAAGCAGAGGACAAGGATCACCATTGGCAGGACAGAGGACAGGGGTCACCACTGGCAGGACAGAGGACAGGGGTCACAACAGAAGTGGCAGAGGGAAGGAATCACCACTGGCAGGGAAGAGGACAGGTATCACTACTGTTGAGGCGCAGGGCTGAGATCACCACTAGAGAGAGAGGACAGCAATCACCCCTGGAGAGGCAGAGGACAAGGATCACCGCTGGCAGGGCACTTGGCTGAGCTCCTGTCCCATCTCAGAACTGTGCACAACTCCTCCTCCCCCACCTAAACAGAACTGAAATCACATTCCTTTCACACAGTCAGTCAGCCACAATCTTCACAGTGTATATCTGATTGAGAGAGTGAAGTTCTGCTAATGCTAGCAGCATAAGGATTACAAATTGTTAATGTTGATTGAGAGAGTGAAGATCTGTTTTTAGCTACATTTTAGGAAATTTTTAAAATATAAAGTTACACTACAAATAAAATAGATGACACATGAAATCTGACAATGTTGGTGTACAATGGTCCAAGTCATGTAACTTGTATTACCAATGAATTATTGTGTTCATCACCATATATTTGAGCTATGAATAAATTTTCCTGTGTTTCTGTGTTCATAGATGAAAGAATTAATGACCATACTGGACAGAGGTGGTCAATAACACCAAGTTGTGGGCCAATCCGGCTTCTCGTGGCTAGCTTCCGGTTTCCTCCCAGGACCTTAGTGACGTCAGTTCTGGTGCACCGCAGCATCTGCTCTTGATAGACCATCTTCATATCCAGGTGAATGGTCCTTTGTACCCTTTAGCAACTAGGATTTTTTGCCCATCGTTCCATTCAGGATCGGCAAATTTTCCACCACAGCCACTGAGTCCGGTAATTTGGTACCACTTACCCTGCACTTTTCTTTTTTTAATATCGTCTTAATGGAGTGAAATAAACCTTATGGAAATACAGTGATAAAGACTCCTGTGCTTACTATGTGCTAAAAGATAAAATATAAAATAAAATAAACGTGTCTATTAGTGACTGCCACTACATGTGCTGCTGCTAACTGTGTTCCCACAATGCAATGTAAATATTAGCAGTGTGTGATGTAGCGCTTCTGGCAGGAAATTGTAAATGATGAAAGTATAAAACATCAATCCATCAAATGCTAAACAGCCATAGTGAATAAACTCATAACAATGTGCTTGATAATAAAAAATATTTAAATAAATATATGAAGTGTATATAAATAAATATATAAAGTTCAGTCAATTCCAGAAAATGTGTTATCTAACACCATATAATATTGATTCGTGCTTCACATGAATTTCATACATTATAGTGCCACCTCAGTGCTCTCAGAACTCTCACCTCTCATGAGTATTGTACTGCGTGTATGTTAAAATATCTCCATTGTTGGTCTCTATCTCCTCCAACCACTAGGTACTGTCCACTCCTCTCCTTTAGTGGATATTAGGATAGCTTTAAGGATTCCACCATTTAAGATGATAATAGTTACCTCGCCCAAAAGAAAATACGCCTCATATAGTGTAGTAAGTAGATAAAACTTCCATCATTTAATAAAATATTGCACAATGAACGAGCACAATATCAATCGCCAGATCGTCACAGCGTACACTCTTAAGAAGAAAACATCCTGGTGCAGCATTGGCCAGAGTTGATGTCACATATGAACATCCAAATGATCAGTAAGACTGTATGGACCAAACGCTCACCAAGAGCAGAATGGAGGTACAGTGGTGCAAAAAAGTATTTTGTCAGCCACCAATTGTGCAAGTTCTCCCACTTAAAAAGATGAGAGAGGCCTGTAATTGGCATCTTAGGTAGACCTCAACTATGAGAGACAAAATGAGAAAAAAAACCCAGACAATCACATTGGCTGATTTGGAAAGAATTTATTTGCAAATTATGGTGGAAACTAAGTATTTGGTCAATATCAAAAGTTCATCGCAATACTTTGTTATATATCCTTTGTTGGCAATGACAGAGGTCAAACGTTTCCTGTAAGTCTTCACAAGGTTGGCACACACTGTTGCTGGTATGTTGGCCCATTCCTCCATGCAGATCTCCTCTAGAGCAGTGATGTTTTGGGGCTGTCGCTGGGCAACACGGACTTTCAACTCCCTCCAAAGGTTTTCTATGGGGTTGAGATCTGGAGACTGGCTAGGCCACTCCAGGACCTTGAAATGCTTCTTACGAAGCCACTCCTTCATTGCCCGGGTGCTATGTTTGGGATCATTGTCATGTTGGAAGACCCAGCCACGTTTCATCTTCAATGCCCTTGCTGATGGAAGGAGGTTTGCACTCAAAATCTCATGATACATGGCCCCATTCATTCTGTCCTGTACATGGATCAGTCGCCCTGGTCCTTTTGCGGAGAAACAGCCCCAAAGCATGATGTTGCCACCCCCATGCTTCACAGTAGGTATGGTGTTCTTTGGATGCAACCCAGCATTCTCTCTCCTCCAAACACGACAAGTTGTGTTTCTACCAAAAAGTTCTATTTTGGTTTCATCTGACCATATGACATTCTCCCAATCCTCTTCTGGATCATCCAAATGCTCTCTAGCAAACTTCAGACGGGCCCGGACATGTACTGGCTTAAGCAGGGGGACACATCTGGCACTGCAGGATCTGAGTCCCTGGCGGCATAGTGTGTTACTGATGGTAGCCTTTGTTACGTTGGTCCCAGCTCTCTGCAGGTCATTCACTAGGTCCCCCCATGTGGTCCTGGGATTTTTGCTCACCGTTCTTGTGATCATTTTGACCCCACGTGGTGAGATCTTGCGTGGAGCCCCAGATCGAGGGAGAATATAAGTGGTCTTGTATGTCTTCCATTTTCTAATTATTGCTCCCACAGTTGATTTGTTCACACCAAGCTGCTTGCCTATTGCAGATTCAGTCTTCCCAGCCTGGTGCAGGTCTACAATTTTGTTTCTGGTGTCCTTCGACAGCTCTTTGGTCTTCACCATAGTGGAGTTTGGAGTGTGATTGTTTGAGGTTGTGGACAGGTGTCTTTTATACTGATAACAAGTTCAAACAGGTGCCATTGATACTGGTAATGAGTGCAGGACAGAGGAGCCTCTTAAACAGGAAGGTACAGGTCTGTGAGAGCCAGAAATCTTGCTTGTTTGTAGGTGATCAAATACTTATTTTCCACCATAATTTGCAAATAAATTCTTTCCAAATCAGCCAATGTGATTGTCTGGATTTTTTTTCTCATTTTGTCTCTCATAGTTGAGGTCTACCTATGATGCCAATTACAGGCCTCTCTCATCTTTTTAAGTGGGAGAACTTGCACAATTGGTGGCTGACTAAATACTTTTTTGCCCCACTGTATATAGTGTAGTATTTAATAAAATGTTAAAAGGAAGCAGGATAAAACAAACAAACAGTGTCCAGAACTTACAACTATAGCCTCATCACACAGGTGGTGATGACGTCAACACTTTAACTGCATCCAACGCATTTCACACTCTAGCACCTGTTTTTACCCCTGAAGATGCGCTAGAGTGTGAAACGCATTTGGTGAAGTTTTAGTTCTGGACGTTGTTTTTCTGTTTTATCCTGCTCGCTTATAAGAGTGTTTTGTTCTTAAGAGTTTTTGCTGTGGAGATCTGGTAATTGATATTGTGCCCGTTTGCTGTTCACATGATGTACAGCCATTTGGTCTGCTGAGTGCATTGGACTTGTGGTGGTGCGACACATGGAGATTCATATTTAGTTTTAATTTGGTTCACTTTATTCACTTTTTCTATATACAATTTACTACACTACATATGCTATTTTACCTTTGGGGTGCATTTGTCCCCCTGCTTCTAGTCTTGCTATTTACTTACTACTTCTGTTGAGGGACTAATCTGGTGGTTGCCATATCCAAAGAGCCATTTCCTTTAAGGAGTCATTCTGAAGAATTTCATCTACTGGGAAGGATGTGTTTAAGCTCAATTTGCTGCTTATAATTTGTGCAGCAACTCTCTCTGGTAAGTGCGTTTGGGTGGGACTCACTGAAGACTTTTTGGTGGAGAATTTGATGAAAACTGATATTTCACTGAAGATTATTTATCACTAGATGAACTGTTACTAGCAGAGTATCTTCATTGGATGAACTCCTTGTATATGTATGCTTATGTTATGACACTTGTTTATGTATTTTGAGCACTGCACTTTTTTTTCTTTTAATTTTATCACGAGGAATTATGCCCTACTGTTGGTGTCAGTGAGAGGAATAATGGCTCATATCATTAGGAGGAATAGTGCCCAAGGACCAGATAAAAGCTAGCAAAGGGCCACATCTGGCCCCCACGCCACAGTTTGGAGACCAGTGGACTAAAGCAATCAAAAAGCACTCACTTTAAACAGTACGTAGCATAGTGAGGACTTTGCTTTGGTCCCTTCTCACTATAACCTGGCTATGCTGCCTCATTGAGTCCTTATTCCCACTCCATAGTATCCATAATTTCCATACACTGCATTGATAATGTCCAAAAAGACTGAAACAGCTGTATTTAGTTTGGAATGAATGACTGTTTAATATTAGGCGATATTTGCACTGTACTGTATACCAGCAGTTCTAGATGTATATGTGGCAAATGGGGTGTAAAGAAATTATTTGCATGGCTTCATCCACTGCCCTGAAATGAGGAATAATTATCTTATTTTTTGGGATATGTGATGGAAAAAGACATGTGAATACCCTCTGTTATAAGAAGGCTTTATTGTA
Organism: Staurois parvus; assembly: GCF_062004578.1. NCBI lineage: Eukaryota > Metazoa > Chordata > Amphibia > Anura > Ranidae > Staurois > Staurois parvus. Next base: position 16,945,347 of record NW_028317951.1, on the reverse strand, counting down.
CTACACACTGATTAGAGTGAGGGCTTTTCAATTGCTTTAGTCCCTTTTGATCATAACCTGTATGGTTACACTGTCCCATATATTGCTAAAGTAGGTCAACTTATAAAAAGAAAGGAAAACAGAGAACAAATCAACAATTAGAATTTTCATGGTTTGTGAGTGCATTACATAATTATTGAAGTTGCACAAATTTATTCACTGTGTTTATCCTATTTTCAGTGGACCCTGGGAACCAGCAAGATCTTCCCTAGTTTACCAAGTGGTGTATTTATATGTATACATTATAGAGCGTATTTCTTCTTAATGAACGACTTCTCAATAAAGCTTCTTCATCGTGGACTGTCTGTTTTATTAAACTCCATGACAACGGCTGCTGATGGAGGTGTCTATGAGAGTCAGTTTTTCATGAAACATTTCCTGCGGGTGGATGGGGAATTTGAGTCATAAAAAGCAAACAGAGGGTCAAGAAATACAGGGGTGTGAGTGATGGAGCATACTATACATACCTGATGATATCCTTCCAGAAGTCAAAAATGTGAAGGCATGATCATAGACAATGGGCTAAAATTGCCCAGGGATCTTTACATTTAATACCATTAAGCTGACCTTACATGGATTCAAATTTGGCCGGTTCAGCATGAATCCACGTATGGCCACTATGGTTGTACAGAAGTCGATCTACCAACTGACTTATGTTTAACAACCCTGTCAGATTTTTCTATAGGCTGCAACACTGATAAGTGTATTCTGAAAGCAGGGAAGTCTCCCAGAGGTCAGAATACAATAGCTCAGTAGGGAGAATTGCCCCATCCACATAAAATATGAGAATGGGGGAATCAAGTCAGTTGTCTGAATTTATTCTCTCTTAGAAAAGGAGATTAAGGGGGGATATGATCAACATGTATAAATATATCAGTGGTTCATATAGTGAACTCTGTGTAGAGTTATTCACCCTGAGGTCATCACAGAGGACAAGGAGGCACTCTTTACATCTGGAGGAAAAGAAATTTAATCTCCAAACACGGAAAGGTTTCTTCACAGAAAGAGCTGTGTAAATGTGGAGTAGACTCCCTCAACAGTTGGTTCTGGCCAGCTCAGTGGATTGCTTTAAAAAAGGCCTGGATTCTTTCTTAGATACACAGAATATAATTAGTTACTAACATTTATAGGTAAAGTTGATCCAGGGAATATCCGATTGCCTCTCTGGGGATCAGAAAGGAATTTTCTCCCCTGCAGGAGCAAATTGGACCATGCTTTGCTGGGTTTTTTTTGCCTTCCTCTGGATCAACTGTGGGTGTAGATTGTAACTTTTTTTTTTTTCTATGGTTGAACTGGATGGACTTTTGTCTTTTTTCAGCCAGACTAACTATGTAACTATGTCTTTTGTTCAACCCGCTATGGGTTGCCTTAGTGATTTATTCATTATTTGTGTGCTGCATTAAACTTATGTGCTGTGGTGTGCAAAGTACTTTTTGCAGTGCAACAGGCTGCGGTGGAAACCAGTGCATTCCAACACCATTGTGTAAATAGAACTTGATGAAATTATACAAATGAGATTTTAACAAAGTTCTAAGAACAAAAAAAAAGAAAACAGTGTGATGCTTTGGGATCGGTTCTTCAGCACTGTGTCCTCCAAAGGGCACACCAGCAGCTGTGCATTCGGTATAGCTCATGGGGTGAATCAGTCTCAGCCTTTTACCAATACAGCAGTATTCAGACTGTAAGCCGAAGGGGCAGGACTGGAAATCAATCAGGTATTGACAAGCAATACACTGACAGGAGGGGAAAAAAATAACAAAGGAATCAGTCTGTTGCTATTATTTTACTGTCCATTCAACAGGCTTAGCTATCCAACAAAAGCAACAGAGACAAGGTTTGAGACAAACTAGAACACAACCAGGGTTACTTACAATGGCCACTATTTTATTATCTAGTTAAAGTATTTTTTTCTTTTAGGCTCCTCCAGACCAAGTAATGCAGGAAAAGTGGGTCTTTTCATCCAGTCACCGCACCTACAATATGCGCCCCTGGATGTCTGAGGTTGTGTGCTGAAAACACGCTCCTAGCATGCTGAATGAGCTGTCTCTGACATGGATGCTGAATAGGAACCATCAGGATGGGAGGACGATCCCCGCATTAAAGCCCATTTAAAGAGCCATGAGGATGCGGGAGTTACAGAATTGCATCCCTCCCATCCATACTTATTTCATGTAAAATCCATAGGATATAGAAAAATCCAAGCTGACACCATCAGCTAATGCAGACATTGTACTGTACCTGGACATTTGATTTACTTCTCAGCACATTGTTTTCTGTTTTCATTTTTTGTTTGAGGAGTCCACTGATTTCAGGCCATAACTCCAGTCCAGCTTGGTGTTGCCCTATCCTCCCAGATTCAGTCTACCATCTTCAATAAGGGCACATCAGTAGTCAGGTCTTGTGCTCTTGAATCTCTTTAGACTATGTCATTGTGGCAGAGTTCTAAGAGGGATGTTGAGGTCTTATTGTATGCCAGTGTACACAGTGTCAATATACTTATAATATGAATGACAAAGTAACATTGAGTTAAATAATAAACAACATACAAGGAGTAGAGAGATGACCTTAGCAGTCTGTTGCTTCTCCTTTACTGTCTATCAACTTGGCCACATTCCTAGAGACGCTGTCATCCATTGATTAAGGAGAAAAGTGATAGTGCCTTTTGATAGCCACCGTGTCAAAAGGTATAGTTAATGATCTCTGCTCCCTTGCCATTTGCTCGCTGCAGAAGTACATCCTGAGAAAGCTCCATTTTTTTATAATGTTGAAGCTTACCCAGGTGGATGATGCCCCTCAACAACTGCTTCCCTGGATCTAGAAGCCCTGCTCCATTTACCACATGCCTATCGGGCACTTTTACCCGTTTCCTGCACCAACCAATTTTCAGCTTTCAGCACTGTCACACTTTGAATGGCAATCCGCGGTCATGCAACACTGTACCCATATGAAATTTGTATAGTTTTTTTCACATAAACAGAGCTATCTTTTGGTGGTATTTACTCACCACTGAGTGTTTTACTTTTTGCTAAACAACCTAAAAAAAACCCCAGAATTTTGGGGAAAAAAAGTTTTTCTTAGTTTCTATTATAAAATTTTGCAAACAGGTAATTTTTATACTTCACTGATGTGCGTTGATGATGCTGCATTGATGGGCACTGATAGCTAGCAGTGATGAGCACTGACGAGGCACTGATAGGCTGCATTGATGAGGTGGCACTGGTGGGCATTGATGAGAAGGTACTGATGAGGCTGCACTGACATATGGCACTGATGGGCACTGATAGGTGGCAATGATGGGTACTGACAGGCAACACTGAAAGGCACTGATAGGCAGCACTGACTGGTGGCACTAATAGGTGGCACTGACTGGCTGCACTGATGGGCACAGATTGGCAGCACTGACGGGTACAGTTTGGCAGCACTGATGGACACAGATTGGAAGCACTGATGTGCACAGATTGGCAGTACTACTGGGCACAGATTAGCAGGACTGATGGGTACTGATTGGGCACTGATATTCAGGGAACTGATAATCAGTGTCCTGATTATCAGTGTAGATATCTCTGATCACACTTGCTGGTTATTAGCAGTATGTGACAGCGTGAGGAAAGTACAGCTGATAACTGGCAGGTGTGTTTACATCGTGATCAGCTGTGATTGGACACAGCTGATCACGTTGTAAAAGGCCACTGTGATTGGCCCTTTACCATCTCATGTGATCCAAAGGATGCAGCAATCACAGATCACTGGGTGCACGCCACTGGGGGCATGGGACTCGGTTCTAGGAGGATGTCATATGACACCCTTCCAAAACTGGATGACTGTACTGTAGCCTTCATTCGGCTATAGCATGGTCAACAAGTTGTTAAAGCAACAGATCGAGGTCTCCACTGGGGCAGAGAGGTGGAGAAGAACTGCACATCAGTATGTATACCTTTCTGGGGGGGGCTACAGGGAGGCACTTTTTGGCCAGGAGTATCTTTAAACTGGCCATAAATGCTAATGTGCATACCTGTATAAAGCCATCCATAGACGGTTCGAATTTCGCTGGTACAGCAGGCACCCGCTGAGATATGAACTATGCATGGGCTGGCTGAATCAATTGATCAACTTGGGTACAACCAGCTTTGTCGTATTTTACATGTGCTAGCTGCTAGCAGTAATCACTGTGTTCTCCTGGTGGGGATGGCTCCCTGCGCCCCCTTGCTGGGAGAACACAATGGCTCCACAGGAAGGGTTCCCTTCACTGGCTGTGTTGATGGGGGAATCAAGTGATGTAGAATGCATAGCAAGTGTTAACCCTTAATACTTCTCAGTTAAAGAAACAAATGTGTCAGCACCAAAAAAGATGCAGAGCATGTGTCCATCAAATCATCAGAAGAGTCTCACTACTGCATCAAGTACCTCTAAGATTCAGATTTCTTAGTTTGTGTACCACTCACAATTGTTAGACTAAAAAGTTTAATTTTTTTGTAAGAAAATGTGGCTGTCTACTCAAAGACCAATGAATGTCTTAGTTAAATATACTGCCGTTAGCATGTTCTTTTCAATAAACGGTAAAATAATTAACTAGCAAAACGTATTCCCTTTTTTAAAAATAATCTAGAAAGGTTATTTTAATGAAGTTGTATTAATTCTTTCATCTACAAACATTGCCAATGTGTTAGAAAAAGTAGAGAGCAGTCTTATTACCAGCATCTTGAAAGGACTCAAACATTTTCCACCAAGATCTCTTAAAGAAATTAGCAACCACCCATCGCTCTTTAACTAACTATTGGTATGAAAAACAAAAATATCAATCCAAGTGCCCATTTTATGTACTTGAAGCCGAGGTTGACGATTTTTCTCAGGTGACACTTCCAGCAGCCAGGTCCTCTCTTATGGGCCCCCAAGGCAGGAGAACTTATGGGGGTGGTGAAAGGACCAGCCCAAAAAGATAGCGAGCAGAGAAAAATCCCTGATCCCCAAAGCAAGATATTAGCTTGGCTCACAGAGTAAACTGTGTCTTTGATCAATTACACCAAAGGATGACTTTGGAAAAGGTCTTTGGATCAAAGACTGAGGAGTAAGGTAAATGATATACAATGCATTATTTATGTTTCTTTTTTGCCCAGGGTTGGGCTTTAATACCGTAATTTAAACTTCATGATTGTATATGCCTATGTTGTTGAATTGTGCTACATTTGCTATTTTTTTTAAAAACACATTGCTCTTGGAAATATGACTTAGGTATTCTGCAGCCTAGGTTACTAGCCTGATACTTGCCCAGCTAGTGACTGAACCACGCACATATGGATCCTCTTAATATCAGGAGTGTATTGTAGCTGAGGAACATGTCACATGATAAATATTTAGAGGCAAAACTCTAAGCAAAGAGAAGAAACAAACATATAAATGCTGGTAAATGCCCCTTTTATACAACATACAGTACATAACAAGTGTCCCAATATACTCCTGACTATGTTATAGTGGTGACCACTGTGTTATGAGATGTCTATAACACTAAACCAAAGCCAAAGTGGAAAAACGCATTATGCTATTTCATGTTCCTATTTCACACCAATTTCAGTAACAAGAAAATAAAACAAGCTTTTCAGCAAGTACTCTGTGCTCTAGTATTTACAAATGGGCAAATAAATGATATGTCTCTGTAGTTTCTACACAGTACAGCCTCAACATTTTACAAAATAAAAAACCTTTATTTAATTTGTGTACAGCTTCAACATAAACTACCCAGAACATAATTTTGGTGTTGGGAAAACAAAAATAACAGCATATAATTTTCTACCATTTATTTGCATTTGCATTTTTTTTAATGTATTGCTGTTCAAATGTGCATAATAATCTGTGAAAAAGTCTGTTCTACCCCATGCTGGTGTGATACAGACTCAGCAATCTTCATTCTGTTCAATGAGCTTTGTACATCACTCTGTTCTTTTACTAAAAACACAGTAAGTACTATCTGACATTGGCCAAGCTGCTAAAAAATCACCCTATGTCATGGCCTCTCTTAGCTTACATATGCTGGCCTGAACAAATGGCTCAAAAATATACTAGAAGAATACCACCGAGCATGGTAGGCAGGCACAAGCATCTTGTATTTAGATCTTATTTACTTTTGATGAAATTCAGCTCTAAAGGGGCTACGTTGAGTTTATATATACTGTATATATATATATATATATATACACACAGTTATGTTCAAAATAATAGCAGTCAGACATCACTAACCTGATCAATCACTGCTTTTGGTAGAAATTATATTTCTACATGGCAAATAATTTACTAACAGGTATAGTAGAGTAATAGAAATCCAACAGACCCAACAGTCATGACATGCATGCTGCTGATTCTGTGTATTTGAATCACTAATTGAAAGGGGCATGTTCAAAATAATAGCAGTGTGGAGTTCTTTTAGTGAGGTCATTCATTCTTTGAAAAACAGGTGGCAATTATTGCCCTTATCTAAAGAAGGAAGGCAGCAAATGTTGTACATGCTGGTTACAGTGCATTTCTCTCTGAAATTCTGAGGAAAATGGGTCGTTCCAGACATTGTTCAGAAGAACAGCGTACCTTGGTTAAACGGTTAATTGGAGAGGGGAAAACATATAAAGAAATGCAGAAAATGATAGGCTGCTCAGCTAAAATGATCGCAAATGCTTTAAAATGTCAACCAAAACCTGAAAGACGTGGAAGAAAGCAAAAAACTACCATTCGAATGGATAGAAGAATAGCCAAAATGGCAAGGACTCAGCCAACAATCAGCTCCAGGAAGATCAAAGAAGGTCTAAAGTTACCTATGAGTACTGTTACAATTAGAAGACACCTATGTGAAGCCAAGCTATCTGCAAGAAGCCCCCACAAAGTCCCACTGTTGAAAAAAAAGATGTGCTGAAGAGGTTACAATTTGCCAAAGAGCACATTGACTGGCCTAAAGAGAAATGGCGCAACATTTTTTGAACTGATGAAAGTAAGATTGTTCTTTTTGGGTCTAGTGGCCGGAGACAGTTTGTCAGACGACCCCCAAACACTGAATTCAAGCCACAGTACACTGTGAAGACAGTGAAGCATGGTTGCGCAAGCATCATGATATGGGGATGTTTCTCATACTACGGTGTTGGGCCTATTTATCGCTTACCAGGGATCATGGATCAGTTTGAATACATCAGAATACTTGAAGAGGTCATGCTGCCTTATGCTGAAGAGGAAATGCCCTTGAAATGGGTGTTCCAACAAGACAACGACCCCAAACACACCAGTAAACGCGCAACATCTTGGTTCCAGACCAACAAGATTGACGTTATGGAGTGGCCAGCCCAATCCCCGAATCTTAATCCAATAGAAAACTTGTGGGGTGACATCAAAAATGCAGTTTCTGAGGCAAAACCAAGAAATAGAGGAGAACTGTGGAATGTAGTCCAATCATCCTGGGCTGGAATACCTGTTCACAGGTGCCAGAAGTTGGTTGACTCCATGCAACACAGATGTACAGCAGTTCTCAGAAACAGTGCTTATACAACTAAATATTAAGTGATTCAAAGGAAAGCAAAATCTTCAAACATTTTTCAGTTTATATAGTGAATGTTTGAGTTTGTAAAGAAGAATACAAACACTGCTATTTTTTTGAACAGTCAAATATTTACTTTTCTTCAAATTTGATATATTTTTCTTCATGTTTTGATCTGGAATAGAATGTGTAGTGTTCCCAATGCAGTTGTGTGTATGGAAATAAAAGCTATTAGAAGGATTTTGAGCTTTATTCACTTTTTTCAACACACTGCTATGAAATTTACATTTCCATCCATCTCTGTTTTTTACAGAGATCAAGAGCTGAAGCTCAAATTTAAACACATGGCCAAATGTCTGTTTTCTCTGCCCTATCCTGGGACGCCTGTAATGCTCTGTAAAAAATACAGGAAAATAAAGTGAAAATTATTCTAAAGGTTCATCTTTATTTCTAAAAAATAATAAACATGTCATACTTACCTAGTTTTGCACAAAGCAGTCTTTGTGTTCCCCCATCAGTGCTCCTGGCTCTGCCAAGTGCCCCATAGCAAGCTGCTTATTATGGTGGAAGTAATTTGTACTTGCTGCCGAGCCAGCACTGTGTGTCCATAAGACACACAGAATTCAAGTGTACAATCCAAACGCACACGTTCCTGCGTTAAAAATGGCTGTGTGTATACTGTAACTGGGTGCTGTTGTGACTGTCGGCTGGAACCGAACAGAATCAGCAAGGGAGAATGTCACCAGCTCACCGAGGATTACCAATATGGGTCCAAAAGTTTTAATGAATAATCACATAATTATAGCCTTGCAACGTTTCAGAGTCACATGCCTGATGAAGGGGTCCTACGAGACTCCGAAACGTTGCCTTGCTGTAACCTTGCTGTGATCGTTCATTAAAATCTTTGGACCCATATTGGTGATCCTCGGTGTGCTGGTGACATTCTCTCTTCCTTCATAAGACACACAGAGCGTGCCTTCCTCCTCACTGGCTGTGATTGACAGCAGCAATAGCCAATGGCTTTCGCTGCTGTGTCTAAGCCAAGGAGGAAGGAGAGAGCAGAGAGAGCCTCTGCTCTTGTGCACATCACTGGACCAAGATCAGGCTCAGATATGTATATGGGGGGGAACGGCTTGCAGAAGGTTTTTTACCTTATTGCACTGAGTGTGCCTGAATGCAAAGAGTGCTGTGTCAAGATAGTCATCATGGTCCGGATAATTAAATGGCCAGAAACCATTAACCTGCAGGGGGGCCTAGATATTGTTTTCACAAAGTTTACTTATGCCTTAATAGACCCCCTAATGAGACCCCTTTCACTCCCAGGCCCCATGGCAGCTGTGTGGGCTGCCATGGTTATTGTTATGCCACTACTTGAGCTGGAAGGATCTTCATCTTTTGACACCATGTATTGTTGTTCTCTTTTGTGTACTTTCTTTGCTTGGCCTCTGAAAACAGGACAGTACACATGCCTAATGCATCCAAACTGTGCATTTAAACAGAACTAACATGACCACCCCAAAACGTGACCAACGTTTTGCCCCCTACTGTCCATATTTGTTAATGGCTGTTCTGTGTTATTTATGTACTTATTTATCCACTTATTTATCCACTTCCTATCTCTGTGGGTCTAGGTTAAAAAACCCAGAAGGAGGAAGTGAAGAGATAGAAATGAACTGAACCACATGACCTTATACACACAGGAGCTGTTCTTGTAGTTGTATTTCAGACCCAGACCAGAAGCAGAGACTATTATGTAAGTATTCATATGTTCTAATAGTTTAACTGCAGTTGCCCATAGCTTCTTGAGTGTGGATCTGAATCCTTGTGACAGACAGGGTATCGGTGTCTTATTGTTATTATTTCACATAAACAGTGCCAGATAGCTATGTCTGTGCTCCTGTATGTGTGTAGTATTCACCTTCCAGTATATTAGTAGGTGAACTTGTTTATTGCAATTGCATTTATATGCAGCTCCTGTTATTTACATTACCCTGTCCTTTCTGGTCTTGTATTCCATAGCTTGTTTTAGCTCAGGGTTTAATAACCAGCAAAGGCTACAGCCAGTATAGGCATCCAACAACCACTTCTGGCACTAAGCGGTCTGGTTGAATGACAGATTAGGTGCTGCTAGGGACTAATTGCAGAGTACACTGGCTGACTCTAAGTTCCTGTGTCACACTACGGTCTCTGTTGGTGAAAAACTGCATTCTAGGTTAAGTGGACAATGGCTAGCGGGAACGAACACCGCATTGTTATCATCCTCAGGGGAAACTGGACTTGGCTGCAACATTCATCTGGAGGTATCTCTATTAATAACTATATATACACCTCAGTTAATGTTCCACCAGGACTCTTGTTGGGCCCTTTGCTGATAATACCTGTTTGCACTTTGGATGCATGTGCATGCATTAATCTTTTCTTATACAAAGCTTGTATTATTTCCATTCTTGTGTGCATCTATATACTTATGGTTAATATTATATGCTGGTTGCAGTAGTTCATCTGCTCCCAATTACTTTGATTAGATTACTGGTTAATTTCCCAGGAAGGAAATCCTCTCTGTTCACAGAGGCCTTTTCCTGGGTGGAGGCACTGCCAATTTATCAAACCCACTCTTCCACTTAGAAGGTTCTGGTTCACTTATTTTCTTACAGGTTTAGCACACTATCCTGTTTAGGATGGGTCATATGTATACATCAAGTTCTGGTACCACGTGATGCAACAAAATCCTCCAGATGCACTAACCAGTCTCATAGCTTTATTTTATAATAAAAAGCAACTAAACAACAAAAAGGGTATATTACAAGTTATGCTACAGTGTTTTCTTTAAAAGGCACAACTAAAAGCTAGACTATTCTGCTAGTAGGTTGAAATAGATGTATAAAAATCAACAGTTAAAGTACAAAAAATTTTGTTTTTGTATTAGACGTAGTGGTGGAAGCTTTCAGTCTCTGTCCTATTACTATTATACAGGATTTATATAGCGCCAACAGTTTGCTCAGAGCTTTACAATATAACTGGAGACAATACAGCAACAATACAGTTCAATACAAGAGGGTTAGGAGGGCCCTGTTCCTTGGAGATATTGTTATTGCCTGTGTCCCAGTTGGTTGTCGCTGCACTTTCTACATCTCCCCTACTCTTTTAGGGTTGTTTTAAACCCAAACCCAAAAATGTTATATATTGCAGATTACAAATTCTTTGATGTAGTAGTGGCTGCATTATGTTTTTTCCCCTGAGTTTTCACCTGGTGATCTGGCCAGTGACACACCTCCTGCATTATATTACCTCCACTCTGGATGAAGGAGCACAGGGGGGCACCTTTGGGCAGCAGCATTGTCAGTCTAGGGGGGAGGTGTTGGATGTACTTGCAGATTTAGATACACTAACAAATTGAAGCTGAAATCCAGCTAACAGTTAATAAGCAGTAACAGCAAACAGTATTTTTCATACAAAAAAGCTGGCCATTGTTTACACCACATCAGTGTTAAATGTAAAATGGTTTGTCTCAACTTGTAAAATGGTTTGTCTCAACCCTCCAACCGCTACATCTGCAGGATAGCTTGTTCTATTGAAAAACAAAAGACTTACTAGCCAAATTAGCAGATGAAAATAGTGGAAAGAAAGACTAAAAAGGAAAACTAATGCAGCCTTCACATGTTAAGAATTGGTAAGCTGATATAATAAATGCTTGCTTCTGGGTTTAATGCTGCTTTAAAATACAGTTGTGACCAAAATTATTCAACCCCCAATGCTGTAAAGGGGTTTAGGGACTATAGTGTACATTTGGAATTGTATTCAGAATCAAATCCTACAAGGACGTTGTAACTACCCAAATGCAACTAAAATGACATCAATTGTTTATGTAATACAGTAGTAAATGGTTCTTATGTGGTTTCTTCATTGCCACAATTATTCAACCCCTTAAAGACTACCACTCTGAAGAACAGAGGTTCATACAGGTGCTTTCCATCAGGTATTGAAAACACCTGTGGATGTCACCGAGCAGCAATCAAGCATAATAAGCACCAATTAGGCAGCTTTAAAATGACTGTGATACTCAGCTCCTTCTAGACATTTACTGGTGTGGTTACAAACATGGTGAAGGCAAGAGAATGGTCCAGGAAGACAAGAGAAGAGGTGATTTCTCTTCACAGGAAGGGCAATGGCTATAAGAAGATTGCAAAGATGTTAAACATACCAAGAGACACCTTAGGAAGCATCATTCGCAAATTCAAGGCAAAGGGCACTGTTGAAACGCTACCTGGTCGTGGCAGAAAGAAGATGCTGACTTCGACTGCTGTGCGCTACCTGAAGCGTAGAGTGGAGAGAAGTCCCCGTGTGACTGCTGAGGAACTGAGAAAAGATTTGTCAGATGTGGGTACAGAAGTTTCAGCCCAGACAATAAGACGCACACTGCGTAATGAAGGCCTCCGTGCCAGAACTCCCAGGCGTACCCCCTTGCTGTCTCCAAAGAATAAGAAGAGTCGACTGCAGTATGCCAAAAGCCATGTGGACAAACCACAAAAGTTGTGGGATAGTGTTCTGTGGACTGATGAAACAAAATTAGAACTGTTTGGGCCCATGGATCAACGCTATGTTTGGAGGAGGAAGAACAAGGCCTATGATGAAAAGAACACCTTGCCTACTGTGAAGCATGGTGGAGGGTCAATCATGCTTTGGGGCTGTTTTGCTTCTGCAGGTACAGGGAAGCTTCAGCGTGTGCAAGGTACCATGAATTCTCTTCAGTACCAGGAGATATTGGATGGAAACGTGATGCAGTCCGTCACACACCTGAGGCTTGGGAGACGTTGGACCTTTCAACAGGACAATGATCCCAAGCATACCTCCAAGTCCACTAGAGCATGGTTGCAGAGGAAAGGCTGGAACATTTTGGAGTGGCCATCGCAGTCACCAGACTTAAATCCGATTGAGAACCTCTGGTGGGACTTAAAGAAAGCAGTTGCAGTGCGCAAGCCTAAGAATGTGACTGAACTGGAGGCCTTTGCCCATGAAGAATGGGCGAAGATACCCGTAGATCGCTGCAAGACACTTGTGTCAAGCTATGCTTCACGTTTAAAAGCTGTTATAACTGTAAAAGGATGCTGTACTAAGTACTAAGATTGAATGTCACTTGGGGGTTGAATAAAACTGATAATGCTGTGAGCACAGAAAAGACATTTGTGGTTATTTCATTATAACTGTTATGTTATATTTGTCTGACCTACAAGTGCCTCTTTAATGTAAATGTAAGCAAGATGACTGAATGATCAAAAGCAATGTCAAACTGGCCAAAACACTCAATTTCAGTGGGGGTTGAATAATTTTGGTCACAACTGTATGTTGTACTACTGTTTTTATCACCACTGTCTCAGTGTTGGGACACAAAAAGTGGACATCTTCCTCTTTTAGAAAACAATCATTCCACACTCTGTCCAAAGCAACAAATGAAAAAAAAGCCTTCATGTTTTGCATACAATACATCTTAAAAGTTGTCATATCTAGACTGCATAGTATTGTGAGCTGTTTTATTCTCTTCTATTATTTCTTTATGTATTTAATATGTTTGCATTGTTTTTTTTTTGCCATTATATAAATAACCCAATATGCTATGTGGACTTTTTGTATTCTACTTTGAGGTGGTCTGAATATGTAGTTTGTGTTTTTAGCATCTATTGGTTTTAAATATTTTTCTCCTTTATTTCATTCTTGAAGAGCAATTTCTTCCCAGAATGTGTTGTCTGGTTGTGGTCTAGTCTGGTGCCATAAATATGACACTTCTATGTATGGTTTGTGCGCTTTTGACACATTCCCACTTAATTACTTAAGGAGGTGGAAACGCATTTCCTTCTGCAACATTATTAAAGTGGGAAGTAGCAGGTCTATAAAAGAGAACACCACTATACTTATTATCTAGAGATGTGCACCTGGAATTTTTGTGAGCTACAGAAGAACAGGCTAGATTAGAAAGCATTGTTGGATTGAATTACATTGAGAGCAATGGCTAGATTGTTTTTATTGCACAGGGAAGCAACATGGTGTCTGAGAGAGACAAATTTTTCTTGGATAGGCCAAAAACATTGGAAAGCTGCACTCTGCCAAAGAGTGTATTAACAAATACAGGTCAGATATAGATAAAGACTCAGTTCATGTTACCCAACTATGATTACTTTCTTTTCCAGTTTTCATTTATGAAATTCTTTTTCGCCAGGCTCGTGCTTGCATTGAGGCAAAGTGGGTAGCATTCTTGCCTTGCTACTCTGGGTACTGGGTTTAAACTTTTATATGGGACAGTAACTGCTTGGAGTTTACATCTTCTCTTTGTATAATCATGAGTTTCCTCCAGGAACTCCTGTATAGTATGTGGGATTTATACAAATGTTGTCTGGAAATAATTAAGATATAACTATCACCCTGTATGTGTTTATATATTTTGAAGCATTGGCTAGACAGAGGATGGTAAATACGTCATCTAGGTTTCTCACCTACACGTGATGAGGGGCTTCGGTTAATTATTTAATAAAAATTTTTTTTAACATTAATTAAGACAAACACATATAAGTATTGTATGCAGAACTTTAAAAATGTATAAAGAAAGGAAACTGTTATGAAACAAAACAGCTGTGAGAAAAGTCTACTGAAAGCAGTAATTCCTCTGACTCAACATATACTAATTCCAGGGCAATGAACCTAAACCTATTTACTGGCCTCCTCCCCTCCCCCAGAGATAGTGTGCAGCATGTGTTCAGTAATGGGTGTTTTGATATTAGAGTCTTCTCACACAGGTATGTTGCATTGTTTTTCTTAAAGAGAGAACCGGTCATGAAAAAAAATATGTACTGCCATTCCTGACTCCTTTCTGAAAATGCTGTTTGTCTAAAGTGATCGTCCTCTGGACTGACTACCTTTGGAGTCATTTATAGACCAATTATCCATCAAAACAGATCCATCAGGCTTGCTTATTTACAGTATCTTGGATTTCCAAACAGCATCCAGGTGTTTTCATCAGTGTCCTCCTGGAATACATCACTGGTCCGCAAATCCTTTATGTGATATTTGGAAGTGCAAATGTGGAAAGTCAACTTTCCTCTACATTCCTGAAGAAGCTTAAAGCAGAGCTCCAGTCTCTGGTGAAAAAAAATAAAAGTCAGCAACTACAAAAATGAAAACAGCCACTCACCTGTCCCTCGATCTAGCGGTGTGCTCAACGCAGCCAGTTTGCTGGCTGTCCTCTGTCCCTGGCATCTTAAGTGTGGGCATCCGGATGTGACAACTTGCGGTTTCACAGCTGGGTGTCCACTGCGCATGTTTCATGACCTTTCATGTGTCCCAGAAGACTGTGGGCTGTGGGGAGAAGCCAGCCTTTCTCAACCTGGGTGCCCAGGCACCCTGAGGTGCCTTGAGGTTTCTTCAGGGGTGCCTTGGCAAAATCTCTGAAAATTGCCCAAAACGTGTATAAAAGCCAATGGGTGGACAAGCCTGCCTTTTAGTTACACAAAGCCACAGATTTCCATTGTGCACTATTACGACCTTCTAGCTGCCGGTGTCCTGACAACCAATGACATCATCAGTTAAGGAGAATGTCATCTGCCTGCATAGCATCCTAGTTTGACCCTCTCCTGTCCCTCTCCATCAGTGCTGGGGTCACATTAGCTCAGTAATGGAGAAAAACCGAAGAAGAGAAATACTGGAGTACTAGTCAGTACCAGTGTGCAAAAGTGTATTTGCTTTGGAAGAGTAAATTACCTCTAATGTTGGGTGTCCTACATGTGTGGATGTTGCTGCGTTATATAAAACTATTAGAATAGTTTTTCACATTTTAGAATGGGGTGCCCTTTTAAAGTTATGGACGGTCTAGAGGCACTCCAGTTTAGAATGGGGTGCCTCAAGACTGTCCATAATTTTAAAGGGTGCCTCGGGACTGTCTCTAATTTTAAAGGGTATCTTGACTGAAAAAAGGTTGAGAAACACTGGTCTAGGCGGTGAGAGGGAAAGTGGGAGCGGGTGCCTGTCAAAATTGGGTACTCGCTCCCCAAAAGGTGCCAATTTCTAACAGGGAGCGGGGGGACAAGTTGTTAAAGCGAAACTTCCCCTTTTGGGAGGAGCTTCACTTTAAGTGCAAAATGCAATTTCCCTTATGTGGTTTGATGATTGAAAAACTATAAATGTGACTGGTCATACCTAGCATCATGATGTACTGAGGGTACAGGTCACATAGGGAAGGTTTCTGTGCACAATACTGATATTATGACATACTGTATATGGTATTAAAAGTTGATCCTTCCTTATGTGCAAGGATTTTATATGAAACATTTTAATTATGAAATAAAATTTGTAAGTTACTTACTAATATAAAAAGTTGATTATTTGGCACCTTTATAGTCTCGTGTGTAAAATACACAATCATATCTCATCTTAGTGAAGAAAACATGACCATCAGGCAAACATTACACCTACTGTTAAAAAAAAAGTATAATCTTTAGTTAATGTATGTCGTGTTCCATAATTCTTTTACATGCTAATTCTAAATCCCTATAAATGTATTATGTTCATGGCAGGTTTTAGAAAAAAACACTTTCTTGCATGCACACACAGGAGTTGATTTACTAAAACCTGGTACCATGCACAGCTGCACCAGAGTTTGCACTCTCCAGTTTTAGTAAATCAATCCCACTATGTTTCAGTAGTTGCCTGAACTTTGTTCACACGGGCGTACCACTTGGCACACCCAGGTGGAGGCTATGTTTTCCCCCATGGAGATGCACAGGTGTTGAATGCATCCCTGTACAGGCAGTCCCATTCATGCCAATTTAAACGCAGTGGAGTTACACATACATTTTTGTTATGATGTTGAAGCACTCCACAGAGGATGACTGGCAATTGTAGTTTGAGGGATCAGAAGGAGAAGGGCAGCCTTGCTATGTTGGTAAGGCTGACTGAGTAGACAGGGCTGCGTTTCAAATTGTGTTATTTTCTACTCTTTTTTCTTCCTTCTTTGTTATTGTTAAAGCAGAAAAAGACCAGCATTGTGAACAACAGAACTACATGATGGTGATGTAGATTTGGGGATTCCAATGGGAACAGAAATGATGATGAGAAGGAGGAAGCTGATTGACTTGTCATGGTTGACTGGTGTGTTTTTCACACAAGATAGTACTTATACGATGTATGAGAGCGAGTATTGAAGTTCAAAATCTGTGCCACAACTTATTTGTGCTTGCCAGCTTTGTATATCCTAACTGGAATGTCATCCAGCAATGTAGAAAAACATTTCTAGACCCCTGGGTGGCATTGCTGTTGCTTGTACTTCTCTAGCTTGATTTTGTCACGACACTTCAAGAGAGCAAATGTTGAGAACCACATCAGCCATATCAGCGCTAACCATAAAAATGAGTTCCATGTCCAGATTTTATGAATTTGTTAGTAATACACGTGCCTGCATTCACTGCCCATGACTCTTCTCAGAGTTGCTGCCTGCACTACTGCACATTTCTCGTTCAAGCCTGTAGCCAGAGAATAATCTTCAAATTCATCTCTGAAAGATTCCCAATTGCTGCTCCAATCCCCACTCATTGTCATCCCCTCTGAGGGAGGTATGCAATTCATGGCAGCCATATTGTCAGTAAGCCTCTGAGCTATCAAATATCAGAAAATCCTCAGTCTCAGGCTGCAGTTCACAAACCTGTGTTTCCCAAAGCTGCTGTGCTCCAAACAAGAGGCTCATTCCTGATTCAAGTCACTTCTGACACCATGTTTCATGTGGAATGAAGACAACACAGGATGCTGGTGTGAGGAATCATGTTGTACAACAGAACTGTATCCAGGTCAGCATAGAACAGGAAGCAGGAAGTATAAGGCAATGCAATATTACCATATGCAAGTAGGGTCACAGTATTTGCATAATAACTCTATAACATCTCCCTTTTTACATTCAATTCAAACCTTGTAAACAATTAAACTAAAACAGATCCTGAACAGTCTTGAACATGGCATACTGTGTTACTGGTAGATACACTACAGATTGAGTCTATCTGGTGGTCTTGAAACTCGACCACTACGCAAGGTCACAGGGATTTTACCTGGTGAAATCCGTTCAGCTCCAGACGGTGTTAAGGAGCTACCCTCTTTCCTGGCTGGTGTGTTTGGCAGAGAAGAACTTGACGTGATATGTGGCTGCATTATGTCAGGATCAAGTAATTTGTTGGCCACAGGCATGGAAGTCTTCAGTCTCCTAGACATCAAGCGCTGTGCAGGACTACTGTCCATGCCTTCAGATGGGGTGTTCCTCCAATGTAGAATGGCCTTCCACAGATCGGTACCATCAAACTTGGCCTTCTTACAAAGATTCTTCACTATCTTGACAGCCGATTCTGCTTTGTCATTGGCTTTTGGGTGCCTTGGGGATGAGGTAACATGCTCAAATCCCCAATCTGTAGAGAACCGTCTGAATTGCTCACATGCAAATTGAGGTCCATTATCCGAGATTACCCTATCCGACTGGCCATAACGTGCAAACTATGCTTTACAACGCTTGATGGTAGTATCAGCAGACAGGTCAGGAAGTAGCTCAATCTCCCAAAAGTCGGAATAGTGATCAACAATTAGTAGAAAATCCTGCCCAGCATAATTCAGTAAGTCCATGCTTACAATTTGCCAAGGCCGGGTGGGCAGCACATGCAACATCATAGGTTCTTTCTGTTGTGCCTGCGCATATTCATTGCATGCCGAGCAACAGCTAACAAAGTCTCTAATCTCGTTCTGCATATTGGGCCAGTATAGGGTATCACGTGCTTGCCTATAGCATGCTTCTCCACCAATGTGACTGGCATGAATACGAGTCAGCATCTCCGATCTTAAAGATTTAGGAATGATGACCCTTGGCCCCTTGTACAGTATACCATCTTGAATGGCGATTTCATCTCTGAAAGTCCAATATTCTCTCACAAGTAATGGCACTTCCAACTTGGAATCAGGCCAACCATTCAGAACAACATATTTAAGAGCCTGCAAACTCTCATCGGTTTCAGTGTGCTGTTTTATCAGAAGCAATCGTTGGTCTGTGACGTTTAAATATTCTGAATGATTAATCTGTGACAGGACATCCAGGTCCCGTTGAACATTGCAAACTGTTTGTTGTGCATACTCAGGTGTACCACCTGCTGCTGTAGCTCTGCTAAGAGTGTCACTAATGTACATTTCAGGACCAGGTTTATAGACAACATTTAGACAATAGTTTTGTAACGTGAGCAACATGCTCTGTAGATGTTTGGGTGCACACAAAAGTGGTTTCTTAAAAATAGAGATCAGAGGTTTATGGTCAGTTTCTGCCGTGATCTCATCGCACCCATAGAGGTAGTGGTGAAAGCACTGACAGGCAAACACTATACTCAGACATTCCTTTTCTATTTGTGTGTAGTTTTGCTCAGTAAGAGTCAGTGCCCTTGAAGCAAAAGCGATAGGCTGGCCAGCTTGCAATAGGCAACACCCAAGTCCAGTTTTGCTTGCATCACTTTGAATAGTTACAGGTTTTGTAACGTCATAGTACTTCAGGACAGGTGTGTCTGTAACCAAGCGTTTGATGTCCTGCACTGCATTATCATGCTTAGGAATCCAATGCCAAACAGCGTCCTTGTCCAGAAGCCTTCTCAAGGGCTCGCAGACCTCTGAGAGGTGTGGTAGGAATTTTGCTAGGTAGGTAACAAATCCAATGAAGCGCAGCAGGGATTTCACATTTGCTAGCTGCGGCATATCCAGTATGGCTCTGATTTTTTCTGGGTCAGCCTTCAAACCCTCCCAGGTTAGAATGTGTCCATGAAAGCGGACCTCTTTGACCTTGAATTGCAGCTTTTTCATGCCAAGTCTCAATTTTATCTGCCTACAACGAATCATCAGTTCCAGCGGTTTGCCATCATGATCTTTCTCTGCATCCTCATCTGTGTCCCCACAGCCAACCACAAGGATGTCATCAGCTATTGGTTCAATACCACTAAGTCCAGTCAATAGTTCATGTTGTTTACGTTGATACACCTCTGGTGCAACTGATACTCCAAAAGGCAGTTTGAGCCATCTTTTCCTGCCCCACGGAGTCCAGAAGGTTGTCATGTAACTACTTGCATCATCCAACTTACACTGTAAAAATGCATCCCAGGCATTAACAAGCGTGAACAGACGTGCCTTAGGCAGCTTGTACAAAACATCCTCGAG
This sequence comes from Staurois parvus, assembly GCF_062004578.1. Classification (NCBI taxonomy): domain Eukaryota; kingdom Metazoa; phylum Chordata; class Amphibia; order Anura; family Ranidae; genus Staurois; species Staurois parvus. The sequence continues at coordinate 16,925,597 of NW_028317951.1, read as the reverse complement.
AGTTGGCATGATGTAGTGAGATTGTCTCAGTGCCATATTTAAGAATTTGGGATCTATGCATATTCGTAGCTTAAATGGCTTCCTTACAATCACCATGTTACTTATCCAGTCAGTTGGGTCAGTCACTGGTGCCAAGTGTCCATTGGCCTCATACTGGTCAAGCTGTGCCTTAACTGCCTGTTTTAATGCCACAGGCACATTGCGTGGTGCACATTGGACTGGAAGGACATCAAGGTTGAAATGAACTTCCCTTGGTACAAATTCTACTGGCCCAGTAAACACATCACTAAATTCCTTTAGCAGCAGTTGTTTTGTTAAGGGCCCCTTGGATAGATTGTCCATCACATTAAGCTCTGCAGGGACGGAGAAACGTATCAGCCCTAGGCTCTCACAGGTTGAGCCAGACAACAGTGGCTTTTGGCAGGCTTCCACAATTTCAAACTCCAGCTTGTGTGTTAGTCCACGTATGGCACATTCTGTCTTGAAGAACCCTAGAGATTTCATAATCGCACCTGAGTATAACTTTAACCTGATGTCACTTGGCAGTAGACCTGCTTCTGGTGCTAACTCCATTTTGTCTCTTAAGCACATTACATCACATGTTGCTTCTGAATCAAGCTGACAGGATTGGGGCTTGTTATTTAAATGTAAAGTGACAAACCATTTCTTGCCTCTGGATTGCACAGCACCGATCAATTCACTGGTGTATATAACTTCAGTGGTGTGTGTCTCTTCCTCATATGCGGATGTGTTCTCCACGTTGTGTAATTTGCCTATTGATGGCCGTCATTTATTTGACAAGCAAACGTTAGCAAAATGGTTTGTTCTTCCACAAGACTTACAAGACTTCCCATAAGCTGGACACTGCTCTTTAATTCTTGATGCACAGTCCCACAGTATTTGCAAGCTGTAGGGTTGGCAGTATTTGTGCTAATCAGGTGGCGTTGCTGAAGTTTTATGTTGCGATGCTGCATTGCAATGTTTATGCTGTCGGTCTGCTGTCTGTCCTGTTCCATAACTTTCAGACGTCTGTCAGTGAGCTCTGCTGTACGGCACCTCTCAATGGCTGCGTTTAGAGTTAACTCATGTTCTCTTAGGAGGCGCCTGCATGTGCTCTCGCTAGCTATACCAACAACAATTTTGTCCCTTATCAATTCGTCACTGAGAGTGCCATATTCACAAGTTGCTGCCTTTTCTCTCAAGCATGTAACAAAGTTATCAAAAGATTCTCCCTCTTCTTGTTTGCAGCATCCAAACACATACCTTTCATAAATGACATTTTTAGCAGGTTTGAAATAAGCTTCCAGTGCATTTAGAATGGCTGTAACATTGTGTTGCTGATCTGCTGTGAGGGTCAGATTGTGTTTATACACGTGCCTGCAGAGGGGCAGACTGACAACTCATGGGGCCCCCAGGCAATAGGGGATCATGGGGCCCCTGTGTCCTTGCCCACACCCAAAAAAAACTATGAAAAAGGTACCAGGGGCATCTCATGGGGTCCCCTACTGACCCCGGGCCCTCAGTCAATGCCCGGGTGCTCAAATGATCAGTCCACCCCTGTGCCTGCATTCACTGCCCATGACTCTTTTCAGAGTTGCTGCCTGCACTACTGCACATTTCTCATTCAAGCCTGTAGCCAGAGAATAATCTTCAAATTCATCTCTGAAAGATTCCCAATTGCTGCTCCAATCCCCACTCATTGTCATCCCCTCTGGGGGAGGTATGCAATTCATGGCAGCCATATTGTCAGTAAGCCTCTGAGCTATCAAATATCAGAAAATCCTCAGTCTCAGGCTATAGTTCACAAACCTGTGTTTCCAAAAGCTGCTGTGCTCCAAACAAGAGGCTCAGTCCTGATTCAAGTCACTTCTGACCAGGGGCAGACTGACAACTCATGGGGCCCCTGTGCAATAGGGGATCATGGGGCCCCTGTGCCCTTGCCCAAACTCAAAAAAGCCTATGAAAAAGGTACCAGGGGCATCTCATGGGGCCCCCTACTGACCCCGGGCCCTCAGGCAGTGCCCGAGTTTCCAAATGGTCAGTCCGTCCCTGCTTCTGACACCATGTTTCATGTACAGGAATGAAGACAACATAGGATGCTGGTGTGAGGAATCATGTTGTACAACAGAACTACATCCAGGTCAGCATAGAACAGGAAGCAGGAAGTATAAGGCAATGCAATATTACCATATGCAAGTAGTCACAGTATTTCCATAATAACTCTATAACAATAGTTTTCCCTACTTCTGTTGCATTTTCATCATCAGGAATTGCTGCACTAATTCAACTGATAATTGCACGGTCATGCAATGCTGCACCCAAACAAAATTTATGTCCTTTTTTCACACAAATAGAGCTTTCTTTCTGTGGTATTTTATCACCTGTGCGCTTTTTATTTTTCACGCTATAAACAAAAAAAGACTGAAAATTTTGAAGAAAAACTATATTTTTTTACTTTTGGCTATAAAAAATATATAGTAAACTCAAAGTTAGTTATAAATTTAGGCCAAAATTTATTCTGTTACGTTTTTGGTAAAAAAAATCCTAATAGGTGTATATTGATTGCTTTGTGTGAAAGTCATAGCGTCTACAAACTATAGTATAGATACTGCAATTTACGCCATTTTTTGCTATACAGCGCTGCGCTAGTTTAACGGGCAATTGCGCGGTCATGAATTACGGTACATAAATTAAATTTATGTCCTTTTTCACACAGATAGAGTTTTCTTTTGGTGGTATTTGATCACCTGTGCGCTTTTTATTTTTGGCGCTATAAACCCAAAAAAATTTGGAAGAAAATATCCCAATAAGTGTATATTGTTTGCGTTGTGTGAAAGTTATAACGTCTACAAACTATGGTATAGATAATGGAATTTACACAGCTTTTACTTTCTGACTGCTTGTCACATTTCTTGAGGTGCTAATATACCAAGATAGTACAAACACCCTGATATGACTCCTTTTTGGAAAGTAGACACCCTTAGCTATCTGCTGAGAGGTATATTGAGTCCATGGAAGATTTATTTTTTTTTCCACAAGTTTCTGGAAAATTACAAAAACATTGTTTTTTTTTTACACAAAGTTGTCATTTAAATTATATATATCTCACACAAGCCATGGGTATATGTGGAATTACACCCCAAAATACATTCTGCTACTTCTACTGAGTATGGGAATACCACATGTGTGAGACTTTTTGGGAGCCTAGCCACATACAGGAGCCTGAAATCCAATGACCACTTTGAAAGCCTGAAGGTGCATAACTTCCTCATTTCACTTCCTTACTATCTATCACAGTTTCGGAGGCCTTGAAATGCCAGAATAGCACCAAACCCCCCCCCCAAATGACCCCTTTTGGCAATTAGACACCCCAAGGAATTTAAAAAGAGGCATGGTGAGTATTTTGCAGATCTGTTTTTTTCTCACAAGAAAAAGAAAAATTTTTTTTTCTTCATTTCCAAAAACTTGCGGCAACAAACAAGATCTGTAAAATACTCACTATGCTTCTTATCAAATTCCTTGGGGTATCTACTTTCCAAAAAGGGGTCATTTGGGGAGGTTTGGTCCTATCCTGGCATTTCAGGGCCTCCGAAACTGTGATAGGTAGTCAGGAAGTGTAATGAGGAAATAAAGCCCTTTAAAAGCCTGAAGGTGCTTATTGGCTTTTGGGCTCCTGTACTTGGCTAGACTGCCAAAAAGTCTCACACATGTCGTATCCACATACACGGTAGAAGTAGCAGAATGTATTTGGGGGAGTAATTCCACATATACCCATGTCATGTGTGAGCAATAAATCATTTAAGTGAACATTTTGTGTACAAAAAAAAAAAATTTTTTTTTGTCATTTTCCAAAAACTTGTGGTAAAAAAAATAATTCTTCTATTGATTCAACATTCCTCTCAGCAAATAGTTTGGGGTGACTACTTTCCAAAAAGGGGTCATTTTGGGGGGTGGGGGCATTTTATGCCCAGCATTAGATGTTTATGCCACACATTACTCACTCTTCTAACTACCTGAAGATCAAGCCTTTTCTGACACTTTTTGTTCACATAAAAAAAAAATCTGTATTTTTTGCTAGAAAATTAATTTAAACCCCCAAACATTATATATTTTTTTAAAGCAGACACCCTAGTGAATAAAATGGTGAGTGCTACAATATTTTTAATACACAAAAGCACAATATATTGGCCAATTATTTGGTAAAATATAAAAGATGATGGTATGACGAGTAAATCGATACCGAACATGACATGCTTTAAAACTGTGCATGCCCCGTGCAATGGTGACAAACTGCATACGTTTTTAATATCCATGGCAACAATTTAAAAGCCTTTACAAGCTACCATTTTAGATTTACAGAGGAGGTCTAGTGTTAGAATTACTGCCCTTGATCTGATGTTCACGGCGATACCTCACACGCATAGTGTGCACGCGTGGGGGGAGGGGGGGCGAGGGTGCTTTTTTTTTTTAAGTTATTTTGATTTTTTAAATTATTTTTACATGGTCCCTTTTATTTATTTATTTTTTAATCACATTTAATGCTATCACAGGGAATGCAAATATCCCCTATAACTTCAATGGGCATTGTCATATATTCTTTTTTGAGAAATCTGGGGTCTATCAGACTCTGGATATCTCCTCTGACCTTACATTATCTAATCAAACCAAGATCGGTGTGATCAGATGCTTTCCCAATTTACAAATGGCGCTGTTTCTATCCTGCGAAACTGAAGTGATGAAATGCTCGTAGCTTCCGATTTCTTAGACTATAGAGATGATTGGCACCGTTCTGGTCTCCAATCAGCTCTATGGTCAGCTGGCAGAAACACCGGCTGCTTTCTCAGGTTCCCCTGATGGCACAGGACTGCCCGAGGAAAGGGGAGGGAGGGCCATCATCTCCCGCTGCATGTAAAAGCAATCTTGCAGCTAATTAGCCACTAGAATTGCTTTTACATGAAAGCCAATCGCCGGCTGAAAAAAATGATACCAGGATGATGCCTGCAGCTGTAGGCATCATCCTGGTATAACCATTCAAAGTCCAGGGATGTACCATTACATCGCTGATCCTTGTTGGGTATATATGCTATGTTCTTTTTTTTTTGTATGCAGCATGTGGACTGAATGAAAAAAAGAGAAGAAATCTCTGCCAGAAAAAGTGTGTGGTATGCCCACCATTAGAATGTACCGCCCTGCATCCACTCACTTCTAATGGTGGGCACACATTAGGTCTCACTGTGCCACATGCGCCAGTTCCAAGATTGTACAAATGTCTAAATAGTGGCACGCTTGAATAAAAATTGTACACGTATAAATGGTACCCCATATGGAGAAGGATGACACCAAGTCCCAAACTATCTTTCCACTACTCCCCATGTAGTCTGGGCATCCAGGGGGCTCCATGTGACTATCTTTTCTCTCATAAATCCGAAACTTATGTGTATAGCCTGTTGCCCTCTCACAGGTCTTATACATCTTGACCCCATATCTGGCACGCTTGCTGGGGAGAAATTGTTTGAATGCAAAGCAGCCAGAAAAATTAATGAGGGACTCATTAACGCAGATTTTTTGTTGGGGAGTATAGACATCTGCAAATTTTTGGTGATTTGTGAAGGGCTGAATTTTGTGGAGCCGGTCAAATTCAAGGTCATCTCAGGGATGACAGAGTGTATTGTCATTGAAATGCATAAAACACATTATATTCATCATATCATATCTATGCCTGGCCATGGCAGCAGAGAACACAGGCATATGATGAATCGGGTCTGTGGACCAATACAACCGCAATTCATTTTTTTTAGTAATGCCTATGTTGAGGGTTAGGCCCAAAAAAAGATTTAAATTCGAAAACCGTAATGGGTTTCCATGCGAATGGTCTGGCAAGGTTTGAATTTGGGTTGGTTGCGATAAATTGTTGTGTATATAAAATGCTTTGATCCACAATCAATGCATACAGATATTCCGTGAAAAACAGCTCCAAAAAATCAAGGGGAGTAGTTAAATTTGCTGTTTCCACCTGAATTTCAGGTTGAGCAGTGGATGGGGGAAGTACTGGTGCTGCAGAATTTGTGGGCTGCCAATCGGGGTTTGCTAGCACATCCGGAAAGATAATAGGGGCTCTACGGGCCTGTGTGCAAATTCTTGGTGGTTGCGAGACAATACTTGTGCTCGCCACTGCACCATTTTGTACTACACCACTTCACCAAGTGATACTGCAGTGCTGGTATGTGAAAGACCAGGGTGTACTAGGCCACTGGTGCTCGCCAGTTCACCAAAAGGTAGCGTGGCACTAGTACTGGCACTCTGCTGCATATGAGAGTCATCAAAATTTACCGGCAAGTGCTAACAGAGATCAGGCCTGATTCTGCAAACACTGCAGTTTTGTTTGCAATGCATCAAGTGACAGTGACCTACTGACACTGCATTTGCTGGGGGGGAGAAGGGGGGGTAAGCGTAGGGGCTAAACACAGGTGCTGGCAGGTACAGAGACTGATCCCACTAATGCTGCGTTTTTGGGGACACTATACCAATGTGAAGGCTGGTATAGTGCTGATCTGATCAAAGATATTGATCCGTTCAGACACTATACTAGCAATGGAGGTTTATTGTGTATGAGCGTCTTCCTGGCAATCAAGGAGTTAAATATGATTACTGGTGTACTGATGGGCAATTTGATGCTATCTTGGAGGGGCGTGAAAACCACGGGAGCGCAAATCACGTATATATATATGTGATTTTGCGCACCCGTGCCGCCCTGTAGCTGTATTTCTGCTATAGGGCAGTCAGGAGGTGGTTACAGAAGTGGTTTGTGTTAAGGCGCTGCGGTACTTTAACTGACAATTGCGCTGTCATGCAATACTGCACCAAAATGAAATTTACTTCCTTTTTTCCCCACAAATTGAGCTTTCTTTCGGTGGTTTTTGATCACCTGTGCGTTTTTATTTTTTGCGCTATAAAAAAAAAGGCCGACAATTTTGAGAAAAAAAAAACAATATTTTGGACTTTTTGCTATAAAACATGTCCAGTAAAAAAATGTAAAAATCAAATTTCGTCATAAAGTTTAGGCTAAAATGTATTCTGCGAAATGTCTTTGCTAAAAGAAATCCCAATACGTGTAAATTAATTGGTTTACGTGAAAGTTATAGTGTCTATAAATGGCGGTATATATACTGGAATTGTTTTTTTACACTAATAATGGCGGTGATCAGCGACTTATGGCGGCGATCAGTGACTTATGGCGGGACTGCGGCGGACATTCTGACACTGGGGGGGAACTGACTTGGGGTCAGTGCAAAAAAAGAAAACACTTACACTGTACTAATGGCACAGGGGAGGCAATCAAAGGGTTAACTGTGAGGGGAGTGTTTTACTAGGGGGCGGGTGGGGGGTGTACTTCACAGTAACACACTGATTTGGAAAGCTGTGCTCAGTGATCCGGAACAGTGTGCATAAACTGACAGGGAGGAGAGCTGCAGTGTAAACACTGCAGCCATGCTCCCTTCAGTGATTGCTGGTAATTACTGGGTTCCGGTGCCAGGACCCGGTGATTGACACCCGCGACTGCGATCGGCGGCGCAGGTAGGGCAGTCACACGCCTCGTGCGCACCCCCTACCCGAAATGCGAAATCACGTATATATATGTGATTTTGCGCAGTGGTGCTGCCCTGCCGCAGTATATGTACTGTGGCTGGTTGGCAACCGGTTAATGTAAAATACAATGCAATATGGCAATCTGGAGGTGTTCCATATACAGTTGGTGTACAGAACGTCCCCCAGAAATGTAATTTCCTGCTTGTGTGTCTGGCTTACTGATTTTCCTAGAAGTCTGCACTAAGATACAAGCCAGATTTTAGGCATCCTCTTCAACAAACAATCCAGCTTTGGTAAAATACTCCCAAAGAGTTATCAAGATTGATAATGAAAAAGTCACCCCCATTCACATTCACTGTGCCTTTTGACACAAACATACAGCTTTTCCTTCAAAAGCAACAAAGTTTGTAAAATCCTTGCAATGTACATTGATCACCCAGAGGGGATTTTTTTTTTTTATCACCAAAAGTGGAATCACGTTTTAAAGTATTAGATTCATTAGCCTGATACAGCTGCCAAGATCCAGTGAACATGGTTGCTTGTAGGGATAGTGGTTGGCACATGACAGATGTGGGATCAGAGGCACTGTCTTAAAGCTCGTGCACTGCTGTTGGCTTCACTTCCCTCGCCAGCCCGGTTGTTTTTGCTGAGCATGGAATTAGTAAAGGAATGCTATTTGTCAGTGTAACTTTCACTATCATACTTGATTCAAGGTAATAATGACTTCTTTGTTTATTGTTTAACTGCACCCCGTTAATGACAGTAGTATATAAATATATTTTGATGATTTTGATTGACATTGACTGTGTGCATGAGCAGGGGCGGACTGACCATTGGGGAACTCGGGCACTGCCCAAGGGCCTGGGGTCAGTAGGGGGCCCCATGAGATGTCCCTGGTACCTTTCATAGGCTTTTTTGGGTGTGGTTTGAGTGTGGGCGAGGACACAGGGGCCCCATGATCCCCAATTGCCCGGGGGTCCCATGAGTTGTCAGTCCGCCCCTGTGCATGAGCTAATAACATAGCTAGGTACTTGACTGGAAAATTATAAAACATGGCCTTTTATTGGCCATGAAAAACCAGGGTGGAAAACAATAAGATAAGTTGTACAGTCAGTGTCAGGGAGCAGATAAATGTAGCACAATGGTTCATAGCTTCAACAGGCTTGGTACGAGTGAAGTGCCAAATTAAGTCTAGAAGGCCTCATGCACACTGGGTGTTTTAAAAATACCGGTAGTGTTAGTTGTATAAAGTCTTTCTATGTTTGTTGGTGCTTTTGCATTAGCTTTTACACACATTTTGCTAAGTTTAGCTGCGTTTTTCCAGTGTTAAAGCGTTTTTACAGCTTAAAAACTCATCTTGAAACCCACTAGTTCTGGGTTTTTTTCCAGACAGAAAACACCCCTGCCAAAAAAATGCTGATTAAAGCCTATGTGTGCTGGGACACATAGGATAACATGCTGGAGAGTTAACTGGCTGTAGAGAAAAATGCCGGAAGCCAAAAACAGCAGCTGTAAAAATGCCCACTGTGCATGAGGCCTTAAGGGCCCTGGATGGTGCTGCAGTTATGGCAACCCTACTCCTGATCAACTGCTTAAACATTCATATTTTACTACATTTTAATCAGTATCTAAAAACCCTCAATCCGCTCCACTCATATTTTCTTTGATCTAAAAACCATAAATGAACCCTTGATTTTGAAGGAGTCCTTTCAGGGCTGTGGGCCCTTGGCTTGTCTCTATTACAATTTAATACCACAGTGTGTGTGTGCATTTATGTATGAGGGAAACAAAACTTTTTGCAGTTACAGCAATTCTTATTCAAATACTACATTCTGAATTAAGTAGTAGGCTCAAATAAAAACCTAAAAAAAAAAATCACTCTTTGTGAATACAGTCTGTAATTAAATTGGGTTTCCAACAACCATCAGGTTGCCATTACTGAGGCTTAAGGAATATGTAAACCCAACATTTCATATTCCTGATATGTGGCTGCTGTACCATTTACTTGTATGAAAAAATATCCTGTTCTCTTTGTATTGTTTCCTTTGTGTGAAATCCTTGGTGATCCTGCCAGTCCTTCTGCTTTCCTATTAAAAACTGACTACACTAGGCATGAGAGAACAGTGTGGTCAGTTTTCTAGCCATTCTGGGAACTCATCCTGCTCTCCTCCAATGATCAGACTTGTCCTAGCACACACACCCCCATAGACTGGCTGTATTGATTTTTCTCCTCCCCCAACTCTTATGCAGCTGAGAACAGAAGGCATGTGATCACTTATTAAAAAAAGGGGGGGAAACTGTATTTATAATGCTCATTATATCTATACACAAATATTTTGCCTTTCATTTCAATTTTAAACTGTATTCTTTGTATTACAAGATGAAGTTTTACATTCACTTTAAATCTGCATTGACCCAGTGCCTCTGTGATAATGTACTGTAGATATTTCCTGAAGTCTGAATTCATGATTAAGAGTTGTGAGCCCTTCTGATCCACATTGACACCCTATATGTCATTGAGTGTGATGGACTATAAAGATGTAAAGAGAAGAGGAAGGAGCAGATTATACAGTGAACGGGAATAGGAAGAAAACGGTCTTGGATGTATCTGGGCTTTTTGAAACAGTAATAATCATAAAGCAAAGGGGTTTTGCTGCAGCTGAAGTTTTGATCAGTTCCCAGAAAAGTCTGTCATCTGGAATAACAGGTTATAATGCTGTAAGAAACTGTAACAAAACATCAATAAGAGATACAGGAGGCACTGGGAGCAACCTCTGGTGTTGGATATAGCGTGGAAGGATAGAACCTCTGTCAGTTTTCTGTTGCTGTCTGTGACTCTGTTGGGAAGAATTTCTTTCAACTCTTTCACCCAGGTGGGCACAGACTGCAATAAAAAAATGCACAAACACTCTAAGCCAGCCTTTTTCAACCAGCGTGCCCAGCCACGCTAGGGAGTCTTGAGGTTTCTTCAGGGGTGCCTTGGCAAAATGTCTAAAAGTTGCCCAACACTTTTATACAACCCAGGGGGTGGAACAAGCCTGACTTTTAGTTACACAAAGTCACACGTTTTCATTGTGCAACATTACAACCTTCTAGCCGCCAACATCCTGACAACCAATGACATCATAAGGAGGATGTCGGTTGCCTGCACAGCATCCTTGTTTGACTCTCCCCTGCTCCTCTCCATCAGTACTGGGGTCACATTAGCTGAGTGATGGAGAAAAATGGAGGGAGAAGAGAACCATTAGAATAATAGTAAGTACCAGTGTGCAAAAGTGTATTTGCTTAATAAGAATATATCACCTCTAATGTTGGGTGTCCTGCGTTTATGGATGTTGCTGCGTTATAAAAAAAATATACATTTTAGAATGGGGTGCCTCAAGACTACCTATAATTTTAAAGGGTGCCTTGGGACTGGCCATAATTTTAGAGGGTACTTTGACATTGTCCATAATTTTAAAGGGTGACTTGACTAAAAAAAAAAACATTGAGATAGATTGCTTTAATCTTCCAAGTTCTGCTAAAAAAGTTTTTTTGTACCATCTGCCTCTTCTTGCTTCCTGTTCAAGGTAGTGCCAGTCATTGCAATAGCCAATTAAGCGGTCAGAGCCCACAAACCCAGAAGGAAGACTGGTTGAAGATGGAATCCCTGTCAGTGGTGACAGCACTCTGCTGGAGGGCTTTGTTCTAAGGTAAATCTTTCATATTGTGCTAGTATGCAATGCAGAAGGGGAATTTTTTTTTTTTTGGTGGTTTACTACCACTTAAAACTGGGATAGATTTGTGCGTATCCTCTACTATTATCAGTGATAAAACATTTAAACTGTACAAAATGATATGAAGCTACATTTCCTTTAGGCATGGCTTACATCCAGTGCTGTACATCTATTGTATTTATCTGACATACATAAGACAAACAAAATGCTATATGCTACACCCATAGAAAAGCGAGCATTTCAGCATCGTTTTTCCTACTGTAAAGTTTATATAAACCCTCACCTTAAAATAAAAATAAACCCATTCCGTTTAAAATAGAAATGAAAGGTAAAACATTTGTGTATAGATATAAAAAAAAACATTATAAACACTTTTCCCCTTTTTTAAAATAATTTATTATATTCTCTCTGTTCTCGGCTGCATAAGAGGTGGGAGAGAAGAAACAGCAGCACACTGATCTTTCTATTGAATAGCTGCGGAAGGGGGTGGCGTGTCAGGGAAAGTTTGATTATTTGAAGAGCACACTGAGTTCCCAGCATAGCTAGTGCTGCTTAGTGTAGTCAGTTTTTAATAGAAAAGCAGAGGGACTGGCAAGAACACCAGGGATTTTACACAAAGGAAGCAATACAAAGAGACCAGGATACTTTTTCATACAAGTACATGGTATAGCAGGCACGTATCAGGAATATGAAAAGTTGGGTTTACATAATTTAACATTAATTCCTAAGCTTAATACTAACCATACACTTAGCGGTCTTATCATAAAAAAAATGTGTAATATGTGTATTTTCTATGATTGTCTGTTCAATATAGTGGCCATAATGTGGTATTTTCCTGACTGCGGTATTTCAGGAAAACAATGCATGACCAATAGATGAAGTTGATGATCATAGTAAATACACATATTAGACACATTACATGGATTATCTGTGAGGGCTGTGCACATGTTGAGGCATTCCCGCATTCCCACAGCATTTTTTTTTTCAAAATAGCCCCCCCCCAAAGTGCACCTGTGCCCAGGCATGGACATTATATTTTACACATTCTTACCAAGCAGTAAAAACTTTAAAACTTTGGACATCCTTACCTCACATGACTTTTCTAAAGCAGGTAGAGTCACGGTACAGAAAACTATTAATCTTCCCAAGCTACTGTACAGTAAATATTTTGAACTGTTATTATACCTATACCTAGAGTATATCTACTGTCAGTGCAATGGCTCTTCAATCATTATATATGGAACAAGAAATGTTCCAGGTGCTCTTTTATTGTAATGTCAAAAGATAGTTCTAATAGAGGCATGCGGGTACCTAACATCCTGTAATTTTACAAAGCCTGGTGTCTTGGACCAACTTTGATATTGGTGGATCCTTTCCCCATGCAAAATATGGTCCAATATAGAGCCTGCCATATTTAAAAACTCTGACCCTTGAGCTAGATTATTTGCGATTAAACTGGGGATGCCATATCCCACTAAGGCCTACCCAATGATAAATGCTTCCCTTAAAATATGGGCCAAGACTCACTCTCACTTGTCTCTACCCTTAAAACACACTACTATTTCTGTACCTATTGAAGTTCTACAACAATTTATTACAGATTTCTCTCTCCTCTCTTGGAAAGTCAAGCGCTTGACTTACATTTGTTTACTTACAGATGTTTACGCTGGAAATGTGCTATGCTCCTCTGAATCTCTTCAAGATCGATTTAAGGTCGCACCGTCTGACCACTTTGCATATTTGAGGATGCACCAGTTCCTCCATATGCATCTCTTATCACTATGTCTGGATGTCCCATCTCTTGTTACCACTTATTTTACTGATAGTGTACTTCACCTTTGGGGCATAACACTGTTTTACAATACTTTTTTTTTAAGACCAATACTATGCTTAAAGAGGAGCTCCAGCCATTTCTGTGTTTATTAAAAGTAAGCAGCTACAAAAACTGTAGCTGCTGACTTTCAATAAACACACACCCACCTTCCCCAGGATCCAGCGATGTGCTCACCTGAGCTGTCCCTTTCCTCTGTCTTCTGTCCCTGGTGCCGGCATCCTAAATGTGGGCACACAGCTGTGACAGCTTGCAGCCTACTGCGCATGCCCGAGTTCTGCTGTGCATTGTGAATGGTCCCACAGTCTTCTGAGACCTGTCACGTGTCCCAGGTGACTGTGATGAATGAGAGGAGAACTTCTGGTCAGATTGCCTAGGTGATCCGAGTGAAAGTGGGAGCAGATACCTGTCAAAATCAGGTACCACTCCTGCCCCCCTCAAAAAAGTTCCATTTGAGGAAGACGGGGAGAGGAAATCTTAAAGCAGAACTTCCCCTTTTGCCTTTTAAGTGGGAATCAGAACTCTCTCAGACATTCCCCAACCATTACTGGTAGAAAGTAATCAATATTACCTACTGGCCATCCAGCTGTACAAACCACTAGGAAATGTATCAAAAGGTGGCCCACAGATAGTACCTTACTCCTTTTCATCTTTTTTTAAAATGTATCCATCACAGTCTCTTCAATGCTGGGTGGAGACACTGGCTCTAAATTACACATTTTCTGGAAATGTAAATCCCTGCACTCATATTTAATTATTACAGGTACTTATATAGTGCCATCAGTTTAGTAATTTCTCTTTGGGATTAACAAAGTATTCTGAATCTGAATTAACGCGTTACATATATATTTGTACATTCACATCAGGCCCTGCCTTTAAGAAGCTTACAATCTAAGGTCCCTAACTTCATACATACTAGGGCCAATTTAGACAGGGACCAATTAAACTACAAGCATGTCTGTGAAATGTGGGAGGAAACCACAGTATCCCCACACAAGCACAGGGAGAACATGCAAACCCCAGATTGTGTCATGGTTGAGAATCAAACCAACAATCCTAGTGCTGCTAGGTAGAAGTGCTAACCAGTTAACCATTGTGCTGCCCATATTGGAATACATTTTTTTCCCCTTAGTATCTGACCCTGTAGGGGCTATGTTAGAGCCCAATTCTTCCCTTGTAATATTACATTTAGGGATTGATTGATTTCCTCCCTAAGTTAGGGCGGTGCTTCTCCATCTTTTCTTGGTGGCCAAACTGCACATTACTAAACTTTGGAAATACCGGTACTCCCATACAGGGACGCATAGGGACACATTATAAACTCTGAATCACCAGTGCCACATGGGAGAGTCTTCTAGCCATTAAAAATCTGTCTACATCCTGGTTCAAAGAATTCTGGTCTATATAGTTGGATATTCCTAATTGCACGAAAAACCTTGAACAATCACTTACCTTCAATGTATTGACTAGCCATATGGTCTGGATAATTCTTGTATATCTGATTGATGCTCTCTGGTATGTTTTCTTTTTTGTTCCCCCTTTCATTTGCCTTTTTCCCCTATTTTCCCTACACTTTAGTTCTTGTTATTACTTATCATGGAGAGGTAAGTGCACTTTTTGTCTCTAGATGTGAGGCGTTTTTATGCAAATGCATTTGGTTACCACCTATATTTGTTAATCTCTGGCATTATTCCTGATTAATTGTATTTATTTTAGGTGAGGCCCTTTTATGCATACCGCCTCTCTTTGTCTTGTATCTTGTACTTTACTTTGTACTTTTTGCAAAAATTCTTAATAAAGAATTGTTGAGAAAAAAACTTTAAAACAAGCCCCTACTCACCTCTCTAGAAGGTGAGTGAAGTTATTATGTCACAAAGATCCTCAAAGATCACAACAAAGACTCTAATTCCAGATTTCAATTGATTGCTAACAGCTTAAACACATCTGCCATTTGTTTCCATTAGAAAGCTGACAGTCCGCCAAGTATCTGTTCTCATGCTGTAGAAAAAGATTAACATTTCAATGACTATGCTGTGAACTTTGTGAATGAATTTCTCCACAATGCTTATATACATAGCTGAATAAGAGCTTGTTTGAAAATGCTTTCACTGCTAGTTTAGAATACGTAAAATGTTCAGGACAGATAGCAAATTGCAATTGGGCATTTAGTAACATGCAATCCTTTCTAACTAAAAGCTGTAACATTTAGCTTAAATGGGAAGCTTGAAATGAGCCAGTCTGACCACCAGAGTCTGATTCAGGGCTTTTTGCCCTGTAATTTCCCACAGGATTTACCCTTATGGTGGTTAGTTTCAGCTTTTTACAGCCACAACACCAAGCCTCCTGATTATTTAGTTGCCCATCTTGTGTGCAGGCTCTCTGCCTGTCTGAACACCATTTCATGGCTGCATACCACTTTACAAGAGAAGTTGCACTTTAGAAGGAAATTTATTTATTATTTATTTATTATAGGTGCTTATATAGCGCCGTCAATTTACGCAGTGCTTTACGTATACTGTATATTGCACATTTACATCAGTCCCTAACCCTCAAATGGAGTACAATCTAAGGTCCCTAACTTACATTCATACATACACATACTAGGGCCAATTTAGACAGGGTCCAAGTAACCTACCAGCATGTCTTTGGAGTGTGTTTTTATTTTTTTTACTTGTGATCGTGTATTCTTTGCAAAGTGTGATTCAGCATATTTGCTAAGCCCAGGGGCAAATTGCCTTGCAAATTGAAAATTCCCTTGGAAAGTGAACAGTCTATTTGTATTTGGTGAATTAACCCTATTGCATCTACAGAACGTTATCTACATGGGAGCCCTGACTGATTGCAGACTGCACTTGTTCATGGGCAACATCAACATATTTCCAATCACTTTCCTTTACTTGGGATGCCTGTTGTTCTCACTCAGGGACCATTTCACTGCCCAAACTGTCTCCCTCCGGTCATTTACTGCATATTCAGAGTGGTGGATTATCTGTCTGTCCAAAGCTTATGGGATAGGTCTAGAGCAGAGTATTAAACGTCTTGGAAGTGTCTTGGAAGTGTCAGTGCCATGGCTGTATGAATGGCGAGATCTGGGAAGTGCCTCTGAATATTATGCAGCTCACTGAAGGGGTTTTCCACTTTGTTAATGAAAATGTAAAAGCTCTTTAATTTTGTGCGTAAGAACTTTAAGCTAAGGCTTTGGATCCTGTGGTTTGCTGGCTTCCGAGGAACTCCATGTCCCTAAAGATATAAACAGCAACTGGACCGCCCGTTTCACAGCAGCTGACACAACCCAAATTCCTTGATTTTGGCTTAAGGGCTCTGCTGTACATGATCGATTTTATGTTAGTATGCATTCTGCTGTGATGTTTTGTGTGTTGTTTTTTTAACATGCATTTACATGCATTTTCCACGTTAGCTCAGTTTTCATCATATATTTTGCCATGGATATTTAACAGATTTTTATTTTACAACATAAGCATTGAGGGTATAGACGTGATTATAGACAACATGTTGATTAGTCTGCTGTCTTTGTTCTAGTATGAGAGTCTTTGTCTTTATGCACGAGTTTTGAGGATTTGTTCACATAAATGTGGTAATGAGTCATCCAACATTGCTGAATTAGTGGAAGGTTACTTAGTAATGTTTTCCAGAGAACATTAGCAGGATTTTTTGCCAGCTTTTTTTTTTTCTTCACAATGACAAAACTCTGTTTTATGCATTTAAAGGGATATTTAAATCGTGACATGCGTAATCATTTCTGTTTGCAGGGCATATTTAGTTTTCTTTTGTGGTAAATGCATTTGTTGATGTATGTACTGCATGGTTATTTCATATCTTC
The DNA here is from genome assembly GCF_062004578.1 of Staurois parvus. Classification (NCBI taxonomy): domain Eukaryota; kingdom Metazoa; phylum Chordata; class Amphibia; order Anura; family Ranidae; genus Staurois; species Staurois parvus. The sequence continues at coordinate 16,908,622 of NW_028317951.1, read as the reverse complement.
AATTGGAAATAAATACCTATGGAAAATGTTTATTTCTGGAGTATATTGCAGGCTGATTATTATTACACATTACTGATTGAATCATTTCTACCATTCTAATAAAAACTCTATGTACTACGTAATGCCACCTACCTTCATCTCAAATGACTATGACCTGGTGACTGAAGAACCTTACAGGTAAAGAGCCTTAAATCATGCATTTTAAGACTGTTATTTAAAGTAGGTTGCTCAGTCTAAGAAATAATGTCAATAGACATAATGTCTGTCAGCACATCCTGTACCAGGCCAGGCCCTATCAGTTCAAAAGGGGGGCCAAGACACCTGGCCAGCTGTACTATCTTATTGCTGACATTGATCCTCTTGTTCCTCCTCCAGGGGGCGGAACACATGGAGATCAGTTCTACCACTTGCGCCCTCATTCCCCTGCTGTCAGGGCCCCACTGTGTGCCCGCTTCCCTGCAGCACTGATGGTTTCCCTCTTCTCTCCCACCAGAAGCTGCTGCGGGCACACAGGGGAATGTTTTAGGAAGAAGAGTGGGAGAAGGGGGAGTGGGCCATTAAATATGTCATATTTACCAGCCCCTTCCTTTTCTGAATAAACACAGCGAGTGATCAATACAGATCGCTCCTGTGTCCCTTCATCACTGAAGCATGATAAACTGTTTTTACTATGCTTCTGTTTGTGAATAAACAGGAAGCATCAGACCACTTCCTATTCATCCTGTGCAGCTGAGGCTGTAGAGAAGGGGACCGATGAATTTCTGTCCCCAGTGCCAAATGTCAGACATCTGGTGTCTGTTTAGACCCCTGATATTTCACCAAAGCCTCCCCAGCAGTGCAGTTAAAATTTTTTTTTTTAAATAAATAAATAAAGCAACTCTAAAAAAAATGCAAAAATAAAATAAAAAAATAATTAAAAACAAAAATAACGGCTTGTCCATATATACTTTGTTCTCTAGAATTTCTGCCATGGCTGTGAAATGTAGAATTTTGGCCTTGCCATGTCTGAACCTCTATCAGGGGGTAGTGGCTGGTGGGCAGTAAATGCGGAGCTCAACCATGGGGTTCTTACTGTCCACAACCTCACACGTGAATGAGTCCTAAGGGCAAGTACTCTGGCCATGTGAATGAAAGGATTGTTCATGTGGCTGTAGCTACCTGTTACTCTAAGGCTTCATGTAAATGAACCTACACGGACCGCCAGCCATGGAAAAACACAAAATGCCGCAAAAAATGTGGTACTGTGGTAGCCACATTTTGCGGCGTTTTTTCTGCATTTTGCATTTTCCCATGGTCGGCCAAAACGTTCCTACCCTGAACACGATTCCTCCAGCAGCTCCTAAACTCTGCTAAAAGCCTATGTATACATGGACTCATAGGCTTTTATGGAGTTGAGTTTAGGAGCTTTGGCAAAAAAATGCGAAAAGCTCCTAAAACTTGAGTTTAGGAGCTGCTCTTGTACATAAAGCCTTATGGGATGCAGCAGCTGCATGAACACAGCCACAGGTCATAATATGGCAAGTGTGTAGGTGTGGGTGAGTGGCCCTGAATGCACACTATATTTGTTCAGGGCTGTACACCTGCACCCACTTGCCTGTGAAATTAGACCTGTGCCTGTGTTTATGCAGCTGCTGCATCTCCATAGAGTAGCAAAGTCTGCCTACACACAACTCCATGCGGCTCAAATCACATAAACAAGCCGCTGATTTACACAGTACAGTCCCTCATGTGAGATCCAATACCTCACTCACATGCAGAATACAGAACTTTGTTGTATTATTTGTGTCAACTAATAATGATATTAGTGTATTTTTAGTGAAAATATATTTTGATATTTTGGGGGGCCCCCAGGTAGTCTGTACAAGGCCGCGTGATTTCTAACAGCAGCTCTGGCTATTCTCAAGTCAAGCCAAATACATATCAACAAACCTAGCAAAGCAGTTTTGGTATCTTGTTAGAGACACTAGAAAACAAAATTACAAAGTTTGTAAAACAGCCTCCAATCATTAAGTGTCTCTTGATCTAATCTGGCAAACTTAAAATAAAATCCTATTTTGGTGACTGTTGTGATGTGAGTGACTTTGAGGGGTGGGGAGACCCCTGTCTCAGCTCCCCATATCCCTCTTATGTATAAGTCACCCTGTGCCTCTTAGGGGTACAAGGTGGAATGTTCTGTTGGGGTGGGGGGTTGTTCATTGTTCACTGCCATGTGGTGCATCCCATTGTTCTATTGTGTGTCTTGCTTGAGAGCAAACTATTATGGGATGTAATGTTTCCGGCAGCCCTTCCCCCTGATGGGGCAGCCTGCTGATCTGTTTCCTCTTACTGGGTGTATTGCCCCACCCTGTGTATATATCTTGTGTCTATGTTCCATTACAACTGTCATTCAGGGTTGAGGGCTATGAGTAGATATTAGCAAACTTTTGAAAAGCTTGATCAGTTGTGCTCAGCTAAACTATGCTCACCTCTGGAATGCAATATTTCTGATGCCCTGTTGAAATCAATGTTTACTCAGATTAGTCTCTAAAAAAGTGTGTATGACAGAGCAGCAAGGGATTCCCAATTTTGCAGAATGGTTTAAGCCAGCCATAGTGGGTTTTAATCCTGGCTGGTTCAGCAGGGACCACCCAGAATTCACACCATCTATGGTAAGTCTGATTGTACCCAAGTCGGTTGTTGTACGACTTGGGTACAACCAGCATGTTGGATTTTCATGCAATTATTGCTAGCGGCTGTTTATAGCTGCTACCAGTAATGACTGTGTTCTGCTGTTAGGGATGGCTCCCCCCCGGAGAACACAATAGCTTTGCAAGAGGAATTCCCCCATCAACACTGACCGTGGTTGCTGAAAAAAGAAAATCACATCATGTATGGCCTGCCTTAGGAAGCTCCTGTCAGCCTGCCTGATGAGATGATAAGGCCAAAAAAAAAAAACCTTGAATCTACTACTCTGGATTAGAAGGGGGGGACATGATGACACCTGCATTTAAGCTAAGGGTGCTTAGGCAACAGCAAAAGCAGAAACAGACTTTGAAGCAGCCTCCAATTCCTTTCTCCCAAAAGCATCTTGGAGATCTAAACCATCCAAAAAAATTAAATTCACATTGGATCTGGTCATCTGAATCCATAAAAATCAATCCAAATTTTATATTATCAAGTAAAGATTGACCCTAGCTATAAATGAAGTGGAGATTTTGAAAGATTGGCTATTGTTCTCCAAAATATGAGATATTTGAGCAGCTTAGAGTGAGCAATTAGTAATAAAATAATTTCCTGCTTATCAGTAATTGGATGGACTTTGTAGCATGTGTGTATATTATATAAATCCTGCAAACTAAAATGTATTTTATAGCAGTATTCAAAATACTAAAAGTATAGATCGGAATAACAAAAAAAAAAATATCTGGTTGCATGTGCCAAGCTTGTTTACAGAAAATGTATGTCCATTGAAATGATTTTAAAAAGATACAGCTCTGACTGTATACCAGTCTTTTTCGAGCAGGGTGCGCAGGTACCCTGGGGTGCATTGAGGTATCTTCAGGGGTGCCTTGGCAATAACATAAAAATTGCTAAAAATTGGATACAAGCCAGTAGGTGGATCAAGCCTGCCTTTTAGTTACAGAAAGCCACAGGTTTTCATTATGCACCATTACAACCTTCTAGCCGCCAGCATCCCAACAATCAATTACATCATCAGTTGATAAGGAGGATGTCGGTTGTCTGCACAACATCCTAGTTTGCCTCACTCCTCCCCCTTTCTATCAGTTCTGGGGTCACATTAGCTGAGTGATGCAGAAAAACCTAAGGAGAAGAGAAACATTGGAACACTAGTCAGTACCAGTGTACAAAATTGTATTTGATTTGGAAGAATAAATCACCTGTAACGTTGGGTGTTGTACGTGTGTGGATGTTGATGCATTATGTAAAACTATTAGAATAGTTTTTTTACATTTTAGAATGGAGTGCCTTAAGGCTGTCCACCATTTTAAGGGATGCCTTGAGATTGTAAATAGTTTTAAAGGGTGCCTTAACTGAAAAAAAGGTTGAGAAACACTGCTGTATACAATAATGCCCTCTAAAAGTTTCAGAGAGAAATTTGCAAAGTATAGTTCATTATACAAGTCTTGCCTTGCAGAAAGGACTGAGGCCAAATATATGTAATAGTGAAATTAATCAAGATGGCCTGGACTTGCTCATAACTGAATGTTGAACTGTTTGTATTTTGTCCTAGGCACACATTTATATATTTGCTTGTGTGGGAGTAAGTATACAGACCCTATGACCTTGCCTGTAAAATATTTTTAAACGTGAAAAGTCCTTTGGGCATAAAATAAGAAAATACTGTCCTGCCATGACAAATCTGCTATACTAGTCATTCCTCTTAGAAAATACTGTACAGTAAATGCTTTAATACATGTTATGTTCATTTCTAAGTCATCAGAGCAGAGTGACCAGCAGAGGTGACCATGCAGAAAAATCCCAAATATTGAAGGGACAAGGTTCAAAGCATTCACTAGTTTCTGGGTCAATGGCAAGCACACAGCAGCCTGTGTCTTAACCGGAATATATGCTCAAAACAAACATGCTAATTAAACATACATGTGAGCATCGCCTTTACTGGAAACAACCAGGCTTCCTGCTAATACATGACCTGTTAGCCAAATCAAACATATGGCCCCTGATGTAACTGGATTGCTCCTGCTTTTTTCTCCAGTAAATAACACACATTTTATGCTCAGGATTTATTTAGGCAAAGGGCTACAAATTTAATTGAAAAAAATAGCAAAGGTGAGTTTCCATTAGGAAGTCATTTGTATAATGACATTGCGGAAATGGACAGTGAGTTTTCTTTTTTTTTTACCAGGCTAGGCACTTAACGATGCGGACATATCAGAGCATTGTGAAATCCTATCTGAATATTAAATGCAAGATCTTCTTGCCTATTATATAGAATATGTAGCGCTACTCCCAAAGGTGTCGGTAACAACTGCTTCTTCCCCAAAGGTACAGATACAGATACATTTTTAAATGTAAAAAAATAACAAACATAACTTTAAAAAAAATTAAAGATATACTTACCCTAAGCTCTTGGTCCTACCTGTGGTGCATAGGTGAGATCTTGGGTAAGCTGGTTCTAGTGAGTAAGCTGGTAGACCCAGTGATATCACTGGCACCTACAGGAAGCATCTGGAAATTGTGATATAACAAATACAGTTTTAATTTTTCCCCTAGTGTCTGATTTTTACATGTATTGTTCCCTTTAATAATTCTATGCTAAATTCAAATGAAAGCACAACAAATTCTAAATTTAGCACCTTGACTGAATCTAACACATAATTCTGTTTCCACTTCTTTTCCCAAAGGAGGGTCAGACACAGACAAAGAACTCCCATAGAAACAATATGGTAAGAGAGTACAATAATAGTTTTCAGCAACTTCTGACTTACATGCTTTATATGTCCAAATTTCCACCATCACACCTGAAGGGTAAAGACCTCCTGAGAGATGAGGAGTGACATACTGTATACAGTATATATATATATTAGTGACACCTTGTAACACTAATGAGTCACATGACACCGGGGAGGGAAAATGGCTAATTGGGCCCAACTTGGACATTTTCACTTAGGGGTGTACTCACTTTTGTTGCCAGCGGTTTAGGCGTTAATGGCTGTGTGTTGAGTTATTTTGAGGGGACAGAAAATTTACACTGTTATATAAGCTGTACACTCACTACTTTACATTGTAGCAAAGTGTAATTTCTTCAGTATTGTCACATGAAAAGATAGAATAAAATATTTACAAAAATGTGAGGGGTGTACTCACTTCTGTGAGATACTGTATATATACAGTAAATATAAATTTTTTTCTGGTTTTTCTTTTTTCTGGATTATATGAAGGACAAAGAAATTTTATAGAATAGCAACAATACTCACTTTCACAGGCTACCAGAAGCCACCCAAGATGAAGATCGAAAGAAAAGTGTCAAGCATTACAGGAATCCAGGCAACATACTGAACTATGCAAGAATAAGGTCAAGCAGCAAGCGGTTAGAGATACTGGTTGTACAGGCAGAAATTCAGTGACAGTGGTAAACAAATGGGAATCACAAGCTGAAGGACAAACCAAGTCTTTTACAAAGTAGACCAGGATCAGATAGCAGAAGGAAAGCTGATAGTTAACCAAAGCAGTTGATGAAGGCTTTCATAGGACAGCTTCCTAAAGCACTCATAAAGAACAATGGACTAGACATGTGCCCGCCGGGTGCATTAGTTTATTAAATAATTTTTTTTTCTCATATTCGTTATTAGAGATGAGCGAATCGAACTAGGCGAAGTGGAATTCGTTTTGAATATTAGGAAAATTTCGATCAGACTTCGGATGCGCGAATCGAAATTTTTCCTAAAATGGCGGCGACATGTGCGGCGACGGAGCGGGGATGTCTGGGAAGGCGCGCAGACAAGGCGCGCTGACCCATAATGCATTCATTCATGACATGTGATCGCATTAGCCAATCAGCAGCCAGCCAGCCAGCACTGTGTAATGGTCGAGCTATAAATGGCGGCCATTTTAGAATTCTCCATTTGCCTCCAGTCATTCAACAGAGGCAGACCTGGCTGTATTCAGGGAGAGAGTTAGGGACACAGAAACGTTACTTAGGGACACAGAAACGTTAGTTAGGGACACAGAAACGTTACTTAGGGCCACAGAAACGTTACTTAGGGACACAGAAACTTTACTTAGGGACACAGAATTGTTACTTAGGGACACAGAAACGTTACTTAGGGACACAGAAACGTTACTTAGGGCCACAGAATCGTTACTTAGGGCCACAGAAACGTTACTTAGGGCCACAGAATCGTTACTTAGGGCCACAGAAACGTTACTTAGGGCCACAGAATTGTTACTTAGGGACAGACACAGAATTGTTACTGAGGGACACAGAATTGTTACTGAGGGCCACAGAACCGTTACTTAGGGCCACAGAAACGTTACTTAGGGACACAGAATTGTTACTCAGGGACAGACACAGAATTGTTACTGAGGGATACAGAATTGTTACTGAGGGACACAGAACCGTTACTTAGGGCCACAGAAACATTACTTAGGGCCACAGAAACGTTACTTAGGGCTACAGAAACGTTACTTAGGGCCACAGAATCGTTACTTAGGGCCACAGAAACGTTACTTAGGGCCACAGAATTGTTACTTAGGGACAGACACAGAATTGTTACTGAGGGCCACAGATTTGTTACTGAGGGCCACAGAAACGTTACTTAGGGCCACAGAAACGTTACTTAGGGCCACAGAAACGTTACTTAGGGCTACAGAAACGTTACTGAGGGCCACAGAATTGTTACTTAGGGCCACAGAATCGTTACTTAGGGCCACAGAAACGTTACTTAGGGCCACAGAAACGTTACTTAGGGCCACAGAATTGTTACTTAGGGACAGACACAGAATTGTTACTGAGGGACACAGATTTGTTACTGAGGGCCACAGAACCGTTACTTAGGGCCACAGAAACGTTACTTAGGGACACAGAATTGTTACTCAGGGACAGACACAGAATTGTTACTGAGGGACACAGAATTGTTACTGAGGGCCACAGAACTGTTACTTAGGGCCACAGAAACGTTACTTAGGGCCACAGAAACGTTACTTAGGGACACAGAATTGTTACTCAGGGACAGACACAGAATTGTTACTGAGGGATACAGAATTGTTACTGAGGGACACAGAACCGTTACTTAGGGCCACAGAAACGTTACTTAAGGCCACAGAAACGTTACTTAGGGCTACAGAAACGTTACTTAGGGCCACAGAATCGTTACTTAGGGCCACAGAAACGTTACTTAGGGCCACAGAAACGTTACTTAGTGCCACAGAAATGTTACTTAGGGACAGACAAAGAATTGTTACTGAGGGACACAGATTTGTTACTGAGGGCCACAGAACCGTTACTTAGGGCCACAGAAACGTTACTTAGGGACACAGAATTGTTACTCAGGGACAGACACAGAATTGTTACTCAGGGACAGACACAGAATTGTTACTGAGGGACACAGAATTGTTACTGAGGGACACAGAATTGTTACTGAGGGACACAGAATTGTTACTCAGGGACACAGAATTGTTACTGAGAGACACAGAATTGTTACTGAGGGACACAGAATTGTTACTCAGGGACAGACACAGAATTGTTACTCAGGGACAGACACAGAATTGTTACTGAGGGACACAGAATTGTTACTGAGGGACACAGAATTGTTACTGAGGGACACAGAATTGTTACTCAGCGACAGACACAGAATTGTTACTCAGGGACAGACACAGAATTGTTACTGAGGGACACAGAATTGTTACTGAGGGACACAGAATTGTTACCCAGGGACACAGAATTGTTACTGAGGGACACAGAATTGTTACTGAGGGACACAGAATTGTTACTGAGGGACACAGAATTGTTTCTCAGGGACACAGAATTGTTACTGAGGGACACAGAATTGTTACTCAGGGACAGACACAGAATTGTTACACAGGGACAGACACAGAATTGTTACTCAGGGACAGACACAGAATTGTTACTGAGGGACACAGAATTGTTACTGAGGGACACAGAATTGTTACTGAGGGACACAGATTTGTTACTGAGGGCCACAGAACCGTTACTTAGGGCCACAGAACCATTACTTAGGGCCACAGAATTGTTACTCAGGGACAGACACAGAATTGTTACTCAGGGACAGACACAGAATTGTTACTGAGGGACACAGAATTGTTATTGAGGGACACAGAATTGTTACTCAGGGACACAGAATTGTTACTCAGGGACACAGAATTGTTACTGAGGGACACAGAATTGTTACTCAGGGACAGACACAGAATTGTTACTCAGGGACAGACACAGAATTGTTACTGAGGGACACAGAATTGTTACTGAGGGACACAGAATTGTTACTGAGGGACACAGAATTGTTACTCAGCGACAGACACAGAATTGTTACTCAGGGACAGACACAGAATTGTTACTGAGGGACACAGAATTGTTACTGAGGGACACAGAATTGTTACTCAGGGACACAGAATTGTTACTGAGGGACACAGAATTGTTACTGAGGGACACAGAATTGTTACTGAGGGACACAGAATTGTTACTCAGGGACACAGAATTGTTACTGAGGGACACAGAATTGTTACTCAGCGACAGACACAGAATTGTTACTCAGGGACAGACACAGAATTGTTACTGAGGGACACAGAATTGTTACTGAGGGACACAGAATTGTTACTCAGGGACACAGAATTGTTACTCAGGGACACAGAATTGGTACTGAGGGACACAGAATTGTTACTCAGGGACACAGAATTGTTACTCAGGGACAGACACAGAATTGTTACTCAGGGACACAGAATCGTTTAATTAAAGAGTATGTCAGACAACATGCAGAGGAGTGGCAGAGGAGGCAATGTTTTAGGAGCGAGCAGACGTGGCAGCAGAGGAAGGGGTCGAGGCAGCACTAGTCGCAGCCAGAGGCCAGTGCTCCCGGTGTCATCCAGCGGTCGTGTCTCCACCGACAACCCTGCCGTCATCGATTGGTTGGCTCGGTCGTCTTCCTCTTCCCAGGTCACCTCTGACACCTACAGCCAACGGTCGGTGGGTACGTCAGACACAACCGTTAGTTGGCATGGCCCGGGAGCAAGCCCACTGAAATCACGTGTCCTCTACCTGCCCCTGTCCTTTGGTGTTCCCTCACCAAGCGAAGTATCGCATGCTGTGGGCTCAGCCCCACTGTACAGTGAGGAAGAGCTAACAGAGGGCGGTCAGGAACGGGGGGAGACATCCGCCTCTTCAGCAGCCAGGCGAAGAAGTAGTGGCGAGGAGAGTGGCTCGGTAGCCGGTCTAGAGACAGGTCTGTCTCCTGACCCACACGCAGCCGAGGGGGCTAGTAGTGAGGCGGAAACCCTAATTGATGATGATGAGGCTGATCGCACTTGGCAGCCTCGTCGTCATCAGGCTATTGCTTCCGCATCATCAGGAGAAGAGGGTGGCAGCTTGGCAGCAAGCAAAACAGTCGGTGGGTTGCCCAGGAGGCAGCAGGGTCGCAGCAGTGTCAGTGGAGGCAAACGGTCACGGAGTACAGCACCAGCTCCACTGCAGCCTACCACCACGGCCAGTAGTGGTGCCGGTGTGCACGGAGGAAGCAGCAGTCAGCCAGTGAGGAGTATCGGGGGCAAAGTTTCCTACTCGGCGGTGTGGCAATTTTTTGTCAAGCCGCCCGAGGAAGTAAACGTAGCCGTATGTCGACTATGTGGCCAGAAAGTCAAGCGTGGCCAGGGGGCCCATGTTGGGACTACAGCGTTGCGTCAGCATATGCAGCGTCGCCATTTGGTGGCCTGGGAAAACCGTGATAAAGATACGGCGGTTCTGCCTGCCCCAGCCCCCGCTCCATCACCCGCTCCGATACTTGCTCCGTCACCCGACGTCAATCGCCCTCTATCAGCCAGTCAAGGCTCCAACACCTCTGCTGAGGGGAGTTGTCGCTCGTTGGCATCTTCCGCTCGTTCTGATGCTCCTTCTCCTGCTACTCCTCTTCACGGATTCCGTCAGCAGTCTTTCTTGGAATCCGTTTCCAAGAGACAACAGTTTGCGAGCACGCACCCGACGGTGCAAAAGCTGAACATCCTCCTGTCCAAGTTGCTGGTGCTGCAGTCCCTCCCTTTCCAAGTGGTGGACTCAGCACCTTTCCGAGAAATGATGGCTTGTGCCGCGCCGCGGTGGAGAGTGCCAAGCCGTCATTTCTTCGCCAAAAAGGCAGTGCCAGCCCTGCATTCACATGTAGAAGAGATGGTGGGCCAGTCTTTGAGCATGTCGGTCTCTGCCAAAGTGCACGGCAGCGCCGACGTGTGGAGCTGTAACTACGGTCAGGGACAGTACATGTCATTTACGGCCCACTGGGTGAACGTGGTGCCGTCACAGCCGCACCAGCAACTTGGACAGGTCACGCCGCTTTTGCCTCCACGTTTGCACGTCCTTGGTCCGGCAAAGATGTCCGCCTCTACCACCTCTTCTTCCGCCGTGTCCTCAGCCGCCACCCACGTGCCAAGTCCCATTACCCGACCGGCATATCACATGTGCAAGGCGCAACGGTGTCACGCTGTGCTGCACCTGGTATGCCTTGGCAAACGTAGTCACACAGGGGAGGAACTTCTCAGTGTAATGAACAGAAATCGACAGATGGCTGTCTCCGCGCAAACTGAAAATCGGAACCATGTTGACCGACAACGGAAAGAACATGGTGTCTGCTCTGCGTCAAGGAAGGTTGTGCCATGTGCCATGCATGGCTCACGTGTTCAATCTGGTTGTCAAGCGGTTCCTAAAATCCACCATCCCACTGCAAGACATCCTTAAAATGTCACGTAAACTTTGCATGCATTTCAGCCATTCCTACACCGCAAAGCACACCCTCCTTGAGCTGCAGCGGCAGAACGGAATTCCACAGCATCGCCTGATCTGCGACGTTGCAACAAGGTGGAATTCAACCCTACACATGTTAGACCGCCTTTACGAACAGCAAAAGGCCATCACCGATTTCCTGATGTTACAAGCGGATAAAGGTACTCCCCTGTGTAACTTTGATGTCAGCCATTGGCAGCTCATGCGTGACACCTGCCGCTTGCTCAGGCCCTTTGAGGAGGCCACGCTATTCGTGAGTCGGCAGGACTATGGGATGAACGACGTCATTCCTCTGTTGCACGTCCTGGAACAAATGCTGTTAACAATGGCTGGTCAGGGTGCGGTAGACGTGGCGCACAGATCTCAACGCCACATGACCCCTGTGGGGGCAGGACAGGAAGAAGAGGAGGAGGTAGAGGAGGACATTTGTGCTCAGGAATTATTGAGTGAAATGGGTGGTGTTTCCACTCAGCGGACAGGAGTGGAGGAGCAGGAGCATCTGGAAGAGGAGGAGGAGGAGGAGACAGAGGACCCAGACGCACCGTGGCAGTATGCTGTGGAGATGGAGGCAGGGAGTCCCTCGCATTCCTTGGCACAAATGGCCCATAGCATGCTCGCTTGCTTGCGTAGCGACAGCCGAATAATAACCATCAGACAGAGGGATGACTTTTGGCTGTCCACCTTGTTGGACCCTCGCTACCGTTCAAAAATGGTGGCCTTTTTCACACCTGCTGAGAGGGAGGCCAAAATAACGTACTATAAAAACCACCTATGTAGTCAGCTGGTCTCTGCCTTTCTGCGCCAACGTCCATCCTCAGACACTGTGGGCCCTGTGTGCTCGCGTTCCGCTGCCATGGCAGCAGGGGAGGGGTGGGGTGGTAGGAGCAGTGGCAGCTCCACCAGCAGCGGCTGCCTCAGTCTGCAGTCGATGATGAGTAGCTTTCTTCACCAGCGCAGTGAGGAAACTACTAACCAGCCGCAGCAGCAGCAGCATCAGGTGGACCTGGAGCAGGACCTCAAACAACAGGCTTGGGCCTACTTGGACAGCACCCTGCCAACCGAGGTAGACAATCCCCTTGACTACTGGGCAACGAAACTTGACCTTTGGCCCCAACTAGCTGAATTTGCCCTTGAAAGGCTGTCATGCCCGGCCAGTAGCGTGGCATCGGAGCGCGTGTTTAGTGCGGCAGGAGGTATTGTAACTCCGCGGAGGACACGACTGTCCACCCAAAGTGTGGAGAGACTCACGTTTGTGAAAATGAATCAGGCGTGGATTAGTCTGGATTTCAAACCACCAGTTCCTGACACAACTGACTAAATCTGCCATGAATCATGCCCCAAACATGTGCCACTTTCAGGTCTCCTCACACTGCTGGTGTGTTCCATTTTTTGTCATAGGGTGCTGGCAGATTACGGGCCTCCCATTGCTGCTGCCAGGCCCCTAATCTGCCATGGGCCCCTGTACCGCCTCCTCATGCTGCTGCCAGGTCCACAGTCTCTCATGGGTCCCTGTACGGCCTCCCATTGCTGCTGTCTCCATCGCCACACTCTGCCATGTGCCACTTTCAGGTCTCCTCACACACTGCTGGTGTGTTCCATTTTTTGTCATAGGGTGCTGGCAGATTACGGGCCTCCCATAGCTGCTGCCAGGCCCCTAATCTGCCATGGGCCCCTGTACCGCCTCCTCATCCTGCTGCCAGGTCCACAGTGTCTCATGCCATGTGCCACTTTCAGGTCTCCTCACACTGCTGTTGTGTTCCATTTTTTGTCATAGGGTGCTGGCAGATTACGGGCCTCCCATTGCTGCTGCCAGGCCCGTAATCTGCCATGGGCCCCTGTACCGCCTCCTCATGCTGCTGCCAGGTCCAGAGTCTCTCATGGGTCCCTGTACGGCCTCCCATTGCTGCTGTCTCCATCGCCACACTCTGCCATGTGCCACTTTCAGGTCTCCTCACACACTGCTGGTGTGTTCCATTTTTTGTCATAGGGTGCTGGCAGATTACGGGCCTCCCATAGCTGCTGCCAGGCCCCTAATCTGCCATGGGCCCCTGTACGGCCTCCTCATGCTGCTGCCAGGTCCACAGTGTCTCATGCCATGTGCCACTTTCAGGTCTCCTCACACTGCTGGTGTGTTCCATTTTTTGTCATAGGGTGCTGGCAGATTACGGGCCTCCCATTGCTGCTGCCAGGCCCCTAATCTGCCATGGGCCCCTGTACCGCCTCCTCATGCTGCTGCCAGGTCCAGAGTCTCTCATGGGTCTCTGTACAGCCTCCCATTGCTGCTGTCTCCATCGCCACACTCTGCCATGTGCCACTTTCAGGTCTCCTCACACACTGCTGGTGTGTTCCATTTTTTGTCATAGGGTGCTGGCAGATTACGGGCCTCCCATTGCTGCTGCCAGGCCCCTAATCTGCCATGGGCCCCTGTACCGCCTCCTCATGCTGCTGCCAGGTCCACAGTGTCTCATGCCATGTGCCACTTTCAGGTCTCCTCACACTGCTGGTGTGTTCCATTTTTTGTCATAGGGTGCTGGCAGATTACGGGCCTCCCATAGCTGCTGCCAGGCCCCTAATCTGCCATGGGCCCCTATACCGCCTCCTCATGCTGCTGCCAGGTCCAGAGTCTCTCATGGGTCCCTGTACGGCCTCCCATTGCTGCTGTCTCCATCGCCACACTCTGCCATGTGCCACTTTCAGGTCTCCTCACACACTGCTGGTGTGTTCCATTTTTTGTCATAGGGTGCTGGCAGATTACGGGCCTCCCATTGCTGCTGCCAGGCCCCTAATCTGCCATGGGCCCCTGTACCGCCTCCTCATGCTGCTGCCAGGTCCACAGTGTCTCATGCCATGTGCCACTTTCAGGTCTCCTCACACTGCTGGTGTGTTCCATTTTTTGTCATAGGGTGCTGGCAGATTACGGGCCTCCCATAGCTGCTGCCAGGCCCCTAATCTGCCATGGGCCCCTATACCGCCTCCTCATGCTGCTGCCAGGTCCAGAGTCTCTCATGGGTCCCTGTACGGCCTCCCATTGCTGCTGTCTCCATCGCCACACTCTGCCATGTGCCACTTTCAGGTCTCCTCACACTACTGGTGTGTTCCATTTTTTGTCATAGGGTGCTGGCAGATTACGGGCCTCCCATAGCTGCTGCCAGGCCCCTAATCTGCCATGGGCCCCTATACCGCCTCCTCATGCTGCTGCCAGGTCCAGAGTCTCTCATGGGTCCCTGTACGGCCTCCCATTGCTGCTGTCTCCATCGCCACACTCTGCCATGTGCCACTTTCAGGTCTCCTCGCACTGCTGGTGTGTTACATTTTTTGTCATAGGGTGCTGGCAGATTACGGGCCTCCCATAGCTGCTGCCAGGCCCCTAATCTGCCATGGGCCCCTGTACCGCCTCCTCATGCTGCTGCCAGGTCCACAGTGTGTCATGCCATGTGCCACTTTCAGGTCTCCTCACAGTGCTGGTGTGTTCCATTTTTTGTCATAGGGTGCTGGCAGATTATGGGCCTCCCATAGCTGCTGCCAGGCCCCTAATCTGCCATGGGCCCCTGTACCGCCTCCTCATGCTGCTGCCAGGTCCACAGTGTCTCATGCCATGTGCCACTTTCAGGTCTCCTCACAGTGCTGGTGTGTTCCATTTTTTGTCATAGGGTGCTGGCAGATTACGGGCCTCCCATAGCTGCTGCAAGGCCCCTAATCTGCCATGGGCCCCTGTACCGCCTCCTCATGCTGCTGCCAGGTCCACAGTGTGTCATGCCATGTGCCACTTTCAGGTCTCCTCACACTGCTGGTGTGTTCCATTTTTTGTCATAGGGTGCTGGCAGATTACGGGCCTCCCATTGCTGCTGCCAGGCCCGTATTCTGCCATGGGCCCCAGTACCGCCTCCTCATGCTGCTGCCAGGTCCACAGTCTCTCATGGGTCCCTGTATGGCCTCCCATTGCTGCTGTCTCCATCGCCACACTCTGCCATGTGCCACTTTCAGATCTCCTCACACTGCTGGTGTGTTCCATTTTTTGTCATAGGGGTCTGGCAGATTACGGGCCTCCCATTGCTGCTGCCAGGCCCGTAATCTGCCATGGGTCCCCGTACCGACTCCTCATGCTGTGACGTTGCAACAAGGTGGAATTCAACCCTACATATGTTAGACCGCCTTTACGAACAGCGAAAGGCCATCACAGATTTACTGATGTTACAAGCGGATAAAGGTACTCCCTGTGTAACTTAGATGTCAGCCATTGGCAGCTCATGCGTGACACCTGCGCTTGCTCAGGCCCTTTGAGGAGGCCACGCTATTCGTGAGTCGGCAGGACTATGGGATGAACGACGTCATTCCTCTGTTGCACGTCCTGGAACAAATGCTGTTAACAATGGCTGGTCAGGGTGCGGTAGACGTGGCGCACAGATTTCAACGCCACATGACCCCTGTGGGGCAGGACAGGAAGAAGAGGAGGAGGTAGAGGAGGACATTGGTGCTCAGGAATTATTGAGTGAAATGGGTGTTTTTTCCACTCAGCGGACAGGAGTGGAGGAGCAGGAGCATCTGGTAGAGGAGGAGGAGACAGAGGACCCAGACGCACCGTGGCAGTATGCTGTGGAGATGGAGGCAGGGAGTCCCTCGCATTCCTTGGCACAAATGGCCCATAGCATGCTCGCTTGCTTGCGTAGCGACAGCCGAATAATAACCATCAGACAGAGGGATGACTTTTGGCTGTCCACCTTGTTGGACCCTCGCTACCGTTCAAAAATGGTGGCCTTTTTCACACCTGCTGAGAGGGAGGCCAAAATAACGTACTATAAAAACCACCTATGTAGTCAGCTGGTCTCTGCCTTTCTGCGCCAACGTCCATCCTCAGACACTGTGGGCCCTGTGCGCTCACATTCCGCTGCCATGGCAGCAGGGGAGGGGTGGGGTGGTAGGAGCAGTGGCAGCTCCACCAGCAGCGGCTGCCTCAGTCTGCAGTCGATGATGAGTAGCGTTCTTCACCAGCGCAGTGAGGAAACTACTAACCAGCCGCAGCAGCAGCAGCATCAGGTGGACCTGGAGCAGGACCTCAAACAACAGGCTTAGGCCTACTTGGACAGCACCCTGCCAACCGAGGTAGACAATCCCCTTGACTACTGGGCAACGAAACTTGACCTTTGGCCCCAACTAGCTGAATTTGCCCTTGAAAGGCTGTCATGCCCGGCCAGTAGCGTGGCATCGGAGCGCGTGTTTAGTGCGGCAGGAGGTATTGTAACTCCGCGGAGGACACGACTGTCCACCCAAAGTGTGGAGAGACTCACGTTTGTGAAAATGAATCAGGCGTGGATTAGTCTGGATTTCAAACCACCAGTTCCTGACACAACTGACTAAATCCGCCATGAATCATGCCCCAAACATGTGCCACTTTCAGGTCTCCTCACACTGCTGGTGTGTTCCATTTTTTGTCATAGGGTGCTGGCAGATTACGGGCCTCCCATTGCTGCTGCCAGGCCCCTAATCTGCCATGGGCCCCTGTACCGCCTCCTTATGCTGCTGCCAGGTCCACAGTCTCTCATGGGTCCCTGTACGGCCTCCCATTGCTGCTGTCTCCATCGCCACACTCTGCCATGTGCCACTTTCAGGTCTCCTCACACACTGCTGGTGTGTTCCATTTTTTGTCATAGGGTGCTGGCAGATTACGGGCCTCCCATTGCTGCTGCCAGGCCCCTAATCTGCCATGGGCCCCTGTACCTCCTCCTCATCCTGCTGCCAGGTCCACAGTGTCTCATGCCATGTGCCACTTTCAGGTCTCCTCACACTGCTGTTGTGTTCCATTTTTTGTCATAGGGTGCTGGCAGATTACGGGCCTCCCATTGCTGCTGCCAGGTCCGTAATCTGCCATGGGCCCCTGTACCGCCTCCTCATGCTGCTGCCAGGTCCAGAGTCTCTCATGGGTCCCTGTACGGCCTCCCATTGCTGCTGTCTCCATCGCCACACTCTGCCATGTGCCACTTTCAGGTCTCCTCACACACTGCTGGTGTGTTCCATTTTTTGTCATAGGGTGCTGGCAGATTACGGGCCTCCCATAGCTGCTGCCAGGCCCCTAATCTGCCATGGGCCCCTGTACCGCCTCCTCATGCTGCTGCCAGGTCCACAGTGTCTCATGCCATGTGTCACTTTCAGGTCTCCTCACACTGCTGGTGTGTTCCATTTTTTGTCATAGGGTGCTGGCAGATTACGGGCCTCCCATTGCTGCTGCCAGGCCCCTAATCTGCCATGGGCCCCTGTACCGCCTCCTCATGCTGCTGCCAGGTCCACAGTGTCTCATGGGTCCCTGTACGGCCTCCCATTGCTGCTGTCTCCATCGCGACACTCTGCCATGTGCCACTTTCAGGTCTCCTCACACACTGCTGGTGTGTTCCATTTTTTGTCATAGGGTGCTGGCAGATTATGGGCCTCCCATAGCTGCTGCCAGGCCCCTAATCTGCCATGGGCCCCTGTACCGCCTCCTCATGCTGCTGCCAGGTCCACAGTGTCTCATGCCATGTGCCACTTTCAGGTCTCCTCACACTGCTGTTGTGTTCCATTTTTTGTCATAGGGTGCTGGCAGATTACGGGCCTCCCATTGCTGCTGCCAAGCCCGTAATCTGCCATGGGCCCCTGTACCGCCTCCTCATGCTGCTGCCAGGTCCAGAGTCTCACATGGGTCCCTGTACGGCCTCCCATTGCTGCTGTCTCCATCGCCACACTCTGCCATGTGCCACTTTCAGGTCTCCTCACACACTGCTGGTGTGTTCCATTTTTTGTCATAGGGTGCTGGCAGATTACGGCCTCCCATAGCTGCTGCCAGGCCCCTAATCTGCCATGGGCCCCTGTACCACCTCCTCATGCTGCTGCCAGGTCCAGAGTCTCTCATGGGTCCCTGTACGGCCTCCCATTGCTGCTGTCTCCATCGCCACACTCTGCCATGTGCCACTTTCAGATCTTCTCACACACTGCTGGTGTGTTCCATTTTTTGTCATAGGGTGCTGGCAGATTATGGGCCTCCCATAGCTGCTGCCAGGCCCCTAATCTGCCATGGGCCCCTGTACCGCCTCCTCATGCTGCTGCCAGGTCCACAGTGTCTCATGCCATGTGCCACTTTCAGGTCTCCTCACACTGCTGGTGTGTTCCATTTTTTGTCATAGGGTGCTGGCAGATTACGGGCCTCCCATTGCTGCTGCCAGGCCCGTAATCTGCCATGGGCCCCTGTACCGCCTCCTCATGCTGCTGCCAGGTCCAAAGTCTCTCATGGGTCCCTGTACGGCCTCCCATTGCTGCTGTCTCCATCGCCACACTCTGCCATGTGCCACTTTCAGGTCTCCTCACACTGCTGGTGTGTTACATTTTTTGTCATAGGGTGCTGGCAGATTACGGGCCTCCCATTGCTGCTGCCAGGCCCGTAATCTGCCATGGGCCCCTCTACCGCCTCTTCATGCTGCTGCCAGGTCCAGAGTGTGTCATGGGTCCCTGTACGGCCTCCCATTGCTGCTGCCAGGAGGCAGCAGGGTCGCAGCAGTGTCAGTGGAGGCAAACGGCCACGGAGTAGAGCACCAGCTCCACTGCAGCCTACCACCACGGCCAGTAGTGGTGCCGGTGTGCACGGAGGAAGTAGCAGTCAGCCAGTGAGGAGTAGCGGGGGCAAAGTTTCCCACTCGGCGGTGTGGCAATTTTTTGTCAAGCCGCCCGAGGAAGTAAACGTAGCCGTATGTCGACTATGTGGCCAGAAAGTCAAGCGTGGCCAGGGGGCCCATGTTGGGACTACAGCGTTGCGTCAGCATATGCAGCGTCGCCATTTGTTGGCCTGGGAAAACCGTGATAAAGATACGGCGGTTCTGCCTGCCCCAGCCCAGGGTTCCATTTTGTCATAGGGTGCTGGCAGATTACGGGCCTCCCATTGCTGCTGTCTCCATCGCTACACTCTGCCATGTGCCACTTTCAGGTCTCCTCACACACTGCTGGTGTGTTCCATTTTTTGTCATAGGGTGCTGGCAGATTACGGGCCTCCCATTGCTGCTGCCAGGCCCCTAATCTGCCATGGGCCCCAGTACCGCCTCCTCATGCTGCTGCCAGGTCCACAGTCTCTCATGGGTCCCTGTACGGCCTCCCATTGCTGCTGTCTCCATCGCCACACTCTGCCATGTGCCACTTTCAGGTCTCCTCACACTGCTGGTGTGTTACATTTTTTGTCATAGGGTGCTGGCAGATTACGGGCCTCCCATACCTGCTGCCAGGCCCCTAATCTGCCTTGGTCCCTGTACCGCCTCCTCATGCTGCTGCCAGGTCCAGAGTCTCTCATGGGTCCCTGTACGGCCTCCCATTGCTGCTGTCTCCATCGCCACACTCTGCCATGTGCCACTTTCAGGTCTCCTCACACACTGCTGGTGTGTTCCATTTTTTGTCATAGGGTGCTGGCAGATTACGGGCCTCCCATTGCTGCTGCCAGGCCCGTACTCTGCCATGGGCCCCCGTACCGACTCCTCATGCTGCTGCCAGGCCCGTAATCTGTCATGGGCCCCTGTTGTCGCTTGTTGGCATATTCTGCTCGTTCAGATGCTCCTTCTCCTGCTACTCCTCTTCACGGATTCCGTCAGCAGTTTTTCTTGGAATCCGTTTCCAAGAGACAACAGTTTGCGAGCACGCACCCGACGGTGCAGAAGCTGAACGTCCTCCTGTCCAAGTTGCTGCTGCCAGGCTCGTAATCTGTCATGCGCCCCTGTACCGCCTCCTCATGCTGCTGCCAGGTCCAGAGTGTGTCATGGGCCCCCGTACCGACTCCTCATGCTGCTGCCAGGCCCGTAATCGGTCATGGGCCCCTGTACCGCCTCCTCATGCTGCTGCCAGGTCCAGAGTGTGTCATGGGTCCCTGTACGGCCTCCCATTGCTGCTGCCAGGCCCGTAATCTGCCATGGGCCCCCGTACCAACTCCTCATGCTGCTGCCAGGCCCGTAATCTGTCATGGGTCCCTGTACCGCCTCCTCATGCTGCTGCCAGGTCCAGAGTGTGTCATGGGTCCCTGTATGGCCTCCCATTGCTGCTGTCTCCATCGCCACACTCTGCCATGTGCCACTTTAAGGTCTCCTCACACTGCTGGTGGTTTCCATTTTTGTCATAGGGTGCTGTATGGCCTCCCATTGCTGCTGCCTCCACCGCCACACTGTGGCTCCACACTCTGGTTTTGGCCCCGTGACTGCCCAAATTAGTGAAGTGTGCGGTGATTCTAAGATCGACGGCACTCATCTGCATGTCATACTGACTGTCAGTATTATTTCTCTTCCCCAGCAGACTCCAAGGGCATTTAAATTAAAGGTACAGTGTTCTGCACTAATATAAAGGCTCTCTGAAGCCTAGAAACACCCTTTTATAAGTTAAATTCGCAGCGAATATATTCGACTCGAATCAAAATTTTTTCACGAATTCGCCGAATCAGTCGAATCGAATTTTTGAATAATTCGCTCATCTCTATTCGTTATTGTGAACCAATTTGTTTTTGGAATTTGTCTTGTATCTTCGGCATTCGTTTAGTGTACTTGTTGGTCCACTTGGATTCAAACAATTTTTCAGTTTTTCGGGAAGATTGCAATATATTCAAATCAAGCATCCAACTTGAATTGAACTGGCCGGGCCACATTCCCGCTCCTTTTTGCAAGAGCTCTCCACATGGTTTAAGCTACTGAATCGCTGCTGAGCATTTTATAAGTGGCCCTGGGTGGTAGTGCTCACCTGCTGGGGCTGTTTGTACCTTTTTGGAACTTTAAAAATACATAGCTCACGTTACTCTCCTCTGTGTGATTTCTGGTGCCGAAACACCCCATTGCCCCCTTTTCACGTACTATCTTTCTGAAAGGTATTTTTATTCAGTTGATAAGAATTTCTTTATCACAGTGCAATATTTTGTATTCCAAAAGTATAACAACTTAGAATTCCCATACCTTGCATTGCATGTCTACAAATATTAAAGAAGATCTATCACATTCCTAGTCCAAGTATTAAAAGCCAATTTTAATACCATTTCTGCTGGCTGTAGCATAGGCATTCCGATGGTGAAGGTACGTCTAGCTCTTTAGTCCCCTCCAGTCATTCTATGTAAAAATGGATTTTATGTAGTGTACCAGCTTGCCCTGTGTGTATTGACTGATCATTCACAACATGAACACTAGTAAAAGATCATTCAGAGCTGTTGGGGCTGTGAATTTTTACAAGCAGTCAGGAGATACTGTAGATCACATGTACCCAACAGCGTTGAATGTTCATTCACAAAAGTAAAAGTTAATTCAGTGGTGGCAGAACTGTGTGATCTATCTGCTGGCTGCATATATACAGTCACAGCACCAGCAAATAGATAGCACAGCCCCGACAGCTCTGAAATCTATTGAGCTGACCATATTCCATGGTGTGATGAATGGCATTGCTTTTCACAAGAGAGCACCTGCTACCAGAGGTGAGCACTGTCAATCATCCCTCATTAGAGATTTGTCTGCATGGCAGCACCGCGGTTTGACAGCAGTGGGAGGAGGAGGGGAAGCTGACAAGTTAACTCAGCAATGGGGCCACAAATCAGAAGGGGACCAAGTGCTCCATACATTTTAATGCAACAGGTTGGTAGAATATGTGAATTTAAAAAGAGTGTTAACATTTCCTGACAGCCTTCAGCTATGGGAGAATTAATAAAGCCCAACAGAATTTTCAAAACAAAAGGTGTGCAGAGTCTTACAATTGTTTATTAGAAAGCCTGAGTAGAGGTAAGCTGGCATTTGGAGTCATCATACTTCCTACCCTTCAGGATCCCTCCAATATAACCTTTCTGTTCCACATTGTCAGCCATTTGGTTCCCAGAAACTTGTTGGTGCTGGCTATATCATTATGTCTTTCAGGGAAATTTACAGATGAGACTATGAGTAATCCTTTTCTCCCTAGTGCCCAGTACTGGGACTGTTAGATAACTTCCTTTTAGCAGAGTGGATCCAGTTCTTCTAACAGCAGATAATCTTGGGAGTTGTAGTCCTATAGCCAATACAACTGTATTTCTGAGTGCTGATAGAACTACGACTACCAGGGAGCTGGCGATGCTGGGAGAGCAGATGCTGTAAATTTTGCATCAAGGGACTGGCTCGCTCTCCTGGCGGGGGATTCAGAGCTGAACACAGGGGGACTGCCAGTTTCCTCTTGAGACAGATTGTTGGCCTACTGCTGTGGGACTTTGCATATCAGTTCAGCACAGCAGTGACATCAGCTTCTCTGCATCAGGACTGTCACTATCCGGTCTTCACACAGACACCTCTGCTCACTGTGCTGATAGGCTATCAGGCAGCAACTCTGCACATCCCTGCAAACAGCTAAAAGCCTGAGCAAGAATTCTCGTTCCTAGGAGGCCATGCTATCCATGGGAGCGGTGAGTGGGCAGATGTGAAGTTTGGGGTTGTATAGCTCAAGTGTAGTGCCCACTAGAGAGTACAGTACACGCCAAAAATTTTCTTTTAAGGTCTTGCTGGCCCACTTTTATTTAACCGCTTCCATACAGGGCACTTTTACCCCCTTCCTGCCCAGGCCATTTTTCAGGTTTCAGCACTCTCACACTTTGAATGACAATTGTGAGGTCATACAACACTGTACCCAAACTAAAATTTTATCATTTTCTTCACAGAACTAGAGCTTTCTTTTGGTGATATTTAATCAACACTGGGGTTTTTATTTTTTTCTAAATTAACAAAAAAACACTGAAAATTTTGAAACAAAAACACATTTTTCTTTGTTTCTGTTATAAAAGTTTGCAAATAAATAATTGTTCTTCATAAATTAGGCCAAGATGTATTCCGCTACACAGGGGCGGACTGACCATTCAGTAGGGGGCCCCATGAAAGGCCCCTGGTACCTTTTTTATAGGCTTTTTGGGTGTGCTTTGAGTGTGGGCAAGGAAACAGGGGCCCCATGATCCCCTATTGCCCGGGGGCCCCATGAATTGTCAGTCCACCCCTGCTGCTACATGTCTTTGATGAAAATAACCCAAATTAGGATGTATGATTTAGTTTGTAGGAAGGTTATAGAGTTCACAAACTATGGGATATATCTGAAAATTGATCAATTCTGAAGTACTGATGGCCAATCAAATTTCTTGTCAGAACAGTACAGATATCCCCCAAATGACCCCTTTTTGCAAAGTAGACAGTCTGACGTACTTCATAAGAGGCATGGCAAGTTTTTTGAAGTTGTAATTTTTTTGTCATAATTTTTTGGAAAATGAAAAAATTAAATAAATTATTTTTCCCATTTTTTTTTGTTACATACTGTCACCAGTGCAGTACAGCGTCATCATATAACTGGCATGGTGGTGATCAGGGACACTGACTGGTGACAGTACGAAAAAAAAAAAAAAAAAATTTTACATTTTTAAAACATTTTTTTCATTAGTTTTACTTTTTAATTAAATTTTTTTCTTTTTTTAAGATTTTTTTTTTCATATTTCACTATGACAAAAGTAGTATAATGTTACCATAGTAACACTGTACTACTTTGGGGAAGTGATTAGTATTTTTTTTTTACACAATTTGCTTACAGCAAAGAATTACTTTGCTATAAGCAAGCAGTTACCTGAATGACATCGATTCATTCAGAGTTTTTTTTTTTTGTGCTTAGCTGTGATTTGGTTTGGCCACGGCTAATCACATGACACAGATGGGCTGTGATTGGCCCAGCTTGTGCATGTGATCGCTGTGACCATTCACAGCTAAACACACTTGTATACAATGGATGGCATGAAAGGAAACCATCCATTGTATACAACTGTCATGTGACCTGCTGTGATTGGTCACAGCAGGTCACATGGTACTGGCAACGGGGCCGATACTCAGATCTGTCATCGGCCGTGTCCGAGGTACACGGCTGGTGACAGATCACGCCGCAGAGCGGCCCTGCAGGTAGGTGCACTGCGCATTCCTGAAAGGACGCCATGTGGCGTCCACCCGGAGGGACAAGCAGTTGCCGTCCGGCCTATAGCCAGATGGCGGCCGGGTGGCAACTAGTTAAAGGAAAGTTCACACAAAGTTCCATAAAGCATAATTCATGGTTTTCCATGCAGGGGGTCTTCATTATTAACACCAAAAATGTGAAATATACAACCTCCTGGCTCACTTTAGTAAAAAAAAGTAGTCACAGATCCTCTTGGCTTACACATCCCAAAGTGCTGCTCAACCCTTCCACTTTAGGCCCTCGTCTGTCTCCCGCAGACCATTTCATGCCAAGACTGTCCTCATTCTGCTGCTCTGGTCCTTAGGCTTGGGTCTCTGTCTTTTCCAGCTCAGAGAGGTACCTCTCTGGCTGCTCACTTGCACACCTGGACTCCTCGGG
Source organism: Staurois parvus (assembly GCF_062004578.1). Lineage (NCBI taxonomy): Eukaryota > Metazoa > Chordata > Amphibia > Anura > Ranidae > Staurois > Staurois parvus. The sequence continues at coordinate 16,883,817 of NW_028317951.1, read as the reverse complement.
AGAGTGAAGCCCTGAACCTTGGTCAGGTCACTACTAATAGTCCAGCAAACACCAGTGTGTTGGTGGTTCCAAATACCGGGGCCCAGGATTGAGGATTTCAAGCCACCTGGATCTCTAAGAAATCTTCAGGCTCCAGGTCCCAAAAATGGACTTTCTAAACAATGAGGAAACTGTAAAGGTTTTCTAATCAAGCAGTAGTCTGATGCTTGAAATTCAATAACTGTCCAAATTCTTGGAGTCCGTTGCCAAATATAGGTACATCTAAGATTTCTTTTCCTAGCTCCTGGAGTCGAAAAGTACTTGTTTAACCTTTCTGTGTTTTTTTTTAGTATTGCATTTAAAATCATTCATTTGCTTTGTTATTTTTGTAATTGCTCTGCCCACCTCTTTAAGGAAATGCAATTAACTTTTTTTGTTTTTGTCGTTGCTGTTTTTGTTCAATAAGCCTGTAGGTGGAAGGGTCTGGTTTAGCTAAGTTTTTAACTTCTAGGAAAAACAGCATGTGTGGTTGCACACCCACAGCAGTCATTCTACTATATTTGTGTCAACTGTATAACAGTTTTCTAAGTACTGTATGGGCTTAGGGCTCTTAAAGTGATATTAAACCCTCAGTTTCACCAGCTGATTTAAAGTAAAGTACAGCATGCAGCTCTGGTCTATTTTTTAATGTTTGTCTATGTTTCTGTTTAAGCTGGTGCCATGACTGCCCTAGGTATCCTATTTCAGAGTGGCTTCTTTCTCTTACATTGTCCTATGGAGCCACCCTTGCATGCAGAAACTAGAGTTTTGTCTCCTTACACTGTGCGCAATAATAGAAACACACAGCCCCATAGGCTAGGGTGACAAGGCTGTCCCTCCTCTGCCCTTTTCCAAGTTAACAGCCTGGCTTGTCACTGCACTGTCCACTGTTAACTCTTTCCTGAAAAGACCAGACTTTCAGAGAGGCATCACTGAGACAACATGAGCCATCAGTTGTAAACTTAAAAGGCTAAGGTAAGCATTTTAGCAAATAATTTTCTTGAAAGTGTATATTTTATTGTACTCAATGTGTTAACCTACAAATACTGAGGGTGTATTACTACTTTAATCTGAGAAGGCTGGCAACCTTTAGAGATATGTGCATTATACTGTGTATGAACATTATTGTGCTGGTACATAGTTAAGAATCATTAATTTCCTTTTATTCTCCATTTTTCCCTTTCTATGGCACTGAGTACTATGCCAAGATAACTAAACCTAGACTGACAGAGAATTCTTTTTGTCTTTTTACATATTTGCTTTGCAGCAATGGTAAATATTCCTAATACAAAGGAAAGTTGTAGACTTTCCTTGCATACCTTTTAAGAAGCAATTTTTATACTTGTTTCCTACCTTAAAGTGTATGTAAACTGCAAACCAAAAAGTGATATGTTGCTGATTAATAGCTCTTGTCGAGGTGGCTTGATTTGTTTTCTTTTTGCTTTATTTTCAGCTCCTGAGAATATAACTCACTTCATGTCCCTGAGAGTGGCTACATCACTCCTTCACTGTATCTATGGAAGGATCCGGAAGTGTCATCCTAGGCTGTTCTGGCAAGATCAACAGGTTTTGCTGAAAATGTATATTACATATATTACATATTACAAGTTTGTTTCTGTTTAGTTATCCTTTAAATGTATCTCTGTGATGGGCAAAATTATTGCCTTTTTTTCTTTTAATCAGTCCTTTTTTAGCCTCCACAAAACCATATTTTCTTTTATTATTATTATTATACAGGATTTATATAGTGCCAACAGTTTGCTCAGAGCTTTACAATATAGTGAGAGACAATACAGTAACAATACAGATCAATACAAGAGGGATTTGAGGGCCCTGCTCTTTGGAGCTTACAATCTAGGAGGAGGGGTGAATGGTACAGTAGGTAGTAACTGTGGGGGATGGAGTGGTTGGAAGAGTAGAGTATTCCAGAATTAGCAGAGGGCAGGATAGGCTTCCCTGAAGAGATAGGTTTTCAGTGATCGCCTAAAGGCAAGTAGAGTAGGTGAGAGTCTGATAGATTGGGGTAGGGAGTTCCAGAGGATGGGTGATGCCCTGGAGAAGTCTTGGAGACGAGCATGGGAGAAGGAGATAAGGGAGCTAGAGAGCAAGAGGTCTTGTGAGGTGCGGAGTGTACGGTTTGGGTGATATTTAGAGATAAGATCGGTTAAGTAAATTGGGGCAGTGTTGTGGATGGCTTTATGAATTTTATCCGTTGGGCAACTGGGAGCCAGTGGATGGATTGGCAGAGAGGGGTGGCGGATACAGAACGGTTCGTGAGGTGGATGAGTCTGGCAGCGGCTTTCATGATAGCCTGCGATGAGGTAGGCCAGTGAGGAGGGAGTTACAGTAGTCGAGGCGTGATATGACAAGGGAGTGATTAAGTTGCTTAGTGGTTTCCAGGGTTAGGTACTGTTGTATCTTGGAGATGTTGCGAAGGTGAAGTCTACATGATTTTGTCAGCGATTGGATCTGGGGCTGGAAGGACAGGTGGGAGTCTAGGATTACAGTGGGGATCGAAAGTTTGGGCACCCCAGCTAAAAATTTGTATTAATGTGCATAAAGAAGCCAAGGAAAGATGGAAAAATCTCCAAAAGGCATGAAATTACAGATTAGACATTCTTATAATATGTCAACAAAAGTTAGATTTTATTTCCATCATTTACACTTTCAAAATAACAGAAAACAAAAAAATGGCATCTGCAAAAGTTTGGGCACCCTGCAGAGTTAATATCTTGTACTGCCCCCTTTGGCAAGTATCACAGCTTGTAAACGCTTTTTGTAGCCAGCCAAGAGTCTTTCAATTCTTGTTTGAGGTATCTTTGCCCATTCTTCCTTACAAAAGTCTTCCAGTTCTTTGAGATTTCTGGGCTGTCTGTCACGCACTACTCTTTTAAGGTCTATCCATAGATTTTCAATTATGTTGAGGTCAGGAGATTGTGAAGGCCATGGCAAAACCTTCAGTTTACGCCTCTTGATGTAATCCCCCGTGGATTTCGAGGTGTGTTTAGGATCATTATCCATTTGTAGAAGCCATCCTCTCTTTTACTTCAGCTTTTTCACAGATGGCATCAAGTTACCATCCAAAATTTGCTGAAATTTTATTGAATCCATTTTTCCTTATACTTGTGAGATGTTCCCTGTGCCACTGGCTGCAACACAACCCCAAAGCATGATTGATCCAACCCCATGCTTAACAGTTGGACAGAGGTTCTTTTCATTAAATTCTGTGCCCCTTCTTCTTCAAACATACCTTTGCTCATTCCGGCCAAAAAGTTCAATTTTAACCTCATCGGTCCACACAACTTGTTTCCAAAATGCATCAGGCTTGTCTATATGTTCATTTGCAAAGTTCAAACGATGATTTTTGTGGTGAGGACGTAGAAGAGGTTTTCTTCTGATGACTCTTCCATGAAGACCATATTTGTACAAGTATCTCTTTATAGTGGAATAGTGTACCACAACTCCAGTGTCTGCCAGATCTTTCTGGAGGGATCGTGCAGTCAAACGTGGGTTTTTGAATTGTTTTTCTCACAATCCTGCGAGCTGTTCTGTCTGATATTTTTCTTGGTCTTCCAGATCTTACTTTAACTTCCACTGTTCCTGATGACTGCCATTTCTTAATTACATTCCGGACAGAGGATATTGACATCTGAAAACGCTTTGCTATCTTCTTATAGCCTTCTCCAGCTTTGTGAGCGTCAACTATTTTCAGTTTCAGTTTTCTAGACAACTGCTTAGAAGAACCCATGGTGCTGATTGTTGGGGCAAGGTCAGATGAGTCTGGGCATTTAAAACCTTTGAGATTGACATAACCTGGTCTTCCAAGACAATGATTGAGAACAATCCATGACACTGGCAGGTCTCAGCTTTGCAAACGGGGCAGTGCATGCTATAAATTCTGCAGGGTGCCCAAACTTTTGCAGACGCCATTTTTTTGTTTTCTGTTATTTTGAAAGTGACATATTATAAGAATGTCTAATCTGTAATTTGATGCCTTTTGGAGATTTTTCCATCTTTCCTTGGCTTCTTTATGCACATTAATACAAATTTTTAGCTGGGGTGCCCAAACTTTCAATCCCTACTGTACACCTAGTACCCTGGCGTGAGGGAATGGACTGAGGATGGTGTTAGCGATATTTATGGTGAAGTCATTGGGGGCAGGGGGGAATACTAGGAGCTCAGTTTTGGAAAGGTTGAGTTTGAGGAAGTAGAGTGACATCCAAGCCGATATGTCGCTTAGTAGGCTAGAGATGCAGGTGGAAACTGAAGGGGTGAGGGGTAGACAGATAGATTTGTGTGTCATCAGCATAGAGATGGTAATTGAAGCCGTGGGAGTTTATCAAGTGACCAAGGGAGAAAATGTAGATGGAGAAGAGAAGGGGTCCAAGGACAGAACCTTGAGGGACCCCTACAGAGAGAGAGAGTGAGGAGGAGGTGGCAGCGTTATAGGTAACACTGAAGGAGTGCTGCGATAGATAGGAGGAAAACCAGGAGAGAGCGGAGTCGCTGAGGCCAAAAGAGTGAAGTTTTTTGAGAAGTAGGGGATGGTCAACCGTGTCAAAAGCCATGGAGAGGTCGAGTAGCAGCAGTATTGAATAGTGGCCGTTGGTTTTTGCAGTTAGTAGGTCATTAGAAAGTTTTAGTAGGGCAGTTTCGGTGGAGTGTACAGGGTGAAAGCCAGACTGTAAAGGGTCGAGAAGGTTGTTGTCAGTGAGGTGGGAGCTCAGACAATTGTAGACTAAGCGTTCTAGGAGTTTAGAGGTAAATGGCAGCAGGGAGATGGGTCTAAGGTTGTTCAGATTGGTGGGGTCTAGGGAGGGTTTTTTAAGTATGGTAGTGATGTGCGCGTGCTTTAGAGGGGAGGGGAAGGCACCTGTAGAGAGGGAAAGATTGAAGATGTGAGTGAGGGAGCATAGGATGGAAGAGGAGGGTGACCAAAGGAGTTGTGAGGGGACAGGGTCCAGGGGGCAGGTGGTGAGGGGGGCTTCTGAGAAGACCTTAAAGACCTCTTGGGTGGTAGCAAGGTCAAAGGAGGAAAGTGTTGAGAGAGGTATGGTATGAGGAATGCTAAGTGGGGTGGGTGTCTGTGTAGTGGTGATTTCCCTACAAATTGCGTCAATCTTGTTTTGGAAGTGGTGGGCAATCTCGTGGGCAGTGAGTGAGGTGCTGGGTGGTGGTGCGGGTGGAGAAAGTAGAGAGTTAAAGAAGAGAAGGTATTAATGAGGGTGACAAAGTAAGCTTGTTTGGCAGCGTGAAGGGAGAAAGTGTATGTTAAGAAGGCAGATTTATAATGGGTGAACGCTTGGTGGGATTTGGTTTTACACCATTATCGCTCCAGCGCGCGACTGTGTCATTTGAGATTTCGGGTGTGGTCAGTCTGCCAAGGTTGTAGAGGTTGGGGCCTGATGCTTCGTGTTAGGGGAGCAAGCGAGTCTAGAGCGGATGAAAAAGAGTTGTTGTAGACAGCAGTGGCCAGGTCTGGGCAGGACAAGGGGTTGATGCTGTCGTAGAGCTGGTCAGTTGCAGAGTGGAAGGGAGCCGGGTTTAGGTTTCGGAGATTTCTGCTGGTAATTGTTTGCTGTTTAGTGGGGTAGGTGTTAGAGGAGGAGGAGACTGTGAAGGTGATGAGATTGTGATCAGAGAGGGGAAATGGGGTGTTTGAGAGGTTATAGTGAGTACAGTGGTGAGAGAAGACAAGGTCTAAGGTATTCCCGTCAGAGTGAGTGGACGACTGTATACACTGCGCTAGTTCAAAAGAAGACGTTATGTGGAGGAGTTGGGATGTAGCTGGGTGTCAGGGCTCCGGGGTGTGACCAGAGGTATGTGACTGACGCAGGGAAATGCAGGCTTCAGATATGTTATAAATATAATTTATTAACACTAACAATACATAAATGCAGTGCAATACTAAGACATACACAGTGCAAACGAACCAAACCAAACCACCCACAGATAACAGTACATACAATGCAAGCGTCGTCAGGCAGGCCGGGATTATCAACAGGAGGTCAGAACGTATGGGGTTAAGCAGGAGAATGGTCAGACAAAGCCAGGGATCAGGAGCAGGAGAATGGTCAGACAAAGCCAGGGATCAGGAGCAGGAGAATGGTCAGACAAAGCCAGGGATCAGGAGCAGGAGAATGGTCAGACAAAGCCAGGGATCAGGAGCTCGAGAATGGTCAGACAAAGCCAGGGATCAGGAGCAGGAGAATGGTCAGACAAAGCCAGGGATCAGAGCAGGGGCAGCAACGAATCAGACAGGAACAGGAACAGGGAGCAGGAACAGGATACAGGGCCCAGGAGAAACACACACCAAGGCAGAGTCTGCAGGTCTGGCCATCCCTTAAATACACCAGTATAAGCAGTTTCAGGTGTTTAGCTGGCTGCAAGGTTGAGTCTCTGATTGCTGGGAGCACCCGCTGGCCAGCCCTGGTACTACAGCCCATAAGGCAGGTGAGTCCCACCATTGCTGGCCAGTCCATTCCTGACAGTACCCCCCCCTCAAGGAGCGGCCTCAGGACGCTCTAAACAGTCCTAGCTGGGCAAAATGTTCCACCGCCCGGGTCTGGTAACTGGTGGGATTTCAAAGACTGGCACACCGGGCAGGACTCCGGGCAGCGGCACACCGGGCAGGGCTCCGGGCAGCGGCCCATCGGGCAGCGGCACACCGGGCAGAAGCACATCGGGCAGGACTCCGGGCAGAAGCACATCGGGCAGCGGCACACCGGGCAGCGGCACATCGGGCAGCGGCACATCGGGCTGGACTCTGGGCAGAGGCACATCGGGCAGGACTCCGGGCAGAGGCACATCGGGCTGGACTCCGGGCAGAGGCACATCGGGCTGGACTCCGGGCAGCGGCACATCGGGCTGGACTCCGGGCAGCGGCACATCGGGCTGGACTCCGGGCAGCGGCACATCGGGCTGGACTCCGGGCAGTGGCACATCGGGCTGGACTCCGGGCAGCGGCACATCGGGCTGGACTCCGGGCAGCGGCACATCGGGCAGGACTCCGGGCAGCGGCACATCGGGCTGGACTCCGGGCAGAGGCACATCGGGCTGGACTCCGGGCAGAGGCACATCGGGCTGGACTCCGGGCAGCGGCACATCGGGCTGGACTCCGGGCAGCGGCCCATCGGGCAGCGGCACACCGGGCAGAAGCACATCGGGCAGCGGCACACCGGGCAGCGGCACATCGGGCAGCGGCACATCGGGATGGACTCCGGGCAGCGGCACATCGGGCTGGACTCCGGGCAGCGGCACATCGGGCTGGACTCCGGGCAGCGGCACATCGGGCTGGACTCCGGGCAGCGGCACATCGGGCTGGACTCCGGGCAGCGGCACATCGGGCTGGACTCCGGGCAGCGGCACATCGGGCTGGACTCCGGGCAGCGGCACATCGGGCTGGACTCCGGGCAGAGGCACATCGGGCTGGACTCCGGGCAGCGGCACATCGGGCTGGACTCCGGGCAGCGGCACATCAGGCTGGACTCCGGGCAGCGGCACATCGGGCAGGACTCCGGGCAGCGGCACATCGGGCAGGACTCCGGGCAGCGGCACATCGGGCAGGACTCCGGGCAGAGGCACATCGGGCAGGACTCCGGGCAGAGGCACATCGGGCTGGACTCCGGGCAGAGGCACATCGGGCTGGACTCCGGGCAGAGGCACATCGGGCTGGACTCCGGGCAGCGGCACATCGGACTGGACTCCGGGCAGAGGCACATCGGGCTGGACTCCGGGCAGAGGCACATCGGGCTGGACTCCGGGCAGCGGCCCATCGGGCAGCGGCACACCGGGCAGAAGCACATCGGGCAGGACTCCGGGCAGAAGCACATCGGGCAGCGGCACACCAGGCAGCGGCACATCGGGCAGCGGCACATCGGGCTGGACTCCGGGCAGAGGCACATCGGGCTGGACTCCGGGCAGCGGCACATCGGGCTGGACTCCGGGCAGCGGCACATCGGGCTGGACTCCGGGCAGCGGCACATCGGGCTGGACTCCGGGCAGCGGCACATCGGGCTGGACTCCGGGCAGCGGCACATCGGGCTGGACTCCGGGCAGCGGCACATCGGGCTGGACTCCGGGCAGCGGCACATCGGGCTGGACTCCGGGCAGCGGCACATCGGGCTGGACTCCGGGCAGCGGCACATCGGGCTGGACTCCGGGCAGCGGCACATCGGGCTGGACTCCGGGCAGCGGCACATCGGGCAGGACTCCGGGCAGCGGCACATCGGGCAGGACTCCGGGCAGAGGCACATCGGGCAGGACTCCGGGCAGAGGCACATCGGGCTGGACTCCGGGCAGAGGCACATCGGGCTGGACTCCGGGCAGAGGCACATCGGGCTGGACTCCGGGCAGAGGCACATCGGGCTGGACTCCGGGCAGAGGCACATCGGGCTGGACTCCGGGCAGAGGCACATCGGGCTGGACTCCGGGCAGAGGCACATCGGGCAGGACTCCGGGCAGAGGCACATCGGGCAGGACTCTGGGCAGAGGCACATCGGGCAGGACTCCGGGCAGAGGCACATCGGGCTGGACTCCGGGCAGAGGCACATCGGGCAGGACTCCGGGCAGAGGCACATCGGGCAGGACTCCGGGCAGAGGCACATCGGGCTGGACTCCGGGCAGAGGCACATCGGGCTGGACTCCGGGCAGAGGCACATCGGGATGGACTCCGGGCAGAGGCACATCGGATCACCAGGCGAAGCAGCAGGCAGCGGGCCACCAGGCGGAGCAGCAGGCCCCGGGCCCCCAGGCGGAGCAGCAGGCACCGGGCACCGGGCCCCCAGGCGGAGCGGCGGGCGCCGGGCCCCCAGGCGGAGCGGTGGGCGCCGGGCCCCCTGGAGGGGCGACAGACATCAGGCCCCCAGGTGGGGCGACAGGCATCGGGCCCCCAGGCGGGGCGACAGGCATCGGGCCCCCAAGCGGGGCGGCGGGCGGCGGACCCCCAGGCGGAGCGACAGGCATCGGGCCCCCAGGCGGAGCGACAGGTCTCGGGCCCCCAGGCGGAGCGGCGGGCGCCGGACCGCCAGGCGAAGTGACAGGTCTCGGGCCCCCGGCCGGAGCGGCGGGCGCCAGACCCCCAGGCGGAGCGACAGGTCTCAGGCCCCCAGGCGGAGCGGCGGACGCCGGACCCCCAGGCAGAGCGACAGGTCTCGGGCCCCCAGGCGGAGCGGCGGGCACCGAGTCACCAGGCACGACAGTGGGCTCCGAGTCAACTGGCATGACCGCTGGCACTGGGTGAGACATTGGATCGTCTGGCTGGACAGCGGGCATCGGGTCACCAGGCATCAGGTCATTTGGCTCGACAGCGGGCACCGCGTCATCTGGCAAGGCAGTGGGCTCCGAGTCAACTGGCATGACCGCGGGCACTGGGTCAGACATTGGATCGTCTGGCTGGACAGCGGGCATCGGGTCACCAGGCATCAGGTCATTTGGCTCGACAGCGGGCACCGCGTCATCTGGCAAGGCAGTGGGCTCCGAGTCAACTGGCATGACCGCGGGCACTGGGTCAGACATTGGATCGTCTGGCTGGACAGCGGGCATCAGGTCACCAGGCATCAGGTCATTTGGCTCGACAGCGGGCACTGCGTCATCTGGCAAGGCAGTGGGCACCAAGTCACCAGGCACGACAGTGGGCTCTGAGTCAATTGGCATGACAGCGGGCACCGGGTCATCAGGTACTGGATTGTCTGGCTCGACAGCGGGCATCGGGTCACCAGGTATGACAGCGGGCACTGGGTCATCAGGCATCAGGTCATTTGGCTCACCAGCGGGCACCGCGTCATCTGGCAAAGCAGTGGGCACCGGGTCACCAGGCATTGGATCGTCTGGCTCGACAGCGGGCATCGGGTCACCAGGTATGACAGCGGGCACTGGGTCACCAAGCATCAGGTCATTTGGCTCGCCAGCGGGCACCGGATCAGGTACCGGATCGTCTGGATCAACAGCGGGCATCGAGTCAACTGGCCTAATAGGATCATCAGGCTGGATCAGTTCATCAGGCTGAGTGGAGGCATCAGGCTGAGTGGAGGCATCAGGCTGAGTAGAGGCATCAGGCTGAGTAGAGGCATCAGGCTGAGTAGAGGCATCAGGCTGAAGAGAGGCATCAGGCTGGGTACAGCCATCAGGCTGAGTAGAGGCATCAGGCTGAGTAGAGGCATCAGGCTGGGTACAGGCATCAGGCTGGGTACAGGCATCAGGCTGAGTAGAGGCATCAGGCTGGGTACAAACCTCAGGCTGAATAGCGGGTGCCGAGGCACCAGGCTGAACCACGGAAGGCAGGTTCTCAGACGGCAGGCTCACCGGTTTGGATACTGGCAGGATGGTATTGGTTGGAAAGAATTTTCGCTTTTTTCTGGTTTTAACTACTGGAGCACTGCAAGTAAACGCAGGTCTGCAAACGAATGGAGCAGCTGGAGACAGAGAAGAGCTGGAGGATGGAACAGAGGAGGGAACAGTTGCTACAGAGGGCTTTTTTACAGGGTTAAAGGCAGGATAGGTGCAGCGAGTGGGAACAGGGTACTGACATGCGGTAGATAGCAGGGCAGGAGGAGCTGTTGGGAATGCAGGAATAGAGCTTTGAGGAAATAGATTAGAAGCAGGACTGGGTTTTTGTAGGCTGACTGAGGCTGGGTGCAACAAATCTGTCCATGTCTGCAGTATGGGTTGAACAAAGCTGAGCTTACACAAAGCCTGTCTGACCAAAGACTGCACTGCGTTTATACAATCTCTTAGTATCTGTGGTGAACATGCAGCATAATGCTCCAAGAAGCAATCCACATCATCCTCTAATAACCATACCAGGGACTCTACCTGGTCGGCACTAAATGGCGGCAAAAATTCATCCCTGCATTCGGGGGTACCAGATGAAACCAACTCCGCACAAATCTGAATCAATGGCTGCACCTCAGAGAATTCTGTGCCCTGATCTACTAGAACATGAGCGAGCCGTATACATTCTAGCAGTTCATCCCGGGGATACTCCTTCAGAGTTTGATAAGCATACTCTCTGTCATCAAACACTAGGAGATATAAATACACAACCTCATCCAGATCCATCCTTCCCATCAACAAACCAAGATGGCTTCCCTGTGCAGCCACTTCTGGTCAGGATTGGCTTTGGTGTAATGTCAGGGCTCCGGGGTGTGACCAGAGGTATGTGACTGACGCAGGGAAACGCAGGCTTCAGATATGTTATAAATATAATTTATTAACACTAACAATACATAAACGCAGTGCAATACTAAGACATACACAGTGCAAACGAACCAAACCGAACCACCCACAGATAACAGTACATACAATGCAAGCGTCGTCAGGCAGGCCGGGATTATCAACAGGAGGTCAGAACGTATGGGGTTAAGCAGGAGTATGGTCAGACAAAGCCAGGGATCAGGAGCAGGAGAATGGTCAGACAAAGCCAGGGATCAGGAGCAGGAGAATGGTCAGACAAAGCCAGGGATCAGGAGCAGGAGAATGGTCAGACAAAGCCAGGGATCAGGAGCAGGAGAATGGTCAGACAAAACCAGGGATCAGGAGCAGGAGAATGGTCAGACAAAGCCAGGGATCAGGAGCAGGAGAATGGTCAGACAAAGCCAGGGATCAGAGCAGGGGCAGCAATGAATCAGACAGGAACAGGAACAGGGAGCAGGAACAGGATACAGGGCCCAGGAGAAACACACACCAAGGCTGAGTCTGCAGGTCTGGCCATCCCTTAAATACACCAGTATAAGCAGTTTCAGGTGTTTAGCTGGCTGCAAGGTTGAGTCTCTGATTGCTGGGAGCACCCGCTGGCCAGCCCTGGTACTACAGCCCATAAGGCAGGTGAGTCCCACCATTGCTGGCCAGTCCATTCCTGACACTGGGTTATTGACATTAATAGGGATGTTGAAGTCTCCGAGGATGATAGTGGGTAGCTCAGAGGAGAGAAAATAGGGTAGGCAGGCGGCGAAGTCATCGAGAAAGCGGGACACGGGTCCAGGAGGCCGGTAGATCACTGCAATCCTCAGAGAGATCGGAGAGAATAGCTGGATGCAGTGGGTCTTGAAAGAAGAGAAGGATAGAGCATTTCTTTTCATGAAATGATTATGCTAGTACTATTATTTCTTCTTCTTACTATTATTATTACTATTATTATGCATTTGTTGTGCATAGGAGAGGGTACAGCAAATGTTCTTAATCAATTGGCAAAAATCTTAAGTGGGAGATGCTCTAACTAGTCTTCTCATGCAGTTATACAGGAAACACATTATTTTGAGAAGTCTTTTGATGACCAGTAATCTATGGCAGCATTTTTCAACCAGGGTGCCTGGCTGTAACAGACTGCGGCTTCACAGCCGGGTGTCCGCTGAGCATGTGTGAGTAGCGCTGCACTTTGTGAATGTGACTATATTTGTGTTTTGCTGTTTCCACATCTACTCTGCACTCCCCTCCCCACCCCACCTCTTATTCAAAACCTTCCTGCATACTCACACATGCTCAGCGGACACCCAGCTGTGAAGCCGCAATCTGTTACAGCCAGGTGCCCACACTAAAGATGCCGGCGCCAGGTCAAGAGGATGGCCAGTTAACCCAGATGCCATGAAGGCACCGCTGGACCAAGGGACAGGTGAGTGTCTGTATTTTAAAAGTCAGAAGCTACAATTTTTGTAGCTGCTGACTTTTTTTTCCCTAAATTTGACTGGAGCTCCGCTTTAAGCCCTGTTTCATAGAAGCTATTGTTTTTATACATGACATTAATCATTGGCATCTAGTCTAAAACTATACTATAAACCACTGTTCCCTGTTGTACACTTGGACCCTGAGGACAAAAAAGATACAGTTTGCATGGCTCCGCCCACTTGTTAAACTGAGAAACAAACCCCTATTTTTTGGATTTATGATGGAAGTGAATCATGAAGATATTGTACATTTTAAGAACAGTGCCAGTTACAACAAGAATGTAGAAAATCCAGTTACAATACCCTGAGTGCTGTATAGAATAAGCCTGCTTATTGGGAACTCTTCCAACCACCTCTTTCTAGTTTAAAGAAAAGCCTCCCTTATGATGCAGAAGGACTTGGAGCTGTTTTGTCTTTTATAAGCAGTTACTGATCAGTACCTTGTTTAAACAGATGGGTTTCCAATTGGAGCTGTATCTTTCCCAGAAAGGATTTCCTAGTAGGAGTCACATCAAAGTAATAATAAATGACCCCACCTGCTGAAAGTGGAAAACACTTTATGAAAGCATGCAGGTTCTTACAGATATCAGGGACAAATATATCAGATGCTGCTTATTTACTAAACTATCCTAAGGTTGCTTTAATGCCTGCAAGAGGACATTAAACTCTTATATCCAATATGACAGGGACTGATATGAATGACTCAAAGTACCTCGTAAGGCATTGGTTGGTGCTCAATAACTATTAATATGTAAAACCTAAATCTGTTAAATTTAGGCAGAACAGTCTAATGCTACCCAATTCATTAATTTAGCCCAATACATGCCTTAAAAGTGGAAATATGAGTTTTTACCAATAAATATTGTATGCAAAATGTATATTAGTTTGGGTACCAAAATATGTATTAAAATTGTAGGTTTTTAAGGCTAAGTAAAGAATAGAAAAATACAGAATTAGTAAAATATTGTTTACAATACAAAACAAAGTCTTGAAAAATGGATAAGATGTTGGCTCCTTCAGTAAACGCTAGAACCAATAATAATTCACAACCAACAACGCCACCATCAGTCCCACCCCGCAAGCCAGAGTACTAGGTGTCATCCTAGACTCCAATCTGTCTTTCCAGCCCCACGTCCAATCGCTGACAAACTCATGTAGACTTCACCTCCACAACCTCTCCAAAATACGCTCGTTCCTAACCTCGGAAACCACTAAGCAACTCATTCACTCCCTTATTATATCACGACTTGACTAATGTAACTCCCTCCTCACCGGCTTACCTCACCGCAGGCTATCCCCGCTTCAGTCTATCCTGAATACTGCGGCATGACTCATCCACCTTACTAACCGCTCCGTATCCACCACCCCCCTCTGCCAATCCCTCCACTGGCTTCCGATTGCTCAATGGATAAAATTCAAAATGCTAACAATGATGTACAAAGCTGTTCATAATACTGCCCCAAACTACATCACCGATCTGGTATCCAAATACCACCCAAAACGTACTCTCAGCTCCTCACAAGACCTCCTACTCTCTAGTTCCCTGGTCTCCTCCTCCCATGCCCGTCTCCAGGACTTATCCAGGGCTTCCCCCATCCTCTGGAACTCCCTACCCCAATCCATCAGACTATCACCTACTCTCCTCACCTTTAGGCACACCCTGAAAACCCATCTTTTCAGGAAAGCCTACCCCGCCCTCAGCTAACTGCCGACCTCCTTCACTCTTCCTACCACTCCATCCCCCACAGCTATTTCCTCCTTTACCACTATCCCCTCCCTCCTAGATTGTAAGCTCCAAGGAGCAGGGCACTCAAACCCTTCGTGTATTGAATTGTATTGTTACTGTACTGTCTCGTGTACTGTCTCCCATTATAATGTACAGCGCTGAGCAAACTGTTGGCGCTATATAAATCCTGTATAATAATAATAATGTAAATTTTACCAATTATCATTTCCCATTATCCTGTCACAAACATATATATTTTTTATTGTCCTGTTTACTTTGTAAAACAGTTCCAGGCCACAATAAACATGTATGCTACTATTTTAACCTAGGTCACAATGAATCAGATTATACATAGCTATAAACTTTCCAAAAGCACTGTACATAATTAACAATAAAATAAAAATTCACCTTTTTTTATCCTTTATTGCATTTCATTTAGCCTCTTTACAGCCACTTCTTACCTGCTTAAAAGAGAAGTTTGGGATTCTTTTTCCCCTAATTATACTTACCTAGGTGGATACAGCTTTGATCTGTGAGAGCTCACCACCGCTGAGAGCAGAGACTGACTGACACTCGCCACTGACTGGTACCTCCGTGCTCTCTGGATCTCTGAGCTGTGGAGGGGGAGGAAGCAGCTGGCTCAGGCTCTGAATGGCTCATTGAGAGGCTTAGCACTGGCCGTTTCAGACACTGGGGTGGATCCCGGCTTTAAAGTCGGGAACTTTTCCCAGCCTGAACTGGCTGATTGACATCAGCCGATAATGAGCTTCAGTCCGCTGTCAGCTGAAAACAGGTCACAGGAGTGCAAAATTAACTGCACTCTTGTAATCCACAGGAGAAGTACACCCAAATGATATTTGGCTGTACTTCTCCTTTAAGCAGTAGGGATGATCAGCAAAACTGCAAAACTGGCAATTACACATTTGCCACTTTTGTCAAGACTTCTCCCTAATTTTGCTTTGTAGCACCGCAAGGCAAATTAGTTAGATAAATGCAACTCAATGCAGCCCAACACAACCAAATTTAGTCCCAACAGATGTGGCATGAATGGACTGAACCCTTAATAAATAATTTAAAAAAGGCATTTAAAACCTAGGAGCTTGATAGAGGTTTTTTTTAGACAAATGGAGTCCACATAACTTAAAATATGTAAGAGATAGTACAGAGTTATTGTGTTTGCTTTTTTCCCTTAACGTTTTGGTATATTTTAGAGTTATATGTTAAAAACAATCAATGAACAAAATAAAATAATACCAACAATATACCATTAGGAAAAAAACAAATTGTTGTGCACTGTCTCTCTACATTTTTTAAATGCTTTTTCCCTGTTGTCTAAAAAACTTAAAAAAAACACATGATGATCATATAGCCATGGTTTTAATCTTAAAGGGATAGCTATTTTGTAATCTATTACACATAATTTGACTAAAAAACACACTAGACTCGGTACTAAATTGAAATAAATAAAAACTGTAATCAAAATTATTTAATACTAAAATTATCTTGCCAAAGATGATGACTGGTACAGTCAGGTCCATAAATATTGGGACATCGACACAATTCTAAAATTTTTGGCTCTATACCCCACCACAATGGATTTGAAATGAAACGAACAAGATGTGCTTTAACTGCAGACTGTCAGCTTTAATTTGAGGGTATTTACATCCAAATCAGATGACCAGTGTAGGAATTACAACAGTTTGCATATGTGCCTCCCACTTGTTAAGGGACCAAAAGTAATGGGACAATTGGCTTCTCAGCTGTTCCATGGCCAGGTGTGTGTTATTCCCTCATTATCCCAATTACAATGAGCAGATAAAAGGTCCAGAGTTCATTTCAAGTGTGCTATTTGCATTTGGAATCTGTTGCTGTCAACTCTCAAGATGAGATCCAAAGAGCTGTCACTATCAGTGAAGCAAGCCATCATTAGGCTGAAAAAACAAACCCATCAGAGAGATAGCAAAAACATTAGGCGTGGCCAAAACAACTGTTTGGAACATTCTTAAAAAGAAGGAACGCACCAGTGAGCTCAGCAACACCAAAAGACCCGGAAGACCACGGAAAACAACTGTGGTGGATGACCGAAGAATTCTTTCCCTGGTGAAGAAAACACCCTTCACAACAGTTGGCCAGATCAAGAACACTCTCCAGGAGGTAGGCGTATGTGTGTCAAAGTCAACAATCAAGAGAAGACTTCACCAGAGTGAATACAGAGGGTTCACCACAAGATGTAAACCATTGGTAAGCCTCAAAAACAGGAAGGCCAGATTAGAGTTTGCCAATCGACATCTAAAAAAGTCTTCACAGTTCTGGAACAATATCCTATGGACAGATGAGACCAAGATCAACTTGTACCAGAGTGATGGGAAGAGAAGAGTATGGAGAAGGAAAGGAACTGCTCATGATCCTAAGCATACCACCTCATTAGTGAAGCATGGTGGTGGTAGTGTCATGGTGTGGGCATGTATGGCTGCCAATGGAACTGGTTCTCTTGTATTTATTGATGATGTGACTACTGACAAAAGCAGCAGGATGAATTCTGAAGTGTTTCGGGCAATATTAGCTGCTCATATTCAGCCAAATGCTTCAGAACTCATTGGACGCCGTTTCACAGTGCAGATGGACAATGACCCAAAGCAGACTGCAAAAGCAACCAAAAAGAGTTTAAGGGAAAGAAGTGGAATGTTATGCAATGGCCAAGTCAATCACCTGACCTGAATCCGATTGAGCATGCATTTCACTTGCTGAATACAAAACTGAAGGGAAAATGCCCCAAGAACAAACAGGAACTGTAGACAGTTGCAGTAGAGGCCTGGCAGAACATCTCCAGGGATGAAACCCAGCGTCTGGTGATGTCTATGCGTTCCAGACTTCAGGCTGTAATTGACTGCAAAGGATTTGCAACCAAGTATTAAAAAGTGAAAGTTTGATTTATGATTATTATTCTGTTCCATTACTTTTGGTCCCTTAACAAGTGGGAGGCACATATGCAAACTGTTGTAATTCTTACACCGTTCACCTGATTTGGATGTAAATACCCTCAAATTAAAGCTGACAGTCTGCAGTTAAAGCACATCTTGTTCGTTTCATTTCAAATCTTTTGTGGTGGTGTATAGAACCAAAAATGTTAGAATTGTGTCCATGTCCCAATATTTATGGACCTGACTGTATATTGTCTAATTGGTAACAGTCTAAAATGTAATTTGCTTTTGCATTAGTCTTGATGTATTTTGCTATTACATATCCATATATACTAAAAATCAAATTCAAAACTTTCAAACTGGAGCTAAAATTCTTGGCTTAGCAACTTTCAGTATTCACATAGGAGCCTACATGTCCTTTGTGAAATTTGTGAATGCAAATTTGGCTTAGCTTCCTGTAAGGAGGTAGAATTGCTAAGTACAAGCTAACAGCTTAAGTAAACCTTCCACTCTTTTTTTACGACGTTGGACATTACATTTTCTCTCTCTCTCCCTCTCTCTCTCTGTCTTTCCTGCTATTTTTATGACAGTGAGAAGGTTATGCCTCATTTTATATCTGGAGAATAGAGATCCATCTGGGAGGCTAATTATTCCAAATATGATAAACAAAATATTATACAAAATCAATTTTGATGATTTGTTTTAATGGGAGGGAGGTTCTATAATGAAGATGGAGTATGAAAGGCAGGAAGACAGTTTCCTCACTTGATAATTTAGGCTGAGGTCCCTTTTACATTTTATTCATTTTGAATGGCCTTCTAACACATGGCAACAGACAAAAAACTGGACTATAATGGAGGCTGCTGTATTTGAGCATTAGGGGAGGCATTCCGAATGAATGGTACCACAATGCACCATACAAACTGCCATTTCTTCTGTTGCAGTAACACATTATGTAGGCAGCTTGTAGTTGTGTTTTATTTCATTTCATTGGTTTGCACCTAAAATATTTTCCATTAAATGAAAATGTCTAGCAGAATCCATGTTATAAAAACACAGATTCAGCATGCTTCCTAGGCAATCACTGCATCCATATTATTAGAATAATACATTGCATTTTATTTCATTAAAGAATGAGGTGATTCACTATTTAAGCCTTGTAAATGATAAATTAAAAAGTGTACTGTGAATGTAACATTAGCCTTTTTCTAAGTAGAACGTATGTTACAGTGAATGCAAACAGTAAACAGCTCCCCAGCTCTTCATCCTAAGGGCTGGATGCCAAGATCGTAATTCTCCACTAGTAGTACAATGCTTGAAAGAGAGATCGGCACTCCAGCTTGTAACTCAGTACAACTGGCACTTAATATTAACTTTAAATTTCTCGAGGATTCAAACTTTACATGGGACTTCAATTTACTTGTTCCTTAGTTGTGACTCTTCAAAGTACACCACATCATAAAAGGTTTTCAGATTGTTTGTTTGGAATGTGGTTCTCTAAGGTGTTTAATAAGAAATAAATATTTCTCCATACATTAAATGTATTATATGTATTTATTGATGAGTAATAGAAATGGGTTTCTGGATCAGCTTGACTATGAGTTTGACCCAATTGCCGAATGGTCAAACTAAACAGCCAGATTTGGCCAGTTTGCCCACCTGCCTAAAGTTCCGCCTGCTGCAGCCAAAAGTGAGTAATGTAGTGGCTCTATCACTATCATCACTAAATAAATGACTTTCTGCTGCCTGTCAGCATGATTATACATGGTTAATGATGTCAGTCAGCATCCCTGTCCGGTTTGTCGACTTTCAGCATGCATTGGGGAGCTGTAATGTGTGGCAGAAGTGTGGCACGGGTTTTTGTGTGTGTGTGTGTGCCCTTGGGGCATTATTCATAGTAATTTTACTTTTTTATTTCTTTTAAAACTTTTTATAAGGTGTCTATGTTTTTACTTCATTTTGTTTATGTGAATAAGTAACAAAGAATACTATGTAACCCATACTCATTCACATGGGGGGAGGGCCAAATATCTGAGGACCCGTTTATTTTAAAGATTTTGATTAATTAACCCCCCCTTGCACAGATAACATCCACTGTGCCAGGGATGTGGGAAAGAAGCTCTTCATGGGAACAAGGTGCTTGCCAGGGATGCTTCATTGACCCCTCTGGCAAGGTACACTCCTAATGTTGAAGGCATCTGGCCTCTCCCTTCCTGGACAGCCAGGCTTTATGACAGTATAGGTGGTCTGGTATGGATTCAGGGAGCCTTACTTGAAAAAGGAAGAGTTCTTTAAAACATTTGCATGCTATTCTTGTGATAAAATGTTTTTGTGTGCTTAAAAAAAGTTTGGATATAAGAGTATATACACTTGTAGAATCTCTTTCAGTTGCCGATGGCTTCTTAAAAACATTATCTGGAAGTTAATAACCTTTTATTGTAGATATCAGTTAGTGGCCTGAAATGTGTCAGTTTGTATAATCATCAGTAGATGCACAGCATTAAAAATGTATGTCAACAAGTCATTCCTAAGATTAGTCAGCAATATTCTGCTCTTCTGTTAGTCCTATCAAAGCTGCAAGGTACTGTATAGGAGGTTTACTGTTACACATTAAATTGCACAGAATATTTACTTTATAAATAAGTAGGGGTCAGTGAACTGAGCACAGTTCTGTTCACTGGAGGTTCAGTGAATTCAATGGAAAGTCTATGAACTACGAACCTAACACAGAACCCTGTATTTTTCTCTGGCCGCTTCAAGGCTAATTTTTAAGCTATTGTTAAAAAGGCCATAGGCAGCTAAGCGCTGCCATAGAGGACATGTACCATTGGAAAAAAAAAAACTGTTTAGTGAGGCAGGTAAAAAGTAGACATGAGCAGGCCATAAAATTTTGTTTTGTTTTCAGATCCATTCATTAATTAAAGAATTTGTTTTCGAATGCATTCATTAATGGACCATTTTGTATCTTCGTCATTTATTTTGTTTCATTTGGTTGTTAAGAAGCGGGTGGGCAGCCAGCTGCCACATCCTTAACAATCATGACTCATCTGATGTCAGCAGGATTCTCTGCTGTCAGAATGTAAACAAAAGAAATGCTAGTTAAAAAATCTTTTTAAAATAACAGCATTGGAGTCTATCCCAATCCATACCAGGCCCTTCTGGTATGCTATGGATTTTGAGGGGAACCCCCGGTCACAATTAAACAAGAAAATTGCATGGCGATTCCCCAAAATCCATACCAGACCATTATCCAAGCATGCAGGCAAGCAGTCAAGGAAAGGGGGGATAAGCGAGTGCCCCCCCCCAACTATATCAGGCCACATGCATTCAACATAGAGGGATGCTTTGAGTGAGGGGACTCCCCCCAAAAGCAACTTGTCACCAAGTTGATGGGGACAAGGGCCTCTTCCCCACAAATCTGGCACAGTGGTTGTGAGGGTCTGCAGGTGGGGGGCTTTTCAGGATCTGGAAGTCCGCAGATTTTGCCCCACCCATGTAAAAGAGCATGGAGTACATAGTACCCCTTGTGACGGGTGCGCATCAGACCCCTGACCTTCTCACCAAACTCGTGACCGAAGGACTAGCCAATCTGAAGAGAGAAAGAGGAAACTCCGCAATACACTAGGATGATTGGTTAATCGTTGGTATACCGCTATCTCCACAGACAGGTTATACAGAGGGTTAAACACTCTGGAAGTCCGCAGATTTTGCCCCACCCATGTATAAGAGCATGGAGTACATAGTACCCCTTGTGACGGGCGCGCATCAGACCCCTGACCTTCTCACCAAACTCGTGACCGAAGGACTAGCCAATCTGAAGAGAGAAAGAGGAAACTCCGCAATACACTAGGATGATTGGTTAATCGTTGGTATACCGCTATCTCCACAGACAGGTTATACAGAGGGTTAAACACTCATAGTAGCGCTCTTCAGGGGCAGGAATTCGTAAGTCACATTAAAGGGCTATAGAAACAGTTCAACACTTTCAGAAAGTAGGATTTATTACTAAAAGGTCAAAAGGGTGCAGTAGAAATATTTACAGAAAAAAGATGTAACCACAGAAACCACAGAAAAAAGATGTATACAGAGAACAACAGCACAGCAACAAGATAACAGAAAGAAGTTTAGGTAAATAAGTACTTGCCAATCAGCCTTGGATTAAGCAGTTTCCAGTCTTATGAGCGCAAGGATGCTTTCTGTGTCTCGACTGCTAGTTTCATTGGTTCATTGCAGGAGACTTTGCTTTCTCTCTGTCTGCTAGATGTTAAAACGCAGACGGTCCTCACTTCTCTGTCTACGCACCAAACATAACAGCCTCTTTTTCTACACAAAATCAACTGGTATCTTCTTACAACAGTAAGTCAATTGCCTTATTTGGAAAAAGGATTGTATAAAGGCAGGGACTAGCAAGGTACACTGAACGCATTCCTGAGGGACGGGGGAAAGGGGAGGAGGGAGACTGATTTGGAATTTAAGAGAAATACCAAAATGCAGAAGTTTGGAGCAAAATGGAGAACCACGCCTCTCCGTGTGCATGATTGTTACACCCCTACTCATTTATCAAAAAATATCAAAAGTGAAAAAAACACCAAGACAGTTTTTGACAAGCCTTTGTTTAAAAAAAAAAAAACCCTCAAATGTCCCCAAAGTAGATCTAGTGTCAATCACGATGAATGCCAACATGAAAAAAAAACCGCTAGCCGCCAAACATGACGTGTCCCGGCCAGGGACATGCACCAAATGACAAGTAAACATTGGTGCAGGGGGCCACCCAGTTGCATCACCAGGTGAGCTCAACCCCTATCAATAATCGAATGACATGTCTAGTGGAGAGACACTCACCCAATGACAAGTAGACATGAGGGCAGGGTCACCCCCAGGAAAAAGTGCTTTATTTTAAGAAAATCTCTAAATAATGTCCCATGATATAGGTAGGTCTACATTTTTTTTAATATACATATGGTGACTTTAGGAAACAGATGGGATTCACCAAGAAGGTTGAATGTTTACTTTGGAAAGTGTATGTTCAATCTGCACAGTAAATATTAGTGAATACTGGTTAGCTTTGAATACCCAATCATGTGTAAGGGAACCAAAAAATATAAAACAGGATTACCAATAACATTACCATGACCGCTTGCAGTCTTTGAAAACTAGCTTTCACCATTGCTTTCCATTTAGCCTTTTCTTTTACCAGGTTAATATTCTGCTTTACATCACAACTACCTGTCATTTCTTGGATGTCATCCATCCACCATGTTCTTCTTCTGTCTTTGCCTTTCTTTTCTTTGCTCCTGCTTCAACAATCTTGCATAGCTCTCCTATACCTGGGTTTCTTGCAATCTGTCCAAAAATTGGTGTTTCCTCATTAAGGCGATAGTACAACGAAAAACATTTTTTTATCTTAATGCATTCCTTGCATTAAGGTAAAAACCATTTTCTATTTCTCTCCCCCCCCTTCCCTGTGTGAAGGGAAGAGAAGGGAGAATAGGTCCAGCGCTATTTACGGATGCATCTCTTCTTCCCTCTCTTCCTCTTCACACAGGGACCTGAATAGCAGCAGAACCCATTTTCTCCTGCTGCTGTCAATCAAATGCAGTGAGGAAGAGTGGGGAGTGGGGCTAAGTCCCGCTGTGTGTGCCTATGGAGTGCGGGAGCGAGCAGGCACCGTGTGCCACCATAGCAAATGCATTTCTATGTGGACACACGAAGAAGAGGAGAAGCCAAGATCACTAGCGGGGAACCCGAGACACAGAGCAGTTAGACTTTAATAACACTTTGAAAATCCTTCTAATAGACCTGGTTTTGCTTCATGGACTCTTTGCAGCACCTTTGGATTCATGGGCATATCCTTCCAGCTTATTTTTACAATACTCCAGTAGCTCCGGAGTTCAAAACATGTGATCTGCTTTTTTAGAGGCACTGTAAGGGTAATGTTTCTGTGCCATACCTGAGCACAGATCAGACTTGATTTTGTATAAGTCTTTGCTTTCTGCTTAGATGGACATTGTTCCTAACCAAATCTTTATGTCTCCAGAAGCTTTCTTTGGCCTTGGCAATTCCAACTCTGACATCAACATCCTTCTTTAGCTTTTTATTATTCCGTGTTTCAAGGTATCAATAAGATAGTTACTTGCTCTATTCTTTCATTTTCAAACATTAATTTTACTTTTATGTGTCTTTTGTTGGTTATAATAATGCTACAAAGGTATTTTTTCAAGCAAATTGTTGGATATTCAAAGAGAACACAGTTTAACCCTATTAACTAACATTCACTTAAGTAAACCAACCCTATTATTATTTTTATTATTATTATTATACAGGATTTATGGCGCCATCATTTTGCTCAACGCTTTACAATATAACGGGAGACAATACAGCAACAATACAGTTCAATACAAGAGGGTTAGGAGGGCCCTGCTCCTTGGAGCTTACAATCTAGGAACAGTATATCTTTACATATACATTTCTTTACATATACATTTAAGCCTATTTAAAGCATACCTGTCGTATGTGCTCCAAAAGCATGTTAAGTCCATAGTTACATAAGAGTTGCAATAACTTACCTTTAGTTTTCCTGTTCCCTGATCTGCAGGTCTAGTACCTCAAACCTGTTTTCTCCAGGTATAGGGCATACCTGTGTAAAACTCCCCCCACCTACAACATAGTGCTCATTTCCCGAGTGATCTCAACCCAATGCCTAAGTATAGCTCAGTGGAGGTATATCTAACCTTGTTCAAATATCAACTATAAAAAAAATTGAGGTAGTACCAAAAAAATACTTAAAGTGTTACTAAACCCATGACTCTGCATTCACTATATCTGGTCTCCCACAGTACACAGAATATGGAAATGCAATTATTTTAGTAAAAATAAACTGCAAAATAGTTTTTCTTATCAGCAGTGTATAGCAGTCTTGTGACTTCTATCAGTGTCCTGCTGAGTACTAATCTTGTAGGAAGAGTTTTCATTCTGCTCTGACTGTCCTATGAGGCTTCATGACTCCTGTCCCTCTGTCTGGACAGTGCTGATTGGCCCTGTGCTGATCACATGCTCCCTCCCAAAGAGAAAAAAACCTAACAATACACGCTAAACTGAGCATGTGCAGAGTGACTCCTAAAGCTCTGTACTATCAGCGGCTGGATTGGGGACTGTAGAAGAAGGGTAGGATGGGAGAAGACAGGATCAAACAACCTTTTTACACAATGCGGAGGATTAATCCCTTAGGCTCCACAGTGAGTATAACAAGCATGTTTACTACACATACAGACTGATTTTACTGTTGTGGGTTTAGCAACACTTTAAGTTGTAGTCCCTTCCCCAGTGTGTGCACATACAATTTTAAAACATTATAGATCTGTCCCAAGCTAATAATTTGATTTAGGTAATAATTGCACGTTTCAGACGGTAATAAAATAAACAGGCAGTCTTATACATGTCATGCTTGAAGTGGCTACTTATTAACAATTCTCTATGGGAGCACCATATATCTGCAGATGATCAACCTAAGGTGGTAACATGGAAAGACAAAATTACCTTTATGTATTGCTTCACACATGTGGTGGGTTAGACTGACCTCTTGTAAAGACATATGTAACTTTCCGTATAGTAAGCACTCCATATTTCCTCAAATAGAGGTTTGCGAATGAAGGTATTTCCTGTACCTAGAGTTTCATATATATGTATATACCAGCTGCAGATAAGATCATAGAGGGGAGATTTTCACTGGAATTTTAATGCACAACCTATGCATCTGATGTCTATGTCTTTTTATAAGGGGTGTGATATTTGATTACATTAAAATTTTGCATAAATAAAGCTTTTCCAATAGTGCTTACAAGAAAGTTTTTTTATTTTGGTCTTTTTTTTGCATACTTCAATCTTGTGGTGCAATATTTCTATCTAGGAAACAACAATACAGTATGGGGTTGATTTACTAAAACTGGAGATTGCAAAATCTGGTGCAGCTCTGCATAGCAACTGATCTGCTTTTTTATCAAAGCTTTTTAGAAGAAGCTGATTGGCTGCCATGCACAGCTTTGCCAGATTTTGCACTCTCAACTTTTAGTAAATTATTACTAAAAATATTTAAAACAAAAATTTTACATAAGTAGTAAAACCAGAAAAAAAACAATGAAAACGTATAAGATTAAGAAAAAACATTATGATCTTTTATAATATTGTGCAGGACTGTTTTTTTTTTCTTTGTCTCACCATCCAAGAAAGTAAAATTATG
The DNA here is from genome assembly GCF_062004578.1 of Staurois parvus. Taxonomy (NCBI): domain Eukaryota; kingdom Metazoa; phylum Chordata; class Amphibia; order Anura; family Ranidae; genus Staurois; species Staurois parvus. Next base: position 16,858,257 of record NW_028317951.1, on the reverse strand, counting down.
TTTTTATATGATTCCCTGGCATTTTAAACACCTGCATGCCCAGTTATAAATGGCATGATCCAAAAAGCATTTCAGCTTGGAGAGGTTGGTGTTACAATTCACTCTTTTATTTAAATGATTTATCTTGACAACCTAGTAATGTTCAACTTCATATTTCTGTGTTATATCATAACCTGTTGAAGGAATCAGTCACTATGTCATAATCACTACTCTGTCAGCAATAACACGAACCATCACAGGCAATAAATGTTGCTTTCACTAATCTTGCATTGTGCGTAGTTGAGCTATGTCTCAACATCTATGTTCTACCTAAGTTTATTAGTAATTCTAATATTAGAAAGTTGCTATCAGGTCAGTCTAGTAGCAGTTCACTTCTTCAGTTTTAATGAATATCAGGAAAGTACTCCAGCATTTATAATTGAACAGGTAGCACCAACAACTTGATCCGATTACCATGGAAAGGCAGATGATGTTATGTAAGAGCAGGAGGGGAGGTGTGAAAATTGTGGCAGCACCCAGTTCTGGTTTAGCTGGCCATACACTGAAATTTGGCCACAGCAGTAGTGTTCTGCCTCCAGCAGGGAAATTCATTAGGTTGTTTTCCCTGAAATATTAAAATTGGCCACTAGATGGAGCCCAGAATAAATTTACTGTTTTGCAGAAGCCAAAGACTGTTTATCTTTAACTACTTCCCGCCAACCCACAGTACATATACTGCAAGCAAACGGCACGAGCAGACTGGATCATGTCTAGTACATGTACATCATCCAGCCTGTTCTGGGTTAGGGGCATGCAACAATCCGCTCTTGTGACCACTGTGTCTACCAGACACAGCAGATTACTGCTACTGGTAACCAGGTATCATGTGACCGCTATGATTGTTCATAACGATAACATGATTACAATGTAAACAATACAGTCATGAATGGTTTCAATTTGTGAATGCTTGCTTAGTGTTGTGAAGCTGTGATTGTCTCACAGCTATCACATGGTACTTGGCTACCTGTACCATGTGATTAGCTGTAGCCAATCACATCATGTCAACAGTAACGAAGCTGTCATGAATATTCTTGACAGCTTAAAGGATAAGTTCATCTTTGGGAACATGTTACATGTTCCACCATTTTTAGGGTGGAACATGTAACATGTTCCCAAAGCTGCAGCTGCATCCCCCTCCCTCTGACAGACAATACAGGGAGAAGTTTCCCCGTACTATCTGTCAGATTTGAAATCAGTCATTTATTCATGGACTTCCCTTAGCGGTTGTGGGCTTGTAGTTTTCAATGAACTAGATCTTTGAAGCTTCCTGTCAGTATATCTGCTTGGCCATAGATTCCTATACGGAAAGCAGATATTCTGACAGGTCTGCAAGAGATCTGCATGGCATCAGCGATCTACTGATTGCTTGTGCCATGCTTTTCAGGCTCCTTTGGACAAAAATAATAAATGCACATTTTTTTACCTGCAAAAGAAATGTGCATTTAATATTTTTGTCCAAAAGGTGAACTTATCCTTTAAACTATTACTTATAACGGTGCTCAATTTTCATATATATATATATATATATATATATATGCATACCATAATTTGAAGACGCTATAAGCTTCACACAAACCAATTAATATACGCTTATTGGGATTTTTTTTTACCAATGACATGAAGCAAAATATATTGTGGCCCAAATTTATGAAGAAATTACTTTTTTTTTATTATTTTCTTATTGGAAAGAAGGGGGACCTTGATGTTAAGGAGGGACTCTGGGGACCTGATGTAACTGGGGAAACTCTGGGGACTCTCCTTTAAGGGAGTGACTGTAGGGATCCTCATTTAAGGAGGGTGGGAGTTCTGGGGACCCTGATGTAAGAGAGGGTAACTCTGAGGACCCTGACATAGAGGGTGACTCTAGGGACCCTGATGTAAGGTGGGTAGTTTTGGGAACCCTGATGTAATGATGTAAGGGAGAAGGCTCTGGGGACCCTTATACTTCGTTCTGAGGTCTATGTGTATCTGTGAGACTGTCACTTGTGACATAGTAAGTAGTATTTTGTAAGTACAAAGATTATGTATATATGTGTGCAAAGTATACAGCGAATAAGCACAGATTCTGTTTCATCTATCCCCTTTAAGCTCCTCCCACTATTAGGCAAAATCTGTCCTTTATTTGCTTACTGCTGACCTCAGAACTCTGCATCACTACTGATCTCTGAACTCTGTCTCATCTACTACTGACCTTTGAGCCCTGCATCATTTACTACTGACCCCTGTCCTCCACCCTGTTGACCCCATAATCTGCCCTGTTGACCCCTGTCCTCTGCCCTGTTGACCCATGTACACTGCCGTGAAAACTGCTAACCTTAACCTCTCGTCTACTGACCCCCTGTACACTGCCCTGCTGATCTCCCATCCTCATACATTTTTCACTGCACCCCCACAATAGACAGGCTAGATACGGCCCTGGTGTACAATGTACCCTTTACTCATTCATATGGAAAGGTTGGTATCTGGGTGCCCCCTTATTGTAAATGGGGGCTTTCAGAATAGGATAAGCCTCCCACCTGCAGACCACAACTATTTGGGCCACAGTAAGCAGGGTAAGGTACTTCCTGCATGCCAATGGCATGTGCTCTGGTTTGGTTCAAGAGGGGTAAAGCACACATTTGTCCTTTGCCCTTCCTTTCCTGGTCTTCCAGGCTGCATGCTCGCATAAGGGCCTGGATTTTTGTGAGGGACTCTATGCTTTTTTTTCCTTTATCTTTGCGAGGAGTTCTCCCTTAAAAGACATACAGGACCCCAAGAGTCTGGTATAGAATGTGCAGATCCCTATGCTGTTTTTTTTTTTTTAACTACCATGTTTGCTTTGTTTACATGACCAGCAACTCTCTCCCTGATTGCTAAAGACACATCCTTAACAATCTTGATAGCAGAAGAAGGAAGCTGTGATATACAGTTGTGTTCAAAACAATAGCAGTCAGACATCACTAACCTGATCAATCACTGTTTTTGGTAGAAATTATATTTCTACATGGCAAATAATTTACTAGCAGGTGTAGTAGAGTAATAGAAATCCAACAGACCCAACAGTCATGACATGCATGCTGCTGATTCTGTGTAATTGAATCACTAATAGAAAGGGGCATGTTCAAAATAATAGCAGTGTGGAGTTCTGTTAGTGAGGTCATTCATTCTTCGAAAAACAGGTGGTAATTATTGCCCTTATTTAAGGAAGGAAGGCAGCAAATGTTGTACATGCTGGTGACAATGCATTTCTCTCTGAAATTCTGAGGAAAATGGGTCGTTCCAGACATTGTTCAGAAGAACAGCGATACCTTGATTAAAAAGTTGATTGGAGAGGGGAAAACATATAAAGAAGTGCAGAAAATGATAGGCTGCTCAGCTAAAATGATCGCAAATGCTTTAAAATGGCAACCAAAACCTGAAAGCGAAAAACTACCATTTGAATGGATAGAAGAATAGCCAAAATGGCAAGGACTCAGCCAACAATCAGCTCCAGGAAGATCAAAGAAGGTCCAAAGTTACCTGTGAGTACTGTTACAATTAGAAAACACCTATGTGAAGCCAAGCTATCTGCAAGAAGCCCCCTCAAAGTCCCACTGTTGAAAAAAAGACATGTGCTAAAGAGGTTACAATTTGCCAAAGAGCACATTGACTGGCCTAAAGAGAAATGGCGCAACATTTTGTGGACTGATGAAAGTAAGATTATTCTTTTTGGGTCTAGTGGCCGGAGACAGTTTGTCAGACGACCCCCAAACACTGAATTCAAGCCACAGTACACTGTGAAGACAGTGAAGCATGGTTGTGCAAGCATCATGATATGGGGATGTTTCTCATACTATGGTGTTGGGCCTGCCCTCTTACCCCTCGTACGCTGTCTGTCTTTGTTGTACTGTGCCATGTATTGTCCCCCCCTATTGTACAGCGCTGAGCAAACCCTTTGGCGCTATATAAACTCGTAGTAATAATAATAATAATAATATTTATCACATACCAGGGATCATGGATCAGTCTGAATACATCAGAATACTTGAAGAGGTCATGCTGAATTATGCTGAAGAGGAAATGCCCTTGAAATGGGTGTTCCAACAAGACAACGACCCCAAACACACCAGTAAACGTGCAACATCTTGGTTCCAGACCAACAAGATTGATGTTATGGAGTGGCCAGCCCAATCCCCAGATCTTAATCCAATAGAAAACTTGTGGGGTGACATCAAAAATGCAGTTTCTGAGGCAAAACCAAGAAATCGAGAAGAACTGTGGAATGTAGTCCAATCATCCTGGGCTGGAATACCTGTTCACAGGTGCCAGAAGTTGGTTGACTCCATGCAACACAGATGTACAGCAGTTCTCAGAAACAGTACTTATACAACTAAATATTCATTAAGTGATTCAAAGGAAAGCAAAAACATTTTTCAAACAAACTAAAAAATCCCAGTGCCAATCAAAGAAAGTATACAATTATGCAGCTGTGCACCAGTGAAAACCACCAATAATGAATAACACAAAAAAAGCGCAAAAATTAAATAAATAAAAATAATCACAAATAAATAAATGGTTGTGCGCTTCTCGTTTTTTGTTTCATTCTGCAGTATTGGTTGGGCTTCCCCAGCCTTGTGTGGAGCTGCACAACCTTTCATGCACTGGTGGTCGCTTTTTCTGGTTTTGGTTCCATCCATTTGCCACCGCCCTGAGTCCTGGAGCACAGAAGAAATCGTTATTTGGTCCATTGGGGAGAAGAGGCAGCCTTTTAACAAACAAATGACCCAGCATAGAAGGACAAATTCTACTCACCAAGACTCAGCAGTTTTCCTACACTTTAATGAAAGGGACATGTCGAGTTGCACATTTTGGACAGAGAGGACAACTGGTTCTCAAGGAGTGAAGGGTGTCAAACTAAAACAACCATTACTGAACAAGGTTGGGGGCCATCAACACCATCTGTCTTCCACAATTAATCACATTTTAACATCTCTCTACCCCATTGTTTAGACAACAGTTCATTCCTTCAGCCATGTTAATCGAAGGATTAATATTTATGAAGCATTCCTGACACCAAGGATGAGATTATGTAAGAAGAGCATGGTGGTTCCACATTTTTTACACCTTCCATTCTGTCCTTAGACAACATCTGCCTTTCCATTGTAATTGCATCAAGATGTTGATGTATGGTACGTGTTTGGACATATATGCTGGAGTATTAGAACTGAAGAAATGGCTTGGACAAGTTACAAAATGTCACAAAAGTGTAATTTTTATTCTATAACTGCTCTCAATTGACATAAAAAGTTGTTTTTATTATTGAAAGAATTGCAAAGTTTTTTAACAAATTAAATAAAAGGTTTTTTTTAATGTGCATTTTTGTGACATTGCAAAAATTAACCAACAAGTCACATTATAAATATTTTACTATTTAGAAATTCCGTAGCTCAGTGCGGTGCCTGCTTAGCTAGATGAGGCATTTTTGTCAACACTTTACTTTCTAAAATTGTCAAACCCTTGTTCATTTCAGTATTGCTGTAGCACTGACTAAAGTTCTTAGGGGGAAAGAAGGGTGGTAGACAGCCATGAGTATTGCACATATTATCCTACTGCCTCATCCACCCAACATACAAACAGCCATGGTGAGAAGGAGGCTAGCTAGCCCCAGTAGTGGTGGCAAGCAGATAAGCAGCAGCTACACAGAGACATTGTCCTCACTACCTTTAAAACTTCTAGGTGGTCTGTGTCAATAAATGAGTAATCGTAGATTGTAGACTGGGGGCCCAATTCACAAAGAGTTATTTTTCTCTTAAAATCTGAGATAAAATAACTCCTAGCTTTTATCAAACTTTTTTTCAATTCACAAAAAAAAAAAATACTAAAAGCATGAGTTATTTCATCAATGTGCATGGTATTTATCTCATAAAACTGTTTGGTATTTTATCTTATGACGTGATATCCAGTGGGATGGATACAGTGGAGAAGGATTAGAACCCCTATCAGTTGTTAGTGCTGATAAAGAGGTAAAATGGATTAAATCATGAAAATATGCCAATTCACTATGTCAGTGAGGTCCCTGCAGTGTATGTATTAATACAAAAGAAAAAAATGTGACTGGAATACCAGTCAAAGGAAAGCTACTGTCATTGGACACAAGTGGCGTATCAAAAACAACACAGTTAAATTAAGTAAATACAAATATCTTTCTAAATGCCAAATATTGAATTAAAATAGTATCAAAAATCACTTATACATACAATGAAGGAAATAAGTATTTGATCTCCGTGCTGATTTTGAATGTTTGCCCACTCACAAAGAAATGATCAGTCTAAAAATCGAATGGTAGGTGTATTGTAACACTGAGAGACAGAATAGCAACACAAAATTCAAAAGAAATGCATGTCTAACAAATTATGCACTGATTTGCATGTTCATAAGAGAAATAAGTATTTGATCCCCTATCATTCAACCGGATTTCTGGCTACCAGGTGTCTTTAATACAGGTAACAAGTTGAGATTAGAAGCAGTCTCTTAAAGGGAGTGCTGCTAATCTCATTTTGTTACCTGTATAAAAGACACCTGTCCACAGGAGCAATCAAACAATCAGATTCCAAACTCTCCAGCATTGCAAAGACCAAAGAACTGTCCAAGGATGACAGGGACAAGATTGTAGACCTACACAAGGCTGGACTGGGCTACCAAACCATCACAGCTTGGTGAGAAGGTGACAACAGTTGGTGCAATAATTCGCAAATGGATGAAACACAAGACAACTGTCAGTGTCCCTAGGTCTGGTGCACCATGCAAGATTTCACCTTGTGAAGTGTCAATTATCATGAGAACAGTGAGGAATCATCCCAGAACTACATGTGAAGATCTTGTCAATGATCTACAGGCAGCTGCGACCACAGTCACCAAGAAAACAATTGGTAACACACTACGCCGACAAGGATTGAAATCCTGCAGTGCCCGCAAGGTCCCTCTGCTTAAGAAAGGACATGTCCAGGCCCATCTGAAGTTTGCCACTGAACATCTGAATGATGCAGAGGAGGACTGGTTGAAAGTGTTGTGGTCAGATGAGACCAAAATCGAGCTCTTTGGCATCCACTCAACTCGTCGTGTTTGGAGGAGGAGGAATGCTGCCTATGACCCCAAGAACACCATCCCAACTGTCAAACATGGTGGTGGAAACATTCTGCTTTGTGGGTGTTTTTCTGCTAAGGGGACAGGACAACTGCACCGCATCAAAGGGACGATGGACGGGGCAATGTACCATTGGGTAAGAACCTTCTTCCCTCAGCCAGGGCATTGAAAATGGTTCATGGATGGGTGTTCCAGCATGATAATGACCCAAAACACATGGCCAAGGCAACAAAGGAGTGGCTCAAGAAGAAGCACATTAAGGTCCTGGAGTGGCCTAGCCAGTCTCCAGAACTTAATCCGATTGAAAATCTGTGGAGGGAGCTGAAAGTTCGAGTTGCCAAACGTCAACCACCAAACCTTAATGACTTGGAGAGGATCTGCCAAGAGGAGTGGGCCCAAATCCCTTCTGAGTTGTATGCAAACCTGGTGGCCAACTACAGGAAATGTCTGACCCCTGTGATTGCCAACAAGGGATTTGGCACCAAGTACTAAGTCATGTTTTGTGAAGGGGATCAAATACTTATTTCCCTCATGAACATGAAAATCAGTGCATAATTTGCTAGACATGCATTTTTTTGAATTTTTTTGTTGCTATTCTGTCTCTCAGTGTTACAATACACCTACCATTCAATTTTTAGACTGATCATTTCTTTGTGAGTGGGCAAACATTCAAAATTAGCAGAGGATCAAATACTTATTTCCTTCACTGTATATAATTACCCTTCTTCCACCAATAAAAAAACACAACTTTGTCATTGGGAAGATTTCACATCACTTCCTGCCCCATAGCCAAAACAAGAATTGAGAACAATTACTTGCAAATCGATAGAATTCCTTGGGGACCCCAGGTCACCAGAACCAGTTTCCCCATTGGAAGTGTAATGTCCCTCTAGTTAACCAGAGGGAGCTAACTAGGATTTTTAGCTAGAGGCCAAATAGCAGCCTGGTATGAGTCAGCCAGGTTACTTCAGATCAGGGCTGAAGGCTCTGAAGGTCAGTTCCCTGATACCTCCCCCTGCTCTAGAAGCTTGAGAAGTTTCTAGAAGGCAGTAGGTGGGAGTGAGGAGGGACTGATCTGCATATTCAGGGGACTCTGACCAATCCACAAGCAGGAGACTTGGCATGGGGTCATAAAGTGATAGTGAACTGATATTTTCAGCATCTCTTGAGATAGCTGGGAAAAATGTGTTATGTGATTCAATTATCTCAGACATTCTTTAGTAAATTGAGCCCTGTATGACTCATCCTATCAGAAGTGGTCACAAACTACCAGCAGATGCGATAACCATAAGTAACGTTGATAACTTGATGGCATGCTCACCTTTACACTTTCAGGATATTTTATTTGACATGATTACTTGGAGCCAGGGTACCTTTGAGGTCTGCCAACACTCCTGTAAGAACACAATGTCAATTATTAGTGTAAAATCCCAACCTACATTATGTAAGTGGAACTAACATACTAAACTATCTTCCACATGTGGGAAAGGTACACTAGATGGCACAGCAAATTCTGGGTGGGCTCAAATTCAGTATTTGTTTGGTCTTGTCCTTCTGCTGTTGTTTCCACAGCTCTTGTTGTTAGTAAGGCTGCTTGCCTCTTACACTCACTCTTTTATCACTGTTTCCACTGGGTTATCCACTTCAGTATTGATCCTGAAGAAACCTCCTTGGTATTTACATTCTGTGCTGTCTGCAGGGGGCTAAAAAAGGATTTTCCTTCCATTTCCATAGCCAGTTTGTGTTTCCTTGCTTTCTTAGCCCAATCTTTTTTATTGTATCTGTATCTTCCTGGCTCCATGACCTGTTTCACCAGTGTCATTTATTGCCTTCCATTGATACCCTGCATCTGTGTGTGTCTTCTGATGATGCTACTTGTGTGAATTGTTTGTACAATCTTGTTGTCTAAGCTGTTCTTTTTTCACTATTGTCCCTTGTTACATCCTTGCTTTCTATTTGTGGTTGTCAGTTAGGCAGTCCTAGGACCACCCATTGGAAGTTGCCAGCAACCCAACAGTCACACTCTCTCAGAGGATCAGGCAAGAGTTCTTCCTCAGTCAAAAATAATAAAATGAATTCTTCTTGGTATATACAAAAGAATGCAAAGGAATAACAAAACACTGCACTACACCAAATATATTTTATTCATATAATTGAATTAAAGTAAACTGCCACCAACAGTCCAGCAGTTTGATAGTTTCCCAATTTTGATTGGAACTGTTAATGGTAGATTGTCTTAATCTTGTAATTTTTGCAGTTAAAAGCCTAATTTTAGTGATTGCACCAGAGCAGGAGGAAATGGGGAAATCTTCCAGTGGTGACACAAATATAGGCTGGAATCTCCTCTAATTTTTGGGACATTTGCACTCATTTTTGATGAATCTCCTGGGCAGAAAGTGAGGGTAAACCTAACAGAGGTTCTAAACCCCACCCCAACTATTCAATGCAAAATTGAAGTTATGGTTGCAGTTTCTTCCCTTCCCACCCCTTCTTGGTGGCTCTTTAATTGGGTCCTAAAACCTGAAGGTGGGACACACTTCCTGATCACTGTGATTATTTGTCAGAGTGGTCTCATGATGCTGATCATAAATCAAGACCAGGAGTTATGTGTGACCTTGGCACCATGGAAGCATATATGTTGCATGTGGGTGTTAAGGCTCACCCTTCTTACTTCCGCACATATGCTTTACATGGTTGGAAAGAGGTTAATGTTTCTAAAGTTGATCATGCACATTACAACCTGATTGTACAGTTTCCTTTAGATCTATTGATCACTATGTGGCACAAGGGCCTGACTGATTGGATACAAACTGATTGCACAGAGAGTGTATAATTGGATTGCAATGTGTATGGCCAGCTTGCGCTGTATCAAAAATTGTTGTACAAGTCCTAATTAGATTGTGCAACGTATACATATTGAATTAATTGATTAGGCAATCCCTTGCACCACATAGCTGTTGGTAAATCTAAGGGGATGGTTTTGAGATTTAATGTGCTTCAAGAGAAAAGAAAATAGTCATTGGCCATTCTGCCAAAACTAGAGAGTGTTTACTACCTCTAGATCTGTGTGGATAGGGTTTATAAAATGTCAATAATAATGATCAGTGGCATTGCTAGGGTTGGTGTCACCTGATGTGGTAAACAATGGTGTCATCCCCCCCCCCCAATAATTTTTTAGTAGTGCTGTTGATCATCCCAGGGGAAATGCCCTGCAGTTTATCCCCCCCCCCCCGTGTATAAACCCCTAGTGTACTCCCCCCAATGTAATCCCCTTAGTGTAACCCCACCCCTCTAGTGTGCATCCCCCAAGTGCAAGTCTCACAGTGTAATCCCCAAGAGTGTATCCCCCATGTAATCCCCCCCCCAGTTTAATCCCCTGCAGTGTAATCCACCCAGTAGAAAAGTCATCCCCAGAGTAATTTCCCCAACATAATTATTATTATTATTATACAGTATTTATAAAGCACCAATAGTTTGCTCAGCGCTGTACATTACAAAGGGGGACAGAACATGTGACAGAACAATACCAATACAATGCAAAACATGAAGGAATTGAGGGCCCTGCTCTTTCGAGCTTACAATCTAGGAGGGAGGGGATGGTGGCACAGGAGGAGAAAGCTGTGGGGGATAGAGTGGTAGGAAGAGTGGAGGAGGTTGGCAAGTTAGCAGGGGGTGGAGTAGGCTTCCCTGAAGAGGTGGGTTTTCAGGGTGCGCCTAAAGGAGAGGAGAGTAGGTGATAATCTGATGGGTTGGGGCAGGGAGTTCCAGAGGATGGGTGACACCCTGAAGAAGTCCTGGAGGTGGGCGTGGGAGGAGGAGACCAGGGAACTAGATAGAAGGAGGTCTTGTGAGGAGCGGAGTGTGCATGCTGGGCGGTACTTGGATATTAGGTCAGTGATGTAGTTCGGGGCAGTATGGTGGACAGCTTTGTACGTCAGTGTTAGGATTTTGAATTTGATCCGTTGCGCAATCGGAAGCCAGTGGAGGGATTGGCAGAGGGGGGTGGCGGAAATGGAGTGGTTGGAAAGGTGAATGAGTCTGGCAGCCGTATTCAGGATCGACTGAAGCGGGGATAGCCAGCGGCGAGGCAGGCCAGTGAGGAGGGAGTTGCAGTAGTCGAGTCGTGATATGATGAGGGAGTGGATGACCTGTTTAGTGGTTTCTGGGGTTAGGAATGTGCATATTTTGGTGATGTTGCGGAGGTGGAGTCTGCACGAGTTTGTTAAAGATTGGACTTGGGGCTGGAAGGATAGGTTGGAGTCCAGAATGACACCAAGTACTCTGGCCTGCGGGGCGGGTTTGATGGTGGCGTTGTTGGACGTGATGGAGAAGTCAATGGGGGTTGGTGTCCGGACTGGGGGGAAGACAAGAAACTCGGTTTTGGAGAGGTTCAGTTTAAGGAAGTGGAGCGACATCCAGTCTGATATGTCGCTCAGTAGGTGTGTGATTCGGGCGAAGACCGAGGGAGTGAGGTGGGGGGTTGAGAGATAGATTTGTGTGTCGTCGGCATAGAGGTAGTAGTTGAAGTTGTGAGAGTGTATGAGTTGGCCAAGGGAGGAGGTGTATATGGAGAAGAGAAGGGGCCCGAGGACAGAGCCTTGAGGGACCCCAACAGAGAGGGGGAGTGAGGGGGAGGTGGTAGCATTATAGGTAACGCTGAAGGAGCGTTGTGACAGGTAGGATGAGAGCCAGGAGAGAGCAGAATCTCTGAGGCTGAGGGAGTGTAGTTTTTTGAGGAGGAGGGGGTGGTCGACTGTGTCGAAGGCCGCAGAGAGGTCAAGGAGTAGGAGCACTGAATAGTGGCCATTAGCTTTGGCGGTTAGCAGGTCGTTGGAGAGTTTGGGTAAGGCAGTTTCGGTGGAGTGTAGGGGACGGAAGCCGGACTGTAGGGGATCGAGGAGGTTGTTGTCGTTGAGGTGAGAGCATAGGCGAGTGTAGGCTAGGCACTCGAGGAGTTTAGATGTAAATGGGAGCAGGGAGATGGCTCTGAGGTTGTTCGGGTCATTGGGGTCCAGGGAGGGCTTTTTAAGTATGGGGGTGATGTGTGCATGTTTCAGAGGGGAGGGGAAAGTGCCGGGGGAGAGGGAGAGATTGAAGATGTGGGTGAGGGAGCGTAGGATGGAGGGGGAGGGAGGTCATAGGAGTTGTGAGGGGATAGGGTCGAGGGGGCAGGTGGTGAGGCGGGCATCAGAGAGGATCTTGGAGACTTCCTCGATGGTAGTAAGGTCAAAGATGTGGAGTGTTGGGGGAGCTTCAGTATGAGGAATGTAGGGTGGGGTGGAAGTGGAGGTCAGAGCAGTGGTGGGGCCGTGGGAGAGGGGTGATGAGGGGGTAGCTGAGTGAGGGGGAACGGGGTTGGAGGGAGTTTGAGCAGCAACCCCCTCCTGTGTAAATCCCCCAAGTGTAATGCCCCCAATGCAATCCCTCCAGTGTGAATCCCCTAAGTATACTCCTCACAGTTTAATCCCTCACAGTATAATCCCCCAGTGTAAATTAACCCCCATGTAAATCCCCCCCAGTGTAATGCTCACAATGTAATCCTCCCAAGTGTAATCCTCACAGTGTAATCATCCCAGTGCAGGAGCGGACTGACAACTCATAGGGCCCCCGGGCAATAGGGGATCAAGGAGCTCCTGTGTCCTTGCCCAAACTCAAAAAAGGCTATGAAAAAGGTATCAGGTGCATCTCATGGGGCCCCCTACTGACCCCGGGCCCTCGGGCAGTGCCCGAGTTTTCAAATGGTCAGTCTGCCCCTGTCCCAGTGTAATCCTCCTAGTGTAAAACCCCAAGTGCAGGGGTGGGCAACTGTGGCCCTCCAGCTGTTGTAGAACTACAAGTCCCATGAGGCATTGAAAAACTGACAGTTACAAGCATGACTCCCAAAGGCAGAGGCATGATGGGACTTGTAGTTCACCAACAGCTGGAGGGCCACAGTTGTCCACCCCTGCCCAAGTGGAATCCCCGCAGTGTAAATCCTCCAAAGTGTATCCCCCACGTGTAATCCCCCCCCATGTAACCCCCCCCTCCCTAGTGCAATGCCCCAAGTGTAATGTGCAATCCCTCCAATGTAAAGCCTCCAATGCAATCCCCCCAGTGTAGTCTCCCAAATCACGTGTAAAGCCCCCAATACAACCTCTCAATGTAACTCTGCTCATGCGCTCAGTTTACATCTCCCCCATTGCAGATCTCAGATCAGCATGGCTCTCCCAACAGATGTACCTCTGCCTAGTCTCCTCCTCATGTGGATGTAATGTCAAAGTGGAGGAGAAGACTAGGCTAGGCTCCATCGGCTCTTATGTTAGGTATGCAGAACTGATAAGCAAACGGCACCTGCCTTGCCTGCGGTTGCCTGTCACAAACAATAACGTAGAGACTGGTTCATTGTGGCGCCGGTCCTGTTCCCAGAGGATAGATGGTGCAGCGCAGGTGCCCAGAGTAGCGAGCCCTGCCTGGGCTCCCCACATCTGTACGGGCTGTCCCCCTCTGATGGTGGCCCTGGGTGTCACCCCTCTGGCAGGTGTTACCTAGGTGTGGTCTGCACCCCCTGCACCCCATTGCTATACCACTGACAATGATCCTGATTGGTTTTCCATGTGCGTTTACTCAAAGTCAAAACAATTGTGCTGCAGTTAAAGTATATAAACCCAAGAACAAAAATGTAATTTTTTGCAGCATACCAGTCCTTAGATGTGATGGCTGCATTAGTTTTCTTTTTTCAGGCAAGAACAAAAATGTAATTTATTGCAGCATACCAGTCCTTAGATGTGATGGCTGCATTAGTTTTCTTTTTTCAGGCTAAGAGTATTTTCATCAATTATACAAAATAGCTATAGATCTTCCCTGAAATGCAGAGTTATTGTCAATTCCTGTGAGCTGAAGTGAAAGCATAAACAATCTTATCTTCCTGTAAGGATACCTTCTGTGAACTACAAATTCCCTTGCTGTTCATATTATGAAGATGAAAAGAGGAAGACATGGTTGTATTCCAACCATGGCAACAGATCTGAAGGAAGTGTAGTAATCCAGGGACAGGACGTGTGACATTCACATGATTACTAGGTGAAAAAAAAAGAAAATAAACCCTAAAAAACTAAACTAAACAAAAAAAATCTAATCCATCCACCTTTTAGACTGGCAATCTGCAATATATTACATTTTCTGAAATCATGGTTAGGTACAATTTAATAATTGCACTCTGCACTTGCCTGAGGCATGTGGCTTGAATTCTTCAATATTTCATAAATATATTTCCGTAAGTAATGTTACAGTTAAACAATTAAAAAAATGGCAGATATGCATTTTCATGATTTATAAAATCATCTTGTAACTCAGAAACAGAATTCCATCACAACACATACAGTACATGTCATATACAGTAAATATACAATACAAATATAGATATCCCAAATGGAGCTAGTAGAGTGAACATGTGGCAGAAAGGTAATAGACTGAAGAGGATAGGCAGGAAAGCTTCAACATTACTCTCAGGGTTAGAAACATGAGGTAATAGACTGAAGATGATAGGCAGGAAAGCTTCAACACTACTCTCAGGGTTAGAAACATAAGGTAATAGACTGAAGAGGATAGGCAGGAAAGCTTCAACACTACTCTCAGGGTTAGAAACATAAGGTAATAGACTGAAGAGGATAGGCAGCAAAGCGTCAACACTACTCTCAGGGTTAGAAACATGAGGTAATAGACTGAAGAGGATAGGCAGGAAAGCTTCAACACTACTCTCAGGGTTAGAAACATAAGGTAATAGACTGAAGAGGATAGGCAGGAAAGCTTCAACACTACTCTCAGGGTTAGAAACATAAGGTAATAGACTGAAGAGGATAGGCAGGAAAGCTTCAACACTACTCTCAGGGTTAGAAACATAATGTAATAGACTGAAGAGGATAGGCAGGAAAGCTTCAACACTACTCTCAGGGTTAGAAACATGAATGATTTCCAATAAAGAAATCTTTGCTTCCAAACACTCTAATGCTGATTGATCTGCAGTGAGCATGCCCTGGTATAAAAATCACAAAACATGAAAGCATTTATTATACTAATTGTACTTGAAATTGCAACATGTTTATGGCACTGCATTATATCACAACATGACTAGAAAATCTTGAAACATTTCTCACTGATTAGATATGTGGACGGTCAGTGACGACTATAGGCACTGTTACTAGTGAAAAAACATGTGCCAGTAGAAGAGCCGGACCAAATAATAGTTACATAATTACATAGTTAGTCTGGCTGAAAAAAGACAAAAGTCCATCCAGTTCAACCATTAAAAAAAGAAAAAAAAAAGTTATAATCCTATACCCATAATTGATCCAAAGGAAGGCAAAAAAACCCAGCAAAGCATGATCCAATTTGCTCCTGCAGGGAAAACAACTCCTTCCTGATCCCCGAGAGGCAATCAGATAAATAATAAATGAGTTCAAGTTGATTCATTGGCTTCCCCTAACAAAACTGCCAACATGTTTTGGGAACTGAAAACACTCATTCTTCATCAGGGCTTCCTCATGAAACAATAAACTTGATTGGACTCAAAAAAAGGCTTTCATGTGGTAATTTATGTAGCATAGGTACTGGTTGGATCAGATGAGTTACTAGCCAGCAGCATCTACTTGAATGGCAGTAAATAATCTTCACACAAGAAAGCCCTATTTAGAGTCCAATAAAGTTTCTTACTTTAAGTAAAGTCCTAATGAAGGGATAATGTTTTCTGCTGTTTTTTAAAAGCAAACTTTTAAATCAATTTGGACTCTTTAATTATTTGGACTGGCGTTCCTTCTTTTGGTACATGTTTTTTTCTGGTAGCCTGCTGGGTACCGACTGGAGGGTAGCCCTGTCTGTTTTGAACAAACCTGAGTCAGTGAGCTCTCTGAACAATTTGTTTCTTTTCACTACCTGATATGAACTAACATTAAAGTATTGATGTCTCTTGGATACATTTAACGAGACCCTGTAAAACCTCTAGCAGAAACAACTTCAAAAAGCCTGTAGTTGCACCTGAATGTTAGGCCAGTCACAGACATAGCTCCAGCAATCCTTCAAAAATGCCAAATGTGTGGGGTTGAGGCTCTGAAATTAGTGGAAGTGTCAGAGCTTTTTCTCTTAGGATGACCCACATTTCAGCCAGGATTTTGGAAGCTGCTGGAGGTATGTGCAGGTCAGGGGTGGACTGACAACTCATGGGGCCCCCAGGCAATAGGGGATCATGGGGCTCCTGTGTCCTTGCCCAAACTCAAAAAAGCCTATGAAAAGGGTATCAAGGGCATCTCATGGGGCCCCCTACTGACCCCGGGCCCTTGGGCAGTGCCCGAGTTTCCAAATGGTCAGTCCGTACCTGGTGCAGGTACTTCTAGATGCTAGCATTGTATACCTCTTGCAGTTTTGTTTTTGTCTAAAGTCTTTTCAAGAGGAATGTGATGAGTATGTGGCATAATGATCAGATCTGTACATATGGTAGATTGAGAACAAGTTAAAATGAAACATCAGAATTCCATGAAATACTTTTTTATTCATGGAATTTACCAGAAAGACAGCAAGTCCTTATAATTGGTATAATCTGATGTTATGATTGATTACCCTGTGTTGTTCTCTACAGTACTGATGTACTGTACAATGTAAAGAAAAGGGGTATTGTAATTGCAATGTTGAGATGACGGGTAATTTTTTTAAATTAAAATTATTTATTTGAAGATTATTGCACCTAATTGCAGAAAGATCCCCTTCTCTGGAAAAATTCCAAGTTCCAAGAACTCAACATGCTGTATCCATATTAGTACTATGAAAATATTGTGATATATGTGTTTTATAATATAGTATGGCAATCCCTGACAACCCTCATTGCTGTCAAAAATTGTTCATCTATAATTGTGTTACTGTTTAAAAGTTCATTACATGTGAAAAGTCCACTTTTGCAGCCTTGAAATCTTTATATTTTAGGCTGTATATGTATTATTATCAGGTTGTTTTAATACAATATACAATCACTGTGGTGAACGTGATTCTATGAATTGATAATGCAGTATGTATTAAAAAAAAGATCATAATCACATACAGTTAAACACATAACATGATGATGTGATTCCAGTTTATTTAGTTAATGCAGGTTTATGAGGACCTGAATCCCGCTAGCAACCACATAAACTTGAGTGAATTTTAAAAATTATTATTATTATACAGGATTTATATAGCGCCATCAGTTTGCTCAGCACTTTACAATATAACGGGAGGCAATACAGCAACAATACAGTTCAATACAAGAGGGACAGGAGGGCCCTGCTCCTTGGAGCTTACAATCTAGGAGGTTCACATCTATGTGGCCTTGCGGGCTGCGTTTTGCAGGGGCACGAGAGCCCATTCATTTGAATGGACTCCCGTGCCCGTGACACACAGGGAAAGAAGTCCCTGCACTTCTTCCAAAAATGCAGCCTGCACGGGAACCTCGGTTCCCAGTACAGTTGTGTTTTCCAGTGCGGGTGGCGTATTGGGATCTATGTGTATCTATGGGTGACACAGTTGTTCATAGGTCATATCTAAAGCCCCCTGTGATTATAAAATACAAGCAAAATTGTTAATGTGGACACTTGAGGGATCAGGGGTGAACATCCATGGAAAGTGCTCTGTAAAGGAAAATCAGCTATTTATAATGGAGAAGACACAGCTTCTTAAACCAGAGGTTCATAGATCAATGGAAACTTTGATTCACACTGCTTGTTTTTATGTATGAGGTTTACGTCAATGGAAAACATAAAGGTTATATACATAGAAAAGCTACATCCCTTGATATACATTATTGACTTACAAAAGTATACAATAGTACAAAAATACAGATAGAAGAAAATAGAGCACACAATGAAGTACCCTTTGAATGGGTCTGAGATCCTCTGGTTTAAATAGTTTATTTCTTGACAGTGGACTTTAAATGGCAATTTGTGTCATACAGTATATGTCAGAGACATACAGTATTAGACCTCACACCTTTCTGTATCCAAATACTTTTATCAGTAATAAGTACTGGTTGTGATGGGACACTAGACTGTAAGGTAGATGTTTTTGCTTTCAGGACAGTAGTTCGATTCTCAGGCAGCAAAATAGACCCTCCAGTACACCCCAGCCCCACCTTGCCTTTACATACATACAATGCTAGAGGTACCTGAACTGTGTTTCCCCACATTCCTGCTGAAAACCCCCCTGCATATACATTATATATATACACAATTACATACATATTGTAATGCACATTTTTTAGGCACAAAAGAAACCTGTTTAATATGTCAGGAATTCTAGTGAAGAATCAGAAGGTCTGTACCAAATTTTGAACAAAATTAGTTCAAAGATCAAATGTTCTGACAAAAGATTTTTCAGAATTTCCATACAAACATTCGACCAAAATTATACTGGCGTATGGCCAGCTTAACCCCCTGGTAGAATATACAGGTTAGCACCTGAAGCGCTGATCAAGTGGCTTTTAGGCTTCAGTCACAACGAATCCAACTTCAAAATCATGCGACTTCACTTGAGAGTGATGTTGGTCCAACTTCAGGTGCAACTTGGAAAACATCTCTGTGACATAATGCACAGGTGTCTATGCAAGTAGTACCTGAACTTGCAAAAAGTTGTGCATGAAGTACTTTCAAAATCAGTGCAACTCCAGCAGAGTCAGAATCACACTGATTTGACCACTTCCATTGCGGACAATAGGGTGCGACTTGTCATGTGATTTGAAATTATCAAATCACATGACAAGTCGCACCGATCTGACTGGGGACTTATCCAGCAAGTTTGTTGAACAGAAGTCGATTAGTAGACCAATTTCTGTTCAACTGCAGTGGCCACACATGCATCAAAATTTGGTCAGTCTGTGCCTAAAAAAAGAAAGCTAATGCAGCCACCACATCTAATAATTGGTAAGGTACAAAATATTACATTTTTGGTTTGGGATTTAATATTGCTTTATGTCTCTCTTTTGCTGAGACTTCTTTGAATGGTCCAGTGTTCTTTGTACAGCATTACAGCATATACCAAAGCTATATAAATGTATAAAAAAAACATAATATGCAACTTTAGTAGGCACACTGGAGTGTAAGCTCCTATGTTGGAGAGATTGGTTTTAATCATACAGCATTTTTTCTGAAGCTCCAGGGAACATGTCAAAGCTCTATAAAAATGTATACTAATGATAATACAGAGTTTGACTGTAATGGGGACATTAAAGTGCAAATTCTCCTCCTGCAGAGACTCATAATAGGGGTTAATGTTCTCTGTAGAGCACTGTGGTTCATGAGAGAGCTATATAAATCTATAATGATAGTGTGTATGATTGTGGTGGGAACATTACAGTGGAAGCTCTTCTGGTGCAAAGACTGGTGTGAGTGGTTCAAAGTTCTCCATATAGTACTGTAGAATATGTCATAGCTGTGTCATAAATATATAATAGAGTATGTAACTACTGTAAGGCGTTAGAGTGTAAGCTCATCTGTAAGAGAAGAGTACAGCACTAACAAATATGTCAGAGTTATATAAATGTCTAAGAACAGCAGTATAAGGTGTAGAAATGAAGGGTGGCAATCCTGCTGGTCCTTTTATCCCAGGGTGATGTATTGTATATGATGGGTTGATATAATGATAAAACATCGGAATATTCTCATTCTTTGTACCCTGAATATAGGGTGTTGAAGGAAGGCTTCCTTTAGGGGTACAGGGGCTGGTTTATCAAGATGCTAAATGAGTAATGTCACGATCGCGGCGTCAGACCCCAGACCTTCTCACCAAACTCGTGACCGAAGGACTGGCCAATCTAAAACCGCGGTGTGACGTGCGTAACAATACCACACCCAGCTGCACCCTGCACAACGATTTTTCCAGCTAATGGTCAACCGATCGATGTGCCGTCAGTCTGAGCGATTGTTACTGGGTCGGGTTAATAACGCAACTAACCCTTCACTGCCACCACCTCCTTTTTGTACAGAGAAAGAGGAAACTCTCTTTATCAAATATACACTGTAATGGTTGAAATAATGGTCTGTATAACACAGTCCGCAGGCCCGTTATACAGAGATTAAAACAAACAGTAGCGTCTCTTCAAAAGCAGGGATTCGTAAATTGCAATTAAGAACTATAGGAACAGTTCAACACTTTCAGAAAGAAAGATTTATTACTAAAAGAGTCAAACAGGTGCAATAAAAGAAATATTTACAAAGAAGATGTAACTAAGATATATACAGTCATGGCCGAAATTGTTGGCACCCTTGATATTTCTCCAGGAAATCATGTATTTCTCACGAAACGTATTGCATTAACACATGTTTTGCTATACACATGTTTATTCCCTTTGTGTGTATTGGGACAAAACAAAAAAAGGGAGGAAAGAAAGCAAATTCGACATAATGTCACACAAACCTCCAAAAATGGGCTGGACAAAAGTATTGGCACCCTTTCACAACTGCGGATAAATAAGAATGTTACAAGCATGTGATGCTCCTGTAAACTCACCTGGGGCAAGTAACAGGTGTGGGCAATATAGAAATCACACCTGAAAGCAGATAAAAAGGAGAGACGTTCACTTAACCTTTGCATTGTGTGTCTGTCTGTGCCACACTAAGCATGGACAACAGAAAGAGGAGACGAGAACTGTCTGAGGACCTGAGAACCAAAATTGTGGCAAAATATCAACAATCTCAAGGTTACAAGTCCATCTCCAGAGAACTAGATTTGCCTTTGTCCACAGTGCGCAACATTATCAAGAAGTTTGCAACCCATGGCACTGTAGCTAATCTCCCTGGTCGTGGACGGATGAGGAAAATTGATGAAAGATTGCAACGCAGAATAGTCCGGATGGTGGATAAGCAGCCCCAAACATGTTCCAAAGACATTCAAGCTGTCCTGCAGGCTCAGGGAGCATCAGTGTCAGCGCGAACTATCCGTCGACATTTAAATGAAATGAAACGCTATGGCAGGAGACCCAGGAGGACCCCACTGCTGACACAGAGACATAAAAAAGCAAGACTACAGTTTGCCAAAATGTACTTGAGTAAGCCAAAAGCCTTCTGGGAAAACGTCTTGTGGACAGATGAGACCAAGATAGAGCTTTTCGGTAAAGCACATCATTCTACTGTTTACCGAAAACGGAATGAGGCCTACAAAGAACAAAACACAGTACCTACGGTAAAATATGGTGGAGGTTCAATGATGTTTTGGGGTTGTTTTGCTGCCTCTGGCACTGGGTGCCTTGACTGTGTGCAAGGCATCATGAAATCTGAGGATTACCAAAGGATTTTGGGTCGCACTGTAGGGCCCAGTGTCAGAAAGCTGGGTTTGCGTCCAAGATCCTGGGTCTTCCAGCAGGACAATGACCCCAAACATACGTCAAAAAGCACTCAGAAATGGATGGCAAAGAAGCGCTGGAGAGTTCTGAAGTGGCCAGCAATGAGCCCAGATCTAAATCCCATTGAACACCTGTGGAGAGATCTTAAAATTGCTGTTGGGAAAAGGTGTCCTTCCAATAAGAGAGACCTGGAGCTGTTTGCAAAGGAAGAGTGGTCCAAAATTCCGGGTGAGAGGTGTCAGAAGCTTATTGATGGTTATAGGAAGCGACTGATTTCAGTTATGTTTTCCAAAGGGTGTGCAACCAAATATTAAGTTAAGGGTGCCAATACTTTTGTCCAGCCCATTTTTGGGGTTTTGTGTGACATTATGTCATATTTGCTTTTCTGCCTCTGTTTTATATTTGTTCCAATACATACAAAGGGAATAAACATGTGTATAGCAAAACATGTGTTAATGCAATACCTTTTTTGTGTGAAATACTTGATTTTCAGGAAAAATATCAAGGGTGCCAACAATTTCGGCCATGACTGTATATATATATACATAGAAAACAGCACAGCACAGCAAAGAGATCATAGGAAGGAAGTTAAAGGGTTAAGTTACTTGCCAGTACGCCTTGGTTTGTAAGCAGATCCAAGTTGCAGAGCGAAAGGGTCTTTGATCTCCTGCTGTTATGATGGAAAATTAGGAGATCTCTTTAGCTTACTTTGTAGGCTTGCTAGCCTGTGTTTTAAAGTCCCCCAGCAGGGGGGGTGGCTCTGAGTAACTGGCCAATACCCTGTTTAGGGAGGGATCGTCGGATGAACTCTGCATTAAAACCAACAGCTTCATAATCCATGATATGAAACATAGGGGACAACTGACTTGAGGAATGTTCATTTAATTCTGTCACCTAGCTGGTAGGGTTTAGGAGGTTACAATCTCTTTCAAGTCCTGGGAAAAACTACCTTATCTCTGTTACGAGGCGAGAGTTTACACACGTCTGTGGACAATCAGGCTCTGTCTCTATGGGAGGGCTTTGTAGCTCTGGGCCCCTTGCTGCTCTACCTGCCAGTGACTTTTTTAACACACACACATCTGTCACTGTGCCTCTCAGGAAGGTAGGGGGAAGGAGAATAAAGGATTGAGGGAGAAATGTATGCTCTTATCAAAATGGATGTGTCTGGCAAAATGGTGGCACTGCGTCCATCTCTGAGTGCAAGGTTGCTACAAGTAACACTAGTTTTGGGGATGTAGTAAGTATGGGCTAATAAGGAAAAGAGCCTGAACAGTAGGGGGAAGAGAGGAGGAGGAGAGGCTGGTTTGAATCATGTACCATTGAGTACCATCATCAGTAGCTGGAAGGACTAGAATGCAGAGGGAGCAACAAGCAAAACCTGTATACTGTGGCTCTGAACTGCACATAAACAGCACCATGAAATCCAACATGCGCCATATCTGCCTAAAATCATAGAACTGTTCATATGCCAATTACATGAATGGGGCAGAACATCCACAGGCAATGTGCAGTACTAAGAAAATAAATATGCAATTGCTCAAAGTATACAGATGTGCGGTGCCAGTTGTTTATGCATCTGTATCTGCTGATTATTTAAGCAAATTACACATCCATTTCCCTAATAATGCATATTACCCGTACATGTTTGTTCATATTATATATTAATACATGGCATTTTTCTGTTATCAGACATGATATTATTTACACTGGGATGTCTCTTTTCCTATTGGTGGATGATCATGTTGTATGTCTACACTGTTTGCTGTATGTTTATCCCATGCCTGATAAAGGGTCACTTTACAGTTCCAAAACCAGGAACCAGCACCAGGAGTGCACAATCATGTGCACTTCTGCATAGAAACCAATCAGCTTCCAGGTTTTCTTGCCAAAGCTTGATTGAACAAGCTGAGGTTAGAAGCTGATTGGCTACCATGTACAGGTGCACCAGATTCTGAGTTAACCAGATTTAGTAAATCTCCCCCATTGTCTTTCTATTTCACATGTGTCAAACACAGAGCTTTTTTTCAGTTGGAACTTGGTGGAACTCAGTTCCACCACCTCTGGCTCAGACCCTTTGTGTCCTACTCACCACTATCATTTGTAAACACAGACGGATGGCTTCTATGTTTACAAGTGACAGCTTGTCTCCCAACGGCTTCCACAGATCTTATCTCCTGAGTGGCTCCCACTGAGTGCAGGATGGGCACAAGGGAGATGCAGGTGCCATGATTGAGTTCCTGCACCTATTCTAGTCAAACACAATGCCCATGGGCCGAATATTGCCCAAAAGGACATTTTCCTGTGGCCCTCACACCTCTCCTGCAACTGCAATACCCCCCTCATATCCTCCCCCACCTTGTATCAGTAGTTGGTAGAAAAGAGGAGGACAGAACTCTATCAGATTCTACGCTTCTCTGTGCAGCTAAGGGCAGGTTTTTCTCTGCAACACCTACCCCCCTCGCCTTAGCAATCTGGTTATAGGTTGGGACGGTTGCCATTTTTTGTGTAGTTGGCAAAAGGGATGCACTGGGTGTCTTTGCAGTCATTTTGGTATAGCTGGACATCACATGCCTCCTTGTACCTTTAATGAGGGATGGGCTCCTCCAGGCACACCTGTCCTTAACCTATCCATTAATCCATGTGGTCCTACTATGGAGGCTTTGGAAAATTTAGAGGTAGGTCCACAGTATACAGAGGACCCTTGACGCAGGACTGTGGCTTACGCATGCATTTGCAAATGTGTGCACACATTAATGCAAACTGTTAGACAGGGCCAAATTGGTAGATTTGCAGGCTGGATGGAAAGTGTTGCTGGAAAATCCATTGTTTGTTTGCGAGATCCTTTGTTTGTCCTCCTCCAGACCCTGCACTTTCTGATTCCCAGCGCCACCCCCAGCTTCGTCCCGGCTGCATCACAAGGTAAGGGGGAGCACTGTAATGGAAGGGTGGGTGGGGGACTTTTGATGGTGAGGGGCTCTTGACATCTGATGTAAGGGAGGCTGGAGTGCTCCAAACATCTGCTTATAATTATTATAAGAATAATACTTATTTATTTATTACAGGTACATATATAGTGCTGTCAATTTACGCAGATCTTTACATATATATTGTACATTCACATCAGTCTAATACAATTCTATTCAAGTTGAAAAGGAGGGTAGCACACTGCCGGTATCATTCACAAGAAACCTTATAGGAGACTGCCCAGGTAGAACACAATGGAACCACCATGTTCTGTCTGAGCAGTCTCCAGTAACATTTCTTGTGGCTGATACCAGCGTTGTGCGACCCTCCTCTTCAGACTTATCTACTACAGTAGTGTGAGTGGGCTCCATGCTGGTCTGTACCAGTCACCCACAGCGTACGTCTTAAGTTATTACTAATACCACTAATAATCAAATGCAGAGGCAAATATTTAATATGATAAAGTCAAGTAGATACATTTATATAGTTTTACAAATACAACAGTCCCTTTGAGTGCAACCATAATGATGATGCAGTCCGCAAAAGAAATTCAGTTTGACATCACTGTCCTATGTGATCATGCAATAAAGAAGTGCTTTGCACTCTCAAAAAAAGCATACTGCTGTGCTGACAACATCTTGTATAAATGACACAATTATGTCCACCATGTTATCCACACAGTAGTCTTTAGATATGCAGCTCTCCTAATGTGCAGGAGAGCTAAGACTCTCTCTGCTTTCTCACATATCATTGACTTAGAGGCAGCAGCTTCTGTCAATCACAGCCAGTGAGGAGGGAGCGGGGGTGGAGCCAAGCCCTGCTCTGTGAGTCTTATGGACACACAAAGGGGGCTTGGGAGTGAGCACGCTCGAGTGCCCCTAGAGCAAGCAGCTTGCTCTGGGGACACTTGGAGGGGAGAGGAGCCATGGGCACCTGAGAATGGGAAGATCAGGGCTGCTCTGTGCAAAACCATTGCACAGAGCAGGTGAATATAACATGTTTGTTTTTTAAAAATAATTAAAAATAATAATCTTTGGTATCACTGTGTGCAGTATTCTGGCTTATAAGCCATGGAGGTAGCCAGCCAGGCAGGCTGATGAAGGGGAGGGTCTCCTTGAAAGCATTTCTACTTCTTCTGACATTATCTTGCTAACATTTATAGGTAAAGTTGATCCAGGGAATATCCATTTGCCTCTCGGGGGATCAAGAAAGAATTTTTCCCCTGCAGGAGCAAATTGGATCATGCTTTGCTGGGTTTGTTTGCCTTCCTCTGGATGAACTGTGGGTATAGCATTACTACTTTTTTTTATATGGTTTTATGGAGTTTTGTCTTTTTTCAGCCAGACTGACAGGAGCAAATTGGATCTTCAGGGAAGGACACCAGTGAATTGGCTCTGAACTGGTTTGTACACAGTGGTTTCATTGGATCTTCATCTGAGGCTGCTCAACAGACATGGACTCAGCCCATGGCCAGGGCAGGAGAGTGTGTAGTGGGGATGTAGATTTCATTCGCCTGTGACTGTCATGCTACCTGTGATGTTATCTTTGTGAGTGTATTTTATTATTAAATTTTATTCTGACGCACTTCACTTTTGTACAGCATCTCTTTGTGTTTATCTTTTGCATAAATCTGGGAGCTCCCACTCCTGTCCAAGCAAGCTGGCTGCATTGGGTTTCTAATTAGTGTCAGGTGCAATACATTCTTGTTGGGCTTATCTCCTAACTGCATACATACTGTATGTGTTTGCACTGGTTTATTAGAGTCTGTGTGTGGATTTTTCATTACCTTCTATGAAGTGTTATTATATCCTGTTTTTATTGTGTTTTTCCTCCACACCTCCATATTTGCTCTCTGTAGTGCAGTAAATGGCTGTAAGGAAACTTGTTTGTTGAGTAAGGCTCTTTTATTTCAAATAGGTGACCAGAGGTAGTAAAAACAAGTGTTTAATCTAAGTTCTTACTGCTTCTTCAAACGTCCACCTGCAAGTGCCCACAGTGCCGCTCAGATGAGCATACATTGTTATGGCAATTATGCGTTGCATTGCAGTTCTGCAATCTTTAACACTACATGACATGTTGGACAGGCTCTGCCTGTCAAACTCTCCCATGTAACTGGAAGAGGCCATGCTGCAATCTCGAGCCAAAAACTTGGCTCACAGTTGCAGCACAGTTCTGCAATGCAAAATCGCAGCTCAGCAGTAAAAAAAACAAAACAAAGCAGACATCAGGAGGTGGTGGTATCATCTTCTGAATTTCTTCAAACCCCCTTTCACCATGCTCTGAAAAAAATCCACTACAGATTGCTTCTCAGGGGGGTGGTGAATATTACTGCTAATGAGAAAAGAGCCTAAATGTTCCTTTTTGCCTCCAGCGCATCAATTATATCATTCTCCCATGGTGCTCCTCACAGCCTAGGTGGGTTGGTGCTGGATATCCAGGACAGATAGATATAAAAATTTTGTTGCAGATATTTAATAAAAAACTAATTTCATGAAGGTTTATAAATTTCAAAACTTCTACCAAAAATTAAAAGACTGAACTTTCCTTGTGTGTATCAATTCTCTCTTATAGCAACCTTAGCATGAAGAGTAAGACCATATTTTCAGGCAATAATATTCAGTGCCCATTCACACTTTGCCTTTCCTATGCATTGTGCTAACTCACTGGAATTAAAGTGTTACTAAACCCACAACAGTAAAATCAGTCTGTATATGCAGTAAGGCATGCTTGTCATACTCACTGTGGAACCCAAGGGGTTAATCCTCTACATTGTGTGAAAAGGATGTTTGATCCTGACCTCTCTGATCCTAACCTTCTTTTACTGTCCTCAATCCATCTGCTGATATAACAGAGCCTTATGGCAAGCTGCACATGCTCAGTTTGGTGTGTATTGCTAGAGAGTTTTTTTTCTTGGGAGAATGCATGTGATGAGCACAGGGCCAATCAGCACTGTTCAGACAGATGTCAGGGGTTATGCAGCCTCATAGGGCAATCAGGGGAGAACGAAAACTCCTCCTACAAACTTTAACCAGTGGTCTGCTGAACACTAATAGAAGTCACAAGACTGCCCTAACTGCTGATGAGAAAAGGTATTTAGCAGTTTATATTTACTAATATAATTGCACT
This sequence comes from Staurois parvus, assembly GCF_062004578.1. Lineage (NCBI taxonomy): Eukaryota > Metazoa > Chordata > Amphibia > Anura > Ranidae > Staurois > Staurois parvus. Next base: position 16,830,695 of record NW_028317951.1, on the reverse strand, counting down.
TCCATGTTCTGTGTACTGTGGGAGACCAGATATAGTGAATGCAGGGTCCTGGGTTTAGTAACACTTTAACACACATTTGAATGGTTGTAGAGAAGAGAATACTACAGATAAACAGGTACAACTTATGTAGGAGGATGTTTTTCATCTCTGTGTGTCATCTGAGGACACTTCACTGGGTATATGTAAAAGTCTACAAACACTAAGCCTGTGATTGGATAATGAAGAAGTAATATGTTGAAAAGGTCATCTCCTTCTTCCAGCAGGCATGTTATTTTGCTCATAGTTCTGCCTCTCCCTTTCCCAGTCTAGGTTTGGCTGTGCAGGAAATTACAGGAGGGTATCAAGACATATTCAAGTACTTATGTCAGTTCTGTGTTAAATACATTTAATGATTTTATGAAAAACATTAAAATGTTTTTATTATGTTCTTATGTCTGGAGTTTAGTGGTTGCACAGACTCATTTATTCAACAATCTAGTGCTATAATTAATCATGTCTTTCTCTGGGACACAGCAGTCGAAACATCTTGATAAATTTTTCTTTTGAAAAAGGAAATGATCAGGAGCAAACCTCTTTTTCCTGTTTGGAAATCCTGAGCTTTTGAGTAGACCTCAGCGACCGGTTGCAACTTGGGGCACATGGATTCAATTAGAATAGAGATTATTCCAGGAATCCTATTATTTATTGCCATTCCATATGCTTCTTCCTTATGGAGTTTGTTGCTACAATACAATTTCAAAAGCAATGTAAGTTATCATGTAAAATGATGAATGTCACTTTTGCTTCTTTTACGGAGGATTGGTCTGTGATCTGGTAACAGGCTATAGTACAGACCTCAGTGAACAAATTGCTCTTTCCGCACTTGAATATTATCTTTGTCTTGCATTGATCTCCCCCCCCCCCACCAAAAGGATATGACTGAAAGTCCTTTATTTCAACGTTGACTTGAAGGCAATAGTGTTTGGCATGAGGAGTGTTTATAGAAGACTAATGTATAAGACAACCTTTGTTCTCCTGTCTGACCAGCTGCTCCAGGTAGAAGGAACCTAACACTTGAAGACAAGCCTTTAATCAGCAGCATCCAGGACTGTTGACATCACCCCCTGCTATGGCTTCTATGGAACATTCTCAGAAACACACAAATCTATTATTTAAAATGGAAATTCATTTTACACCTTAGAAATCAATCTATTGCTTTAAAATGCTAATTTACTATATTAAAGGAAACCAATATCAAGTCAGGGTCATGACATGAAGTATAATGGGCTGATTGTGAAAAGCTTAACAGTTACCATGGTTCTTCCTATATACAGTTTATGCATTGATTTCTTATTGTGCTTGGATATATTTACAACATATAGGCATGAAAGATATTTGTTTCAGATCTTGCAAGAATATTTTAATTTTGTATAGTTTCCAAGCCTACTGAATAAGTAGATCTGCTTACCACTCACATACACAAGTAACACTGTTCAACAGGTAAAAAGTTTTGGGCATACAATTAGCTAATCTTACATAATTTTGGGGTGCTGAAAACGAAAATGACCCTAAAAAATGTTGATTGGCTCTAGTTTCCATGATATATTCACCCATCTAATGACGTAAGCCATTCAAAATTATGATGCAACTTCAGCTGCATATTGCGCAATTGATACTGGTGACCAATAGAAAATTGCATGTATACTGAGATGATGCAATATTAGCCTTTAATTGCATCACTTCACTGCATAAAAGCTGCAGTATCTGTAGCTGATTGTAGTTCGACAGCGTCTTTACATTTCGTTTTATGCTTATATAGGCTACTCAGTAATGCCTTGAACTTGTGTGAATAAAGCAGATAATTTCTGCTATATCTGCGGTGAAATAACTTTTATCTCACAAAAAAGGAGGATAACAGGAATGATTAAGAAATCCTACAACTTGTATTTTGGCTGCAAGATAGGAGACCAGGACAAGAGCTGGGCACCACATATATGCTGCAATTCTTGTGGGACGGCACTGGAGCAATGGTTGAATGGAAAAAAGGCATCTATGCCTTTCGCTGTGCCAATGATTTGGAGAGAGCCAACAGATCATGTTAGTAATTGTTACTTTTGTATGGTGCCTCCAATTGTAAAAGGGCTAAATAAGAAGAAAAAGTTATCTGTGCACTATCCAAATATTCCATCGGCAATACGTCCAGTTCCTCATGGAGAGGGGCTACCAATTCCTAAAGCACCAGAATCCTTCGTGGTTGAGTCAAGTGAGGAAGAACCTGAAGCGTGTAGTCACGTGCAGTTGTAAGAGATAGCCCTTTCCTCGAATACAAGAGAAAAGCCAAGAGAAGCAAAACCGACACAAACTGAAGACAAAACTAGTGAGAATCCTAAGTATTAAAATGATTCAACTTAGCTTATGGCTATAATTTTTCTTGGTAATCCTATGCAATATATTATGCCATTTAGGCTTTGTTATGTAGTCAATATCACTTGCTTTATATTTGTGGAAAGACATCTATCTATATAATTATTGTGCATTATGTAGTCATTACGCCTATAGTAGAAAACTTTCCATTTACAGAAAAACTAGAGCCAATTGACAAATTTCATTGTTATATTTGAACTCAGAATGTGAAATTCATTAAGAAATGGATCCTTTTGTTTCCAAAACTGGCAAAAAATAAAAATTTGTTGAACAGTGTAATCGTCTTATAGCGTGCAGCTATATACTGTTAATTTGTTCAGTGTTTGCAGGCATTTACAGTTCAGCATGAACAATCAATAAATCCAGAAATGCTGTATTTGTTATGGTAACTGGGTTTTAGGTGAAACTGCACTTGAAACCTTTTTCTACGTTTAAATATATTGGGATGGATTAGAAACTCCCTAATGGTTTTTCTTTTTTGTTAATAAAAAATCTAAAATTACAATAATGGAGCAGACTTTTGAGGTACTGCTCAAACAGACAAAATTTTTAAAAATATTGCATTTTTATTTTACATAAATAAATCAAATAGCACTCATTGTATATGGTCAAATTATCCTTCCTTATAAGTACAAAATAAACCTCCATATAGTCAGAACCCAGATCTTGTAAACCAGAAATTTATATTTCCACTTTAGTTGCTCTGTTATTGCAATCATTTCTTGTTTTAATGCTTGTTCCACAAAAAGTGGGTATAATTCAACATGTTTGCAGCTTGAGGCAAATGCTGCTATTTTGGGAGTACTTTAGAGGTCAGTTTACAATAATCACAAATATATATTATAAATCATTGATTAGCAGAACTAAACCATGTTACTATAGACAATAGTCACTTATTCCAGGGCTGTGTCAAGGTGTGGCCATATAAACCCCTATAGGTAACTGTTGGGGCAAGAGGACCATCCATAAAATTGTAAATATGAGGTGTGACAATTTAATTCCTGGAACGCCTGCAGCATAGCACACAGGCCATTCACACTCTAATTTGCACTTGCCTAAATCACAGAGCAGCTGATTTGGTCTTTACAGAATAGTAGAGTAAATAACATGTGTGTTGAGTTGTAGGCGGAAAATGAGTGATAGAAATCTGAAGCAGCAAATTAACATCAAATTTTGCAGGAAAATTGGCAAAAGTGCGAATGAAACTAGTTCTGTTACAACAGGCTTATGGTGAACATGCCATGAAGAAATCAAGTGTTTTTTTCAAATGGCATAGGCGGTTTAAGGAGGGACAGGAAGATGTTCATGATGACGTAAGAAGTGGGCAGCCAAAAATGCAAAGGACAGATGCAAATGTGGACACAGTACGAACCCTCGTACGCTCAAATCAAAGACTGAGTGTTCAAATGATGGCAGAAGAATTGAACATGAACAGAGTAATAGTGCAGCAGATTCTAACAGAAGATTTGGGAATGAGAAAGATTTCCACAAATATGATGCCTTGAATCTTGACAGAATATTAGAAAGCAAACATTTTTTTTACAGTCCATTCTGGGAAATACATTGTCACACCTCATATAATCAACCATTACACATCTCAAAAGTAGATACTGTATACTTTCCGGTCCCATATGACGTCACGTCCGGCTTATGGAATGGAGGCTTGGAATGCATGCTGGCCAATGGAGGTGGTATGGTGATTACCATCTAACATAGGCTGTATACACTGGTGCTGGGACTCTAGGCACTTTGCAATTTGAGTGTATAATATATTTTACTACTGTATGTCCGTTACCTATAATAAATACTACACTTAGATGCTTTTAATGGATGCTCCCTGCTTCATTACTGAGTGTGCATGTGCGATGTGTTTGACCTGCCTGGAAAAAGTGGTCAAAACCCTCTGGTGAGTGTGCACTATTTTATGGACACAAGTGTTGAAAAGTTTGGGAGATTGGTCTGAATCCACATCCAGTGAAGGACTTATATCATAGTGTGGTGTTGGGTTAAGTTATTAAATTTGCATGAATATGAGTATATGGATTTTTTATGTATTATTAAGAACTTAACAAACACCTATCTTTATATGTATCATATTGTATTACTAGTGTGTCAACACTTAAAGGGGCAGCTGTATAATTGAAATTGATATTTACTCTGTTTTCTCCTGTGTATTTGTTTTTTTGGTATTGGGTAAGCACCACTGTATTGGTAGTACAATTTTTAGATTAAACTGTTACAATCGACTCATGGATAGGTGTTGACTACATTCATATTTATCCATATTTATCATAGGCTCTGGGGCATATTCATGTGATACAGATGTAGTTCATGTTACCCTTGCTATCACCAAATTGCCTGCAAATTTTCAGTCTCAGTCATATGACATAATTGTGGACTGGTGGAAACCTTTGCAACCACAGCTGTAGCATTTACTGAGCTGCAAGATAGATAGCATAGCAGTTTAATGCAAGCAAGCCTTCTATACTTTTTTTTTCCTTCTGTTGCCCTTGTATTTGCCTATGAGAGGTTGTATGGCCCCACCTTGTCACAGTCCTGGAATAAGTGACTATTGTATGTTTGTAAACTCTTAAAAAATTGTATATTATCATGGTTTGGTTGTGCTATGTAATGGTTTATAGCATATATTTGTGATTATTGCAGATGGACCTCTAAAGCACTCCTGAGGAAGGAGCATTTGCCACAAGCTGCAAAACACATTGAGTTACATCCATGTAATGTGGAACCAACATGGAAACATAAAAAGGACTCCAATAATAGATTAGGGGTAATTGAGATGGAAATATACTGTAAATAGCTGGTCTGAACCATTATTGTATTTCAGACTTTCTATGTATTTGTGGATGTGATACTAGCGGATTGTCACCACACACACCATAGAATTGATGTTTTTATGACTATCTAGGTCCCTTTTATGGAGATAAGGAAAAATCCCACCATTAATAGTGGTCACTACAACAGTTGTCTCTATTAGAAGAGTGTCCCTCCTGTTATGGTGACTGTCACGAACGCGGCTTCAGACCTCAGCCCTTCTCACCAAACTCGTGACCGAAGGACTAGCCAATCTAAAACCGTGCTGTCACGTGCGTAACAATGCCACACTCAGCTGCACCCTGCACAACGATTTTCCACCTAATTGGACCACAATCGATGCACCGGCAGCCTGAATGCAATTGTTACTGGGTCAGGTTAATTACGCAATTAACCCTTCACACTGCCACCACCTCCTTTTTGTACAGAGAAAGAGGAAACTTGGTGATATCAACTATAACTTTATAATGGTTGAGATAATCGTCTGTATAAAACGGTCACCACAGGCCGGTTACACAGAGGGTTAAACAAACACAGTAGCGTCTCTTTTAGAGGCAGGAATTCGTAAATTGCAATAAATCGCTATAAAAACAGTTCAACACTTTCAGAAGGAAAGATTTATTACTAAAAGGTCAAACGGGTGCAATAAAAATATTTACAGAAAAAGATGTAACTAAGATATATATAAATATACAAAGACCAACAGCACAGCAAAGAGATATCAGAGAGAGGTGAAAGGGTTAAGGTACTTGCCAAAGTCCTGGGTTAGCAGATCCAAGTTTCAGAGCGAAAGGGCGCGGGTCTTCCCAGGTGGTACTGATGTTACAATGGGAGACGTCTTTAACTTCCCTCTCTTAGGCCTGGCAGCCCATTTTTGTAGTTCCCCAGCAGGGGGTGTCTCTGAAGTCAAGAACAATACCCCGTTTTGGGCGTGGAGGTCTGGGCGGATACCTCAACTAGAGCCAAAATCTCCCATAACTCATATTTTGGCCCATAACTTTCCATCTGCACAAGTGATTCCACCCGTGGGTAGATTATTATGCAGACACGTCTGAGGATTGATTACATATGAATTATGAAATTATACACTGAACAGTTCACGAGATCTACTTTTTGGCTTTCCTATGTATTCAAAACAAGGCGAGTGCCCCATCAAATTGTTTGTCTTCTCTTAGCCAATCTGATGTTATGTCTGGTTTTTATGTAAGTCTCTCATATTCCAAGATATGAGACATAGGGGAAAAATGGATTTTGAAAAGTGGTTATCTGATCGTGTTTCCTGGGAATGTTCTTTGAACTCCTGGGAAAGCTTGCCTTATCTTATACGAGGTGTTACATGGTACACCTCGCCCAGACAGCCGGTCACCTAGCTCAAAAATGTTTTATAGCTCTGGGGTTCCCTGCTGAGAGTAAAGCTGGCCATAGATTTATATATTTATTTCAGGTACTTACATAGTGCTGTCAATTTATGAAGTGCTTTACATATTGTACATTCACATCAATCCCTGCCCTCAAGGAACTTACAGTGTAAGGTCCCTAACTCTCGTATATACATACACATTCTAGGGCCAATTTAGACAGGAGTCATTTAACCTACCAGCATGTCTTTGAAGTGTGGGAGGAAACCCATGCAGCCACAGGGAGAACATGCAAAATCCAGGCAGGTAGTGCCATGGTTGGGATTCAAATCAACAACCTTAATGCTGCTAGGCAGAAGTGCTAACTACTGGATCAAATCCCAGCCATTTCAGCAAGGAACAGCCAGGATTTGATCCATCTATGGGCAGGCTGGTTGTAGCCAAGTCAATCCATCAATCATCGTAGGTACAACCAGCCTGTTGGCTATTGCCGCTAGCAGTAATCTTTGTGTTCTTCGGGCTGGGAAGGCTCCCAATAGGAGAATCCAATACCCTGTAGGGGGAAATTCCCCTATCAACACTGACTGTGGTTGCAGGAAAGAAAATAAAATCATCTATGGAGTAAAGCTTCCAAATGGAGACAGCAATAAAACTCTAATGAAGATTCTAACTCTTTTGTTCAGGTCTAAACAACTAAAAGAAAAAGGTTTTGGATAAAGCTGCAATTTAAAAGAAATCTGTCATTAGAGACACATAGCAGCTGCCATTACCCCACTCTCCTGAAAATTTTAGTTGTTTTGTTGTCATATCACTTCAATCACAGACCTGGAACAAAAATGACAATGGCAATAAAGGACTTAATAATGCTATGCATATTTGTTCAGGGGGGATAGCTCAAACGTATCAAAGCTAGTGGGTCAATATAACAGCCAGGCAACTATTATTCCTAGAAGGAGGCTGAGATATTGTGTCCTCCAGCTTTTAACATAGAGTAGTTGTTGCCAATAGTTACTAACCTCATTTTTATCTTTTATTCTCTGGCAAAAGTAAAATAAAGAATCTGATTGTTCATTAAGGGTCGCAGTTCTGCTTATAAGATGATATATTTTCCCCTTAATGTTTCATTTCTCTTGTTCTACCACATATTGGCTCACCATATTGTTGCTTATTCAGTTAAGTCATAACTATTCTCCTCAATTTGTGAGGAAAACACTTGCTGTGAACAATAGATTTGATTTATGATTACAGTACAGTAGTTTTTTGCATCATTATAGTCTTTTCCAGTCTTTTTGGTGCCTCTCATAAACCTTATCTCCTTCATATTGTTACCTATTTCCAAATTTTGTCAATTAAGGCCTATGCTTGGAAACAGTATTATTTTTACAAGTTCTAAACCATATGCTAATTCTGTTTTCAGAATTAATTTCATAGTATGCAATAGTCATGTATTTTATCAAACAATTGTGGGTTTTGGCAAGAAAGGGACTTTATTTAAAATGTGCATGTTGGCAGTTTTGTCTGGACATCCGATCCTCTGATGTTGACAAGTACGCACCCCCACATACATGGTGGAAGCATTACCAGTAATACAAGATTATCCAGCTTACTATTGCTTCTAAGCCATTGTTTTCAGCTCTACTTTGTTTCTCCTAAAAGAAATACTATCCCCTAAAGACAACCTACCTAGAGTAGATCTGTATATTGGCTTGTACAAACAGGTTAGAATCAATGTTTAGCTACTGTTTGGCAACTTATGATACAGCACATATCAGTTTAATTAGGGTCATAGCGATGTAAGAATTGTATTTCTGTTGTAAAATGTAATGATGAGGGTTAATGAAGAAAGGAACAAGAATGGCTTAAGCTCACTATCCTGTTTGGATACATATAAAATTATTCCATCCAAAGAGAAGCTATATTCGAGACTTGTGTGGTTTGGGAGATGCTTACACCCATTACCTCCTGTAGTCTCATCAAGACAATCCAGAGCTCACAGCTTGAATTTTGTATGTAAATTAAGGCAGATGGAGGTTGTTTATTCCACTGGTCCAGCTGCATTGACATTCCTCATCTGCAGTAGCTCTAAAGGATCAGCTGGGTGTCTCCTGTTGTTAGCTGAAAAAAGTCAGATTTGTTGCCCAAATAAAACATTTTCTTAGATTGATGGTCTGCATTAATTTTTGATGTCCAAAGCAGCAAAGTTTCAAAACCTTAAAAACAATACCTGTATCTACATAATTTATTCAGTCTTTGAAGACAACTAGTCATGAGAGAAATACATTCCCTGTAAGTTGTCTAGCTGTCATGTAAATCCTCTGGTTTCAATTATCACAATCATTGACCCATATGACAAGTATTTATCCAAGAATGTCAAAATACTGATCGCTTTATGTGTCTTTAGTCAGTGACTCAGAAGACATTAGAGCAGGCTAGGAAAATCCCACTCCAAAAGGATGTAAGCCTATGTATATTTCTAAACGTTGGGTTCTTTTAATAAGAACTATATCATTGTACATACAGACTGTGGACATACTGAGAAGACCAGAGACTAGGGGCATGTTAAATGAGATTGCTATCTCTTTCTAGAGCAGCGGTCTTGAATTTGTACTCCCTATGACACGCTAAATCATTTGCATCACCACACTTGATATTCAAAAATCGGAAGATAAATAATTACTGTCACCATGTTTGATATTCAAAAAGTATAGGGAATCCTCAACACATTCAGGTTAAAAACAAAGGTTTTAATTCCATATCTTTGCAAATACATACCCACCTGGAGTTTGCATGTTTTCCCTGTCCCTGCGTGGGTTTACACCGGGTACACCAGTTTCCTACCACACTCCAAAGACATGCTGGTAGGTGAATTGGCTCCTGTCTAAATTGGCCCTAGTATGTTTATGTATGAATGTAAGTTAAGGACCTTAGATTGTACGCTCCTTGAGGGCAGGGACTGATGTGCATATACAATATATACAGTATATAAAGCGCTGTATAAATTGACGGCACTATGTAAGTACCTGAAATAAATAAATAAATACATGTTGAAGCCACACTGTTGTGTCAGAACAGCTCTGGTAAGTGTGGTCCCTAACACTAAACTATGCGAGTGTCCTAACTATGGGAGGTACAGTATGTAACAGCGAACAAACAGAGAACAGGCTTACTTGGAAGTAGGCATTTCCTCTTTAAAAGTACAGCAACACACTATTTCAGTACAACCAACCTGTTAGGTTTTTTTCTATCAATCACTGCCAGCAGCTATAGCTGCAAGCAATGCTTATTTTATTTTGATGGCTGGGAAACCTCCCACTGTCAGAATACAACAGCTCCACAGAAGGGATTCCCCCATCAACGCTGAGTGTGTTGATGGGGTAATTGAACAATTTTCTCTTTCTTTCATCCCCTGGTTGAAGAAAAGAAAATTGGTTAATGTATGACCTGCCTAAGCGTGCTGGGGACCACCCTTTGTGCTATTTTTCATATTGCCCTGCCCATGTGCACCTTTCCCTTTATGCTAGTTTTCAAACAGATCAGAGAGGCTGCTATTGGGGCTTGGCAAATTTGATATTCCTCACCACATGATCCCTTTTAACCACTTCCCGCCCGCCTGCCCACAATGTACTGAGGATGGTTGGTAGCTGCAGGCAAATCGACGTACCCATACGTAGCTTTGCTCTGCTTTTTCGGTTTCAGAGTGTGCATGTGTGTGCCCCCCCACTGACCCCCATTGTCAGTCGTGTAGGAGGTGTATGTCAGCAGGTCTCAGCCAGTGATTTTGGCCGGGACTCTGTCGATTTCCTACAGCGAATGGAGATGCAGGGCTGTGCCTGTATTTGTAAACTATACCAGTGCCCCCTTAGTATTAGTGTCCCCAAAAATGCAGTGTTAGCAGGATCATCCCCGTGCACTGCCAACACTAGCGTTTAGCCCCAACACTCCCCCCCCACCCCTAACAAGAAGTGCAGTGTCAGTATAATTTGTAAATACAGTCACAGGATCTAGCTGGTTCTTCTCTCCCTGGAACATATTGTTCTAGAGAATGAAGAAAGACATCACACATGAGTAAAAACAGCACACTGCATTCACACACAGTAGATAGAGACATTTTAACCCCTTGATTGCAACATTTAACCCTTTAATTGCCCCCTGCCACCCTGCCAGTACCATTAGTACAGTGCCAGTGTAAAGTATTTTTCACTGATCACTGTATTAGTGCCACTAGCGACGTCAGATAGCATCAGGGTCAATTAGCGTTAGATTGCCCGCACACTACCGCACTCACGCTATAGGTCGCTGATCACAGTCATTACTAGTATAGTGTTTGTATGGCTCAATATATTGATCACAAACAAAACTATATGAGTGCAGGATCATCCCCATTTGCTGCCAACACTAGCGTTTAGCCCCAACGCTCCCCCCCACCCCTATATAATATATATATAATTTCTGATCACTGTCACCTGTAATACATTGCACACAAAACCGCAGTGTTTACAGAATCAGGCCTGATCTCTGTTAGCACTTGCTGGTAAATTTTCTTCGTAGCGGTTCAAGCAGTCCCTGACAGCCAGGTGCTCTTTTTCTCTTGAGTCGCACTAGGTACCTGTAAATTTAGAGTCCAAAATGTCCAATGAAAGGTACACTAGTGAAGAGGCCTACAGGATTCTTAGCATGTCAGGTCAGGGGAGAGCAAAAGGGAAGACTCCCTGACACAATCATCCTCAGAATACGAACCTGTAGACAGCAGCGGCACCCTTACAGGTAGCTCAGACGATGGACAAGAGGTCCCTGTTAAGATCAGGCATACCTGACCCCATGAAGCTGAAGTGCTAGGATCGCATGACTTGTCTCATATGCAGCAGAGTGCCAGTACTAGTGCCGCACTACCTTATGGTGAACTGGCAAGCACCAGCGGCCTAGTACATCCTGCTCTTTTTTATACCAGCACTGCAGTATCACTTGGTGACGTGGCGAGTCCCATAAGTGCAGTACAAGTTGGTGCATTGGCTAGCACTAGTAGTGTCCCACAGACACCAAGAATTCGCACACAGGCGCATAGAGCCCCTAGTGTCCTTCTGGCCGTGCTTGCAAATCCTGATTGGCAGCCCACAGATTTTGCAGCACTCATACTTCCCTCATTCACTGCCCAACCGGGAATTCAGGTGGAAACAGCAATTTTAACTACTCCCCTTGATTTTATGGAGCTTTTTTTCACAGAAGATTTGTACAATTTGATTGTGGGCCAAAGCAATTTATATGCTCAACAATATATCAAACCCAAATTCAAACCTTGCCAGATCATTCACATGGAAACCCATTACGGTTTCCAAATTAAAAATTTTTTGGGCCCAACCCTCATCATAGGCATTACAAAAAAGAATGAGTTGCGGTCGTATTGGTCCACAGAGCCTATTATTATTATTATTATACAGTGTTTATATAGCGCCAATAGGTTTGCTCAGCACTGTACAATAAAGTGGGGGGACAGTACATGAGACAATACAGTAACAATACAAAACACGAGGGCTTCAAGGGCCCTGCTCTTTTGAGCTTACAATCTAGGAGGGAAGGAGTAGAGGTACAGGAGGAAGTGGCTGTGGGGGATGGAGTGGTAGGAGGAGTGGAGGAGAACAGCTGTTAGGTGAGGGTTGGGTAGGCTTCCCTGAAGAGGTGGGTTTTCAGGGAGCGCCTGAAGGTGAGGAGGGTAGGTAACAGTCTGATGGACTGTAGGGAGTTCCAGAGGATGGGGGAAGTCCTGGAGAAGTCCTGCAGTCGGGCGTGGGAGGAGGAGACCAGGGAGCTAGAAAGTAGGAGGTCTTGTGAGGAGCGAAGGGTGCTTGTAGGGTGGTATTTGGGTATCAGGTCAGTGAGGTAGTTTGGGGCAGCGTTATGGATGGCTTTGTATGTCAGAGTTAGTAATTTGAATTTAATGCGTTGGGCAATTGGGAGCCAGTGAAGGGATAGGCAGCGGGGGGTGGCAGAAGTGGAGCGGTTGGTGAGGTGGATGAGTCTAGCCGCTGAGTTCAGGATAGACTGAAGCGGCGATAGCCTGCGTTGGGGTAGGCCGGTGAGAAGGGAGTTGCAGTAGTCTAGGCGTGAGATAATAAGGGAGTATACGAGTTGTTTAGTCTGGGGTTAGGAAAGTACGTATCTTGGAGATGTTGCGGAGGTGGAGCCTGCATAAATTTGCTAGTGATTGGACATGAGGTTGTAAGGAAAGGTTTGAGTCCAGGGTGACACCTAGGACTTTGGCTTGCGGGGTGGGATTGACGGTGGCGTTGTTGGTCGTGATGGAGAGGATGGGGGGGGCGCGGGCTGGGGGGAAAACTAGGAGCTCGGTTTTAAAAAGGTTTAACTTGAGAAAATGGAGCGACATCCGGTCTGATATGTCGTTTAGGAGGTGGGTGATGCGGGCGGAGACTGAGGGGGTGAGGTGAGGGGTGGAGAGGTAAATTTGTGTGTCATTGGCGTAGAGGTGATAGTTGAAGCTGTGGGAGTGTATAAGTTTGCCAAGGGAGGAGGTGTAGATGGAGAAGAGAAGGGGTCCAAGGACAGAGCCTTGAGGGACCCAAACAGAGAGGGGGAGTGAGGGGAAGGTGGCAGTGTTATAGGTAACGCTGAAGGAGCGTTGGGATAGGTAACAGGAGAACCAGGAGAGAGCAGAGTCCCTGATGCCAAGGGAGTGTAGTTTATTAAGGAGGAGGGGGTTGTCGACTGTGTCGAAGGCCGCGGAGAGGTCGAGGAGTAGGAGGACTGAGTAGTGGCCGTTAGCTTTGGCGGTTAGCAGGTCGTTAGTGATTTTGAGGTGGGCGGTTTCGGTGGAGTGTAGGGGACGGAAGCCGGACTGTAGTGGATCAAAGAGGTTGTTGTCAGTAAGGTGGGCGCTTAGGTGATTGTAGACTAAGCGCTCAAGGAGCTTGGAAGTGAGTGGCAGCAGGGAGATGGGTCTAAGGTTGTTCAGGTCAGTGGGGTCCACGGAGGGTTTTTTGAGTATGGGGGTGATGTACGCGTGCTTTAGGGGGGAGGGGAATGTGCCAGTAGAGAGGGAGAGATTGAAGATGTGGGTGAGGGAGCAGATGATGGAGGAGGGGGGTGACCGGAGGAATTGAGAGGGGATAGGGTCCAGGGAGCAAGTGGTGAAGCGGGCTTCTGAGAAGACCTTAGTGACCTCCTCGGTGGTAGCAGGGCTGAAGGAGCGGAGTGCTGGGGAGGTTATAGTGTGCGGGACATTAGGTGTGGTGGGGGGCAGTGTGGTTGCGAGGTCAGAGGAGAGGAGAGTTGAGGTAGTGATGGAGGGGGGGAGGATAGGTGGAGAGGTAGATTGTGAAATGACAATGTCCTTACGGATTGCGTCAATCTTGTTTTGGAAATGATTGGCAATCTCGTGGGCGGTGAGTGAGGTACTGAGTGGAGGTGAGGGGGGGAGAGAGCAGGGAGTTGAAAGTGGAGAAGAGCCAGCAAGGACAGGTGGAGAGGGTGTTAATGAGAGTTACGAAGTAGGCCTGCTTGGCGGCGTGGAGGGAGGAGGTGTAAGTGGGGAAGGCGGATTTGTAGAGGGAGAACGCTCGAGGGGGTCTGGTTTTGCGCCATAATCGCTCCAGCGCGTGACTGCGTCATTTGAGACATTTAGTATGGTCATTCTGCCAGGGTTGAAGAGGTCTGGGTCTGATGTTACGTGTGGTTAGGGGTGCCAGGGAGTCTAGGGCAGCTGACAGTGAGTCGTTGTACGCAGTAGTGGCCCGGTCAGGGCATGACAGCGGAAGGATACTGTCGAACAGACGGTCAGCTGCCGAGTGGAGGGGGGCCAGGTTCAGGTTGCGGAGGTTATGGCGGGTGATGGTTTGACGCTTTGGGGGGGAGTTAGAGGATGGGGAGATGGAGAACGTGAGGAGGTGGTGGTCAGAGAGAGGGAAGGGGGTGTTAGTGAAGTGGTGGAGGGTACAGAGGTGGGAGAAAACGGGGTCCAAGGTGTTTCCATCGGTGTGGGTGGAGGACTGTGTGCACTGTGTGAGCACGAAAGAGGAGGTTAGGTGGAGGAGTTGGGAAGTAGACGGGTTGTTGTCGTTGATGGGGATATTGAAGTCCCCAAGGATGATGGTCAGTAGCTCACAGGAGAGGAAGAAGGGAAGCCAGGTGGCGGCAAAGTCGTCCAGGAAGCGAGACACGGATCCAGGAGGCCGATAAATTACTGCAATCCTCAGAGGGGTGGGGGAGAAGAGCTGAATGCAGTGGGCCTCGAAGGAGGAGAAGGATAGAGAGGGGGGGTTAGGGAGGACCTGGAAGGTCTCAGTGGTGACAGGAGCATGCCGACCCCACCACCTCTACGACCAATTGGTCTGGGTGAGTGGGTCCAGATGAGGCCTCCATAGGTGAGTGCCGCAGGGGAGGTGGAGTCAGTGGCTTGGATCCAGGTTTCGGTGACCGCTAGGAGGTTGAGGGAGTGGGAGATAAAGAGGTCATGGATGGCGGTGACCTTGTTGCAAACCGAGCGGGCATTCAGGAGTACAACCAAGAGAGGAGGGATGGATGCGGGGAGAAGGGAGACAGGTATGAGGTTGAGGGGGAGCAGGAGGGTGCCTAGAGGGGGAGTGAGGTGGTGAGGGGCCAGGGTTCGGGGAGATGTCCCCAGTGGATAGGAGAAGGAGAAGGGTGAGGAAGGTGGCATGGGAACGGGAAGTGCAGGAGCGTGTGGATCTGTTAGTGGTGGCATGTGGGTCGGCGGGAGAGTGGAGTATCAGGAGAAGGTGGTGAGTGCCGTAGTGGGGAGAGGGAAGAAGTGAAGGAGCAATGTAGAGCTGTTTTGGGGAAGTAGGCGGGTGGAGGGAGGAGATTTTGGGAATGGAGGAGAGGAATACGAGGAGGAGGAGTACAGGTGACATGTTAGGGTGAGTGCTGGTCAAATCAAAGGTTTCACATCAGGGCGTGATGATGCAGAGAGTCTCTCACGCCGTGGCAGAGTTCACCTGAGTCCATCTGTAGGAGGAAAGTGAGAGTGGTGGACAGCTGGGTCAGCAGCTGGCTAGTTGCAGTCTGTGGGTGCTGTATGCTGGTGTCCATGGGTGTTGTGGCATGGCGTCAGTGGGTACAGTGTCTCGGCGACTGGAGGAGCTGTAGGGCACGGTGTCTGGGGGTGTTGGTGGGCACGGCATCTGGAGATGTCTGGAGGTGGAGTGGGCTAGGCGTTGGTAGGTGCAGTAGAGCCCGGCGTCAGTGGGTGTTGTGGGCCAGTGCATGTGAATGCTGCGGGCCAGTGACTGAGGGTGCTATGGGGCCCAGCGTCTGTGGGAGCGATAGGACCCAGTGTCAGTGGGTGCTGTAGGCCGCGTGGCAGGCTTGCCTCCACCGGATTGGACGGGGCTTGGGGCTGTGCGGTGGCAGGGACACGGCTACGTGGTACCCGGAGGGGACCAGGGAAACAGATCTAGTAGCGGAGGCTTATCCTCTCGGTGCCGGTGGCGGCTTACCATCTCGGTGCCAGTGGCAGCTTACCCTCTCGGTGCCGGTGGGGGTGGTTGCTGCTTCCCCTCTCTCTGCGGCGGCTGTAGGTAGGGGAGGCGGTGGTGGTAGCTCCCCTCCCTCTGGCGTCGGGCAGTAGTGTGGCTTTGTAGGCCGCAGGGGACAGGTCGCCCAGTACTCCTTCTGGGCGATGGCAGGGCCTCCGGAGCGGCTGGTGAGGGTACCGACAGGGGCGGGGGTGGTGGTGGCATCCCCTCTGGAGCGGGGGTTGCGTCCCTTCTGGAGCGGGGCATCTTGATCGGCAGGAAAGACCGCGGCTTCAGGAGCCATGGTAGGCCGCGAGCCACCGGAGGGACAGAGCGCCCAGCACCTCTTCTGGGTGTTGGGAAGACCTCCGTGGGATGCTCCGGAGCCCGCCTGGATGGCGGCAGATTCGATGGGGGTGCCAGAGCTGGCGATTATGCGGCCGCTCATATGCCCGTGTTCTCTGCTGCCATGACCAGGCATAGATATGAGACTATAATGTGCTTCATGAATTTCAGTGATAACACACTCTGTCATCTTCGCGGTGACCTTGAACATGACAGGCCCCTCAATTCGGCCCCTCATAAACCAACTCACTGAGAAATTTGAAGAAAAACATCAGCGTGGATGAGTCCCTCATTCACTTTACTGGCCGCCTTGCATTCAAACAGTACATACCCAGCAAGCATGTCAGATATGGGGTCAAATTGTATAAGCTCTATGAGAGGGCTACAGGCTATACGTACAAATTTAGGGCTTATGAGGGAAGAGACAGCGAAGTAGAGCCCCCCCGACTGCCCAGACTCCATGAGGAGCAGTGGCAAGATAGTTTGGGACTTGGTGTTGTGTTTGTTCCATAAGGGGTACCACTTACACGTGGACAATTTATATTTAGACATTTGTACAATTTTGGAATTGTAAAAATGTGGCACTGTTCGACCTAATCGCAGAGGCTTCCCCCAACGGCTTGTAAATAACTGACTTAGAAAGTAGTGAAAGCCTGCTTCAGGAATGATGAATTGCTCACAGTGAAGTGGATGGACAAATGGGATGTTTTCGTCCTGTCTTCCAGTCGTGCAGACACGACCATCCAAATTAACATGGTATCCCCTCTGTGTCCATGAATATAACCTTAACATGGGAGGGGTGGACTTCAACAACCAAATGATGATGAAAACCTAGTTTCCTGGAAAGCTTGACAATGGTACAAAAAGATGTCTATTTATTTATTTCAATTGGTTATATATAACGCTTTTGTAATTTACAAAGCAACTGGACAAAGTGGATGCTTCCTAAAATTCCAGGAAGAGATCATCAGAGCCCTTGTATACACGCACAGTGTAAAAATAATTTAAAAAATCAAATTAACTTTTTAAAAAAGAAAAAAAAAACACCCTCACCTCCCGCACGCTCACTCACCTGTGTGCACGAGCATTGACCCTGTGCCAGTGTGTACACAGTGGTTGCACCATGCATGTGAGGTATCACCGTGAACATCAAATCAAGGGCAGTAATTCTAGCACTAGACCTCCTCTGTAAATCTAAAATGGTAGCTTGTAAAGGCTTTTAAAATGTTGCCTATGGATATTAAAAATGTATGCAGTTTGTCACCATTGCACAGGGCATGCGCAGTTTTGAAGCATGTCATGTTTGTTATCTATTTACTCGGCATACCATCATCTTTTATACCTTACCTAATAATGGGCCAATATATTGTGTTTTTGTGCATTAAAAGTAAAAAAAAGTGTATTTTGTTTTTTTTGTAATTTGCGTTTGCAAAATCGCTATGCGAGTACTATGTGACATAAAAAATTGCAGCACCCACCATTTTATTCACTAGGGTGTCTGCTTTAAAAATATATAATGTTTGGGGGTTGGAAGTAATTTCCTAGCAAAAAATACAGATTTTTTTCATGTGAACAAAAAGTGTCAGAAAAGGCTTGATCTTCAGGTGGTTAGAAGAGTGAGTGATGCTTGACATAAACTTCTAATGCTGAGCATAAAATGCCCCCACCCACAAAAATGCCCCCTTTTTAGAAAGTAGACATGCCAAACTATTTGCTGAGAGGCATGTTGAGTCAATAGAAGAATTTATTTTTTTACCACAACTTTTTGGAAAATTACAAAAAAAAATATTTTTTTTTACACAAAATTGTCACTTAAATGATTTATTGCTCACACATGCCATAGGTATATGTGGAATTACTCCACAAAATACATTCTGCTACTTCTCCCGAGTATGGGGATACCAAATGTGAGAGACTCTTTGGCGGTCTAGGCAAGTACAGGACCCCATAATCCAATAAGCACCTTCAGGCTTTTACAGGGTTTATATCCTCATTACACTTCCTGACTACCTATCACAGTTTCGTAGGCCCTGAAATGCCAGGATAGCATCAAACCCCCCAAATGACCCATTTTGGAAAGTAGACACCCCAAGGAATTTGATAAAAAACATGGTGAGTATTTTTCAGATCTCGTTTGTTGCCACAAGTTTTTGGAAAATGAAAGAAAACAAAAAACATATTTTTTCTTTTCTTTTTTTATATTTCAAAACCTTGTGAGAAAAAATGAGATCTGCAAAATACTCACAATGCCTCTTTTTAAATTCCTTGGGGTGTCTACTTTCCAAAAAGGGGTAATTTGGGGGGTGGTTTGGTGCTATCCTGGCATTTCAGGGCCTTTGAAACTGCGATAGGTAGTGAGGAAGTGAAATGAGGAGGTTTTGCACCTTCAGGCTTTCAAAGTGGTCATTGGATGTTAGGGTCCTGTATGTGGTTAGGCTCCCAAAAAGTCTCTCACACATGTGGTATCCCCATACTCGGTAGAAATAGCAGAATGTATTTTGGGGTGTAATTCCACATATACCCATGGCTTGTGTGAGCAATATATCATTTAGGTGTTAAAAAAAAATGTTTTTGTCATTTTCCAAAGACTTGTAAAAAAAAATAAATCTTCAATGGACTCAATATGCCTCTCAGCATATAGGGTATCTACTTTCTGAAAAGGGGTAATTTGGGGTAGTTTGTACTGTCCTGGTATTTTAGCACCTCAAGAAATGTGATAGGCAGTCAGAAAGTAAAAGCTGTGTAAATTCCATTATCTATACCATAGTTTGTAGATGCTATAAACTTTCACACAAAGCAATCAATATACACTTATTGGGATTTTTGTAACCAAAAACATGTAGCAGAATACATTTTGGCCTAAATTTATGACTAACATTGAGTTTACTATATATTTTGTATGGAACGAAAGTAAAAGTAAGTTCCCCCAGTGTCAGAATGCCCGCTGCCATCCTGCTATACGTCGCTGAGTGCCGCCATTACTAGTAAGAAAACAAAAATTCCAGTATACAGTATATACCGCCTTTGTAAACACTATAACTTTCACGTAAACCAATTAATTTACACATTTTGGGATTTTTTTTTAGCAAAGACATTTACCAGAATACATGTTGGCCTAAATTTATGACAAAATTTGATTTTTAAAATTTTTTTACTACACATGTTTAATAGCAAAAAGTCAAAAATACTGTTTTTTTCCCTCAAAATTATCAGGCTTTTTTTGTTTATAGTGTTAAAAATAAAAAAAACTAAAAGCACACAGGTGATCAAATACCACCGAAAGAAAGCTCTATTTGTGTGAAAAAAGACATAAATGTTGTTTTGGTACAGCATTGCATGACTGCGCAATTACCAGTTGAAATAATGCAGCGCTGTATAGCAAAAAGAGGCCTGGTCAGGAAGGGGGGTAAATCCTCAGGAGGGCAAGTGCTTAAAGTATTAGAGAAAAAAACCATGAAGTTATAAAATATAATAGAGGAAAGAGAAAACAAGAATTTGTGAAAGAAGTAAACCTAAACATTCCACTAGCAGAAGCCTTCAATTACTGTAGCAGTACTACCAGTTTAGGTAAAGTAGTACCACATCCCAGTCTTTGCAGTACACTGATGGTACTACAGAGGCCACTTTATCTGACCTTCTTACCAGTCTAGGAGCTGAGATGTTCCTAGGATTTCTCTTTATCACATGTAGCTAGAATGGTTCTTGCAAAATGTTGAAAAAGTCTGAGGAGGCAGGAAAAATACTGATGCCTGATGTGGACAAAGTTATGACTTTGTTAGCAGTTAATTGGGTGTGTTTATACATCTAAATAATTATTCAGGCATATTTATCTTGTAGACACACAGTAAGTACCATCAAACTCTGGTTGATTGTATCCCCATGACTAGGAAGTTAGGAGGCCAGCTATCTGTATAATATCTGTCAAATGATTTGAAAATTTTCTCTGTAAGAAGGATATTTTGAACAGGGTCAGGTTTACCCCTTTTGTCTCACCAAGCCAACTTGGCCTCTCACAGTTAGCTGCTCTAGGCTTCCCCCTCCTGCTTCCTTTTTAAGAACAGCTGAACAAGATCCATGTTTACGTGGACTAAGTCAGAATCAAAAACATATTTACACAATAATAAAAGGTTTGCAAAGACTAATTCAGAACTATACTGGAACAATCAGAAAACAAATTTGATTATAGAGAAAAAATGAGAACTATGTTCTAGGTTTAAAGTGGATGTTACTGTAAATAGGTTTTTTTACGTGCGTGTTCACTTATGTATTTTATAAATCATAGTATTTATAATTTTCATGTACTTACTCCATCTGAAGTATCTGATTGATCCTGCCAGTCACCTTTCCTCCTTGTTTGAAACTGACCACACAAAGCACTGAAGCTGATCTGTGTTAGGGTGATCACTTTGCATCCTTTGGCTGGCCATTCAGAGGTATAGAACCCTGTGCAGACACACAGCATGCCACTGTTGGGTGGATTGTTCAGCCACCATGCTCCCCAACCAATCACAGCATGTCTCTGGCACACACCCTCTCCCAATCACGGCCTGTCTTTTGAACACACACCCTGTTTTAAGCACAGCCTGCATCTTGCTTCATGCTGAACAGACAATGGAATAAAGGAATACTGTGGGGGTTATTTACTAAAACTGGAGATAGAGTGCAGCTCTGCATTGAAACCAATCAGCTTCCAGGTTTTATTGCCATAGTTTAATTGAACAAGCTGAAGTTAGAAACTGATTGGCTACCATGCACAGCAGCACCAGTTTTAGTAAATCTATCCCTGTGTGTCTGCACAGTGTCCTGTAAACCCTACCCCCATTATTAGGAGGAAGAGATGCATAGTCTCACAACAGAACTTTTTAGCCTTGCAAAAAAGGTGAGAAAGATCATTTCTTCATTTTACCATTTCCTGACCGCCCTATAGCAGAAATACTGCTACAGGGCGGTATGGGTCTGCAAATTCACGTACTGTATATATACGTGATTTTGCATTTCTGGGTAGGGGGCGTGAGCCCTACCTGCGCCGCCATTCGCGGCCACGGCTGTCAATCACCGGGTCCCGTTTGGTGATTACTCGCTGGTGCCCGGTGATTGCCGAGCATCTCCAATGGGGAAGAGAACTGTTTGTAAACAAAACAGCTCTCCTCCCTGTCAGCTTGTGAACACTGCTTTGGATGGCTGTAAAACACTCCCTGCACACAGTTAACCCTTTGATTGCCCCTCATGTTAACCCCTTCATGCCCGGTGCCATTAGTACAGTATCAGTGCTTTTTTTTTAGCACTGATCACTGTATTGGTATCGCTGGGGATGTCAGTGACACCAAGACAGTTCCCCCCAGTGTTAGAATGTCCGCCGCAGTCCAGCGATAAGTCGCTGTTTGCCGCCATTACTAGAAAAAAAAGAAAAAAATCCCAGTATATGTACCACCATTTGTAGACGCTATAACTTTCACGTAAACCAATTAATTTACATGTATTGGGATTCTTATTAGTAAAGACATGTAGCAGAATACATTTTGCCCTAAATTTATGACAAAATTAGATTTTTTTTTTTAATTTTATTGGACATGTTTAATAGCAAAAAGTCAAACGTTGTTTTTTTTCTCAAAATTGTCGGTCTTTTATTTTTATAGCACAAAAAATAAAAAATGTGCAGGTGATCAAATACCACCGAGAGAAAGCTCAATTCGTGGGGAAAAAAGGGCGTAGCTTTCATTTGGGTGCAGCGTTGCATGACCGCGCAATTGTCAGTTAAAGTAACGCAGCGCTGTAAAGCAAAAAATGGCCGGGTCAGGAAGGGGGGGGGGGTAAATCCTCAGGAGGGTAAGTGGTTAAAGAAAAGCAGTTATGGTCTCTGAATAGCTAGTACTGTATTAGAAAGTGCTTATAACATTGCATGTTTACAACTACTGTAAGGACTCGATCATAAAGTATCCTGTACACTAGAGATGAGCGAATCGAAGTAGCCGAAGTGGAATTCGAGTCGAATATCGGAAAAATTTCGATTCGCGCCGAATCCGAAAAATAGCCTAATTCGGACGCGCGAATCGAAATTTTTCCGAAAATGGCGGCTGACATGTGCGGCGACGGAGCGGGGATGTCTGGGAAGGCGCGCAGACAAGGCGCGCTGACCCATAATGCATTCCTCAACGACATGTGATCGCATCAGCCAATCAGCAGCCAGCCAGCTAGCACTGTGTAATGGTCGAGCTATAAATAGCGGCCATTTTGGAATTCTTCATTTGCCTGCAGTCATTGAACAGAGGCAGACCGCTCTGTATTAGGGACAGGGACAGAGTTAGGGCCACAGAAACGATACTTGGGGACAGAGAAACGATACTTAGGGACAGAGAACTATTACTCAGGGACACAGAATTGTTAATTAGGGCCACAGAATCGTTACTTAGGGACAAAGAAACGCTAGTTAGGGCCACAGAATTCATACTCAGGGACAGACAGAATTGTTACTGAGTGCCAGAGAATTGTTACTTAGGGCCACAGAAACGTTATTAGGGCCACAGAATTGTTACTCAGGGACAGACAGAATTGTTACTGAGTGCCAGAGAATTGTTACTTAGGGCCACAGAAACGTTATTAGGGCCACAGAATTGTTACTCAGGGACAGACAGAATTGTTACTGAGTGCCAGATAATTGTTACTTAGGGCCACAGAAACGTTATTAGGGCCACAGAATTGTTACTCAGGGACAGACAGAATTGTTACTGAGTGCCAGAGAATTGTTACTTAGGGCCACAGAAACTTTAGTTAGGGCCACAGAATTGTTACTCAGGGACAGACACAGAATTGTTACTGAGGGCCACAGAACTGTTACTTAGGGCCACAGAATTGTTACTCGCATAGACACAGAATTGTTACTCGCACAGACACAGAATTGTTACTGAGGGCCACAGAACTGTTACTTAGGGCAACAGAATTGTTACTCGCACAGACACAGAATTGTTACACAGGGACACAGAACTGTTACTGAGGGCCACAGAACCGTTACTTAGGGCCACAGAATTGTTACTCGCACAGACACAGAATTGTTACTCGCACAGACACAGAATTGTTACTCGCACAGACACAGAATTGTTACTGAGGGCCACAGAACTGTTACTTGGGGCCACAGAAACGTTAATCAGGGACACAGAATTGTTACTGAGGGCCACAGAACTGTTACTTAGGGCCACAGAATTGTTACTCGCACAGACACAGAATTGTTACACAGGGACACAGAACTGTTACTGAGGTCCACAGAACCGTTACTTAGGGCCACAGAATTGTTACTCGCACAGACACAGAATTGTTACTCGCACAGACACAGAATTGTTACTCGCACAGACACAGAATTGTTACTCAGGGAAACAGAACTGTTACTGAGGGCCACAGAACTGTTACTTAGGGCCACAGAATTGTTACTCGCACAGACACAGAATTCTTACTCGCACAGACACAGAATTGTTACTCAGGGACACAGAACTGTTACTGAGGGCCACAGAACTGTTACTTAGGGCCACAGAATTGTTACTCGCACAGACACAGAATTCTTACTCGCACAGACACAGAATTGTTACTGAGGGCCACAGAACTGTTACTTGGGGCCACAGAAACGTTAATCAGGGACACAGAATTGTTACTGAGGGCCACAGAACTGTTACTTAGGGCCACAGAATTGTTACTCGCACAGACACAGAATTCTTACTCGCACAGACACAGAATTGTTACTGAGGGCCACAGAACTGTTACTTGGGGCCACAGAAACGTTAATCAGGGACACAGAATTGTTACTGAGGGCCACAGAACTGTTACTTAGGGCCACAGAATTGTTACTCGCACAGACACAGAATTCTTACTCGCACAGACACAGAATTGTTACTGAGGGCCACAGAACTGTTACTTGGGGCCACAGAAACGTTAATCAGGGACACAGAATTGTTACTGAGGGCCACAGAACTGTTACTTAGGGCCACAGAATTGTTACTCGCACAGACACAGAATTGTTACTGAGGGCCACAGAACTGTTACTTGGGGCCACAGAAACGTTAATCAGGGACACAGAATTGTTACTGAGGGCCACAGAACTGTTACTTAGGGCCACAGAATTGTTACTCGCACAGACACAGAATTGTTACTCAGGGACACAGAACTGTTACTGAGGGCCACAGAACTGTTACTTAGGGCCACAGAATTGTTACTCGCACAGACACAGAATTGTTACTCGCACAGACACAGAATTGTTACTGAGGGCCACAGAACTGTTACTTGGGGCCACAGAAACGTTAATCAGGGACACAGAATTGTTACTGAGGGCCACAGAACTGTTACTTAGGGCCACAGAATTGTTACTCGCACAGACACAGAATTGTTACACAGGGACACAGAACTGTTACTGAGGGCCACAGAACCGTTACTTAGGGCCACAGAATTGTTACTCGCACAGACACAGAATTGTTACTCGCACAGACACAGAATTGTTACTCGCACAGACACAGAATTGTTACTGAGGGCCACAGAACTGTTACTTGGGGCCACAGAAACCTTAATCAGGGACACAGAATTGTTACTGAGGGCCACAGAACTGTTACTTAGGGCCACAGAATTGTTACTCGCACAGACACAGAATTGTTACACAGGGACACAGAACTGTTACTGAGGGCCACAGAACCGTTACTTAGGGCCACAGAATTGTTACTCGCACAGACACAGAATTGTTACTCGCACAGACACAGAATTGTTACTCGCACAGACACAGAATTGTTACTCAGGGACACAGAACTGTTACTGAGGGCCACAGAACTGTTACTTAGGGCCACAGAATTGTTACTCGCACAGACACAGAATTCTTACTCGCACAGACACAGAATTGTTACTCAGGGACACAGAACTGTTACTGAGGGCCACAGAACTGTTACTTAGGGCCACAGAATTGTTACTCGCACAGACACAGAATTGTTACTCGCACAGACACAGAATTGTTACTGAGGGCCACAGAACTGTTACTTGGGGCCACAGAAACGTTAATCAGGGACACAGAATTGTTACTGAGGGCCACAGAACTGTTACTTAGGGCCACAGAATTGTTACTCGCACAGACACAGAATTGTTACTCGCACAGACACAGAATTGTTACTGAGGGCCACAGAACTGTTACTTGGGGCCACAGAAACGTTAATCAGGGACACAGAATTGTTACTGAGGGCCACAGAACTGTTACTTAGGGCCACAGAATTGTTACTCGCACAGACACAGAATTGTTACTCGCACAGACACAGAATTGTTACTGAGGGCCACAGAACTGTTACTTGGGGCCACAGAAACGTTAATCAGGGACACAGAATTGTTACTGAGGGCCACAGAACTGTTACTTAGGGCCACAGAATTGTTACTCGCACAGACACAGAATTCTTACTCGCACAGACACAGAATTGTTACTGAGGGCCACAGAACTGTTACTTGGGGCCACAGAAACGTTAATCAGGGACACAGAATTGTTACTGAGGGCCACAGAACTGTTACTTAGGGCCACAGAATTGTTACTCGCACAGACACAGAATTGTTACTGAGGGCCACAGAACTGTTGCTTGGGGCCACAGAAACGTTAATAAGGGACACAGAATTGTTACTGAGGGCCACAGAACTGTTACTTAGGGCCACAGAATTGTTACTCGCACAGACACAGAATTGTTACTCAGGGACACAGAACTGTTACTGAGGGCCACAGAACTGTTACTTAGGGCCACAGAATTGTTACTCGCACAGACACAGAATTGTTACACAGGGACACAGAACTGTTACTGAGGGCCACAGAACCGTTACTTAGGGCCACAGAATTGTTACTCGCACAGACACAGAATTGTTACTCGCACAGACACAGAATTGTTACTGAGGGCCACAGAACTGTTACTTGGGGCCACAGAAACGTTAATCAGGGACACAGAATTGTTACTGAGGGCCACAGAACTGTTACTTAGGGCCACAGAATTGTTACTCGCACAGACACAGAATTGTTACTCAGGGACACAGAATTGTTACTCAGGGACACAGAATCGTTTAATTAAAGAGTATGTCAGACAACATGCAGAGGAGTGGCAGAGGAGGCAATGTTTTAGGAGCGAGCAGACGTGGCAGCAGAGGAAGGGGTCGAGGCAGCACTATTCGCAGCCAGAGGCCAGTGCTCCCGGTGTCATCCAGCGGTCGTGTCTCCACCGACAACCCTGCCGTCATTGATTGGTTGGCTCGGTCGTCTTCCTCTTCCCAGGTCACCTCTGACACCTACAGCCAACGGTTGGTGGGTACGTCAGACACAACCGTTAGTTGGCATGGCCCGGGACCAAGCCCACTGAAATCACGTGTCCTCTACCTGCCCCTGTCCTTTGGTGTTCCCTCACCAAGCGAAGTATCGCATGCTGTGGGCTCAGCCCCACTGTACAGTGAGGAAGAGCTAACAGAGGGCGGTCAGGAACGGGGGGAGACATCCGCCTTTTCAGCAGCCAGGCGAAGAAGTAGTGGCGAGGAGAGTGGCCCGGTAGCCGGTCTAGAGACAGGTCTGTCTCCTGACCCAGACGCAGCCGAGGGGGCTAGTAGTGAGGCGGAGACCCTACTTGATGATGAGGAGGTTGATCGCACTTGGCAGCCTCGTCGTCATCAGGCAATTTCTTCCGCATCATCAGGAGAAGAGGGTGGCAGCTTGGCAGTGAGCGAAACAGTCGGTGGGTTGCCCAGGAGACAGCAGCAGGGTCGCAGCAGTGTCAGTGGAAGCAGTGTCAGTGGAGCCAAACGGCCACGGAGTAGAGCACCAGCTCCACTGCAGCCTACCACCACGGCCAGTAGTGGTGCCGGTGTGCACGGAGGAAGCAGCAGTCAGCCAGTGAGGAGTATCGGGGGCAAAGTTTCCTACTCGGCGGTGTGGCAATTTTTCGTCAAGCCGCCCGAGGAAGTAAACGTAGCCGTATGTCGACTATGTGGCCAGAAAGTCAAGCGTGGCCAGGGGGCCCATGTTGGGACTACAGCGTATTCATGCCATGTGCCACTTTCAGGTCTCCTCACACTGCTGGTGTGTTGAATTTTTTGACATAGGGTGCTGGCAGATTATGGGCCTCCTATAGCTGCTGCCAGGCCCCTAATCTGCCATAGGCCCCTATATACCGCCTCCTCATGCTGCTGCCAGGTCCAGAGTCTCTCATGGGTCCCTGTATGGCCTCCCATTGCTGCTGTCTCCATCGCCACACTCTGCCATGTGCCACTTTCAGGTCTCCTCACACACTGCTGGTGTGTAGAATTTTTTGACATAGGGTGCTGGCAGATTACGGGCCTCCCATAGCTGCTGCCAGGCCCCTAATCTGCCATAGGCCCCTATATACCGCCTCCTCATGCTGCTGCCAGGTCCAGAGTCTCTCATGGGTCCCTGTACGGCCTCCCATTGCTGCTGTCTCCATCGCCACACTCTGCCATGTGCCACTTTCAGGTCTCCTCACACACTGCTGGTGTGTTGAATTTTTTGACATAGGGTGCTGGCAGATTACGGGCCTCCCATAGCTGCTGCCAGGCCCCTAATCTGCCATAGGCCCCTATATACCGCCTCCTCATGCTGCTGCCAGGTCCAGAGTCTCTCATGGGTCCCTGTACGGCCTCCCATTGCTGCTGTCTCCATCGCCACACTCTGCCATGTGCCACTTTCAGGTCTCCTCACACACTGCTGGTGTGTAGAATTTTTTGACATAGGGTGCTGGCAGATTACGGGCCTCCCATTGCTGCTGCCAGGCCCCTAATCTGCCATAGGCCCCTATACCGCCTCCTCATGCTGCTGCCAAGTCCAGAGTCTCTCATGGGTCCCTGTACGGCCTCCCATTGCTGCTGTCTCCATCGCCACACTCTGCCATGTGCCACTTTCAGGTCTCCTCACACACTGCTGGTGTGTAGAATTTTTTGACATAGGGTGCTGGCAGATTACGGGCCTCCCATAGCTGCTGCCAGGCCCCTAATCTGCCATAGGCCCCTATATACCGCCTCCTCATGCTGCTGCCAGGTCCAGAGTCTCTCATGGGTCCCTGTACGGCCTCCCATTGCTGCTGTCTCCATCGCCACACTCTGCCATGTGCCACTTTCAGGTCTCCTCACACACTGCTGGTGTGTAGAATTTTTTGACATAGGGTGCTGGCAGATTACGGGCCTCCCATAGCTGCTGTCAGGCCCCTAATCTGCCATGGGCCCCTATATACCGCCTCCTCATGCTGCTGCCAGGTCCACAGTGTCTCATGCCATGTGCCACTTTCAGGTCTCCTCACACTGCTGGT
Organism: Staurois parvus; assembly: GCF_062004578.1. Classification (NCBI taxonomy): domain Eukaryota; kingdom Metazoa; phylum Chordata; class Amphibia; order Anura; family Ranidae; genus Staurois; species Staurois parvus. The sequence continues at coordinate 16,801,976 of NW_028317951.1, read as the reverse complement.
GTGTTGAATTTTTTGACATAGGGTGCTGGCAGATTATGGGCCTCCTATAGCTGCTGCCAGGCCCCTAATCTGCCATAGGCCCCTATATACCACCTCCTCATGCTGCTGCCAGGTCCACAGTCTCTCATGGGTCCCTGTACGGCCTCCCATTGCTGCTGTCTCCATCGCCACACTCTGCCATGTGCCACTTTCAGGTCTCCTCACACACTGCTGGTGTGTAGAATTTTTTGACATAGGGTGCTGGCAGATTACAGGCCTCCCATAGCTGCTGCCAGGCCCCTAATCTGCCATGGGCCCCTATACCGCCTCCTCATGCTGCTGCCAAGTCCAGAGTCTCTCATGGGTCCCTGTACGGCCTCCCATTGCTGCTGTCTCCATCGCCACACTCTGCCATGTGCCACTTTCAGGTCTCCTCACACACTGCTGGTGTGTAGAATTTTTTGACATAGGGTGCTGGCAGATTACGGGCCTCCTATAGCTGCTGCCAGGCCCCTAATCTGCCATAGGCCCCTATATACCGCCTCCTCATGCTGCTGCCAGGTCCAGAGTCTCTCATGGGTCCCTGTATGGCCTCCCATTGCTGCTGTCTCCATCGCCACACTCTGCCATGTGCCACTTTAAGGTCTCCTCACACACTGCTGGTGTGTAGAATTTTTTGACATAGGGTGCTGGCAGATTACGGGCCTCCTATAGCTGCTGCCAGGCCCCTAATCTGCCATAGGCCCCTATATACCGCCTCCTCATGCTGCTGCCAGGTCCAGAGTCTCTCATGGGTCCCTGTACGGCCTCCCATTGCTGCTGTCTCCATCGCCACACTCTGCCATGTGCCACTTTCAGGTCTCCTCACACACTGCTGGTGTGTAGAATTTTTTGACATAGGGTGCTGGCAGATTACGGACCTCCCATAGCTGCTGCCAGGCCCCTAATCTGCCATAGGCCCCTATATACCGCCTCCTCATGCTGCTGCCAGGTCCAGAGTCTCTCATGGGTCCCTGTACGGCCTCCCATTGCTGCTGTCTCCATCGCCACACTCTGCCATGTGCCACTTTCAGGTCTCCTCACACACTGCTGGTGTGTAGAATTTTTTGACATAGGGTGCTGGCAGATTACGGGCCTCCCATAGCTGCTGCCAGGCCCCTAATCTGCCATAGGCCCCTATATACTGCCTCCTCATGCTGCTGCCAGGTCCAGAGTCTCTCATGGGTCCCTGTACGGCCTCCCATTGCTGCTGTCTCCATCGCCACACTCTGCCATGTGCCACTTTCAGGTCTCCTCACACACTGCTGGTGTGTAGAATTTTTTGACATAGGGTGCTGGCAGATTACGGGCCTCCCATTGCTGCTGCCAGGCCCCTAATCTGCCATGGGCCCCTATACCGCCTCCTCATGCTGCTGCCAAGTCCAGAGTCTCTCATGGGTCCCTGTACGGCCTCCCATTGCTGCTGTCTCCATCGCCACACTCTGCCATGTGCCACTTTCAGGTCTCCTCACACTGCTGGTGTGTAGAATTTTTTGACATAGGGTGCTGGCAGATTACGGGCCTCCTATAGCTGCTGCCAGGCCCCTAATCTGCCATAGGCCCCTATATACCGCCTCCTCATGCTGCTGCCAGGTCCAGAGTCTCTCATGGGTCCCTGTACGGCCTCCCATTGCTGCTGTCTCCATCGCCACACTCTGCCATGTGCCACTTTCAGGTCTCCTCACACTGCTGGTGTGTAGAATTTTTTGACATAGGGTGCTGGCAGATTACGGGCCGCCTATAGCTGCTGCCAGGCCCCTAATCTGCCATAGGCCCCTATATACCGCCTCCTCACGCTGCTGCCAGGTCCAGAGTCTCTCATGGGTCCCTGTACGGCCTCCCATTGCTGCTGTCTCCATCGCCACACTCTGCCATGTGCCACTTTCAGGTCTCCTCACACACTGCTGGTGTGTAGAATTTTTTGACATAGGGTGCTGGCAGATTACGGGCCTCCCATAGCTGCTGCCAGGCCCCTAATCTGCCATAGGCCCCTATATACCGCCTCCTCATGCTGCTGCCAGGTCCAGAGTCTCTCATGGGTCCCTGTACGGCCTCCCATTGCTGCTGTCTCCATCGCCACACTCTGCCATGTGCCACTTTCAGGTCTCCTCACACACTGCTGGTGTGTAGAATTTTTTGACATAGGGTGCTGGCAGATTACGGGCCTCCTATAGCTGCTGCCAGGCCCCTAATCTGCCATAGGCCCCTATATACCGCCTCCTCATGCTGCTGCCAGGTCCAGAGTCTCTCATGGGTCCCTGTACGGCCTCCCATTGCTGCTGTCTCCATCGCCACACTCTGCCATGTGCCACTTTCAGGTCTCCTCACACACTGCTGGTGTGTAGAATTTTTTGACATAGGGTGCTGGCAGATTACGGGCCTCCTATAGCTGCTGCCAGGCCCCTAATCTGCCATAGGCCCCTATATACCGCCTCCTCATGCTGCTGCCAGGTCCAGAGTCTCTCATGGGTCCCTGTACGGCCTCCCATTGCTGCTGTCTCCATCGCCACACTCTGCCATGTGCCACTTTCAGGTCTCCTCACACTGCTGGTGTGTTCAATTTTTTGACATAGGGTGCTGGCAGATTACGGGCCTCCCATTGCTGCTGCCAGGCACGTAATCTGCCATGGGCCCCCGTACCGACTCCTCATGCTGTGACGTTGCAACAAGGTGGAATTCAACCCTACATATGTTAGACCGCCTTTATGAACAGCGAAAGGCCATCACAGATTTCCTGATGTTAAAAGCGGATAAAGGTACTCCCTCTGTAACTTAGATGTCAGCCATTGGCAGCTCATGCGTGACACCTGCGCTTGCTCAGGCCCTTTGAGGAGGCCACGCTATTCGTGAGTCGGCAGGACTATGGGATGAACGACGTCATTCCTCTGTTGCACGTCCTGGAACAAATGCTGTTAACAATGGCTGGTCAGGGTGCGGTAGACGTGGCGCACAGATCTCAACGCCACATGACCCCTGTGGGGGCAGGACAGGAAGAAGAGGAGGAGGTAGAGGAGGACATTGGTGCTCAGAAATTATTGAGTGAAATGGGTGGTTTTTCCACTCAGCGGAGAGGAGTGGAGGAGCAGGAGCATCTGGTAGAGGAGGAGGAGGAGGAGACAGAGGACCCAGACGCACCGTGGCAGTATGCTGTGGAGATGGAGGCAGGGAGTCCCTCGCATTCCTTGGCACAAATGGCCCATAGCATGCTCGGTTGCTTGCGCAGCGACAGCCGAATAATAACCATCAGACAGAGGGATGACTTTTGGCTGTCCACCTTGTTGGACCCTCGCTACCGTTCAAAAATGGTGGCCTTTTTCACACCTGCTGAGAGGGAGGCCAAAATAATGTACTATAAAAACCACCTATGTAGTCAGCTGGTCTCTGCCTGTCTGCGCCAACGTCCATCCTCAGACACTGTGGGCCCTGTGCGCTCGCGTTCCGCTGCCATGGCAGCAGGGGAGGGGTGGGGTGGTAGGAGCAGTGGCAGCTCCACCAGCAGCGGCTGCCTCAGTCTGCAGTCGATGATGAGTAGCTTTCTTCACCAGCGCAGTGAGGAAACTACTAACCAGCCGCAGCAGCAGCAGCAGCAGCAGCAGCATCAGGTGGACCTGGAGCAGGACCTCAAACAACAGGCTTAGGCCTACTTGGACAGCACCCTGCCAACCGAGGTAGACAATCCCCTTGACTACTGGGCAACGAAACTTGACCTTTGGCCCCAACTAGCTGAATTTGCCCTTGAAAGGCTGTCATGCCCGGCCAGTAGCGTGGCATCGGAGCGCGTGTTTAGTGCGGCAGGAGGTATTGTAACTCCGCGGAGGACACGACTGTCCACCCAAAGTGTGGAGAGACTGACGTTTGTGAAAATGAATCAGGCGTGGATTAGTCTGGATTTCAAACCACCAGTTCCTGACACAACTGACTAAATCCGCCATGAATCATGCCCCAAACATGTGCCACTTTCAGGTCTCCTCACACTGCTGGTGTGTTACATTTTTTGTCATAGGGTGCTGGCAGATTATGGGCCTCCCATAGCTGCTGCCAGGCCCCTAATCTGCCATGGGCCCCTATACCGCCTCCTCATGCTGCTGCCAAGTCCAGAGTCTCTCATGGGTCCCTGTACGGCCTCCCATTGCTGCTGTCTCCATCGCCACACTCTGCCATGTGCCACTTTCAGGTCTCCTCACACTGCTGGTGTATTCCATTTTTTGTCATAGGGTGCTGGCAGATTACGGGCCTCCCATAGCTGCTGCCAGGCCCCTAATCTGCCATGGGCCCCTATACCGCCTCCTCATGCTGCTGCCAGGTCCAGAGTCTCTCATGGGTCCCTGTACGGCCTCCCATTGCTGCTGTCTCCATCGCCACACTCTGCCATGTGCCACTTTCAGGTCTCCTCACACTGCTGGTGGGTTCCATTTTTTGTCATAGGGTGCTGGCAGATTACGGGCCTCCCATAGCTGCTGCCGGGCCCCTAATCTGCCATGGGCCCCCGTACCGACTCCTCATGCTGCTGCCAGGCCCGTAATCTGTCATGGGCCCCTGTTGTCGCTTGTTGGCATATTCCGCTCGTTCAGATGCTCCTTCTCCTGCTACTCCTCTTCACGGATTCCGTCAGCAGTCTTTCTTGGAATCCGTTTCCAAGAGACAACAGTTTGCGAGCACGCACCAGACGGTGCAGAAGCTGAACGTCCTCCTGTCCAAGTTGCTGCTGCCAGGCTCGTAATCTGTCATGCGCCCCTGTACCGCCTCCTCATGCTGCTGCCAGGTCCAGAGTGTGTCATGGGCCCCCGTACCGACTCCTCATGCTGCTGCCAGGCCCGTAATCTGTCATGGGCCCCTGTACCGCCTCCCCATGCTGCTGCCAGGTCCAGAGTGTGTCATGGGTCCCTGTACGGCCTCCCATTGCTGCTGCCAGGCCCGTAATCTGCCATGGGCCCCCGTACCGACTCCTCATGCTGCTGCCAGGCCCGTAATCTGCCATGGGCCCCTGTACCGCCTCCTCATGCTGCTGCCAGGTCCAGAGTGTGTCATGGGTCCCTGTACGGCCTCCCATTGCTGCTGTCTCTATCGCCACACTCTGCCATGTGCCACTTTCAGGTCTCCTCACACTGCTGGTGGTTTCCATTTTTGTCATAGGGTGCTGTATGGCCTCCCATTGCTGCTGCCTCCACCGCCACACTGTGGCTCCACACTCTGGTTTTGGCCCCGTGACTGCCCAAATGAGTGAAGTGTGCGGTGATTCTAAGATCGACGGCACTCATCTGCATGTCATACTGCCTGACAGTATTATTTCTCTTCCCCAGCAGACTCCAAGGGCATTTAAATTAAAGGTACAGTGTTCAGCACTAATATTAAGTCTCTCTGAAGCCTAGAAACACCCTTTTTTAAGTTAAATTCACAGCGAATATATTCGACTCGAATCGAAATTTTTCCACGAATTCGCCGAATCAGTCGAATCGAATTTTTGAATACTTCGCTCATCTCTACTGTACACTATGCCACCAATTAGTTGCAACAGGTAATGCAGGGGCAGGATAAATATAGGCGTTTTGGTGGACAGCACAGCAGACTAGAAACCCTGGAGGCCCTGCCATGCTAGGCCATACTCTTTGTTAGCTGTGCAATGCAATTAGTCATGCTCTACATGCTCGCTAGGGGAAAGATAGATCATTTGACCTTAAGAAGCAGCCTCCAGGAATGTTAACGAGACTAATTTAACAAAATATGAACAAAACAAAGGAGGTATCTATAAGCAGAGCCTTAACAGACAGGTAGATGTGTTATCTTTTATTCAAACTCTTTTCCTCTAGAAACTTTGAAAAGCAAAGGGAGCACTGGGTTACTTTTTACATCACATGCATCTTTGTAGTTCTCTGTTTTTATTAATTCCTCTTGTACTTATACATCCTGAATTATACAATGACTATAATTTCTATAAAATCTCTGAACTTTAGTCATAAGAGTTTATACAGTAAGACCAGGAATGTTGAATATACACTGTAACATTGGGGTGAATTTACTAAATCTGGAGCACTCACAATCTAGTGCAGCTGTGCAAAGTAACCAATCAGTTTCTATTTTCAGCTTGTTCATTTAAAACCTGGCTACAATGCACAGCTGAACCAGATTCTCATTGTACCAGTTTTAATAAATATTCCCCATTGCTCCCCTAAAAAAATCCATTTCCCATGGAAACTTGCTATATATTGTTTCTTTTGTGTTTTTCTTTTATTGGATTTAGTATTATTCATTGAATAATTTATTCTTAAAACAAACTTTAACTTGTTTTTAAGTGCCATTGTAGGAATTACTAAGTTCGGTTAAATTGCAGGCTCCATAGTGTTGGGGGTGTGATGCTAACATAGGCTGTACATTTGTTTTTCATGTGGTTTGTCTTTAATAACAGCCTCTAGGTATAGATGAAAAGATGGAGTGGCCTTCACTGCTGGTTTCAACTTCTTGGAATCTTCAGGGGTATAACAGGAAGCACTTTGTCAATAATAAATTGATGACAGATAATTTTCACTCGAGCACATCAGCTCCCAGTATCAGCATCTAGCACATGAAAAATAGAGATTTAAAGTTACAACAGAACTAAATTATAACATATGGGGCTCTCATTTTCTTAGCTAAGATACCTGTAACCTAATATTAAGCATTGCCATACCTTTCTCTTACAGGTTTCTAGCCCTTAGGGGCAGCGGGGGGTTGTTTTATTATACTTTTATAAACAAATTTATATGGCCAATTTGAATTACATTGATGACATCTACTTTGGTAATATACTGTATGCCACAAAAATTATAATGATCAATAATACACATTTATTTGATGGGCTAATTATTAAGTCATTGAATCCCATGAGGAGACATATTTGATAAGTACTAACTAAAAACCTAAGTCATTGTTAGCAGTGGTACTGTGATCATACTCAGAACCAGATTAAGAGCATTACGGGCCTAGTGCTGAGGATTTTGCTGGGCCTTTTTATGGAAATAAATAAAATGAAAACCAAATAATTTTAAACTAAATAGAGGGGGAGTGAGAGAGGGGCAGAGAGAGAGATGGGGGCTGAGTGAGGGGGTGAGAGAGAGAGGGTGTAGAGGTGGTGAGAGAGAGGGGGGGGTGAGAGAATGGGGGTGAGAGAGAGAGGTGAGAAAATGGGAGGGGGGTGAGAGAGAGAGAGGGGGTGAGAGAGAGGGGGTGAGAGAAAGAGAGGCGAGAGAGGGAGAAAGGGGTGAGAGAATTGGGGATAAGAGAGAGGGGGTGAGAAAGAGATAAAGGGGTGAGTGAATGGGGGTGAGAGAAAGAGGGGGAGAGAGACAGGGGGGTGACATAGAGAGAAGGGAGCTGAGAGAGAGGGTGGTGAGAGAGAGGGGGGGAGAGAGAGAGGAGGGAGAGAGCATGGGGTGGAAGAGAGAGATAGGTGGGATAGAGAGGGGATATAGAGAGAGAGAGGGGTGAGAAAAAGCTGGTGAGAGAGAGAGGGTGGTCAGTATGTTGCCTGTTAGGAGCTTCTGCTGACAAATGGTCCGCCCTGTATCATCATCACTATTCAGCACATCCCCAACCACACAGCACACCTAGTGGTGGAGAGGGTGGAGCCCGACTTTCCAGTCCAGCCTCTTCAGCCTTGCCAACTAGAGGTAGCCTATCAGGAGGCTGCAAAGTAGAATCACTGCCCATATTCTCTCCCAGGTGTAGTGCTTGGCTCCTAAGGGTGGTGGGCGGGGTTCGCCAACTACAATGAATTTGGAGAGGCAGAGCAGGGTGTTGAGGAGACAAGCTTAATTGAGCAAATAAGGGTGAATGACTGGCATCCCATTAGTGCCTAACTTACACCCACCCTGCACCCCATTAGCACCAACGTTCTCCCTGCACTGCTCTATCCAGCTTCTCTCACTGTAGCAGACAAACCTCGCCCACCATCTGCAGAGCTAGAGCACTGCCCCAAGGTAGTTTTAGTGAATCAGGAAGCGGTAAGGAATCTCTGGCCATATTCAATTGTAGGGACAGTGCTCCAGCTCTAGAGGTGGTGGGCAGGGTTGTCAGCTACAAGGAGAGAGTGAACCCAGGTAGGGCGCTAGAGGCACAAATTAGTGTTTCTGTTCTTTTTGTTTTAATACTTTGTGACAACTTAATAAATAGTAGAGGCAAAAGCTAAACAGCAAACCGCTAAATAAATTACTGAAATACATGTCAGATTTGTCTTACTTGCCAAAAAAAAAGTTTCATTCTATTCAGCCAGTCTTAGGATTAGGTGTTACTAGTGCTAGGACATGAAAATTAGACTCAAAACTGGCTCTAACAGAGAACATATGCCCTGGGAATTGGAAGATCACCAAAATTAAGTTGCTTGGGTTCCTTAATGTAGTGGGTGCTGACTAAGGTTGGAGGATGGTCAGGAAAGCATCTGTACTGCAAACTAGATAGTGCATGCTACTGGCCCAGTCTGCAGACCCAATAATCTTTGGGATCATCTGTTGTGCATACAGCCATTGAAAAAAAACTGTGCCCAGTTTCCATAAAGAACGGATAGCTTTCCAGAAAGGTTCATAATGTGGTCACACCAAGAGAGAGCAAACCAAATCAGAACTTCAGTTTACAAAAACAGCTGGCACCTTTCCAGAGGAGTTCACAAAGTGGATTATACTAAGTCAGAGTCATAAGTGAGGACACCAGTTAATGATGAAAATGAATGGCACCTTTCCAGTTGAGGCCACAAGTGTGCCATTCCAAGGAAGAGCAGCGGGAACAGATGGTGCAGCAAGTTATGAAAAATCTCTACAACAGGGGCAAATTCTAGTAATGAAGAGTTGGAATTTTTCACAATGTTTTGTATCTGCCTGTGTCTTCCTATCCAGGTGCATAAAGTGCCCCTTATTTTTTTTTTATTAATGAGGCACCGTGAGATGATAGAAACAAAAACCTGGCAAAATTTGGTGCATGCTAAATAGATTATATATTTTTTTCCTAAACAACTACTTGTGAAAAAAAAGTCAGTGTTTTTCTTCGAAAATACTGTTTTTATTCTCTTTTTTAATTTTTTTTTTTGCATCTCAGTGCTGCTGATCCTCTCCAGACTCTTTCAGCCACTTTATGTCTTTATGCATTTATTCCAGGTAGGTTGTACTTTATTGCCATGGAATGCCTCCACGGAATGGAGTGCAGGTGAGGCAGCAGTAGACCTTGTTGGAGCAGGGCTGTGGTAGATCAAATTGTGGAGAGTCCTAGGAGTGGGACCTGTGACTTTTACATTACTAGATCTCACTATTACCACTAGAATGTGATGGTTTTATACTCAGCCTGTGCAGAGCTTGTGCGCACACTGTGCAGAGATTTCCCTGCTCTAGGACAACAGCAGCCTGAGAGGGAAGGTTAACAGAGCAGTTAACTCTTTACACACATATGGCAAATGCAGTCCACATGTGCATCTGCTGTTGCAAATCTGACCTTTAAAGAAAATGTCTATATCATCTGCTGCCACACCCAGACTGGAATGTAACAGAGTTTACAGTAAGGTAGCTCCTTACAGAGGCAAATTTCTTTAACCACTTGCCCTCCAGAGGATTTACCCCCCTTCCTGACCAGGTAATTTTTTTTGCAATACGGCGCTGCATTACTTTAACTGATATGCAATGCTGCACCCAAATTACATTTATGTCCTTTTTTCCCACAAATAAAGCTTTCTTCTGGTAGTATTTAATCACCTCTACATTTTTAATTTTTTGCGCTATAAACAAACAAAGACTGAAAATTAAAAAAAAAAAAACACAGTATTTTTGACTTTGTGCTATAAAACATATCCAGTAAAAAAATTAAAAAAATCAAGTTATATCATCTACAAATGGAGAATTCTTTTTTTTTTTTTAAACTAATAAATGGCAGAAAACAGCGACTTATAGCGGCACTGCAATGAGTATTCTGACACTGGGGGGGACTGCCTAACTACCACTGACATCTCCAGGGACACTAATACAGTGATCCGTGCTAATAAAAAGCACTGACACTGTACTAATGTCACTGGGCAGGAAGGGGGTTAACATCTGTGGTGATCAAAGGGTTAACTGTGTGCTGTTTTACATCATGTGCAGTGTGTGTTTTACTAGGGAGACATGCTGCTCTTCATTTCTCTGCTGTTCTCTGTTGTTTACACACAGGTCTCTACCCTGTCAATGTTACTCGATGATCGCTGGGTGCCAGTGGAGAATCTCCAGCGAGGACCCAGTGATTGACATCCGTAGCTGCCAATGGTGGTGCGGGCAGGGCTGTGCGCGCGCGTGCACGCCCCCTACCCAGAAATGCAAATCATGTATATATATGTGACTTTGAGCAGCCTTGCCACACTGTGGCAGTATTTCTGCTATAGGTCAGAGGGCAACTGATTAATTCCTAATTGGAGCATTCAGAGAGTCAGCTAAACAATTTTTAAATATAATAATATTTATAGAAAGAAAAAATGGTGCAGGAAAATATTTGCAAAAAATTATATTACAAAGCAGACACAATCGATAGAAAATAAATGGCATTAAAATTAAAAAATACTTAAATGAAGTTTTCCCATGCAAATCCAATTTGCTTGCAAAGAAGGTCCAGTCTGATCTATTTCTGAGTTACTGGCTCTCAGAAAAAGTGAATTTCATTATCTGTAGTAGAGATGGGCTTGATGTTTGTGTATTTGCCGAAAACACGAACGGTAAGGGCGTTCAGTGGGCTGTTAGCCTGAAACGCCCTACAATGCACTGCGCTCTCAGCACAGGTCAGGTGCAATGCTTTGGCCAATTACAGCACAATTGAGTGGAGCTAGCAGTGATGTCACCTCTAGCCCCGCCCAGTTGTTTACTTCTAACCAGTATATGTCAAATTGCGGCGAGTACTCGACGACTGCGGACAGGTCGGCGGGCATTCATTTTATATTATTTAAGCAAGTCGGCATTGTCATGACAATGCTGTACACCGTGATTAAAGATGGATTACGATAGAACCATTTTTGGGATTTTTTAAAAATAAAACTGTTAGTCCTGCTGCAGCGAATTCTATACATTATACAGATGTGCAACCTCGCAGGTAGTTTAAGGGGACCCCCCAGGTATTTTTCTTTTTTTTAATTTAAGCAATGAAAAATGACTGTCCCTTTAAAAATGGTACTTTTAGGAAATAATTTTTCACTGATTCATGTCCCTCATGGCAGTACCCAAGTCCCCATACCCTTTTATGGCCGATAACTTGCATATAAGCCTTCAAAATGGGCACTTTTGAATTTACAAGTTCAAGTCCCATAGACTTGCATTGAGTTTGAAGTTTGTGGCTGAACATTCATTAGGTTCAAATGTTTGACTGCGAACTGAACACGGGAGGTGTTTGGCCTATCACTAATCGGTGGTAGTTTGATATCAAAACAGACGCTATAAATCACAGTTATCATAGCAAAAGACTATGGTGCCCACAGCACAGAACAGATCTAACACAGCAAATCTAACACTACTAAAATCCTGAATAAGGGAGAGCCACAATCCTCTGAAACATGCTGGATATGTTTTATGTTGTACACTAACAGTGATCATTTTTTCTTCAACCAGCTGGAGTTTCCAAGTATTTCTTTTCACACACTGCGCTCCTTTTCCACCTCCACTGTCCTACTGATAGTGGCAATAGTGGATCAAGTCAACAGTAAATGCCCAAAGACTTTTTATGGCAAGATCTCAATTTATTATAAAAGCTGCAGGTTTAAAAAGATATTCTTAACACAGACTGGGGTACTATTTAAACTACATTTAAAATTTTTCAATTAATACATAACTGGACCAAATATGAGTCTTGTACACTGGATCTGCCTATATTTTACGTTTTGCATTATTGGATAAGAGGATAGCAAATTTAAATTCTTTGGATACAATGTGGAAATTCACCAGTTTTGAGGTTTGCAACATAGTTATATCATACTTAACCATTGCTTTCCAGCATCTCATTCCCTATGCCAGCCTTTCCCAACCGGGGTGCCGCGGCACCCTGGTGTGCCACCAGAGGTGTTTAGGGGTGCTGTAGGGAGAATGGCTATGAGTTGAGCCCGAGCTCCCGATCCCCAGCTGCACTGTACGTTGGCACTGTGAGCCGTCAGACCGCTCAGCAAAGTGAAAGCAAAGGGAAGGGGAATGTCTTCTGTGCTCTCTGCCTCCCCATAGATTGCAGTACCCGGCTGTGTGATGGAAGTTATAAGGTACTGTAACTTTTTATAGGGCTGTATACAAGTGTCTGTGTGTGTGTGTACATGTGTCTATGTGTGTACATGTATCTGTGTGTGTACGTGTGTGTGTGTGTGTGCACGTGCATGTGTCTGTATGTGTGTATGTACATGTGTATATATGTGTGTGTATATGTGTCTGTGTGTATGTACATATGTATGTGTGTGTTTTTATATATGTGTGTGCACGTGCATGTGTCTGTATGTGTGTATGTACATGTGTATATATGTGTGTGTGTACATATGTATGTGTATGTTTTTATATATGTGTGTGTATGTATGTTACTTGATCCCCATTCCTGTCCTTTCATAACTGCCATTTTAGGACTTGTTCGTAATAGCAGCCAGGACTGCTGCTCCTTTGAAAAGCAATCCATGCTCAGATCACTTAGATTGACAGGTGGTAAAGAGGCAATATTTTGCCTCCTCACCACCTGTTTTAACCCTGCAAAAATCAGCATCGCCACACCACAACCACATGCAATGTGCACACAGTTCTGGGGTGGTTGTAGTTCAACCCCATTCACCTGGAGGTATACTTCCAGCTGCAGCAACAGCATGTGTATATCCCCAGCTACTGCTTCTGCAGCTAAAGAGGGAGCAGTTGGGGGTGGTAAAAGCAGCTCAATTGCGTGGTTTTACCGCCCTCCAGGCTCACAGGTGAACAGGCCCTTGGTTCACATCTGTATGGCTGTGTGTAGGGCAGCCGATTAATTTCAATGGGCTGCCTTACCCGCAGGAATGCAGGGAAATTCATCCCTGACCCTTGTATTAAAATTGCACCACACCAAAAATACCCTGCATTTGCCAATGTATGGGGACACCCCTAAAGAGCAGAGCATTTGTCTGTGTGTCAGGAATGAGCGCGATTTTGTGTGCATTCCGCGACACATAGTAACGTGAACCAAGCCTTGGACAGGGGTGCCTCGAGACTGAAAATATTTTTCAAGGGCGCCCCAACTGGAAAAAGGTTGAGAAACACTGTCCTATGCTGCCAAACTCTAGCATTTGAAAATTAGGCCTGCTAAGTAATACGTGAAGTTGCTCTGAAAAGGACTCAAAGGGGACATCTGCTGGCTTTGTAGCTGAAAATACTTTCTGTTTGAAAAGACTGAGCTTTACGGACTTCTTAAGTTTGCCTTGTAAAAGCTATCCACTTTAGCTATACGTCTAAAGGATACCAGCATTTACCATCCAAGCTGAGTACAAAAGGTTAACGTGATGACCAAGTGCAGTCAGTCAAGGTATCAGTCATCAGGACATTCCTACTTCTGAACTTAAAAAGCACACATTATTTTAAAACAGGCTTTGAAGTGTGTTTCAGAAAGGTTTGCTGTGCTGTTTATGTACAATTTACATGCATTTTACTTACTTTTTTGTATACAGGTTCTGACAATGTTCTGCAGCTCAATACAGGAAATTCCATATAAAGAACATACCTTTTTATATGTGTTATCATTCATATTTATGGAGCCAGTTCTTTACCAAAACTGCAGATATACCTCAATTTGTTTTCAGAAAAAAAAAGCAATGTTTAAATTGTACTTTTGAAAATTGTATGTATTTCAATGTGAAAATTAAGAACCATATATAATACTTCTGTACAGACTATTTTTTTTTTAATGCAGCTTGTGTCCTAATATTCTGATTGATAGTAGTCAGTGAGAGATGTTTATTAATGCAAATATCAAATACTGTGCATTTTTTAGATCAAATAATATGCATTTTTTATATCAAATAATATGCATTTTCAGTACAAAGGTGCTAGAATTATTCTTTGGGGGTTTTTTGAGACAAAAGCAACACATTTAGCATGATAGTGAGGCCAAATATTGGCTACATTATTGAGCACCTATTTAACAATGAAATCTAAACTCAGAATTATCACAAAACTTAAGCCCCATAGACACAGGCCAAAAATAGGCTAAAATCAGCAGGTACAGTAGATACCGGCCAAGATTGTCCCGTGTGTAATGGTCCTTTGTTTGACAGAAGCCAGTCATTTGGCTGGCTGCTGTCGAATGAGTTTGCTGCAGCAGCTGTTTGTCTCCATGATCATGTTAAATGGTTTGTCTCATCCATGTAAACTGATACATTCTGATGAAGAGTTTGTACTTCTGAAAAATAAAAAATTTACTAGCTGGATCACCAGATGAAAATAAAAGAAATAAAGCCTAATCCTAATAAGGAAACTAATGCAGCCATCACATCTAAGAATTGGTAAGCTGCAATATAATAAAAATATTTGCTTTTATATTTCATACCACCTTAAACAGAAAATTGATTTTAGGCACAAAACAGATCCAAAAATGAATGCTAACATTTTTTTCATCATATATTTCACATAGTTTGATATGCAATTGTATTAATACAGTAAATGTCTCCCAATAAAAAAATTTTGCTTAATACTGTATTTTCCCTCATTTTAAAGAAGCAGTTAAGATCTGAGAAATGTGTAGATGTATGGGATACCTGTCCACTAATGCAATATCAATGTAATTATATGTATGAGGTATTTGAACAACTATGTATCCAATGTATAGTGAATATATTAACACTTGTATCCTAAGACAAGCTTGAAAAACATGCTTTCATGTTTTAATATCAGGATAAGTTTTTGGCTCTCTGTTTTTAACAGATTTTTCTATTAAAAATGTGATGTTTTAGTATTTTTGTTTTTTTTTCTTTTCTTTTTTTGTTGATGTTGACTGCATGATTGCCTCATTTTTTTGACAAATGTAGTTCAGATTCTACAATGTCTCTGGCTTCCTTACTTTCCAAAATCCCTTATTGTCTGTAAGTCATTCCTTTGCATGTGGCAGTAACTGTTATTAAGGTCGGTAGCAGCAGATATGTTCAGTATTTGCAAAACAGCCTGGTAGCCTAACCATTACATTAGAAAAGGGATAACAAATGTGCATAAAGAGAATTTACAAGATTTATTTAATTTTTTTAAATACCTAAATGTAAAGCCAATTAATAAATTCTTATGCAAGCTTTAAAATGTTAATGTAATATTACATTTCAATAGTGAAGGCTTTCATAATACTTGATTATCCTCCCATGAAAGTATGTTCACTTCTTTTTATAGACTGTGCATTATCCTTATCTCTCAATCTTGCTCCTGTGGGCTCACCCTTATGCAGGTTTCCAAAGAAAACTACAACTGGCCATTTCATCATGCACATCAGAGTCTATTTCATAGAATATTGGTCAAAAAAATGTCACACACATTTGTGCAGATTATGCCTGTCATTTCTGTAATAGATTAATTCCTATGATAATCAGCTCCTTCTTTTGGCCAAATCAAGTTTTCTGGAATATTTTAATGAGAACAAATACCGCATTTTGGCCACTAGTTGGAGCAAACTATTGTAGGAATTACTATATTTCAGAAATTGCTACCCAGATTTGTGCCGCCTGCACAAATGTGTATGACTTTCATTCAATGAATGTTTTATAAATAAACCCCAGAGTGATTGTCCATTGTTGCTTCCATCAGGAAACTCATTCTGGGAAATGTCATGCATTTAAACAGGTTGTGGCGAAAACAGGTAATTTATAGTAAAAAATGACAAAGGTTTATTACAAACAGTGAGTTAACAAAATAAATTCAATAAGGGTTTACATTGATTTTAAACAGAATTTCCTCCCCAGATAAAGCATTTAGTAAGAAAGTCTAATACAGATCCATACATCCATAAATAACCTGTAGCTTGTCATATATTCAGCTTTTATTACCACTTGGAGCAAGCCTGATTACTGTAGGACGCGTTAATGAATCTTTAATGTTTGCTAATAAATGTCCCCATAATCTATTTATAAGTATATATTGCCTTATATGTATGTATTTAATATTTATCTAATAACATGGTGCAATCAGCAATCATATGGTAACCTTTAGCGACCAGTTACAAATGAGCACTTAGTAATCTAATTAAAAAAGCTCAAATCTGTGGCCTGACTGTGTGCCTTGCTACTAAATAAAGCCTCATATGTTTTGTAGTGGAACTTTTTTCTTCCTTTTTAAGGGTTGTACTTGCCATGTATTTTCCCTACTTAAGATGATCTGATGGCACAGTGATTCGCCACAGAATATGAGCTATTGAAGCAAGCTGAAGAAAAGTCATTAAAAACCAGTCGGTTTAGGTAAAAATATATGCAAAGGAAGTTTGAAAAACTAACAAGGGAGTCCCAGACTCTTAGAACTTTGATCTTATTCCTTTGAACTGTGTCTGATCTTAAAAAGACTGTGCCTTCCAGTTCAATGTGCTGAATACTTAAAAGTTAACTTGGGTGAAAAGCATATGAATGATCTTCAAACGATCCAATATACTGGCGACAGACCTCATAGGCAGATGTGCCTTCTGCTGCACCTCCAACAACCAAGACATTTTTCGGAAATAACACAAGCTGATTATGGTTACCAAAGTCATTTTACACATCTGCGTTGTCTTCGCTTTTTTGGTTTAAATAATGTTAAAGTGATCTTTAATTTTGCTGGGATTACGGGGAAAGATATTATAGTTTTTTTGGTTCCGGCATTTTTAGACATTTTCTGGGACACAACTATTGCACTTCACATGACCGGACCAGAGGAGTCTGAAAATAGGTAGGTATATACAATTTTTTAAAGCTGGACATAGATAGATAGAATTTCAAACAAAAATTCTTGGAAAAGAAGGTTCTAAGAAAGTTTGTTTTTCAAATCATTACTGGGTCAAACCAACATTTATTTTTGACCACAGTTGTGAGGAAATTCCTTGAAGCAGGATGGAAATTTTTTCTCAAATTCATTTCTAGCAATATATGTGGTTTTCCTTCAGTAAAGTCCATTCATTCCAAAATCAAATGTTAAAAGCAAATGAAATCTTTCGAACGACAAACCAATGTTCTGAGAATTTTTGTTAAAATTTTTTTAAGACTTTTAAGAATTTTAATTTGGAATTCTATCCATCTATGGCCAGCTTTGCACAGGTTAGTCAGCATAGGTGTTGGGGGTGGGTTTGGGGATCAGTTTTTAAGGCTAGTTAAGCCTTGTGCAAACAATCAGAATATTAGAAGAATGATTGCCTGTTTTTTATTGTTTTTTCTTGCATGATAGTCTCATATTGAATATTAATTGGTTACTAAAGTGACGAAAATTCTCAAAAGACAGAATACAACTTCAGAAGTGATGTAATGTATTGTATTGCATTGTATTGTCATGTATTCTTTTGTTTTCCAAGCAAGTATGGTCTTGGTCACTCGATTGTTTATAAGCGAATAGTATACTGATTAAACAAAAATTATCCGTTGTGTTATCGTACGAGAAAAATTTTCATGCTTATCACTTTGGATAGTTTTGCATGAACTGTCATGATCGGCTCTCGAAAGCTGTTTACTAACAATCAGATTATTGGACGATCGTTCTGAAAATGGTATTTTTCGTCCAATTTTCTCATCATGTGTACTAGGCATTAGGTGTATAGTCTGAATTCCACTTTAAACCCTTCTCAACCAACCCCTCCATTGTTCAGTAAAGCTCTCTGTCCCTTTAAACGACACACAAAGTTGCTTAGGATGCAGGAGAAGTGGTGGTAAGCTCAACTTTACAGGAAAAGTTGAGACTTGCATATAAATTCAGCTGTCTATTTCCCTGGAATTACTGATATATTATACATGCAGCTTTCACAGAAGATTATTTCTGTTTATCTCATTTTGTCATCATTTACTTTGCTTGCATCACTCAAATAAACTTGGACAAATAAAAGCAAAACACAAACACAGTAGCCCTAGTTTCTGCGGAAAGTAAAATTTTATCTTTTGATTCTCAAGAATTTTTTGTTATTAAATACAATAAGCAACCTAAAACTATCAAACACAGGTCAGATAATATGGCAGAGAGATACCAAAAGGTAAGTGTGTATGATGAGGGTACACCAGATTCCATTGATAACTGAATTATCACATTCATGTGTGGTGTCTCTTCAAATTAGAAGTACCCAAAATACATTTAGAGAACAACAAGGTGGTTTGTCTGAGCATATAAGCTGAAAACAGACCTTAACCCTGAAAGACAGCGTGGGTGTACCTGGCTCCAGTCCCTTCTATCTGGCAAAAATGGATCATTTTTAAGTACTTTTTGGTGCTACAAAGCGGCACTTCCTCCTCTTGCACCTAGGCTGGAATGATGTTGCACACACGTGCAGATGTGCTGGAAAGCTCTACCAGGCTTTGGGACCCCAGCACATTTGTGCATACATGGGTTTCCATGTGCATGACGACGAAGCAGTGAAGGATCCTGACACCTCTTTTCCTATGCATGCATCAACACAGCTTGGTACACACACAGATGTGCCACGGGACTCTGTCAGGTCATGAAGGCTAAATTAGAGCCCTTCGGTGCATCTGCACATGTGACGGAATACCAAAAATGGCAGCACCAGCGGAGGGGGTGGGATCACAATCAAGGGGACTGAAGTTCCTCTTTAAAGTGGCATTAACTGCTTTCCCTCCACCCTATAGCAGAAGTACTGCTACAGGGCAGCAGGGCTGCGCAAAATTGCGTATACGTGATTTGCATTTCCGGGTAGGGGGAGCGCGCGTGCGGCCCTACCCACGAGGCTATTGGCAGCTACAGATGTCAATCACTGGGTCCCGGCTGGAGATTGTCAAGTAACACTGACAGGGGAGAGATCTGTGTGTAAACAACACAGGTCTCTCTCCTGCCTGCAATAACATGCTGCTGTGTATTTCTCTGCACAGCAAAGAAATACACAGCAGCATGTTTCCCTAGTAAAACACACACAGCACACATCGTAAAACAGCACACATCACACAGTAAACCCTTTGATCACCCCAGATGTTAACCCCTTCCTGCCCAGTGTCATTAGCACAGTGCCAGTGCTTTTTATTAAAAATATATAAAAAACAGCGCAAAACACCCCCTGACTAAAACAGTGCCATAAATATTACACAGCATAAATGACAAAAATTTTAATTATTTATATAGTGACATCAACCGAACATGTGATAAAATACTCAAACGTGTCCAAATTATATTAACGAAAAGTCCTTTCTCCCAACGGATTGTGAAAAAACTGATATCCAAAAGAAATATTGCTTCCACCAATCACCAGTGAACAAAACCAACATCAACCGCACTCACCAGATGATGGTGAGTAATGCGCCTTTTAGGATATTATGGGATCCTAAGCCCCCTTTCTTGGAAGCCTTCAGTACTCCTTCCCACCATATAGGGTTCAAATATTCCTTCCACTTGCTCCTGCCTTCTCCTCTCACCAAACTCCACAGCAGTGCAAGGGAAAAAATTGATGATAGTGTAATACTGCTATTACAAATTGCAATAATTAAGAAGAATTACCAGACCAGTCACATTTAGCAAAAAGGATAAAAGCATCTGTTTTATTGCCTCCATAGGCTAACAAAGGTAACACTGCTTCCACATCTCATCACAGAGATCTCAGCCTGGTATAGCAAGGAATGACAGGATCAAATCCAAAGATCGCCACTTGGAATGCACCGCTTTTTAAATTTTTTTACTGGATATGTGTTATAGCAAAAAGTCAAAAATATATTTTTTTTTTCAAAATTGTCAGTATTTTTTTTGTTTATAGCGCAAAAAATTAGAACCGCACAGGTGATCAAATACCACTGAAAGAAAGCTCTATTTGTGAGAAAAAAAGAACATAAATGTAATTTATGACCGCGCAATTGCCAGTTAAAGTAATGCAGCACGGTGTCGCAAAAAATGGCCTGGTCAGGAAGGGGGGTAAATCTTCTGGAGGGCAAGTGGTTAATCAATGTTCTTAATATAAATAAATAAGTGCTTCGCAGTGCAAATGTTACTAGTGATAAATCATAAATTCACATACCATAAAAGAGTCCCAAGTGTTTATATATTCTCATAGATATCCTTCTTGTGCAAAAATCCAACTGTGTCATCTGTCACTTTTCCACTCTGTGTTAAAAATACTTCATTTTATATAGTCACCACGTGCGGATAACCCTTCTCCGGCGATAATATGCTCTCACCTTTTTAATAGGCCTCACAAATAGGATATCGTATGAGGCATCACCAGCAAGGCTCCCATCATCCATCCACTACACATCTGCATCAGAGGCTGGTCAGTAGCTCTGAGGAAAGGGATTCGTCCCCGAAACGCGTCAGCCATTTGACCGTACTGACAGTTGGAACACCTTGCTTTCCGTTGTGGCCATCGTCATTATGCAAATGCTTTTTAGATACATGCTTCGTCTGTGAGTATGTTTTTATTTTTCACTCCTTTCAATAAACCTTGGATAATGCACTAAGAGTGTGTGCCACCTGTTTTTTCTCTCTCTAGGCCTCACAAATAGGTCTAATGTGCTTGCCCCATGTAGTGGGGTCCCCTATACCACAGATGTGATGGCTTTCACCAATCCACTGATGCTTCTCAATCCATCTCCATCCTCTGAAATCCTTGGGTGGATATTGGTAATACACTCAGAATCAAGAAGGAAATATAGTGCTCTCCGAATAAAAACTGCCATTTATTACTTAAAAATAGATTTCACTCTCTGTTGGTGTTAGAGAACTGTTTTTTCTAATTTTTTATGAGCAATTGATAGCCCCTGCGTGGGAGTGATTTGTTACACCTGTGTTAAACTGTTACAAATTAATAAAAACCATAGAAATACAAAAATAGATTACATTCAACTTTTTTGGTGCACAAATCTGGTGCACAGAGTATACATGCATATATTGTTGAAACCAACCAACAAAATGGCCAACCATACACTTCCACTTTGTGTGGCATGACGTCACTGACTCCTCCCAATGCGTTACGTCATTGGACCATGTGACTTCATCAGGGGATCCTCTAAAATTCTCTAAAAATTATCTAAACACATCCACTACTTAATGGTAATGTAATCTATTTTTCATTAAATTGTTTCTTAGGGTTTTTTTTCTGTCTTCTTGTAACTACCTCTATAAGCTCTCCTTTTCTTTCTCACTTATGTCTGTTTTTGTAATGAGCAGTGAACATTAGTTACAGTCATGTCCCTATAGTCCCTAGTCAATCCTATGGTCCCTAGTCCCAAGAGCAAGCAAGGGATGGGGGTTATGTTCCCTCATACAGTGACCAAATATAGCCACCCTCTAACATCTAAAAGGAAGTCAGAAAAAAAAGATATGGAGGAGGCTGAGAGCAATAAAATATTTTTTTGTGTTAAGAATACAGTACATACCTGAATATAATTTTTTTCAAACCACATCTTAGTTTCACATTAATTAGTGTTAGACATCTTGTTAGACTCTTGCTGTGATCCAAGTCTTCATTTCTTTGAGGTTGTAATTTAACATCATTCTAGCATCATCATCTGAAATGTGAGATCTGATCTTGCGTCTTCAGGTTAATTAATGCTCAGGTAAGAGACTACAGTGTGGTTCTACAGAGTGGCTAAATGTCTAATACATATGCATCAGTTTAGTCCAGACTAGAAGTTCTAGTCTGTAGCACAACCCATTGCAAACATTTCATCCATATCACAGGATCTTTTTTGATAGCATCAGTAGGTGACTTTATAAAGAATAAAATAAGAAAATACCATGAGGTCTAATAAGATATGCTTGCTGTTTTTATCATTTCATATTTTTCCTTTGAACAGCTAATGTACCACTATGTAACCAAAGTTGTTTGATCACGGATGTTGTAAAGACACACAGCACAGGTGTATTAGGAGTACAAAGAGAATTTTTCAACAAAAGGAAGATATACTTCCATCACAGATAAGTGTAGCTCTTTTACTAAAATAGGAATGTAAAGCACAATTATAGTTGTCACATTTGTGAATGCATCAATGGGATAATGTCAGTGAGTGTTGGCAACACCTAGGTAAAATTACTCCAACTTCTCAGATCTTCAATGCTTCTGTTCTCCTCACTATACAGCACATTTTACAACTATAATAGACTCTGAAACTGATATGTACATAGCCTACAATGGCTACATGATGAGTTGCTCTCATTTTTATCCTAGCATTGTATGTAGGGATGAGGTTTGGGTTTGCTGCTATAATAGAGAATCGTAAGAATCACGATTTCGGTAAATTTTTGTGCAGATTCACCTTGGGAGACTATTTTTAAACCATAATGCACTGCAGTTCCTTTGAACTAAAACCAACAGGCATGACCAATAAGGGGGCTTTTGGATATGACAGCCCCTCCCTATAAAAGGAGGGCATAGAGGGACAGTTAAGAAACTGTATATTTATTTCTGATTTCTAGCTCTGGTACTGTTTTTCTCTAGTACATTTCAGACAATTCTCTTATTAAAATGTCCTGCAACTAACTAATTTTACACTGCTTTGTCAGCTGTTAATTGATAATGAGAGCTTGATAAAAATAATTTCCAGCAGCAGGACAGTTTTTCATCACCGAGAACAAGAACAGCTGCAGCAAATTACTGGCCAATTTCTATCTGCCAGTCAAAGCAGGTTTATTAGGCCTCATACACACTGGATGTTATAAAAACTCCAGTAGCTTTGGCTGTAGAATGCAGCTTTAAAAACACCAGTTTTGTTGCATTTTTAGCATCTTTGCATTAGCATTTTTCATCTTTAGCAGTATTTTAGTGTTTTTAGCAAAGCTATACTCCATCAAAAGCTTGAGTCTCAAGCATGCTCATAAACACTGGATAGCCACCTTTTTTGGAATTTTTCAGCTAAAAAACTCCTCTTGGGTGTTTTCATCCAGAAAAGGCCCCTGCCAAAAAATGTCGATCAAAGCCTATGTGTGCATGGACAAATAAGATAACATACCGGGGAGTTTACTGGCTGTAGAAAAAACGCCAGAAGTCAAAAAGAGCAGCTGTAAAAATGCCCAGTGTGCATGAGGACTTACTGTTTGATCAGAAAGCATGTGTCACTTGTAAAGCTCCCTAAAAATATATTTTTTTCAAACTAAAATGAATCACATTGGGTTGCTGCTGTATGTAAAACCAGCTAATTTTAAAAGAAAAAAACTAACCCCATGGCCAAATAAGCACTGTCAATGAATGTTGTTGCATATACTGTCCATGAAAACTGTAATGTTCTGTTAACACCACAATAAACTTTAAAATGATTATAAAGGCTGAAGGTTTTTTACCTTCATGCATTCTATGCATGAAGGTAAAAAACCTTCTGTGTGCAACAGCTCCCCCAGCCCCCCTAATACTTACTTACCTGAGCCTCATCGTGATCCAGCGATGTGAATGACAGCCTTGGCTTCCCTTGGTCTCTGCCTCCTCATTGGCTGAGACAGCATTGACTGTTGTCAATCACAATCAGTCAGCCAATGAGGAGAAAGGGGGTAGGGCCAAGTCGTGGCTCTGTGTGTGAATGGACACACGGAGCAGTGGGTGCCCCCATAGCAAGCTGCATGCTGTGGGGGCATCCAACAGACAGAAGGAGCCAGGAGAGCCTGTGGGGGACCCGAGAAGAGGAGGATCCAGGCTGCTCTGTGCATAACCACTGCACACAGCAGGTAAGTATAGACATGTTTGTTATTTTACAAAACAAAATTTAACTTTTAGAATCGATTTAAGGCATTCCCTGAACATGTTATTTAAAGGATTGGTGTAATTTCTATTCTGCCCTCGAAGCCACATGAAATGACCTTCTTCATGTTGAATGGCAATCGTTTATAATTTTTTTTGCATTGGTACATGTTCTCTTTGCAGTACCTAGCTTTCCATGCCTTTATTTACAACCCTTAGACTTCATGTGGTATTCACCTCTATGTTTGAGTACACTGCATTTTGAACAAGATTTGCAAAACCCTTGACGTATTCTAACCTGGGTTGACTCAAACTGCCTATCACTAATCTTATGTACCCAGACATCCTACTTTCTAAGTTGCCATAGGTTCTGGTATTTTCCTCTCCTGAATGACCCAGATTCTGAGCTTTTGAAAATGTGGCCTGCTGTGTTCCAAGGTTCCTGCATCAACCTCTTACATTGCTTCCACGCCCTACACATATGCTGGGGCAAGAGATGAAAACTGCAGTCTAGGTATCCAGAGAGAAGTCTGCTGAATCTGGGCATGAAAAATACATATACCTTAAATCATACCTAGAATTTATGGATTTGATGACTTCCAGTGCAGTAGCTCCTGGATAGCAATGGACCCCAGAACATCGTACTCAAAGAGGTGCTGGGAACTTTTAGACTTGCATGTGTACTCAGATGAAGGGAAACTTTAAACAAGCTCAATCGCTCTGGTGAGGCAGCTGCTACAAGGCAAGGCTTCCCTCAATGGGCACCCAACAATAGCTCAACATATAGAAATACAGAAACAAATACCAGACCAAAACCAGATAACAGAGTCCAAGATCATTTTATTTGTCAGCAAAAAAAAGTCCTATAAAAATAGTCAACGCTTTTTGGGGGCAGCTTCACTCTCTCTCATTAGGGCTGAACACAGGATAAAACTTGGATGGGCCTGTTTTGAACTCTCCTCATGGAATACCATCCCGGTGGAGGGGCAGTGATCCTGGTGATTGAAGGGGCGGGGCAGTGATCCTGGTGACTGGTGAGCGGAGGGGCGGAGCAGTGATTCTGGTGGCCAGTGAGAGGAGGGGCGGGGCAGTGTTACCGGTGGCCGGTGAGCGGAGGGGTGGGGGTTGTAATGCATTGGACTGCTGAGAAGAGGACCGTGAACAGAGGCCACTCTGCAGGAACGTTTGATAGAGTATGAACAGTGCCCCGTAACGGGTAGAGGTGCAGTGACAGAGCCTCTCATGGGGCCCCCTTACCGAATGCTCAGTCTGCCCCTGTATGGAACATGTTCTGGCCAGGTTCCCTTTTTAATTGATGGGGCCCAGGCCCCCTACAGGAGGCCCAGTGGTACCCCCTTATTGGCCGCCCTGCCCTTAGGAGTTTCTGCAGTTTTAAGTTCCCCTATAGTCCTGCACTGCCAGGCAAAACGCAATTTCTACACACTTTTATTCCAGAAACAGTAAACAGTCCTTGAACTTGTTGGGTTTTTTTTTTTGTTTTATTAGGGGTAATAAACTTGGATGGGGTTAATGGATACATGGGATGCCCAAGGGACAGTAAACGGAGGACAACTTCCTGGCAATTATACACAAGTCTTTACACAGCAAAACTCTTCTGGGAGAGCTCTCTAGCCTCTCCTGGTGTACTACCCCAGATAAATCCTCTTCTTTACCCAGCTGTCTGGATGTATATGTGGGCAAAGGGGATCCAGTGCCTGTCACTTTAAGATGAACAGCCCTGGGTAAGGAGCTAATCAGGTTTCCCACTAGAGTGCTCTTTTCCCCTTTAGCTGGCCCAAGGGGCCTTCAGGCCTTCTGTTGGGATGGCTCCTTTTCTAGCTCCACAAGTAGCCCTCCCTCTGGGACTGGTGAGGCTGAGCGATCCTCCTGTCCAGGTTTGAGCCTGTAGGTAGGGCTCTTCCCACTATGCCCCCTCCCAGGCTCCTGCATCTGTTCCTCTCTTACATCTTCCACCTGAACTCTCCTGCTGCTAATCAGGCTCAGTCATACTTAAAGGCTGCCCCAACCCCATGCCAAGAATCCTGCCTAGGGATTGGTCGGGATCCACTAAGTATGCAGATCAGCCTCTCCTCTCCCCCCCCCTCTGACTATCATCTGGGCTATTACTCAGCCTTTCACCTAAAAGAATAATTAGCTAGCTCCCCCTAGCTAACTAGAGGGGTGCTACATAAGCATCCTACGGAGTCAGACCTGCATTCAGGTTTATAGAGGTACTTTTATATGCACACAACCTCTATAATCGCTTCCCCATCGCCCTATAGCAGAAATACTGCTACAGGGTGGAAGGCTGCACAAAATCACATAAATATACGTGATTTGTGGGTAGGGGGCACGTGTGCTGCTCTACCCATGCTGCCTTTAGCGGCTACAGATGTCAATTACCGGGTCCCGGCTGGAGATTCCCCTCTGGCACCCGGTGATCACAGTGACAGGGGAGATACCTGTGTGCAAACAACACAAGTCTCTCTCCTGCCTGCAGTAACATGCTGTTTTGTATTTCTGTGCACAGCAGAGAAATACACAGCAGCATGTTTCCCAAGTAAAACACACGTATCACATACTCTAAAACAGCACATAGTACAGTTAACCCTTTGATCACCCCAGATGTTAACCCCTTCCTGCCCAGTGTCATTATTAGAGTATCATTGTTTTTTTATTAGCACTGATCACTGTATTAGTGTCAGTGGCCGTTAGTCAGTCCCCCCCCCCCCCCGTATCAGAATGCCTGCAACAGTCCCACTATAAGTCGCTGATCTCTGCCATTATAAGTATATATATATATAAATTCCTGTGTCTATACTGCTATTTGTAGACGCTGTAACTTTCACGTAAACCAATCAATTTACATGTATTGGGATTTTCTTTTAGCAAAGACATGTAGCAGAATACATTTTGGCCTAAATTTTTAACAAAATTTGATTTTTAATTTTTTTTTTACTGGATATGTTTTATAGCAAAAAGTCAAAAATATTGTTTTTTTTTTCAAAATTGTAAGGTTTTTATACGACAAAACATAAAAAATGCACAGCTGATCAAGTACCACTGAAAGAAAGCTCTATTGGTGGGAAAAAAGGACATAAATTTCATTTATGTACAGCATTGCATGAATTGTCAATTAAAGTAATGCAGCGCTGTATTGCAAAAAATGGCCTGGTCAGGAAAGGGGGTAAATCCTCTGGAGGGCAAGTGGTTAAAACACAAGGGATGTGGATATCAGTAGCAGCACATCTTTTCTTCAAATCAGTATCTGATAATGGGTACTGGGGCTGTTATTGGTGCTCCATGCAAGCTGGTAACTAACCTAATGTGTAACTAACGGCGCATAACATCATCAGAGGCACCAGGCAGGAAAATATGTCTGTAAACCTATGTGACAAGGACCTTAGAGCCTTTCTACAACCAGTCATATGTAAAAACACATAGAATGAAACACATTTATTTCTATACTATTGTCTGCTACAAACTGTGAAATGGCTATTATAGTTGAAGGAGTTGGAGCTTCTTTATAATGCTGGTTATTTATGGA
The DNA here is from genome assembly GCF_062004578.1 of Staurois parvus. Taxonomy (NCBI): domain Eukaryota; kingdom Metazoa; phylum Chordata; class Amphibia; order Anura; family Ranidae; genus Staurois; species Staurois parvus. Next base: position 16,774,648 of record NW_028317951.1, on the reverse strand, counting down.
TAAAAGACATTGGCCCCCTCTACAGGTTAATGTTAACATGATTATTCTTGCTCCAACATGTATAAAATCCCAAGTGAGTGATTATGTAGGGCAGATATCATCTCACCTCTTATATACTGTACAGACACATGCTTGGTAAGCAAAACTTTTACCTTGGAAAGAAATAACTACACATTTTAAGTAATTTCATTAATTTACTATATACAACAGTTTATATCATGTAATCGAATTATAACAAGAGGCAGAGTTATATTCCATGCAGCTAATTTATGAATACTGATACATCGGAAAGTGGAGATGGTGCCAATGACAACCAATTATGTTAATTTTCCAGTATGGGTTAGAGGATGAAATGCAAAATCCTACTGGTTTCTTATCAATGCTATATTTACCCTTTCATGTGTGTTTATAGATCTATGTGCCCAGCATAGCTATATAGACAGAACACATATAGACGTGTACACATGTAAAATGCTCTCCCTCATGCTGCCCTATGTAGCTTGTCCTTCTAGATAAGACCTCTCTGGATGTGGCTCTGTGCCAAAATGTGCTTCCTATGTGCAATACATACATACAGCATATACAGTGGGGCAAAAAAGTATTTAGTCAGCCACCAATTTTGCAAGTTCTCCCACTTAAAAAGATGAGAGAGGCCTGTAATTGGCATCATAGGTAGACCTGAACTATGAGAGATAAAATGAGAAAAATAATCCAGACAATCACATTGGCTGATTTGGAAAGAATGTATTTGCAAATTATGGTGGAAAATAAGTATTTGGTCAATATCAGCCCCAAAGCATGATGTTGCTACCCCCATGCTTCACAGTAGGTATGGTGTTCTTTGGATGCAACTCAGCATTCTCTCTCCTCAAAACATGACGAGTTGTGTTTCTACCAAACAGTTCTATTTTGGTTTCATCTGACCATATGACATTCTCCCAATCCTCTTCTGGATCATCCAAATGCTCTCTAGCAAACTTCAAACGGGCTCGGACATGTACTGGCTTAAGCAGGGGGACACGTCTGGCACTGCAAGATCTGAGTCCCTGGCGGCGTAGTGTGTTACTGATGGTAGCCTTTGTTATGTTGGTCCCAGCTCTCTGCAGGTCATTCACTAGGTCCCCCCGTGTGGTCCTGGGATTTATGCTCACTGTTCTTGTGATCATTTTGACCCCACGGGGTGAGATCTTGTGTGGAGCCCCAGATCGAGGGATATTATCAGTGGTCTTTTATGTCTTCCATTTTATAATTATTGCTCCCACAGTTGATTTGTTCACACCAAGCTGCTTGCCTATTGCAGATTCAGTCTTCCCAGCCTGGTGCAGGTCTACAATTTTGTTTCAGGTATCCTTCGACAGCTCTTTGGTCTTCACCATAGTGGAGTTTGGAGTGTGACTGTTTGAGGTTGTGGACAGGTGTCTTTTATACTGGTAACAAGTTCAAACAGGTGCCATTGATACAGGTAAAGAGTGCAGGACAGAGGAGCCTCTTAAAGAAGAAGGTACAGGTCTGTGAGAGCCAGAAATCTTGCTTGTTTGTAGGTGACCAAATACTTTTTTTCCACCATAATTTGCAAATACATTCTTTCCAAATCAGCCAATGTGATTGTCTGGATTTTTTTTTCTCATTTTGCCTCTCATAGTTGAGGTCTACCTATGATGCCAATTACAGGCCTCTCTCATCTTTTTAAGTGGGAGAACTTGCAAAATTGGTGGCTGACTAAATACTTTTTTGCCCCACTGTACATAAAACATGGTTAGAATATAAACAGATAAAAAACTAGAACATTCAGAAACTAACATGGATCGAGATAAAGTGCAGCCACAATGATATGAACTATTTGAAAAGCAAATTCCTGCAGAATACATTTCTGATGGCCCATTGAATTCCATGGATATCATCCTTTCTGGGTTTACATTTGAGCAGTTGCTTGCAATATAATCTCCTCACAAAATATTTTTTCTTCCCTAGAGGACAAAACAGAATTCTGGTGATCAGATAATCTGGTGTTTATACTCTACAGAATTATAGGTAACAAATACAGCCTTACATATTTCAAATATAAAGCTTTAAAACTGAAAAACATAAATAACCCGAAAGATGTAATTTTACTAGGAATTAAACCATAAAACACATGCTCTTGGGGCATCTTTCTCTTTTTTGTGGCCTCTTTCTTAAGTCATGATACTAGTTGGGCAGCCTTGGTGAGCCTTAGCATACAGCAAGCCTGGACAAGACTATCCAAAATCTGGTACCCAACTTCAGAACGTTAGGAGTCAGCAAAATTGTGGCTTTAAATTGATGCATTTAGTTTTACCCCCCCCCCCATACACACACACACACACACTCCAACAGCAGCCATATTCAGCTGTCAGCTCTCCCAGGAGCTGTATATGTAATACTCACACCCACAGCAGCCATATATGCTGTTCCCACCATATATATATATATTTTCACCCAAATTAGTCCCTTATTCCACCCAACCATACTGGGTCCTGTTGGACAGTCATGCTCTTTCCAGCATCTGGCACCAGATCTATGCCAACACTGTTGACTGGAGTAATTTCCTGTCCAACAGTATCTGATAGTTATGGCTGTGATTACAACAAGAGCAGGAATAGCAATGATGCAGGGGGATTATTTACTGCCAATGACCACTAATGGTTGAGGCGGAAGCAGGGGTTTACTGCCACTGGCCATCAGTGATTAGGGGAGACGTTTATCGTCAATGACCACCAATGTTTGGGTTGGGTTGGGCTTAATTGTCACTGACCTCCAATGACTGAATGCTTTACTGCTACTGACCTCTGTTTAGTAAGGGGGGACCTTACACTGTCATGACCACTAGTGTTTTGGAGTAGAAATCTTATTGTCACTGTCCACCAATGATTATGGGAGAGGTTTATCATCAATGACCACCAATGTTTGGGTGGGGGTGGGGTAGGGTTAGTTGCCACTGACCACCAATGACTGGACACTTTACTGCTACTGACCTCTGTTTAGTAAGGGGGGACCTTACACTGTCATGACCACTAGTGCTTTAGAGTAGAAATCTTATTGCCACTGTCCACCGATGATTGATGGTGCATTCTAAATACTAGATTGTATTTCAAATATTCTGACCCAAGACTGGCTGATGTGCCTCTCTTTCTCAGGTTTTAGGATTGTGAAATAAGATGCTGTTCCCTCTCCCCACATCTGCCAAATATACAGTTCACATCTTAATAGCAGCCATTTATACAATTTACAACATCCACAGCACCTATATTTAAAATTCACAACCACCACAGTATCCATATATGCTGATTTCACCCTCACACCATCCATATACACAGTTTCATGCTACAACTAAACTAGTTGTATTTACAGCCCCTACCCAAACAAACACATAAACACACACACACACACAAAACTAAAACAATCAGATATACAGTTCTGCCTCCCATCTTCCCTCTCCACATCAGTTTTATATACAGTCTGCGCTCCATGGGGGTCATATGTACATGCTTCTTCTCACTTCCCCCCAACACACAGCATCTACAATCCCTGGCACAAACAGGTATTGTTGGTGGTAGAGTGTTTTACAAACATTACTGTACCACACATCGGTTGGGCATGGTGGTAATCATTAACCCACATTTATTAACCTGGGCTCCCATGCACTCTGAATCTGTAACTTATGATTACATGCTAATAGTCTATCCTACAAACTGATGTACAGCAGAGGAGAAACAGGGTCCTTCTTTCAGACAGAGTAAAGCAGTCACCTGTCTGACCAGTAGGTCAATGTGGATGAGCTTTGAATTTCTGATTACCAATATGTCTGGCTGCTGTAAAGTATTGTGGTAATCATGAAATACTACAACAATGAAGGCAATGTTGCTGGCCCATGACTAGGAGTCCAGGCTCAGTAAATCATATAGGGAATTTGTACATTTGCTATGTCATCCTTACAATCAGTACACCAATAAAGCCATGGGGAAAACTACTGGAGCAATTTATGTTAATCAAAAACAATGTATAATAATTTCAACATAAAAAGTCCTAGAAACTAAAGAATTCTACATACTGGGGAAAAGAGAAAAAAACACAATACCATATTTCCAGGATGTGAAATTGTTGAGTAGAATGGATTTGCATTTTGATTTGTTCACTATCCAATGTGCCAAAGGGTTACCAGCATAATTGGGCCCTTCTCTTATGTGTCTAAGGCCCTATAGGTGTCATAGTATGAAGGCTCGGGACCTATGAGAGTGTTTTTGTGTCTTTTTGGGAAAGACTGCTAATTAGATGGTTATTGAATTAAAAAAAATTAAAATGTATTAAATGTTTTATCCCCTTATAGTTTACTTTGTTAAAAGGGATTATGTTCTCTCCAGTTCTCCTCAAAGATACACCTCTCTAGGTTTAAATTTTATTCCAGCAATCTTATAGCATTTTTTTTTAGAATTCTGGAACGTGGAAATTTCCCATGCTACAATACTATAATTGATCTCTGTGAGAGGCTGGAAGACACTTACTTAGAGATGGAGAAAGAGAACTTATTTAATGTTAATCTGTGTTAAGGTTATATGGCTTCTGAACTTCAGCCAAATCTAGACAGCTCTCCATGCTTTGGAGAACTGCCTAGAAAGCCACAGAATTTTTTTTAAAATATAATTTTTAAGATTATATATTGTATAATTACAAATAAACATTTAATACAGTATAAAAGGTTTACCAGAGCACTATGAGTTAGCTAAATAGTCATCAGAAGTAGTTTCCTTTTCAGGTACTACTATCTCAGACTGAACGATTTTAAAAGGATAATAAAATAATTTCTGCTCTGACATCTAATTGAGTGTATAAATTTCACCTTCACTGATTAAATGATTACAAAAAATGCTATATTTTATATGTACCTGAAAAAACTGTTTTCATTTTTATTGTTTTTAGTCCCAACAAATAAAGAAAATACTTTGAAAACCTAAATACGTTAATTTTAGGTTTCTAAAAATGTAACCGTGATGCACCATTTTTTAAGATACCTGAGCTAAGGAACAGCTTGGCGTAATACTCTTCTCTTGAAGCATTTCCTCAGTGCTGAACTGACTTCAAAACGTATATACTGTAATAACCTTTGTGATTATTACCATTGTGCTATAGGGATACCAGCTTGTACTGTAAGCCTGTCGTGGTATTATTCAGAAGACAGACAATGACATGTTTGGAGTAGAGTAACCTTGAATGTATAATTACTTTGTGCACAATATTGTGGCAGCCACTGTTGCATCTAGCAAAAATCCCTTTATATTGCTAAAATGTGTCAAAGAAACCATTAGAAATAGACTACTGTACTTGCCTTAGGTGTCAAATAACTCCAAGGTTTGACTGCTATAAAGAAAACTGTGTACACAATACAAAAGCTTTGGGGAATAATGTTTATATTACCTGCAAGGTCTGGGAACATTATAGGTGAGGAACACACATGTCACATGTACACATTATTGTGTTCCAGTCTAATAATCTTGCCCTGCAAACTGACAGGTAAAATAAACTATAGACTACTCTCAGGGCCAGTTCACACTATAGAAATGCAGTCCAGATGTGTTCCAGATGCATTTCTGCATGCACATTTTTTACGTTTTTGGCGCATTCCAGTGCATTTTTGATGTATTTTTGACGTGTTCCATTGTGTTTTTAATGCGCTCCAGTTCATTTTTCTCTCGCTCTCTTTTTCTTCAATTTAAATAGGGACATGTGTGTTCCAATGCGTTTTTGTGTTTTGGTACATTCCAGTGCGTTTTTGATGCATTTTACCGCATTCCAGTACAGTTCTGTGCAGGAAAAATGCAGCAAGTTTTCTCTGCATCCGGAATGCACTGAAATTGAAAGCACTGATGGGAACTAACATTGACAACCATATAACCTACTTTCTGTGTGTTTATGATGCAGAAAAAAAGCACTCTGAAATGCATGCAATGTGAACAGGCCCTTAATGTGGATAATGTGGATTGTTTTATAACAATCAACTGTGCAAGTACATGACATTCATGCTCAATACTCCTTTTCTAAGGCTCCATGTACACTAGGCATTTTAATAATGCTGGTAGTGTTAGCTGTGTAAAGTCATGTTAAAAATGCAAGTTTTTCAGCATTTTTAGTATTTTTGCATTAGCACTTAGCTGCATTTTCCGCGTTTGCTTTTTGTAGCGTTTTTACCAAAAAAAAAACCCCTGGCAAAAAACGCTGATTACAGCCTACAGTGGATATAAAAAGTCTACACACCCCTGTTAAAATGTCAGGGGATGTAGCTGTGTTCAGAATGAAGCAATCACATTCAAAATCATGTTAAATAGGAGTCAGTAAACACATCATTTAAAGTGCCTCTGATTAACCCAAAATAAAGTTCAGCTCTTCTAGTAGGTCTGTTCTGTCTCTCCAATCTAAGCATTGCTAGTGTGATCTCTGTAACTTACAGTTGTGATGAGATAGAGACAACTTCAACCTCAGCTGGATACCACAGTCAGTGACTCAATTGATAAGACATCTTGTAGATCTTGTGAAGTTTATTCCATAAACTGAGAGAATCTTACAACAATGAACATTTGATAGGTCAAAAAATCATAATGTTTCCTGCTCCATGACATGAGGCTAGAGCTGCAATGCCTTACTGGGAAAAGGGGGTGGGCTATCTATACAGCATTAACTAAACCAAAGGAAAGGGAGGAGCAGAAACAAAACACAGAAACACTTAAAGGCATATGACAGTCAATATGACAGTCATGTGAAACATGACAAGGTCTTTCCTGACATTTTCTTAGTCGCATCCTACAGCAAAAGCCATGGTCCTCAGAGAGCTTCCACAGCATCAGAAGGATCTCATTGTTAAAAGGCATCAGTAAGGAGAAGGGTACAAAAGAATTTCCAAGGCATTAGATATACAATGGAACACAGTGAAGACAGTCGTCATCAAGTGGAGAAAATATGGTGCAACAGGGACATTACCAAGAACTGAACATCCCTCCAAAATTGATGAAAAAACTAGAAGAAAACTGATCTGAGAGACTGCTAAGAGGCCTACAGCAACATTCAAGGAGCTGCAGGAATATCTGGCAAGTACTGGCTGTGCGGTACATGTGACAACAATCTCCCATATTCTTCATATGTCTGGGCTATGGGGTAGAGTGGCAAGACGGAAGCCTTTTCTTACAAAGAAAAACATCCAAGCTCGGCTAAATTTTGCAAAAACACATCTGAAGTCTCCCAATAGCCTGTGGGAAAATGTGTTATGGTCTGATGAAACCAAGGTTGAACTTTTTGTCCATAATTCCAAAAGATATGTTTGGCGCAAAAACTACAATGCACATCACCAAAAGAACACCATACCCACAGTGAAGCATGGTGGTGGCAGCATCATGTTTTGGGGCTGTTTTTCTTCAGCTAGAACTGGGGGGGGGGGCTTAGTCAAGGTAGATGGAATTATGAACAGTTCCAAATACCAGTCAATATTAACCCAAAACCTAAATAGGAACTTCATCTTTCAGCATGACAAAGACCCAAAGCATACATCCAAATCGAAAAATGAATGGCTTCACCAAAAGAAGATGAAAGTTTTGGAATGGCCCAGCCAGTGCCCAGACCTGAATCCAATGGAAAATCTGTGGGGTGATCTGAAGAGGGCTGTGCACAGGAGATGCCCTCACAATCTGACAGATTTGTAGTGTTTTTGCAAGGAAGACTGGGCAAATATTGCCAAGTCAAGATGTGCCATGCTGATAGACTCATACCCAAAAAGACCGAGTGCTGGAATAAAATCAAAAGGTGCTTCAACAAAGTATTAGAGGTATTAGAAGTATTAGTATTAGAAGTATAAGGGTGTGCACACTTATGCAACCAGATTATTTTCGTTTTTTATTTTTACTTAACTCTACCCAAAAGATTTCAGTTTGTTGTTCAACTGAGTTGTAAAGTTTATAGGTTACATTACAGGTGGAAAAAGTTCTGAAATTATTTATCTTTGTCTCATTTTTTACATCACAGAAACCTGACATTTTAACAGGGGTGTGTAGACTTTTTATATCCACTATATGTGTGCATGGATACATAGGATAACATGCTGAGGAGTTTACTGGCTGTAGAAAAAAATGCCAAAAGCCAAAAACAGCAGCTGTAAAAACGTCTGGTATGCATGAGGACGTATAGTTTCCAGGAAGGGAGCAAACTTACTTTGATCTCTAATTGAAACCCCCAAAAAATTAAAAAAGAAAAGAAAGTAATTGTTAGATCTAAGCTTGATGGGCTGAAGCAGGAAATGTCTGGAGAGTTTAACTTGCATTTGCTCAATCATGCTTTTTAAAACATGCTTTACATACCTATGTATGCAAATTCAAAAGATTAACCATACATGTTAAGATAATATCAAGGAAAAGACAAAAAACATTTTCAGTTGGCTCACACTTCACTTAGTCACTACCTCCTACTCACATTAAATGTTCCTGTGCGTAGTATCCTGGCGGAGAGCCTGATTACCAATGCCAATGAAGTGCATAAGATAAAAACGCTTGACAGCAGGTCGGCAATTTGTAGAGCCAGGTGGTACCATTCGTAGTGAAGGGGGTCTTGGCATACATTCTGGAACGTGCCATAAGGGAAAGGAAACTTAATAGCATAGCCAATGTAGTTGGTTGCGGACATCCCAGCGAAAGTATAGTAACAATAGGGGCCAATAAGGATTGATGCAATGGCCACTGCAAACTGGACTGGTGCTCCAATGATACTTAACAGACTCAAGGTGAATGTTGATTCCCACTGAAAGAGATGTTAGCCATAGATTACATTACTGTAAGACTCTGTGTGCATTGGGTATTCTCAATACAACAGTGCAAGGAGTACAGCACCTAGTGTAAAGCATGGTAGTCCTAGCAACCAATAAAAAAACCTGTGTGTTTTTAAGTTCATAGTCATGTGTTGCAATGTATTTTTTACATGTTTTATTTGTATGTGTTTTCCAAGTTTCATACTGATTTCCTTATATATTTTACAGTTAGCATGTCCCCAATGCATTGGGGTTTCTTTTGCCAACCCCTACGTCACTATAGGAAACAGCAGTAATGAAGGGGTCAACAGGAGATCCACAGTGCACAATAGGGAACAAAAAATTATATTGAATTAATTTTTACAATTCAAAGCAAACTCCTCCATCCATCAATGTCTCTAGCCAATTCTGGTCATGACCATCTTGAGTAAGGGCAGATGATTCAATTTACTTCCTGGAATCCATCTGCCCTTAGCTCCAGCATGCAGGCAGTGGGGCATAATTAGCTGAGAGAACCCCTCCTGTCTGACCCTCATGAAGACTCATGTGATCAGCATCATTTGCCTAGACCTGCAAACCAGGAAGTAATTTAAGAAATGTAAAAAATTTTAAGACAAGTAAATATGATATACTTTTCTATCTATATACCAGTTTTAGCAGTATAAGTATTAAATAGTCCATGCTGATTGAAAAAGTCAAGCTTTAACTCCAGGCACAAAACTCAATTGCTGCAAAGGATATAAATGGACTTTGTGTGCAGCAAATGCCTTTGCAAATCCATATATTAAAGTATATGTGAACCCCTTATAAAACAATACATTCTGTTTAACAGCTTCTGCACTGTCCTATAGCAGAAATACTGCTACATTGCGGAACGGGTGAACAAAATCACATATATATACGTGACTTTGCAGTTCTGGGTAGGGAGCGTGCACGTGAGCGCGCCACCCTACCCGTGCCGCCATTCGTGGCCTCGGCTGTCAATCACTGGGTCCTGGCTGCTGAATCCCCGCTGACACCCGGTGATCTCCGAGGATTTCCGACAGGAGAGAGTCCTGTATATAAACAATACAGATGTCTTCCCTGTCAGCTCCTGCACACTGCTTTGTATGGCTCTGCATAGCAGAGCCATACAAAGCAGTGTGCTTACAGTGAAACAGACACACAGCCCCCATAGTAACACAGAACACAGTTAACCCACGTTAACCCCTTCCTGCCCAGTGCCATTAGTACAGTGTCAGTGCTTTGTATTAGCACTGATCACTGTATTGGTGTCACTGAGGATGTTAGTGACACCAAGTGAGTTCCACCCAGTGTCAGAACGCCCACCGCCATCCCACTATAGGTTGCTGATTGTTGTCATTACTAGTAAAAAAAAAATCCAGTATATATATACCGCCATTTGTAAACGCTATAATTTTCACGTAAACCAATTAATTTACAGTTGCAAGAAAAAAGTATGTGAACCCCTTGGGATTACGTGGAGTTTTGCACAAATTGGGCATAAAATGTGCTCTGAACGTCACCTAAGTCACAACAATAGAAGAACACAGTCTGCTGAACACAATACTACACAAACATTAGATGTTGCCATGGTTTAATTGCACATAACATGTAAACATTCACAGTGCAGGGAGGAAAACGTATGTGAGGCCCTAGCTTAATGACTTCTCCCAGAGCTAATTGGAGCCAGGAGTGAGCCAACCTTGACTCCAATCAGTGTGATGATATTGGATGTGTTGCTGACAGCTGTCCTGCCCTTAAAAAACACACACCTGTTTTGGGTTTACTGGTTTCAAGAAGCACTGTCTAATGTGAACCATGCCTCGCAGAAAAGAGCTCTCAGAAGACCTACGATCAAGAATTGTTGACTTGCAGGAAGCTGGAAAGGGTTACAAAAGTATATCCAAAAGCCTTGATGTTCATGTGTACACGGTAAGACAGACTGTCTACAAATGGAGAAAGTTTAGCACTGTTGCTACTCTCCCTAGGTGTGGTCATCCTGTAAAAATGACTGCAAGAGCACAGCGCAGAATGCTGCATGAGGTAAAGAAGAATCCCAGAGTGTCAGCTAAAGACCTACAGAAATCTCTGGCACATGCTAACATTTTTGTTGACACATCTACAATAAGGAAAACATTAAACAAGAATGGAGTACATGGGAGAACACCACGGAGGAAGCCATTGCTGTCCAAAAAGAATATTGCAGCACGTTTGAAGTTTGCAAAAGAGCACCTGGATGTTCCACAGCACTACTGGCTAAATATACTGTGGACAGATGAAACCAAGATTGAGTTGTTTGGGAAGAACTCACAACACTATGTGTGGAGAAAAAAAGGCACAGCACACCAACATCAAAACCTCATCCCCACTGTAAAACATGGCGGAGGGAGCATCATGGTTTGGGGCTGCTTTGCTGCCTCAGGGCCTGGACGGATTGTTGTCATTGATGGGAAAATTAATTCCAGAGTTTATCAAGACATTTTGCAGGAAAACGTACGACCATCTGTCCGCCAACTGAAGCTCCGCAGAGGATGGGTGATGCAACAGGACAATGACCCAAAGCATACAAGTAATTCAACAAAACAATGGCTGCAACAGCACAGAATACGCCTTCTGGAGTGGCCCAGTCAGGGTCCTGACCTCAACCCGATTTAAATGCTGTGGCATGACCTTAAGAGAGCGATTCACACCAGACATCCCAAGAATATTACTACACTGAAACAGTTTTGTGAAGAGGAGTGCTCCAAAATTACTCCAGATCGTTGTGCAGGTCTGATCTGCAACTACAGGAAACGTTTGGTTGAGGTTATTGCTGCCAAAGGAGGGTCAACCAGTTATTAAGTCCAAAGGTTGACATACTTTTTCCTCCCTGCACTGTGAATATTTACATGTTATGTGCAATTAAACCATGGCAACATCTAATGTTTGTGCAGTATTATGTTCAGCAGACTGTGTTCTTCTATTGTTGTGACTTAGATGACGTTCAGAGCACATTTTATGCCCAATTCATGTAAAACTCCACGTAATCCCAAGGGGTTCACATACTTTTTTCTTGCAACTGTACACATGTTGGGATTTTTTTTAGCAAAGACATGTCACAGAATACATTTTGGTCTAAATGTATGGCAAAATTAGATTTTTTTTATTTTTTTCACTGGACATGTTTAATAGCAAAATGTCAAAAATATTGTTTTTTTCTCAAAATTGTCAGTCTTTTCTTTTTTATAGCGCAAAAAATAAAAAATGTACAGGCAATCAAATACCACCAAAAGAAAACTCTATTTTTTGAAAAAAAAGGACTTAAATTTCATTTGGGTGCAGCGTTCCATGACCGTGCAATTGTCAGTTAAAGTAACGTAGCGCCGTATTGCAAAAAATGGCCTGGTCAGGAGGGGGGGGGGGGGTAAATCCTCTGGAGGGCAAGTGGTTAAAATAGAAATGAAGTGCAAAACATTTGTTTTGTGTATGTGTGTGTGTGTGTGTGTGTGTGTATATATATATATATATATACATACACTATATTGCCAAAAGTATTGGGACACCCATCCAAATCATTGGATTCAGGTGTTCCAATCACCTCTATGGCCACAGGTGTATAAAATCAAGCACCTAGGCATGCAGACTGCTTCTACAAACATTTGTGAAAGAATGGGTCGCTCTCGGGAGCTCAGTAAATTCAAGCATGGTACTGTGATAGGTTGCCACCTGTGCAATAAGTCCATCCGTGAAATTTTCTTGCTACTAAATATTCCACAATCAACTGTTAGTGGTATTATAACAAAGTGGAAACAACTGGGAACAACAGCAACTCAGCCACAAAGTGGTAGGCCACCTTAAATGACAGAGCACGCATGCTGAAGTGCACAATGAGCAGAAGTCGCCAACTGTCTGCAGAGTCAATAACTAAAGACCTCCAAACTTTGTGTGGCCTTCAGATTAGCACAACAACATTGCTTAGAGAACTTCATGGAATAGATTTCCTTGGCCAAGAATCGGCATCCAAGCCTTACATCACCAAGTGCAATGCAAAGCATTGGATGCAGTGGTGTAAAGCACACCGCCAATGGACTCTAGAGCAGTGAAGATGTGTTCCCTAGAGTGACGAATCACGCTTCTCTGTCTGGCAATCCAATGAACATGTCTGGGTTTCACAGTTGCCAGGAAAACGGTACTTGCCTGACTGCATTGTGCCAAGTGTAAAGTTTGGTGGAGGAGGTATTATGGTGTGGGGTTGTTTTTTAGAGGTTGGGCTTGGCCCCTTAGTTCCAGTGAAGGGAATTCTTAAGGCATCAGCATACCAAGACATATTGGACAATTTCATGCACAAAGCAAGGTCCATAAAGACATGGATGAGTGAGTTTGGGGTGGAGGAATTTGACTGGCCTGCACAGAGTCCTGACCTCAACCTGATAGAACCTTTGGGATGAATTAGAGTGGAGACTGAGAGCCAGGCCTTCTTGTCTGACATCAGTGCCTGATCTCACTTGTGGAAGAATGGTCAAACATTCCCATAGACACACTCCTAAACCTTGTGGACAGCCTTCCCAGAAGAGTTGAAGCTGTTATAGCTGCAAATGGTGGACCAACTCAATATTGACTAAAACTGAGATGCCATTAAATTTCATATGCGTGTAAAGGCAGGTGTCCCAATACTTTTGGCAATATAGTGTGTGTGTGTGTGTGTGTGTATATATATATATACACACTTTTTTTTTCTAATCGTGATCACATAACCTCTGTTCTCAGCTGCATAAAGGGTTTATAGAGGTGGGGGTGGAGGGGGGGGGGGTGCCAGCAGGAGACAGAGAAAGAGCAATACACTGGAACTGACACTTCAATTAAGAGCTGTGCAGAGGGTTTGTCAGCACAAATCTTCACCATTGGAGGACAGGCAGTCTGTGCTCCCATCACAACCAGAAAACCGAGAACAGGATACTTTTTAACATACACATATCAGGAATGTAAAATGATTGGGTAACACACACAACATGTAAAAGTAAAAGTGACATCATCACTGTGCAGTACATAGCTTGTGCAGAGAGTAGAGCTGTGAAAGGGGCCTAGCAGCTCCACCCACACAGGCTTCCTGCAGAAAACTACAAGAGAGGGCAGAGACTAGACCAGTCACCCTGCAAAAGAAGAGAAAGCAGTAATGACCTTTTTTTTTTTTACAGGACGCTATTGCCAAAGTCAGTGCCACAGCGCATTTGGCAGACAAACAACAACTTATAGACTATTCCCATCATAAGATAACTGTTCTCTTTCCATTCCCCTCTACCACCACAAGAGCAAATGTGCTTCAATCTCAGGATGCACAGCAAGATCTTCATGTGTAGTCAAAGACTACACATAACACACAATCCTTTGGGGATCTCCGGCAAGGCACTGGTTTCCTTAGCTTGTTGGATCGCATGCATCACAAATGATCGGAAGGTGCGGTATCCTGCTTTCTCCAGTGATGTATCCAACTACTAGGAGCCTGCGCATATTATAGGAGGGACTGTACTTCACTTGAATCGGTGGTGATGAGGTGCCTATTAGTTGCTATCATTTGTTCTATATACCGAGCTGTGAACAAGCTGGTCCCACTGTTTGTTGGGATTTAACAGAATAAGCTTTATTGCAAATGATCGGCTTCCTATCCGCTTATGTGCTCCAGTGCCCACCCAAGAGGACCACTTACATTGTAGATATATGCTCAAACAAGTAACCTCTGCTGAATTCTCATGTGTCCTGAGGAAGCACAAGAGAAATGCTTTGACCCATCACAACCACAATTATTGTTGTATGGAATATAACTAATTTTGATATGTTCATCTTCATTATGTGGTGTGTCAGCAGTAGGACGTATTTGAATCAATATTGAGCAATTCCTGGTTTTTACTTTATCTATGGTGATTTTAGTATGTTTTTTGTATAATAAATAAAATTTGTATACATATATGTGTGTGTTCCCTTTTCAATGCCAGCAAAGTCCAACATTTTGTTTCTTGGTATACAGTTGTGACCAAAATTATTCAACCCCCAATGCTGTAAAGGGGTTTAGGGACTATAGTGTACATTTGGAATTGTATTCAGAATCAAATCCTACAAGGACGTTGTAACTACCCAAATGCAACTAAAATGACATCAATTGTTTATGTAATACAGTAGTAAATGGTTCTTATGTGGTTTCTTCATTGCCACAATTATTCAACCCCTTAAAGACTACCACTCTGAAGAACAGAGGTTCATACAGGTGCTTTCCATCAGGTATTGAAAACACCTGTGGATGTCACCGAGCAGCAATCAAGCATAATAAGCACCAATTAGGCAGCTTTAAAATGACTGTGATACTCAGCTCCTTCTAGACATTTACTGGTGTGGTTACAAACATGGTGAAGGCAAGAGAATGGTCCAGGAAGACAAGAGAAGAGGTGATTTCTCTTCACAGGAAGGGCAATGGCTATAAGAAGATTGCAAAGATGTTAAACATACCAAGAGACACCTTAGGAAGCATCATTCGCAAATTCAAGGCAAAGGGCACTGTTGAAACGCTACCTGGTCGTGGCAGAAAGAAGATGCTGACTTCGACTGCTGTGCGCTACCTGAAGCGTAGAGTGGAGAGAAGTCCCCGTGTGACTGCTGAGGAACTGAGAAAAGATTTGTCAGATGTGGGTACAGAAGTTTCAGCCCAGACAATAAGACGCACACTGCGTAATGAAGGCCTCCGTGCCAGAACTCCCAGGCGTACCCCCTTGCTGTCTCCAAAGAATAAGAAGAGTCGACTGCAGTATGCCAAAAGCCATGTGGACAAACCACAAAAGTTGTGGGATAGTGTTCTGTGGACTGATGAAACAAAATTAGAACTGTTTGGGCCCATGGATCAACGCTATGTTTGGAGGAGGAAGAACAAGGCCTATGATGAAAAGAACACCTTGCCTACTGTGAAGCATGGTGGAGGGTCAATCATGCTTTGGGGCTGTTTTGCTTCTGCAGGTACAGGGAAGCTTCAGCGTGTGCAAGGTACCATGAATTCTCTTCAGTACCAGGAGATATTGGATGGAAACGTGATGCAGTCCGTCACACACCTGAGGCTTGGGAGACGTTGGACCTTTCAACAGGACAATGATCCCAAGCATACCTCCAAGTCCACTAGAGCATGGTTGCAGAGGAAAGGCTGGAACATTTTGGAGTGGCCATCGCAGTCACCAGACTTAAATCCGATTGAGAACCTCTGGTGGGACTTAAAGAAAGCAGTTGCAGTGCGCAAGCCTAAGAATGTGACTGAACTGGAGGCCTTTGCCCATGAAGAATGGGCGAAGATACCCGTAGATCGCTGCAAGACACTTGTGTCAAGCTATGCTTCACGTTTAAAAGCTGTTATAACTGTAAAAGGATGCTGTACTAAGTACTAAGATTGAATGTCACTTGGGGGTTGAATAAAACTGATAATGCTGTGAGCACAGAAAAGACATTTGTGGTTATTTCATTATAACTGTTATGTTATATTTGTCTGACCTACAAGTGCCTCTTTAATGTAAATGTAAGCAAGATGACTGAATGATCAAAAGCAATGTCAAACTGGCCAAAACACTCAATTTCAGTGGGGGTTGAATAATTTTGGTCACAACTGTATATCTGATATCTATGGATGTGGCATATGAGCAGTTTGTTATACTCTACATACACAATGCTGTACATGAGGTAATATTATTGCTCTGGAAGTCATCAGAAGGTTCAAGGTGTCCAACAAAGCCTTATCCAGCATGTAAAGGACTTGATTAGGGAAGACAGACTTTCGCCCATACTGCTTGGCATCCTGTAGACCCTAGCTAAGCCTACATTTCTTCTAGGGTTCATGAAATTCCACCACTCATTTATCAACCAAAGCCAGTGGTCAGCAGTGGTATTTAAGTGGCCACTTGCCGTGGTCAGGGGTCAGGCTTGGAAACCAGTAGCTATAGCAGAAAAAGGTTCCCACCGACCAACTGAATAAGTGCAGCACCAGGCTGGCAGATGACATGGGCTCACCCAAGGTGCGAAGTCTAAGCATTAAAAGTGTTCACCAGAGCTCCTGATCTCCAGCAGCAGATATAGTAGGTAAGGATCAAGTAGAAGCATAGTCAGTAAACAAGCCAAAGGTCAGTATGAATGCGAATGATGATAAAGAAAGTGGAGAGGCAGGAAGTTACAAATCATGAGGTTCAGGAATCACATTCCTAGTGACACTATGGGGTGTATGTGTAAAAAAAACTTGCATGGCTGTTCGTCCATCAAAACTGTATGTAAATTTGTTATGGCCAAATGGGGTAAAATTGATTGGTCTCATGCTATACTCTCTGCAGACCAAATGTGTGAATGAGGAAAATACCTCATTATGGTAACTGGATGGAACTGAAGAGCATACATATTTCTATTATAGTCAGCTCCATCTATTGGCTAGAATGCCATATCATAGTGGTCATCAATGGATGAACAACTATGCAAATCTTTTATAACTACCCTATGTTTTTGGTTTTTGGACCTTGGTTAAAGTTGTCTACTCTGAATCAGATTAGGGTAAACTAAGTCAGATTTCTGATGTAATGCTTGCTGGAAATCAGAGGATCTCATGGGAAAGTGCCCATTGCAGCAGGGTAAGCAGCTGTAATTCTGGCTTGGTCTTGGAACTCAACAGGATTCAGGTAGCTCCAACAGCAGAGCTGTGAAAGGGAACATTATCTTCCAACAGAGGTCACCATGCCCAGTGCTGCTAAAGCAATGCAACATACCTGGCTCTGTGTTTATAGGCCCTTGATTGGTCGATCAAACATACTAATTCAACTTCCTATTCCAATAGCACATTCTGGTTTTCACTTTCTCTATAATAAAGGCTTCATGTTTTTGCAGATAGCCCAGCTTGCCTGTTACATTCATTAATGGTCAATAGCCATTTATTATCTTCAGAAAAAACATGGTTTTAACGTGTCAAGTTGCAAGAGTATACAGTATTTAATCATGTACAGTACTATTTAAAGTAAGCTATGCCTTTACTGTAAGCACACGTACTTGTGCTTTACCGCTGGACATGTATGAACTGGATGGTCTCTGGATACAAGGGAATCTTTTGCAAATCTATGCAATAAATATCTACAGTATGTACACTTATGAGGTTTAATGTTAGGGCAAAATAACTAAAATATAAAAATATAAAATACTCTCAGGGGCGGACTGACCATTTGGAAACTCGGGCACTGCCCGAGGGCCCGGGGTCAGTAGGGGGCCCCATGAGATGCCCCTGGTACCTTTTCATAGGCTTTTTTGAGTTTGGGCAAGGACCCAGGGGCCCCATGATCCCTTATTGCCCGGGGGCCCCATGAGTTGTCAGTCCGCCCCTGAATACTCTTTAATATGCTTTCACATATATAATGTTAAAGCACCAGAAATGATCATTCTGAACATATTGTGCAGGGTTGCATTTAATTTCACTGTATCTTAAACTATTAGAAAAATATGCGCTATTTTAACTGTATGCATTACTTTTTGAAGGTCAGCCAGCTCTTTCAGTACATTCAGCAGCACCTTCCTAAAGCCCCATACACATGATGAGAATAATGGACGAATGGACATCAGGTTTTTTTTTGCATTCTAGTTTCATACTGTCAATAAAAAGGTTACTAAATTTACAAAAATTCGGAAGTGATGTAATGTATTTGTATTGTATTTTCGAATAAAACTGTGCTGATTAAATGAAAATTGTACAATCTGGTATCTTGCGAGAAACATTTTCTTGCTTGTACCTTCGAATAATTTCAGATGAAAGCTGTTAGCTGTACTAATGATCAAATGAGTGTACGATCGCTTCCAAAGTGGTATTTTTTGTACAATTTTATGATCATGTGTGCTAGGTCTTAGACTGCTGTCACTAATTGGCATTCTTTTTAACATGACTTGGATTGAAAGCCCTTTATGAGACAAAAGTTCTTTGTAGAGTACAGAGAATGACAATCAATCCACATAAAAGTATATCCTACTATTAGATATTCTTCTATATTCTACAATTTAAAGTGATTGTTGTCCTTGTTTTATATGTCATTTACAACAGCAATTAGAGATGCTAAACCCAAATGGGAACTGTCTATTGATGTAAGCTGTTGACTTCCAACATAAAACCCCTGATTTAGAGAGACTTAAAGCCAATCTGGATGACTTTTGTTTTATAAAGTGCTGTGTATAATTAACAATTGCTGAGTTTTTTTCCCCCACAAAATACTGATGTCACCATTTGTTTTTTACATTCATTGCACCTCAGAGCTCCTCTAGCATTTTTTAGCCACAAAGGCTCCATTTACACTTGTACAACTTGTCATGTGACTTTGGGCACATAAAATCGTGTGCCGACATCCCATGTACAGTGAGGAACAGAAGTATTTGAACACCCTGCGATTTTCCAAGTTCTCCCACTTAGAAATCATGGAGAGGTCTGAAATTTACATTGTATGTGCATTCCCACTCTGAGAGACAGAATTAAAAAAAAAAAAAAAAAATTCAGGAAATCACATTGTATGATTTTTAAAGAATTTATTTGTCTTGCACTGCTGAACATAAGTATTTGAACACCTAAAAAAACAGCAAGAATTCTGGCTTTCAAAGACCTGTGCCTTTAAAAAGTCCACCTCTACTTCACTCATTAATCTAACTTAGTAGCACCTGTCTGAGCTCTTTAAAGACACCTGTCCACCCCACAGTCAGTCAGACGCCAACTACTACCATGGACAAGACCAAAAAGCTGTCAAAAGACACCAGAGACAAAATTGTGGACCTCCACAAGGCTGGAAAGGGCTACGGGGCAATTGCCAAGCAGGTTGGTGAAAACAGATCAACTGTTGGAGCAATTGTTATAAAATGGAAGAGGCTAAAGACGACTGTCAGTCTCCCTCGGACTGGGGCTCCATGAAAGATCTCACCTCGTGGGGTATCACTGATGATAAGAAATGTGAGGAATCAGCCCAGAACTGCAAAGGAGGAGCTGGTCAATGACATGAAGAGAGCTGGGACCACAGTTTTAAAGGTCACTGTCGGTAGAACACTACGCCGTCATGGTTTCAAATCATGTATTGCATAGAAGGTTGCCCTGCTCAAGTCATCACATGTCCAGGCCCGTCTGAAGTTTGCCAATGACCATCTGGATGATCCAGAGGAGGCATGGGAGAAAGTCATGTGGTCAGATGAGACCAAAGTAGAACTTTTTGGTCTAAACTTCACTCGTCGTGTTTGGAGGAAAAAGAAGGATGAGTTGCATCCCAAGAACACCATCCCTACTGTGAAGCATGGGGGTGGTAACATCATGCTTTGGGGGTGCTTTTCTGCGAAGGAGACAGGACAACTGCACTGTATTAAGGAGAGGATGAATGGGGCCATTTATTGTGAGATTTTGAGCAACAACCTCCTTCCCTCAGTCAGAACATTGAAGATGGGTCGTGGCTGGGTCTTCCAACATGACAACGACCTGAAGCACACAACCAGGATAACCAAGGAGTGGCTCTGTAAGAAGCATATCAAGGTTCTGGAGTGGCCTAGCCAGTCTCCAGACCTAAATCTAATAGAACATCTTTGGAGGAAGCTGAAACTCCGTGTTGCATAGCGACAGCCTCGAAACCTGACAGATCTAGAGGAGATCTGTGTGGAGGAGTGGGCCAAAATCCCTGTTGCAATGTGTGCAAACCTGGTCAAGAACTACAGGAAACGTTTGACCTCTGTAATTGCAAACAAAGGCTTCTGTACCAAATATTAACACTGATTCTCTCAGGGGTTCAAATACTTATGTTCAGCAGTGCAAGACAAATAAATTCTTTAAAAATCATACAATGTGATTTCCTGAATTTTTTTTTTAATTCTGTCTCTCAGAGTGGGAATGCACCTACAATGTGAATTTCAGACCCCTCCATGATTTCTAAGTGGGAAAACTTGCAAAATCGCAGGGTGTTCAAATACTTCTGTTCCTCACTGTATTTCAATGGAAGCAGTTCAAATCTATGCAACCAAAAGGTTCCTGCGACTTGAGTGCCATAGACTGCAATGTAAACTCTCAAAAGTCGCATGAAAGTCACATCTTAATGTTATCAATGTAACAGCTGTGCAAAAGTCAAGACCAAAGTCAATAATCAAAGTCGCATCCAAGTTGCACTCATTCACAGTTGCACCAAAGTTGCAATGTAAAGTCGCAATGGAAATTGCACGACTTTGGAGATGCGCAAGCGTGAATGGAGACTTACTGTCTGCATGTGCTTGCTGCAGCAGTGGCTATGTGATATTGCTCTAGACCAGCAATGGGCAAACTACGGCCCGCGGGCCGTATACGGCCTGGCGGACCTTTTAATCCGGCCCGCGGAGCTAGGCTCTTCTCACAGTCCGCCCTGAAGACCGGTGTAGCATGAAAATCTGTCTCCTATGAGGATCTGTCATGTGCGTATGTGCCGGAGATCGCCGATCGGCTGCTAATGCCTGAAACTGGCACATGCGCAGATACGTCGAGGGGGACAGATCCTCATAGGAGACAGATTTTCATGCTACACCAGAACGGCGCGGGAATACGGCGAGAGGAACGCACGGAGCAAAGGTAAGTGAATTGACACAGGGGGGGCTTGGGGACTTAATATGGTGGATGAATTAATATGGGGAATGAATTACTATATGGGGGATGAATTACTATACGGGGGATGAATTACTATGGGGGATGAATTACTATGGGAGATGAATTACTATGGGAGATGAATTACTATGGGGGATGAATTACTATGGGGGATGAATTACTATAGGGGGGATGAATTACTATATGGGGAATGAATTACTATACGGGGGATGAATTACTATATGGGGGATGAATTACTATATGGGGGATCAATTACTATATGGGGGATGAATTACTATGGGGGATGAATTACTATAGGGGGGATGAATTACTATATGGGGGATGAATTACTATGGGGGATGAATTACTATGGGGGATGAATTACTATATGGGGGATGAATTACTATATGGGGGATGAATTACTATGGGGGATCAATTACTATGGGGGATGAATTACTATGGGGGATGAATTACTATGGGGGGATGAATTACTATAGGGGGGATGAATTACTATATGGGGGATAAATTACTATGGGGGATGAATTACTATGAGGGATGAATTACTATATGGGGGATGAATTACTATGGGGGATGAATTACTATGGGGGATGAATTATATGGGGGATGAATTACTATGGGGGATGAATTACTATAGGGGGGATGAATTACTAATGGGGATGAATTACTATGGGGGATGAATTACTATATGGGGGATGAATTACTATGGGGGATGAATTACTATATGGGGGATGAATTACTATGGGGGATGAATTACTATAGGGGGGATGAATTACTATATGGGGGATGAATTACTATATGGGGGATTAATTACTATGCTTACTATGGGGGAATATTACTATACTTACTATGGATGACACATACACATCATTCATCTACTCTTGGTCCGGCCCCCGGGTCCAATATATGAACCACTTGCGGCCCTCAAGTCAAAAAGTTTGCCCACCCCTGCTCTAGACTGACTTGCAATATGTGTCAGTAGCAGTCATGCATAGTCTGAACCAGAGGCATATTGCAGGGTAACAATGCAGGAACAAAACTGAAATTAAAGCTTATATGAGACTTCAGTGATTGGGTTTTTAGCCTAGTGAAGTCCTAGTGAAGTTTCCGTATTTATTACTGTAAAGCAGACAGACTGCATTTATAGTAACAATATGTTCTTTTTTTTTCTTCACTAACTATGTGCTGCAGCATGGGTTAAAATACCCTGTGCTAGCAACAAGATGGAGAGTTGGACTGCTGCTTAAAGCAGAACTTCACTCTCTCACCTACCACTGACTATTTTTAATACCTATGCTGCTAGCATTAGTAAATACAAAAGTATATCATATTTTCTTTTTTTACACTTTTTAAACCACTTCCCGCCCGGACGGTCAGACGAGCCTCTCGTCCCTCCAGGAGGATGTCATATGACGTCCTTCCTGGATTGCGCTTTGCGCTTGCCTGCTAGGCCATGCTGTGGCAAGATCTGTCATCGTCTGTGTACCTCGGACATGGCTGATGACAGATCTGTGTACCAGCCCCATTGCCAGTACCATGTGATCTGCTGTGACCAATCACAGCAGGCCAAATGACAGTTGTACACAATGGATGGCTTCCTTTCATGCCATCCATTGTATACAAGTGTGTCTAGCTGTGAATGGTCACAGTGATCACATGCACAGGCTGGGCCAATTAGAGCCCATCTGTGTCATGTGATTAGCTGTGGCTAATCACAACAAAAAACCCTGAATGAATCTATTTAATTTAGTTAAATGCTTGCTTATAGCAAAGAAGTTCTTAGCTATAAGCAATCACATTGTGTATAAAAAAAAAAACTGATCACTTCCTCAAAGTAGTACACTGTTACTATGGTAACATTATACTAATTTGGTCATAGTGTAAAATGAAAAAAAAATCTGAAAAAAAGAGAAAAAAAATGAATAAACAATAAAAAAATTATAAAAAAATTAAATTAAAATTGAAAAAAAAATAATTTTTTTTTTTTCATACTGTCACCAGTCAGTGTCCCTGATCAACACCACACCAGTTGTATGATGATGCTGTACTGCACTGGTGACGGTATGCAAAAACAAAATTGTGAAAATTATTCTTTTAATCTCTTCATTTTCCAAAAAATTATGACAAAAAATTACAACCTAAAAAAACTCGCCATGCCTCTTATGAAATACGTCGGACTATAGACTTTGCAAAAAGGGGTAATTTGGGGGATTTCTGTACTGTTCTGACATTTTTGGGCCTCAAGAAATTAGATTGGCTGTCAGTACTTCAGGATTGATCAATTTTCAGAT
Source organism: Staurois parvus (assembly GCF_062004578.1). Classification (NCBI taxonomy): domain Eukaryota; kingdom Metazoa; phylum Chordata; class Amphibia; order Anura; family Ranidae; genus Staurois; species Staurois parvus. The sequence goes on along the minus strand of NW_028317951.1, from coordinate 16,750,947 downwards.
ATATCCCATACTTTGTGAATACCTTAACTTTCCTACAGACTAAATAATAAACACTGATTTGGGTTATTTTCCACAAAGAAATGTAGTAGAATACATCTTGGCCTAAATTTATGAAGAATAATTATTTATTTGCAAACCTTTATAACAGAAACAAAGAAAAATGTGGATTTGTTTTCAAAATGTTCAGTCTTTTTTTGTAAATGTAGCAAAAAATAAAGACCCCAGTGGTGTTTAAATACCACCAAATGAAAGCTCTAGTTGTGTAAAAAAAATGATAGCATTTTAGTTTGGGTACAGTGTTGCATGACCGCGCAGTTGTCATTCAAAGTGTGAGAGCTCTGAAACCTGAACATTGGCCTGGGCAGTACGGGGGTAGAAGTGCCCAGTATTGAAGTGGTTAAAAACATTTCTTCAGTTACTTTCTGATGTCATACATCACAAATCTTCAGGAGGGGAGCAGAGTTTTTCTTGGCTAAGCACACCCTCCTGCCTGAATGACAAGGGTAGATGGATTCCACGAATTAAATGTTTTATAAATGATCTGCCCTTACTCAAGATGGCCACAGGCATAAATGAAAGGGGGGGGGTGGATTTCTCAGCAAAATAATGAATGGAAACATGGATGGATGGACGGATGGATGGATGGGTGTGTTTGCTTTGAGAATGAAAAATGAATTCAATAGCATTCGGTTGTGGTGCTCAGATGCAGTGTAGTTCAGCTTTAACACAGAGTGCACTTGTTTGGGTCTTCTGTGATCTGACAAGCCCCCTACCCATTGCTCCAATCATCAGCACTCTTGCTCCCTGAGCAGGGATATTGATTGGAGAACTGAACAGAGGATGTGGACTCCTGAAGACATGGACCATGGCACTCTCTTTTGAACTGCAGTCTGATTCCAACATGGTGCTAGCATAGGTTATTTAGCCTGTGCTGCAGCAAAATAGTAAGTAATAAAAAAATACATAGACATATCCCTTACTGTATATGCAACCTGACTGTATTCAAATATTAGAGAAGCTCCAATTTGGACTTTAAAAAGTGTTTTGGTTCCATCCATGAGGATCAAACGTTATTAAAAAAAAAGTCTTGAGCACCTCAGAAGTCCACTTCTAAACTGAATTTAACCATTCAGAGTGTACAAGAAAAGGTCATTGAGGCTCTACCTGCAGATACAGCCCAGTTTTGAAGTGTGAGCAGTTACAGTACAAAGTGACACTTCAGAAGTACATTACACTTTCAGACAAAGGCAAATTCTCCCTATGAAACATCATACAATTTTGGATTACTTGCACTGCAATAAACTAGTGTGGGTTCCCACGTAGAGTTTGACTGAAATTCTCCTCTGTGCTATGTATCAAATCTCAAGCAGGGAACTGACTTTCATATACTTGTCTTCCTGCACCCTATGTAGTTTTTATTTCTTTTGTTCCTGAATCAGACAGGAGTTTTAGTATATTTTAGAAGCTTTGCTCAACAGGCAAATTCTTTTTAATATGGGGAACATATTAAACAGTAGCATGAAGAATCTCATTTTATTTGTCGTAAAGAGTCACAAATATTTCTTTTTGCTTGCTTGTTTATATGTAAAAATTGAATAATAGAAAAAAAAGTTGTAAAAGAGACATATATTTGGCAAACAGATCTCCTAGCCTTGATCAGTTGAGTGGCCAGTTTTTATGTCATTATTTATTTAGCACTTGGTTCTGCATTGTTTGCAGTAGTTCTTAGGCTGGGTATACATACACAGTCTGTTTGCATTTAACCAATGGGCTGAATAATAAAACAAACAAACAAACTTGGAGATCCCTGCATCACACATTGTTGTGCTGATGCAGGGATCTCCCAGTTTGTTTGTTTGTTTTATTATCTCTACCACTGAGCTATTGTATTCTGACAGCGGCAACTTCCCTCCTGCCAGAATACACTGATCAGTGTGTGCAGCTATTGGTTACAAGCATTCATCGAATGCTGGTTTTTCAGCGTATCCGTTCTGCAGATGGTTGAACAGACAGCGGTACACATAGATCAAACATGTGTACCCAGCTTTAGATCCGTCCTCAGACCTCACCAACAGTGCATTCCTTCCAGAACTACAGATGAATTAATCCCTGACTGAGCTAAGTATCTAGATTTCCCTAAGCTTGCTTGGATATCCACTTTTATGCATTTTTCCCTTTATTTTCACCTGGTGGTCCTGCCAGTAACACAATTCCTGAACTAGGGTAACAGTGCTCCAACACTATACTGTATCCATGGAGTTGCAGCACTGCCAACCTAGGTTATGTCATCCTAAAACTACAGAACAGCTCCCTCTCTTATCATTTCTATAACATAGGAGGTGATTCCAGATGTTCTATAATCTACAGAAGAGAACTGGGCAGAGCTAAGCACACTACTTAACAAAGCAGCAGAGTGTGGGTGTACAGGAAGATAAGAGTCCCCTGCACTGTCCCCCTTTTTGTAGCCACTTCAACAGCCCCAAGTCTTATCAAATTCTCCCCTGCTCCAATAGCCCCCAGACTACCTCAAATTCCTTTGAAGCTCCTCTTAGCCCCCTCCATTGGGGGCATTGGGGGAAGGGATTAGACAGGTTTCCTAGCCTATGGGAGAAAAAAGCATAAACAAAATCTGAAATCAATATATTCTGTGATCTTACCAGTGATCTTTGTGTCCATTCCCGATATGATAAGACAGCAAGGATGCCAACAGAAAAAGCCTATAAAAGAAAAAAGAAATATTTATCAAGAGATAATATAAGCATTTACTTTTCAGCATGTTGAATAGCATGTTACAGTAAAAAATGAACAATGTTTAAATAGGTAATATGTCTTTTGATTTTGGTGCCAACGGAGAAATCACCTATTTATTGGATTTGATCTATTTCACACCCTAAGTCAGTAATAAACCCCCACAAAAAAATTGGTCCCTTGCAGGTTTAAGTTATATTGTATTAGTATGCATCGCATAGTAGCACATATGATAGACCTGCTTGCACATGGAGCCTTCCAGCACAGCGCTGTAACGGCTCCTGGGGGCATCCATTGTCACTTGGTCTTCCTTCCAGGTTCAAGGACTCCAGCTATATGAATGGCTGTGTAAATGGCAGCTATGCTATCCCTTCAGAGAGCATGCACATGCTTTACTACAGGCTTACCTGTAGCTACATGTTAAAAATTGGACTTTATTTCCACTTTAATATACTTACAAAAGTGTATTCAGTTGTTGATGTCCTTCTACAAATTAGTAAAGCTCAGTCACTTTTTAACTTCTTTAAATTTAAGACAAGGGCATTGGACCCTGCTTCCACCATTGCTGTGACTTTCTAAATAGTTATGTAGAGAGGTGCTGGTTGCTTTAAATCTTAAATAGCAGTTGCAAAGCATTTTTTTTTCTTTTCCCTTGTTGTGAGTGACAGACAGGAAAAGCAGGACTCTGCTCTGATTGGTGGTTGCTACAGCTGAGAAGGATCCACCCATAGCAGCACTGTTGCAGCTGAACATATGATTGGCTGTGGAGGAAAAGGAGAGAGGAAAAAGGAAGAAGAAGCACATGTGGGGAGGCAGACATTTTCAGGGGACCGCATGGAGCAAGGGCTGCTGGTGTAAAGTCACAGAGTCTCACTCTCTGTGCTGCTAGAGCCCATGGGCTGGGCTGAGAGTGAGTAGCAGAGGAATTGTTGCAGGAGGACAGTGTGCAAATCAAGGATTATCCTGCCTGACACTCAGGATTACAGCCACTCATGTTCATGTGTCTCTCAAAGTTTGGAGATGCTGAAAGAGAGGATTTCTACTGCTGTCTAATGCTATCTAGAGGACAATCCAGAAACAGTGAGTACTCTGAGATGAAAGGGGATTTTGATATTGCTGCATTTGCTGTTCATCTCTGGAGAATGGTCATGAGAAAGCCTGCTCTCTAATTCTCAGAGTGACACAGATCTTGGAAAGCCCAAGCTGCTCAGAATTAGCTATTCCTTCTGCTGATTGATGAGAGAACTCTGTCTCTGTATATTACTGGTTTGTCTCCTCAAGATTTGTGCTGTGGCTGAAGAGTGTGTTTAGTTCCAAGTCCCCACAGAAGCTTGCTGCTTTGAATATACTGAGCAAGTATCAGTATATCAGGATTTCACCTGTATGGTAAAGATTTTGTCGAAGTGTTGTTTTTTTCCTATTGCAATGTTCACTGGAAGATTCTGCTTAAAGGAGACTGTGCTATCCTGCTACCCCTGGATGAAAAATACTCTCTCATGCAGAGAGTGAGCGCTCTTCCATTGATTAAAGGGCCTCAACGTTGAGAGACTTTAAGTTTCACCCCAGTGGCCATTGGTTAGTTAGGATATTTCTGCTCTAGATAGTACTGCTATAACAAATGTCAATAAAGCTGTTTAACCTCATTAACAGTTATTGTTTCATGTGTCAATGTCAATCTGATATGCCATCCTAGTCAGTGTGATACTAGTCAGTTTTTGGAGTCTTTGGCGAATGAAGAGTGATTTCTTACTAACTGTGTTATGCAAAGTGGTATCTGTGTTTTATGTACATTACCTGTGTTAAATCAGCCAGTTCTTTTTCAGGGTTTGTTTTCTTCAATAAAACCCATATAAAATATTTTCAGAGTGTCGGAGTGTTCTGGGTATAAATCAGGGGTGTCACCAGATTCAGGTGAGAGCTGAACCTATATATCTAGCCAAGCATCACCCAAGGGTATGCTACAGTTATAATGAATGTCTTTAAGCTATAATGTAAATTGCCTTATCTAGGCAATACTGAGATACAGTGATGTGCATAAGAGCAGTGGCCCTGGCTACTGCATGCCTCCTCACTGGGCAGATTGATAGCATTGGGAGCCTTTTGCTCCCGATTCTGTCAATCAAATGCTGTGCCAACCGAGCTGGGGGTGGGGGTTGAGTCACCTACTTTGTGTCAATGGACACAGACAAGGTGGCTCAGAAGTTATCCTGCGCAGGTGCCCCCATGGAAATCAGCTTTCCATGGGGGCGCCCACCGAAGAAGAGAAGCCTGGAGCGCCAGAGGGGGACCCCAGAAGAAGATTATCAGGGCTTCTCTGTACTAAACCATTACACAGAGCAGGTAAGTATAATGCGTTTGTTTTTTTAATTTAAAAAAAAAGTAAGCTCGAAAATTTGCTCGCATTAGATAAAGATTTGTCAAATGAGCATGCGATTACGCCATTATTGATATGCATTTTCTTCTCCCAGTTGATGAAATAATGTTGTTCATTTAGGTAAATTTTTTGTTGATCAGTTTCACATGCTCATGCGCAGTATGATTTTTCATGTTATTCACAATTGATTCTATTACTCACACTTTCAAAATTACTAGATTGTACTGCAAAACTCCGACATTGTGGTTAGGTTTTTTTTGCCATAAATCTTGGCATTTCAAGAATTGAAATGAGCCCTCTAACATTTAGAAAGTTGAAAGATCAAGCGTTTCAAATGATTTTGAGGAAGGTTGCAGAATGCTAAGAGAAAGGAAGTGATTTTGTTAAATACAGCCAATGAACCTTGTAGAATATATTCCTTGTCCTCATATATTTTTGTCTGTATTTTTTTCTTTTTTGGTACATTATTTTGTAGTGAATTATGCAATCAAAAGACAGAGATTCTAACCCTTTTCTACTCCATCCAAAATAGAAAAAATTTTTGTTATGTGCTGAAAGTGGTCAACACTCTAGACAGACAGCAGGGCTGCTAGCTGAATTCTTCAGCAAAATCCTGCTTTCAGTGCTCCAGAATGAAAGCATAACAGTCCCAATTATATGCTTGGGATAATGCTTTTCAGTACAATATCCACAGACAGCATCAGTGACTCTGTTTTCTGGCATCACATACCGTATTTTTTGCTCCATAAGACGCACCTGACCATAAGACGCGCCTAGGTTTTAGAAGAGAAAAACAAGAAAAAAAATATTCTGAACCAATGGACTGCACACACAGTACAGGGGATGACCAGAGACTGCGGACATAGTACAGGAGATGACCAGTGACTGCAGACATAGTACAGGAGATGACCAGAGACTGCGGACACAGTACAGGGGATGACCAGAGACTGCGGACATAGTACAGGAGATGACCAGAGACTGCGGACACAGTACAGGAGATGACCAGAGACTGCGGACACAGTACAGGAGATGACCAGAGACTGCGGACATAGTACAGGAGATGACCAGAGACTGCGGACATAGTACAGGAGATGACCAGAGACTGCGGACACAGTACAGGAGATGACCAGAGACTGTGGACACAGTACAGGAGATGACCAGAGACTGCGGACATAGTACAGGAGATGACCAGAGACTGCAGAAACAGTACAGCAGATGGCCAGAGACTGCGGACACAGTACAGGGGATGACCAGAGAATGCAGAAACAGTACAGGAGATGGCCAGAGACTGCGAACACAGTACAGGGGATGACCAGAGACTGCAGACATAGTACAGGAGATGACCAGAGACTGCGGACATATTACAGGAGATGACCAGAGACTGCAGACACAGTACAGGAGATGACCAGAGAATGTGGACACAGTACAGGAGATGACCAGAGACTGCATGGCGGGACCCCATTCCATTGCTAGGAGTGAAGTAGTGGAGATACGCTGGACAGGTGAAGAGAGCATTGGCTCTGTGTATTCGTACAAAATGTAACAGAGATTGTGGTGGTGTATACTATCATCAAAAGAGTTTATTAGGGTTCAGTCGGCTGTTCAAGTAAAGGTATCCCATATGTATGGCAGTGACCCTGTTCAAGATGCCTAGCATAGCCCAGAAGAACCCACCCCAGGGTAGGCCTCCTATGTTACCTACACTTGGCACCCAACAAGGGGGGTACATGGAGGAAGTGTCATCTGCCTGCCCTATAGGCTGGTGGCACAACAGTATAATATTATAGTTTTATAGTAAAGTTAGTGATCTATTTCTGTGAGAGCTTATGCAAACACATTCTTCTAATGATCAATAAATGCTACTTTAATATGTATATAGCTGTAGTCTAATGCATCTCTTTTTAATCTTCTTTCAGACCCACCAGTGCATGCACCAGTGGTTTTAGGTATTGGGGGAACAGTTCCACAACACTTCAAAACCATATTTCCACATTCCCTTAACCCCTCCTGTTCCTATATATATATTATAGACTTCAGGCATGTGTTTGGTAGAAATTGGCTAGTGTTAGGACACTTGAATAGACATCAAAGTGAGAGAGCTTCTCAGGGTGGGCTACGGCCTCTGCCTGCAGTATATGAGCCATATAAAAGTAACATCCATTTGAGTACCACATGAATGAGGAAACATCACAGAGCTCAGTGGGTGCACTACCTCAGTGAGACATGCCAGAAGCAAAAGGCATACACTTCTCATCCACAAGAGTGGTTCTTGTGGAAGATTCTTTCAAAATTGAAAAATGTGTTCATTGCAACATAGGGCTGCTAGCTGAGACACTGGTCTGACAGGTGCCATAGCTTCATGCAAGCCCAACTTGTATGTGAGAGTAGAGAGGGGAATGTTTCTGATGTTCAAAAAGGCCATTTCTAAGCCAATTTAGGTCTTCTTAATCAAGGAGTGAGGGGCCAAAAGTCTCTGAAACAAGACAGAAAGGGCAGAATTAAGACCTTTGATGCTAAGAGACAAACACTAGTCCCAATCCAGCCAATTTTTTCACCCACTTCCACTTCTTTAGGGTTTTTATTATTACATTATTTACAAATTGGGATTATTTATTATTTCCATTTTGTATTTTTATTTTTTTCCTCGTAAGGCCATCCCTGTCCTGGTCAAACACAGTGGGCAGGGACAGCAAGGTTGTAACTAAAATTCTTCTAAGTAATAATATATAAGGCCTACTGAGTGTTAAGGATGTACAGCTGGCTGGAGGTGGTTCAATATGCGCTTTAGGCACTACCTGCCTTAAATGTGTCATGTCACCACAACAGATGGAATATCTGACTGAGAAGCTGAATTTTAATAGCTTAGGGTAAAGGTGTGCTGTGTTTGGGTCCAAAAAGTTTTTAATTTTATGTTTCAAACGGTGCAGTTGCAGCAACAAAAATAAAGGCAGCCCTTGAACAGACTGTCAGCAACAACTGACTCATGCAGTCTAATCACCCCAAACTAAAAGTTATAATCTAGCAGAAGGAAAATGTTCGGCCCAAATATACTACAGGAAAAAACAGCATTAGTATGGGTTAGTACAGTGTAAATTGTGCAGCAACAGTACAATTTTAAATAGCAATTTTAAACCACACTTTACTTTTAAAAATCACTACAAGGATAAAGAGACCACAGAGGCAGCAGAAGGACAATTTTAAATAGCAAAATTTACTAGAGACAAAGAGCACAGTTAGGGCTTTGCTACAGGAAACAAACAACTAAAAAGAGCTGAGAGTGAGTGGGGGACAGTGGTGGGAACGTGACTTCTGATAATTCCATTCTGTATCTGGTGGCATGAATCTTTAAAGCACAGATGGAAATTTTTTGTACAACAAAATAGAGGATACATATGTATCCCATGTGGAAGATGCTATGATGTTCTGGGGACAGTCATTTAATAGAATCCATGAGCTCTTGACAATAAGTAAATCTTTGGCTACAGTTTCACATACCACAAGCCCAGTGTTTAGAAGATCCAAACTTCACAAGGTGGAATGGTATTAGACAAATGTTGGTATAGATGTAACTAGTGGTTAATGATGAACAGTGTGCTATCACATACAGTATACTGACTATAAAGAGTCATACATTTCTTTTAAACAATATGTTTATTGAGGTTTTTATATCAACAGAAAATTCAAGTTAGCATCTAGTACAAAGATAATTGTTTACCATAAGCAGGCTGGTTTGTAGGGAAACCATGGAAAGAGCCATTTTCAACTAGAAAGATTCTTTCACAAAGTAAATAGCTTAAAAAGTGAGCAGAGGAATTTGGATGAGAATATGAAGCTACAGAATGAGAATAAGCAACTAAGGGATGAAAAGGAGTGCTTGCTGCAAGAGCTGAGAATGCTATAAATGCATTTGCAGAAGCTGCTCTCGATGTGAAGATAGAAAGAGAGTTATCTGAAAAAGCAATTCATGAGCTTAAAGTGGAGTTGCAGCTGGAAAAAAAAAGTCAGCAGCTACAAAAACTGTAGCTGCTGACATTTAAAATACAGACACTTACCTGTTCCTCGATCCAGCAGTGTCCTCACCAGCTGTCTTCTCTACCCTGTGCTGGCATCTTCAGTGTGGGCTCCCGGCTGTGACAGCTTGTGGCTTCACAGCCGAGTGCCCACTGCGCATGTGCGAGAAGTGCAGTGCTTTGTGAATGGCCTCGTAGTCTTCTGGGACCTGTCACATGTCCCAGAAGACTACGGGGAGGGAGGGAGGAGGAAAACTTCCACTTCCGATCGCCTAGGCGATCACAGCAGAAGTGGGAGCGGGTACCTGTCAAATTCGGGTACCCACTCCCAAAAGTGTCAATCCTTAATGGGGAGTAAGGGACACAGGCTTAAAGCGGAACTTCCCCTTTTGGGTGGAGCTCCACTTTTAGTTTAGCTTGAAGTCTGCAACAGAAAGCAGATTAAACTTAAGGTTAAAATGACTGTAATTTTGTTTCTCTCTTTTAAACTAACAAACATGTTATCCATGTACCTTTGATTGTCTGTACCACTGTACAATTTCAATAAACGCAACTGTTAAAAAAAAAACCCAAACAAACATGTTATAGTTACCTGCTCTGTGCAATGGTTTTGCACAGAGCAGCCACGAACCTCCTCTTCTGGGGTCCCCCGCTAGTGCTCCTGGCTCTTCCTGCCATCCAAATACCCCCATAGCCTGCCACTTGCTATGGGGGCATTCGTACGGGCTTGATCCTAAGTTGCACTGTGTGCGTTTATTGACACACACAATGTGGCTTGGCCCTGCCTCCTGCTCCTTCATCACTGGATTTGATTGACAGCAGCAGGAGCCAATGGGTCCAGTAAGGAGGGAGAGAGAAAGAGAGAGCAGCACCACTGCTCATGGGCACAACACTGGATTGAGATAAGGCTCAGGTAAGTAGAGGGGCAGTAGGGAGCTGCATGTAAATGGTTTTTTACCTTATTGCAGTGAATGCATTAAGGTAAAAAAAAACCTTTAGCCTTTACAACCACCTTCATGTATTGCAAACTCTTAGACGTGATAATGAATGTGTAAGCATGGCTGATGACCTTCTGAATGCCGTAAAGGTTGTCAATGAGAAACAGTTCTCTGCTCCATGACTTTAAATAGTCTAGAAGATAACTGCAGAGCTTACTACTCAAAGAACCCAATGAAAAAGAACAGGAGATTATAATTAACATATACAACAGAGTTGTAAAGCAGATTAATGAAGATATTTGTTTAATTAAAACCATCAATTTAAAGTATTTATCCAGTGCTGAATACAAAAAGAACATTGTAAAGTGGATCAATAAAAATGCAATTGTGGATGATTTAATGGCAAGAAGACAGGTAATGAACTAAATGTCAACTGGAAAGCAGCAAAGTAGAATAGTGAGATGCATACAATGAAACTGTCTGTAGTAATCTGAGCTAAGGAGTAAGATTCTATAAAATACAGTGTGAACAAGTATAATATGCAGAATTAAGTGATGTGGTGCAGTAGTGTATCTCTGAGCTACATCTAGTGTACTCTGATGTAGGAATATGTAACTATATGAGCTCTGGAGACCTTATTTCAAGTAATATGGAGAGAATACGTTTAATGCAGAACAAATGAAAAAGCTAATCAGCAAGTGACCCATTCTGTGTACTGAAGTTGAGGACAAGAAAGTTCTTGCTGAAAGCGTATTCGGTATTTACTGACACAGAACAGCAATTTATTGTAAGGGCAGTAAAATATCATTGTGGCTCTGATACTGCAGAAGGAGGAATGTAGAATAGAAGAACTTCTTTACCTATTTTTCTGCAATTTAGATCCTATGGTATATTTGATGGTTCCCTTGTATGCTGAGGAGGATCTGAAACATCTCAAGTCTACAAATTTGAATTCCTTCGAGAATGTAAAAGGTATGAGTGGGGTATCATACAGACCCTGCACACAGCCAATAAAATTGTACGTTCTGTACGTGAAAGCAATGTGTCTGTTGTAAATCAAGAAAGGGGAAAACTTGAAAATGTTGACTTCCATGGTACAAACAAAGATGCATCATATGGCTTCCACTCTCAACACATATTTGACAGATTTGCAAATAGTGGCAAGGAGGAAGATTGTGTTAAAAGGACTGCTTCCAGTATTCCCTGACAAAAAAAGACCATTCAAAACATGTTGTTGAAATTGCTGCTGAGCAAGTGTTATGACATTACAGCCAGAGATGATTGCGAACCATGATGGGTGTTTACCAGCAGCATCACAAATTCCGTCTATGTGCTATCAGTCTGGACTCTGATAAAAGGAAACACTTCTTCTTTCTTTGGAATTAAGTAATCGTTGCATGTTCACTATTCGTGAGTGGAATCTTGTTAACAAGAAAGGAGTTCACAAATGTGTATGGACTTAGTGGCACTGGGTGTGACAGGTGCAGGTTAAATTTATAGCAATAAAGTTCCCCATGCATGCTTCAGATTATTCATGCGTGAGTAACCCTTTATGTAAACCATGAATCTCCAACATTGTAACAACTTTAATGTGATTGAGTGAAGCTACAAAAACTAATTGTAAAGCCAGGAATACACGGTGAGAAAATCATACAAAAAATTTTGTTGATCAAATGATCGACCGACTTTCTCTTAGTTGATGAGCAGGATGTTATAACCGATAACGATATTGTCAACGAAAAAATCCGGTTGAACAACAGTGAAAAATGTCGTTTCGCATGCGAACGACTGATTTTCTACGTGGTGGTTTCGACGGTCGTCCAAAAAAAATCTATCAAGTGCTATCACGCATGAGCGGAAACAGAAGATGACCCAGATGTTTATGTCCAAGCATCTATAAATCCAATTTATTCCAATTATATCCAAATGTCCAAGGATCCATAAATACAATTTAATCCAATTAATTCCAAGGATTTATGTCCAATTGCTCGTTCTGGGCGGCAGTGCATTGAATGCTCGTTCTGGGTGGAAGGGTGTGGCTACAAGGTCACACGCACATTGCATCACTTCCACTTGTACGGAAAACGTCAACACTACCTATTGCTCGACAAACGATTTTTTCCGGTTAATGTGGGCCATGATTTCGACCAACGAACGAACGTCGATCAGTTGTCAGATGACCGATCGGTCGATTTTCTTACCGTGTATTCCTGCCTTAAAGCATCCGTGCAGACTCTCATTTATCTAGCTCATGGAATAGCCATTTTAGTCACTTGCCATTTTGGACTGTGAAGAACAGGTAAAGTGCTTTTAATATTTAAAAATAAATCTATATTGTGTTTTAAGGTGATAAAAAATAAGCATTAAGGCTGGCTGAGCAGTGTGCGTGGAAATATGTGAGCAAGTATAGCTCATTTAGTGCAATATTTAAATGCTCAACATACTCGCCCACATTCCATGTCCATTTATTACAATTCCCATTGCAGGATGGAAAGTGTAGTTTCTCATAGCTGTGGTGTGAGAAGGTAGGATGTGACATGATGTCTGGATTTACTCCTCCTCCCAGGGCTGACAGAAGCTGTGTTTTTATGAGTTGCAGTGATGATGTATCATATATTGTAATAAATTTTTCACGTTGAGGTTTATAAGTAAATTGCTATAGATTTATTGATGTATCTAGGTCACTGTACCGATTGCTTTTTTAATTTTGCATCCAGGAGTTCCTTAATGCATTATCTAAACGTTGTATATGGTATTGATTTTGAGAATTTAATTTCAGAGTATTTTTACAACTTTGGTGACATTTAAAGTGTTACTAAACCCAGGACCCTGCATTCACTATCTGGTCTCCCACAGTACACTGAACATGGAAATGCAATTATTTTAGTAAAAGTATAAACTGCTAAATACCTTTTTTGATCAGCAGTCAGAGCAGTCTTGTGACTTCTATCAGTGTCCAACAGAGCACTGGTTAAAGCTTGTAGGAGGAGTTTTCATTCTCTCCTGATTGTACTATAAGGCTGCATAACCCATGACCCTCTGTCTGGACAGCTCTGATTGGCCCTGTGCTGATCACATGCACCCTCCCAAGGAAAAAACTCTCTAGCAATACACACCAAATTGAGCATGTGCAGCTTGCCCCCAAGACTCCTTTCAGCAGATGGATTGGGGACAGTAGAAGAAGGGGAGGATCAGAAGACAGGATCAAACATCATTTTTACACAATATAGAGGATTAACCCCTTAGGTTCCACAGTGAGTATAACAAGCATGCTTTACTGCATACGTATATAGACTGTGTTTTTTTTTAAATCCAAACTCTATTTATTAAAATTATAAAGGACAATTAACAGAGCATTTTGTCAAACAGGAAGTAAAAAATAAATATTCTACAAGTTTGCTGTGGTACAGGACTATTAAATTTTCTATATTATAAAGAAGCAGGATCGATACATTGCAGAGTGAGATATTATCCCTTTTTTTTGTCACTGCTATTAATTCAGAAAAAATCAACTTAACAATACAAAACAATACAAAAATGTAATGCGAATAGAATATTGGTCATTATGGGGACATTGCGAGCCTTATTGTTACCAGAAAATATAACAATCCTCAAGAGAAATATTCTATGTGGATGATAAGTCATATATCCATAACTTACATCCCTTAGGCCGGCCATAAATGGGTCAATTTTGCAAACAATTTTTTTTTTACCTAATAATAATCGGACGATTTTCGCTCTGTTAGAGGGGCAATGGCACTGGCCGATTTTCGTGGTTACTCCCCATTTCGTTTATGGGGCGTGCTGGAAAATTTGTGAAAAACTACAGATTTTAAAAATCATTGGTGGCACCATCGGATTACAGAACAAACAATGTTTTCAATTTTCGATCGAAAAATCGTTCAGAATTCGACCCATGTATGGCCTGCTTTAGAGTTGTAAAATCCTGTCAGTGACTAGTTACATAGGAGCTACAGCAAGTATTGACTTATACATTACAGTATATATACTGTATTTGTTTTATTTGGCTAAGTGGAGAATCAGCGCGGCTGCTTTATATAAAATTATATTCATGTGTGTTGAGAACTGCAATTTTCTTTTCAAAAAACAAATGCAACCTGCTATGTCTCCAGTGCACTTGGACAGGGACAGGCTGTGAGAAAATCAATTGCATCCAGCAAAACATTGTCAATATGACCTGTAAAAAAACACATGCAGCTTGTCATCACTGTAGATAGTGCATGTGGAGAGAGTATGAATGAACTTAATTATACACATCAGCAGCATTAAGCTGCAAAAGCTGCCCAAATTACACAATATTTTGCAACCTAAGGACATTCACTAAGGGCCCAGCCTTTTATAATGAGGGAGCTGGCACATATCAAACCCCCTATTATTGAGTATCCTCGCCTGACCTAACCTCAAAGGCCAGGAAGTGCATGATTGGTAGCTGGGTGTTATGGAGGGTATAGCTGTATTAGTTCAAAATTTCCTCGAAACCGCAAACAGGTTGGGTTCACCTTAAACCAATGCCTGACTTGAACCCAATCCTCATCCCTAATTGAGATTTGCATATCATTTCAGCTTCCTAAACCACTAGATGAACTGACTTTTTTGACATGCAGTTATACTAGAAGGTAAGCTCTTTTTATGTCTTACTTCATTTTGTGCTCGGCTTCAAAACCATAATCCATCTTTACATACACGTGCCACATTTGATTTCTGCCAGTCTATTGGTATCAAGCCAGTCATTTAAAAATATTTAAAAATTAGAGACAATGGCCTAGAATTACCTAAGCTCACCATTTTGATGAGTTGGGTACATATCATCAAGTTTTAGCAAGCACATGTGATCAGACCTTGTATTTTTAATATTAATATATTTAAAGAAAACCTTCCTTTTCAATGTAAGGTTTTGCTATGTTATAGACCTGTTCCATGTAGAAAATATTAAAAAATTATGAAAAAAAAAGAGAAAAATAGACTTACTTTATACCCTGGGGAAGTTGAAGATGTCACTAAACTACACTCATGCAATGTGCTCAACTCCTGCACTGATCTCACCAGAAGGCCAAGTGATGGCACCAATGCCTAGGCAAGGATACCAAAACACAGGTTTAAAAGTAAGTAACTTTTTATTTTTTCTTCCTAGTTTATTACATAGGGGAGTGGGGCTACAATGTAGCATTAACATGCTTTTTATGAAAAGTCAGCTTTGAAAATGCTTTAAATTATCTTTAGCAACCCACCATTCACTCACTTAAAGACAGCGAAGAATAAAAGGTCCTATAAAATTTACAAAAAAAGTTTTAACAGTAGTAAAAAAATTATTCAAGATTAAAAGGAAATGTGTCCGATACTACCACATGGTAGGCAATCTAGCACATCAGCTAAAGTCCTGTGTTTTTAACTCCCACTTCTTGCAATTCACAAGCACCTGACAAATTTTTAAATTTGTTTAATTGAACTTTCTTAATTCTACAGAACTGCACCATCAGCTCTTCAGTGGCAAAGCAGAGTCCTGAGCTTTCTGCTTCACACACAGGACATAACCACAAGCATTGTAAGTTGAACAAGGACCTGGTGAGTAGTTATGTCAACTGGTAAAATTTATAGTTCAGTTTTAGAGAGCATTCATATCACAGAACTAACATCATGCTAATGATTTCACCATTTCTCATGTAATATCACATTGTTAACTGATTACTAATTTATACAGCTGTGCTTCCTCGTAAAAGTGTGGAAAATCTGAACTGTTACCTACATAAGTTAAGAAACAGTGACATAAATCAATCAACATTGTTCCAAAGAGAATCCTAAGTAGTGTGAGAGATAGTATATCACCTTACTATGTATGGGAAACAGTGATCAGATATTCCTGACACTGGTCATCTTGGGAGGAAGTAGCTATCAGAACAATATGCGCAAATAACAAGAAAAAAAGTTTAAACTGATGAAAAATGCATAATGCATATTTAATTATACAAATACCTATAACTATGTTAGACTCTCACAGTTTTATACATATCTATTAAGGATTAGCTGATGTTTATACAGAAGCATCAACATCCAGAATTTATTAGCCTCATAAACTGGTTTATTATTTTCGGATTCTAGACACATTCCTGAAGTTTTACATGGTATATCAATAGCAGAGTAATTACATTTTCCTATCAATGCCATTGCAAGAACATCAGTTATAATGTAGGACAATGCATCTTACTGCACACTCATGAGATGGGCAGTACATGCCCAGACATCAGAAGATGTTATACTGTTATGCATAGAACGAAGAAGAGAGAAACAAAATGTCCTTAGAGGAAAATAAGTATAGTTTTTTTTTCATGTTCTGCTCCTGTGTCTTGGATATTCACTATGTTTAGTATTCCAGATCATCTGGTTATATATACAATAACCTATATAAGGACCTTGTTTAAAGTGAACCTGCCATGGGATGCATTGTTGGCATCCTTCCAAAAAGAAATGCCAGTTTACTGGGAAGATGGAAAAGAAAAAAAAATTGAATTATAAAGCCCCAATCACTGCTGGCTAAAACAAAATATTTTATCCAGAGAATTATGCTGGCAGCTCTTAGGTCTGAACAGGTAGTTTATTGTTAATCTTTAAATTGGCAACAGTTGTGCAGGGAGTTTTGTTTTGCCTTCCTTTGGAACACAGATGGAGGAATCCAGAAGTTGTGAAAAGCTGAACTTGATGGACATCGGGGTTTTATCATTTATATCAGCTATGTAACTATGACTGTCTGTTATGCTGTACCCACTGGCTTTAATATTTTACGAGACACAGACCTGGAATGAAGATGCACCACAAAAAATTGTAAAATGTTAAGTGTGCTTGTTTTTCCTGTACTTGTTGCAGCAACATTTAAGTGCATCCAGGGACGGACTGAAAACTCATGGGGCCCCCGGACAATAGGGGATCATGGGGCCCCTGTGTCCTTGCCCAAACTCAAAAAAGCCTATGAAAAAGGCACCAGGGGCATCTCATGGGGCCCCCTACTGACCCCGGGCCCTCGGGCAGTGCCCGAGTTTCCAAATCATCAGTCCACCCCTGAGTGCATCTAAACCTAAAAGCAAAAATATAGTGTACAGTAGCTTACCCATCCTTAAAGGTGGTGACTGAGAGGGGTGCTTACAACCTTTAACTTAAGTAAGACCTTCATTCCAATGGACAAAAATGTTGCTGTAACTCCTTGAAATGTCTTAGATGGGCTTGACCGAAAAAAATAAAGCCAAAATCCAGTCAACCTTGCTACTGCATCTAACTCTATCCTTTCCACAGGTTAATAATGCTGCTGTCCAGGGGTGGACAGCAGCAAGTCCATCTCACTTTGCTAGTGCACCTAACTCTATCCTTTCCACAGGTTAACAATGGTGCTGTCCAGGGGTGGCTCCATTGCCCCTCAATAGAGTGGATCCTTCTTAAGATAAGAAGTGCGTTACTGGCTGGATAATCAGATGAAAATACGGAAATGAAAATGAATAGAAATAATGCAGCCACACATAAAATTGGTAAGCTGCAACATATTACATGTATTGTTTTCAGGTTGAGACATACTTTAATCTCATGATCATTACTCCTTTTTTTGCAAAGGAGCTTGCAGAGTATCGCACCCGAGATTAGTGTGTTGAGGGTGCAATTCTCAGTTTCTATCAAAGTTTTCCTCTAGCCTCAGGCCTGTACAGGTGTCAGGCTCCGCCCAAGGGGATCTCTAGTGGTCCACAGCACGGGATTTCCCAGGACGCGGAGTCTAAGTCCCAGTCTGCCTTTTCACCAGAGCCCCTGATGGTGGGGATGGACTTGGTGCAAGACTGGAACCAGGTCGCGCCCCTGGGCACCCCCGGCGGTGGTAGAGGGGTCCCACTGAGGGTATGTGCCTGGGATGAGCCTGCTGTGAAGGGGCTGACAGGTCCCAATCCGAGCGGAATGGATGGATGACTGCTAGGAGTGAGCGAGGTCAGACTAGCCGGGTCGGTAACAGTGGGGACAGGTGCGGTACCAAGCAGCAGGCGAAGAGTAGTCAGGTCACACGCCAGGTTCAGTAACAGAGGGTCCAAAATAACAGTAACTACAGGCAGAAGAATGGTCAGGGACGAGCCGGGGTCAGAGCAGGAGAGGGTGAGCATAAATCAGAACAGGCAGAGTTTGGCAACAAGGAAATGTACTAACAGGAACAAGACCTTGCGGCAATTTGGAGATGCACAGGGCAGGTTTAAATAGGGCGCCCTGTTCTCCCATTGGCGCGGCCGCGATCGCTAGTGCGCATGCGCGGCCGCCGCCACCGCGATCGCCGAGATGCGCGCACTGTGCGCACTGCCGAGCGGCCGGGATCCCTGACAACAGGTATGGACCTGGGGCTGGAAGTCCCACTGAACTACAGAGCAGTAAGGGAGAAGGGATTGTGGGTGCATTTTATTCAAGTACCATCTGCCACAGTGGAAGATGGGACTTGTAGTAATGTTTATAAACAATTCCAGGCCTGGATGATGGGACTCTGCCAGCAAAGCCATGCAGAGCACAGCTAAATTTATGAAAGAAAAGACACTATTCTGTTGGGAAGCTGAATCTTGCAATTAAGTTAGGGTAGGATGGCTGTGGTTTTGGGGATAGTTTTTACATGTTTCATGTTGCACCCTAAACATGGTAGAAGAAATATGGTAGAAAACATGGACTAAATGTTTAAAACAAAGTGCAGCTGAGGATTATCCATTAGGATCAATTCACAAGATTTAACACAGCCACGTGATTGTAATTTTCAAATCTCATTTCTCAGCTGAGAATATTATATTTAATATTGAATAGGTTCTTGCTAAAATCACTGTGGATTGATGCCCATATGTACCATAAGTGTATGAGACCTTATTAAGACAGAGAGCAATAAGTCTCTCTGACATTGCCCTAATGTTTTGTGGCATTTAGAAATGGTAGCTGAAAAATAAAAACCTAATATTGTTACTATGAGTAAGACCTTTCTATTTTCTTTGTGGCAGTGCAAACATAGTTTAGTAGTTAAATGTTTATTTCACAGTTCAACAAGAACCGTTGGCAGGTTTACATGTTCAGTTAGCTCATCATTATTAGCTATCATACTTAGAAAACCTTGAGGGTTTCCTATATTAACATCTTTAACATAGAAACTTGGTAAGGAAGTTATAGATATGTTTGTGACATGATTTTACATTTTTTGTCTACATTACTCTAACCGTTAAAAAGTTACTAAAGCAGAACTAAATGAAAATGGAAGAATGTCAATATAATAAAATGAACAAGTTTAAATAATGATTTTTAAGATCTAATACCACATTTTATCAGTGCCAGTCACAATACAACCATCTCTATAGTGTAGTTTGCACCTGTTCAGCACCTTGCCCATTGGACAGCTCAGTCCACCCTACAGTAAGCTGCCCCATGGGGTATTATAACCTCTGGGGGATATGTGATCAGGGGTTCTTAACCTGGGGTCAATTGACCCCTAATTGGTCAATGGATGGGTTTCAGGCAGTCAGTGAGGATCCGATAAAAAATAAAATTTACATTCACTATACAGTTCTCCCCCTTGTCCCAGCCAATGGTTTCCCATTGAAAGAAATGAAAGAAAAAACACCCTTCCACTACTTATAGTGCCGACTGTTATGCGTCTCTTTACTTGTTGGCCCAAGTTTACCGTTCAAAATTTTAATTATCGTTCTCTGCACAACTGCCATCTTGCACCACTCCATAATAGCAAGTACTTATTCTCATTTTCTAGAATTAGTAGTAGATTTGAGCATAATAATAATTGTTTTGTTTAATTTACACAAGATGATTATATTTCAGCCATTACTTTTTGCATGAAAAGGAGTGAGTTTTTGTCAATATTACTTACTTTTTTCAAACTTTGTATATGTATATGTTGTATGTATGAGGCAATCAAATTTCAATAAAATAAAGTACATATATTCATTGCATACAAAGATGTGTTTATGTAAATATTTATAGGAAGGAAGTTCATAGCTTTCATCAGATTGTTAAAGGGGTCCATGACTCAAAATAGGTTAAGAACCAATGATCTAGATTGTAGCTTGGCAGACTTGGAACTCATTTGGATATACACTATGGATGGACTTAGTACATACAGTATATATGTGCCAGTGATTAAGTTAAGCAAAACCCTTTACAGGCCTTAGGTAGACTGAGCAGTCTATGGACATTTGGGGTATTGGAAAGTTACTGAAACTTAAACAACAACTATGGTATCACAGACACATCATAGCATTTGGTATGTCCCTCTAGGTATGCTGTACATACCTTTTTTCAAGACAGATTCGATTTCACTCTTGAATAGAAATGGTGACTGTCAGTATAAACAAAAAGAGTGGGATAGCACAGGAATGAAACAGAACTCCTCATCTGCATCCTATACTCCTGCATCCTACAGTGGCTCCTCCGCCACCGTTCAGCAACTGGAAGCAAAGAAAGTTGGAGATTTGGAACTTGAACAGAGTTGAGGATTGTTTCTTTGCAAACAAGTTACCATGTGGCCATTCACTAAGCATCAGCATTGTCACATGGGTGAACGTGAGGCACGTGCTCCCCATATCCCCAAATAATTTTCTTTACTTCTGGTGGCGGAATGGAGCAGCAGGGAATGGAAGGGAAGCAGGGCAGACTGACCATTTGGAAACTCGGGCACTGCCTGAGGGTCCGGGGTCAGTAGGGGGCCCCATGAGATGCCCCTGGTACCTTTTTCATAGGCTTTTTTGAGTTTGTTCAAGGACACAGGGGCCCCATGATCCCCTATTGCCCAGGGGCCCCATGAGTTGTTAGTCTGCCCTTGAAGGGAAGTGTAAGCTACTGGTAGGGCTGCCATTAACAAAAACATGTTACGGTGACCTGTGTAGATTAAGAATTGTACTGAAACTGATCATTCAACTCTTGCAACATGTCAATCTTCTCTTATGGAACCCCAGCAGGAATTGCCAAATGATCAAAACAAAAAAGCAATAATCATGCAACAATTTGCCAGTATATGGGCACAAAACATTTGCACCAGATGAATGTGACTATCAATCAGATGGGTTGGGAAACCACTGTTTGAAAATCTCATCCAATGTGCAGTATCCAGAGGATCAATTTTCTCATGCATAATGATTGTTTAGGGGTATAACAAGAATCCCCTGTGCTTTGGTACTTCTAAATTTGTACATAGGATCTCTTCTATATTTGTTAGAGGTGTTGTGCAGTTTCCAAGTTTTCAGTAATATATTTTATGTTTACAGCTCAGTAAATATAGAAATGTGTGGAATGTGCTGATTTACAGGAGCACCGAATGTGTAAAATACTTGTACATTCAGTATCTTTTTGAATCAGTACGCCCCAAGATTTTACCCAAAGCTAGGTGCAATACCTTTTTTTCTCTACTAAAGTCATACAGGACTTTTAAACAAGCAACTGAGTTTAATGGGAACATCATCAGCTATTCAGAACTACATTGGGTTTACAAACTGAGGTGTACGTTTATTAAGCAGAGATAATTTATCTTATCTCAGTTCTCTGCAGTTCTCAGAGAAAAATCATCTCCGCTGTCCCCCTGTTTATGAAGTGGAGACCATTTATTCTCAGAAGGAGGAGAGAGGCGATGTTTTTCCTCTGAGAACAGCTGAAATCTGTGTAGAAGGGGGAGGGGCTGCATCAGGGGCGGACTGACAACTCATGGGGCCCCGGGCAATAGGGGATCATGGGGCCCCTGTGTCCTTGCCCAAACTCAAAAAAGCCTATGATAAAGGTACCAGGGGCATCTCATGGGACCCCCTACTGACTCCGGGCCCTCGGGCAGTGCCCGAGGTTCCAAATGGTCAGTCCGCCCCTGGGCTGCATGTGATCTGAGATAATTGTCTGATTACAGATAACCTGAGTTTAACCACTCACCTACAGGGCACTTATACCCCCTTCCTGCCCAGGCCAATTTTCAGCTTTCAGGGATGTCGCACTTTGAATGACAATTGCGCGGTCATGCAACACTGTACCCACATGAAATTTTTTTCATTTTTTTGAGACAGAGCTTTCTTTTGGTGGTATTTAATCACTTCTGGGTTTTTTATTTGTTGCTAAACAAACCAAAAACCACTGAAAATTTTGAAAAAAAAAAAGTTTTTCTTAGTTTTTGTTTTAAGATTTTGCAAGTAAGTGATTTTTCTCCTTCACTGATGTGCGCTAATGAGGCTGCAGTGATGGGCACTGATAGGCTGCACTGATGGACACTGATAGGTGGCACTGATGAGGAGGCACTGGTAGGTGGCACTGATGGGCATTGACAGGCATCACTGATGGGCACTGAAAGGCAGCACTCATATATGGCACTGATAGGTGGCACTGATAGGCAGCACTGATTGGCACTGATAGGCGGCAATGACTGGCACTGTTAGGTGGCACTGGCTGGCACTGTTAGGTGGCAATGACTGGCACTGTTAGGTGGCAATGACTGGCACTGTTAGGCGGCACTGATAGGTGACACTGATGGGCACTGATAGGCGGCACTGACTGGCACTGATAGGCAGCACTGACCGGCACTAATAGGCAGCACTGATTGGTAGCACTGTCTGGCATTGATAGGTGGCACTGACTGGCACTGATAGGTAACACTGAAAGGCAGCTCATATGGGCACTGATATGTGGCATTGAAGTGCACTGGTAGGCACTGATATGTGGCATTGATGTGGCACTGATGTGCACTGGCAGGTGGCATTAATGAGCACTGAGAAGTGGCACTGCTGGGGCTACACAGATCATCAGTGCCCTGATGATCAGTGTACATGTCACCTCCGAGGAATGCCGATTACCGGCTCTCCTCTCCTTGCGAGCTGTCAGCGTGACAGCTCATGGGGAGAGAAATGCCGATAACCGGTATTTCCCAATTTAGATGTGATCAGCTGTGATTGGACACAGCTGATCACATGACCGAGCTGACATCTTCGGCTCTTTCCATTGATCAGTGATCCGAGGGACACAGCGCACCACCGATCGCCACGCTGCGCGCTCCCGGAGCCTCGCATGTATGGTTAGAAAGGAAGGACGTCATATGACGTCCTCCCAGAACGAGAGAACCACCTTGCACCTGTAATTACCTTATATGGTGGCCAGGAGGCGGTTAAACAGAGACACCAAAGTTAAAAAGACCATGCAATGACATGAAAATAATAAGCACTGACCACTGGTACTTTTTTACGCACATTTTGGCACATACATGTAGTCTCAGTGTGCTTTTTTTTCTGCATCCAAAACTCACAATAAGTAGGTTATATGGTTGTCAATGTCCTAGTTCACAACAGTGCTCACAGTTCCAGTGCGGTCCGGTTGCAGAAAACAAAGTAGAACATGCTGCATTTTTTCTGCACAGAACTGTACTGTAATCCAGTAAAACGCATCAAAAATGCACCAGAACACACTGAAACATACCAAAACACACAAAAAATGCACTGGGACACACATGTTCCTATTTAAAATGAAGAAAAAGGGAAAAAATGAACTGTAATGCATAAAAAATGCACTGGAACACATCAAAAACGCACCAAAACATGTAAAAAAGTGTCATAAACACGCATGTGGAAACGTATCCGGAACGCATCTGGACTGCGTTTCTATAGTGTGAACCGGCCCTAAATGTGTATTTTGGCTCTTTTTATTGTGCATTTTAGCATTCTTTGCATGCATTTTGCCGCTTTTTAACATCCTGTATTTTTTTAACACGCATTTTGGCGTGGGTTTTTTTAATGTCCATGTTAGCGCTTTTCTAAACACACTTTGAGATGCTTTTACACACATTTTGGCACAGGCTATTTTAACATGCATTTTGGTGTGGTTTGTAACGCACATTTTGCCACTTTTCTTTGTTTTTATGCATATTGTGGCAAACAGCACATCTGCTAGCCACTTTTGGAGGCCATTAACAAATAGCACCGCAAACATGACATGCATTTTGCATGCGTTTCCAGAACACACGCAAAAACGCAGTTAAAAAATGAGCCAAAATACACATTAAAAAAGCACTAAAATGCACATAAAAATTTCAACTCACATTTTTTTAAAATGTGCGTTGAAAAAAAGCAAAATGTTTGTTAAAAACTGCACCAAAATGTGCATTAAAAAGACCCAAAAAAGCCAAACTGAACCTTTTTTGGGCATGGAGTGTTGTGTGTTTTTTTTTAATGCTCATCTCAATGCATTGGTAGCAACATTTGTCAAATAACAAAATGTGTGACAAAATGCATGTCTGCTAACCGCATTTGGGGTGCCTTTAACAATGAACGTCACCCAAAAGTGCACTGCGTATTTTAACACAATTTTAGCACAATCTGGAATTGCAGCAAGAATTGTGCAATTCTGCCAAAAATTCTGTATTGCACAGGTGTTAACTACTGTGTGTGTATATACAGTATATATATATACAGTCAGGTCCATAAATATTGGGACATGGACACAATTGTAACATTTTTGGCTCTATACACCACCACAATGGATTTGAAATGAAACGAACAAGATGTGCTTTAATTGTAGACTGTCAGCTTTAATTTGAGGGTATTTACATCCAAATCAGGTGAACGGCGTAGGAATTACAACAGTTTGCATATGTGCCTCCCAGTTGTTAAGGGACCAAAAGTAATAGGACAATTGGCTTCTCAGCTGTTCCATGGCCAGGTGTGTGTTATTCCCTCATTATCCCAATTACAATGAGCAGATAAAAGGTCCAGAGTTAATTTCAAGTGTGCTATTTGCATTTGGAATCTGTTGCTGTCAACTCTCAAGATGAGATCCAAAGAGCTGTCACTATCAGTGAAGCAAGCCATCATTAGGCTGAAAAAACAAAACAAACCCATCAGAGAGATAGCAAAAACATTAGGCGTGGCCAAAACAACTGTTTGGAACATTCTTAAAAAGAAGGAACGCACCGGTGAGCTCAGCAACACCAAAAGACCCGGAAGACCACAGAAAACAACTGTGGTGGATGAGCAAAGAATTCTTTCCCTGGTGAAGAAAACACCCTTCACAACAGTTGGCCAGATCAAGAACACTCTCCAGGAGGTAGGTATATGTGTGTCAAAGTCACCAATCAAGAGAAGACTTCACCAGAGTGAATACAGAGGGTTCACCACAAGATGGAAACCATTGGTGAGCCTCAAAAACAGGAAGGCCAGATTAGAGTTTGCCAAACGACATGTAAAAAAGCCTTCACAGTTCTGGAACAACATCCTATGGACAGATGAGACCAAGATCAACTTGTACCAGAGTGATGGGAAGAGAAGAGTATGGAGAAGGAAAGGAACTGCTCATGATCCTAAGCATACCACCTCATCAGTGAAGCATGGTGGCGGTAGTGTCATGGCGTGGGCATGTATGGCTGCCATTGGAACTGGTTCTCTTGTATTTATTGATGATGTGACTGCTGACAAAAGCAGCAGGATGAATTCTGAAGTGTTTCGGGAATATTATCTGCTCATATTCAGCCAAATGCTTCACAACTCATTGGACGCCGCTTCACAGTGCAGATGGACAATGACCCAAAGCAGACTGCAAAAGCAACCAAAGAGTTTTTTAAGGGAAAGATGTGGAATGTTCTGCAATGGCCAAGTCAATCACCTGACCTGAATCCGATTGAGCATGCATTTCACTTGCTGAAGACAAAACTGAAGGGAAAATGCCCCAAGAACAAACAGGAACTGAAGACAGTTGCAGTAGAGGCCTGGCAGAGCATCACCAGGGATGAAACCCAGCGTCTGGTGATGTCTATGCGTTCCACACTTCAGGCTGTAGTTGACTGCAAAGGATTTGCAACCGAGTATTAAAAAGTGAAAGTTTGATTTATGATTATTCTGTCCCATTACTTTTGGTCCCTTAACAAGTGGGAGGCACAAATGCAAACTGTTGTCATTCCTACACCATTCACCTGATTTGGATGCAAATACCATCAAATTAAAGCTGACAGTCTGCAGTTAAAGCACATCTCGTTTGTTTCATTTCAAATCCATTGTGGTGGTGTATAGAGCCAAAAATGTTAGAACTGTGTCCATGTCCCAATATTTATGGACCTGACTGTATATATATATATTTACTGTACACCAGGGCTTTAAATTTCCACTCGTCTGCTCGCCAATGGCGAGTGGAAATTATGGTGGGGGCAAGTGTGTGTCCCAGGACCATCTTGCTGAGCAGGCTCGGAGCTCAGGCCGGATCTGTCATTGGCACTGGGAGCCGTCAGACTGCTCAATAGTTGAGCGCAGTGCAAGCAAAGGAAGGAGTGTGTGCTGTGCTCTCCGCCTCCCCCTAGAGTGCAGTACCCAGCTCTGTGAATGAACAACAAAGTATTGCAACTTTTTATGGGGGGGGGGTGTACATGTACATGTGTTTGTGTGTGTCTGTGTGCATGTACATGTGTCTGTGTGTATGTACATGTGCGTATGTGTACATTTGTGTACATGTATTTACATGCATGTGTGTATGTGTGTGTGTACATGTCTGTGTGTGTGTGTGTACATGTGTCTGTGTGTATGTCCGTGTCTGTGCGTGTGTATTTCTGTGTATGTATATGTATCTGTGTGTATACGTGCTTGTGTGTGTATACATGTGTCTGTATGTGTGTGTGTACATGTGTGTATGTGTGTACAGGTGTCTGTTTGTGTGTGTTTGTTGGTGGCGAGTAACTCTCAAGGCCTGGCTAGTAGCTCAGGACTTGAAAATTTAAGCCCTGCTGTACACTATATATAAAACACAAATATATATATATATACACACACACATACAAAAACATATATAGGTATAATTTATATGAATGTTTAACCCCACTGGTGCTGATATTAGGAAGAAAGAAACCTTCTTCCTCACATCACAGCAGCTTCTCACCCATATTCTGCAGCTCTGGGCTGGAGAATCTGGAACATAGATATTTTAAAGAGATGGCCAGTGAGATCTTCAGATCTCACCTTCACAAACTGACCATCTCTGTAAAAGTGAATGACAGAAGGGTGTGTCCTCTGAAGAGAAGTGAAGAAAATGTTCTCTATTTCTCACCTCAGCTTCATAAACTGGCACACCTGAGAGATCACCTGTGATCATCAGGATCTCAGCTTTTCTCTCTTTCATAAACGGACACCTGAATAAGGTGCTCTTGGGACTGATCATGACAGACGAAAGCACATGGTCATGATAGAGGGAAACAAGAGTGAGAAGAAATCCAAATAAATACCAGCTTAACAATTATACATCACATAAACAGTATTGCACCCTGGTAAACACCTACACTCTCCAATAATTTGATTGTAAAAACTGTCACCTAATATAACTGAAATAATACTTGACATCCATGGAATTTTGTTTTATATGTGGAGGTCATTAAGTTCACAATAGAGTTCTGTATAGGTGACATAGTTATACTATATATTGCCAAAGGTTTTTGAATATCCAACTATCAAACCTATACAAACTTGCTGGACATCCCATTTAGAAACCTTGGGCATTATGGGGTCGAACTCCCCCATTCTCTTTTTCAGCTATACCAGACTCCTTTCTTAAGAAAGCTATACCAAAGAATTTGGGGTGTGTTTTTAGGGATTTGTGTCTATTCAGCAAAGGCAGCATTTGAGGGCTCAGGTATAGATGATGCACTAGTACAGCTGGCTTGCAATGGCTGGACACTTGTTTGATGCAAATACCTGTGAACATGTGCAGCTTTTTGCATGTGCCTGCTCATTAGCTCAATTGAGTGACATTATTCAACAGAAAACAAAGGTCTCAGTAATAATTCTTTTTAAACATTTCCTATTTTTGAATGTCAAAATCAATCAGTGTTTCACAGCTGATTCCTTCCACTGAAGACCAACCGGCTTGATTATCCATGCATATATCTACCACACTACAATTAAGGATTTTTGCCTAAAATTGTTCTTTGCATATGCCAACATTCTTTTCCCCCCATGATAGAATTATGTTACAGTTAACGTAGCCTAGATTTTTAATATAATGGAAAGGCTGGTGCATTGTGTTTTTGGTTCTATAGACTTCAATGAAAACACTGCAGAAAAGCATGTTGTTGCGTTTTTTATGTTTTTGATGCGTTTATGATGTATTTTGCATTTTAAATCTGCCTAGAAACAAGAAAATATAAAATGAAAAAAAAATGCAAAATGCATCAAAAACGCAATGCAAAATGCAATGCAAAAATGGGTCAAATGCAAACTGCATAGGTGTGAAAATAGCCTAAAATAGATCGAATGCAGGTCAAATGCACCTGTCAGCGAATTCTGAATAGGTTCAGAAGCATCTCAAATCGATATCAAACTGATGTCATCAACACAGGCCCTTACTGTTAAGGACACTTTGCAGCATAGGAACAGTTAGGTGTGTACTGCAGGATTTATATTTTTCCTGGGGCCTGACAGTTTTGCATTGCATTTGCAAGAAGTGAATAAAGCATGATATATAAAATGCAACACCATGCTTTATAAGACCTGGTTCACACTAGTGCAATTTTAGATGTGATTTCAGTTGCGCAGAATAGCAAGACAATGGAAATCACATTATTCTCTATGGTACCAGTTCACATAACACAACAGAACTGTGATGTGACTTTGGGGAAGGTATATGTGCTACTTTGGTGTGATGCAGCACAATTTTCTGCCCCATAGACGTCAATGAAATCACACCAAAAACACGTACCTGTGTTTTGGTGAGTTTTTGCCCATATTTTGTGTTGGTCATTAAGGAGCCGAAACCCTTTGATGTCCTATCAACCAAAAGACTCATGGGCTGTCAGCCAGGGATTCCCATATGACAGAAAAATGTAAACTATGAGCCTGTCAGTAATGTAAAAAAACACTGCTTCTGGTTCCCCTAATATCCATAACAGTCTCTAATTCCAGCATGCAGCCTGGCAGGCCAGGAAGAGAGGCTGAGTGTGCACCCCCCCGAAACCATACCAAGCCACATGCCCTCAATATGGGGGGGGGGGTACTTTGCCGAGGGAAAACCCCCAGCAAAGCACTTTGTCTCCATGTTGATGAGGAAAAGGGCCTCTTCCCCACAACCCTGGCTTGGTGATTGTGGGAGTCTGCAAATGGGGCGCTTATCTGAATCTAGAAGCCCCTTTAACAATAACTGGGCCCCCAGATCCTGCCCTTCCACCATGTGGATGAGTATATCTATATATGGACCAGGGAATCCTCGGCAGACAGCAGGATGAGTCATTGGTTGTTAGGACACGGCGGCGGATGCAGTGTACTGTCTTCGCATGAAAAAAACACAGCAGCATGAAAAACAGACCATTGTCACACTACAAAATCGCACTGAAAATCAGATCAAATCACAGCCACAGAAGTGTGGACCTGGCCTAAAGCAACTAAAATCTTCAGGCCTTATACACTGGTATTTGTGTTTTGCTGATGATATTGGGATTTGGGAAGCATTTTAAGGAGCCTGAAATGCAGGGTTTGAATGTAAGAGTGTCTACATGAATTTATTGTTGCTTTTTTTATTGTAACATGGCCATTTTGCTGTGTATAACTTCTTAAGCTGTCTTTGTCAAGTCAATATACAGTAAATGCACTGTAATGGTATTTTAATCATGCTTTTACTATGAAAAGTATAATTAAACAAATCTTAAAGCCAGTATTTTCCCCTGAAAAATGATTCCTTATGGCTACATTTAAGTTGACTCTAAATTTGCTGCCCACATACAGTACAAGCCCTTAGCGGCAGTTATAGAAATTACGTAGAATAATGAAATGTTCTGTTTGAGCCTAAATACTTTGCAACAAATATAAAAATCTACAAAAATTAAATCTTTTCACAATGCATGTATAGCAATTAAGGGAATCTTGCTGAGTCTTACCTATATGCAAAGGCTCTGACTACAGCAGTTACCTTCTGACCCCCTTAGGCTATGGAGTTTCAGGGCAGCATGCTAGTCACAAATGCAGTTGAACTGGTTTAATCTCCCTGCCCAGAACTTGAAATACAGCTGGGGGTTGGAGATTGCTTCCATAGACAAGATGCTTCAGTTCACGCAAAACTGATATTTTATTTTTTTTGTAGTTGCCGACCTCTAATAAATGGTTGTGTGTCCTACAGACTGTTGGTGGGATATCTGCACTGAAGTACCTGGACCTGCATGCCTGCTGTGTGGTTACCACTGCTTCTGTTGAATTTATTAAGTTATAATATAAAAAAGGTGACAGACAGAGCTGTTAAATATATCAGGTGAACAAGAACAATCCATGCTCCTAGGTCACGGCTGTCAAACTGGCGGCCCTCCAGCTGTTGCCAAAATACAAGTCCCATGAGGCATTGCAAGATTGACAGTTACAAGCATGACTCCCACAGGCAGAGGAATGATAGGACTTGTAGTTCTACAACAGCTGAAGGGCCGCCAGTTTGACACCCCTGTCCTAGGTGAAAAAAATAGTTGTGAACAACGGCAGCAAAATTTAAGCATTGGAATATCCAAAATATATAAGAAACCAAGGGCTAACTTGACCTGCCAAGCTTCAGCCACACATCACTTTTGGGAGGACTGATCCTTTAAGCCTCATACACATTGGATGTTTTATCAGCTACTCCTAGGGGTGTCTGGCGTTTTTTTTTTCTCTGCCTCTAAACTCTGCTGCATATTATTATTATACAGTATTTATAAAGCGCCAATAGTTCGCTCAGCGCTGTACATTACAAAGGGGGACAGAACATGTGACAGAACAATACCAATACAATGCAAAACATAAGGGAATTGAGGGCCCTGCTCTTTCGAGTTTACATTCTAGGAGATTAACCTATGTGTCAATATACACATAGGCTTTTAGAGGAGTTTAGAGAAAAAATGCTTGACATGTGTAAACACGCATTAATGATAGGCACATTTAGCTATTGAGTGTTAATTAATTTCAA
Source organism: Staurois parvus (assembly GCF_062004578.1). Classification (NCBI taxonomy): domain Eukaryota; kingdom Metazoa; phylum Chordata; class Amphibia; order Anura; family Ranidae; genus Staurois; species Staurois parvus. The sequence continues at coordinate 16,719,952 of NW_028317951.1, read as the reverse complement.
TGGACAGAATAAATTATTATTCTGGCCAAAGAAATGAATTAATGCCCAATCGACTGATGCACCTAAATGTGTTACACACTTTTACAAGCGTCAGGGTTTTTTTTGCCAAAACGTTGCTGCCGGGACAAAAGGCTTGCAGAGTTGCCAACACATCCCGTGTACATGGAGCCTTGAAGAGAATCCAACATGAAGCAAAATAATCATAAGTAGATGCATTATTTTATATTATTTCCTGCTTGCCAGTACTGGGGCAGTGAAGATAAGATAAGTTGATTCATTGTGAGTGACATTACAGACCCTAATGCCCCATGCAAATGTGCACATAAAATGTGGGTGTATTTCCCCAACAGGAAGTGGCAGGTGCCCTGTACAGTCACCCATAAAAATGAATGGTTGTATTCAGGCATACATCTGAACTTGTGTAAACACGTGTGTGTATGGATGTATGACCCTGGAAGCATCCAGGGGTGTACATTCATATGTGTATGCAAGTAACAGTGTATACATGTATACAACCTTTGATTTCTATGGGAGGCTGTACATAGCACCTGTGGCTCCCAAGCTGGGAAACACACTTGCATTTTACATTATATAGCCCCAGGCACTTGTTGGCATGAGCCAACGCAGAGAATGGTATGTTTCACCTGAAGCTAATCACTAATTTAGTTTCCTGGCAGATTCCCTTTATTGGACGCTTTTTAAATACCACCAATAGACCTGCTCTCATCTGGACTGCAAAAGGTTTACACTGTGATCACCCACAAAGTTTAAGAAGCATATCTAGACTTGGGTCAATTTCATGGAGTACAGAGTTTTGTATGAACCGTTAATGCATAAACATCCTCTACTGAGAAAATAGTATATTAGTAAAAAACTAAAATATGTTCTTATAATAGGACATTCCCAAAAAATCCATAGAAGCACATTAATTTGAAACTATTTCTTATGTCTAGGGATAACCCTAATATCAGCATTTATATTTCGCTTGGGAAAATGAATAGTAACCAAGGCGTGATACTTCAGATAAAAAAGGCAATTAATAATAAACATTTTATTGGTTTTCTTACCAGTGCCCCATTCCAGATAGGACAAGCAATCCGTACACTCCAGCCGATAAATAAAGGCTTGTAACTAAAAACTGGAAAAAATGCTATGACCCCTGAAAAAATACTTAAAAGGCCAAACGCAATGAGGATTCCACCAGCAACCTGATAGCAGCTCGTCATTTTCCATAAACCTGCTACTTAGGCCTGTCAGACAGACTGGGTAACTAATAGTGTTTTCCACACACTTTCAATAAACTTCAGTTTCTTGGAGACTGTAGTCAAGACACAAATCCATTGTTTACATGTGTTAACTCAACCTGCTGTTTGCTTTTAATTATTTCCGGATATGCTAGGACATGGCCAACAAATAATCAAGCTTGTGTACGTAAAATGTATGAAAAAAAATTTCCTCTGAGTCAAACTCTCATGTCTTTGTGTCAATCCCTTGTCTTTCCTGTGAAAAGAATGTGCCTTATAGTTACATCAGCTGCAGAATAGAGTCGTGTGGGGTAATTCATCCACATGAAGAATGTAGCAGTTTGGAATAAAGCGAGATGCATTCCTATTACAAATCAGTGCCAGCTAAAAGGAAAGTAAACACCAATAGTGAACATAAACTTAATTATCTTCACTGGGAAGCATTTATGAACATAGCTGTTAAAATCTACTGTTTCATGTGCACTGTGTGGTTTATTATATTTGGATATTTTTTCTCTTTCTATATTTTTTGCAGTATTTGCTACATACTGTAGATAATGTCACAACAATGTTTGTCTTTGAGTATACATTTTTGCTACACTTATTAATGAACTAATGCCCTGGTGCTCAACATGCAGCCCACTAGCTGCCTGTGTGGCCCACCGCATCCTAGGCTGGCCCTGCAGTAGGGTGCCATGTGCTGGAATGCTCTCTGTGTTCTGGTAACCTTCACTGAAGCATAGTCGTTATTGTCAGGTTCAGTGATTTTTGCCAGACACTAAGGCTTAATTCATATCTGCGCACACAGTGAATGTGCGGAAAAGTGTGCATTTTTGCACACGTTCATGAAAGTTCAAAAACCGTGTATCACACTTGTGGTGCCATTAATTGTTAATGGCACCCCACGCTCGTCAGAAAACATATGTTTTTATGTGCACCAAAATGCACAACAAATTTACCAAAATGCGCGGTTTAAAAAAATGATCAAAGCTTAATGTCCAAAAAAGTGAAGGAGTTTCCTTGGAGTGTTTTTTGCGTGTAGGACAGCCAATTCAAATGATTTGGCTGCCCTAAGAGAGGAAATGCATGCATGGGGCCTTAATAACTTATAAGCACCAATACTGGGAAGTTACATTGTAAAGCCACTGAACATCAATAGGGGTTAAAAAAAATACTGCTACTGAGCATCAGTGTAGGGGGTTACATAATATTGATACTAAACACGAATATGGTGCATGGATAAAAATTACTCCCACGGACCACCAATGTGGTTGGGTTAAACAATACTGCCACTGACCACCAATGCAGGGGGGTTAAATAATAGAGTCACCAATGTGGGGCTTAAAGCCCAACTCCAGACAAAAATAGTTTTCCCTTGCAGTGGAGCTGTGCCCACATGGTAAGGGTTGTGTTCCTTTTGTCCAGGTGTGAGGGTAAACCCTTATACTCGCCTGATCCTCTGCTCCACCAGCAAACAACGTTCCCCCAAGATCCAGCGGTGGACTGTTTCTGGCATGCTCACAGCACATCTATGTAGCCTCCTCTAGGCATGACAACATCAGGACTCAAGACTGCTAGAGCACGGGGGTGTAGGAGCTGTAGGGACCAGTCTTGTATGGGAAGAATCAGAGGATCAGGTAAGTATAACTCCCTTTATCTCTCCTCTTAACCCTTGCAGTGCAGGAACAGTCCAGAGTTCAGCTTTAAACAGCCCTTTAACTACCACTAGTTCAAAGGGGCAGGGGCAGTTAACAGCACTGCTACTGACCACAAAAGTATGGGGCTATTACTGCACTGATACCAGTACTGGGGAGGTTATTATTGTAGTAATTGACACCAAATCTGGGGGTTGTTATTGCACTGACACCGATGCTGAGAAGTTGTTATTGCAATCATTGACACCAATGCTGGGGGTTGTTATTGCAATCATTGACTCCAGCACTGGGGGTTGGTTTTGCAGTCATTGATACCAATGCTGGGGGTTGTTATTGCAGACATTGACAGCAATGCTGCAATACTGCCACTGACACCAATGATGTGGCTCATTTGATTTTTATGATCACCACTGATTTAACATATGCATTCTTTATCAATACATATTGTGTAACTGAATTTCACATTCATATATCCAACAGTTCTCATATATTCATTATAATCAGGGATGGAGTTACACACAGTAGGTCTGCACCTATAGCCACAGAGACAAAAAGTGCCTTTACCCTGTATAGTTAAGGGCTATACCTTTTTTCTACTATAATCAGCAGAAATACATTCATCGTCTATGGGCTTATTTACACACTGTCAAAATATATGTAATAGAGGTGACCTTGGAAGTGGGGTCTCGGTTTGAGCCTACAGGCCTCAGTGATGGGAAACCATCCACAATTACAACAATGTATTTTCTTTATAAATGGTTCTATGGTATTCTCATAAGAAGCATAACTGCATATTTTTCATGTCCGCTGAGTGCAATCAGCAGCTGTGGAGTCTATACAGCAGGAGAGATCTTGCAGTCAGCACTTTCAGTCTTTCTTCTACACATTTTATCGTGTATTTCTTTAAGACTACTTGTCAGCACAGCTGTTATCGGTCAGTGCCAGTGTTGGAAGTTGCCATTGAATGACATCAGGAATCAGTGCTAGGCCCAGGACAGAGCATAGCAATATAATTTCTGCCCTAGAACTAACATTGCTTACAGGAGGTAGGAAATGGAAACTCGGCTCTGCTAGGTCATGGCCATCTTTAAGTTACCTATAACTCATATTCATCCTCCACATTCACCATATAATCACTGAGCTGTGCTGGGCCAGACACCTGATAGCTTAGTGTCCACTAACAGGGGGGGTGCTTCTCTTTTCTCTACTCTGGAGTGTATCAGATTGAATGTTCCATGCAATGTTAAGGCTGAATCCAGCCATGTATGCCCATTGATTATCCTTGCTTATCCCAGCACAGTCCCTCCTCAATCACCAGGATAGAGTATAAAGACCAGTTGCAATGTGGCCTAAAAGTCATATAGGACATTAAGAAATGCCGTAATGTGTTAAAAAGCTTACGTTACTTCCATTTGATGTAACAGGGCTGCTATTGTTGGTCATGAGCCAGCTTGTATGAATTGGCTGCTATACCAGAGTTGACCTGAAGTGTAACTCTACAAATGAGTCATAACAAGTGTCCACTTGTACTACTAAAACAGACAATCCCTTTAATTATTTTTCTTCTCAATTTATAGCTATTATATTAGACACAACCTCTTACCACTAATACCAGTAATAAGTGCTATTACCACTTAATAGCTGTTGTTGCTGTAAACCTCGTGTGTACAGTTCTAATTATAAAAAATGGCAAACTATATGATTTCTGTGGTTAGTCTCTAAGCGCACTTCAGACATAAGGGTCAATTCATTAAACCAGATTACATGTGGTATTTAGGTGATCAGACACAATTTTCCCAAGTACCGCATGCAATGCTGGAAATGTCAATTCACTATCCCTGCTTACGGTATTTACTTCAAAAAGCAAAAACATTTGGTAAACACCACCTAAAACTGTGTTAAAGGCAATTCACTATGTGGTAAATAAGAAGTGGTCCAGGCATACAAAAGTTTTCCTCCGAAAGCATCTTGTCCCCATGTTGATGGGGACAAGGGACTCTTCCCCACTGCTGTGGGCAGGGGTTGCATGGGTCTGCGGACGGGGGGGAATATCGGAATCTGGAATCCCCTTTTAACAAGGGGGCACCCAGATTCACCAGCCATGTGAATGACCAAAAAGAACTGCACAGTTAAAAAAAAAAAAAAAAAACAGCCAGTTTTTAGCTTTTACTCAACACCCCCCCCCACCCAAAAAAAATAAATGTCCCCCGAACTAGATCCAACATCAATCCTGATGAACACCAGCCACCGACCCAAGTAAAAAAAAAACAGACCCACACTGACGTTTGGCTCCCACCAAATCACTTCCTCCCACTGCTATGCTAATTAAACCAGGGGCAGGGGCCATTTGATGACAACTCCTTTTGACATCATCAACTGGGACAGAGCTGACATTCGGCAGAGCCAAGGATCGTTGCAGGTAATTTTTTTTTTCCCCTCAGGTCAGTGGCCGACATTCATCGTGATGTACACAATACTCAGTAACATGGGGGGTGCGAGATCTGGGGGGAGACCCACAGACCCCTACGATTACTGCTCAGGGTTGTGGGGAAGAGTCCCTTGTCCTCCAAAGCAATTCCCCATTTTTAGTGCATTTGGCCTGGCATAGTTTAGGAGGGGGGTGTTTTCTCCCCCCTTTCCTGGCCTGGCAGGATGCATGCGCGGATAAGGGTCTGTTAAGAATTTTGGGGGGGCCCCACACTATTTTTTGACAGCAGAGGGTCATGGTTGTTAAGGATGCGGAAGTCACTCATTCCTTTACAACCATGATATTTCCTGGTTGTTAAGGAGGCAGGCAGCCGCCCGCTCCTTAACAAACGTGTTGTTTACTGGTTGTTAAGGATGCCAGATACCGCTGGCATTAAAATACTGCTAGATTTCAGTACTAAAATACCACTTCAATTCATAAAATGGCTCATGCAGTATTTTAGAACCGTTTTCTAATGAATTGCAAAAAAATATTTGAAAAACGCTAAGAGGTGTTTTACATCAGTTATTAAAGTTCTTGTGAGTTGAGTCCATAAATCCAAAACCTGTATATCTTTGAAATAATAAAAAAATATGTGTGATGCCAAAGAGTTTCTGCCACCTGCAGTCTATCACCCTCAATGTCACTGATTTCCACAAGCGATACAGCGTGGATAACAATAGGGAAGTCAGCATCAGCACCCTACAAAACTAAGTGCATTTAACTGTGGTTCACTAAAAAGAAGATGAGCATTGTCCATTTTAATTAATGCAGTTACTGATCTTTTGACAATAATACATTTGGATAGGTCCCACCTTATCTTATCTATAGAATTTTGGTGTGAATGGGAAAGAAATTTTCAGGGGTACCCCCAGTTCAAAAGACTCTTTAAACTGGGAAGCAATTTTTTTTTTTTTTGCTACTGTGCTGTCTTTCTGGCATAAATCCGCTATAAGATGTGAATTGTGTAGAATAAAAAAAAACTGCTTTATAAATGATCATGAAAGGCCAAGGTCAAGGTAAACATACATTGTGTGCGCATGATATACTAAAGAGGTGTAAGCTTTCTTAGCAAACTCTCACTTATAAAAAGAGGGATTCCTAGTTTGCATGTATTGCTACACATGTTCCAGCTACCCAACCTAGACTTTGCATATAAAGTATATTGTCCTGGACGATAAGTATATGTCCCCATTATTTGGGTGGTGGTATTTTTAAGGGGGCAATAAGAGACAATTTTGAGCAGTAAGGGAGCCTCACCCTTGCTGGGCGAGGGGTTCCAGGCAGGGCCAGTGCTAGACTATTTTACGTCCTAGGCAAGACCAGCTACTTGAGCCCCCCCCCATAAAAAATTAAAAGAAAAAAAAAAAGAAAATCTTAAATCAACAAAACATGAAACTGCTAAATTTCTTTTGAGTGCCATAAAATGCCACCAGCACCAATATTAAAGACAAAATCAGTGTCACGGATGAACTGTATCTGTGGCTGGCAGTGACAGGGTGACAGTTGCAGTGAGTGGAGGATGATGGATCCATACTTTGACAGATCCCAGGCTGGAATTCCCCAGGCAATGGGGGGAGATGAAATGTTTTGACAGCAGGCAGCTGAACTCACACACAGCACACACAGCAATCTCACACAGTGACAGATCAGACACAACACACCACCACCAACACTGACACAGATCAGCAGGCCCAGCAGGCACTAGAAGAGCAGGCTGTGGATTGTGATGATGTCATCGCTCACTGACATTGCACATAGGCGGCCTCCTAATTTGTCTAGTGGAAGCACCAGCCTTGGTTCCAGGTTAGTCTGGTTAGAGAGGAGAGCATTGATTTACAGTCACAGTTTTCTCAGAATTGGTAAGTCCTCCTTTGGGAACCAGAATTTGGATGCTCAGAAAGACTTTGGGTGGGAAAGAGCCTCCAACCCTGATTATGGGGACTTTGGTCCTGAAAGGGTTAACACACCTCAGAGGGACCTTAACTCCTAGAGAAAAATAAAAAAAAATTTAATAAAAAATATTAAAAAATATATAATTTTTATTTTTCTACATGCTGTCGCCAGTCAGTGTCCTTGATCACTGCTGCGCCAGTTATATAATGACACTGTACTGCAATGGTGACAGTATGTAAATCCACTGTCCTGGTGTTTTTGAGCCTCAAGAAATTAGATCAGCTGTCAGTACATCATGATTTCCCCATTTTTTAGATGTATACCATAGTTTGTGAACTCTATAAGTTTCCTAACAAATAAATAATAAACACTCATTTTCACCAAAGACATGTAGCAGAATACATGTTGGCCTAAATTTGTGTAGAAAGATTATTTATTTGCAAAATGTTACAGCAGAAAAACACATTTTTAAAAAAGTTCCTGGTCTTTTTCCATTTATAGCGCAACAAATATTAAACCCAGTGGTGATTAAATACCATCAAAAGAAATCTCTATTTGTGTGAAAAAAATTATACAAATTTTATATGGTACAGTGTTGCATGACCGTGCAATTGTCATTTAAATTGCAACAACTCTGAAAGGTGAAAATTGGCCTGGGCAGGGAGGTGGTAAAAGTGCCCAGTAGGCAAGTTGGTTAAAAGGAGCAGAAAAAAGTAAGCACTTGTTTGTGAGGTTCTCAGGAAAGGCAGACCAGCAAACAAAATGGTTCCTTTTGACAGGTTTCTGTGTGTAGCTGCTGGTCAGCATATTGTACTTCACATGCACTTCCTCATGCACAACTGTCACTAATGTTGGTGCCAGGCAGACTCTTTAAACTTAGCCAGTTCTCTGCCTCAGTACTGTCTCATCTACAGCGATCCCATGCATTTGTGACCTCCTACTATTCCTGAACTCCAACTGCACTGACCCCGGCTTGCTTTCTGACCTACGCTTCTGTCTGCTCCCACTGCTGCCTGCCTGATCGTTCTGACTCCGGCTTGTACTCTGACTTTTCTCCTGCCTCTGCACTTTTACCTGATCCATCTGCTAATTCCTCACCTGGCTTGCTTGATTCTGTTTCTGCCTTACCCACTGCTGGGCTGCTCTCTGCCAGCACCTGCCCACCTCCTGCTTATCATCTGCCTGCTATCGGCCCGTGCCTCACCTGTCAGCTTCGCCAGTACCAGCTAGCTAGCTTCTGCCCTCTTCTCACCTATTGCTATCCAGCTCATCTACTCCACTACAGTGCACTATTGGCATCCTGCTGCTTGGCCTGGACTTTCCACCAGCTCTGCTGCTAGCAAGACCAACAGGCACTCATGCCACTGTGCTCTTACACCACCTATCTACTCTGTCGGAGGCCCCAAGCCAGAGGTGTAAGAGAGGACTTACTCAGCACAGACTCTTCCACCAGTTACGTGACAGAGGTAGAGTGGAGTGATTCACAGCTGAGAAAAAGTGTGGAATATCTGGATACAAAGACAGATTGTTTGCTGAGCTTATATGGCCTTGGTGGTACCCCTGAAGCAAACAGGAACCCTAAACCCAGTTTGGGACTGGTATATTTGGTTGAGTCATAGGGTTGTCTTTATTATACCATGAAATAAGAGCTGTCTGTGTTGCACAGTGTTATAAACTGGACTTTCTCAACTAGGGTTTCTTCAGAGGTTGCTAGGGATTGCTAGAGTAATGGCAGGCTTGTCTTCCACCTGTTTGTGTCTGCATACTGTAGTTCCAGGGCTGACGTCACTTGGCAAACAACAACAACATGGGACCAGTGAAGCCTCTACTCTCGATTCTTAAAAAAGTGACCACGGACATCAATTATCTTTTTACCTATCTGTAAGAGGGGAATTCTTCCCCCAAGTGTCCAATGTAACAGAGCACATCTCCATCTGACCACCAATGTAAGTAGACCCTAATCCCACTGGTGGCCATTGTAAGGGCTTTTTTTTTACTTTTGGATAATGTAAGAGAGGGGCATTATTCTATTGGTGACCAATGTAAAGGGAACATTCTTCCACACACCACAGGGGCCAACCATCAATGTAGACGGCCCTTTCTGCATTGACCACCAATGAGAGGCACCTCGCTTGCTACTTATACTTTATACTTGCGTATATCCTGGGAGTAGCTTTCATTTTTAACAGGAATTTCCCCATGACCTAAAATTTATTTTATTAAATAAGGGTTCCTTTGACAATAAAAGATTGAGAAAGCCTGGTCTTGATATATCATGCACACAGCCCTCTTTAGCAGTGGGTGGTATTTAGTGAAATTCAGATTTTCCAGGTTCCCCTTGCAAATTTGGACGTGATACATGCATCACATGACAGAGATGTGTATTTAAACATATGTATACAGAAACAAACCACACTCTTTGTAGTCATTCCTAAATTATCCTGAAAAATGTTGTTCCATGTTGACTTTTCTGAGAGTGATCTAATTGTTCATTCCTGGTCATCACTGTGTGCCGGTCAAGTTGTTGGTAGGCTTCTTAGATTTGCAGTGCATTCCATTTTACTTTTACATTCAATGTTATATTCTCAGATGTCAGCTTTCACCTTGCCAGTTCTGAAAGTGTTTCTTTGTGTGAAAGATCATTAAAACCCCATTTTAGGCAAACTCCCCCAATTGTAGACAGCTAGTTGCAGAAAGGAATTACTGTGTGGCACAGCGCTCTGGAAAAGGTAAGTATAACAGCCAGCACTGTTTTTTTGTTTTCTGATTATGCTGGGGAAGGGGGGGGGGGTTATATTATAAACCATACCACTGAGACAGACTTTTAGGAACCCCCCAAAAGGAAAACAAATTTGAAACCTAACGTGGGATTTTCAACACATATTGATCTCATTTCTAAAAGTGTTAAGTAAAGAATTGTCTGTGTTGCTTATAGAGGGGCAAGGTTATTAGAGAGTGGGTTATCAGCTCACAGCTTAAAACAGAAATGTACATAAAAGATTAGCAAGGATTTACAGACTTCCTGCAGACTGCACAGCTGAGGATTTTCATTAATTGGGGATTTCAAGTTGTGGAAGATGAGGCAACAGAATTGCATGAATTTAATTTGGATGCTCCTACTGATAGGAACAAGTCTGACTTGCGTACTGTTCCTTTACAAAAAATAAAACAATCTGAATACAAATCTGCAAGGGAAAATCACAGCTAAGACATTAAAACTTCTGATTGGCTAATAGGAAGCAATGCCCACAGTTCTTGTTGCAGATACTAAAGTAAGGGACTATACCTTCCAACTAGTCTGACTAGTGTACTGCTCCTTTACAAAAAAAAAAATCTGAATTCAAATGTGCAAGGGAAAATCACAGATTTGAATTCAGCATGCCATACATTCTACATTTACTGATTAGCTGCATTAGTGTGCAATATAGTCTTCTCTAGGTTCCAGCTTCTTTAGAGAACGCTCTGGAGCCTTAAAAGCTGGACAATTCCGATATGAATATTTCAACTTCAATTAAGAAGTACATTTTCTCCCACCATTGAAGCCTTGCTATTGGCTAGTAAGGTTGCCCATGAGATTGATTAGCTGGTAGCCACCTGCAGGAAGCAAGCTGCAGGAAGCACCACTTCCTAACTGAAGTCAGTAGTTTTGTATTATAGTACGTCAGGATTGTAGGGCTCCAGGGGTACCCTGAAAAAGATCTGATGATATCTGTAAGCTCTTAAACATGTCTGGTGAACTTCAGTGCCAGTTTGCTAAAATTATGAAAGCTACAGGTACACTTTAACCCCTTCATGCCTAAGGGTAAAACAAATTTGAAAGCCTAAGCACAATTTTGCAACTTTGACATGTGTTAGCAAAACTGTACATCATCACAACTACTTTGTGCATCCAGGTGAATTATACCTTGTTTTTTTAAGGACAAATTGGGCTTTCATTTGGTGGTAAATGGTAATGGATATCTCATTTTTTTATTATCAAAGGAAAACTGACCCAAAATAGTAGAAAAAAATTTTTTTTTTTAAATTAAGTTGTATATTTCTTGCTACTATCATAACCAACCACCAAAGAACAAAATAATTTCTCCTTCTCCTGACGATCACAGCAATACCACATATGTGTATTGTTTGAACCAGTAGCATGGCCAAGAAACAATAGTGCTCATTTTGCTTTTTTTATACTGCCACTAATTGGCACTGATACTAAGTTTAAAAATAAAAAATCCTGACCAAAAAACAAAAAAAACTGAACCTGAGCCTTGACCCTGACTTTGACCCAAACACTAACCCTAGCACTGACTTAGATCAAACCTTGATCTAGGTATTTTTATTTATTTTTTAATTTTTTTTTTACAAACACTTTTTTTTCTCAATGTATCTCTCTCCTCCATTCAGAGAGAGAAAACAAGGGGGTGACCTTCACAGTGACTGATCACTGTGATATCTAATCACAGGCTTTCACAGCGATCATGTGACCCGGAATTAGGAGTTCCAGTGATCGTTAGAACGGGCTCCCACTGACACTTTTTGTGCTACGAGCGTGACATGCTCCCAGGTACACAAATTAGCGGCCCCACGAAAAAAGCCCAGTCCAGTGGGGCTGCTAATTTGCGTACGCTTGGCACCAAGGGGTCAAAGAAGGATTGCAGGTTTGGCATTTTTTTACATAGTTACATTTGTTAAGCTGGAACTATGTATATACCATACCTGTGGGATCCCTGTAGAAGCCAGAAATCACTTTAGTAGACATTGCTACTCCAGTGGCTGCCCTGCTGCATTGGAAACACAGGAGGTCAGCCAGTTAGAACAGGTGCCATTTGGATAATGGTTTGCGTTTTATTCAATGAATGCAAAGCATTTGTGATTGGACGAGGTGAAGCGAAGGGCCAGTAGCATCACATTTTCTTCCTGGAATACCTACAAAGCCCAACTCTGGGCTTTTTTTTTTTCCTAAAAAGGGCCCCCAGCACTAGTGAAAATAAAGAAGCTCTTACTGCAATAATCACCTCCATCCACTGCAGTCATGGACTTGCCCGCTGAGGGGGTGTCACCATGTCACCCAACACTCTCAATGTAATGATGAAGAGAACAGGACTGAGGTTGTCACGTCAGAGCAGCTGTCTGTATCACTGAGGACTGACCAGAAGTGGCAAAAAGGAAGAGGATTGTGTGCACATGTGGCCAGCCTAAAACGGTCTGCGAAATATAAGTATAAGGCTCGGTTCACGCTATTGTGGTCCACGTTGCCCGTGTTTGCTCGGGCATTGCAGCCCATTCGTTTAAATAGGCTGCTGTGCCCGTGTTTCCACACAAAAAAGGTACATGCACCTTTTTGAAAATGTGGCTGCAGGGAAATAGTCCTTTTGGCCATACAGTTCCTGCACCCACAATCCAACTGTTGGCCTGAGATGCCTGGGGGTGCCATTCAGAAGGAATGGCAGCCCCACATATCTCAGAAGAGCAGCGTGATTCGGCAGCAGGTGGTTTTGAGTGCAGGAACTGGTGCGATTTCCGCACCCACAACCAGGCTACCAGTGTGAACCTAGCCTAAAAAAATAAAGCATAAAACATTGTTAGGCTTTGAATATGTCAGCAAATCCACTTGATGATTAGTAAATGGTTTTTAAAATGCTTGCTGAATTGGAAGCTCTTCAGAGGAGCAGTTACAAGCTGGAATTAAACAAACGCCATGTGTATAAGCTCTGTAATCTATTTTTCTTAAAATTTCTTTCCTCTATTACTTCTTTCTGCTTCTTTTCTGTTTCACTGTTTTTATTATAGGTTTAAACAACAGACCAGCAATACAGCTGTAGGTTTGATGGCAAATTCAGGTAAAATCCCCCAACACAGGTAAGACACAACAGAATGAAACACGCAACAAATGCACACATGGTGAATACAGCAAACTTATGTATGTCAAAATATACCATCATGAGTCCCTTCTGCTTCTTTTTAACACTCAGTGAGCTCCTGAATGTCTATTTTCCCCTTCACTTCCATTTGTTTGGAACACGTAGTGCACATTAGTGGCTGTCATGTGCACCGAGTATGCGAGCTACAAATTCCATAGTCTATAGTTCCTAGTACATCTCTGGAGCCAGGGGGTGGCTATGTTCCTACATATAGTGGGACCATGGAGAACGGACATAGTCATCCTCTAACAAGAAGTCAGATCACAACAGCAAAAAAAGGGAACTTGGAGGAGGCTGAGACCAAAAGAAGTTATTTTTTGAGTTAACAATACACACTTAAAGTGGTTGTAAAGGCTGAAGGTTTTGTTTAACCTTCATGCATTCTATGCATGAAGATAATAAAGCTTTTGTGTGCAGCAACTCCCCCAGCCCCTTCAATACATACCTGAGCCTCATCGCGATCCAGTGACGTTAATGACATCCTTGGCTGCCCTGGGTCTCTGCATCCTCACTGGCCAAGACAGCAAGTGGGAGCCATTGGATCCCGCTGCTGTCAATCACAGCCAGTCAGCCAATGAGGACAGAGAGGGGGAAGAGCCAAGCCATGGCTCCATGTGTGAATGGACACACGGAGCAGCGGGTGCCCCCATAGCAAGCTGCTTGCTGTGGGGGCACCCAACAGACAGGAGGAGCCAGGAGAGCCTGCAGGGGACCTGAGAAGAGGAGGATCTAGGCTGCTCTGTGCAAAACCACTGCACACAGTAGGTAAGTATAGACATATTTATTATTTTACAAAAATCGCTTTAAATAGAAGTTTTTTTTACAAAACCAGTGTTTATTGTCATTTAAAAACAAAAGTGAAAACAAATGGTAAAGTTTTGTTTACTGGCCCTTTAACTTCATATGTGTAAAAACTTTAATATTAAATACTTGAAGCTTGTTTTGGATTTTTTGCAAAAATCCTCTCCCAAACCTCTCAAGTGTGTTATTCAACTGAATTTCATACAGCTGCTGCACAGGAATGTTCTCACAGAAAAAAATCCACAATGCATCCATGTAATTGCCTCATCCAACAATGTTAGCAGAGGCTGTCAGCCTTGCTGGGGAGTAGCCTGTAAATTGGATTCACACCAATACATGTGAATGATGCTCTAGCATGAGGACAGCTGATGGTAGCATTGGTCAGCTTGTTAGCTACTCTGATTAGTTCAGCATTCCTAGTGTATTAATATCCAGGAAGTGCCCATCTCATTTGCCAGAACATTTTCTTCTGTTCAAACCCAGATGTATACAATGAAAACAAGCAGAGATTTGCTCAGACCAAGCTCTGCTCATTTGGGTTCACATGCATTGCTACTTCCTAGGAGAAATTCCCATGCTTTTACTTGATAGGGTAAACTGTCCATCCTCAACTTATCGATTATTCATGCTTTGCCACAGAGTTTATGGGAACCTAGGCTGTAATGGCAGAAGACATCTGTAATAAAAATGGGTTATTATAAAATAGGTTGGTATTATCATTAAAAAAATCTGCAGAAAGAAATCAATAGTGCAGAAGGGTGGGAAGCTCATGTAATTTTATATACATTGTAGAGACTTGACCTTGGATTTTTCTGCTAACTGCACCCTGTGGTTTTTGTGTACTGGGGAATGCACATATATATTTCACAGAGTGGGTGTTATTTCCAAAAAAGGTTTCCAACATCCCAGAACATTATTAAAACAACAATAAAAATGCATACATCAGTATTGCTGGTTACTGTGCACTTCAATATAACATAGCACAATCGGAGATGGGAAGGCCTTGAAAAAAAACCTGAAAAAGTGGAGAAAAAAAGTGGTATTTTTCTGTATTTTTTCCACAGCCATTTTTTCCAGAAAAAATGAAAAAAAGGAGTGTGAAATATATTATTTTCTAAAGATAAATAATATATTCTATGACATTGTATTCAAACTATATAACATGTAGACCTGAATGAGAGGTTTCTGAGACTTTATGTATAGTTTTAAATTATTTCAAGTTTCCTCAGCTGAAGACAAGCAACTGCTGGAATACAATTCAAGTAACACTGTACTTCTGGATGCAGTTCTCAAACAGGAGAAATATGCATTTCTGCCACTAGGTAGCACTGCAGGGGAAAGGCCCCAGTTTTGTTTGTTGGCTCCATCTTGTACCTACTAAAGTTTGATTGTTGGGTAGATAGTTTTTGTCCGCCTCCCAGGCTTTAATTGACAGGTAAGAGGGTAAATATGTCTGACAAATTAGTTTATCTTTGGAACCTTTAAATTATTCCTATTAATGTCCTCCACCATCACAGCATAACAATTTCTGATGGGAGCAATTTGCAAAGTTTGTGAGAAGAAATATTCTTTTCCAAATGCTACACATTCTGGCACTAAAGGGACCTAAAGACATTAACATATACTTTGTAAAATTAAATGATGAGTACTATAATGAAAGTAGCTTTTCCTTCCAGAATTCTCATTCCCGAAACAGGAATGAGAACAGCGGCATTCCTGTTGCTTTTGGATCATCACAAATTTTAAAAAGCAAGTTTTAGTTTATTTACTGAATAAGCTGTACTTTTATTTCAATCATAATAATTTTATATACACTGCATTTCAGGCTCTCAGTTTAACAAAATTACCTTCAGTTTGTAAAACTACCCCACACTACTCCAATTTTTCTTAAATTTTTCTACCCATGGCTTCAAAGTTTCCAGAAATTTTACATTTCTAAGTACAATACATAGTATTATAAGAACGGCAAGAACTTAGCGAGCGCTTACAACAGCAGCTATTGCACCAAAAAGGAACCACAAACATTCTCAATGAACAATAAAAATAAAAAAGTGCAGCACTAAAATCAATGAATATACTGATAATAATAATATAAAAAAAATGTTAAAGTATCATAACATAACATACCTCTATAGATACATAAATATCAGGTGGCAACTTAATGACAAGTGATAAATCTTGGAGTGACTCTGAAATGTATGATAGAACCATCCAGATAAAGTGCAAAAAAATATATCCAAAATAAGGTCCCAATACAGACAAGACAAAATAAACTGAAAATGGTTTTAACTTTTATATACTCTATCCAAAAAATGTTTTGGGTATGTATACATGTTAAGGGCCTATACGCTTGTATGTATTACAGTAATGTTCTGTTTTGAATTACTTAATTGTGTGGATTTTTTTGCATTCTTTTATTTGAGCTTCTTTTCTTCCATATTTTCCAACAACAGACATTTACAGTATTTTGCAACAATGTGAAATACAAAAATCAATGTGACCACAATATCAACTCGAATATACTGTAAACTGAAGGTCAATCATTAACAAGAGAGACAGATTGCATTAAAGTGGAGCAAAGAATTTGTATAAATTAGGACTGCAAGAAGAGCTTCAGTCAGATGTGCCAAAATTAAAAGTCAGCAGCTACAAAAACTCATACTCGCCTGTCCAAGAATCTAGCATTGTCCTCACCTGGACTGATTCTTCACCGGTCTTCAGGTTTCTGACACTGGCATGTTAATTGCGGGCAGCTGGTTGTGACAGCTTGCAACTTCACATGCGTGAGCCACGCAGCCTTCTGGGACCTCACATAAGGTTGCAGGCGGTGGGGGGGACTTCTGCTTGGATCACCTAGGCAATCGGAGATTAAGTGGGACCAGGTACCTGTCAAAACTAAGTACCCTCTCCCCCCACCAAAGAAAAAAACCCAATTGGAGATGGAAGAGCTGAAATCACGCTGGTTGCTTGAATAACTGCCCATGTCATTTGTGTCATAGACTCTAGCATTTAAATTAGAACTGTAACTCCCAATAAAAACTGTGTGTTTCAGCACCTGATTATAAGTGCATCTGCACTCGCAGGGTTTTTTTTTAGTGCCCTTGAAAAGTCTCACAAATACCTGTTGATCCTGTCAATGAAGTCTACCTCATTCATCCTCCTTTACGTTCCTTAAAGTGTTACTAAACCCACAACAGTAAAATCAGTCTATGTATGCAGTAAAGCATGCTTGTTATACTCACTGTGGAACCTAAGGGGTTAATCCTCTGTATTGTGTAAAAAGGCTGTTTGATCCTGTTTCTCTGCTGCTCCTCTTGTTCAAATTACTACATCTTATCTCCAGATAAGACAGGCTAAACCCATAGCCATTCTGCACATGCTCAGTTTTGTGTGTATTGCTAGAGAGGTTTTTTTTTTTTTGTTGGGAGAGTGCATGTGATCAGCACAGGGCCAATCAGCACTGTCCAGACAGAGGTCAGG